>NC_137177.1:63854953-65054953 GCF_951804945.1 Podarcis cretensis
AATTTATTGCCTGCTTGTTTTTCTAATTTACATCATTGATTTTGCAGGGAAGAGTTTTAAAAACAATCTTTATTACATAGATTTTAAGGGGAAATCACAGAGTAACGTCTCCGAAGATTTATGATGGGCCGCACGTTGATTTTATTTACTTTTTTATTTCCTTGCTTTTGAAGGGGGGGAGGTGCAGAAGGAAAGGAAAGAAAGGTTGGTAGATAAAATGGGGAATGGGCTTGTAAACCAGGTGGCAGTAAGATAAAATAAAAGCAAATATTTTCCCCCATGAAAGGTAAATTGCTGGCCTGATGTGGCAAAACGTGAGGTCAAAACACAGTTCCCGGCTTCTAAGTCAGTAAGGCAATAGGCAAAATGAATGATTTGGTGAACACTACGATGTAACATATTTCTCTGTGTTGCTAAATCTATCCATGTTCTTATTTGGACAATTTATCATTTAGAGGAGACCATCTTTTTAAGCCTCCACACGTACAAAGACTTTTTATAAAACAAACAAACCCAAGTGTGGTTGATGGGGAGGGCCCAAGTCTTTCTCCCAACTTACATCAATAATAGAAAAGGCAATCTCAGCCCTGGCGATGCGCACCAAGGAAAACATGGCACACCCTCTCACAGAGGCCCCTCTTCACCCAATACGACACGAGTCACACACCACCAACCCCGACGCCCGCATCTCTTAAAAGAAACAAATGTCACATTGTATTAGAAGCAATTTATAAACATGAAATATGCATGTTAATTTGCACTTAAAAGTTTAATTTAATATAGATGGCATTAGTCGTGCTCTTTTTGTTGGGCACCCCAGCTAACCCATGAATGATTAAAGAGAAGTTAACAGTACTCCTGTTTCCTTTTTTTTCTTTCCCCCCTCTCTCCTCCTCCTGGAAAGGACCATCTCTGTAGTTTTCTAAAAAGTCTGCTTACCATTGAATTCTGAGCAATGACTGGCTACTTCAGCAATTAAAATCCAGGGCAAAGACACAGCAGCTTCGTTGGTGCTGAAAGAGT
This sequence comes from Podarcis cretensis, assembly GCF_951804945.1. NCBI lineage: Eukaryota > Metazoa > Chordata > Lepidosauria > Squamata > Lacertidae > Podarcis > Podarcis cretensis. The sequence continues at coordinate 63,855,977 of NC_137177.1, forward strand.
CCGCCATTCATCATCTCAGCTGCCATAAAATAGCGCTAGATGGAATCTTTGATTTTAGCTTTAGAAGAACATAAATCAAAATCTAAAGCATGGCTGTCAGAAAGATCACCAGAATTATCCATTTGAGAGAGGGCTGGAGTGCAGGGCGCTCTTGCTCATTGTTGAAACCGAGCTCACCTCCTGATGCATGTAAAAAAGGCCCTACCCAAGCAGTTGCTGTTGTGTAAGTAGTTTATCCTAAGTGACCCATAAAAAGACTCTCAAACAGAAGAGTTTATAACTTTAGTTACAGTAATTGTATGCTTGATGGGACTGGATAGAGAATAAATGGACAGGCTGGGCAACTCCTGCAGGGAGGCAGAGTTCTCTCTCTCTCTCTCTCTCTCTCTCTCTCTCTCTCTCCCCGCCCCCCTTTCTCTTCTCTCTCTCCCTCTCCCTTTTAGAACTAAAATCGACAAGCAGTAAATGCAACACAGGCCTCTGTAAAGGAGTGCAGTTTTAAGACCCAAATGTCTACTAGGAATAGCTCTAACGAGTGACTTTTCAGGACAAAAAACAGCACCCACCATTTAGGTTTCTGTGAGTAGGCAGAGAAATGGGGTGGCGGGGGGGGGGGGAGAGAGAAGGGATGTACAATAGGAGCCATGTAGTTACAGCATCTGAAGGTCAAAATAGAAACAGCAATGAGAGATGCTTCAGAAATAAGGAGTAGGCTGGAGAACACCCAAGAGACAGCAAGAAGACCTTTTATTTATCAACTTCACATCTGCTGTTTTTGTTCAATTAGAGGTCCAAATTAGTATTGATATTTCCTACAGTAAAAAAAAAAAGAAGGGGAAAAAAAAGAGCCACCGCTTTGAATGGAAGAGTGAGCTGAAATAAACGTGTTAACACTCCAAGTGAAAGCGATAGAAGTGACTAAAGATTATCATTTGCAGAGGATGTCCATCTTAAAGATGTCCTTGATGGACTAAAGTGCAGCGGCAGAGGCTCACACTGGTCAAAAGTGTTCAGAGACACCAGCAAGAACTTAGCCTGGCTCCAGATGGAATTTATTGGAGCTCGTTTCCTGCTTGTCATTGAAGGGTTTCTGAAGCACTGGAAACTTCTAGAACTAGAGAAAGTTTGGAGAACATGGGCTATGCCCTCAGAGAAATGTCTTTAGTTGAATGTCATGAGAGCTATGTTGCCTTCAGTATTTAGAGGCTGCTCAGCTCCAAATACCAGTTGCTAGAGACCATAAGGAGAAAAGTGAAGTTGTGGGCGTGTCCTGCTTCAGAGCTTCCCATTGGGGCATCTGGGCTGCCACTGTGAGAACAGGATGCTGAGCTACATGGGCCTTCAGTCTGATCCAGCAAGACTTCTTCTTGTGTCTCTGCATACATCTGGAGCAGCCTTAAACGAAGTCAGATCAGGGCTCCTACCAGCCAACTATTGCCTGCTATTTATTTTTATTTCATAAATTTATACTTGATTGCTAAAAAAAAGAACCCACAAAGCGGTTTACAGAAAGAAGAAAGCAAAACATTCAGAAGCAACTATTTAAAACGTGCCCTCCTCTGGACACGTTCCAGTTTGTCAGTGTCCTTCTTGAACTGTGGTGCCCAGAACTGGACACAGTACTCCAGGTGAGGTCTGACCAGAGCAGAATACAGTGGCACTATTACTTCTCTTGATCTAGATGCTATACACCTATTGATGCAGCCCAGAATTGCATTGGCTTTTTTAGCTGCCGCATCACACTGTTGGCTCATGTCAAGTTTGTGGTCAACCAAGACTCCTAGATCCTTTTCACATGTACTGCTCTCAAGCCAGGTGTCACCCATCTTGTATTTGTGCCTCTCATTTTTTTTGCCCAAGTGCAATACTTTACATTTCTCCCTGTTAAAATTCATATTGTTTGTTTTGGCCCAGTTCTCTAATCTGTCAAGGTCGTTTTGAAGTGTGATCCTGTCCTCTGGGGTGTTAGCCACCCCTCCCAGTTTGGTGTCATCTGCAAATTTGATCAGGATGCCCTTGAGTCCATCATCCAAGTCGTTGATAAAGATGTTGAATAAGACCGGGTCCAAGACAGAACCCTGTGGCACCCCACTAGTCACTCTTCTCCAGGATGAAGAGGAACCATTGATGAGCACCCTTTGGGCTCGGTCAGTCAGCCAGTTACGAATCCACTGTGTGGTAGCATAGTCAAGACCGCATTTTACCAGCTTCTTTACAAGAATATCATGGGGCACCTTGTCAAATGCCTTGCTGAAATCAAGGTAGGCTACATCCACTGCGTTCCCTTCATCTACCAGGCTTGTGATTCTGTCAAAAAACGAGATCAGGTTAGTCTGACATGACTTATTTTTCAGAAATCCATGCTGACTATTGGTGATCACAGCATTCCTTTCTAGGTGCTCACAGACTGTTTGCTTAATGATCTGCTCCAGAATCTTCCCTGGTATTGATGTCAGACTGACTGGGCGGTAATTATTTGGGTCCTCTCTTTTCCCCTTTTTGAAAATAGAGACAACATTTGCCCTCCTCCAGTCTGCCGGGACTTCGCCTGTTCTCCAGGAATTCTCAAAGATGACTGCCAGTGGTTCTGAGATCACATCTGCCAGTTCTTTTAATACTCTTGGATGCAGTTCATCTGGTCCTGGAGACTTGAATACATCTAAACTAGCCAAGTATTCTTGTACTATCTTCTTAGTTATTCTGGGCTGCGTTTCCTCTGCTGAATCATTTGCTCCAAATTCTTTAGGTCGGGCATTGTTTTCTTTATCGGAGAAGACTGAGCAAAGAAGGCATTGAGGAGTTCAGCCCTTTCTGTGTCCCCTGTTTGCATTTCACCATCTTCTCCTCTGAGTGACCCCACTGTTTCTTTGTTCTTCCTTTTGCTACGAACATACCCATAAAAGCCTTTTTTGTTGCTTTTAACCTCTCTAGCAAGCCTGAGTTCATTCTGTGCTTTAGCTTTTCTGACTTTGTGTCTACACGTGCTGGCTATTTGTTTGAATTCCTCTTTAGTGGTTTCCCCCCTTTTCCATTTTTTGTACACATCCTTTTTTAATCTTAACTCAGTTAAAAGCTCTTTAGATAGCCACCCTGGCTTCTTTAGGCACCTTCCATGTTTCCATCTCATTAGTATTGCCTGAAGTTGTGCTTTTACTATCTCCCTCTTAACAAACTCCCAGCCAGAAAATGAAGGAACATTCTTTCACCTCTGGTGGACTTGCCCTAGAGTGAAGGCTTTCTGGGAAATGATATATAATGAGCTGAAAAAGGTATTTAAGTATACCTTCACTAAGAAACCAGAGGCCTTCCTTTTGGGTATTGTCGGCCAGAAGGTGTTAAGGAAGGACCGAACATTTTTTATGTATGCAACAACAGCAGCAAGGATACTTATCGCTAAGCACTGGAAAACCCAAGATCTACCCACACTGGAAGTGGCAGATGCAGCTGATAGACTATATGGAACTAGCCGAGATGACCGGCAGAATCCGAGACCTGGGAGAAGAGAAAGTTGAAGAAGACTGGAAGAAATTTAAGATTTATTTTAAAAAGCATTGTAATTTGGTTGAATGTTAAGAAGGATGCTAGATCATAAATAATTGAGCACCACTAAACTAGATGGAATTAGGATGACAAGTGAGATTGAGGAAAAAATATAAACCTTTGGGAGAATTATTAGATTATATTTTAAATGAATGGGATACAAGAATGTAAACAATATGATAAATTGCGGGTAAGAATTGACAATGATGCAAGTGGGAGCAGGAGACGTGAGGGAGTCCAATGAAGCTAAGAAAATATGTTATGATATATGTTTCATTGTTTTTTATTTCTGCAATTATGTTTAAAAATTTTAATAAATATATATATATATATATATATAAAAAAAAAACTCCCAGCCATCATGAACTCCCTTTCCTTTTAGTATTACTGTCCATGGGATCTTACCCAGCACTTCCCTAAGTTTTATGAAGTCGGCTTTCTTAAAGTCAAGAAATTGAGTCCTAGTATGCTTGGCTGCTCCTTTCCACTGTATAGTAAACTTCAGAAGAGCATGATCACTCGCACCTAATGATCCTTCCACTTCTACCCCACTAACCAGGTAATCAACATTGGTTAGGACCAGATCTAAAATGGCTGTTCCTCTTGTTGCTTCTCCCACTTTCTGGACAACGAAGTTGTCTGCAAGGCCAGTGAGGAATCTGTTTGACCTTATGCTCTTGGCTGAGTTTGACATCCAACAAATATCCGGGTAATTGAAGTCCCCCATTACTACTATCTCCCTTCCTTTTGCATGCTTGGCCATCTGTTCCAGGAAGGCATCATCTATGTCCTCCGTTTGGCTTGGGGATCTATAGTAAACTCCCACAATGAGGTCACTGTTATTCTTCTCTCCCTTAATTTTGACCCAAATGCTCTCACTTTGGCTTTGAGGTTCTAAATCTTGGATCTCTTCACAGGTATACACATCCCTGACATATAAACACATCCCTGACATATAAGTAACTGGTAACTCAGGTTAAGAACTTAATTCGTTCTGGAGGTCTTTTCTTAACCTGAAACTGTTCTTAACCTGAAGTACCACTTTAACTAATGGGGCCTCCTGCTGCTGCTGCGCCGCTGCTGCACGATTTCTGTTCTCATCCTGAGCAAAGTTCTTAACCCGAGGTAATATTTTTGGGTTAGTGGAGTCTGTAACCTGAAGCATATGTAACCTGAAGCGTATGTAACCCGAGGTACCACTGTATGGGGTAATAATAATAATAATAATAATAATAATAATAATAATAATAATACTTTATTATTTATACCCTACCCATCTGGCTGGGTTTCCCCAGCCACTCTCGGCGGCTTTCAACAGAATATTAAAATACAATAAATACAATAAATATAATACAATAAAATACAATAGTCTATTAAACATTAAAAGCTTCCCTAAACAGGGCTGCCTTCAGATGTCTTCTAAAAGTCTGTTAGTTGTTTTTCTCTTTGACATCTGGTGGGAGGGCATTCCACAGGGCAGGTGCCACTACCGAGAAGGGCCTCTGCCTGGTTCCCAGTAACTTGGCTTCTTGCAGTGAGGGAACCACCAGAAGGCTCTCAGCGCTGGACCTCAGTGTCCGGGCAGAATGATGGGGTGGAGACACTCCTTCCGGTATACTGGACTGAGGCTGTTTACAGCTTTAAAGGTCAGCACCAACACTTTGAACTGTGCTCAGAAACGTACTGGGAGCCAGTGTTATGTGGTCTTGGTGACCGTTCCCAGTCACCAGTCTAGCTGACACATTCTGGATTAGTTGTAGTTTCCGGGTCACCTTCAGGTAAGGTGATCTCACAGGTAAACTGGTCCCCAGTTGACTGTGACTGACAACAGCTCTTTGTGGTGTGAAACAAAGGTCTGCTACTAGACTATTACTGAGGACTGAACCTGAGACTATTTGGCGTTCAGAGCTTGTGCCCTACTACAGAGCTATTTGGGAATGGCTGAAGGTGGTTTCCCTGCTTGAGAAAAGACTGAACTACTTGTTAAACACAGTTGCTCATGTCTCTATATAATATGTTCTATGGTCCAAATAATCATTGTCAGAAAAGCATTGATTTAATTGCTGCTGTGATGACCCCACCACACACACACACACACACAACCAAGAAAACCTTTTGCAGGTGTCTCTCACACAGGGACACCTTTTCCCTTTCTAAGGCAGTTTAATCAAAGCACTTGCTCCAGAGGTGTATTATTGCTTTAAAATATTTCTGTGCTGTGTTTTTTTACCCTTTTCCAAAACAGTATCTGGAATGGGTTTACAAAATTCAGCATGAAATCACAATAAAAAGCACATCAAACCATTTGGCGCAACTGCTTCTGCAATCTACCCCCATGCCCTACGTCCCAGTTAAAAGGAAAAGAAAATTCCATCATTTCATCCTAAAAGGTGGTTTGGAAACTTCAGAGATCCTGCCTGAAACAGATGGGATTCCATTGCTCAAAGGCTGGTCTTTAAAATCTATCATCATTATTAAAAACGTGGACACGGTTAAACCTTGAATGCTGTGTGCCCAGCTGGATTAATTAATACCCACCAGTCATTGACCTTTCACTGAGAGCGTGGACAATCATTCCCCTCAAGACAGATGATCCTTTCACTCGCCTTCCATAGATGATGCATGGAGGGACCCCCACATGCAAGACCACACACTTTCTTTCTTTCTCTCTCTCTCAATCTCTCTCTCTCTCTCTCTCTCTCTCTCTCTCTTTCTATCTCTCAGAGATCAGACTCCCAGGGTGTGACATGTTTTCTTTTGGATCAACTCATAATTCACTGAATATTCATAAAACTGAAAATCAATAATATTTGTGGTGCAGCCAGCAATTCAAATAAAGGAACCCTTCTGTGGATATGCATTGAAAACTTTTGCTGCCTGGATTGAGACCAAATGGCCTTTGTGCCATTATGGCGGTGCGATGGGGGCAATATTATGTAGACGTATGAGGAAAGGTCTCTTTTGCCAGCACATCCACTCACCCACCCTGACAATTTTGTTCTGCCAGGCCCCCAAATAGAAAAAGAGTACCTGAGTACCCTCTGGCATTCAGCTACAGAGGAAAACAAGTGGGAGCTGCAACAAAATGTTGCAGTGTTGAGTGCTGCTTTTTAGTGTGTCAGCCAGCCCTGCCTTCTTTCAGGGCAGCCCATGACACTCCATCTTGAACTAGAGCGGTTTTTAGAGCTCTTATCATCAGGATGTTCATCTTGATGTTTAGTCAGAATCTCTTTTCTAGCAATTTGAATCTATTGGTTTGGGTCCTACCATCTGGAGCTGCAGAAAACAAGCTTTATTCATCTTCCATGTGACAGCCCTTAAGATATTTTCCTCTCAGTCTTCTCTTCTCCAGGCTAAACGCCCCCAACTCCATCAATCATTCCTCATAAGGCTTTGTTTCCAGGCTCTTGGTCATCTTGGCTGCCCTCTTCTGCACACATTCCAGCTTGTCAATATCCTTCTTAAACTGTGGTGCCCAGAACTGAACACAGGACTCCAGGTAGGGGGTGACGAAGGCAGAATAGAGCAGTTCCTACTACTTCCTTTGATCTGAACACAATCTTTCTTGGAAACCAGCGCAGGTGAAATTAATCAGGAGTGATATGATCAGCAAAGTTTCTGAATGTTTTAGGGAGGCAGCATTCTCACATGGAGCATGTTGCCATCTGGATGTGACCAGGGCATGGGGGACAGTGGCCAGATCCAGGAAAGCACATAACTGGCAGAAGGAGGCAACCTTCTGAATTCGGGTGTGAAACGTGGTGTAACTAGAAACCTGCCGTTCCTAGACACGTTTCTCAGCCAACCATATACAACTAGCACAATTTGAAAATTATATGTATTTGAGGCCCCTCTCGTTATGTAAGAGTACCCCTCATAGATGAGACCAGCCTTCTGCAAACTTGACCCCTTGCAGATGCTTTGGACCCACCTCATGGTACACTAATTACACAAATTTCTACAATTTACCACAGATTATATAGTGGGGGACTTGTGTGAGGGAAAACTTAATGATTTAGAGTCTCTGGCAGGAGCTGGTCAAACAAACAAGAAAAGCTTTATTAAACAAAAAGAAGTAACGTATTTTTTGCCCTATAGGACACACTTTTCCCCCTCCAAAAATGAAGGGGAAATGTGTGTGCGTCCTATTGGGCAAATGCAGCACGCCATCCCGCTGTCCCCGGACCTGGTTTGGAGGCTGGCCGCGGGGAGAAGCTTGGGGGACAGCGCGGAGGCACAGCGCGCCATCCAGCTGTCCCCCGACCTGGTTTGGAGGCTGGCGGTGGGGAGAAGCCCACTTCTCCCCGCCGCCAGCCCCACAAGCTCAGGGGACAGCTGGGAGGCGCAGCACGCCTTCCTGCTATCCCCCGACCTGGTTTGAAGGCTGGCGGCGGGGAGAAGCGTGCTTCTCCCAGCCCCGCAAGCTCGGGGGACAGCTAGGAGGTGCAGCGCGCCTTCCCGCTATCCCCCAACCTGGTTTGGAGGCTGGCAGTGGGGAGAAGCCCGCTTCTCCCTGCCGCCAGCCCCACAAGCTGGGGGACAGCGGGGAGGCACAGCACGCCCAGGCTTAGCTTCGCGCAGCTCTCCGCAAGCCGTGGGAGCCTGGCACTGGGCTCCCACAGCTTGCGGAGAGCTGCCTATTCTGGGGGCTGGGGTCGGGGGAAGCTCGGGCCCCGCGCCTGGGGGGGAATAATTTTTCTCCCCTTTATTTCCCCCCCCCCCAAAAAAAAATTAGGTGCGTCCTATGGGCCGGTGCGTCCTATAGGGCGAAAAATACGGTATATGAAACAAAGTGGGTCAGGAAATGCGTTCTTTCAGGTAGAAGTTAACTTATTCGCTTTAACTAACTATAAGATGTCTCAGGCTTATGCACAATACTATAGGCCCAACTCTTCTTAAACTTCAGTTACTAAAAATCAGTTGTTACGCTTCAGGTGGTAGATGTTCAGGTTTCTAGAATAGAGGGTAAAATGCTCAACTCAGTTTCTGTTACTTAGATATTACAGTTGAATACTTTCAACACCATACAGTTTCCTTCACAGCTTAATATTTTGGTTCATAAGCGAGGGGCACTTCTCCTCAGTTACCCACTCTTTTAACCATCCCACACCTGAGGTCTTCTAAATGGTACAACAGACCCAGGGGGTCACTTCACCCCTTGTCACTGGGCTGGGGGTCTTCTGTACCTAGAAGAACTCTCCCCTTCTGGCTATACTGAGACCCTGGTAGCCTGAATTCCCACAGGATCTTTCTCTCCTGGTTCAGACTCAGCCCTCCTAGAACACTCCTGTTTGTATACCCTTCCCAGACCCTCAACACAGTCTCCCTATCCAAGCTGCGAGGCTCTGTCCTTTCACTATGGATAGTCTCCTCAGTGAGGATGTTTAACTTAACTCAGAACCAGTTCTCCCTATCTCATTCCCTATCTCCCAACCTGAAATGTAGCCCTATCTCAAAATCAAACCCTGTCTCTCATCTTAAATCCAGCCCTATCTAACTCTCTCCCTCAGAAAATGCTCCTTTTATCCCCCCCCCCAAGTGCTGTTCCTCCCCACTCTGTGGCTAGCTGACTCTGGAGCCAATCAGCAAGAGGTTCCAATACTCTGGCAAAGTTTAAGAGGAACTACATCACCAGACTCTAGTCTGGCTCTGCTGTCCATCACAGACACCATCCAACCGTCTTAGGGACTCCACTCCAGATTTGTGGAGACACCCCTAGACTTACCAGCTTCCACAGCTGGAGGCAGTGATGCTTCTGAAGACCAGCTGGTGGAAAGCATGGGGGGAGGGGAGTGCTCTTGTACTCAAATCCTGCTTGCTGGTTTCTCACAGGTATCTGTTTGGCCACTGTGAGAGCAGGATGCTAGACTAGATGGTTCATTGATCTAACCCACCAGTCTCTTCCTATTTCCTTATGTTCATATATTCTTACCTACGGATGCTGAAGATTGAACCTGGGACCTTCTGCATGCAAAGCAGGTGTTCTGTTACTCAGCCACAGCCCTGCCAAATTAAAAGCCATTTTATTGGCATTGACATTCAACACATTTTAATCTCTTCTGATGCTGTCGTGCAAAGCTCACCTTCCACAGAGGATCTGAAATTCTTCTGATCCCGCCAGCTGTGCCTCAGCACTCTTCCAAGGTGCTGTTTCAGAACTCAGCATCAGTCCCTGGAATGAAAAGCAAGGTTACATACAAGTAATTGAAGACAAAAATGCAGATCAATTAAAGCTGAGAAAATTCAATGTCTATTAATTTTTAATGTGCGTTGAGTGGATCTGCTGTCATCCCTTGCCTATGGAATTTCAGTTGACGCTACTTGGTGTATTCCTTGATTCTCTGTTTATATAGCATGCAAACGAAGGGGAAGAAGAAAATAAGGTGGTCCTCAGACGCTTTCGAAGGAGCGACTAATTGTACGTTTCCCATCAAACACGCTGCACTCGTCTTCCATCACTGTCCCAAGTCTATCTTTTATTTATAACATGACGAGATTTTTAAGGCTTTTTAAAATTTTGATGACTTCGATGGAGAATGACGACAGGATGGAGCTACAGTTAGAAAATGCCTCCGAAGTCCAAGGAGAACAAAAAAGAAGATAAGGAAACATGTTTTGGTTTTGTCAGAGACCAGAATATCCATGTTGCTTAATAGAACATTGAATGTATCAGGAAGTCAATTTCACATATTCCCAGAAGCCATGAAATATAGACAAACATGACAGCTAAGGGTGAGTTTTTTTATCATCAGAGTAGCACATCTGTTTCTTCCCCTTCAGTGCAATCCTACTCAGAAGTCCCTTTGAGTTCAATGGCTTGCTCCCATGTCATATGATTACAGCCCTTATTTGTATTCTGTGTGGATCTTTGATTGATAGTGGTGAAATCTACAAAAGAACATAAGCAGAGACCTGCTGGATCTGACCAAAGGCCCATCTAGTCCAGCATGCTGTTCTCACAGTGGTCAAGCAGATGCCTATGGAAAGCCCAGAAGTTTCCCACAATGTCACTGTTTGGAATGGTTCTCTTTTCTAGGAAGGTTCTGTTCCAATGGTGTCTTGCTCGTCACCTTGGAAATCCATGTATAAAAATTGTGTTGCTATCCTGCCCTAATGCACCTGATGACTTGCACTACCTTCAGAGGAAGAGTTGTGTGAAGAATTTCTTTATCATTAAGAAATTTCTTTATCATTAAGATTTGCTCCGGAGGAAATTCTCTAAGGACTTCCATATTCAGATGGATGTCAACCAGAAGGAGGGGCTTTTCAGTGGTGGGCACTCTGGTTATGAAATACACACACACACCAAAAAGAGAGAGAGATTCTGAAGGTGGGAACACAAATGTCATTTTAAAATCTGGCTAAGATATATTTATTTTCCAGAACTCATAGTTATTGCACTGTGCTTATGCTGTTTTATTTGATTTCATTTGATTCTTGGCTGTTTTACTAAGCCTGCCATCTCATCTGATTTCTCTGCTGTTTTACAGCAGCTTTGATTGTATACAATTTTAATGCTTGAGTTGGCTTTTAAAATTTGTAACCCACTTCGAAGAGGTTTTAACATCGGAAGATAACACAAATGCTTAGCAAAAAAAACCATGAATGCACACGAGTGTTTTTTTTAAAAAAAAGTTTTTGCATTAAAGTGGGTTATGCTTTCTTCAGACACTAGATATCACTATTGGTCATGTCCCACTGAATTCAGGAAGCAAAGACTACACTTTGTTATGCCGCATTCTGGCTTTAGGTGTCACTATTAGCTTTTCTTGGGACGCAGGTGGCGCTGTGGGTTAAAGCCTCAGCGCCTAGGGCTTGCCGATCGAAAGGTCGGCGGTTCGAATCCCTGCGGCGGGGTGCGCTCCCGCTGCTCGGTCCCAGCGCCTGCCAACCTAGCAGTTCGAAAGCACCTCCGGGTGCAAGTAGATAAATAGGGACCGCTTACCAGCGGGAAGGTAAACGGCGTTTCCGTGTGCGGCTCTGGCTCTGGCCAGAGCAGCGATGTCACGCTGGCCACGTGACCCGGAAGTGTCTCCGGACAGCGCTGGCTCCTGGCCTCTTAAGTGAGATGGGCGCACAACCCCAGAGTCTGTCAAGACTGGCCCGTATGGGCAGGGGTACCTTTACCTTTTTATTAGCTTTTCTAAAAAAGGTAAATGACTGGTCTATCGCCCCACCAATACAGGAGTATTGGAGTGGCTTCTCGTGTTACATGAAGAGAGCAACCAAAATGAACAAGGAAATGGAACAACTCCCCTATTAGGAAAGGTTATAGCATTTGGGGGCTTTTAGTTTAGGGGGGGAAAGGCAGGTAGGAGGAGATATTATGGAAATACATAAAATTATGTGTGATGCAGTGAACATGGATAGGGAAATGTTTTCCTCCTCGTAATTCTAAAATTTCTTGAATTCTAGAATTCCAGTTCATTCAGCGAAGGTGGATGCTGGAAGGTTCACAACAGTCAATAAAGTCCTTCTGAATTCACCCTCACGAGATGGCCTCTAATTTGGATGGTTTTAAAAGAGGATTAGACAAATTCATGTAGGAAGAGAAGGCTATCAGTGACTAGTGCCTACGATGGCCGTGTTCTGCCTCCATTGTTAAAGGCAGTATGCCACTGAATACCAGTTGCTGGAAATCACAAGTGGGGAGATTGCTCTTGTTCTCACTTCCTGCTTGTGGGCTTTCCATTGGAGCATCTGGGTGGCCACTGAAAGAACAGGATGCTGAACTAGATAAATCATTGGCCTGATGCAGCAGGCTCTTCTTATGTTCTTATGAATTCCACATGAATTTGGAGCCCAAGCATATCTCCAGAAGAGTGCTGTACAAATGGCCATTTAACACATTCTAAGAACCATCGAAAATGCATTCATGTGTTCATGTTTTGCTGCTTAATGTGATGGGTTAAGGGGCTGTTCACTATTGATGTCATATTTGAAAGTGGGCAGGGTGGGGGGAACCAGGAGACGACTCCACTCTGCACAGCTTTAAACTCTTTGCTCAAAGCCCTCCTCTCCCTACCTCCACAACACATCTCTGTATTATCATTAGCTTTTTGAAATCTGCAGAAGCTAGCTATATTTTGATTAACTACCTTTCCTGTTTTATCAACTGCTTTTAGTTCCTTGGCTTCCTTCCAAACTCATTTGGGTGGCCACATGGACCAAGCAATCTTTGCATCAAGGAGCATTTGCCTTTACAAATCCAAATCCTACTATTTTTTTAAATTGTCATCTTCCAATCCAAACAATCAGCCTGTCCTACAGTAGACAACACAACACTTCACATGGTTTTTGAGGTTCATTGCATTTCCATGGTGAAGTTCTCCGATAGTTTTCTGATATGAACTTCCACATTTCTCTCCAGGCCATTTTCCCATTGTATGGATGTGTATCAGCAAGACAATATTCACCGAATTATACTCTGAAAAACAAATTTGATCCAGTACAAACCACCAAAACCATGGTCTACACCAGCACCAGACATTTTTAAAGCACTCTTGAACCTCTTGTTTTTGACAGGGATGCCCAACTGTCAATCCCCTGATGTCACTATGATTTCCTTTTTGTGGGACACTTTGCAAGGGGTTTTCCCAAGATCTGAAAAGCAGCTTCTACTCATAAGACCATTAGATGGGCCACTGGATCAGGCCTATGGCTTATCTAGTCCAGCATCCTGTTCTCACAGTGGCCAACCACTGCCTTAATAGGAAGCCCACAAGTAGGATCCAAGCACAAGAACTCCTGTGGTTTCCAGCAACTGGTATTCAGCAACATTGCTGCCTCCATCTATGGAGGGCAGAGTAGAACCATCATGGTAGTGGCCATCCACAGACCATGAATTTATAATTTAAAGCCATTCCAAATTGGTGTCTATCACTGCCTCCTATGGGAGTGAATTCCATAGTTTAACTATGTGCCACATGTCAAAATCTGAATCTTCCAACATTCAGTTTCATTGAATATCCACGAGTTCTACTGTTATGAGAGAAGAAGAACTTTTCTCTGTCCACTCTTTCCATGCCAGGCTTAATTTTATAAACTTCTGTGGTGTCATCTCTTACTTGTCTTTTCTACAAACTGAAAAAGTCCCCAAGCTTCTGCCAATACTCTACTCTTAACCCATTTCTTAGTTCCCCCACCATTATTAGCTAGCAATACTGTTTCAGTACGAACTGAGCTGAAATTTTTCAGGAAAAGAAATAAGATGCACATAAAGAAAGCCCTCCTGGATCAGGCCAGTGCCCTGCCCCAGTCCAGCCTCTTGTTCTCACAGTGGCCAGCTAGACGCCTGTGATGAAAAGCTGCAAGGAGGACCTTCCTGTGACTTGCAACAACAGGCATTGAGAAGCATTTCTTCCTCTTACAATGGAGGCAGACATCATGGCATATAGCTATTGATAGCCTTCTCCTCCATGAATTTGTCTAATCCTCATTTAAAGGCATCTGTGTAAAAATCACCTTGCCGACAAAGGTCCGTATAGTTAAAGCTATGGTTTTCCAGTAGTGATGTATGGAAGTGAGGAAGGCTGATCGCCAAAGAATTGATGCTTTTGAATTATGATGCTGGAGGAGACTCTTGAGAGTCCCATGGACTGCAAGAAGATCAAACATACCCATTCTTAAGGAAATCAGCCCTGAGTGCTCACTGGAAGGACAGATCCTGAAGTTGAGACTCCAATACTTTGGCCACCTCATGAGAAGAGAAGACTCACTGGAAAAGACCCTGATGTTGGGAAAGATGGAGGGCACAAGGAGAAGGGGACGACAGAGGATGAGACGGTTGGACAGTGTTCTCGAAGCTACCAGCATGAGTTTGACCAAACTGCAGGAGACAGTGGAAGACAGGAGTGCCTGGCATGCTCTGGTCCATGGGGTCACGAAGAGTCGGACACAACTAAATGACTAAACAACAACAACGTGAAACAACCCCCCAAAAAAACTGTTGGAGAATTCACCAAAATTGCTGCGCGCGCACACACCGCCTTGTAAGAATATTGCTCTCTCTCTCTGCCACCTCCAAATCAAGGAGGCAAATTCAAAGAGACCGTTTTAGTTTGGGGAAATGATCTCCGATAGCAACCCTAAATATTAGTTAGCTAATTGGGCTATTTGATAGAGTGCTTAAAAGCCGAGGATGTTTGAAGGCCCAACGTAATATAATTTCTGCCAGTGATGTTCAGTTATAGCGGTGTCAACATTCATCAAGCTCGCTCACTCTGGTAACTTCATTATAGCAGCCACTCTGCTCTTTAACCTGTTTTCCCCACTCCTTTGCAAGAGGAAAACCTCTCTGAGTGCCTTAAGCATATTTGAAGATCTCTTGCATAATGAACATCGCCTTCTGCAACTGAGGGCACAGGTGTCAGCTCCTTGTCAGCCTCCAGGGCCAAAAAAGGGAGTCCCTGAAATGTTGAACGAGACACCCTGCCACTACATTTTCCTGGTAGATGCTAAACTGTAAAACAGATTGTTCAAACCTTACGACACCCCCACCGCACCCCTCTGCATTCATAAGGCTCATTACGGCCTCTAATTGCATTTCCTACTTATTGTTTCCTCTGCTGCGCCATCGCCTTCGCAGCATCGTTCCTAATTGATGCCGTCCAGGCCGAAGCATTTTTAATAAATAAATAAATGCCCAAGTGCAATTTAGGCCAACACATCCCATGATGGGGGATCTTTACCCCCCTCCTTCTTTTTGCCACCACCAGGACAGAAAACTCATTACGAAGTTAAATGAACTTGTTCCAAATTTCTGCATCCTCCTTCAGTTTCTCCCATCAATCTTTTTAAAGTGGCTTTTTGGCAGTCAAAGTGGCCATCTCTGTTCTGCAACAAAAGGACTTCCAGCTGAAGCGGTGACCTGACTCTCAGAAACGATGGCGTCTTTGTTAACGGCTGCAGCCACTCTTCCATTTGTTTCGTAGACAACTGTACAGCCCTACTTGATGAATGAGGAACTCCTCCCCACTCTGAATTCTCTTATGACCAAGAAGCTTAAGGCTTATCTCATTGGTCTCCTGTTCCTGAGAAGAAGTACATGGAAGTGCCTGGAAGACAATCTTCCCATCCCACCAAATGGCAGTCAATTTAGCAAATTCACTCACACAACGTTCCCTTGATGTATTGCAATTAGGTGTATTCAAATGACCAGAAAGGAGATTGGACCAGAGGTTGAATGGCCGTCAGTCATGGATTCTTTAGCTGGATTCTTGCATTGCAAGAGATTGAACTAGATTACCTTTTGGGTCCATTTCAGCCCTACAATTCTATGATTCTATCTTCCTGCATGTTCTGTTATCAGTTATTTATATTGGACAATATGATGATGTATCCATTCCAAACTTAAACCTGTTTCTCTTTGAGTTTTTCTTAGATTTGTTCCCAATAGAGGCAGCACACTATTCATGATAAAACTGAAAACAACCACTGCTGAGCAAAAATAAATTCCATGGAGAACACTGAACAGTCACTTTAGTCTGAAGCAAATGTTCTGTATTGCTGCTGTGTTACTGACAAAAGTCATATTCCAGCCCACTGATAACATTCAAAGAGCCATGTGGCTATTTTAATGCCACATTTTCAGTTATTACTATAAAAATTAGGTAGAAAATTACAGTGCTAATATTCATTTTGAACAAAATAGTTGTGGGAATTTGCATTATTAAGATAGCATGGTGACTTATTCACCAAGGAAAGCTTTGCCTTTCTTCATAAAACTTTCCCATTTTTCAGATTTTCTTCCCTCAAACTTTCCTCTAAAAGTAACCCATGCAACAAGCTAATATATATCCATTCCATTCAAATAGAGAGTCAACTGCTCTGGATGCTGTGAGATGTCTAGTCCAGCCTTTGCTCAAAAATCTCAAATGAACGAGAGTCCACCACCTTACAAGGGAGTCCATGCCACTGTCAAACAGCTTTTACCCTCAGAAAGTTCTCCCTAATGTACATTCAGAATATTCTTTCTTTCCATTTCTTTCTGATGGTTTGGGTCCTTTCCTCCTTAGCAGAAGAAAATAAGCTTGCTATCTCTTCCAGTGACAGCTATTTAGATATTTGAAGATATTGTGTTTCTTATTGTGTTTTGACTGCATATATCAGGGATGTCCAACAGGTCGATCGCGATCTACCAGTCAGTCTTGGGGTGCCCCTGGTTGATCCTGGTCAATCAACTTCCTCCCCAAGACAACTTTGGTCAATCCAATGGGTAGATCACGTCCAGTTTTTTAATAGTGGGAGTAGATCGCAGCCTCTTGGGAGTTGGACATGCCTGCCATAGATTGCTTTGAAGACCCAACTCTATAATGAGGAAGGACCTTAGCTCAGTGGTAGAGCTTTGCATGCCAATGACCCCAAGGTCAATCAACAGGAGCATCTCCAGGTAAGGCTGGAAGAGGACCCTTCCTGAAACCCTGGAGAGCTGCTGATGGTCAGTGTAGACAATACTGAGCTAGATGGAGCAATAGCCTTACTCAGTGCAAGGCAGCTTCTGTGATTCTAAGCTCATCCACTACCACACAGGTTCCCCTTGCCAGTGATATCTGTGTTGTGGAGCTGCTTCCTAGGAAAAGTGTGTCGAGCCTGCTCTGTTTCAGTCTTCAGAAAAATAGTAAAGACTCATTATATTTATTCCAGCAAGCATTTGGGGGATTGTGATGGATTTTTAATTGCTACATTTTTATGTTGTTTATGGTGTCTATGCTGCTTTTAAAAGTTTGCCTTTATTGTTTTGCTTTAGGATGATGGATTTTTAATGGTTTTTATTTATTGTGGGCTCCTGCTTTTATGCGATGTTGCAAGCCACCCCGAGGGTTCTCATGACAGGCAAGGTAGCAGTCTAAAGTGAAATAAAATCAAAACATCTATCCTGAAAAAACAAACAAACACTTTTTGTTTCGGAGATCTGAAATGGCGGGGCACACTCTGTGTACTCCTCCCGTGTCTGGGCTCTGAGCATTTACCGGATTGCAGAGCGAAATAACATTATCACTTTAGCAAGGGGGAAAGTCCCATCGAGTTGCTCCTTTGTTTTCCTTCATAAATGAGTTGCAATAGTTAATGAGCAGGACTAATTAGGACTGCAGCAACCACAGCATGTAACAAAGACTCCTGCCTCACTAGCAGCACTACAGACTGTTGACTGTTGAACCAGTTTGGAGAAGATCCATTATTTTCATTAATGGATCTCATTCTTATTTTAGTGTGTGTGTGTGTGTGTGTGTGTGTGTACGTGTGTTTTACTATCAGATTAAAATCACATTCTTTTTATTGTTTTTCCTAATGCAATCTGGTGTAATAAGTACAGAATGAATGGAATAGTTATTGTTTTAATTATTTTTTCATTTTGTTCTTTATCTTGCATCTTCCTACCCTTATTTACTACTTTTATGTCTCCTGATCTTCATGTAACTTGCTGATTTATCTGTAGGCATTTAAGTGTATATGTAAGTTTTCCTGCATGCGCAGGCATATTTGGGGGGCACACACACACTCAAGGGTGTCCATAAAAACACATCATGCCTTATTGCTTCTGCCAGCATTAGAAAATAAACTTAAAAGGAAAAACATAATAATTATCCTAATTAAAATTGCCTCCGCCACTGCAAAAGGCAAAGTTCTGTGTTCCCTGAAGTAGTGCTTCACTGGAATGGAAACTTAGCCTGTTTACTAATATGCAGGGGTGCCAAGTTGAATAAAATATTGTGGGGGCCCAGGTAAGCCCCTCCCTGCATAATCGATCACATGACACAGTGCACACACACTATTTGAATAGGAAAGCCCATCAACTTTGTGGGGGCCCAGCCCCCTCAAATATTTTATTGTGGGGCCTGAAGCCCCCACAACCCCTAGGAGTTGCCTCTTATGCTAATATGGGTCACACAGTTCTGCATACAATTCTTAATTATTGATTGATCTGTTTTCACCTTGCTGCACTTCACATTGTTCCTGAAATGCATAATGAAGGGTGCAGCCCTAGGGTTCCATTATGGCCATGGGATATTCCAGACTTTCATTTCCACAGGTAGAGAGAGAGAGAGGACCATTGGACTCCCCTGTAGAAGCCTCCTTGTTGCATCTGTAGAAGCCACCTGTCTCCCACCATCAATGCAGAAGAGCATATCAGAAGCTCATCAAAGTAGTCTATTCTCCTGACATTCCCTATGCAAGGCAATACAGCCTGTGAATTTGTTTTTTGTCTGACTACACCACCACCCTTTTTCCATCCAGGCACCACATTCATCTTTCAAACATACACACACAATGCAGGATTGCTCTGAAATTCACGCAATTCATGATTATAAGATGTGATGATGGTGGTAAATAGCTTAAATGACTAAGAGTGGTTTAACAACCAATCCCTTTTCCCAGGGAATTCTGGGATTGTAGCTCTGTGAGGGGCAATAGGAGTCTCATAACCACTCTCAGAACTCTGAACAAGCTATAGTTCCCAGAATTTTTTTCGCAGGCGGTGGGGGAGCCAGGACTGTTTAAAGTGGTATCAGTAATTATTCCTGCCTCCTTTCAGAAGTTGCCTAAAAATTGTGTTACTCAGGCAGACCTTCAAAGTGTGAATTTTCTTTTGACCGACAGTATATACGTATGATTTTTTCCTGATATTTTTTCTGGGGGTTTTTTGTTTGTTTTTTGTTATTGTAGCTTTTGTATGGGGTACATATTTTGCTGTTTGTGTTTTGTTTGTTTTCTACCAAAGTGCTATTTAGAAATGTTTACAGGGTCTCGTTGACATGTGCAAACCAGACATGTTGCCTTTTAGCAATCTCATTCTGGGGTACTAGATCACCTGCAGAAACCTCAGCATGAATCGGATTTGCAATGATACTGGTAATTTTCCAGATGTTTCTGTTGCTGGTTGCTAAAGCAAAGTGTAGCTCACAGTGAGGTTTCTTTATGCAGCCCTGTGGACAGGACGTTGTAACTGGCTTGAAGAGGGTTTAGTTGTAATTCCCAGTGGAAAACAGCAAGGAACAAAGAAGATCACTTGTAGCCACTGAAGATCAAGTCAGCACATTTAAAAGTTTAAGAGGAGACAATGTCACAAAGACCCAGGCCCTCTGCAAAATCTTTAAGCATTGACTTCAGCAAAGTAACAGCAAGAAATGCTCGCAGAGATACAAAATCTAAGAAAAATAATGCTGGCATCTAATTACCCCAGTGCAGTTTGCTGCTTTTATCTGTAATTGGACTGTATAGTCTTTCATTCTAATTTACTTTACATCTAAACTGTGATAATCAAGACAAGCAGAACAGAATGGCCTGTAACTGACTATACCACTGACACCCGTTAATGCCTAATTATAACAACTAAATTAAAGATGTGACTGTAAAGAGGTTGAGTACCAGTCTGAAGCATTTAATTTGGTGGAAAGAAGTAGAGATTTTAAATCCTATGTACGAAAATCAATATTATGGCTAATTATATTGGTATTGCTAAACAGATGAATGAAATTAAGTATTTTGCTTTTTTTAAAAAAAATGTTTTATTGCGATGTAAAGATTGTTGCTACTGTTGTTTTAACAAAAGGCCTAGATAAAGAAGAAAACCCACATCCTGAACCAATTTACAGAGCAATCTAATTAAGATAGTGTTCAGAAGACTCTCTTGTGATACCCACATGTCATTTCAGGATACGGGTTATAAGTGTCATTCATAGGATTGTTATCTTGCAGAGGCTTTCACTTAAAAGGGCTCATTTCCAGGGCTTTGAAAATCATATGTAATGTTGTATAAAGGGCAAGGATTGTATCTGTAGGATAGATTGTTGTGTCACCCAGAGTCACAGAGGCATCCAGGTTGAGGTTAATGTAAGGGAAACACCCAACCAAGTGAATCAAAAGATGAAGAGGGACTAAGAGGGAACGTAAACTGGTGGCGAAGGAAGTATTTAAGCTAGAAAACCAAACAATTGTCGGAACAAGGACAGAAATGTTGGCCTATAATGAACCACAGGACTCTTATTCTTAGGGCAGATGAAAATAGGAAAAATCTTACACAAAGTGTCAACCACTTCAATCAGGAATGGGAAACCTTTAGCCCTCAAGATGTTCTGGAGGTATTGTGGGATCGATTTCAGCTTATTCAGTCAGCTGATATGGGCAAAGTGCTGGCCAACCACACTCTCTCTTGATTCTTGTCCCTCTTGTCTTATTAAATCTAGCAGGGTGGGTAGGGTTGGCTGGTTGGCTGGCTCCAGGATGTGGTTGATGCTCCATCGCATGACTGGGTGGTCCCTATTGCATTGAAAGAGATGGTTGTGTGACCCACATTAAAATGCTGGTGAATTTTCATGAAGACTTCTAAAAACAAAACAAAAACAAGCAAAACACCCCAAACTGATGTGGAAATATGGAGAGCTAAATTTAAGACTGGAAAAATGAGAAACTGAGAGGTCAGGATTGACCCATCCCAAATTTTAAGTGCAGTCAAGGATGCTGCCTCATCACCAGAAGTTGAAATAAGAGTCAGTTACCAGTTGAACCAGATTTTTCACATGGAATGTAAAGCACCATTTCACCCTTTCCCTCAGAGAGCAAAATGTCTCAAGACAGTCTTGCAAAAGCACTTGAAGAGGGTGCAGAGTCAGGCCTGGAGAGAGACCTGAAGGCAAGACAGAGATGCCTGGAAAACCCCATTCAGCAACCAGGCCATCCCTGGTACAAAGGAGAGAAAAAAGAGCAAAAGTGAAATAGCCATGAACTAGAAAAAGCACAGCTGAGACAATTCAGCTGCAAATTAAATGCATGCAAAACTCACAATGACCCTTTGCGGCAACAGTGAATGGTGATGACATAATCTTATTAAAGTTGACGAGTAGTTTTTAATGAGTAATTAACTGGAATTTAAACTTTTCTGGAAGAATGCAAGCAAACAAAAACAGTAAAAGGGGGGGGGATACCAGCAGACCATGTCAATTTGTAATATGGCGCCATATAAAATCAGATAGATGCAATCAAAATCAAACAAGAACAAGAAGAAGAGGTGTCAGGTTGGAAGAGGGGCAAGGGGGCATGGAGGTTGGTGCAGTACAGGCACAGCTGGAGTTTGGGACTGGCTCCACCACTGCCCCCCCACCCCATCCTTCTCAGTTACTAGCAGCAGCCTCCATGTTGGGAATCCAGGAATGCAGTGTGCCCTGCCAATCACTACTGGGGAATCAGGCCATTCCTGATGTTCACTTCTTTGCCTGAGCCGAGTAGCAGCTGAGGAACTGGGGACCTTGTTAAGGGAGGTATCAAAGGTCCTCCATTGCTACGCAGGGCACAGTCCTGGTGATGTCAATCTCTTGAGGTACAGTCATGAGTGCAGCAGCATCCCATTCCTTGGCCCCGCACATTTTGGTCTTCCTCCCGTCATTCTAACAAAAGGTTTCAAGACAAGTTATGACATTTGGAGGACTAGCACATTTCCCCGCTTAACTGCAATTTCTTATGAGCCAATGCCTTACAACACATTGATTTCCTTTTGTCCAAAAATACAGCAAATATGACAAAGCCAAAAGCTGGATAATAATTTTTCCCCACCCCACCCCAGCGATTGCCTTTTCCCTACAGAAAATGCAGGGAGTTTTATTTTTACAATATGAGCAGGGAACATTCCCTGAATGACAACTGTGTCAAAACGAGTGGCCAAGAAAGTTTGCAAGGATGCCAAAGTCATAAAGGAAAATAAGTTCAGAAGAAGAAAAACCCAGCTTTGCTGCCTTCTAAAGCAGAAACAAGGGACCTGGAAGCCTCCAGAAGTTGTTGGATTCCAATTCCCATCAGCTTCAACCAGTATGGCCAATGGCCAGGGATGATTGGAGTTGCAATCCCTCTGCTTGCAAATCATCTTCCTAACCCCTCTCCAGAGAGACGATTTCTGGGATATAAGGAAGAGATGGGGTGGGATGGGTTGGAGCTTAGCTACCAAGACTTCACATCTGGATCATTTGATATCAGATCAGACTTGAAATATGTCTCATGGATTTGCCTACAAGCTGATTACTGTACTCTGGATGATTGGCACACAAATCTGAAACCCAGGTAGTGCCATAAAGTGAACGAAAAGGCACCTTTCACATTTTCAAATGAATGCATATAGCTGGAAACAGAACCAGAGCAACAGACTTTCCCCTCAAGTTGTCTGTGTCCCTTTGAAAGTGGGAAGAAAGACTCCACAGACAACTGCATGTCTGAAGGGCTCTCTCTCTCCTGCTTTTCCATAGTTCCCAATCACACCAGAATGTGAACTTCCTCAGTTCCAAAATACTCACCCAGCCAGGTTCAGTCAGACCCCAAACCATTCAGATATGGGGCTAGCAAAGGAAAAGGAAGAGCTAAGAAACACAAGCAGAAGATGCAGAATTCCCCACAGCAGCAACTCAAGTTGGAAGAAGAAAGGTGATGGAAGGAGTAACAGGAATGACAGCCAGTTGGGCAGATCCAGAGTATACATTTAAAGCACATGACTTAGAATAATAGAATACAGTGGTGCCTCGCAAGACAAAAATAATCCGTTCCGCGAGTCTCTTCATCTAGCAGTTTTTTCGTCTTGCGAAGCATCCCTATTAGCGGATTAGCGCTATTAGCAGCTTAGCGGCTATTAGCGGCTTAGCGGCTTAGAAAAAGGGGGGGAAGGGAAAAAACTCGCAAGACTCACAAGACGTTTTCGTCTAGCGAAGCAAGCCCATAGGGAAATTCGTCTTGCGAAGCGCCTCAAAAAACAGAAAACCCTTTCGTCTAGCGGGTTTTTCGTCTTGCGAGGCATTCGTCTTGCGGGGCACCACTGTAGCAGAATTGGAAGGGATCCCCAGTGATCAACTGATCCAAACCCCTGCAATGCAGGAATTACAGCACAAGATGGCCATCCGACCTCTGTTTAAAAACCTCTGAAGATGGAGAGTCCACAACCTTCCAAGGTAGTCCATTCCACTGTCAAATGGCTCTTAACATCAGGAAGTTCTTCCAAATGTTTAGTTGGAATCTCCTTTCTTGTAATTTGAATGCAGCCAAAATGGATGGAGCAGCCAAAAGCAAGCTTGCTCCACCTTCCATATGACAGCCCTTCAGGTATTTGAAGATGGCTCCCATGTCACCTCTCAGTCTCCTCTTCTCCAGGCTAAACATGACTAGATGTAAACAGAGCCGAAATTATTCATATTTGTTATTGTATTTTTAAGGACCCATCATACAAAATCAGATGCCATGACAGTATAAAATGCTGGTGCAATAAAATGGAAAACTCTCCTCCCCGATAATGTCTAATGTTCCTTTTCTTTCCCCAAAAGTGCCACTTCTGGCTGCACCTGCTTGATGCACAGTTCAGGGAAGCAGATGAAATCGCATCCAAATTTATTACCGAAGACGGTCCCCGGGTGAATGGCAACACTATCCATCTTTTTATAGGCAGGCACATATAACAGGTTTAAGCATCTCTTTTGGAGCAGTTTAAAGACTTCTTTGCTTTCACAGGTTTATTAAGTTTTCATTAAATTATGAAATGGCCCCAGTGGTGAGGTCCAGCCATTTTCATACACCTGAACCAGCAAAAGTCAAACCATTCAATAAACCAGGAAATTTCTTCTCCTCCGACCCCAGTGCCTGCACACCCAATATGGGGCCTTGTAATCAATAAAATGTGACAGCTGAAATACTGTCACATGGCCAGCCTTAAGGCCGATTGCCTGCCACAGGTGTGCAGTAAATAATAGCAACCTGGTTGCAGGCAGGCAGTGAACTGTTCCCTGTGATCACCTGAAGCACGAGAAATGCAGTTCCTCACACGGCTGTTTTAGAAATGTGCTCTGTGTAGGCAGTGGGAGGAGGCTGCCAAATCCTGAGATGATGGATAGAAGAGGTTGGGGTGATAACATTGTTTAATGTTCCCCCATACACTAAAGAGTCAGTGTAAGTAGAAAACTAATTTATTCCTGATTATTATTATTAAACATAAATATTATCAAAGGTCAAAATAGGCTTCTAAGTGGTTTACAAGTATAAAAGACAATGATATGTTATTAAAATACATAAATCCCTAATTAAAATGCAGTGCAAATGCTTCTTACGCACAAATATCTGGGTAACTAACTTTATCATTTCTTCGCATCATCCTGGGAAAAAGCGACGAATGGGTGCCACAAGGTTCTGTCCTGGGCCTGTTGTTGTTCTTCATGGTCATTATAAACAACTTGGATGAAGGAATCTAGGGGGCACTCATCAAATTTGCATGTGACAACAAACTGGGAAGAGTAGCTAATGCTGCAGAAGACAGAATCAGGATTCAAGATGAGCTTAACAGATTGGAGAACTGGGCCCAAACTAACAAATGAATTTCAATAGGGACAAATGTAAGAAGAAAGGAGTTTCTGACTAACTATGCAGAAGAACTTTCTAACAGTAAGTGCTGTTTGACAGTAGAAGGGACAACCCCTCAGAAGGTGGCAGTCTCTCCTTCCTTGGAGATTCTTAAGCAGAGCTTGGATGACCATCTGTCATGGATGCTTTAACTGAGTTTCCTGTATTGCAGTAGGCTGGACTACAGTCCCTTCCAACATTACAGCTTCTGATGCTTACCAGGAGAGGGGCATGCACGGGCAGGAGAACTGGATTGGCAAAAGGTATTACCCAACTAAGTTCTACACACAGTAGACCCACTGAAATTAATGTTCTCGAGCAAGTCATCCATTCCAATGGGTCTACTCTAAGTAGGTCTACTATTGGATGCAACTCAAAATATTGAGTTTGGATGGCTTTTTACGGTGGGAGGGAGCTGCTACCATGGAGGGATTTTATTTTATTTTTTTAATAGGAGGCAACTTGGATTTTTGAGCCTCCCTTTTCAAGTGCTCAGCCTCTCCCTGGTTGGTATACAAATTCAGTATTGGTCAAGCTTTTCTTTTTATGATCCACAACACACAATTCCAGCAGCATATCTGTATGGGCAAAATATCTGTTACAGGAAAGTCAAAGGCAAGAACTAAAAGTAACACTAGTCTAGCTTTGGACTCAGGGTGCAATCCTAACTATGTCTACTCAGAAGTAAGCACTATTGCATTCAGTGGGGCTTACTGCCAGGTAAGTAAGGGTTGGATTGCAGCCTTAGCCTCAACTCTGTTATTTAATGCTAAGTGCTGAGTCTTCTGTTGCATTCACTGAGGCCCCTCTTTCAAATTAAATAATCAAGCGTTATACTTTCCACACCTTGTAATCCTATGATCTCCGCAATGACTTTTTGAAATACCACAGAAGTGGAAGTAATGCCAAACGGCATCCACTTAAATTTATAATGTCCAAATGGTGTATTAAAAGTCATTAGCTCACAGTTTGAGTCATCTAACTTTCCTTGTGAATATGCATGTTCCAACATCTTAGTACTCAGAATACTTTCTGCTTCTGAAATGTTGTCTGCTTCCTCTTCAGTACTATTTATTGGACAATATTCATATTTTATGACTTTATTTGAATCATATGGATCATTGAGTATCTGTACTTTTTTTAAGGAGACTCACCTGTTCAAGCTGCAAAATTAACTCTTTGTAGAAGGTTAGACTTTTTGAATCATTATACCTTTTGAGGAAAATTGACATTGTCTATAGTGACAAAGTATATTGTGGCTGCATCGCCAGGAGCAGGTCAAGCACGGAGCCCAGTGTGGCATGGCTTCAATGGCCGATGGCTCCTCACACTTACTCAAGAGGAACCAAACACTGAAGCTACACTGAGCTCCATGCTCAGCCTCCTCTGCCCCCTCCCCAAAGATATTGAGGGGGCCAAAGACACCTCGGCTCTATAAAGTTGGTGCCAGTGGAGTCTTCTAACAACTCTCAGTCCCCTTCACAAACTAAAGCTCCCAGTTATTGAAAGCCAGTGTGGTGTAGTGGTTAAGAGCGGTGGACTCGTAATCTGGTGGACTGGGTTCACTTCCCTGCTCCTCCACATGCAGCTGCTGGGTGACCTTGGGCTAGTCACACTTCTCTGAAGTCTCTCAGCCCCACTCACCTCACAGAGTGTTTGTTGTGGGGGAGGAAAGGAAAGGAGAATGTTAGCTGCTTTGAGACTCCTTAGGGTAGTGATAAAGCGGAATATCAAATTCAAATCCTCCTCCTCCTCCTCCTCCTAATATATAATAGTGTTTTAAATGTATAGTTTAGATTGGACCAATGGCAGCTGCCTCAGCTCTGAGGGATCTGGGGCCTGGTGACTGTGACAGAGTGCTTCATAGCTGGTGTTTATAAGGGAAAAAACATATCTATGTCTGATAAAGATTTTTTTAAAAAAATAAATGCATAAAGTTTGTTTGTGTTTGTTTCGTTGTATTTATATCCCACCTCTTTCTCCAAGGAGCTCAAGGTGGCATAAATGGTTCCTCCCTATCTCATTTAATCTCCACAAAAACCCTGTGAGGTAGTTTAAGCTGAGAGGCAGTGACTGGCCCCCTGAGCTGACACGCAGTGAGCTTCAGGGCCAGGTGGGAGTTTGAACACCAGTCTCTCCCAAGTCCTGGTCCAACACTTTAACCACTATACCAAACTGGCTCTCAATGTGCATAAACTAAATGGTGCCAAGTCTCAACATTTGTTTGGGAGGCGACCTATTGCACATCTAATGCACAGAGTATTAATGTAGTTTCTCCCCCCTTCATACGGGTATTAAAAAAATATGGAGGGGGCATCACCTCACCATTCATTTACTCTGCCAGTGTGCATACACACAATTTTAGGGGGGAGAATGCCAATGTAGGACAGAGCGACATAATTTGAGCTCTCCAATGTACACATAATTTACTTTAAAGGTTGTATGGTTGCAAGCTGGTTAACAAGTTAGCTCAGAATCCAATTTATTATCATTCTTGTCATATTTTGGATTCTTCCCCTTTCCGTATGAGTAGAAAATATCAGTAAAAAAATTAACCTAAAGCTTAACGGCTTATGTAAGAATGCTCGACTAAAAAATGTCACTGGAGTTATTGAGGTGCACCATTAAACCCCTCCCTCCCAAATACGTTGCAGACTAATTTCCATCTAACGCTTAGTCAGCAAACAGAAATGCCAATGGTTTTCTTATAATTCCATCTGTATGAACCAAACCAATAAAGGATCTCTTCTTAAAGTTGTGTATATCTTTGTAGCTTTAAAAAAAACCCAACACCAAACAGCAGCCTAATATTTAATTTTGTTATACAAAATAACTTTAAGGATATATATATATATATATATATATATATATGATTCTTTTGATTTCCTTCTGCTCACTGTATTTGATTTACATCAATTAGGTCTTTCTTATAAGATATCATATAACAAGAAGGCTAATAACCCAGAAATAACCTCATTAAAAAGACAGCATATCAGTCTAAGCAGAATGAACTCTTAAGCAGAAAAACTACTGACCTGGAAAGTAGCAGGAAGAGGTAATAGCAATGGGGGGGGGGAGAAAAATGCATTCCTATTAACTAGTCAAAAGTAGAAATCACTGGCTATATTTTTTTAAAAAATAATAATAATGCAATACATGTCTGGGAGAAAGGTATGTTTTGAAAAACACATTATTTTTTATCTTTTCAGATTCTGCAACTCAGAGGCTTCCTAAGATGTCAAGGTATGAAATGGCTAATTTGGGGTGTTGTCTGGTGCTATCTAACTAGGACATTTATGGGTCACAGAATATGTTTTGGCCAGCCAAGCAACAATAAGCTTGTGTGTTTCACAAGAGTGGATGACCCCTCAGATACCATTGCTAGCTCTCTGGTTGCTCTCTGTTACACGAGAGAAACACTGACAGGGTGTAATGCGCTGACATCAGCATGCTGTTCCAATGATTACAAATCCACCTTATTATGCCTGGTAATGGCCATAAAGCGTTGTTTATAGAGGGCAAGCGGAAAAGGTGATTGGAAAACCCTTGGCTCCACGGAGCAATGGTTCCAAACTACAAGAAAGAAGATTCCACCTAAACATTAGGAAGAACTTCCTGACAGTAAGAGCTGTTCGACAGTGGAATTTGCTGCCAAGGAGTGTGGTGGAGTCTCCTTTTTTGGAGGTCTTTAAGCAGAGGCTTGACAACCATATGTCAGGAGTGCTCTGATGGTGTTTCCTGCTTGGCAGGGAGTTGGACTCGATGGCCCTTGTGGTCTCTTCCAACTCTATGATTCTATGATCCTCAGAAGAGAGGCCGGCATAACATAGTGCCCTTATAAAACCAGCATGATAAACATGCAAAGATGCTTTTTTTCCTGCCCCAAAACTTTCCTTGAGGAATTGTTCACATGTTTTGGAAGTTGGCGTAGGGCCAGTGAGGGAGAAGAACATCATGGGATTCTTGGGAACATGGGATTGGCTATGCATGGTGCTTTGAAGTCCCAACATCAAGACTGCATTGCACTTGACTGCATGATGTCAGATGATTGACAGGTAGGAAGCCCCATTCCTCTGTCAAATTTAGGACCTGGCCAGTGAAGTCAAACAGGCTCCCCCACCTCTGATTTAAAACGTTGGCCACCAGCAGTAATGGCCACCCACTTGGATGGCTTTAAACGAGGATTAGACAAAATTGTGAAGGGGAGGGCTACTAACAGCTCCTTCCAACCTATCAGTTTGAAAGCACACCCAAAAGTGCAAGTAGATAAATAGGTACCGCTCCAGTGGGAAGTTAAACAGTGTTTCCGTGCACCGCTCTGGTTTCAGTGTTCTGTTGTGCCAGAAGTGGCTTAGGCATGCTGGCCACATGACCCGGAAAAACAGCGGGAGACCCCATTAGCTAAAGTGGTACCTCAGGTTAAGAACAGTTTCAGGTTATGAACGGACCTCCAGAATGAATTAAGTTCTTAACCAGAGGTACCACTGTACATGCCTTGTTTCTTTTTTCAGATTGTACACTGGATTCATCCAGCCTAGCTCCAGAAGTGGCAGAAAAAACTGCACTCATTTATTTTCTCGCACAAAAAGTCAAGAATAAGCCCCAAATATTGCACCTCCCCTCCTCAGAAGGAGGAAGGGGAATCCCCAACACAGAATAGCCAACCAAGTATGCCACATAATCCTGTAGAAATATATCCTAGAAGACGAGACGAAACAATGGGTCCACTTGGAGAGAGACACCATCAAAAATATCCCCACAACTGCAATGCATTACTGAATTAAGTCTGGATAACTGACAATTTGTTGTGAGCCTCTATATTGAACCCTCAAAGGGAATTTTCTGCTACAGTGTGGTGAGTGGAGAGCCAGTGTGGTGTAGTGGTTAAGAGCAGTGGACTTAAGATCTGGTTAAGATCTGGTGAACCGGGTTTGCGTCTCCGCTCCTCCACATGAAGCTGCTGGGTGACCTTGAGCTAGTCACACTCAGCCTCACTCACCTCGCAGAGTGTTTGTTGTGGGGGAGGAAGGGAAAGGAGAATGTTAGCCGCTTTGAGGCTCCTTAAGGGGAGTGATAAAGTGGGATATCAAATCCAAACTCTTCCTCTTCCTACAGGCTCTGTTCCGTTTATCCACATGTATTTTACACTGCTGATCACCTTTGGCCTTTGACTTGTTCTTAGGACTTGCTCAGTGTTTTATGGTTTTCTTTACCACTTGATAAAGAGATTTACACATTTCCTAAAAACACACAACCCCCCCCCCGAACAAGAAGTAATCTTTCTCTCTCTTCCCTTACCCTTCCCAGTAGAGTTTCAATGCATAAAATCTGTGTTAACACCATCATACTTCCAGTTTTGCAAAAAGAGAAAGAAAAAGCCTTCCAGCTACATGTTTATTCTAGGTTTAATCTACTCAAAATGGATGTAGCTTCCTTTTGCTCAGGGCTGCACTGCAGGCCAAACCACACTGGCTGGTCAATGAGGAAGTTGCTTTGAAATTTCATGACATCTCAATACATTTCCTTGAGCTCAAAAGGATTCATCTATAATAAATGCTACAAACTCAAGATCAGACCTCAAATATGCTGCACTGGATATATTGGAAGATGAGTATGGGTTGTATCCCATTCAAGTTTCACTCTGAGTAGACCCATCGAAAGTAATAATCCAAAGTAAATTATGTCCATTAATTTCAATAGATCTACTCTGAGTCAGACTAGCACTGGCTAAAACCTTTAGTGTTTAATCTACTGCTTGAACTATAGGTACAGAGGCTTATCTCCTCCGCAGTGATAGCTGATCAGGAATAACTTCCTTGTGGTAAGATCTGTTTGACAGTGGAATCGGCCACCTCAGTAGGTGGTGGCCCTCTTTCCTTGCAGATTTTAAAACAGAGGTTGGACGGCCATTGGTCAGGGATTCTTCCTGTACTGTGGGGACTGGACTAGACAACGCTTTGATCTCTTCCACCTTTACAGTGCTGTGATTCTATGATTGCCGCTCTTCGCGGGTGAATTGCATGCTATATTTAAATGTGAAACAACTTTTACCCTATTCAGAGAGTCAGGTTTTGAGAATGACAGTTTGACCACAAAGACAAAGAAATAGCATTATCCACTTTTCAAAGAGAAATGGCAGATATAATGTATTTGGATTGTCATCCAGCTTCTGATGGCCACACCTTGGAGGAGGCAATTAAGGAAATCACTAAATAGTTTCACAGTTGAAGGCAAAGTTAAGTACTGGTAATGAAGAGCAGGAAGTGACAAACAACTTTTAGTCTCCAACAAAGTCAATAATATCTCAGTTTTTATTAGGAAAAAAAATGGGCTCCGGTGTATTAAATTTCAATTTCTGTGCTGTTTCACACGTTATTTTTCCTAACCTGATGATTAATATTTGAACAGAGATCTGTGTGCACAATGAATGGATAGATCTGCAAGTGGCTATTTTGTATAGCTGAACATTGGCTGACTGGAAATTAGACTGTTGCTTTAATAGAACAATTAGAGATGGGTGTATCAGTTGCTTCACAGCCTGTGCCAATTTTGCACAGGTTCATCCCAAAATTCAATCTCCCTTCAGGAAAATTTATCTTTGGGAAAATTCTCATTGCAGTGCCCCCTTTTCTAAATTATTTTCTCTCACATTATTATTATTATTATTATTATTATTATTATTATTAGTCTTTCTCCCAGATTGGGACTCAGGCAGCTTAAACAAATTAAAACAGCACAGATAAAATACAAAAAGCTAAAAACATGTAAAAGATATACCGGATCATCCTATTCGTCCATCTCCTTCAGTATTCTCCACTCTGACTGGTAGCAGTTCTTCAAGGTCACAGGCAGAGGTCTGGCCCATCCCTGAAAAAAATATTTCTGGGGAGGAGGGAAAAGATAGGCTGGGTTAGAGCTCAGCTGCCAAGACTTCAGACCTCAATCAGATGACATCACAGTAGACTTGAAATGGGGCTCGTGGATTTGAGGGGTTTTGCGCAACCTGTGAGAAGAGGGCACTTTCAGCCTTTTTCAAGCACATTCATTTGTTGTTATTATTATCATAGCTGTTTTAAAAAGAAAGACCATCCTTATTAAAAAAAATAATAATCCTCTAAAGCCCCAAGTGAGCTAAGTAGGAGGTTTTGCCGCCAAAATTTTGGCAGCCGGGCCCCATCAATAATTTACACATCACCCAGAAAGCATATTTCTCACTGTCATAGCAATTTATCATTAGATAGATGTTCTTGGCACCCAACACACAGTGTTAAAACTTGATATAGACAGCCAAATAAGTGAAATGCGGAATGCTGACAGAGTAGCTATTGGCAAGCTTTGATGTATCAGTATTTTAGAAGATATCAACTTCTCCGATGAATGCTGAGGCAAGGCGAACAGTTGTCAAAAGGGAGAGATTGGTGGCTTGTCTTCCTTAGGCGGTTGTGGGGTTTTTTTCTTCCACTTAATGCATATGTTTAGTGCTAATGATTTGAGCAGTTCCAGTTGCTTCTAATCGCACTGTGTGGATTTCAGTTTATTTATTTATTTATTTATTTATTTATTAAAACCTATTTATATACCGCTGTACTATAAAAATATATCACAGCGGTCTACAATGTAAAATCATAAAACCATACAGTAAAATAATATTAAAAATTAAAAACAAGTTAAAAGGAAACACACACACACACCAGTAGACCATTGTGGGAGATGTACTATTAATGTCCTGCATAAGCCTGGTAGAATAGGAAAGTTTTCAGTAGTCATTTAAAAGTTGTTACAGGAGGTGCCAACTGATTTTCTATTTGCAGGGTGTTCTACAGGACTGGGTTGATGACACTAAAAGCTCAGTTTTCTCACTGTCTGGGTTAAACCCAAGGAGAATGCCCCATGGTAAGATCCTGAACCAAACTCCTAGGCACAGTAAAACTATATGGTACCTGTCAGGGACTCAGCGGGAGCGCAGGGAGGAGAGGAGATGGAAAGCGAGGGGGAGCAATCCGAGGGCAGCGTAGGAGAATATGACAGCAGCTCGATAGATTCCATGAGCCTCTCCAGCGAATCGGAAGATTCACAGAAGGGGGCGCCGATGGGCAGGACAAGGGGCGACCCAAGGGGGACACCCCAGAAGCAAGGGGCCAGCGGGGACTCCCAGAGCAGCAGTTGCAAATCAGGACCAGCTTCCCCACCAGAGCGTAGTGGGGGGGAGGAGTCCCAGGTGTCAGAGCCCACATATGCACCACCAGCGAGAGAAGATGAGTCAGGGTGGACCACGCCTCCATCGGAGAGCGAGTTAACGGTTAAGAGGAAAGTTGCAGGCTGGGCGCGCGCGCCAAGTTCAAAGGTACAGGCGAGCGGCACAGAAGGTAGCCCGGATAGGGAACCAGGTCCTAAAGCCCGCCGGAAGGAGGGGCAAGAATCGTCAGGGTCAGCGTCAGAGGAGTCCAGGAAGGATGAGACCCTAGCGGGCAGGAGGGCCCAGAGGAGAAAGGAATTTAGGAAGAGGTGGAGCAAAGCGAGAGTCTTAAACTGGTGTGGAGGGGGAGGAGACTCAGACAGGACTTCGCCGGTCTAAGGTCGAGATGTAGAGCTGCACGCTGCGGCTTTAAAATGGAGACTGAATCTCAATAAAGACTTTTGTACATAACTACAGCCTAGCGTTGGTCCTCTGTGAGCTGGGACCTGGAGGCAGCTCTGACAGTAAGTCCTGTCTCATATTTCAAAGAACCTCGCAACGTGAGAGGACGCAGCGAGGGGCGAAGATTGGTGCTTCGCGAGCTCACAAAAGCAGCACAAGATGACTACAGAAGAACGACTGGCAGCTTTGCAAGAAGCAGTGGTAC
The DNA here is from genome assembly GCF_951804945.1 of Podarcis cretensis. Classification (NCBI taxonomy): domain Eukaryota; kingdom Metazoa; phylum Chordata; class Lepidosauria; order Squamata; family Lacertidae; genus Podarcis; species Podarcis cretensis. The sequence goes on from NC_137177.1 coordinate 63,889,720, forward strand.
AACTTAACGCAGAAATACGAGCGGCAAGGAGGAGAGAAGAGGAATCAGATGCTGTCTGCAAGGATCTGCAAAACAGGTTGGAAATGTTGACTAAACAGGGGCCACCGGCAGCCAAATCCGAAGGGATCGGGCTCGGGAAGAGAGGGGGGAGCCTGGTGTCGCATTTCGATGGGAGTCTGCAGCAATATCCTAACTTCAGAGCAGACGTAGTTTTTGCGCTAAAGTTGCTGGAGAAGGACTTTAGAGATGAGCAGGAGAAAGTAGGCTTCATACTAACGCATCTCCATGGAGAAGCTAAAGCGTGGTTGCGCAATCTGTGGAGAGATAATGATCCAGCCCTCCAAAACGCAAAAGCCTTCATTAAGGCGATGGACGCTTGTTTTTTATCAGAGATAGATGTGGATGTCGCTAGAAGAGAGATTCACGGTCTGAAACAAGGCAGAGCCACTGTAAGGCAATATCATTCCCGCCTTTTTGCATTGGTCAACGCGCTGGGATGGGAAAAGGACTCAGCGTCCGTCAGGGACCTGTTCTGGGAGGGGCTCAACGGGGCTGTGAAAGACGAAATCGCAAGGGGGGAGAGGCCACGGAGCACTCAAGAAGTGGTCCAGAAGGCGCTGACGATTGGGGTGCGGCTGGAAGAACGTCCCTGGAGCAAAGATGAAGGGCGTTGGGGACGCACGCCAGCAAGGGCACCTCCTTTCTTTCCCAGAGACTCAGCGCGCGCTCAATCCACGCCTCCACTGGGAGGGGGAGAGGAGCCGATGGAGATAGGTGGTGCCAAGGCTCAGTCAGCGACCAGAGCCCTCACACCAGGAGCAGCCAAGGTGAAGCCTCCTAGAGGGAACAGGAAGTGTTACATCTGCGAAAGTGCTCAGCATATGGCAAAAGAGTGCCCCCAGAGGCTCCACAAGCACAATGCAGCCTCAGCAAAAGTAACAGAAGCAGCTCAGCAGAGGGAACCGCAGCAGGGAAACGACGAAGTCTGGCTGGAAGCAGAGCCGCTGGGGCCCAGCCAGACGAATCAGTAAAGCAGTCCCCAGGAATCTTACAGCCCACAGACCCCCTCCCGCCCAAACCAGTGGTGCAGCTCACCGCAACACTCCAGCTTCCCAATGGGCTCACCATGGAAGTGCCTATTACCATTGACTCTGGTAGCAATGCAGACTTTATGGGGGTGGATTTCATCAAGCAACATAGCATAGCGCTCCTGCCTGCCACGATGCCCCTGAAAGTAGTGACAGTCGATGGAAGAGAATTGCTGGGGGGACAGGTGGTACAGCAAACGCCGCCAATGGTGATGCGCATTGGAAATCACCGCGAAGTCATCAGCTTCAACGTCACCCAACTGTCAGACACGCCCATAGTGTTGGGCATGAGCTGGTTGGACAGGCACAGCCCGGCATTGGCATGGTACCAGCGTAAATTGACCTTCTGCTCCTCCTACTGCGCAGAACATTGCATCATGACTAACCAGGAGGACGAGGGGCAAGAGGATGACCCACAGCTACAACTGGGCATGCTGCAAGCGGTACCCGACAAGTACAAGGCGTTTTTGGAGGTCTTCTGCGAGAAGGAAGCGGACAAGCTGCCTCCCCACAGACCCTACGACTGCAAGATTGACCTCCTGCCGGGGGCAACGCTGCCGACCGGAAAACTGTACTCCATGTCTGAAGACGAACTGCAAGAGCTCAGGGAGTTCATAGATCACAATTTGAAGCGGGGATTCATCCGAGAATCCAAAGCAGTGGGGGGCAGTCCTGTGTTCTTTGTGAAGAAGAAGGACACGCCCCAGAAGAGGCTTGTAGTTGATTTCAGAATTTTAAATTCGAAAACCAAGCCCACGGCTTTCCCGATGCCCAAGATCGACGACTTGCTCGCGACGGTGAGGAAGGGACGCATCTTCACCAAGCTGGATCTACGAGGGGCGTACAATCTTATACGCATGCGGGAGGGCGACGAGTGGAAGACGGCCATGTTCACGCCCTTGGGCACCTATGAGTATAGGGTTATGCCCTTCGGTTTACAAAATGGCTCCCACTGCTTCCAAGCATTCATGCATCACGTGTTAGCGGGGCTCCTCTACAAGAAGTGTGTCTGCTTCCTGGACGACATTCTCATCTTCTCGGAATCGCAGGAGGCTCACGAGGGAGATGTCAAGGAAGTCCTGCAAAGACTACGGGAGCACAGGCTTTACTCCAAGCTGGAGAAATGCCAGTTCGACATGACGGAGGTGGATTTCCTGGGCTACAAGCTGTCCGACAAGGGAATCGCCATGGACAGTGCCAAGGTACGATCAGTACTGGACTGGAAGAGCCCGCGCAATCGGAAGGAGGTCCAGAGGTTTGTCGGCTTTGCTAACTTTTATCGCAAGTTCATCAAGGGTTTCGCTATGCAGACGGCGGCCATCACGGACACCCTCAGCTCCAAGAAGAAGAAGTTCATCTGGACGGAGCAGGCGGAGCAGTCCTTTCAGAAACTCAAGCGTCTTTTTGCTTCCGAGGAACAACTGCTGCATGTGAACCCCAGCAAGCCCATGAGGGTGGAGACGGATGCCTCCGACAGAGCCGTGGGGGCAGTCCTGTTGCAGCGAGACCCGCAAGGGGATTGGAGGCCGTGTGCTTTCTACTCCAGGAAACTCAGCAAGTCGGAGCAGAACTACACCATCTGGGACAGAGAGTTGCTGGCCATTCATGCAGCATTCAAGGCGTGGCGGCACTTCCTCATCGGAGCCAAACACACGGTGCAAGTTCGCACGGACCATAAGAACCTGGAGTACTGGCGCACGGCGCGGTTCCTGAACCAGAGACACATCCGCTGGGCGGAGTTCTTTGCGGATTTCGACTTCAGGATAGAATATATCCCCGGAGACAACAACGTCATGGCTGATGCGCTATCCAGGAAGCCGCAGTATCTGCAGGAAGCAGCACCGGTAGCGGCCAAACACATTTTCGCACCCAAGGCGTGGGCATGCGCTTCTGCCACAGTAGACCTGGAAGCGATACGGCGCGAGCTGCGAACAGATTCATTTGCGCGCTCCAAGATGGAGGAGGTGCGCAGCGGCACGGCAAAGGACGACGAGTTCCAGATACGCGACGGACTGCTCCTCCGCAAGGGGGCCATCTACGTACCGGGAGATGAACTCCGCGCGACAGTACTGCAACAGCTACACGACGCACCCAGCGCCGGACATTTCGGCAAGGAAAAGACAGTGGAATTAGTAGCCAGAGACTTTTGGTGGCCCAAGATGCGGGGAGAAGTCGCGGATTACGTCACGAGGTGCGACACCTGCCAAAGGGCCAAGCCAGTACACAGACCGCCGGCGGGACTGTTAGAACCGCTACAGACCCCGTCCGAACCGTGGGAGAGGGTAGCCTTGGACTTTGTCACTGACCTGCCCAGCTCGAGGGGCAAAACAGCAGTACTCGTGGTAGTCGACATGTTCACCAAGATGGCGCACTTCATTCCTTGCGCGAAGGTGGCCACAGCGGAACAGACAGCCAAGCTGTTCATAGACCACGTGTTCAAGGTGCACGGCCTGCCACGGTCTATCCTGTCCGACAGGGGGCGCCAGTTCATCTCGAGTTTCTGGCGGAAGCTGATGGGAATCCTGAACGTCAAGGTCAACCTAGCGTCGGCAAGACACCCGCAGACCAACGGACAAGCGGAGAGGGTCAACGCCGTCATGCAGCAGTACCTGAGATGTTACGCCAACCAGCAGCCCTCGACCTGGGTGGACTATCTGCCCCTGGCCGAGTTTGCCTACAACAACACACAACACGTGTCCACGGGGGTGACACCGTTTTTTGCCAACCACGGGCGACATCCCAGGACCTTCCCGGGCTTAGAGAAAGAGGGGGAGGGGGAGCCACAGGGAGCAGAGGCATTGGCAGAGGAGTTACAGGAGGTCCATGAACAGCTCCGTAGACAGTTAGACCTAGCAAAACACGTATACAAGATGCAAGCAGACAAACACAGAAGAGTGGGGGAGGACATACGGGTAGGGGACTGGGTCTGGTTAGCGGCCCAGGCAGTGCCGGCCAGATCCTTAGCTAAGAAGAAGCTAGGACACAAGCAGTTGGGCCCTTACCTAGTCGAGGCACAGATCAACCCAGTGGCTTTCCGTTTGACACTACCGGAGGGTTCCAGAATGCACCCGGTCTTTCATAGATCGGTGCTAACGCCCTACAAGGCACCTCACAGGTTTCAGGAGCCAGGAACAGCTCCCAGTCCGCTTAGAGATGCACCCATGACAGGGGGGTCGCCGAGGGCGGGGCCACTCAACGAGGTGACGGAGATTTTGGACTCGAGATGGGGGGAAGAGGGCGTCGAATATCTCATCGCAAGGGAAGGTGCCCCGGCCAGCGCCAACAGCTGGGTGCCGTACTATGCGGTGGAGGAGCACTACCTCAAAGACGAGTTCCACGCACTCTTCCCACACAGGCCCATGCCGGAGGATTATTTTGATGAATATCTTTTCACCCCCACACTCTCAGCCAGTACGTTTCAGGGGTTCTCCTCGGCTGAGGAGACGGTTCCAGAGACTACCTCGCCGGAGGGGTCGGTCTCAGACTTGGGTGCGGAGCGCTCTTATTGGTGGGACACTCAACCCGAGGAGGAGTGGCGCAGGAGACTGCTCAGAGGGCCCTGGCACGCAGACTACCCAGAGGAAATGGGGGAACAAGGGGGCATGGACGGGTTGGGGGAGGATCCTGGTTTCGAGCACGCCGGCAACGAGATGGAAGCGGAGGAGAGCGACGTCGATGTACCCGTCACGGACTGGCAGCATGCCAGGGGGGAAGACCGGTATCCGGCAGGCACCCCCATAGCATTGGAGCACCCGGAACCCACGCCAGAAGAGGGGGAGGGGGGAAGGGGGGGCTTCGAGGGGGGGATGGATGTCAGGGACTCAGCGGGAGCGCAGGGAGGAGAGGAGATGGAAAGCGAGGGGGAGCAATCCGAGGGCAGCGTAGGAGAATATGACAGCAGCTCGATAGATTCCATGAGCCTCTCCAGCGAATCGGAAGATTCACAGAAGGGGGCGCCGATGGGCAGGACAAGGGGCGACCCAAGGGGGACACCCCAGAAGCAAGGGGCCAGCGGGGACTCCCAGAGCAGCAGTTGCAAATCAGGACCAGCTTCCCCACCAGAGCGTAGTGGGGGGGAGGAGTCCCAGGTGTCAGAGCCCACATATGCACCACCAGCGAGAGAAGATGAGTCAGGGTGGACCACGCCTCCATCGGAGAGCGAGTTAACGGTTAAGAGGAAAGTTGCAGGCTGGGCGCGCGCGCCAAGTTCAAAGGTACAGGCGAGCGGCACAGAAGGTAGCCCGGATAGGGAACCAGGTCCTAAAGCCCGCCGGAAGGAGGGGCAAGAATCGTCAGGGTCAGCGTCAGAGGAGTCCAGGAAGGATGAGACCCTAGCGGGCAGGAGGGCCCAGAGGAGAAAGGAATTTAGGAAGAGGTGGAGCAAAGCGAGAGTCTTAAACTGGTGTGGAGGGGGAGGAGACTCAGACAGGACTTCGCCGGTCTAAGGTCGAGACGTAGAGCTGCACGCTGCGGCTTTAAAATGGAGACTGAATCTCAATAAAGACTTTTGTACATAACTACAGCCTAGCGTTGGTCCTCTGTGAGCTGGGACCTGGAGGCAGCTCTGACAGTACCCTTTCTGTGTGGGCAGTGCTTCCTCCTACAGGAGGAGAGCCAACTGAAATGTCATGCAAAATAATGAAGTAATTAATTAATTGTAATGTGTCCAGTTCTGGACACCATACTTTAAGAAGGATATTAACAAGCTGGAGCGTGTACAGAGGAGAGTGACCAGGATGGTTGAAGTTCTGGAAACCAAGTCTTATGAGTAACGATGGAGGGAGTTGCATATGTTTAGCCTGGAGAACAGGAAACCAAGAGATGTGATAGCCACCTTCAGATATCTAAAGGGCTATCACATGGAGCAACTGTTCCTCATAAGGCTTGGTTTCCAGAACCTCAGTCATCTTGGAGTCAAGATTTAGTGTTGGAAATGCTTGATTTCTTTGCTGTTCTTGGTATTAATTTTTGGTATCTTGATTGCTGGGCCTTATTATGACTTATGTGGGGATCGTTTAATTTTACTGTGTGCTTATGGAGATGTTTTCATTTATTGCTCATGACTCTTTTTTGCTGTATTTTCATAATTATGTAAATCTCTTCATGTTGTAAGCAGCCTTGGAAAGGAGGCATATGGATAAATTATGGTGATGATGATAACCGATCAAATTTCGCCCCCATATTTCGTCTCTCTCTAGACTCCATCTGCCCCAGCTGCCTAAAGAATTTGACAAGGGATGCGGGGATGACTGCTTCTTTTCCCTGCTCCGCCTTCCCCTTGATGCCTATTTGCAAGAACAGGGTGTTCCTTGAAGAGTAATGTTTGCTAACTCTCTCGTGCACATGCTTCCTCCACTGCCACCCAGCTCCCATTGCACTCATGCTAGCCAGGAAAGGATTTTGGAAGACAGACAGCAAACAGGGATCTAGCAATTGGCAACTGTGTCAGGAGTGACACTCAAACAGAGCGAACACCTCAGTCATGGAGAAATATGGCCTCCTCAGCAAAGGTTGCTTAAAACAAAAGCTCATTTATCTGAATGCGGCAGACACGCAATCAATTTACATGAAGAATTTCAAAATTAGTCAGATTGTAATGAACTATGAAATACTGATTAATGCGTTTTTGCAATGTTTGGTTAGAAGTGCACGGTGCCCTGTAGCATATTCTTGCTATTTCCAACATGTACAGGCTAATCATAAGGTTCATATCAATTGCCAGAACATAAACAGTCTCTCAATTCTGACAATCTCTCATTCTTAAGCGCACGCACACACAGAGAGACATACAAACACAAATATTTGCAAATAGAGAGCCTGTCATTAAGGTGAGAAGGTGAGGTAGTTGGTGAGGCTGGGAGACACTGGCTGGCTTCCAGGGTCACCCATTGAGTTCCATGGCTGAGTGGGGATTTGAAGCCTAGTCTCCAAGATCCTGGTTTGACACTCTAACCACTACACCACTGACTTGTTAACGAGCTAGATGATATATACAGGGGTGCCAACTTGAATAAAATATTAAGGGGGGCAGGTAAACCCTGCCCACATCACATGCTGTGGCACACGTACACCATTTGAATGGCAACATCCATCAACTTTAGGAGGGGCCGGCCCATCAAATATTTTATTAGGAAGGGCAAAGACCCATCAACCCCTAGAATTTGGCTCCTATGGATGGATGAATAGGTAGGTAGGAATATCTATCTATCTATCATCTATCTATCATCTATCTATCATCTTTATCTATCATCTATCTATCTATATCATCTATATCTATCTATCATCTATCTATCTATCTATCTATCTATCTATCTATCTATCATCTATCTATCTATCTATCATCTATATCTATCTATCATCTATCATCTATCTATCTATCATCTATCTTACCTTTCCTCCAACAACCTCAAAGTAGCTTACAAGATACTCCCTTCAAATATCATCTTCATAACAATGCTATGAGGTAGTGTGATTGGCCCAGCATCAGTGAATGGCTGAGCAGCAATTCCCAATGCTGTGCTGCCCTTCTAGCTACCAAGAGGAGGAGAGGGAAGCTACCAAGAGCGGAGAGTGGTGAAGGGGTGGTGGTGGAGCCAATCTGACGCTCTTGCCACTGTGCCCCCAGCACACAAAACTCCCCACTGCTTTGCTCCTCCCCCCTCCCAGTAACTAGCTGTGATGCACATTTGGAAGCCAGTCAGCCATGCAGCCCCACCCACCCATACCACCCAGTTGGAAGCTACCACTATTGGTCACACCGGCTGTCGTTGATGGGAGTTGGGAGTCCAACATCTGGAAGGTGAAAAGTTCTCCAGTAGGGGAAGTTTGAAACTAGAGATTCCGAAGAAATACGGTTTCTGATTCCACCACCCCAAAAGTCACATCCTTACAGGGCATGTCTTAAATAGTTTCTTTCTGATTTATCTGAATCAGTTCAATTATTCATGTTTATGCAAGAAATGCATGAGCTTTCTGGCTACAATCCTCCATATCATTTCCTCCAAAACGAAGGAAATTCCAGCTGGACTTTGGAGATGACATGCATAAATTTTTTGCTGAATGTGGACTGGCCTCTTTCTGTAGTTTGATATGGTTGGCGTCATTACTCAAAAAAATAAAAATAGAACCCATAGCTAGATTTTAAATGTTCATGCTGCTTATCTCATCTAATTTTCTTCAGTCAGATTTATTAATGAAAAATAGGAAACAATATTATTGGTTATGTGGTTATCAATGAGAATTCTGGAACTGCCCTTGCAATAAAAATTCAGAAGCAGGGCAAAATTATTGTTATTTTAAAAGAGTTTATTATCTTGTATAGGTGAAGTCTTTTCTCAGAAGTATGGGATATGTGAAAAAAATAAACATAAATCCCATTGTACACAATGGAAGGTTTTTCAGTTTGGGGTTGGTGGTTGCCAGTAGCAACAAAGAATGGAAAATTGCCATCTGGCTTCAAGTTTTAAATGGAATTTGAATAATCAATTTAATAATGGATCTTGTACACGCCTCACAAAAATAATCACTTGTGTTGGCTTCCGAACAAAACTTTGGAATAAGACAAAGATATGCCTTACAAACATAATACAAAGTGAACAATCATCTACCACAATTTTGATTTGCATTCTTAACTTTACTTAAAGTTGAGAGGAGCTGCTCTCCTCATCTGCTGGGTTGTTCAGATACAACTCATTTGTAAATAGACAAGATGATAGCTGCAAAGAGGCAACAGAGCTAGAGGACTCCAGTTCCCCAATCCTCCCACAGAGTATAAAATGGCTGCCCTGAGGGAAGCCATTTTAAATGGCTTAACACAGCAGCCATTGCCTCATGGTAGGCTTGCCAATTCTCCCAAGGTTCATGGGGAAGCGATGTGGCCCATTGGCAGAGCATGTGCCAATGACACCGAAGGTCCCAGGTTCAATCCCTGCCATCTCCATGTCAAGTTTTTCTGTGCCCTTACTATATGATTATAAATTATTTCAAAGGTTCCATTTGGAAGGTCCTTGCATTTCAACTTACCATAGGTAAGGAAACTTTTGTTTTTTTATTTTAGAACAGGGTTTTCATAAAGTGGGTGAAGGCTATGAAAAGGCTGGCAAAATTAAACATCTGCATTGTTAATATTTTCACTCTTGCTAGATGGAATTATTGTTTAGGGACAGAGATGCTGCATAAAGGTTTCACACTATTCCTTCATTTACAAGATAAATATCATACCAAAAATATCCTAACACAGTGCTGAGACCAGCAAAAAAGACGGAACTGATTATCCTGAGCTAGAAGGGTTACAGTTGTACAGAGAAGCTTGAGAAAGATTTCTATTTCTGCAAAGTGTCCTTAATGTGGCACATATCAAATTAGGGAATTACATGGCACTCCTGTGGAAGCAAAATCTGAGGCTGAGCACTTATGTTTTCAGGCTAACATCTTCCTGACTAGGGTTCATTTTTACTTCTACCATTAGTCATCAGACCAGTTCCTACTCCTTAGCCTTGGGATGTCCACTGTTGCTGAGGTGGGGTTTTCTCCCGACAACCTGCTCAGCTCCTTCACAGTGTCCCAAGCCACTGGGCCTCTCTCCTGGTTTCCATGCTCTCATGGCATTCCTACTCCTCCTCTGGCCAAACCTGCCAAGAAGTCTCCATGGGGATCATGACAACCAGTGGGGTCTTCTTATATACTTACTACAACTTCATCTGAAGGAACAGTTGAGGATATTTAGCCTGCAGAAGAGAAGACCTGAGAGGTGATATGATGGCCATCTTCAAATATCTTGAAGGGCTGTCACATGGATGATGGAGCAAGCTTGTGCCAGAAGGTAGAAACCAAACCAATGCATTTAAGTTAGAAGAAAGGAGATTCCAATTAAACATCAGGAATAACTTCTTTGTGGTACGAGCTGTTTGAAGTGGAATGGACCACTCCTCAGTAGGTAGTGGACTCTCCTTCCTTGGCCTGATCCAGTGGGCTTTTCTTATGTCCTTATTACAACTTTATCTGAAGGAACAGTGGAGGGAGTTGGAGATATTTAGTCTGGAGAAGGGAAGATTGAGAGGCGGTAGGATAGTAAGCTTCAAATATCTGTCCTATCCCCTCTCAGGCTAAACTCCAGGCTGAACTCACCCACCTTTCTCAACTGTTCCTCACAAATGAAGCTTGGTTTCCAGGCCTTTGATCATCCTAATGGCCTTCTCCTGCACACGTTACAACTTGCCAATGTGTTTTTTAAACTGTAGTGCCCAGAATAGGACACAGGACTTCAGGTAGGGTCTGCCCAAGGCAGAAATGAGTGATAATTTTGGGAAACCATTTTGAATTTTTTTCTACAATCAAGTGATATAAATAAATAAAATAAAATACCACTACTTCCCTTGATCTGAACCCTAGACTTTTGTTGATGCAGTCAAAAATTGCATTAACCTTTTTTTTTGCTGCTGCATCAGTGTTGACATGAGAATTTTGTGGCCTGCTAAGACCCCTAGATCCTTTCAACATGTAAATATGAATATATCTGACCCTAGACTCCACCTTGTGCAACAGACATGGCACTGAAAAATTTCTCCCCCGCCCTCCATGTCCACCCAAACTCAAAGCTTACAGAGAGATGATTTGCATGGCAGATATCTGCTGAACCAGCTTGGCTCCTCGTTAGGTGTGAGGCAATATGTTTCAGTTCATTTTGAGAATGCGATGTGACTTGGAGATGAAATGGATGTCCGTCTGCTAGACAGGTGCCAGAAACATCATTATTCCATCTCTGCGTGATTAATTCCTCTTGGGCCCCTGCCAGATGGCATGGAGAGAACACTCTGCGCTGCCAATCAAGTGACCTGAAATGACAGAACAACGTTGTGAGTAGCCAGCCTAATCAGGCAAAGGTCCAACAACCGCCAGGTGTCATTTATAATTTCTATAACATATTTCTCTTCCTTCCGCACCCCAAAAAGAGTCAGTTTCTTTGGAGAATTATCAAAGTCATTATTGTTAAGAATTGCCCTTGCAATGTATACCGTGGAATAATAATTACTCAACTGACGGCAAATTGGCCAGATTTTAAGGTTAAGTGTAGTTGAGTGTACCAATGTCAGCAACTGAATGGTTTGTAGATTTCACATAATATATATGTAGCTGGATGGCATGACTTTGGGTTTCAAGTGAGGGGTGCTCCCTCTGTGCAAAATATTGCGAAGAATGCTAGCTCTAGATCAGGCTTCCTCAACCTCGGCCTTCCAGATGTTTTTGGCCTACAACTCCCATGATCCCTAGCTAGCAGGACCAGTGGTCAGGGGTGATGGGAACTGTAGTCTCAAAACACCTGGAGGGCCAAGGTTGAGGAAGCCTGCTCTAGATTCTCCACTTCATTATATTTTATTTCTATGTAAACAATTTTGTTTCTGCTTTTTTATGCAAGGGAGCCATTCAAACCATTTGAGCTCCCACCTGCAATCTGAAGTGGTATCTCCCACCAACAAAGAACCACATGAGTGTGCTAATGGTGTGGCCCAGCTTATAGCATCAGATCACCCCCAGACAAAAACTGCAGATGAAAAAAAAATGATTCTTACCTAATGATTTAGACAGGACTCTCCAGAAATATTTTGATACCTGTGGGCCATAGCCTTAGACGGACCAGTAGATATATCATGGCTTCCTCGCCTGCCATTGGTGTGGCTGTCCTGATGTCACAGAGGAGCTAAGAAACCTAGCTATAGGCAGCAGGCTGCTAAGCAGAACAAGGAGGACCTTAGGATCTGAATGCTGGTGTTGATGTGCAAGTTTTGTTCCAGCCATGGCAAAGTCTTACACAAACCTTGATCCATCCAGGGAAGCAAGAGACTGTCATAGTTCAAGGGCACATTTCAGATAGGCAAAAGCCCTCGAGGAGGACAAAAAGCAGGGTGAGGAGAGTTGGGGTGTGACCTTGGAGAGATGGGGTGTGACCTGTGGGGAAGGAAGGAGTTGTGGCCTGGGGAGAGTCCTGGGGGCCAGATGGAGAGTCCTGAAGGGCCACATTTGATTCCAAGGCCTGTGGTCCCCTACCCCATTTTAGAGAGGCTAAGCTTGATTTTGCAGACCACACAAGGCCCACTCTTTGAAACAAGGGTGTTTCAAAGCATCCGTTTGAAAGCAAAGGTTCTTCCCGCCTAACCAAAAAAAGAAAACTACGTCAAAAGGGTCATGCCAATAGATCTGATCCAATGAATGTCCGTGAGTATGTCAAATTAGCCCCTGTTTGTAGCCTAAATGCCGTTTGTGGCACAGTTCTATAAGGGAAACGTCATGACACAGTAATTTGGGCAATGGGGGAGTAATTGAGTTAAGATATGCTGATAAAGATCGATGGCCAAGGTTTGGAGTTATGACACCAACAAAGTTACAATGACATTAGCCCAAAGAGAAAGACACAAATCCATTACAAAGATACAATCAAATATTCAAAAAAGCCCGGCTTGCTCATTACTTATTCATGCTAATACAAGTATATTAAGAAATCTAAACAGTGTTAGCACTCAATCTCTCACAGACCAAATGAGCTTTTGCATTTATCAGCCGCGAGTCATCAGGACCCAACGTTAGCCGTACAAAGGTGGTAATATGACATAACGGAGATATTTATATCAGCACGCGCTGACTGAAAGATACAGTGGAATTTATTAAATTGAGTAATGCCTTTGCATTCTGGGCTCCAATAAAAGACATAACTGTGCAGAAGTCATTTCCCTAGACAATAAGATTTACCTTTGTAATCACTTAATGATCCTGTCTGTATGTGTGCTCTCTCCCCACTCTCTCGCTCTCGCTCTCTCGCTCTCGCTCTCTCTTCCTCTTCTCTCCCCCCCCCCCAGAGTTGTCCAGCAGAGAATGTCCTGAGGCAGAGGTTTTCAACCTTTTTGAGTCCACAACTCCCTTAACCGACTACATTCTTTCTGTGGTACCCATGTAGGCCTCAGGAGCCTAGCTATGTCACCCCTTGCCTGCAGAGCTGGCAGCCTCTCACCCTTTTCCAAACACCCTCCCTTGTGGAGTGTTCCCTCTGCCTCCTCTCCTATCCCCTCTCCTCGGGAGTCCTCGGGAGTCCTCTGGACAGCCACTGCTGCTTCCCCTGGTTTCTGATGCCCATGCCCCAAAGAGAGGTACCTCCCAGAGGCACCCTTTGCTCAGGGAACTTGTAGCCAGAACTGCGGCAACAAACAGCTGTGCAAACCTTGGGGAGGCAAAGACATGAGGGGGCATCAGAGGAGGGTGGGAAGGAAAGACAGACAGAGGCCAGTGGTGCCTGCAGCACCCCTGACTATTATTCAAGGCACCCCAGGGTGCCACGACACACTGGTTGAAAACCACTGCCCTGAGGAAATCAAGGCAAAACCTTTAATCCCCCCCCCCACAATCTTTCTACTTGAAGATTGGCATGCATGTCCAGTACATTTTTCTGCTAATGTGCAATTTTTGCTATCGTTCCAAATGATCAAAACTGTGCATAGTGCATAGGGAAATCGCTCCCACAGGAGGGAGTGATGACCACCAACTTGGATGGCTTTAAAAGAGGATTGGACAAATTCACAGAGAAGAGGGTTGTTGTCAATGTCTTCTAGGCACAATGACTATGCTCTGCCTCCATGGTAATTCTTCTGAGTACCAGTTGCTGAAAACTGCAGAAGGGGAGAGTGCTCCTGTGCTCAAATCCTCCTTGCTGGTTTCCCTTTGGGGCATCTGGTTGGCCATTGGAAGAACAGGATGTGGAACTAGATGGGCCATTGGCCTGATCTAGAATTCTTATTGACCTGGTAGGGTCATAAAGGAGAAAGTGGACATCCTGGTCTCAGTCCCAAAGGGTAAAGAGCTTTAAAGATCAGTTCATTTCACACTTCTTTAGTCAAAGCAAAGTGTGGCCATCATATTGTTCCAAACGGCAACCCATTTGCCTTTATGGATTTTTCTTCATTAGTAAATAGGAAACATTAAAAGGTAAAGGTAAAGGTACCCCTGCCCGTACTTGCCAGTCTTGACAGACTCTGGGGTTGTGCGCCCATCTCACTTAAGAGGCCAGGGGCCAGCGCTGTCCAGAGACACTTCCGGGTCACGTGGCCAGCGTGACATCGCTGCTCTGGCGAGCCAGAGCCGCACACGGAAACGCAGTTTACCTTCCCTCTGGTAAGCGGTCCCTATTTATCTACTTGCACCCGGAGGTGTTTTCGAACTGCTAGGTTGGCAGGCGCTGGGACCGAGCAGCGGGAGCGCACCCCGCCGCAGGGATTCGAACCGCCGACCTTTCGATCGGCAAGTCCTAGGCGCTGAGGCTTTAACCCACAGCGCCACCTGCGTCCCCAAAGAAAGTAGGGTGAAGTACACTGTGTTCTCGCAAACAGATGGGGCTTTTCTGAGCTATAGGATTTCTATTCTGCTGCAGTGAAAGCCATTGATTCCCCTTCATGTTAATCAGATTTCAATTTATGAAAATATGTTAGCAAATCAAGGTTGTGCACCTTAAACAGGATGGATTTTGTCATCAGTTTCGTTTGTACAATGAAAATTTTTAAAAAGCCTTTTCTTTCCTAAAAGTGGTAAAGTTCCACTTCTGAAAGACACAGCTTTCATCCAATCCAATTTCTTCTTTTCCCTCCCCCAATCAAAATGTGAGTTAAAGGGGGGGGGAGACGAAATGCAGACACTGCTTTAGTATTTCTTGCACATAGTAATACCTAGCACAAGGACATATGTAGATCTGCAAATACTGTTTACAGTTCCTTCTTCACTGTAAAAACACTCAAGAAAGGTATAGTTTCAGTTTTATCCCAATGACATTTCGTTTATTAACTGTGACTGATAAATCCAGTGCCTCTGAAATCAGATAAAACTTTGATAAATGGCTTCTTTGGGAGCAGATCGCAACGGCTAAGCCCTGTTCATCTGTGGCCACCCAGCACCAATCAGCACCATTTTATTTAATCAACAGCTCAGAAAACACGGCATTTGAAAGCTATCATTCCATTAAAAGATGGGAGAAGATAGTCCTTTCCTGTAAGGGAGCCTTGGAAGACACAAAACTACAAAAACTGAACCGTGTGTGTCTGACAGCAGGTTTTATACTCTTAAGTACAAAATGAGGAAGGGACAACAACCACTGCAAAACTGGGGAGGATTCCAAAACCCTCACTAGAATTTATTCGCAGTGTAGTGGTTAGAGCATTGGAATGAGACCTGGGAGAGACCAGGGTTCAAATTCCCACTCAGCCATAAAGCTCACTAGGTGATTTTGTGGGGCCAGTCCTTCTTTCTCAGTGTAACCTACTTCACACAGTTGTTGTGAGGTTTCAATGAGTCAGCAGGAGAACTATATATGCCGCCTTGAGCTCCTTGGAGAAAAATAGGATATAAATGCAGTAAAGAAATAAATAAAAAGAATTAAATTTACCCTTCCCAGAATTCTAGTGCAAAGTCAGACTTCCTCTCAGCTACTGTTTACAAAACAAAAATGTGTCCATTAATTGCAGCCATACAGTTAATATCACACCTAGATTGGTCTTAATTTTTTTGCTGCCTGCACCCATATCAACAGGAATCAAAGGGTAAGTTTGCAACAGATCTAAACACATTTACTAAGAAATGAGCCTCACTGAACACAAAGAAGCTCAGACCCTCCAAGTGTCTGTATTTTCCAAGGTCAGTCCCAGATTTATAGAAGCTGTTCCAGTTTTTCATTTGATCCCAGAATGTCCCGCTTTTCCTTAGGACGTTCCTATTTTCATCGGAGAAATGTTGGAGAGTATGGCGTTATGTGACCCCCCCTCCCCGAGTCAAGGAGATACAACCTTTAGAAGACACCTGAAGACAGCCCTGTAGAAGAAAGTTTTTCAATGTTTAATGTTTTATTATGTTTTTATTATTTTTCTGGGAAGCAACCCAGAATGGATGGGGCAACCTAGTCAGATGGGTGGGGGAAGAAGAAGAAGAAGAAGAAGAAGAAGAAGAAGAAGAAGAAGAATGTCCCTATTTTCATCGGAGAAATACTGGAGGGTATGGAATCTTGCTTCTGAGTAAACAGCATATAAGACGAATCACTGCATTTTTTTTCTTGTACAGCTGGCACTTTCTTTTAAAAAAATGTTGCTTTGTCTAATGCAGGGTCTCTGTTCTTTACAGCAGCTTCAGATCTTTCCCAGTCATTTTCTTCCAGCTGTAGCTAGAGTGAAAGAGAATGTGTGATGGGGTGTTGTTCATGGGAACCTGACATTTATCATTCAAGTGAGAGAAGATCTGATGATTCTCAAATGACATAGCCGAGAGCAAGTTATATGATCTTTGTTTCCAACACATAGAATAAAAAGTTACATTTCTCTCTGGCCCATAATTCATTCTGTTTCCAGACATTTTTCTTTTTCTTTTTGCGCCACACCAACCTTACTCCTGTTTCTCATAATCCTTAGATCCCTGCCAGCTCCTCCTGCCCTGCCTGACCCTCATTATGCCACTGAAGGAGTCTGCAAGTAGTTGCCGCCTGCATCGTCAAGCACTAACCATTCCACTGAAGTTCTCAGAACATTATTGAAAGAGGTCTCATGAAAAAAATGGACAACTCCCTCAATTGCGATTTCTCATTTTTCCACTCTTCAGTTCCTCACATTTCCACATGTGTTTGCATGTTGTTGTTGTTTTCGTGAAAATTCATCAGTCTTTTATGGTGCAATTTTCTCCAAATATACACATTTTTGCATGCAATTCTGCCCAATGCACAGATTTTCGGAGAATTATTTCCCCTAACATTAATTGTTCCTGTCACTGATAAATGCCTGCTTATGCACATGTTACCCTAGCAGGTGCATTTTTCTACACATTATTTGTCTGGAGCCTTGCATTGCAAAATTCAGAGAAATGCAGATTTTGAAGGATGGCTATATTTCAGGTTACATCTGGTGTGAATTTGGCAAGTCCATCTTCCAATGAGAACCAACTTGAGCGTCTCCTCCATCCCTAGTTATAGGTCAGTGGTGGAGCGTGTGCTTAGAAAGCAGAATTATCCAGACACAGTACCCTGGTGTCTGCACTTAAATGGGTGATTTTGATTATTTAACCTCTATACCACTTAATATATTTAAAATATCTCTAAGTCATGTACAAAAAAACTGAAGCAACAACAGACAACCTAAACAAAATATTACAAAAATACACAGTTCTCTATAAAACTGTTACATTAATACAAATCTATTAATATCAATTCATTTTCCTCTGTCTCTCTGTCACCTCTGTTTCCAATTCACACCCTCTGTCTCAGCCTCTGGATTCTCACCTGGGGTCCAAACAAACTTTCAGCTCACC
This sequence comes from Podarcis cretensis, assembly GCF_951804945.1. Lineage (NCBI taxonomy): Eukaryota > Metazoa > Chordata > Lepidosauria > Squamata > Lacertidae > Podarcis > Podarcis cretensis. The sequence continues at coordinate 63,907,125 of NC_137177.1, forward strand.
CACAAAAGTCTCATGAGAAGAGTTGCTGGAAACAGCAGATATCAGCCTAGTCTCTCACTCTAGACTTGTTTTTTCTGAGTATGCCAAAGGTGGATGGTACTTCTCCAGGCTGCCCACAGCTGTGTTCCATTCAGCTGTACTCTCCACACCCAGTTCCAGGTACAGCAGGTTGTTGAGTTTTCCAGTGGGTCCACAGCATGGGGAAAGGGTTTCCCTTCACTTACAGCTTTTTCCTCTCCTCATGTTTCTGCTGCTTTACTGTCCCGTGATGGGAATGATGTCTACCTGATGCCTAAATGCCAACCCTGTAGGTGTGAATCTAATGTTCATTGGAAGCACATTCCAAAGGACAGGGTGCTGTCACACTAAAAGCCTTGGTTTTAGCGGGCAAAGGACAAACCTCGGAAGCATATGGCCCTGCTAAGAGTGCCTGTCTTGAGGAACAAAGTAAACATGCATAGGATCCAGCTGTAACCTCCTTCTTCTTTTTTTGCAGTCCTCTGTTCCAATTCAAAATGGAAAACAGCAATATTGTTTTATTAAAAAGCGCAGACTTCAACACCTGAAAATGCTACACTTGTTTGCTGCATTTTGGAGGTGATATGATAATGAACTTTGCAACCTCTGAATTAATTTTTTTAAAGCTGCTAAATATAAAAAGCAACATATTTAACTGGGGAGGGGGGATAATTTCAAAGCAAAAGCCAAGTGTTTGCTTATAGAAAATATAAGGAGTAAACTTTTAATGGGTTTGCTCCCAAACAATTTAATAGCTAAGTGATATATGGTTTACTTTAATACACATTCTCATTAAAACTGAAGTAAATATCTCTGGATACAGACACATTCCATGCCAATTCTCTTTATTACTTAATTTTCCAGGTATCCCAGCATGATCTGAATAAATTATGCTGACAATACAAGACTATAAATGATAAATCAACAACACAATTTTAGTGATATATAGGATGAAATGTAAATAATAACCAGAGCTGCTAATTGCCCTGCTACCTGGCAACAAATCAGTAAGTGAGCTATTTCCACTGGTAATGCTTCAGTAGTGTAACACCCCAATCATTAAGCATTTCTGGCTGGTAAGCTCTTTCTGGGGTTTTTTCCCCTCTGTATAAGATGAAACTGTAGTATGAAAATTAACATTGGAGAAATAATAAAACAAAAAGGTGGCAAATGCATCATTCCTTGATGGTGGTGGGATGTGACCGATAATGCTATTTTTGGTTTGGAGATGTGTTAAACCCCTGGTATTCTAAAGCTTCTTTTGTCTACAAATGCAGATAAGAGAACCATTAAAACCTTTTCCTATAAGTCCATCATCTCTGACTGTAAAGTCAAGATTCTCATTATTATGGATGCCCATGCATTAATCTGCAGCATCAGTACCATCAAAGAACTTCTCTCCAAATATCTATTACTAGCAGACTTGTACCTGACATTGCTCACGAATTTTAAGAAATAATAATAATAAAAAAAATCAATGCAGGTTTGGAAGATTCAGGTTCCAAACCTTGCTCAGAATAGTGGCCAACTGTGTCCAAACATTGGCAAAAACTTGCTCCTTGATTTAAGGAACCATTGTGCTAAAATTGTTTAAAGTCAGTGCAGTTTTAAATATTTGTTCCCCCATCTTGATTCAAAATGGTGGCCAATTGTTTCCAAGCACAGATGAAAGCCTTCTCCTTAATCTCTGGGAACTTCGTGAAAAAATGGTTACAATATTTTAAGAAGTGCTCAACTGCATTGCAAAAAAACCCACAACTTTCCAAAACATGTGTTTTTGTTTGATAAATTTAAATTTGCATTTGGATACAATTAAACATCTAGCTCAAATTTATCTACGTCAGAGAGGGGACAGGGGCCTTTTTGGCACCACACAGCAGATCCTCATCAGGGTCTGTCTGGTCTTTGGCCACAATAAAGGTTGATTGATTGATCCTCATCAAGATCAGCCTTGTGTTCAAGAGTAGAAGAGTTGGGATTTGATATCCCGCTTTATCACTACCCGAAGGAGTCTCAAAGCGGCTAACATTCTCCTTTCCCTTCCTCCCCCACGACAAGCACTCTGTGAGGTGAGTGGGGCTGAGAGACTTCAGAGAAGTGTGACTAGCCCAAAGTCACCCAGCAGCTGCATGTGGAGGAGCGGAGATGCGAACCCGGTTCCCCAGATTATGAATCTACCGCTCTTAACCACTACACCACACTGGCTCCAAGAGTATGTGGAATCTACACTGATGGGCAGCAGCTCATCAGGGTTTCAGACACAAGTTCTTCCTGGTGATGCTGGCAATGGAACTAATGCTTAAAACTGTTTGGGGGAAGTGAGATAGGAGGAGGGGGAGGAGGAACTCTGAAAGGCAAGCTACTGTATTTCTGCAATATCAATACATAGCATAAAATCAGATAAGCAGCTCCCTTACAGTGTTTAATTGAGAGAGGTGGCTACTTAAGACAGCCGTTAATTAGCCTTTGCTTTGGAGTTGTTAGGGACCTGTTTACCAAAACCTAGTAAAGCAGGTTATCAGTTACTTTAGCGCACAAGATAACCTGTTATCTTGCAAGCTGAATTTGCAAAAAAAAGAAAGAAAGGACAAAACAAAAACCTTGTGCATCTAATCGTTCAGCACCAAAGGGCAATTTACTCATTGACGTTTGATTATGCAAGAGTTGCTCACGATCTCTTTCAAAAGATAAGCTCTCTTTGCTGGCTGGCTGCAGAGCTGAGAAGAGGCTTCCTGGTGAAGAAGGGAATATGTTTATAACACCCACTAGATAGTAAGATAAAGGTAAAAGACCCCTGGATGGTTAAGTCTAGTCAAAGGTTGCTATGGGGTGTGGTGCTCATCTCACTTTTCAGGCCAAGGTAGCCAGCGAATGTCCACAGACAGCTTTCTGAGTCATGTGGCCAACACATGACAGAAACCAGAGTGCACAGAGATGCCATTTACCTTCCCGCCACAGCGGTACCTATTTATCTACTTGCTCTGGCATGCTTTCAAACTGCTAGGTTGGCAGAAGTTGGGACAGAGCAATGGGAGTTCACCCCGTTGTGTGGATTCGAACTGCTGGTGTTCTGATCACAAGCCCAAGAAAATCAATAAGGATTGGGGCATGACATCTTTTCCCATGTCAATGCACTCGTTATTATGCATTTCACCCAGGATGCTCTTGTGCTCCCCTCATTTCACAGCTAAGCACGGAGGTCGGCAACCTAAGGCCCATGGGCCAGAAGCAGCCCATTAGGGTTGTGTAACCAGCCCATGAGCCACCACCAAACCGAGCCACCTGCTCATCAAGTCCCAGTGTGCTGCACTAAACTGGCACAGTGCGGCACAGGGACTCTCTTCCGCAGCACCGGAAATCGCTTCTGTGCATGCCCAGACGCTGAAAATTGCTTCTGTGCAGACGCAATTTTCAGTGTCTGGGCATGCACAGAAGCGATTTCCGGTGCCGCAGACATGCACAGATGTGACTTCCGGTGCCGCACTGCACTAGTCCGACCCACGGAGGATCTCTACAGGAGTGATCTGGCCCATGCCCGGTAAGCCTTCCCAACCCCTGGCTAAGCAGCTTGGGTTCAGCATCACCTATGTTATTGAGCAGACTCAAATGTTGCTTTCAGGCAGTGCTAAGTTGAAATGCTCTCTCAGTCTCACAAAAAACCCACCATCCCACCCCCACCCAATGAGAGAGAGTGGTTCCCCCTCCCTGCTTTCATAGAGGTGCAAATTTCTTAGGCATTTCCAGGTGTGCTAGGGAGTTGATTCATAAGCTGAGGTGACCCAGGTTTCATTTTCCCTCTTTTTTTGTCCATTCATGTGGGGGAGGGAAGCTTCCTCATGTCCATTCTCTGCACACACACACACACACACACACACACACACACACACACACACCCTTTACTTCCTGGGGACTGGGTGAGAAGAATGCTGGGGAAACACATTATTTTTTTAATTTCTATACCGCTTACATGCCCAAATAACTCCCTAGTGTGTTACCAGTATAAAAAATTTAAAGAAACTCATACATGATTAAAGTACACAATGAAACAATTCAATCAAAATATTAAACAAACATTCATGATTAAAACTGACAGTAAAACAAACCAATGAAAAAGAGTAACAATTAAAAAAATGCAGTTTAAACTATTAGGTCAAGAAGTCCAGGGGAATGCTGAGCTAAGCAGGTGTGTCTCCAAGAGCCAGCAGAATTCCAGTACTGATGGGGCCTCTCATATTTCAGCAGGGAGGGCATTCCACAGCACTGGTGCCACCAAAGAAAAAGCCCATGATACCACTAGCCAATAATCATCTGATCATTGCATTAGATTTCAGTCCAGTCAAGAAAACAAGACAGCTGCCTGTGCAGAACCTTGCAGCCTTCTACAAGTGGAGCAGATGCAATGGGGCTTTTAAAAATGGAGAATACATGGGGAAAGGAACTTTCAGCCATTTTGCATTAACTAAGGTGAGGCACCCCACCACAATTCTAAGAAGCCCCCCCCCCACCTTCATGACTGCAAATTTCAAAAGTCACAGCCCTAATAAGAACATATGAAATATCCATACATCTATGTACAGTCATACCTCGGGTTACAGATGCTTCAAGTTGCAAGATTTCGGGTTGCGCACCACGCCGAACCCGGAAGTACCGGAACGGGTTACTTCTGGGTTTCGATGCTTGTGCATGTGCAGAAGCGCTAAATCATGCTTTGCACATGCACATAAGCACCAAATTGCAACCCACGCGTGTGCAGACGCAGCGCTGTGGGTTGCGGACACTGCAGGTTACGAATGTGCGAACGATCATGGTTTTAACAGTGAGTCCATAAGTGACTGTGGAGGCCAAGTCTGGATCCACACATCCTTCCACAGTGGGGTTTCTGGGTGGGAGTAGATCATGGTGAGGGTTTGCCAAGCATGCCTTCCTCTTAGCACATTTCTCCCTTTCATCTAAGCATTGTGTACTTTGACTGGCAGCAGATCTCCAGGCTACCAGACACAGGTACTTTTCAGAATCATATACCCAAGATCCCTTTAATGCAAAACCCAAGAGATCCTAGCATTTGAACTTGAGACATATCAAAATTTAGGATGGGATGGCTAACCATTGCCTTACTGGGTGTTACCAGATTACAACTCCCATAAGCACCTCCTAGCCTTTGGCCATGATGGCTGAAGCTGATGGGAGTTAGAATCCAGCAACATCCACAGCACAACAGGTTCTGCACCCCTAAACAGGGATTTACAAAAATTGGCACCAAACTGTGTCTGAAGCAGAATTTGAGAGCCATTTTTTCTTTGGGGATGACATATCTGTAGATACTTCAGAAGAAATGAAAAGAACCTGAATGGGATTAACCAAATTCTAGGGGTAGATATCTCATCATCATCATCATCATCATCACTGGCCCCAGTTTTGCTGAAAGCAGTATTTCCAGAGTAATTATTCTTCCCAAAGATCTGAATTAAAACCTTCAACTTCAGAACCACCTCAAGAGTTTCCAAGATGGGTTTTGAGAGTTACATTTCTTTTAACTCTGCTGAAGATTCAATTTTTGCAACACCTCCAAAACCACATGAAATATTCAAAACTCGATATGTTGCATTCTTTTTAACTAAGATCTGCTTTAACTCAGTGCTAGTGTGCAACTGAAGTCAAAACATTTTTGCTTTTGGCAGATGATAGCAATAAATAAAATAGCCCTGACGAACAGCAGAAAACTGTTAATTATGTGTTGTTTGCTCTATTCTTTGTGAATCACTTGCATGGTTAAAAATTAATTTTATGATGTTATTTAAAACAATACATGTGACATTTCAGATGTTCTAGAGAAGGATGCTTAGTAATAATAAATAGGTGGACTTGTCAAAGGAAATTTGCTAACTCAAGCATCTTAAATGGATAAAAGGAACTAACTATAAATTACAACAAGGTAAAAAAAGAGAAAGCTTTATTTTCTTTAGAAAAGCCCCCAAACATCTATCTTTTGTTTTTATTCATTGATGAATTCTGGATAGGCAGAGAAAAACAATAAAAGTTTGATGATTACATAGCCATCCTTGACAACCTTAAATATTTCAGAGACTAGGAAAAATATCAGTCTAGTCTGAGACTTGCATTAGGAGAAAAATTAATTCTGCCAGTGACATCATAAAGAAGGCTGGGGAAGAAAAGGAGGGGTGGAATAATGGGGGAATAACTGTATGCCCACTTGAAATATTATTCTCACTTTAGCAGTTATGATCATGCAGATGTGGGCACAGCTGTCCTTCCAATCCTGTATATGTAAATAGCAGGTTCTGTATTGCAGTTCCTGTATCAATGTTCTAGTTCTAGTTTTAATATTGCAACAGGCCATGCCCTCTTGCTTTTGTCGGAACACACATATTTAACCTATATTTAGATACAGGTTTTAAGATGAGGTCTGTTCCAGGTGCCACATTGACACTCATCCAGATGGTGTCAAACAAGACTTGTAAGGTAACTGGAAACTGTCCTATGAGGAATGGTTGGAACATCTAAGAACATAAGAACCTTCTAGAGCAGGCCCAAAGCAGCCCATCTAGACCAGTATCCTGTTCTACCAGTAGCCAGACAGATGCCTATGGGAAGCCTCTGGCATCCTCATCCCTTGAAGCAAGACAAGACCAAACTGGGAGAAGAACCAAGAAGAAAAGAAGTAAAGACTGCAAACTAGCCAAGGATGTACAAACACACCAGAGCCCAGGAAGACCTTGTTGCTCAAGAAAGACTCAACACTAACAGGAAGTCCTTTTATATTCCTTCCTGTTCAGGAGCACCCAATGGCTGGCATGGGTGGGTGGGTGTCCTGAAGATCCTTCACTGAGAAGCTACCACCTGTCATTCAGTAGTTCATCACAGCCAAACATGGATCGAGCAGTTCCTAACCCTTCGTGGATATTATCTGGAGGCCATGAGGCTTTTCTTTGGATACAAGGGGTCCATTTTCTCATGGGCATAGCTCCCCTTAAATCATGATTTTATGCTAGCACAATGCTGCTGAGAACCAACAGAAACGTGTCCGACCAGAAGGAGAGAACCTACATGTCTAGAACTTGTACACTATGTACAGAAGAGCCAAGAAACATGTGGGAACATAAGAAGAGCCTGCTGGATCAGGCCAACTGATCCGTCTAGACTAGCATCTTGTTCTCACAGGTGCAAACCAAATCCCCCAGTGGGAAGCCCTTCATGTCAAGCACAAGAGCTCTCTCCCATCCTGTGGTTTCCAGCAACTGGAATTCAGAAGCATTTCTGCCTCAACCATGGAGAAAGAGCATAGCCTCCTCCATTAATTTGTCTGAACCCCTTTTAAAGCCATCTGGGTTGATGGCCACCACTGCCTCCTGTGGGAATGAGTTTCAGAGTTTACTTATGCCTTGCTTGAAGAAAGACTTTCTTTTCTCTTCCAACGTTCAGCTTCATTGGGAGTCCATGAGTTTGAGTGTAATGAAAGAGAGGGAAGGTAACTTATCTCTATCCATTTTCTCCATGCCATGTGTAATTCAGGGATTAGGAGATACAACTGTCACCACAATTCAACTTTCCCCGATTCCATAATTTCCACAATTCAATATTCCCTGTTTGTTTGCATCAGTAGGGCTACAAACATCCATAGGCTGCAAAAGAAGCCCGGGCAGTGCAATCCAAGACACATCTGCTCAGAAGTAAGTCCTGCTGAGTTCAATGGGGCTTACTCCTAGGGAAGTGGCTAGGAAACAGCAGCATAAAAAGTCTTGCAAGGCACTATGTAACAACATGTCCAAAATCTCCCCTCTCTCTCTCTCTCTCTCTCTCTCTCTCTCTCTCTCGCTCTTTGTAAGTCCTTTGTAGCATATCAACAGATTTTTAATTCATGAAAAGGATTTTGCAAGAAAAGGTATTATTGATCTTTCTTAAAACTGTCTGAAGAATTCCCTTTACTAATTCTAAAAAAATTGAGCAGTTTGCTGTAAATAATTTACTTCCCTCCCCTTCCATCCTTGTACACAGAAATGTCAGGATCCTTCTGACTTTGGACTGTCATATTTCATGAACTTTTTTGGTCCTTATATGGACATAAAAGAATAAGTTACTTGTTCAACAAAATTAAGTCATTTGAGGCAAATTACGTCACTGCAGGAGCCAGTGGAAGACAGGAGTGCCTGGTGTGCTCTGGTCCATGGGGTCACGAAGAGTCGGCACGATTAAAGAACAACTATATATATATATATATATATATATATATATATCCTTTATATACCAAAAAAGGAGATAATTATTAAAGAACACACAACGTTCATAATCTCTACACATATTTTAGGTCTATGTCATACCGCAAGGGAGCATTCATAAATCAAATATTTTGTATTCTCTGGCAAGGAAAACCAAACAAACAATGCTATTGAAGAATTCCCTATCTATGCCATGATAAATTGAGGTCCAAATGTGGTATCTTACAAATCCTGCTCTGTGTATCCTTTCACTATCAGAAGCATGGTGTTTGAGGCTGGGACAGGACCTTATTGGTGCTGGCACCCAAGTTGTGGAATTTGCTGCACTAGAAAATGTGGTTAATTTCTTGCTTCCTGCCTTCCAGCACCAGGTTAAAAGCTTCTCATTAGATTTGTTTTTACACAGAGTGGTGATGGGGAACCTGTGGCCCTCCAGATGTTGTTGGACTCCAACAGCGACCACTTAAAATTGTGAGGTTTTTAAAATTAGATCATCATATCACAAAATCAAACATGAAATATCCCATCCTAGCGCAAAATATGAAGTTTAAACACTGCATCCAAAATAACATCCGAAAAACATAATAAGTTCCCATAGCATACAGCTATTTGTATAGAAGGCAATGCACAGTTTTTGCTAACCAATAATTTGAATAATATGAAAGGACTCCTCTGTTTGAATAGGAGAGGCAAAGTCTCATACCAAATGCAACCTGACCTAAAATTCACTAAAACTGTTTTCATTTATTAAAAAAATCATCTGTTCTATTTAACTGGGGGAAACGTTCAAAAAAGGGATTAGATTAAACACAAGTACTTATCAAATGGACAGATGGTATATGTTATTTTTCTTGTAATGCAATGCCTCTTTGAGGGCAACCCACTGGGTAGCCACCTTATTCCACCTGCAGTCCAGGGTATTGGGGGGGGCTCCCCTCATCCAGGCCATTAGAACCATCTGCCCTGTGGGCAGGTTAGGAGGAGGAAGTGACCCCATCACCACCTCTTTAAAGAAACCGTCTGTTTGTATTGCTATGCTACGGATATGGGTTGGAGGATATGGTTCAGTCATCTGCAATCAATCTTTTGCAGGGTGCTCTGGGAGCCTGAAAGGGTCAATTAATGAACTGGCCAGAATCCAAAGATATAGTAGGTTGTGGACGCAATCGCGTAAGGCAACACACATAAGGCTGGTGTCCATTGAGAATGGGAGGGCAGAAGGCAATGAGATCAACAGCAGGTGAAGCTGGAGCCAATGAGAAGCAGAGCCATCCCTTGATTGGTTGTAAGAAGACCAGCTGGCAGGTAGGGGCTGTCTGAGAGAAGTGGTGGGCCAGTGGACCAGCCACCACTGCCTTAAAAGCATCTCCTGGTGTAATAGAGGCCCATGCTAATATGTGGCAGGAGGAAGGGGAGGAGACACAGTACCCTTAGGATTAAAAGCAAGGCTAGACAACAGATCTATGTAATTACAGGCATTTCAGGAGGCTCAAGCTCTCGGTTCTGGCTCCCGGTTTCCTGAGGGGGAGAAGCTGGCTCAAACTCTCCAGTTAAGACAAGGAAACCAGGCAGCGTCCTTGCCAGCGCACACTAATCCTCTCCAGTATGGTTTTCTGCTAATTTGTCATGGCACATATTTGCCTTATGTCTAATTAGCATCAAATTGCAAACTGCTATTTGCTAACAATTTGTTGCATCAATCTGCTTGGAAATCTATAGTTTAGCATTGGATTGCAGCTTATCCTGTCGATCAAAATTCCAATTCACACCATACGCAAAAAAATAATAATATCCTCCTCCCGCCAAAAGGAGGAAATGCAGCAATGTTTTATTACACAACCAGAGAGAGAATTAAATAGGAAAACATTCCCGTAGCAGCCCATGCAATATTGGGTTATGTAAGTTTGCACCGTCTTGTATCTTGTTGCTTTCTTACGAAACACAGGAAGAACTGCATGTAGAAACGTATCAAGTCCTGGTGGGATATCACAGTAAGAGCATAAAAATAGAAGAAGGGCCTGCTGGATTGGGCCAAGAGTCCATCTAGTCCAGCATCCTGGTCTCCCAGTAGCCAGCCAGATGCCCATGATAAACCTGCAAGCAGGACCCAAGCTCAAAATTACACTCCCCTCCTATGCTTTCCAGCAACTGGTATTCAGAAGCATTGCTACCAGCCCTGGAGGCAGAGCACTAACTCCATCATAGCTAGTCACCAGTGATAGCCTTGTCTTCCAAAAAATAAAATAAAATCTCTTTTAAAGTCATCCATAAGAACATAAGAAGAGCCTACTGGGTCAAGTCAATGGCCCATCTAGTCCAGCATACTGTTCTCACAGTAGCCAACCAGATGCCTGTGGGAAACCCACAAGATGAACCCAAGCACAATAACACTTATTTCCTTTATTTTTTCCCCAGGGATGAAAGTTCTAACTCAGGGAACCTGCAGCCCTCCACATGTTGCTGGGCTGAATTTCCCTGACAAGTGGACACACTGGGTGGGGCTGATAGGCATTGCATGACCAACTCCTGTTGGGTCATGGGCTCTCCATCCATTTCTAGTACAGTGGTACCTCAGGTTACAGACTCCGCTAACCCAAAAATAATGCATCAGGTTAAGAACTTTGCTTCAGGATGAGAACAGAAATCACGCTCTGGTGGTGTGGTGGCAGCGGGAGGCCCCATTAGCTAAAGTGGTACCTCAGGTTAAGAACAGTTTCAGGTTAAGAACGGGCCTCCGGAATGAATTAAGTTCTTAACCCGAGGTACCACTGTAGTTCCCAAACATTTTCAGAGCACTGCCCGCTTGGTTCCATAAACTCATCCCCAATGCCCACTACCTATGGGAGGAAAGGCATTATACAGAATAGTGGTTTGCACAGCCCAGTAACACAATAAATTTCAAAGCAGTAAGAATTATTTGCACATTTATTCAATCAATTCAAAAAACGTGATCCATCTTTTCAAAGTCTGATAGTCATTTAGACCTCCAGCGCCCCAGCCACCCCCTTGACTCTTAGCACCCCTCAGGTAATTCCACCCCCACCCCCAGGGGGTGCTACCATCCACTTTGGGAACCAATTACCTAATCACTTGCAGCAGAAACTTCTGCTTGTTTAGAAGTCCATTGTCTTCAGTGTGTTCAAGGTTTCAGCTATAACATATATATAGAGAGAGATTAGAATGGTGGGGAGGCTGCTGTCATATCATATATTCCATCCCAAGACACACGCACACACACACACACACACACACACACACACTGGAAGAAGAGTGGGAGGAGAAAGATCTCTGTATGCTAACAATGAAGAAAAGATTAACTTGCCAAGCATAAAATCTGAACGTGCGGGCGAGGGGGGAGCCCAAGGTGCTTAAGAGTACTCAGCACTGACATAATTAAATCTACCACATCTAGGTCAGCTGAGGATGCACGGTTTAAGCACCTATGATTTATTCAAAACTTTTGAACAATCCTGCTCCCTTTGACAGCTCCCTAACTCTTCTGCTTCCCATAAAATGGTTGATCTGCTAAGGCGGCAGACATAGATTGTGCATGGATCGGGGATGTGGGGTGTGTGGAGGGGAAGTAAACACAAATGTTCAAACCGGAAAACCAGAACCAGGGCAGGCATCTTTCAGTGACAGGGATGCCATGTCACCCAAGTCACGTATGGGTGATGGAAATGCCTGTGTTTTGGCAGTGTGTGACTTTAGCCAAGCAAATTAGAGAGCCATTATGGCATAGTGCCTAACAGTGTTTCCTAAACTTGTGTCTTCAGCTATTTTTAGACTATAACTCCCATCATCCATAGCTAGCAAAGGAGAGGTCAGGGAGGATGGGAATTGTAGCCCCAAAGCAGCTGAAGACAGAAGTTTGGGAAGCACTGGGCTAGGGCTTTGGAGAGGCCAGGGTTCAAATCCTCACACAGCCATGAAGCCAACTTGGTGTGACCTTGGGAGCCAGTCACTGCTTCTCAGGCTCACCTACCTCAAAGGGTTGTTGTGGGGATTAAATGAGGAGGGGGGAGAAGAACCATGTACGCCACCACAAGCTTCTTGTAGGGAAAGGTGAGCTAGAAAGGCAATTAAAATAGAAATTAAAAAATGAAACTAATAAGTAAAGGCAAAGAGGGTCCAAGTATCATATGAGTCACATGTGAGAACAGGATGCTGGATTCAATGGGGCATTGGCCTGATCCAGTAGTGCCCTTCTAGTGCTCTCATTGCAAAATGCAGCAAAATGCAGATTTTGAAAGATGCCTGTGTTTCCATTCTCATGTTGGTTGGGGAAGTGTGAATTAGGGAGATCTCCAGGTATAGGGCAGTATATGAATTCAATATATAATAATAATAGGTTTGCTGTTAGCTGAATCAGACTTCTTCCCCCAATCCTTAAAAGTCTGAGGGCAGTGGCGGCCGTGGTAAAAAGAGATGGGTGGAGGGTCCTATGAAGATATCTTGCCCAAGCCCTTCCCACAAAAAAATAACCTCCCAGTTTTGGCACTGGATATGCACGCAGCCTGCAAATGCATGGAGGTCCTGCTGATACTGCAATGAAATGCAGTTGGGGAGCAGGCAGGGCTCGTAGCCTAGAGCCTACATTAGCCACTGTTTCATTTGTACAAGAAGGTCTATCACTGTCATTCCAAAGTGCAGGTGTTCTCAATGATCTCTCTCTTTCTCTCTCAAGAAGGAAACGGTCTCACATATTTGTGGGTTCAGTGTTTGCAACCAAAGCCCCAGGGTGGAGATATGGAAGGAAATGCATGTCCTGTACATCGCTTGAAAACAACTGCCATTCCAGACAAGGATCTGTTGTCTTTCCCGGAGAGGTATTTGACAATGAAAGATCAAAATGAGTCTAAAACATGCTCCCTTCTCCCAGGAGAATAGCAGGACTATAAAATACTAAATAGGCTTATATCCTGGTGTAATACAGTTGCTAATGCATGTTTCCTTACTTGCTTAATACAATATGAAACCATCCAAGCTCTCCCGTGGGCATAATAGAACTCACTAGACATGGCACAATAAAGATGCTTCTGTGCTGGTCTGTAATCTGCATCTACCCAATAAACAACGTGGGGTGGGAGGACAGTGTACCCTTGCAATTGCATTTGAGCTATGTGTGGGAATCTTCCCTTGCAGACAAATAAATGTGTCAGACCAAAACAAAAAGCAAACCACATTCCCGAAATCTAAATTCATTGGCATGTGTGGGATTTCACGTGCAATAAACAAAGGGACTGGATAGGAGAGTTATTTCAGCTATCTAAACAATGAAGAGATAGCCTTGAAGCAGTGATAGAGGGGCATCTCCCTTGAGCAGATTTGACTTCTCTTTAGAACAGATGTCCACTAGGAGTAGCTGCACATTCTTACATGCTTTCATTTCCCCATGGGATAATTTTTTCTCGCTGTTCTTCTGTTCTCTTCTGCCCAACACAACCAGTTCAGCTATCCAGAGACATTTCTTGAGACAACCTTCTCCAGATGCTTTTGGACTCTAACTCCCATCAGCCCCAGTGGGATGGGGAAGGTTGAGTCCATACCATACTGGTGGGGACCCAGTTGGGAAAGGCTGCCCTAAGACCTTACAATATTCTTGTCAACATGCCTGTTCTGCCTTTACACTGGTGTCTTCTTTTTCAGAAACAGCAATTGCACAATAACTTGAAAATGTTAGCCTGCTTACTCTTTTACAAATGGGGAGAGTGAGATGACAATGAAATCAATGGTGCACCATTTCCAAAGCCTTTTGCAACATTGGCATAGTAGCACCTCAGGGGAAGGGCTGTTTCATTTTGTCTTGGTGTCTCAAATCACCAAATGATCATCTGCCCTTCTTTGTGATCCTTCTATTAACCTCTCTTTGTTGAGCCCATCCTAACGGATGAGGGAATTGGGGGTGTTTAGTCTGGAAAAGAGAAGACTGAGAGGTAATCTGATAGCCATCTTCAAATACCTGAAGAGTTGTCAAACAGAAGATGGAGCAAGCTTGTTTTCTGCTGCTCCCAAGCGTAGGACCCAAACCAATAGATTCAAATGAATAGAAAAGAGATTCTGACTAAATACTAGGAATAGGAAGGACTTCCCAAAGTTAAGAGCTGTTTGACTGTGGAATGGACTCCCTTTGAAGGTGGTGGACTCTCATTCACTGGAATTTTTTCCAAAAGAGGTTGGATGGCCACCTGCCAGGGATTATTTAGTTGTGATTCCTATATTGCAGGGGAATTGGGCTAGATGAGGTTTGGGGATTCCTTCCAACGCTACAATTCTATGACTGTTTGATCATCTTTCCTTCTTTGTGCTCCTCCTATTAGGCCCTCTTGGCTGAGCCCATCCCTCTGGCAAGTTGGCTTAACTCTTCTTGGGGAGACAAGGTTCCTCTTCTTCTAATTGTCCCTTATTTTGAAGGGCGGTTGAGCCACACTGGGCCCACAATGAAAACGACTTGGTCCTGCTCCCCGTGCCCAGCGACAACGTTTTCCCAGTGATTCCGCAGGAGTCAAAAACTCAACAAAGCGCATCACGGATGCTGTAAAGAGAACAGGCTGCTCATGTCTGTGACCACTGTATGCAAACCTTGGCATTAGTCACCGCCGGGCTGCCTCTGACAGCCCTGAAGTGAGGGAGATTAATGCGAGGCAGGGGTACTTTATTATTGTCATTCTGTTCTTTCACACTCTGCCTCTGACTTTCAATTTTGCTCCAGAATTAATTGTCTGCTCCTTACAGTATGACTGATGTAGAAGGGTACAAGCAACAGAGGCACCTGGTTCTGGCCTTGACAATCTGAACTCGCGCACAGAAGGATGTATTGTTGCATGGCCACATTTGTGGACAGACAGGCATCTTTCAAGGGGATCAGCCAACATTTCTTTGGGCTTCAGTCAGGTTTGACTGAAGATTATCCATCCCTCTCTAACACACACACACAGAGAGCCTGTTTTACTAGTTGCAACAGTAACAAAACACCAGCATCATTATGAAGTGATAGGCCATGATGCTCTCTGTGTTTTTCCTACAGCCCTTATGCAATGGCTTTGCATTCCTAGGCTTTGCGTTTTTACGTTGGAGGGGTTGTAAATTAGTAACGTAGGCAAGCTCAAATCCCTACCCTCCCTGATTTAAGCATTGTTGGAAGAGCATTATATACAGTATCTCCGACAATAAAAAAAAAACATGACTATGTACATCTGTATCATTTACTATTTACAGCCCTTAACAGCGCCGAAGCAAATTACTTTTTAAAAAGTAAGACAAATATTTAAAGATCCCCTATCTAAACGGGAAAGCCTGGCTGTATATCAGGTTTAAGATGATCTGCTGTAAGGAAAGATGAAAGAACATATTTGCCGGGAAATTGAGGCCTGCAATTTTAGGGTAAATATATAAATAAATTAAGAACCCAAGCCTCCTTGCGGTAGGAAGTGTGACATTTTGTTTTTCTTTTTTTTTAAAGCATTAACCTTTGATCATGCAATCATATATGACAGGGGTTGCCAATGTGGTACTTTACAGATGTTTCTGGACTCCGACTCCCATGAGCCTCAGGCATCATGGCCAGTGGTCAGGGATGATGGGAGTTGTAGTCCAACTACTGATTAGAGGGCACCACATCAGCTTCCTCATGTAGAACACTGAGCTTTAATTGATGAGTTGGAAGCATCCCTAGCACTATTAAATTATTGTCGCCACCATTTTCTTTCTTCTAGACTGGAGGTGAGATCTGGAATGGTGTATTACTCAGTTTCTCAAACTTTTGACACAAAGGGTTGTCATCAACTATGTTCCAATCACAGTAGACCATTGAAATTGATGGACCTAAGTTAGTCATATCTGTTAATTTCAGTGGGGGGGTATTCAACTAAGTTTTACACAGAGTGGACTTATTGAAATTAATAATCATAACTCAGTCATGTTCATGAATTTTAATGAATCTCAAAGTCGAGAAAAATAACTTGAAGCTGGAAAGTGAGCACCACTGGTCATACTTCTCTGAGCCCCTGATAAAGATTACAGACTTCCAGACAAACCATTAACCATCAATGGTGGCTTTTGCCTCTTCAGAGGCAAGATTGGTGGTAACCCAGAATAAGACTTTCTTCATGGCGGTGCCCCATTTATGGAAGCTGCCCCCCTTTGGCCATCCAATCGTCACCTACTTCATTAGGACTCACCTTCCTTGGATGATTTTAAGCAGATGTTGGATGGTGATCTGTCATGGATGCTGTGATTCCTGTATTGCAGGAGACTGGACTAGGTGAACCTTGGGGAAACCTTCCAGTTCCACAATTCTTTGATTCTATGAATTAAACTGATGTGAACTGGACTCAAGAGGGAAAGGAGTTTTGAATCTATACATTCCAAATAGCTAGGAAGAAAGCAGCAGGTCTGCAAAAGCATCACAGAAAGGGGCACCAGAAAGGACACAATAGGATGACATGACATCAGTGTGATGATGACCTCACCTTCAAATGCATTATCAGGGCAGCTTACCATAAAATATTTTAAAGTATAATGAAGGTGTTTAGCTAAAAATAGCAACTCAATGAAAGCAAATTTGAAATAAATGAAGTTAAAGAGCTTAAAAACCTGGGACAATCGAAAAGTATGCATCTGGTGCTGGAAGAACAACAGAGGGAGCACCACTTAAGGCTCTTGGGGAATAAATTTTCAAAGCCAGGGTGCCAGCATCAAAAAGGCCCTCTCCGCTGTAGGCACCCCTCACAGTTAAGGCAGCAGGGGAATTAAATAGAAGGATGGCTGATGAGAATCTCACAGTACAGACAGGCATAGATGGAGATAAGCCATGAGAGGCATTTAAGATCCAGGGCAGATTTTTAAATTGAACCCCAAAAAGGACTAGGAGCACCCAGTACAACATGCTAATGATGCCAGGTCCCAGTAAGCAGTCTAGAAAAGGGACAAATCAGGCAGCCCCATGGTTTGGAGAAAAATACTAGTCCCTGTGGGGTGCCATGTTTTGTGTGTCAGGGTCTCCAGATCCCTTCATCAGCTGCTGTTTAGGGTTGCCATATTTCACATTTCAACCTCAAAGTTGTTGAACTTTTTTCAGGAAACCATTTAAGCTTTTTGAGTTGTTTTCTGCTGCTTTTCCCATCGCGTTGCCATACATCCGGGTTTTCCCTGACATTTTGCCAATTCGGCAAAATTCCCCCCTGAAGCCATTTTTTCACCTGAAACAAGGGCATGTCAGGAATTTTCCTGACGTGTGGCAAGCCTATTGCTGTTGAATCAACTGGCATGCATCAAAATGCAAGTTTCACTCATGGATGAAACTGGGACAACTCTAGTTCAGTGTTAGCTTCCAGATAACAATTTAGTTGTGACTAAGAGGACTCTGCCATCTCATGTGGAATATAAGGTTATATGTGGCTTCTTGTCAAGATGGTTGCATATTCTCTTCCCAAATATTGGCCTCTGAGTACCAGTCACAGCAGTTTGTGCCTGGCTTGTTGACTTCTGAGAGACATGTGGTAAGCCACTATGGGAAAAAAGATCTGGACTATAGAAATATAATAATAGAGTTGGAAGGAATTCCAAGGGTCATCTAGTCTAACCCCCTGCAATGTAGGAAGCACCATGAAAAATCCTGACAGATTAAAAACCTCCAATGGGGAGTCCACCACCTTCTAATGGAGTCCATACCATTGTCTTAGCATCAGAAAGTTCTTCCAAATGTTTATTTGGAATCTCCTTTCTTATCTTTTGAATCTACTGGTTTGGATCCTTC
This sequence comes from Podarcis cretensis, assembly GCF_951804945.1. NCBI lineage: Eukaryota > Metazoa > Chordata > Lepidosauria > Squamata > Lacertidae > Podarcis > Podarcis cretensis. The sequence goes on from NC_137177.1 coordinate 63,925,134, forward strand.
CCTCTGAAGAAGCAGAAAACAAACTTGCCCCTTCTTCCATATGGTAGCCCTTCTGGCTAGGTGGGACTTTGGTCTAATCCAGGGGTGCTTGTGACTGAAGACACCATTATTGCCACTGAAGAATTAAAAAGCATCACTGAGCTGCCTTGTCACCTCGGATGTCATGATTAACTTACATCTTTCATGTAGTTTGGATAGCAATAACAATAGAATGGACGGAAACATATTAATAGGTGATGTTACTTGATATTAATGTCTCTCTCTCTCTTTCTCTTTCTTTCTCTCTCTCTTTCTCTCTCCCCTCCCCGCTCTCTTTCTGCAAGGACTTAAAGAACACCTTTCTCAGACACACGGCTTGAATATGCAATAAATCTCTGCAGCTTTATCTCATCCCCAGCTTCAGTATGATCATGGAATTACGTTAAAGGGTACAGAAGGCCAAACTCTCTTCCTAGTGTATACCAGAGAGAAAATTACCACCACTTGAGTCAAGGGAAGATCTAACTTCATCAGATTAATGATTTATCACAGGCGCAATGAGCAAAATCTGAGCAGTTACGGTTGCTTTTTATGGACAGAGACATCTTCCCTCATCTTCCTTTGTACAGACTCCCATCGAGGAGTTGATTGTAGCAATATTTCTCCACTTCCCAGAGTTATCATGAAGAGCCAGATTAGACAATAAGCAGGATGAAGTGGTAAAGCTTTTCTGTAGAGTGAACCACTTGAGGCTGTTGGAGGAGATTGTATATTAAATATGGTGGGTACTAAGATTTTCAGAGTCTACTTTGGGTTTGTTTGTTTTTACTAGAAACTGGAGATCCACCAACTGGACCTTTGTTTGCAAGTTGTATACTTAGAATTTAAGAATTCTAAGTTTTGGCTATCAGAATTGTTTTGGTTATCAGAATTGAGAGGAGCTCACAGTCTTACCACTGGCTACCCTCAAGCTTTCTTCCCTATAGCAATATAATTTAGGGTGACTGTCATTCTGTTGCTGGCGATATTTACTTGTTGGAAATCAAAAATCCTTGCTGATCACCCTACAGATCACTCTGAGTTATGCCAAATTAGGCTCTACATAGATGCTGCCCCACTTGCAAAACACCCTCACATACAAATCTAGCCTAGTCATCTCCTTGTTCTATAAGTTTCTACACACTGAGAGTTTTCATACTGCGGGAGCATTTAGTTGTGCAATCTTCTCATACACAGGCAGAAATTTGGGAAGGGATGTGACTCAAGGGCAGAGCATCTGCCTTGCATATAGAAGGCCCCAATTTCAATCCTCAGCATCAATAGAAAGAGCTGGGAGAGATCCCTGTCTGAAATGTAGGTGGGCCCATGGTTCAATTCAGTATAAGGCAGCTCTGTATTTTCCTATGTACCTGCAGCCCACAGTGATCCCCATCAGGAAAGCCTTTACCACTTGGATTCTGCTAATTGTCGAGACCAGCCTTAACTCTACCCCTTTTTAAAAGGAAAAGGTGTGCAAGGATAACCCGTTGTAATATCCTTCGAAGCTGACGTTAAGTATTCAACTGTTACTTAAGCAAAGTGTGAGCGATTAAATTAATCAATCTTCCCAGCCATGCACTGAACAGATGTTCAATAAATCCTCCTGCTCACGGTGGGCGAGGGGGAGCAGGAAGTCCACTTTTTAGCTGTCCTTCATCAGTGACATCCCTCAGCCCGTCCTTTCAGTGGGCCTCCTGGGCCACTGTCAAGGCAGTTCTGCTGTGTTGTTTCTTTATTATAAATAACAACAGGCCACCTGGTCTACCTGCAGTACCTGGAAGCTGAGGTTTAATGATCCTTCAGGCTACATCCTCTGCTCTCTCCTGATCCCCGATAATGGGACTGATGGGAACGGCAGAGGAGTGACGGATGGCATTGACAGATGACTCCAGACAAACATGTGCTGACAAGTAGTGAATATGGGGCAGCCTTGCAGAAAGGTCATGATCAAAAGTACTTGCTTGACTTTCAAAGTCCTCCCCCTCCTCCCTATGAAAAACAACGATTCAGGAGCTTTAGTAGGTCTTGGTGGGTGTCGTTGCCCCCTCCTTCCTTCGTTTGATGGTAGGGTTTTGTTTTCTCCGACTCCTCGGGAGAGCCCGAGGTGTTTAAAGCATTGCCTGTCCATGTCAAAAGAGGGAGGAATCAACACAACTCTGTTTATACAGCAAGCGTTCCACGGCACATCAACCTGGACGGCTTTAAAAGAGGATTAGAAAAAGCTGTGGAGAAGAGGGCTACTAGTCATGATGGTGAGGCAACAATGCTACTGAATATCAGTTGTTGGAAACCACAGGAGGGAGAGGACAGCAACAACTGGCAGGCCTCGGGTTCATCATGACTGTCATTATATCAATTCTAGTGGAAGGGGAGTCTCAGAGGCAGTGGATGGAGGTTTTTCAACAGAGGTTTGGTGGCCATCTCTCAGGGATTCTTTAACTGCAATTCCTGCATCGCTGTGGTTTGGGCTAGATGATCCTTGCATCCTTTCCAACCCTACCATTCTACGATTCTGTCATTCTAAACAGGGCGTTATAAAAACCTCCCTTCTTCCCAGCTGAGTCCTTCAAGGAGGGAAACAAATGTGGCTTCCGAGAGCAACCCAGTCCTTTTTAGTCACTCATCATTAAGCCAAAGGTGATCCATTTATATATCAGTCCCACCCTGAAAGCCCCTCTCATGGTAGCAGCAGCAGCACATGACGACAATGACTCAAGAAGAAGAAGAAGATGGAGCAACATCAGGTCGGATCTCATCTCGGAAACCTTTTTCATGTTAATATCAACTGTGACCAAAATGAGTCGACTGACATTCAAACGTAATTGTTAAAATCCCTCCACCTCAGATATACAACTTCAACCTTTTGAGTGCTGCCATTCCATATATGGACTTTATCCACATTTTAATGAGGCTTTAAAATCTCCGAGATTAAGCTGGTATTTTATGTAGATCTGCCTGCTTTTTATGATATCTTGACATGTTGTACAACATTTGTGACTACATCGATCCTTATAAATTCAGCATCCCCCTCTCCACATATATATATATATATTCATAACAAATGCCTCCTTCTATTCCAACCCCCATCCTCTGCATTAAGCACATGGCATTATAACCAGGAGAAGGGTCATATATCTCCCTCGCTTCTTCCTCTATCGCATGTCAATAAACAGGTGGAACTGTAATGTTAGCACATTGGTAGGCAACTTATGGCTATGTTCTGCCTCCACTGGCAGAGGCACTACGGCTCTGAATGCTGGTTGCCTGAAATCACAAGAGGAGAAATTGCAGGTTCTGCTTCCAAGGCTTCCCACTGTGGCATCTGACTGGCCACTAGGAGAACAGGATGCTGGACTAGACGGGCCATTAGCCTGATACAGCAGAGCTCTGATCTTGCTTGAGGGCTTCCCAGTACATTGTCAGCAATATGATGACAAGTTTTGAGGTGACCAAAGGTGCTGTATCTCTCATTTAAAAAAAAAAAAATCTTGCACAGTTGCCAGGTTTCTCTAGCAGTCACCTTGCAAGCCTCTCTATAGTTGATATGAGGAACCTTTGGCCCTCCAGATGTTGCTGAACTACCACTCCCATCATCCCCAGCAAGTGTGCCCAATGGCCAGGGATAATGGGAGATGTAGTCCAGCAACATAGCAAAGGCCCAAGTTTCCCCACACCTGCTCTATAACCTGCCAGCTACATTCCCTTCCAGAACCAGAAACTCATCTAGAAGGCTGCAAAGACGGTGCTGTGTGGAAGCCCTACAAAGTCTCTCCCCTCCGTCCTCCCTAATCACAGAATCAAAGTGAGGAAATCAAATCCTCATTCAGCTCACATGTAGCCTGCCTGTGCTTCCTTTTACTTTTTAAGTTCAGAGAAGTTCATAAAATTATGCATGGCATAGAAAAAGTGAAAAGAATAAAGTTTTCCTTCTTCTCTCCTAACACTGGAAATTGTGGGCATCCAATGAAGCTGATTTGGGGTAGGTGAAAGAAAGTAGTTCTCCACAATTAAACTATGGAACTCACTCCCGCAGGAGGCAATGGTGACCACCAATCTAGATTACTGTAAAAGAGGATTAGACAAATTCATTGAGGAGAAGGTTATTGGTGGCTACTAGCCATGGAGTCTATGCTGTGCCCCCAGTGTTGAAGGCATTAATGCTTCTAAATACTAGTTTCTGGAAACCACAGGAGAAGGCTCTTGTGGTTGGGTCCCTCTTGTGTGTTTCCTACAGCAGCTCTTCAGCCACCGTGAGAAGAGGATGATGGACATGATGGGCCCTTGGCCTGAATCAGCAGGTTCTCATGTTTTAATGCTCTCCAACTAGGGATGGAAGGATCTGTCTGTTTCAGTTCTCTCAACTTCTCATTTTCCATTCTTATGTTCAGTTCTCTACATTTCTGCATCATGTGTAATTTTTTTTTTTAATCCTCTGAAAATTCACCTGCAGTTTAAATTGGATTTCTCCTGATAAACTCATTAGTTTTGACTAATATACTTTTTTTTGCAAGCATTTTGCTCTGATATAATGCATTTTTGTATGTCATGTCTACAGATTTATTTATTTTTATGCACCCTTTCCCCTGATATAAACGCATTTGTAAACATTGGTTGAGGAACTGCAAAATTCACAGGTAAGTGAATAGCTCTGTTTTAGTATTGGTAAGTGTGGATTGTTAGAATCAGCTTTAAATGTGAACTGAACTGAATTTCTATCCAATCCCTACATACAGTACTAGAATCTGGGACACCCAACAAAACTGTAATATAATACATTTTTATGCTACTTTTGCAAATATATATTCATTCTTATGCTCAATTTCCCAGAATATATGTATTTCTCTAAAGTGCAAATTCAATAGGATAGCTGTATTTCAGTTCACATATTGTTATGGCAAGTATGTATCTGGTAGACTCTGGTAGAGTGTCAAACTAAGATCTGAGAGGGAAAGGGACCCCTGACCGTTAAGTCCAGTCGCGGACAACTCTGGAGTTGCAGCGCTCATCTCGTTTTACTGGCCGAGGGAGCTGGTATTTGTCTGCAGAGAGCTTCCAGGTCATGTGGCCAGCATGACTAAGCCACTTATGGCGAAACCAGAGCAGTGCACAGAAACGCCATTTACCTTCCCGCCAGAGCAGTACCTATTTATCTACTTGCACTTTTACGTGCTTTCGAACTGGTAGGTTGGCAGGAGCAGGGACCGAGCAACGGGAGCTCATCCCGTCACGGGGATTCAAACCGCTGACCTTCTGATCGGCAAGCCCAAGGCTCAGTGGTTTAGACTACAGCACCACCTGCATCCCCATAGATCTGAGAGATCAGGGTTCGAATCCCCAATTGACCATGAAACTTGTTGTGTAACCTTGGGTCATTGTTGTAGGCGAGAACAAATTAAATAAGGAGGGGAGAACGAAGTATGCCAGCTTGAATGAAAAGGTGGACACAAATGCTTGAGTGAAAAGGTGGGATACAAACACAATGCAACAAAATAAAATGATGAATGCAATAAATGCATTTAAATGAGAACTGAATGGATTTCTCTCCTACCTGCCCCATGCCTCACAAGGGCAAGCATTGGGCTAATGTTGTATCAATCTAAAATATGCCTCCAATCCCAACTCTAGACAAGGCTGCATGGATTCATTCTGCAGTGTTTCCTCTAATGTACACTTTCAGCTTAGCGGGGAGGTGGGGGTGGCAAGGAAGAGGAAAGAAAAATGACAAATCCTATGTGGAGAAAACCATGTGGTTCTCTCACACGTGGGACAGTTATACATCTTCATGCCCTCTTCTCCGCTCAAACGCAGAGACAAGCCTTCCCCGTGATTTTTTCCTGCTGTTTCGTGCTTTTAATCTGAAACAAATGATTGCAAATGGGGAGTGGGGTGCATTGAAAGTGGGGGTGGGGAGGGAGAGAAAAGCATTATCACCTTGGCAGAACATCAGGAGTATTAAAAGAGAGAGAGAGAGAGGAAGGAAGACGAAGAAGAAAAGGGTCTATGGGCAAATTCATCTTCCACTACTACAATCAATCTCTCACCTAAAGAAATACACAATAACTAGGCAGGAAAGGTTTAAGATTTATAGCCCAGAAACATCTACACTGACCAGCATATACCTTAGCCTCCTTGGCTTGCCTCCTTGCTGGAATGGCTCTTTCGAACAGTTACAATGATATACTGTCTCTCCCTACTGTTTTACAAGTACATTAGCTTTATTTAATGAGATCTCTGAGTAATTTAACAGATGTATATAGGACATAAGACTAGGAAAACTCTTGCTACTCGAAGACTTTTGCCAAAGCAGCTCATCTGCGTCACGACGCCTCGGTATAATGTTATTGGGATTTGGGGGGAGGTTTTTTAAAATAAAAAATAAAAAAATGAGGCTTTGAATGGATGGATCATATCTATAATTGGCAACAACACTCGTATGCCCACAGTTACTTGTTACTATACTGCACTGATTCATCTCCTCCCTTAAATAGGATAAACGCAAGGAGTGGAGTGGGTTATGTTATATAGAGAGAAAGAGATTCCAGGAGGAAGACTGTATTTCCTCTTCACCTTTATGTCAACCATTTTCATTTTAAGAATTTATACCTCGCTTGTCTGGTGATTGGAAATGAATAAATAAAAAACAATAAAGCCAAGAATCTGACAAGAATCTGGCAAGACTGGCAAGAATCAGTAATATATATATATATATATATATATATATATATATATATATATATATATATATATATATATATATATATATCAGTACAATAATAAAACATTGGTTTAAAGCAAAAAATCAATAACAAAGGCACAAAACTAGTAACAGTAGCAGAGAAACTAAACCAGCCTTTGTCAAAATTCCAACATACACATCTGAGACCTGTGAAGTTATGTCCTGTTTTACTTCTGCAAACTTTTGGGTGTCCCCCAATTGTAGGGTTTCAAACTGGAACTTAGAAATCTTTGGGGTTGTTTCTTTTCTTTCTTTAGTAACAAGAAACAGTCAATAATTGCTGCAAATGTTGATAGCGATGCTTCTTACCTTTCTGAGGGTTCTTCTGTTTCTAGGTATGAAGGTAATCTGATTGGCAGGCAGGTATTTAAAAAGGTATTAGAAGGAAATGACAATGGTAATAAATTCAGATTACTAATTAATGACACAGGGAAATGGAATCCAGACTACCTTCTCTATTTTTTCACTGAACACAGACACGCACACACAAAATGAGAGGGGGATTCACTTTTGTACAAGAAGCAGGCTGGACTATCTTTATTCCCACATATGTGGATATGATTGTAGAACAAAGACCCCATAGAACATAAGTTGCAATTCCCTTGTATACACTTCTTGAAATTAATTCCTCTAAGTGCATCTACTGCTGTAGATTCGACAAATGACTGCAGTGGCAAAGAGGGGGCAGCAATTCCAAATTTCTCCCATTGTGCTAATTGAAATCAGCTCCCTCCCCCCCCCCCCATCTCTCTCTCCCTCTTTCCCTCAGTAAGTAATGTATAGTCTCATTAAACACAGGATTTGTTTCAGTTTATAAATGTATTTGTTATATAAAACCCTTTTTCTAGGAAGCCTAAAAGAGGGGGGGGGGAGACAGAGGGAGCCATATTTACTATTCCAGCAAAGTGCTCAGTGTCCTCTTAGCTTCCAGGATATTGTGTTAACCTTGAATTAGGCCATAAACTACAGTCACAGCACATTTATGTATTTTTCCTCCCCCATCTACAAAAAAAAATCAGGGTGTTCTCAACATGATTGATTGCATGTTTGGAAGAGGATTCGATGCACTTCCTGATCTAGAGTTTTAGTATGAGTTTAAAGAATATGTATTATATCCTGCACCCTACCTATGGTTGGTGATTAACTAATGGGACCAGAGCTATTGGGGAAAGCAGGGATGGAGAACCTGTTGTCCTATTGATGCTGTTGGACTTCAATTCCCATCAGCCCCAAGCCTGCACGGCCAATCTCAGAGGATGATGGGAACTGCAGTCCAACAACATCTGAAAGGCCATCCCTGGTGCAGAAGCAAATGATGCAGTAAACTTTCTGCAGCTAAGCAGGTCTGGAGTTAACCTAGATGGGAGACCACTGGGATAGGGGACCATTCCTGGAAGAATTCATACAGTCCACCCTCTTAACTCATGGGATTTCCTGCCATCAGATGTAGTGACTACCACCAACATGGATGGCTTTAAAAGGGAATTAGATAAACTCATGAAAGATAAGGCCATTAGTGGATACTAGACTGAATACTATTTGCTTTATGCTGAATGGTATGTCTGAATACCAAGAGACTGCTAGGATGTTTAGGTCCTGCTTGTGGTCTTACTGGATACATCTATCTGGTTCCCTACTGTGGGTAAGAGGATGCTAGACTAAACAGGCCTTTGGTCGCAACCAACAGGAACCTTACATGGCCATGAGAACTATTTAATGAAAGTGTAATATGGATATAAATGTAATAAACATATTAGATCAGATAATGTTTTTTAGAGTTCCAACTAAGAATGTCCCTCCTCCAAAAAAACCACACCACCCACTTTCATTTTAATTGATGGCAATGCCGATTTTATCCATGGGTAAAAATTCACTGGAGGGACGCAGGTGGCGCTGTGGGTTAAAGCCTCAGCGCCTAGGACTTGCCGATCGAAAGGTCGGCGGTTCGAATCCCTGCGGTGGGGTGCGCTCCCGCTGCTCGGTCCCAGCTCCTGCCAACCTAGCAGTTCGAAAGCACCTCCGGGTGCAAGTAGATAAATAGGGACCGCTTACCAGAGGGAAGGTAAACGGCGTTTCCGTGTGCGACTCTGGCTCGCCAGAGCAGCGATGTCACGCTGGCCACGTGACCCGGAAGTGTCTCCGGACAGCGCTGGCCCCTGGCCTCTTAAGTGAGATGGGCGCACAACCCCAGAGTCTGTCAAGACTGGCCCGTACGGGCAGGGGTACCTTTACCTTTACCTAAAAATTCACTGAGGGTAGAAATTCACTGAGGTTAGCATTTAAAGAAGAGTCTGCCATATCCACACTTTCTGAAACAATATCCAAACTGAAACATTTTGCACTTCTCTGAATTTTGCAATGCACTTGTGCAGACATGTAACAGGTACAAAATACAAAATACATATACTGGTCCTTTAAAATACCTGTATTAGTGAAAATAGCATAAAAAATGTATTGTATGGAAAATTATAATAGTAAGTTAAAATTACATATAAAATGTGTTTATTAGGATAAATTCATTTTAAAATGCTGAGAAATTATCTTGGGGATTTCTTTCTCCTTCTTTTATCATATTGCTGGAGCTATGTGTAGAACTAAATTTAGGGTTGGAAAAATAAGAAACTCAGAGAACCAAAATGCATCTCTAGCCATGAAACATGTCAAATTATAAACCCAAGTCCGAAACCCCAAATCCAAATGAATAACATCTGAGAAGGATGAGGATAAAAGGAAGAGGAGAGATTTTGGGGGTGTGATGGCAGAGTCCATATTCATTGCCCGAAATTTCTTTCCTTGAGAGCTATGCATTAAGTTGTATTTGTTTAATGAGAATGACACCGGAAAGATGTATAGAACATGTCAGATACCCAGTTCCAAGGCGTTCTGGGAAAAAGATAACATCAGGAAAATCTGGCCACTCACTTTGTCTTGTAGCCAGACTTCTCTATCTACTGGTTCTTCAGGGGATTATAAATGAGAGGGCAGAAGGAACAAGGAGCAGAATAATGAAAATACACACACACAAAGAAAAATTATAACATTGCAGAGCAAAGTAAAGCCAGATTTATTGACCTCACAACTACATAATCAAGCAAAAGTTATCACTGCAGAAAACTTTTAAGCAAGGCGAATGATCTTAAATAACAAGGGAGTGCGATGAAATTTACGGCACTTTTAAGATATGCAAATTGAATGCAAGGTATAGACATAAGGGTAATTAATTGTAAATCTAAGAATAATGTTTCTTTGTCAGGGCTGTCTCAATGTTGCGGAATACATTCTAATGTGCCTTAACTCTGAACATTTCTTAACTACGGGTCTAATTATAAGATGTTCAGAATTTCAAAATAGCAGTTATTCTTATCATTTAATATAGCCATGGTAAAGTTCCTTAACGGAATTTACTGATTACATGAAAATATTTTAATTTTCAGGGATAAAAGCGCCTCTGTAAAAGTCCAGCCACTTGGAGGGAGAGGGTGTTCTTTAGAAATAATAGGATTCAAAAGAGCTATCTTTTCCCTCCCCACAAAAAAAAAACCAACTAAAGGAAAAAGAGAGAAGTAGTAAAGACTCCCACCATATTCCATATGTTCCATATTTAAAAGTCATAATATTAGCTCGCTGTTTGTATGCGCCATAATGGTACAAAATATAATTATATGGTTGCATTATTTACTCCACATTCCATATATTTTTTGGCAAGCCATTCACGTTACAATAATTAAGGTCAACATTTCCATTATAAGCGAGCCATAAAAATTCACTCACTTGTTTTTAAACCTGGACATAAAACCATGTAGTCTGAAAGAAAATTGATACAAACTTATGTGGTGTGCAAAAAAATTGCACACAGGGACGGCACATTCCAGTGCAGTTCATCTTCAGACATTCAGGGTCGGTCCCAGAGCTCATGGCACCCCCACTGAGATGCATCTAAGACACTGCTTTTTTATTTCTTCAACTCTTCAATATGATTTTTATTGCATTTGGAGTCTGTTTGACGCATGACTTACATATGTGTCCTATATACCTCCATGTAAATCTGTATTTTATATATGGTCCAGGACAGGTTTGGTGGACCTCCAGCCTGTGAGTCAGTCCTAGCCCACTAGGGAGGTCCAAGTTAGCCCACAAGGCCACTTCCCCCAAATCACGCCCACCTGCTGACATCACTTGTGATGTCATCTGATGGACAGCAGGGCAGGGTGATCTCCGGTGATGACTGCACATGCCTGTTCTCTCTCTTGTATACCTAGTTCTTGTATGGCGTAATGGTTAGAGTGCTGGACTAGAACTTGGGAGACCAGGGTTCCAATCCTCACTCCTCTATGAAGCTCCCTGAGCAACCTTGGGCCAGTCACCACCTAAAAGCTCAACCCACCTCAGAGGGTTGTTATGGAGATGAAATGGGGAGGAGGAGAACCATGTACGCTACCTCAAGCTCCTTGGAAGATAAAGGCAATATATAAAGGCGAAATAAATAAATAATACTCACCCCATTTTAACCACTGCAAATGATATTGCACTTTTTGGAGGGGAGGGGGACGTTAAAAGATAGAATTTGACATGGGCTAGTAGGCACCTTGTATTTTCTTCCTCTTAAAAAAATAGAAATGGGATGGAAAAGACTTAGTGTCGGTGATGTGAGAATCAGCATGGAATTTTGTTCCTTATCCAGCCTTCCCTAATTAAAACCATTGTATGGTCTAGCCCTCTACAAACACACAAACCCTAGCAAAGAAGAGGGGGAAGAGCCAGTGGAATCTAGCTAGCTAAAGTGGTGGTGGGACCAAACCCTCACAACAACATCCTGGGCAGTTTCACCAAATAAACTTTACAGAAAGTCAGTTGGGGGGGGGGGAGAGAAGTTAGATTTACTTTTCACCCTATCCCAAAAAACGAGTGGGAAGGTACAGGATGCACTTCTCCCCCAGTGGGCAAAATGATTTCCACAGCTTGACTTGGCTGCTTCTCAAAAATCATTTTCTGCCAGTCGCTGATGAGCGACAGGAGGAGGGTTTCCTTAATGCTTCCTGGTTAGGAGAATGTTGGACAGTTAGACTGGCCATTCCAATGAGCAAGTGTGTTCAATTCTACCTCATGCTCTAGTGTGACAGCACCACTCTCCCACAAAACACAGGTTAAATTTGCTGGGTAAAAGGTAAAGGACCCCTGGTCAATTAAGTCCAGTCAAAGGTGACTATGGGGTTGCAGTGCTCATCTTGCTTTCAGGCCAAGGGAGCCAGCATTTGTCCACAGATAACTTTCTGGGTCACGTGGCCAGCATAACCGCTTCTGGCACAACAGAACACTGTGACGGAAGCCAGAGCGCACGAAAATGCCATTTACCTTCCCGCCACAGCAATACCTATTTGTCTACTTGCACTGGTGTGCTTTCGAACTGTTAGGTTGGAAGGAGCTGGGACACAGCAATGGGAGCTCACCTTGTCGCATAGATTTCAACCACATGTTAAATTTGCTGGGTACTTCACAAGGGATGGATAAATCTGTCAACTTCACTTTCTCTCGGTTTCTCCTTTTTCCAATTTTAGGTTCAGTTTCCCACATTTCCATATCACTCCACAAATTCCATGGGGATTTTTTTTAAGTCTTCATGAAAACGCATCAGCATTTCAGGCTGAATTTCTCCTAATATATACTTTTAAAATCAATTTTGCCTAGTGTGCACATTTTGGCAAGAAATTTCCCCATATGCCATGCATCTCTGGACCTTATTTTCACTAATATATTCATCTGGGTGCACACTTCGTCTAGAACCTGCATTACTTATACACTTTACTTGGACAAAGAAGTGCATTGCAATATGCAGGGACGTGTGAATTCCAATATTTGGGGATGTGTGAATATTCATTGGGCATCGTTTCAGGAAGTGTGAATTGGGTTGATTTGCCTTTAAATACAAACTGAATCAAATCCCACCCACCCCTCTCTAGATATAATAAAAGGATTAAAAACAAACAAAAAGAAATATTACAGAATAATTTCTGCCCAACATAAACAGAGAAGAGATTAATCTGTTTACAGAGGGTGTAATTCAGGACGCAGAAACAGCCCTTCGGCTTTCTGGATTCTGCAAGCTTTGCCACCAGCTTGCTGAGCATAATTTGGATATGGTTATTTAGAACCCACCAGAATAATGCAGTATGAAGACTGGTGCGGACCATAACTCTCATGCAATTTATCACGTGGAGAGGAGCTACTAATCTTTTTAGGAAACAAGGCACCCAAAGTTATTTAATGCTGATATTTATGCTCCAGAAGGCAATCTAGTATGACTCCAACCATTTCTTTTCTGCAGCCTCTCTACATATGCAACTCTTTAGCCCACAACAATATATTCTATATTGCCAGTATGGAATTCTGTCATTAAACTCCAACCTTGTGCTACATACGCCTTCAGTTTATTGACCTAAAAAGATGTCCTCGTAGCATATCCATGAGTATATTCATATAATAACCAAAGATAGAAGCTGTGATTTCAGGAGTTCAGCTTTATTTATGTATGTTAGGCTGAGAAAGGCAGTGACTGGCCCTAGGTCACCCAGTTGAGAGCTTCATGGATAAGTGGGGATTTGATCCCTGCTCTCCCAAGATCCCAGTTCAACATACTAACCACTACACCCCACGTCTCTCTTTCACAACATGATGCACAAGAGATCCCTTGTCTAGTCCAGGAACAGACCTTCTTTCCCAAACCAGTGCCCTCCAGATGTTATGGACTATGGGAACTGAAGTCCCAAAAAAATCCTGGAGGGCATCAGGCTAGGGAAGGATGCTCTAAAATCTTGCCAGGAATTTGGAGGACTTATATAGCAACTGCTCTAAATATATAGTGCAGATGGGGAGTCTAAGTACCCAACCATCATCCCTCTTCTCAGGGATTTGTTTATTTGTTTGTTTGTTTATACATACCCCACCCAACTGGCTGGGTTTCTTCAAGCACTCTGGGAATTGTAGCTGTGTAAGGGGAATAGCTACCAACATGAGTTTAACCAAACTGCGGGAGGTAGTGGAAGATAGGAGTGCCTGGTGTGCTCTGGTCACGACTAAACAACAAAACAACAACAAGGGGAACAGGGGGTCTCCTAACAACTCTTAACCCACTTCACAAAATACAGTACCTGGGATTCTTTAGGGGAAGCCATGACTATTGAGGGTGACATCATACTGACATCATACCATATGTCAGGAGTGCTCTGATGGTGTTTCCTGCTTGGCAGGGGGTTGGACTCGATGGCCCTTGTGGTCTCTTCCAACTCTATGATTCTATGATTCTAAATGTATGGAGCAGACAGGGCCCAACATTTTATCTCCTGGACCCCATTGGCTTCCCACCAATTTTGTGCATAAGAACAGCATAAGACACTGTTGCAGCTTCAGCCTTGGGGTTGGGGGCTGGAGTTTAGTTTCTTGATTTCTTCCTGACAGACAAGACTTTGCTTGTGCCATATGTCAAGAGCTCACACCTATTCCAGTCATGTCCTCCCGCAGTCCAGCTGTCACCACTGTAATTACTGAATCCAAAGCCCACAGAAGTCCGCCGTTTTGGAAAGGCTCTGGTCTCCTTAGATCTTTACTACCTATGTTATAGCTGATTAGGACCCTGCTCGCCTTCTGTTGGTCTCTTGAAAACTGCCGCAATTCTCATTCATCACGGAAGGGAACCAGCTGCTCCAAAGTCATCCCCTCATAACGCGATGTTTGATGTCGTACTTGCCCGCCTGTCCTGACCTTCGTGCTTTCGACATTCAAAGGACACCTACTGTAGAAGAATATCTGGCTCCCCGAGAGGTAGCTTGACAATTGTCACACACAAAATGAGAACAGCATCGTTTACATGCCCAGGCTCTCCTCAGAGCACTGCAGTTACGAGTCCTGCAGATTAAAGCCACAGTGAAATGCTACGCTTTGAGCACTCTCCTGTCACCCTGACTTTGGGCTTTGAGAATTAAGAACATAAGAGCATAAGAGGAGCATGCTGAATAAGACCGAAGGGGGACCTTTTACCCCAGCATCCAGTTCTCATAGCTGCCAACCAAATGCCCCAGTGCAAAACTCACAAGCAGAACCACTTATCTAAGAACACAAGAAAAGCCCACTAGATCAGGCCAATGGCCCACTTAGTCCAGTATCCTGATCTCACAGCTGTCAGCCAGGTGCCTCAATGGGAAAACTATAAGCAGGATTCAAAGACAAGAGCACTCTCTCCTCCTGTGGTTTTCAGCAATTTGTATTCAGAAGCATTACTGCCTCTGACTGTGGAGGCAGAGCACAGCCATGATAACTAATAGCCATCAAAAGCTCCCGATCCTCCAAGAATTTGCTTTTTGAAGCTGTGTTGGTTGGTGACCATGACTGTCTCCTGTGGGAATGAGTCTCACAGTTTGATGAGCTGTGTGAAGACACCTGGTTGCTTCCTATCCTTATTGATCACTCCCACCTGAAATTCCATCTCGAGATGGGTCCAGCTACACCCTAAGGCACAGGGAGCATACACTCCCACATTCCCCTGATGAAAATTGGGGTGTGTGTCTTTTGGCCCCACTCCAAGCTCTAGTGCTAGCTCATCTGGGATCAAATCAGAAGCAGGGATGGCTTCTGTAGTTCTGTGAATATCCCAGGAAAATAGGTACGGTTGGAGGCTATGAAGGAGGCAGATGGGGCTGGGGAAAAGCTGTAGGGTGTTTCAGGACAGAGATGTGCATGCTGCACAACCTTATCTGAACTCTCAAAGCCAGTCTTCTGTGCTCAAGCGTAGCAGAGAATGGTGCTCCATCACCAGTGTTGAAGGAAGACTTCACTTCCAGTCTAGTTGACTTTTGTGTCTAGATTGGGGGTGTGGACACCATATTGCCCTTCAGCTCAGGCAGAATCAGTGTCTTATCTCAAGGCTTCCCAATTGATGCTGATCTCATATTCACTAACAAGATAGCAGGATGTAATGGGGGGGAAGGGGGAGACCACCTTCAGTGCCACCTTGAAATCCTTGGAGGAAAGGCAGAGATATCAATGCAATAATGAATAAACAACATGAAAATATAGACAACAGTGGATTTAGGCCGTAAAACCACAAGGATCTGCTCTGCAGTGATGGAACTTTTCTGAAAGGGACAGAAATTACATTGCAATCCAGCAGGTGATTCCTGGGTGGATGGGGATGGGTATCCAGTTGACTATTTTAGTCCAGTATGGCATATGCATCATTGACATATACCCCTGTATGGCATATCATTGGGATATCTCCCTATGTTAAAGAAACATGGCCACACTTTCAGAAGCATGAGCATGCTGATTTGCTGGAATAGAACCACATCAGCACTCAGGCATTTGAATCAGCAGCCTTCAGCACAGGAGATGGCTCCCCCCTCCCCAAGCCAGACGGTGTTAGGCCTCCATTGAGATTCATCCTGCCTTGGCCATCGCAACAGATGAAGACCCTTCCCTGCTCAAAAGAGCCCACGTGGGGGAACACTTAGCAACTTTGATTGGAAACATGTTAATCTCGAGCTATCATCTTCCCCAACATAAAAGCATCCCTAACAGAAGGCAACCCTTATTATTTATACGAGCTGAGATCATCCCTGCTTTCTGATTCATTCAGATGGATGCCAACGGCCTCAGAAAAAAAACAACAAGCATTTCTTCATAAAGAAAAGATGAAAATTACTGAGGACTTTGATCTGCCACCACCCAATACTTCCACTACAAAAGCTTACAGCAGAAACATTAGTCATTGAAAAAGGGGGCTTGGGGAAAGACAAAGATGAGGAGGAGAGAGAAATGCCTGTGTGGCCAAAGTATTTGAAATTAATACTGAAAGCCACATTTGATAAAAATAAATACCATTTGTGCCGCGCTGAGCAACACGTGGTGCATAAAGCATTTCATTCTGCTCTGTCGGCTGTAGCTGAAAATGGGAACATTGCAGCTTTTTCGTTAGTCCCAGAAACAAAACAAAGAAACCTACGTGTCCATCTGGCAGTAACAAAGGTAATGCTTAAATTGCACGGCTAACTAGCTGCCCGTCTGAAATCTAAGCACAACAGCAGCATCTTTCCAACGCTACACTGAACAGCAGGGAGCAGAATTCCGGCTTCTGTTGCTTCAGGGCACAGATTCTGAGCGCATCTTGCTCCACTATATGCAACCCTTGAAAAACAAGCTTTACGAAAAAGACATCTATGCTCCCTGCACCATATATAGTACGGTGGTTGCCAACCCGGTGCCCATGGGCGCCATGGTGCCTTAGAACACTGTTTTTCTTCAACGGGTGTCCCAGACTCTGAGATTTTTCTCCTTTAATAATGTAAGCCTCACTCACCTCACAGAGTGTTTCTTGTGGGGGAAGAAGGGAAAGGAGATTGTTAGCCACTTTGAGACTCCTTAAGGAGAGTGAAAGGCAGGACATCAAGTCCAAACTCTTCTTCTTCTCCTCCAAGTTGTTACTATTCCAGCAATTGTGTCCAATGAACTTGGAGACTCAGAAGTCCAAAGCAGAATTGATTTCAGTTTGTTGTATGCAGGTTGCAGAATTCAGCTTTTCTTGGTGCAGAATTTATATCTATATCTCCTTGGTACCAACCACATGCCATAATAAAGAATACTCCTAATACAGTCATACCTTGGATCCCAAACGCCTTGATACTTGGACGTTTTGGCTCCCAAATACTGGCAAACCCAGAAGTGAGTGTTCTGGTTTGCAAAAGTTATTGGAACCCAAACGTCTGATGGGGCTTCTGTGGCTTCCGATTGGCTGCAGGAGCTTCCTGCAGCCAATCAGAAGCCATGCTTTGTTTCTGAACATTTTGGAAGTCGAACGGACTTCCAGAAGGGATTCCGTTTTACTTCCAAGGTACTGCTGTAATAAGAACTGTTGAGCAGTGTTGGATTAGGAAATGATGGACTTTCCTCTGCTGGAGGTATTTAAGCAAAAGCTAGTCGAATCCTGCAGTGCAGAGTAGGCTAGACTAGATGACTCCCAAAGTCCTCCAACTCTAAAAGGTTGAGATTCTTTTAATTTTCAAGGAAATGCATTTCCTCACCCACTCACTGCCATTGCAGGCAATAATATGCAAACTGTGCCATTTTGAAACCTGGTCTGAGCAAGGTCTTCCTAAGCACTACAGTTAGACTGTTACAGTTAAATGGTCAATAGAAAAGGAAATAGTAAATATGATTGCTCTGCTCCCTCCTTGGCTGCATAAATAAAGCAGAGATCAAACAAGGCAATCATTGCTGTCCAGCTCCCCGGCCACGCTTATCAAACTGGGATTAAAAAAGCACACTGGCCCTAATTTGTTATTAAAAGGCAAGTTTAAGTCACCAGAAACACCAAAAGCTCATAAAAAAAGGCCAAGACACAACAAGCCAGGTTCTCAGAGGGCAGCTGTCTTTAACATACAGTATGTACAATATGATGTGATAAAGAAATGTGAAATATAAAGTGTCAAACAGAGGAAAACGCAATCAGTTCGCAGACTTTAAACTGAGGAATTAAACAAGGCAATAGCCTTGAGGAGAGCAAGACCCTCTGATCTCTCTCACAGCAGGTGCCTACTTCCATTCGCCTTGTAAAACTGTAAATAATCAAAATCAATGGGCATCTTACAGAGGCTCAAGAACTGGAGCAACAAAACAAACAATTTCCAGGTATATTCGGCAACAAAAGACCCATTCATGGGCTGGAGAATTATTGCTCCGTTATGAATGGAAAAAGAGCCGATGTACTGGCAAATCGGTGGGGCTCTCATCTACTACACACACCCCGCAAATGCTAGTGGCCATTTCTTTCCTTTATGTACAGGCATCTCTCGAGTTGGAATAAGGATTTGCTTGATTCTCACTCTGCAAGAGATTATTGCAATACAGTATTTGTGTAGACGAGTTTGATGTTTCATGTACCCACCAAGTGATTGGCACTCAGATTCGAGGCTTCTGCAAATGAAGTGTATTTGTGTTTAGTGCTGCAGGCTGCAGGATTTGTGGTGTTTTAGAATTCTCTCTCTCTCTCTCTCTCTCTCTCTCACACACACACACACACACACATACACCGCCTTCCAGGAAGGCAGAGCCTGCTGAGCCTGCTGCTATGATGCCCCAGTCTTATACACATTTATAAAACTATTAGGTGGCTTTGTCTACCTGTCAACTGCCCCATAAAAACCAAGACATCCATGTGCAATTTCAGGTCAAGATAATCTGTGATCTCATGTGGCCAGTGCTGGATTTATGTATGCCTACGTAGGCTGAAGCCTAGGGCCTTTTAATCTAGGGGGCCTTACCAGCCCACCCTCTCCCCAGTGGGCAGTCTCCCCTCTCCCAAAATTGCAAACCCAAGACTTCATGCAAGGGCAGGGCAACTCAGGCCCAGCAACTATGAGACAGGGCTAGCCAGTGGGGCCTACTTTGAAGCAGTGGGGCACAACTTGATTTTTATTTTTATTTTTTTTGGTAGGGCCCTAGTTCACAGCCAAAGTCTGCAAAATCTTACATATATAAATAAAATCCATCTAGATTGCCCTGGTGCGGGGGGCCCCTTAGGAGCAGCACGCCAGGCCCAATTTGGCAGAATTGCTCCAATTGCCTTAAAGTCAGCCCTGATGAGACTGTGCAGGGGTTGGACTGACAGCCCTGCACCTTCTAGGTCCCTGGTGTCACTATTCAGAGTACAGACTCAAGGAATTATTATGGAAATAAAGGGGGGGGGACTTATTGAAAATCAGTTTTGTCACCTCTCCCCCCCAACCTAAAGACAATGGGCCCAGCCACCTTTTATTCACAGTCACATAATCACTACACTACAGCATGGCCATAAACCTGTACATTCAGTCTCTGAAATATACACCCAATATGTAGCAATGGAGATTTATGTTACTGCTTTATGAATGAGCACTGTGTTTTATGAGTGGACTTTGTATTCAGTGAATTACCTAAGAGCCAGCAATAGGGAGCTCTAGAATCTGAGAGCTAACCAATTGGGTACCACCAAACAGCAACCCCTATTGCTGAAAGCAGGGAACCAGCAGGGAACGCTTCAGCTCAGCCTTTGCACTGTTGACTGAACACCCCCTGCTGTGCAGATAATGGAGAAAGCTCGTAAATTGTATCCCTTCTGGCATCCTGGCCAACTCTATTATGCTGGTGTAAACCCTGGTGCACCAGAAGCCCAGAATAGCAACAAATAAAATCCGCTTATACGTCAGTGACTGATAAGACTTGTCAACCAGTTCTTCCAAAGTCTTCCTAAATTATAAAGCTCCAAAATATAGGCCAAAAAGAGAACAGGTCTGGGAAGAGTGAGGCATACAATGGGCACCACCAGTGAAAAGGCTCTGCTCCGTGTAGCTCCTGCCCTGTCATTTGATAGGGTGCCCACTTGTTCTCCTTCTTGACATGGAATGCTCTCTGTTGGAGTCTCCAGGTCCAGTACAAAGACCATCAGAAGGGAGAGCAGGGACCTTGAGGCTCCCAACAGCTGATAATCAAGCAAGCAAGCACACAGGTCACCTTTGTCACAGTCAGGACACCTATGTTCTGGCCAGGCCTGCTCCCAATCTTGCTTTTGTACAATCTTGTTTGTTCTCAGTAACCAAAATTATATTATCAACAAAATTATATTATCAAGCAGAAAAGTTGTTTTCCTTCATTTGCAAGGAATCATACAAAACAAAATGACACTAATAAAGAAAAGTTCCAGGGTGGCAACAGAAAGCAAACTAAACATGTTTTTGCAGTTCATCAAAACTATCTAGCAATATCAAGTTATAGGAAAACTGGTGCTATTAGCAGTAATCCTTCTAGTTCGTTAATTGGTTCAGCAACTTCCATGCACATGGCATGTGATGCTATTTCCCCAAGAAGTTAAATGATAACTAATCAAGGCGGCTACAGTTGCAAATGGCAAAAAAATATCTGTGAAAAGAAGATGAGCAGGTTTGCTCAAGTGTGTTGCAGGTAGAAATACTGTTTGTAATGAAGTGAGAGCAGTAGTTTATTTGCTCGAATTAACAAATAAGAAAGTTTTGAGAATTTAAATTCTTGATTAAAATTGATTACTTAATTGAGAAAACACTGGAGCCTAATTTGAATAGTAGAGTGCCTGGTATCTGGTGGGCAATCTCATCCTTTATTTCCACACTGTGGCTGCAGACCAAATCACCTGACAGGAGAGTTATGAGGTTCAGGTGAGAGTCAGATGCCTTGTCAATCTCAGCAGGTATATAAGAGGCCTTCGCCCTGGCCAGGTGGCAGAATAAAAGCAGTCCTTCAAGATACCAAACTCCAAGTCATGGAGATATTTGTGGATTGAAACCAGCTCTTTGAATTATGCTCAGAAATGGACTGGTGAGTATGCTCAGAATCATGCATCAGAGCTTGTTTGGTTTTTTGTTTTTGTTTTTAAATTAATGTAGGAAACAAACCACAGGAGTCAACCTGCATCAGTACCAGGGATGGGGGAGAAACTTGATTCAATTCACATTTCAAGGCAAGCCTTGTACTTTCCAAAAGAATACACAAAAACAAAGCACAACTAGCATTCAAAATTTGCACTGTCCCAAATTTTGCAGCACAGTTCTACAGCCAAGTGTCCAAAAATACATGATTAGGGTAGCATATGCATGGAAAGGCATATACTAGCAAAAACATTAAATGGCCATTCATTTAATGGTGACCAAAGCTATAAAATCTGAGGCTGTCCCCGAGATTGTTGGTGCTGATGGGACTTATTTTCTGGACATTCAGCACCATGATTTGCATATTAAAATGATGGGTGATTACCTTCATCTCAGCCTTTATTGGTGTTTAAACTTTCAGAGTGATGTAATATACAGTAATGGCTGGAGCGGCTGATGTGTTGCCTCTGCTTTCAGGCATCCCCTGGGAATTATGTTCCCTAATTCAGAAGAAGCTTAGAGTATCACAGAGATTATATGACTGTCAATCTCTTGGGGTGGGAGGGAGAAGGCTACGATCGCCGTGTTGCAGTGGATATGTGGGATAGAGTACGATTTAAAAGGAAGGGAAAGGAAGACTGTGCTGAATATTGCATGGGGTGAAAACCTCATCAAAGGCCTGTGTGCAGAGCAGGGAAAGTTCCTACCCAATCAGTGAGATCGTTCCTCAGGAAACTTTGAGTGGGTGGGGTTACAGATAAATTTCAAGCTGATCTTCTATAGACAGCGGAGAGTGAGAACATCACTTTCCTACTCAGGACACCTACCCCTTGGTCTGCTGGCCCCACCATGCCTCCAAGTCAAGCTGTCACATTATCTTCCTCGTTATTCTCCACAAATGCAACAAGGGTAGTTAAGATGCCAACCTGGGAGAGGCATGCTCTCCAAGTGTCCTGACTCTCCAGAGACAGTCTCAGAATTACAAAAGCCATCCCAGCTTCTGATTTGATCCTAAAGTATCCTTGTTTCCCGTCAGTGCTGCTGCTGCCAAGCTCAGAGAGGAGGATGAGCTGGTGCTTGTCCCAAGCAGTGAAGGCAGCAAGGAAGCATCCTGCTGCCTCCCCATGGCTGCTTCTGCCAGCCTCCTCCCTTGGGCTGCTCATAGGGGCTTCTAGAGAATGGGGAAAGACAAGGAGGAGGGGCTGGTGCCAATGAGGTCCAGCCCTGTGTGATGTGCCAGCTCTGAGAATAAGGCAGAGGGCAGGGCCACCCTGGGAGGAAGAAGGAAGGAGTGGGGCGGAGTGATAGAAAATGCTCTGTGGGGGGTGGGGACAAAAAAAAGTGAGGGGGGTTGAGGAGGGTCAATTGGGAGGGAATGAAAAATGTCCCTATTTTAATCAAAGGAATGTTGGAGGGTACCTGACCAGGAGAGAAGGCCTTTATAAAAAGCTAAGTTGCTCTGCTATTGTGTTCCCTCCTTCACCACCGGGGAAGATCAAGGCAGGGTTTTCTAAACCACCAGGAAACTGACCACCCATGCTGCCTACTCATAATCAAGCTGAGATCCTTGTGCTGTCCTTGCGTAAACAGGGCAGTAGTAGGACTTAGGTTTTGGAGGCATCAGGCTCTCATTCTCTGCTATGCATACAAGAGCAATCCAAAACACATAATCTGATCCAGTCCAATTTGTAGGCCTGAAGTCAAAATGCTCTTGTTCAAGCACTTGACCTGGACTGGGTGCCTCCTGTGGTTTTATTTTTGCTGCTCCAGCTGTTTTATTTTGGGATGGATGGATCGGTCTATTTTTAATCTATGTTGCTTTCACATGTGTTGACCCATAAATCTGTTCCATTCCATTTCTCATTAATCTGCCGCTTCTTTTCATTCTTTATTTTCTTTCTTCCTTTCTGCATCTGCATGAAAAATTACATTCGAATACATATTTTGATGGCATTTTCTCTCAAAAAATGAGTTCCTAAACATATTTCCACACACTTTTTTGGCTGAGAATTGCCTCAGAACATTTGGGAACTACAAAAACTGGCATAAAGCTAAGTTCCTATTTACACAATAGATTGGGACATGCAGATCAGGTCTACTTCTCTCAGAATCCACAAAGATCAAATTCTTCAAGCATCACTAGATTTATTTAAGTCTCTTTCTATTGACACTGATTGCTGTCATTGTGTTGGTGTCTAGGAAGCCTTTTTCATTTATTTATATTGAATTATCTTTTTTGTGGGCCAGAAGGCCAACCAGACCAACCTTAAGGATAGCCCCTCCATTGCAAGAATCTAATTTCACCACCACCATTGAAATTCACCCCAGATTTGGCCATTTTGTCATCATCCCCTTTCAAATTGGAAGCTAGAGCTGTAGACAGTCAAACCTTTGGCTCAGTCTTGAGCCAGGACTCAAGATAGTGGGTTTGGGGTTTTTTTCCCTGTCTCTCACCCTCTCTCCATTCTCTCCTCAAATGGCTGCTAAATCTTTTGGGCTGCTGGCTGTCACCAGAACAATGCAAAGGTGAAAATGCTTTAAAATGAAGACCGTCAGGGCAGAGATGTGTTTTTATTTCTTGGTATACACAAGAATCTTGCTTTATGGCTTCCAATCCACATTCATCACCCCTGCAAGTGTTTTGTTTTTGTTCTTGTTAATAACTTTGGAGCTCAAGGTCTGGCGAAGGCTTAACACTGACTCCCTGTAAACTATGGTTTGCACATTGGAGCCAATCCCAGGAACACAGCTATCTATATCGATCAATCAATCAATCATCAAATTTATATCCTTCCATTCCTCTTAAATTTGTCCAGGACAATAAACACATATGTAATTTTTTAAAAAGTTATTAAAAATACAACAGACAACTTTTTTTAAAAAAAGACAGAACACAATAAAATAGATATCTCAGAAGCCACAGGGAGACTCAACATGATTTTTCATTTCCAGGGAGTCGGGTCTGAACATACCTTTTTATTGGCATCACATACAAACAAATGGTGGAAGGAGAAAGAATTTGCTTATTTGAAGACCATCAGGTGGAAACTCTTACACATATGGTTCTTAAATGTAAACTATATATTGATCTCTGCCAACAGATAGCTGCCTCACACTGAGTCAGACCATAAGTCCACCTAGTTCAGTATTCTCTACTCTGACTAACAGCAACTCTCTGGGATTTCAGACTGGGATCTCTCCCAGCCCTAACTGGGGCCTTCTGCATGCAAAAGAAATGCTCTTCTGCTGAGCCACAGTCCTTCATA
This sequence comes from Podarcis cretensis, assembly GCF_951804945.1. Classification (NCBI taxonomy): domain Eukaryota; kingdom Metazoa; phylum Chordata; class Lepidosauria; order Squamata; family Lacertidae; genus Podarcis; species Podarcis cretensis. The sequence goes on from NC_137177.1 coordinate 63,949,571, forward strand.
GGGGCTATAAATAGTTCATTTCTCCAGCTCACAACTAACAGAAGCAAATTTATGTGACGTAAGCAAATCTATGCAAATTCGATCCATTTGCATAATTTATGTGTGGAACACTGTAAAACAGATGACATTATTTAAAGCTCCCTGTGATACGAATAAGGTTAATTACCAGGACCATATTTTTTTTAGCAAAAAAACCCCAAAACAAAACAAAGCAGAGCTTGTTTACATATTGATTTTTATTTATTTATTTATTTATTTGCAATTCTCCTGAAATTTATACCTTGCTTTTTTTCCTGGCTTTGGAGGAAGCACCTAGTCTGCCCCGCCCCCTGCCAGCAAATAAAATGAATGGCCAGTTTGTATATTCAGACTCTATTGAGTGACCCCCAGTATTCAGTTCTGACATTCAGGAGAAAGCGAAACTCAGAAGCACAAATCAATGAGCAGAGTTGGGCCTTTCCCACCTAACCCTCCCTTTATTGCCCCTCCCGGTGCATCCAGATTGCTCTGAACTTCCCTGAATCAAAGGTGATGAGAACGGGGGTGTTAATCATTTTAATTGCCCGGGAGCCTGGAAAAAAACTGAAACTGGCCAAGCCAGATGCCGTCTCTTTAAAAGGATGCAACCGTGTCGTCTCTCCCATTTTTTATTTTTTATTTTAAAAAGCCATCCAAACCAATTCTAATAACTTCCATTTATCTGTGATGACGTTAGCTGTTCGGCCAGCCTTTGCCAACAGACAGGCTCGCCCTCGTGTTGCGTTTTGAACAAGGCGCGCTCCCTCTTTTCATTATCGTTAACGTGCTCCTGGTGGGCAGAGCGCGGCACGGTGGCACCGGTCACACTTTGTTGCTTTATCTTACATGACAAAGAGGGATTGTGTGCTTCGGTCCGGGGCCAGGAGAGGAAAGCAGAAGGTGGCACAGGAATGACTCCCTCCTCTCTGCCTAGGAACCACGCAAAGGGCTCCTGTGGCTGACTTGCTAACAGCGCGAAGGGGGCCAGACAAATAGATTTTCCCCTATATTTATAACCAGCATCATTCTTCCTTTCAAGCCTTTCAGCGCAGGTAGCTGTTTTATATGAAATGAACAATCTTTATAGACGTACCAGAGCCATAACAAGGCTGATTTTCAGCAGGGCTGAGGTATATAACTCTTGCCGAATTGTCAGCCCTCTTGCTCAACAAATCAAGCCTAACTTATGATGTTTGCGGTGTAATTTTTATCCCTGTTTGACTAGCCAACTACCCGGTGGTAATAGGATGTTGGGAGAGGGCAGCGGCAATGTTTGCACATGCCGTGATTGATAGGCTTGCTCTGCATTTTTCATTTATATCTCCCGATTCCAAATCAGTTAAGTTTAGGAAAAATGAAAGAAAACGGCAAGAAAAATGGGGGCCGCTCGCAAGCCCAGCGCTCTTGCCGATCTGAGTTCAGCTCGCATCTGCTCAGATTGTCTGGAAACATTAAGATATCTAAATGAAAATCAATACTATATGTGCCAGCGTTTACTACCAAGAACAAGTATCAAGAGACCCGGGCTAATCAGGCTTTCAGGCTTGCATGCCGGCCCTCGGCTGAACCCCAGGGGTGTCCTAATTGGCCCAGACTAATAAGAGAAAAGTTAAATTTATAACCGGCAAAGACATCTTGTTTCTCTTTGCTGCCGTTGTTCAGGAGACGGGAGACAGCCTCACCTGTGTTGCAGCAAGAGATGGACCGGGATGGGCACCAGTCAGGCGGAAGCTGCCTTTCGCCCCATCAGAAAGGTAAAAATGGGAAGGATAATTTACAGCCGCCCATAAAAACCAGTCAGGCATGTTTAAGCTTTTGGTGGGCACGGCACTATCAAACCTCTCTCTCGTGCGCACGCCAACTGCATATTTCCTCTGCGTAAAAGCTCTCCAACTAAACCTCATGTATTAGGACATGAAAGGGATGTTTTAGAGCTGAAAGCCCCCAGCATACTCTTTGATCTCTCTCCTGATTTAGAAAGTGGCGAGGAGACGGGAGGAAGGAGGGGAGGCAAATAAATATGTTCAGAGTCAGAGGGCTGCTTGACCTGGTGCTAATAAGTTCCGGTGTGTGTTTTCGAAGAGGGGGGGATCCAAGTGTGGCTGCAATTTGGAAGAGGCCCTAGAAGTCATCTAATCCACCCCATTTGCAATGACAGTGGGGCTTATAAATCGTTGATTGATTGATTGATTGATTTGAAGCATTTGTGGCCCACTCTTCCACCAGAAAGGCTCCCAAGGTGGCTTATGTACTGTCAATCAGAACAAGACAATCCCTAACCCTCAGACTCACAATAAAACTAACAACAACATGACACACAAGGAGAAAGGGATGGGGAGGAAAGAGGAAAATAACAACCACAATTCAGGAACCAGTTTCTACACAGTTATTCCTATAATGACCAGCCGGCACAGTTCCAGGGCAGGGGGTACCTGATGGCGCTGGGCCTCCACCAGCAAAGCTGATGCAATGAGCCTCCTGATTCCTGCCTCTCCCACCATAGAGGCAGCCTGATGGAGTGGCTGCTCCCAGACGATGGCTGAAGGATGGGGAGGCCTAATGGTCACAGCAGAGCTAATAGTGAGCTCTGCTTTGCAGCTCTCCCACTGAGGTGGTCTGATTTGTACAAAATAGATTTGTACAAATGGCCACCTAGCCTCCACTCAAATACCTCCAGCGAACATCCCAAGGCATTCTGCTCCCGCCTTGAGGACATGGGTGGGAAACCTCAGACTCAGGGCAAAATGTGGCCCTCTGGGCTCCTCTTTTTGGCCCTCAGGGCCTTCCACGAGTCATGCCCCATTCTTCTCAGTCCATGCCCCTCACCAGCCCAGCTTTGCATCTTTCTTGCATGTGTTTGCCTGACTGGGACAGGTCCTGGAACAGATACTTACTCTTGCTTGCCTAGGTGGAGGATGGATTGTGAATGCATGTAGAAACTAGCCAGCTGTACAAAGCTAATATTTGCATTCTTGCTCTGTCCAGTTTTGCCTCTGGCCACCACTGGGTGGTGTCCCCCAAGGGGATAGAGACATTGTTCTGAAAACCATTGCCCACCCTTAACTGTTATTACTCTTAATTATGTTTCTGTCCCACCTTTTTCTCCAAGAAGCTAAGGGTGGCGTATGTGGTTCCCTCCCTCATCTAAGCTCTACATCAACCCTGTGAGGTAGGTTTGTCTGAGAGAGACAGGGTCAGGCGCAAGGTGACCCAGGGAGCTTCATGGCCACAAAGTGGGAATTTGAACTCTGGCCTCTCCCGGGTCCTCTTCCAGCACTCTAACCCTCTGCACCACACATGGCCTACCTGCATTAGGAGGCTTCTCCTACCATTTAGCTGAAATCTGCTTCCCTTCAAAGGGACACTTGGAGCGCCTAGGGAACCCAGAGCAAAAACACATCACTCCCCCAAAGTATTGCTACACATCATCCCAGTCTCTGTGCAGTGAGAGACTCCAGGGGTTCTAGTCACTCCATCCCCTCGATCATTTTGGTTGCTCTTTTCCGAACCTTTCCCTGCTCTACAATATCTTTCTTTCAGGTGAGGCAGCCAAATCATCACGGCTGATGGGTGCTGGCGTCCAACAACATCTGGAACTGCCCCTAGTCAAAGCACTTGTCTTGTGGGAATGTTTATATAATTTAGCAGAGTTTAAACGATCCCCTGTTTGAGTTTATGCAGCGACAAGACAAACGGGTTACTAACTCGTTTCAGTCCTATCAATAATTATACCTTCCTGGTTGATAATCCCTTTCTGTCCCTCATAAAGAAAACACACATGAATCTGAATCATATTAACATAAACTACTTTACTATCAGATTCATTCAGGTTTACAGAGTTGTTCCTGAAGGCAGGCTTAGGTTACATAACAGATAAACTATATATAGTGGTACCTCGGGTTACATATGCTTCAGGTTACATATGCTTCAGGTTACAGACTCCGCTAACCCAGAAATATTACCTCGAGTTAAGAACTTTGCTTCAGGATGAGAACAGAAATCGTGCTCCAGTAGCACAGCAGCAGCAGGAGGCCCCATTAGCTAAAGTGGTGCTTCAGGTTAAGAACAGTTTCAGGTTAAGAACAGACCTCCAGAACGAATTAAGTTCTTAACCCGAGGTACCACTGTACTAGATAGTAGTGAGTCATGAGAAGACGGCATCTGAGCAGTTACCAGTTAACACTCCTTGCAGAAACTGACCAACTGACAACTGACCAACTCTCTCAGAATGTTGGACTTGACTGACAGCTTTATATCCCACATGTTGAAAGGTCCTTGCCCATGTCTTCACATCCTCAAAGCCTCAGCAAATCTGTGGGAATGTGGCCCCATCTGCATTGCACGTTTAAACCAGCATCATAGCACTTTAAAGAGTCATGTCTTCCCCCAAAGAACCCTGGGAACTGTGCTTTGCTAAGGATGCTGGGAGTTGCTAAGAGACTAGCGTTCCCCTCACAGAGCTGCACTTTCCGGAGTTCTCTGTATAGAGAGGTTGATTCTTGTACCACTTTGGAAATTGTAGCTGTGGGAGGGGAATGAGGGGGATGAACAAACTAGAGTTCCCAAAATTCTTTTAGGGAAGCAGTGACTGTTGAAAGAGATATGATCCTGTTTTAAATGCCTAATGCAAATATGGCTTTTTTCTATTGACTGCAGCTTTGAAACTCTATTCAAGTGTCATCCTACTAATCTCAGGGAAATTTGCTTCTAAATAAACTTGCATAAGATTGAACTGTAAGATCTTTATGTTCCAACAAGTTTGTATTTAAAAAAAAATGCATTTCAGGGGCGGGGGAATGATGTTTGCTTATGCTAAGCTGCCATTGCATTTTATGTCAAGCATTTCTATTTTAAAAGAGAGAAATCATTTCTAAATGGTTCTTCTCATTGTTCAACACTTTGAGTGCTGAATTAATTGGAAAGGAGAATATACATTGTACAGATGAATAGGAGACATACATCCAAATTGCACTGTTTAGTTCCCCCTGCCCTTAACAGGGATTTTATAATGGTTTTAATTGCAACATTTTCTATCTTTTCTGTTGTATTGTATCGCTGTGTGTTTTATTTTGCAACCCACCATGGGGCTGGCAAGGATGCGGGATGGGGTGAAAATCTTTTAAATTATATAAATAAAATGCATCATGGAGAGACACCCTGCCTGAATTCTCAGGAACAGTCAAACTTGTTAATATTATTCACATTGCACTATTCAAATGATAGGTAAAGGTAAAGGGATCCCCTGACCATTAGGTCCAGTCGTGGCCGACTCTGGGGTTGCGGCGCTCATCTCGCTTTATTGGCCGAGGGAGCCAGCATACAGCTTCTGGGTCATGTGGCCAGCATGACTAAAATGCTTCTGGCGAACCAGAGCAGCACACGGAAACGCCGTTTACCTTCCCGCTGGAGCGGTACCTATTTATCTACTTGCACTTTGACGTGCTTTCGAACTGCTAGGTTGGCAGGAGCTGGGACAGGACAATGGGAGCTCACCCTGTCGCGGGGATTCGAACCGCTGACCTTCTGATCGGCAAGTCCTAGGCTCTGCGGTTTAGCCCACAGTGCCACCTGCATCCCCCTATTCAAATGATACAAATGCAGAATTTCCAGATAAACCCTGCATAAAAGCCAGTGTGGTGTGATGGATAGAGTATTGCACTAGGACCTAGGAGAGACCAGGGTTCAAATCCCTACTTGGCCCTGAAGCTCGCTACGTGTGACCTTAAGCAAGTCACTGCTTCTCATCCTAGCCTACTTCAGAGGGTTATTGTCGTGGGAATTAAATAAGGAGCAGGGGAACCTTGAGCACTTTGGGGAGAAAGGGTTGGTGTAAATGCAATAAATATCTAGAAACCACAATGCACAAAGGAACAGGACTGAGTGTGTTTGTGGGGCATTGCCAATCGCCGTGTTATTTTGCACTGTTTTCAATGAATTTCCTGACCGTGTGCCAACTTCAGTGTAGTACCACCTGATGACTAAAGCAATTTAAAGGTAGATCTATTGGTGCTCTTTAAAAAGGTGGCAGGGAAAGAGTCGGAGTAAGAACTGAGAAGTTGAAACTTGGGATTTCTGGCCAGCTCATGCCAGCTCTCCTGCGGCTGCTCACATCACATGAGACATTTAGCAGCCTTTGTTGGGGGGCCTCCTTTGTGTCCATTTTAATGGGGATCTGCTTAAAATCAATCAGTTGTCAGACGCAGTATTCTCCTTAATGGCTTCCTGCATGGTGGAGTCAGAAAAGCCATCGCAGCGTGTTGTCAATGAAAGCATGTTTGTGACACGCCAAGGGCTTCCCTTTGGTTTTGTCAGATCTCACCAGTGAACAGAGTTAAATACTGTCACTTCGGATACCTCAGGACCTTGGTGGCACTCCCAGGATGCAAGACGAAGCATTTATCTTTCTCAGTTGCTCTTCTTGACTGCTTCCTTTCCCAGTGCTGTAATTTCTTCTCCACAGTTGGTCCCGCCTCAGATAGGTGAGCGGCAAACGTAAGAAGAGTCTGCTCAGTCAAGCCAAACAGGTCCCATCTCATCCAGCATCCTGTTCTCGCAATAGGCAACCAGATGCTGAAATGGGAAACCCACAACAGGATTCGAGCTCCAGTGCATTCTGCCCTCCTGCGGTTTCCAGCAAATGGGATTCAGAAGCATTGATGCCCCTGACCATGGAGGCAGAGCATAACCATTGTGGTTAGTAACCATGACTAGAGATGACTCCCCCTTTCCTCCATGAAGATGGTGAGGACCTCTGGTAAGCAACATCCTGTAAACAAAGGCTTCAGGTCTGTCCTAATCATGCTGAATAAAGCCTGAAGGAGCGAGGGCAGTCAACATCAATGAATCCTGCACCACCAAATAACCCAGAATGTAGTGGTCCATGCATACCCTGCCTGTTTCATTTTATAATAATAATAATAATAATAATAATAATAATAATAATAAATTTATTTATTTATACCCTGCCCATCTGGAAGGGTTTCCCCAGCCACTCTGGGCAGCTTCCAACAGAATACTGAACTACAATAATCTATTAAACATTAAAAGCTTCCCTAAACAGGGCTGCCTTCAGATGTCTTCTAAAAGTCTGGAAGTTGTTTTTCTCTTTGACATCTGGTGGGAGAGCGTTCCACAGGGCGGGTGCCACTACCGAGAAGGCCCTCTGCCTGGTTCCCTGTAACTTGGCTTCTCGCAGGGAGGGAACCGCCAGAAGGCCCTTGGCGCTGGACCTCAGTGTCCAGGCAGAACGATGGGGGTGGAGATGCTCCTTCAGGTATACTGGACCAAGGCCGTTTAGGGCTTTAAAGGTTAGCACCAACACTTTGAATTGTGCTCAGAAACGTACTGGGAGCCAGTGTAGGTCTTAGCAGCCACAGTAGAATTTCTTATCAACCCTTCCCCAGATAACTTCTGTTCATTGATTATTGTTTGTTTGTTTGTTTGTTTGTTTACTTATGCATTTGCTGCATTTACATCTCACCCTTCCTCCCAAAGGATCCCTGGGGAGAAAACAACATCTTTAAAATTTTAAAATAATTCCAATACAGATGCAGACTGGGAAAGATCTCAATTTAAGAGGCTTGTTGGAAGAGTGGCTGGTCTTTTGAGGCATGAGGCATCTCAGAACAGTCCAAGGTCAGGCTGGATAGAGCAAAAATCAGGATTGAGCAGAATTTATTTTGTATTTGGGGAAAATGCATTTCCTAAAAATAAATTAAAAATCCGTTTACAGGGATTATATCTATACAATAACACACACACACACACACACACACACACACACACACACACTTAACCTCACAGATTATCAGATAACGACTGCAGAATATTTTTTCACTTAATTGTGTGCACAAGCCTGGTGGCATAGAAATGTTTCCAGCAAACATTTAAAGATTAAAATAGAAGGCACCTGCTCAATCTCTGTTGGACAATGTGCATGTCAGATGAACCTCACAAATTTAAGGGATGACCAGTGATGCTCCTGCAGATTATTTTAGTGACTGATCTGGGAAATAAGCATTCAGATGGACCCTGAGGGACCCTGGACCTCAGTTCTTGGAGGCTTTGCCGATTGATTCAAAGACCTTGCACCTTGTTCAGTAGCAGATGTTTTAACAATGGTGTCACATTTTGCCGCCCATGTCCATCTGCCACATTCTGCATCTCCTGAACCAGGCCCAACATGTACAGCATGTTGCAGAAATCCAGCCTCAATTCAACTGATACAAGGAGTACAATGGTCAGGCTATCCCTGAATCACCAAGTAGGTCTGAGGGTCAATCTGTATGCTAGGATTTTCAGGCCTCCTGTTGACTCAACTATATCCCCAGGCGTGTCTGAGCTTCTTATACAGTCTCCTGCATGAGCTAAGGCAGGTTTCCTCAAACTCAGCCCTCCAGATGTTTTGAGACTACAATTCACATCATCCCTGACCGCTAGGGATCATGGGAGTTGTAGGCCAAGAACATCTGGAGGGCTGTAGTTGAGGAAGCCTGAGCTACGGAATTTCATCTCTGGAGGCAAGGAACACTTGGAAACAGAAAAGATTTAGTCCAGCATCCTGTTCTCACAGCAGCCGACCAGATTCCCCAATGGGAGACCTACAAGCAGAACCTGAGCCAAAGAACCCTCTCCCGTCCTGTGGTTTCCAGTGACTGGCATTCAGAAGAATTGCTACCTCCAACTGTGGAGGCACAGCATAGCCATTGTGGCAAGTATCCATAGATAGCCTTCAAATCTGTACATAGCACTACATTCTCAGCCTTTCCCATGACAGGATGGGGGATAAATTTGATTCAGTTTCCATTTTAAGGGAAACCCACCCAAGTCTCACTTTCCAAATCAGTCATGCAAGCATACTTCAAAATTCACCATTCAGTGAATTTTACAATGCTGTTCTCCAGGCAAGTGAATTGCGTGAGAATGCATATACTAGGATAAAGTGTGCATTTAAAAAATGCATATGTTAGTAAAAATAACATTCAGAAATGCATTATACTGCAGGAAATTGTTCTGAAGAAAAAAAAAGGTGTATATTAGGCAAATTTGCACACACAACCTCTGTGTATTCTAGGAGAAATCTGACCCAAATGCTGAGGAATTTACACAAGGAATTTTAACAAAAGTTAAATGTCATACTCGTGGCCAAATCTTAGTTTTGGAAAATGTGAGTGGTGTTAGGTCCAATTTTGGTTCAATGAAATCTTTGCTGTCCACAGGCTGTAACATCTTACATTCTGTTCCAGTGCTCCTGTTGTTCTGCCTGAAGCCACAACTGTTCCCTTATAACCTGCCTCTTATATGAGATTCTTATAAAAGCTTTCACTGCAGGAAAAGCAAAACTTCTGCATCACTCAGTTGTTCCCATTCCACATAATGAAGACAGATGCTTGTTTTGGTACAAAGGGGGGAACAGCTGACATTTTTCATTTGCCATTATCTTTCCAACACACTTCCATAATTAGCCCAGATGTGTCAAGCCCTTTGTTGAAAGTTAATGCAACTTCTTCCAGGTTATCTACTTCCTTATGGCAGGAAAGGCATGAAGTGTTCTTCCTCGTCTGACTGGGGATCCAAGACATCATCTCTTCTTAAGCTTTCATGGACTCCACCCATTCTCTTTTGCCATGCGTAACATTCAGCATTTGCTGCTAGAATGTCTATAGTTCAATGGGCATCTGTGATGAGAGAACTGGGATGGGATCAATGCTTTCCAGGGTTCCCAAGAGCCAGCCTCTGTAGGATTTATTTTTATCCTTAATATAAACACCTGAAGTTCAGAAGAGGGCACAGAACTGTAGAGTTGTAACATTGGAAGGGACCCCAAGGTCTAGTCCAAACACCTGCAATACAGGAAACACAAGGAAAGCATCTCTGAGAGATGGCCACCCAATCTCCGCTTAAAAACCTCCAATGAAGGAGAGTCCACCACCTTCCAAGGGAGTCTGTTCCACTGTTCTTACTGTCAGAAAGGTCTTCCTAATGTTTGGTTGGCATCTCCTGTCTCATCATTTGAATCCATTGGTTTGGGTCCTGTCCTCTGGAGCAACAGAAAACAAACTTGCTCCATATTCCACATGACAGCCCATTAGATATTTAAAGATGCCTAACACGTCACCTCTATGTCTCCTTTTCCAGGATAAACTTACCCAACTCCCTCAACCACTCCTCATAAGGCTTGGTTTCCAGACACTTGATCAACTTGGTCACCTCCTCTGTGCACCTTCCAAATTGTTGATATTCTTCTTAAACAGCAGCACCCAGAATTGGACACAGGACTCCAGGTGTGGTCTGACCAAGGCAGAACAGAGCAATACTCTTACTTCCCTTGATCTGGACAATATACCATATTTTTTGCTCTATAAGACTCACTTTTTCCCTCCTAAAAGGTAAGGGGAAATGTGTGTGCGTCTTATGGAGTGAATGCAGGCTGCGCAGCTATCCCAGAAGCCGGAACAGCAAGAGGGATCGCTGCTTTCGCTGTGCAGCGATCCCTCTTGTTGTTCTGGCTTCTGAGATTCAGAATGTTTTTTTTTTCTTGTTTCCCTCCTCCAAAAACTAGGTGCGTCTTATGGTCTGGTGCGTCTTATAGAGCGAAAAATACGATACTTTAGTTGATGCCGCCAATTCCACCCATCTCCATGAGCCAATTCCATCAATCTCCAGCAGGGGCACCGACTTGCCCCTCACATTGAGGGGGTGCATCACATGATGCACCACGTGACATAACGTGGCACGCCCCCACCCGGCACACGCCAGGCAGGGGCAGGATGCACGCCCCCACCATCTCCTGCCTGATGAGTGCTTGCACAATTCCAAGGCACCACTGCTGCCTGACAAGGAGAGCCTGCTGATGGCGCTCTCACTGCTGCCCAGCCTGCCCCTTCCACCTCCACCTCTGCCTTGGCCTGGACTGTCCTCCTCCTCATCAACCTCCTTCTCCTTGGGGTGGCTCTGGGATGGGTAGAGCAGCAAGCCCACAATGCCACCGCTGTCTTCATACATGACCACACTGCTGGGGCTGAGGAGCAGGAGGCAGTTGCCACAGTGGGGCAGAGGCAGGCTCGTGGGCCCTTCTGCAGCTGCCAACGCTGAGGCTTCTTTAGAGCCCTCAGTGCATCTTGCCCCTGCCCCCGTGGTGGTGGGGGATGGTGGCCCCCTCAATATTGGGGGGCTCAGCCCCCTGCCCACAAATATTGAGGGGGCCCAAGCCCCTTCTGCCCCCTATAGTTGGCACAACTGATCTCCAGAGAGACCCAGGTTCAGCTCCCTGTTTAGCCACGAGTCCCACTGGGTGACCCACTGCCTGATAGGACTGTTGAAGATAGAATGGAGGAAGCAGGGAGTTATGTAAAGCCACCTTCAGCTTCTTGGAGGAAAGCCAAGACATTAAGTGTCATTAAAGAAATGAATCCCACCTCAAAACCTGCTTTATTCCCCTCATCTTCATCCCTATGTAAATGAAGCGGATACTCCCAACCAATTCTTTTAATTCATGCCTTTTCTAGATAGAATGCAGATGGAAGTGGGACACAGACACACACACACACACATACACACACCCCAAATCAGAGCTCTTTGCATCTTATACTGTTATGTACTGAAGTTCTCACCCTGGGCCAACAGGGGGATACTGTAGATAGTTATGCAAATGAAGGATCGAAAAGTGACGTTCAGTGATTGGATAGTTTTGTATGCAAATGAAGGATTGAAAAGTGACGTTCAGTGATTGGATAGTTTTGTATGCAAATGAAGGATTGAAAAGTGACGTTCAGTGATTGGATAGTTTAGAAAATGGCAACAGTTGCATTGTTCTGGAGCTCTATATAAGCAGGCTGACTGAGCTCCTCAGCCTAGTTCTGTTCTGGCATCTGAATAAAGAAGAGCTGTTTAAAGAATCGCTGTGTCGTCTAACATGTTCGCCCACAAATTAACATATACAATGCTGGAGGAGGGCACAAATTGCCAGCAAGAACCCTGGACCAGAAAGAACACTCCTCCTCTTAGGAAGGAGAGAGAGCACTGCAGCATTTTGTGACATTTCTATATACCAAGTCTCCAAGGCAAGTGGTGATCCTGATGAAGTGGACTGCACCTGTGGAGTCTCATGCCACCCCTGATGAATCAGCCTTTAGGGCACCACAAGATGCTCTCCCAGTGACAGGCTAATGATGCTTCTCTTCTGGAATCCCTTTTCCCCCAATACCAAAATTTAGATCTTCTTGACAAGTTATTATGTCATTTCAAGACTAGGGTATTATTATTTTTCAGGGCAGGCAACAATAGGAGAGTAGAACATTTGGTGCTAAAATTATCAGCAGCCTCATACTGAACCATATCGGAGGACCGCCTCACTCATATTTCTGACCCGCAGTACACACTCTCCCTCTGCTTATATTCACAAATCTTTTACACTCGTGTTTTGCTTGTGTGTGTGTGTGCATGGATGTTGTGGTTTTTTTAAAAAAAAGAAAAGAAAAAAGGAAGGAAGGAAGGAAATTTTCACATTGCAGATTCAGTCAGGCGGAGGACATGACTTGTGTAATCCTAATAAATCAGAAGTTTCCCAAGTGGCAGAAGCAACAGGGGAACAGGGAAGGAGCAGAGCTGCATGTTGACCTTAGCAAGAGCTTATCGAGAAATGATGTCCTCTTAAACAGACTCCTGTAGAGATGTTCTGCATTTCCTCTGACAAATGGTGAGTGCCCCTGACGGCAACATTCCTAACAGAACAGGGCTGATTTAGCAATGCACAGGCTGCCCATTATCTCGAAGAATAAAAAGGCCATTTAAAGAGAAAATCCCTGGGACACTTGGACCACTGGATGCAGCATATATATATATATATCTCCCATCTGGTGCCACCAAAGCTATTAACTACACTGGGAAAAAATATCTCATATGCAGGACAAATGTTGACCTTAATCAGTTATAAACAGCCCTCTTTTTCGTCAGGGGTATCCGATAAAAGCCAACTTAGCTTTCTTTCCATCCAACACGAATGCCCATAAATCTGATATTCCCAATGTTATCAATTTTGGGGCTTCCAGCATTTCCAGCTTTGCCTTTAGGATCATAATGCTGCACATGACGGTACTTGTCAGAGCACCTAAGCATCTAAAAGCACACCGATTAAATTAAACAATCTGTTCTCTTATTAAAAAAAAATACCCTTGTCAGAAAAACTTTGCATGCCAAGATTACAACCTGTCATTATTGTGCCCTGTGCTTGAGCACTTTTTTTTTTTTTAAAGTATCTCTAATAAGATCTACAAATCTTTGTCCCTCAGACAGCTTGCTTTATTGTGTTGGTAAAGATAAAAAGAAGATTTAAATAGGTTACTGCCCTCGGGAAGGATGGAAACACTACACAAAAAAGGGCTGAGAGGTCATTTTTATTTTATTTTATTTTTGGAATGTTAATAAAAGTTTTCATAAAAAATGATGGGCCTCCAAGAATAATGTCTGGGCATAAACTCTAATAATAAAAGGATGTTTTCTGCTGTGGTACGCAGTGCGTAGGTTTGATCCATCAAGTTCTTTGTTTAATGGACTGCAGGACAACTTGAGTTGACGGCCACTATGGGATTTTAATAAGAGAAACTTGGTGCAGAAGACTCACCTTAAGATCACCTATTATGGTGCAAGTTTGACAAATACAGAGTGCTAGCTCGGTGTTTGGCCATTATGCGAATGTGCTATAACTCCCCATAACCGTCAATTTATTTGCTTGAAAGTCATGGAAGTAAACAATTCTAAACACCCCCATGGTGCAAGATTCAATGCTAGCTTCCTGGCTTGCCATGGTTTTCTCAAAAGTGAGAGCCTTTCTTAAGTGCACATATGAATTCCCAGCATGAATAAACCTTTAATTATGGAGGTTTAGCTGAACATCTACATGATGCTAACAGTGGCTAGTGCTACCCAGGGTGACCTAGTTCCACTAGTCTTTGAAAACAGGGTCCAAAGGTGATTTGCAACCCCTGGTTGATAGGCAACCCATTCATTTATTCGTGTATTGTTTATTAACTGCATTTATATCCCACATTTTCCTCCAGGAAGCTCAAGGTGGAATACATGGTTCTCCCCCCCCCTCCTCATTTAAACCCACAACAACCCTGTGGGGTAGGTTAGGCCGAGAGTCATGACTTATCTAAGGTCACACCCAGTGAGCTCATCATGGAGGTGGAGCATAGACATCTTGGGTCCTTACATATGGGTAAGCCAGATCCAAAAACACAAGACTCTGAGCAGTTACTGTAGCCTCTGTGTAGAATTAGGAGCGGAAAGCAGAAAGAAAATTGCCCACCTGGCCCAGCATCTTGTTCTCACAGTGGCCAAGCAGATGCCCCGGTGAGAAAGCTGCAAGCAGGACCTGAGCACAAGAGCACTCTTTCCTCCTGTAGCTTCCAGTGACAGATATTCAGAAGCATTGCTGCCTGAAAGAGGAAGAGGAAGAGGAAGAGGAAGAAGAAGAAGAAGAAGAAGAAGAAGAAGAAGAAGAAGAAGAGTAGTAGTAGTAGTAGTAGTTTGGATTTGATATCCTGCTTTATCATTACCCTAAGGAGTCTCAAAGCGGCTAACATTCTCCTTTCCCTTCCTCCCCCACAACAAACACTCTCTGAGGTGAGTGAGTCAAAGAAGTGTGACTAGCCCAAGGTCACCCAGCAGCTTCATGTGGAGGAGCGGAGACGCGAACCCGGTTCACCAGATTATGAGTCAACCACTCTTAACCACTACACCACACTGGCTCTCCATGAAACCATGGAGGCAGAGCATAGACATGGTAACTAGTAGCCATCCAGTATGAAGTCATATCCGGCAAGATGTCCTGGAAAAACCAGTAAATCCCGTTTTTTGTGTGAGAGCACAGTGGCCATTTTGAGTGCCATGATCTCATGTGATTTTGTGCTCCCCTCCCCCCCCCCCAGAAAAGTACCATACTTTTCCGTCTATAAGACTCCCCCATGTATAAGACGCTCCCTACTTTTGGGGACTCAAATTTAAGAAAATGGGGGGGGGTGGCACAGAGTTGTTGAGCTTTTTGCAGAAGATTGCATCGCAAAATTCACCTCCCATCTGTCCCATCACTGGCAGAAGCTGCCAATCGCCTGCCCAACTGCTGGAGCACCACCCATTGGCTCAGCAACCAATAACACATGCAATAGTTATTGACAGCTGCAGCAGCAACCAATCAAATGTCCACCAAAGACGATCCCCACTTTTTAGAGTGGTTTTTAAAGAAAAAGCATAGTCTTATTCACGGAAAAGTACAGTACTTTTAAAAGTACTTTTTTGGGCAACAATCCAAAATGTGCGATTTGGGGCACTGGACTCTTGCATGAGAGCATGCCCCCTCCAAAAGCGCATCTTTTGGGCTCCATGATCTCTTACGGGTCACATGACTCATGTAGGAGCACAGCCGAGAAGACACGTGTCCCAGTTTTGGGACTCAACATATAGGAGGGTGTGGGAAGCTGTTCTGATTTTTTATTTTTTTATTTACAGAACTAAACCCCCTTTTGTGATAGGTTTGCAGGGAATCACCTGCTGAGCCAAAAGCAGGTTTGCAATATCTGAATTGATAAGAACGGAGGTGTTTCATCTGAATTTCCATGCCTTTCACATCCTAATTACAAAAGATGAGTGGGGAGGGGGGAACCTGGCTATGCTCTGTCTTTCACATCTCATTACATTTATTTGGCTTTATTACTAATTCTTTGTTAATATAATTTTCACCTTGGGAACGACATTTCTTTTCCTTTTCCTTTTAATCTAGTTAATCTGCTACATGAAACTCCTAAAGCAGGAAGTCCTTGATCACTGCATCATATTTCTCTGGGTATTTTAAATGACACTCGCCATATTGTTGCAAGGAGGCTCTATCAGCCAGGAGCTCTCTGGAGGGGTGTTTGTGTATCTCTCTCTCTCTCTCTCTCTCTCTCTCTCTCTCTCTCTCTGTGTGTGTGTGTGTGTGTGTGTGTGTGTGTATGCCTCTGCCTCTGCCTCTGCTCAGTTTCCTGAAAGAGGGCTTTTTTGTTTTTCATTTTAATCTAGCCTGGTGGCCTAGGGAGATGCACAAACAGAGGCTGCATGGAAAAGATCACCCTCGTGCATGGATCTCTCTCTTTCTCCCCTCAGACGCTGGCGCTTTTCATTTTACATCAGCGACGTGCCCAATTACATGACATCGCCAATGTACCTTAATCTCTGTTTCCTTACCTTTTGCCACTTGTTAGTGGTGCAAACCTCCAAAGGATTTGCGGCGTCGCAAAGACACTTCGGATTGTACGAGTTCCGTGAGCAGGTCCCTAAAGGAGACCGGGAGAAAGGAAGGAGTAGCAGGAGCTTACGCACTCGCCGTGAAATGCCAACCCAGAGGACAAGCTCTCTAATCCCACCAATGATGTCCCAGCCCCGTGATGGCTACCAGCCGACAATGCCCACAGACCCCAATCCATTTTTATTGTATTCCAGCTGCAGTGCTATATTTCCTGCCTCCCCTTAGCACCGCACATACAGTGTACTTGAAAACAAAAATCCATACTATTGATCCCGCAATGTCACCACAATTATTCTTTTGAAACAGCCATTGAAAACAAATTACATCTGCACTGCCTTTTCATCCGATTGCTCCGGGTGAGCAATGCTCACGGTGGCCCCCAGCGCACTTGGCGTTAGCACTGTGTCACCGAAGACAGCCCGGCGCGAGGGAAGGAGGGAATTCAAGGAGAAAATAAGAACTGCCGGGAGCATAACTTGAAACGGGGAGGGGAGGAAGTCAAATTAAGCAGGTCACCAAAGGCCGCCACGTTGCTTGATGCCACATTCAAATGTTGCATGGCCGTCTGAGGAACATAATGATACGAGCAGAGCACGGCAACTAGAGGACTGGGCCTACCCTTCTTTCTCTCTCATTTTCTACCCCTCCTCTTCCTTCCACAACACAAGAAGATACTGAACTAATTAGATTTTATGCAGACTGAACCGAGACCGTAAAGGCCTCAACATCCCAGCCCTTTTAGCGCCTGGGTACACAAACAAATTAGGCGGCCATCTTGTTTACTGATCCAGCTTCTGGTTCCTTCCTTTTTGAAAAACAAAACAGCAGCCTGATCAAACAGAAATTTAGCAAGAGTCTTTTAGCATCTGTTAGCATTGCACGTGTAGCCCGTTGCAAAGGGGGGACGGATGGCATTCTCTTTTTAATATACTTGCTGCTTTACAGAGTATAAAACAAACAAGGAGTCCACTCTGTGGCTATGGAAGCTTACATTTCAAAATCTAACAGAGGGAGCAGAGGATGGCAGAGGCAATGATGCGTATGTGTGATCCAAAAGGGTGTGTAGTGTGTGGTGTGTAGTGGCCTAAATTCCAGTTGAGATCAGATAATCACCCTCCCTGTTAATTCTGGGTACCTCCTAAGACTTTATTTTAATTTTGGCTGGAATTTAAATCTTCTCTGACATTACTGATTTTAATTTATGATATGTCTGTTGCGTCTGTTGAGCTTTCTATACACTGTTTAGTGTTTAGTCCTTTGTTGGATTTTTTTACACAGAGGTTGAATGGCTGGGGATTCTTTCACTGTGATTCTTGCATTGGCAGGGTTTTGGACTAGATGCCCCCTTGGCTTCCTTCCAACTTTACAATTACATGATACTATGATTTTATGTTGGCACTTTGGAAGCCACTCTTCACCCTTGGTTGGCAAAATGAGGACCACTTGACATCGTCCAACCAGAGGACTCTAGTAATGAGGGTGGCAGTAAATGCTTCTGAATACAGTTGCTGGAAAGTCCAGGAGGGGTCATGTGCTTGGAGGTTTCTCATTTGTGCATCTGTTAGAAGAAGATGCTGGATTATAAGGGCCATTGGCTGGATCTTGTTATATTCTTTTTAAAAAAAATTCATGTGTATTACTTAGGCAATTCAGGTGAATTGTTTCAAACAAACTCAAGTACTGAAAAATGCCAAATATATCTCTTTATGTGCTTTGCTTTGTGATATCTATTCTCCACCTTAAAAGATTCCACGCAACTCAAACAGGAGATTGGGAAGTGGGGAGTCAAAACTGCAACTATGACATTTTCTGAGCATGAGCTCAGGACATGATGAGCAATAACATAATCATAAAACACTTGTAAAAGCCTACTGGGTCAACCTCATGCAATTTGCAGGTTGATCAATGTCTCGGACATCGTAACAAGGCATCAAACCTGTAAGAGCAGCAACTAATTGTTATAAGACCCATTTTATTTATAACTGAAAAGAGAACTGCTTTAGATAGGTATTAAAACAGTTGGGCAAGCAGTAGTTATCCAATGAAAGGAATATAAGAAGTGACCTTATACCAGGTCAGACCTTTGATCTGTCTAACTCAGTATTGTTTACAGTAATGACCAGTGGCTCTCCAGAATTTTGAACAGTCTTTCCCAGTTCTGCCTGGAGATGCTGGAGGCTGGACCTAGGAGTTTCAGAAGTTCCCCATCAGGCTTGAAAATGAAGACATTTTGACTCTAAACATTCAGGATAGTTGCTCTTCTGGGAGGATGCAATGATTATAGGCAACTCTGCATTTTTATTGCCCAGTTCATTTATCAACAGTGTGGTCTCAACCTGGTGAGCATTGTAGCATAAGCAAGCAACTCTTTTCCTGTCAAAATTCTCAAACATGGATCAGACCTCTCAAAGTACTCCAAGAGAGAATATGGCTACCGGCCCTGGAATAGCTCATTTTGGAACCTGAGACCCGTTGTGTTGTGAAAACCATGTGGTCTACCACTGAGCCAAAGCTCTTCCCTAATACTGTCTGGGGTTGGCATCAGTCAAACAACCTCTGGAGGGTACTTCACAGGCAATCTACATATCATCTGGTCATGTTGCCAGGTGTTATTTGCCAGTTTCAGCTCATCTTTATAGTCACCGCTCTTAGCTCATTCTTGCAGCAGTGAAAATGCCCCTTCGTAATGTTATGAATAGTTTCCCCCCTCTGGAAAACGTATACACATACATATTTCATTCCAGAGGCAAGCATTAAAACATTTGGACACCTTAGTCAAGGGAAAATTTGTTTGCTCAACTTTGACCACACAAGTCACCATGGTGGATTCCTGCAGCATGGAAATGCTAACTTTGGAGTATTAAGAAAACCAATAGCCTTGTTGACATGAGCATGGGATTCTAACCCCTGAAGCCTCCTGATATGAAGCATTGATTTTTCTGTCTGGGTATGGTTCTAAAGCCATTCATTCTGAATGGTCAGGACTCACAGGCTCAAAACGCGAGCGAGAGAGAGAAAAATCTGTTCTCTCCAGTTTTACCTCCAGGCAAAGTTGAGGAATAAACTCTACATTTTGAGATATGAGTTGTTCAAGCTGCATTTAGTGAAAGCTTATTGCATTCACACACACACACACACACACACACACACACACACTTCATTTTGTCAGGGAGTCAAACTGATCTGGACCAAATCCTAAACCAAACCTTTATTGCTCTTGTTGTTTTCCCACCACCTCTGAACTGGAATAGGAAACACTGCCTATTTGACCACACATTCTAAGACTAAATTATTTGGATTTTACATGCATAATCCAGATTGAAATTTTACACCCACGCAATGACGTGATGCTCCATGGACATGGGAGAGAAAAGCAAGGGAAGAAAAGCAAGCTTTCTTGTCCCGTAAACACAGATGAATGACCCAGGCAAAGTTCATCATTGCATCCAATCTAGGCAGAGCTGGCCCTACCATTAGGCAAAGGGAGGCAGCTGTTTTAGGCAACTGATTTTGGGTGTCAGGAAAGGCCAGAAAATGATTGGTTATTTGATTTATTATGGCTGCATTATGTGGTTGTACTTTTCTGCCTCAGATGCCAAAATAATTTAATGAACTTGAGATACTATGGCTATGCACCTTGAACAGGGGCATGGATTATTTTTTGCTCTGCCTCAAACTGCCAGTGTGGTGTAGTGGTTAGAGTGTCAGATAAGGACCTGGGAGACCAGGGTTCAAATCCCTACTTGACTAGGGTTGCCGTATTTCAAAAAGTAAAAACCAGGACACCCCGAAAGTTGTTGAGCCAAAATAGCTCAATTTTTCGATTGATTTTTCTAAGATCCAGGACAAAGTGCTGCCTTTCAGAAATTTCCCCCAGATGTCAATTCTACCTTTGAAATCGTGGTAATGTCTGAGAAAATCTGGACATATGGTAGTCCATGAACTTGACCATGAAGTTCACTGAGTGAGCTAGTCATAGCCTCTCACAAGGTTGTCATGAAGATTGAATGAGGAGGAGGAGGAGGAGGACCATGTACACCACCTTCAGCTCCTTGGAGAAAAAGGTAGAATGGAAATCAACAAATGAATGATAAATCTTGAGCCAGTCCTGATCTGAGCCCATAAAAACTGATTCTGGATAGAGTATTCAAAGTTACCAGACTTCTGTTACTTGAACCACAGCTTAATTGGAATAACTTCAGGTTATAACTAAGCCCTGAATGCTTTGAACTCTTCACACAGTACAGTTTTGCAAGATCCACCAACTTGGGTGGCTTTAAAAGATTAGAGACACCCTCGTGATTATGTTCCACCACCATTTTTAGAATCAGTATACCCAGTTGCTGGGAATCACAAGGGGGGAGAATCCTGTCACACTCATGTGCTTGTGGGCTTGTCATTGGGGCATCTGCTTGACCACTGTGAGAACAGGATACTGGAGTAGATGGGCCTTTGGCCTGATCCAGCAGGGCTCCTCTTCGGCTCCCATATTTTGCTTTCCTTGACCTGTAGCCAACTTGCAGCCACAGAATTCCATCTGCATGCTTTTAACTAGAGGAAATACCTTTGGAAGAGAAAGGTTGCTTGTTATTCTACAAATAAGATCATCCAGCTTACTTATTTCACAAATAACAGCCATGCTTACTTGTCATTCCTCAAATACTCCTGCCAGATGACTTGTTATTTCTCAGATGCATCCATGCCTACTCATTATTCCGCCGAAAGTAATTACGAGGTTTCCACACTTGTTATTCCTCCTGGTTTCCTACCACTGGGCTTGACTTAGCATTTGCTCATGTGCTGCCGATACGCAGCTGTGTTGACATGTTTGCTCCCCTCTGAGAAGCAGGAAAAGGACCATATTAAATGTGCACTTTCATAAAGGCAAAGGACACCTTCCTCTATTCCTCTCCACCTCTTAGTTTTCATAGTTCTATGAGACCCAGTGTGGTGTAACGGTTAGAGTGTCGGACAAGGACTTGGGAGAGCAGGGTTCAAATCTCCACTCAACCATGAAACTCGCTGGGTGACCTGGGGCCAATCGCTGCCTCTCAGCCTAACCTACCTCACAGGGTTGTTGTGAGGATAAAACAAGGAAGGGGAGACATATGCATGCCACCCTGAACTCCTTGGAGGAAATGGGGGGCTATAAAAAAATAATAATACACTGGAACCTTGCTTCTCAAACGGCTTAGCTGACGAGCAAATCGGCTCCCGAGGCCGAAAACCCAGAAGTAAGTGCTCTGGTTTTCAAACGCTTTCTGGAAGCTGGACACCATCCCTATTTTGAGTAAATCTAATATTTTACACACACACACACACACACACACACACACCCCTTTCTTATTTTTGAAGCAGGCTTCTATTTCCAGATGTTAATATTAGCGATTAAGATCTCTTATTTGTACCAATATTTTAGAATAAGGATGTAGAATGCCAGAGTAGTGTAGAGGTTAGCGTGTCAGACTAGGACCTGGGAGAGGCCAGGGTTCAAATCTCCACTCAGCCCTGAAGCTTGCAGGATGTGACCTTGGAGGCTGTCACTGCCTCTCAGCCTAACCCACCGCACAGGGTTGCTTTGTGCAAATTAAGTGAGGAGAGGGAGAACCATGTTATGCCACCCTGAGCTCCTTTTAGAAAATGGTGGGAAATGAATGCAATAAAAATAAAATAAACAAGCAAGCAAATGTCTGGCCTTCCAGATGTTGTTGGATTACCGCTAGGGCTAGTGATAGTCAGAAGGCATCTGGATTGCCAAAAGTTCCCCATCCCTGAACAAGAATGTAGAGTGTTTTCTAGAACAGATGTTGAGCCGCAATAGCATATAACTGCCTCTATGGATGCGCCATTCCTGAGAATTATATTAAAAGTACCCTCAGTGTACACAGAAGGATAGCTACACGTATACTAAAAATATAAACTCCTGGGTTTATGTATTTTAAAATATCAAACACACACACATACGCACACTCGCATTCTATTCCCAAGACTATATGCCTGTTTCCTCTTCATTCACCTACATACCTAGCACTTCAGCGCAAAAGCTTCTGTGTATTTATTATTACAATACTTACTGCTCTGACTTTTGAAGTAGATGGACAAATGATTTAGAAGCAGAGAGAGGCCTGAACCAAAATAATAATAATAATAATGCGCTGGGTTCTTTTTTTTCTCTCCCCCCCCCCCCTCTCTTTTTAGCTTGATTAGCCAAGCCAATGGAAAACTCTAGAAAACGCACACAATTATTTTAACTGTCATCGACTGGCAATTGTAATTGACATGATTTGTACGAGACGCGGTGTAATAACTGAATATATTAAAAAAAAAACCGTGCGGCTTGATTACCAGGCGAACATTACTAGTGCCACAATATTATTAACAACACAATTATCGTGGCATCCCTAGGACACGCTCTTAGCACTTCGATGCATTAAGCGAGCCTTTGCTAACGAAGAAAAAATTAAAGTGCAGCAAATTTCAAAGCACCGGTTGTGCCCAATATCATTAAAAATTTATAAAACCGGGGGGCCCTCCGCCGCTCGCTCCACCCCCAATACTACCAGCGCCCGCCCCCCCCCCTTGAACATGACAAGTGTTTGGTTTAAATGAAGATCAGCCAGGAGGAAAGAGCCGAGATCTCTTATTCTTTGTCTCTTCTCCCCTCGCTCCTCTGTTCTCTCTCCGGCTTCCTCCCACCCACCCACCCCCAACCACCAGGCACCTCCATCCAGCTGAAATATGTAACCATTACAGAGTGACAGCTTGACACACAGTGACCTGTCAGAACATTCATCTCTCAATGTTTTATTTTAGTGAGGAGCCATGCTGCAGAAAGAAGAAGAAAAAAAAATAAGCAAGTTGTTTCAAGGCTTGGAGTGAGATCAAACATTTCTGGCATCCCCACTTACCAGACCTTTGATTTACAATGGATCTGTCAGGGGCTGATTAGACAGTGTGTGTTTAAAAACCTATAGATGTTGCACAATCACACAAGAGCCCACCTTCTCCCTTTCTTTTTTCCCCTCTTCCACCAAAGCAGGCAACATTCCCCCCTCCCCTCTTTGTCTGAATGACATGGATAAGCTGGTTACATTACAGAGACACACACACAGAGAGAGAGAGAGAGAGATACTTGCTTATACCTTGCAAGTGGGAGATACTTAGTGTTAAAAAGAAAAGAAAAAATGGTACCAGCTGCCACGGAACAGCTCATTTGGGGATGAGATTCGCTCTTCTTGTGTTGCTGCTGCTGTCCGTAGACATCAGCCTTCAACAAGCTGGTGCCCTCCCGGATGTTCAGGACCACAACTCGGGATGGGTGAATCGGTCCATTTCAGATTTTCCCCATTTCTCATCCTTCCTATCTTAATTACACCACATTCCCACACCTGTTTGCAAAAAAATAAGCAAACAAATTTTAAAAACCCATGGAATTCCTAGCCGGAGAACTGCATTGCAAAATTCGGAGAAGTGCAGATTTTGAAAGATAGGAGTATTTCAGTTTGAAAATTGCTGTGGAAAGTGCTGGCTAGGTGCAAGTGCAAACTAAATCAAATTTCTCTCCCATCTGTGGCTACAACTCCCATCTTCCCCAGGCAGCCCATCTGAGGGGAGGGTAGCCCAAAACATCTGGAGGGCTCCAGCTTTGCAATGGCTAGTAAACATTATGCCAGATTGGATTTGTTTACTCTTGCTTTTCATAGTTATAATAGGCTGTGGAGGTAGGATGAGTAAAGCTGTCTCTTCTGTTCTTTTCTATTTTGTATTCATCTGCTGCTTTCTTTGGTTTTTTTTAAGAGCCCTTTGTAAAAACATATTTAAATAATATGCATTTAAATGTGAAGTTTCTCTGAAAAAGTTTGTGTGCTTTCTCTGAAACTATGTGTTTAAATACAAGAAATATTTAAAGATGCATTTTATCTGAATGTATATTTGGTATCTATTTTTCTCTGCATGTAAGTATTTAAATGTGTTTAAATCAATGCTTAAATGACTACTTTTATTTGATTGCATTTGTATCCCACCTTTTTCTCCAAGGAGCTCAGGGTGGCGCGGATGGTCCCACCTCTCCTCTTTTAATCCCCATGACAACCCTGTGAGGTAGGTTAGGCCTCAGAGACAGTGACTGGTGCAAGGTTTCCCAGTGAGCTTCATGGCTGACAAGGATTTGAACACTTGTATCCCAGGTCCTACGTTTTAACCACTATGGTCTGTATTGTAACCTTTCAGAAAGCATACAATCTAGTCTAGTGCATAGCTTAGATCCAATCCTTGCATTGTCCAAGAAGTGTGTTTTGGGTGATTTTGTACGGGAATTATTCAAGCATCCCAATGTGGATAAGGCATCCACAGCAGCTACAAGCGAGGCCAGTATAAAATACATGTTCACTGGCAACGTATGACTGTTGTTGCTTTTTTATTTAAAAGGTGCAGGTATTGAAATATTTTCACCGTCTTACAGTTTTGGTGCCTGTAATTGTGGCCAACGTAATTGGGAGAAAAGACCTGAAATATATGGTTTCCATTTGTATCTAGAAGAAAACAGCAGGATTTGTGCCTCCTATTAACACGTGTAATTCCTTAAGACTATATCGTGGCATATGGCTCATTGTAGGAAATTATAAATACATGTCTTTGGAGAGCTTCTGGTTGTAAATTTGGTGCTTTGTACACCCATAACAATGCAATCTGACAAATGTAATTTATGTAATATTGAGTTAATACTGTATTATAGAATTAGCTTTCTGTAGTCAAGCTGTAATTTTTAAAGAGAAAGACAATATGGTGAAGCAAAAAAACAAAAAACAAAACTAACATTAGCATTTTATGAAAAGTAAAGCTAATCTTCCAAAAGTCTGTTTCTGTGATTTATTATAATGTGAGATTTATGACTATCGGTATATTTAATCAATCACTAACTTACAAATGCATAGCAGAAGTGCCATCCAGGATGGGTCCCAATCCTCCTGGAGCCAAGAGTCTCGGTGAAGCAAGTGGTATTACCTGAGTAAGACCCATGTGCTTTGGTATGACAAAAATCCTCCTAGCTCCCAATGTTAGGGCCGGCACCATAAGTTGGCATTGTCAGGCAGCTGTCAGCCTCACCTCACTAATGTTCCATTGAAGTGGCCCTGACCCTGCCTCTGCTTGTTCTCCTGGCTGCCTCTCTCTTCTCACCTGCCTTCCCCATGAGTAAGCTAGGAAAAGTAGCAACAGTCGCCACTCCCTTTGCACTAGTCTCCAGTACAGAAAAGGTCCTAGAAGGAAAAGGCGAGTGAATGGGGAGTATGGATGTGGATGAGAGGAGGCTTACTCAGAGAGAAGGGCAACCAAGATTGTCAAGGCTATGGAAACCAAGCCTTGTGAGAAACTGTTGAGGGAAATGGGCTGTTCAACATGGAGAAGAGAACACTGAGTGGTGATAGGTTAATCTTCACATAGCTGAATGGCTGTCCCATGGAAGATGGAGCAAGCTTGTTTTCTGCTGCTCCAGAAGGGAGGACCTAAACCAATGCATTCAAACAACAGTAAAGGATATTCCAACTAAGCATTAAGAAGAAATTTATGGTGGTAGCTGTTCAGCCATGGAACAGACTCCTTCAGAAGGTGGTGGACTCTTTCATTGGCACTTTCTAAAAAGAGGTCAGATGGTAATCAAGGATTCTTTAGCTATGATTCCTGTATTGACTAGTCTGTGTTAAGCTAGATGTCCCTTTGAGGAGCGATGACCAGAGGTGTTTCAGCACCTGGAGGCAAAACACCCCACTGCTGCTCCTGTGGTAGGGGCACAAACTTGATAAGGAGACTCTCCTGCCAGGCAGTGAGGAGATCCTTTCCTGCCCTCCCGCTGGACAGTAGGCTTTGTATTGACTCCTCCCTTCAGGAGATGCCAGTGCAAAGTTCCATCACACCACCTAAAAGAGGAAGAACTAAAGCTGCAAATCTGGGTGGTGTGACTCCTTCCCTCAGCAGGAGGGGAGGCATTCCACAGAGCTTTGCCACCAGGCCATCTCTGTCCCTAAAGGATGGGGAGACCAATGGCAAAGCTTGGCGGAGGAATGGGACACCATCCCTTGTAGGGGGGTCACCTGAGGTGGCCGCCTCACCCAGCCCATGGGCAGGCCAGCTCTGCCTTGTGGTCTCTTCCAACTCTACAATTCTATTATCTTTCTCAAGTGACCCACAAACCTCAAACATGAAAGGCTCTCTTAAACCACTTCTGACCATTGGTCCACTGAGCTCAGTATTATCAAACAGGGCACTCCCAGAACTTTCTGAAAATAATGGGGATTGGACCATAGACCTCCTGCATCCAAAGCAGTTGTTCCACCACTGAGCTATGACCCGTCAGCCAGCGCTGACTAGTCTAATGCAGTTTTCAAAGTTTGTACCTTCAGAGAAGTCTCCTCACATCAACTTTATTTATTTTATCTATCTGTCTTTTGAACTCATCCTCCCTCCTGGCTGA
This sequence comes from Podarcis cretensis, assembly GCF_951804945.1. Lineage (NCBI taxonomy): Eukaryota > Metazoa > Chordata > Lepidosauria > Squamata > Lacertidae > Podarcis > Podarcis cretensis. The sequence continues at coordinate 63,976,339 of NC_137177.1, forward strand.
CAAGCCTTCAAGGTGGCTGACGACAATCAGATCAGCCGAAACAAAGATCAAAACATGAAATCAAATTGGAAAGAAAGCAAATTGTCAATGAAAAATCTGGGGAATATAGAACAATATTTTTACTTTGAAAAATATCATAGCCAGGCACCTCCATAAGATAGGATGCCGTTCCCATTCGCCACCCACTCAACCTCTGAAAGTGAAGGCATGTAGGGAAAAGATTCGCTGCTCAGTGGTCTGAATACAAATGGTACCAGGTTCATTCACTCATATCTGAAACCCTGGAGATCCTCCTGAGTTTGATATGTTCTGATCTGGTGCAGAATAGGGCCACCTGTGGATGCTCCTATGGATCTTCTCCAATTGATTTTCTAGTAGCTTCTGGTACCCAAAGGTCTATTGCCCCTGGATATAGAGGCTCTATTTAGCTGTCATGGCTGAAAACGTAGATAGACTGTTGGTCCATGAATGTGTACCATCTCCTTTCAAAGGAGCCAGTGGACATCACTGCATCTTAAAGCCATGAGTTAATTCTAACACAATCGTAACCCCAGGTATGTAGCTTTGTTTGCTTTCTTGCTTTATTTAACAAAATCTGTAGACCTCTTCGCTAAATAAAACCTCTACATAACTTAACGTATACGAATACATATATTTCCAAAATGTTCTTGTGAGGTGACTAAGCCCGTCTTTATATAAGCCCCGCTCTGCACTGTACGTTAAAAGCACTGTTATAACACTGAAAATAGTCGTGACTTCTCTCCCCCCCCCCCAAGTATCTCAGGAATTGTGCTTTGTTAAGGGTGTTGGGAGTCATTTGGAGACCCCCTATTTCCACTCGCAAAGCTACAATTTCCAGGCAAGAGGGGTTGATTCCTAAACACTTGCATAACAAAGACATCTTAATTCTACCCTAGCATGATACTAGATCTTATTAGCCTGCAAAGAAATCATGGCAGCAAGTAAAATAAAGATATTATACAAGGAGATACAATATTTTTGGTTTCCTTTAGCAGGTCCCAAGACCGTCTCCCTCTTCTCAACTTATTTAACCAGTTAAACACAAACAAATGGAAGTTTCCATGCATGTTGCCTCCGAGAGAATTACTTTTCATTTTTTAAGAGTGGTTTTCCATCAGTACAAACCTTTTCCTTTGCCTTATGCACCAGCAAACATACTGATACAATTTAAAGGTCATGTTCTTTTCAAACTGACAAGACCCTCCAAAATTTTGACGAGAGTCCCTCCAAGAATCGCACTGCACAAGCGGAAAGGAATTAAGTAAAGCATCACTTGATGTAAGCTCAATCATGTGAACTGATTAGAAAACGTAACCAGGGAGAGAACTGATCCAAAGTGTGACGGACAACCTTTCAAAGGAAGGAGATGTCAGGTTGATAATAATAAGCCAGTACCAGATAGGGAGGGGAAAACAGAGGGTCAAATAAATAGAATTGCCTTCAGATACTTCTCTTTAAAGGCCCATTCCTCCAACTTCCTTTTTCATGCCGTGCAATAATGCACATGATTGTGACATTTCATCTCTGGAACCAAAGTTAACTGATGATCAGCAAGTGGTGGAATCTGGTAGGTGATGCTTGCAAAACCATGTTCTAATCTTCCAAGTTTTTCTCCCTCTCCCCTTACACTAGAACTCATGGACATCCAATGAAGCTGAATTTTGGAAGACTAACGACAGATGTGGCACAAAGTTAAACCAGGGAAACCGCTCCGCTCCTGCAGGAGGCAGTAATGGTCCCCAACCTAGACAGCTTTAAAAGAGCATTAGACAAATGCATGGGGGAGAGGGCTATCAATGGCTTCTAGCCACAATGACTATGGTCTATTTCCACAGTCAGAGGCAACAATGCTTGTGAATACCAGTTGCTGGAAACTGCAGGAGGAGAGAGAGAGTTCTTGTACTCTGGTCCTGCTTGTGGGTTTCTCATAGGCATCTGATTAGCCACTGTGAGAACAGGATGCTGGACCAGATGAGCCCAGCAGGCTCTTCTCATGTTTTTATGACAGGGAAGGAAAAAGGAACAGATTTGCATGTGGTACCCTCATCTCCAAGAACCCCACATCCAAGATGCTCAGAACAACGAGACATCTCAAAGACACTTTTACATATTGGAGGATGGGGAATCAATCACATAAGGAAGGAAGGTGGTGTCATTAACGTGAGTTCTGAAAACTAGCTGCAAGATATTTTTTATGTTGTTTGAAAGCTTTCATTTCACGGAAAGATAAACTTCAGAGGATTAGCTGACACCTCTTGACTGGAGAACCATAGCAGACCCCCTTTGCTAAAGAGACTGGCATTCCACAGAGATGGAAGTAAAGGGAATATCCTCTAAATTTATCCTTCGGTTGAACTCCATAGACCCCATTATAGTCATTAGTGAATTGCAAAATGCATCTATTAAGAATATATTTTTCCCTGCCAAGGAAGTCAGAAACATACACTCCATACGCTAAGGAAAGTGCAAGATGAGTAGAGAGACTAGTGATTATTTAGGCCCCAAATATTTGAAATAACACCACCTTTCCTATGGATCTTCTTGGGTGTTGAGAGCAACAGAGAGGGCCTCTTGGTAGCTCATTGCCCTCAGAAGCTCAAGGGCTAGTGGTAGTCAGGAGAGGGCACTTTCTGTGGTGACCCCTAAGCTGCAGAATTCTCTCCCCAAAGAGGTGCACCTGGTACACAACAATAACCTTTCCTAAATTCTTTGGCAAGGATATATTGGAAATAATTTCGTTCACAATTTTTATTAAGCTTTTCCTCTAAAATACACACACAGGCAGAGAGCAAAAAGAAAATAGCAATATTCTAGGTACAAAACCTTACTTTGGAGTTTAAATGTTTTGGATTCATTCACTCATTCATTCATTCTGCTTTAACACATTAGGTTAATGTTCTACCATTAATGCTTCATCACTAATAACCCCGTTAAGCCCTATACATAATCAAATGATCAACTGTAATACCTTCCATGCAGTCTGGGAGCCACCATGACCTAGCACACGCTTTCCCTTGAATGTCTAGATAGGTGTCTTCTGCCTCTTTGGATATTGTAGAGTTGGAAAAGGTTCAGAAGAGGGCAAGCAAAATGATCAAGGGAGTGGAGAGATTCCCTTTAGAAGAAAGGTTGTGGCATTTAGGACTTTTTAGCATAGAGGAAAGGCAAGCAAGAGGTGACACAATAGCAGTTCAAAAAAATATGCATGGCATGGAGAAAACGAAGGGAGAGAAGCTTTTCTCCCTCTTTCATAACTCTAGAACTTGTAGACATTCGATAAGGTTGAATGTTGGAAGATTCAGGCAAATGAATGAAAGTACTTCTTCACGCAGTGCAGTGTTAAACTATGGCATTTGCTTCCACGGGAGGCCGTGACAGCCACCAAGCTGGGTGGCTTTAAAAGACAATAAATTCACAGAGGAGAGGGCTCTCAATGGCTACCAGCCACGACGGCTCTGCTCTGCCTCCACAGTTGGAGGCAGCAATGCTTCTGAATACCAGTTGCTGGAAACAGCAGGAGGGGAGAGTTGCTCTTGTGCTCCAGTCCTGCTTCTGGATTTCCCACAGGCATCTGAGGACAAGGATGCTGGACTAGATGGGCCATTGGCCTGATCCAACAGGCTCTTCTTAGGTTCTTCTGATGAGAAAGGGACAGGGATACTTCCAAAAGGCAGCTCCTTCAAACATTCTCCTCAGTTTTATATACCCTGATCTTTCTCCTAAAGTAGAACTGATGTCTTAAGGATCCTTCCTTGTCCTATTCCTGAATCATTTTTCTCTTACCTTCCATGTATGGGAAGCTTCCTGATGACTGGGTCTGCTTGGGTCTTCAAGATGTTTCCACGGGTGAAGCTCAGCATGATGTTTGCATCCAATGGGTCTGTAATGATAGGAACATCAAGATAAGGGATCCCAAGAAGCTTCCTTATACTGAGTCAGACCATTGGTTCATCTGATTCAGTTTTGTCTTGCAGTGCCTTTCCAGGGTTTCAGGGCTATCTCCCAGCCCTACCTGGAAATGCCAAGAATTGAACCTGGGACCTTCTGCATGCAAAGCAGATGCTCCACCACTTCTACCTTCTCCAGATCTTCAGGTGTTCCCACAAGCAGCTATCACTCCCTGGGTAGAAGAAATGAAGCCAATATTGCAGCATTAATACACTCTTAATGCTGTTGATCATAGCAGCATCAACAACATTTTTGGAATGCAGAATTCCCCCACTTTTTTGTTTTAACAAAGAAAGAACTAGGAATGAGAGAACGTTTTAGTTCAATTCAGATTTTATTGTGATCCCACCTAATTTGCACTTTCTGTAATATAATGCAAACTGAAACACAGCCATCCTTTGAAATTTGCAAGTTTCAGAATTTTTTGAGGTGGATCTCCAAACCAATATTGTGTACAGGAATGTGTATATTGGGAGGAGTTGTGACTAAAAATGCATAGGCCAACAGAGATAACACACACGAAGAATTATATTAGACAAAGCCTCTTGCAAAAAAATGTGTATATTGGGAGAAGTATGCATGGAAACACTAATGAATTTTCATGAGGGCTTTTAAAATTGTTATTTAAAGCAAACTGATGCAGAAATGTGTAGAACTGAAATCTGGAAAAATGGGAAACCAGGAGAAACCTGAAATGACAGATCCATCTATCCCTATGAACCATGTGGTTCTTGAAAGTGACTGTGCTCACCATGCAGAATTGATCAGTAAGGAGGCTGACTCCCCATCAAGAACTTGAGCCGCACAACCACTGATTAATTTTATAGCGCGTTATTAGGAGAGATACCTCAGCAAGTTTCTGACGGCCTCTTTTACCGCTGCCTCTTATGTCCTAAAAGCTATTGTGCTTACATCATATGTTATTGAAGCCTCAGCAGACTCTCAAGCAAAGGGAGCAGGGGACGCACTCAATCATCATTCCACGCCAAGATGCTCAAAATCATTTTCAGGGCCCCAAGATGAAATGGCTGGGGCAGCAGGTCACGCAATGCTTCTGGCTGCTTCACAGAACACAGAAGCCTTCTGGGGAGTCTCAAAAGAGGGGAAGAGCATCCTCTTCTCTACCATTAATCCCTCACTGAGCAGCATGAAAAAAACAGAGGACCATGGCAATTTTTTTTTTTAATGGGTGGCGGTGAGATACAGCAGCTCTCTGCATTTTGCCAGGTCTTGTGATGCTGCAACTTCACAATTAGTAGAGCCCATCGAAAGGATAAATCATGGTTCCATTTTCACACTAAGAATGTGAATCACCATGCCAAGCTTGACTTCATCTTCCCCTTCCATTGTATCCTATAGAATCATAGAGATATGGGATTAGAAGGTACCCCAAGGGATATCTACTCAAGCCACCTTGAATGCAAAAATAACAGCTAAAGAATCCCTGGCAGATGGCCATGCAACATCTGTTGGAAAACCTCCAGTGAAGGAGTGTGCGCCACCATTCCACGGTTGAACAGCTCTTACCATCAGAAAGTTCCTCCTAAGGTATAGTCAGAATCTCCTTTATTGTCATTTGAATCCACTGGTTTGGGTCCTGTCCTCCAGAGCATAAGAAAAAAGCTTGCTCCCTCTTCCATTTGACAGCCCTTCCATGTCCTGCTGCCTTTTTGATAAATTCTTTATCATCGCATGTTAGGTTCTAGCATCGGATGGCAAGGATTTTGTCCTAAGGCTCATAAGCCCAAAGGAAGCTCTCCTATTCCATGGTCCATCTAGCTCAGTCTCCAATGACTGGCAGATATCAGGGATTGAATCTAACACTTTCTACACATCTGTGCTCTACCACTGAGGTGTGATCATTCCCCAGGTTTGGGGTTCATTCTCAGGGTCTCAGGGGAGCAAGTTACTAACTTTTAGGTCCAGGAGTTCCACCCCAGAATTATTATTATTATTATTATTATTATTATTATTATTATTATTATTACTTCACTCACACTTTATTTACAAAAGTCTGAAGACACATTTTTTTGCCCCCCATTTTTTTGCTAGGCCCCTTAAGATTTCTGCAGCTCAAATCAGACAAGGTCAATTGAACCTTTGGATTAGTAGATATATGGCTTTGCTCAATATAATTATCAAAAAGGACTACAGCTGTGAACACACCATAGATCCCAATATTATTTTTTAAGGAAATTGAAAGAGAAAATACTTCCTAAGAACATATACCTGAGTTGCATTTTTATAGTGTTTCCTCAGATTTCCATCTTTTTCTAATGAAAAAACTGGGCGGAAAAACTTCACCCAAATAAGAAAAAACATTTTCCTGGTCTTAACAACAAAACAAAAACCCCACATATTTGTGGACCATCACATCCCTAGTTCTGTCTATTTACTGCCCAAAATATCAGATTTTGGCTTTTTGCTGGCAGCTCCATGACAACATAGAATTGTGAGCCATGAGTGAGGGGGGGTGTTTGTTTGTTTTTTTTTAAAAAAAAAGATAGATAAAATAAAGTTGATGTGGGAAGACTTACCTGAATGCAGAAAGTATGAAAACTCATTAGACTAGTCAGTGCTGGCTGAAGGGTCATAACTGAGTAGTGGAACAGCTGCTTTGCATGCAGGAGGTCCATGGTCCTATCCTCAGCATTTTCAGGGAGGACTGCGAGTGCCCTGTCTGACACCCTGGAGAACCTCTGGACTAGAACTCTCTCTTTTTTTGCATTTTATTGCAAAAAGGAGGTTTTTCTTGGAGACGCTCATCATCACCATCATTCAAGAGAGAATTCACAAGTATCATACAATAAAAATCAAGGGGGGAAATACTAGAAACAAATTTCTCAAAGTGCTTGTCACACACAAACAGATAAATACAGTAGTCCATTTCTACCTGTATGGGACATTTGCATAAGATATTTGCATTTCTACCTGTGTGAGGCCCAAAAGGGAATGTTGCATAGTACATTAATATACATTTTCTTGTTGATTTTGCTTGCTATTAATTTTATTAGTAATATAAGTTAGTCACTTAATACAGAAGGGAAGCCTCTCTAATAGACTTACAGCAGAATGTTTCCTTAACCCAGAAAGTGGAGGAGGGGAAACATGCTAGTTATATAACCTAAAATTCTATAGGGGATATTTTGCAAAACCCACTGTTCAATCAATTTCCTGTGAATCTTTTTTCCTCCACCACTACATCCACTGTTATTTCCCCTCTCCTCCTGCTGAAAACAAAGCAAAGCAAAAAGTTCCTACTGCTTTCCTTTCTCCCTCCTTTCCACCCACCTAGTCTTCTTTCTCCCCCCCCTTTCTTTCTTTCTTTTTTTTTTTTTTGACATTAAAAGCCAGATTTTACAAACCACTTAATGCGCACTAAGGATTGTGTTAAAAGACATTGGCATGTTGATACGGAGCGCCCAAAGGTCAGTCATTCTGAGGCTCCTTTCAGACAATTTGCCAGGATTTTTTGGCATTTTGTAAGCACACAGGACAGCTCTCCAGCAAGCCTGACCTTGACAGTGAATTGGATAAATAAACCTTCAATTTACCCCCTCCAGCTCAATGCTAGTCTGGCTGATCCCTCTGGAGCCTTCACCTGTCCACATCGTTCAACTGACTGCAACTTTCAACTGACGAACATCCACCGCTTTTACGGGTTCTGTGACAAACACCATCTAGCAGATAAGGCTCCTGAAAAGTCAAAGTCAATAGTGCTTCCATTGAAAATTTAATGCTGGTTCCATCTTTGCCCATCATTCTTCCTCCACCACTGTTGCATGTATCCCAGGAGGCACTTCAAGCAAAAGCACTACTCCATAACAGGTAATGACGTGGCATTTAATGATACTGTCCAAAGTGATCCCGGCCCATGGAAAGTAATGTGCGCTCATGTAGCAGATAAGCACGGCTGAATGTACTGTAGCTGCAGTATCTTTTGGTACATTGTCACCAGATACAATGTGACATATGGTCTGCCACCATACCTGGGTCCTCTGTTCACCCGTCGTCGTCAGGAAAGAGCATTTTCAGATACAGAGCATTAAAAAAAATAGTGTTATGGGAATTCAGTAAAAGGGAAGATGGCAACGGATCTGCAATTAAGTATTCACAGCCGCCTTAAAGACCCTGGCGCTCTCGCAGATTTGCTCCTAAAAGAAAAAAGAAAAGAAAAAGAATCTGTGGATTATACCTCATTGAAGAAGGCCCTTAATCAGCTCTGACATGTTTTATTGGAGGCAGAAAAAATGTTTCAGTGTGATAGATAAGGTTAAAAATGTTACTACACTGATCATTTACTCTAGCACTTTGCTGGTGGGGAGTGGGGGGGAGAGAGAGCAATGAAATCCCCACGAAGGCTTGCAAAAACAAACAACCACCCCAAACAACCGTTTGCATCCGTCATCGGATGCGACAGAGCAATGAAAAGTGCAACCTGACAGGTCCCATTTTCAGCTGGTGGGGCAATCTGTGTCTTTTCCATTTTTCTGACAAAGTTGTGTTGCTTATGCAGATTTTAGAGACAAAACACAGAAATGCCACAAGCATAGCACCCCTCCGATGTACCATGAGCATGTGAAATTTGACTTGAGCAGCCCAAGTATCTCGAGACCACGCGAAGCGTGGTGTGACAAACAAAAATCACCTCTATGGTTTCACACCAAATAATGTATTACAAGTTTTCAAGTATAATCGTGGCTCAGAGTTCTTAGGCAGCCCCAGAACGCTGCAGTGAAGCACAGAGTGGCATTTCGATGGCTGAGGAGTGGCTTTCTCATGCATTGCTTGGAAGGTGGTTTAATAAGAAAAGAAAAAGGAACATCCATAATTTCAGAAAGAAAAGAAACACATCACATTTCCCTTGGATTATTTCCCTGCAGGCCTCAAGCCAATGGCAGGCGGAATGGGAATCTTGTAACCTAGAATCCATTTTTTTCTGGAGATGTGAGGGATTGTATCAGGGGCCTTCTGCCACTGAGCTATGAGCGTCCTCCGTTTCTGGTTGCTAGCTGGCTGTTGTGATTCTTCCAAATAATGCTGGACAATGTTGTTCTTGGTTTGGTTCAGCCGCAGTGTTGAATGATCTTGGTTTGGTCCAGCCACTGTTAGAGGCAGTATGCCTCTGAATTTCAGTTACTGGAAGTCACAGGAGGAGATACAGTGGTACCTCTGGTTAATTACTTAATTCATTCTGGAGGTTCGTTCTAAACCTGAAACCAGTGGCATAGCATGGGTTGTCAGCACCCGGGGCAAGGCAAGTAATTTGCGCTCCCTAACCCGTGGATTTGCCCTAACCCAAGATGTTGCGCCCGGTGCGGCCGCCCCCCCCCCGAACCCCCCACGCTACGCCACTGCCTGAAACTGTTCTTAACCTGAGGTACCACTTTAGCTAATGAGGCCTCCCGCTGCTGCCACGCCGCTGGAGCACGATTTCTGTTCTCATCCTGAAGCACTATTTCTGGGTTAGCAGAGTTTGTAACCTGAAGTGTATGTAACCTGAAGCGTATGTAACCCGAGGTACCACTGTAATGCTATTGCACTCAGGTCCTGCTTGTGGGTTTCCCACGGGCATCTGTTAGGCTGCCATGAGGATGCTGCACAGCGGGCTTGTCTTATGTCCTTATACTCTTAATGCCTCTTATGTTCTTGAATGAGAGTTCATACTCAGGGTGACGGATGGCATCAGTCCCCCCCCCCCAACGTGCATTGCAGTGGGTTGGACGCTTGGGTCCTTTCCAGCTCTATCGTCTTATGATTCTATGGACCCCCATTGGCCTGGTCAGGAAGAAACCCCTTGTGTCCTTATACCAGAAGCAACTTTGGTCCTACAGAAGTAGAGCTTGCTGCTGGCTTGCCATTAGACTACAACAGCAGCTCTCCAGCCCTGTTCACAGGTGCTTTCTCTCTTTTTCCGCTTTTATTGCTGTTTTTCAGAGTTTTTTTATGGCATTGGTTTTGCTACATAATCCTTGCTTCTATATCATGTGTGTTGTTTATTTGCCTTTTTTATATTATTTAAAAGAAGAGATAAAGCAAACATATTTTCCCGGTTATTAATTTTTAGCCTTCCTCTCTTAGTCTCTCTCTCTCTCCTGCTTGTATTTATTCAAGAAGAAGATGTTTTATCTCTCAGCAGGAATGTACAACTGGCTGGGCGGCGGGGCGGGGGGGGCATGCCAAGGTCTGCCTGTGTGGCGGTGCAAGCTCAGTCCATGCTGGTGGAAACAAAGCAGTGTTTTAATTCTGAAGCAAGGAATCCATTTGATTTCCTTTTCTTGTTTGTTTATTGCAGCATTGCTTAGGTAATTACTCAGACTGGAGTCACAGACAGACAGCGAGGCTCTGGTTCCTCCAAGTGCATTCCTCTTTTCTTTCTCCCTCATCCCCTCCCCTCTTTATTTATTAGCCTTCCCTTATTTAAAAGAACATCTTGGCTTGCATGATGGATACATTTCAAGCACACGTCAAACAGCTTATATCAACAAGGCGAGTCAGAGGCTGGCAAAGCCAGCAGTGCCTAGTGTTTGCAAGAAAGTAACAGGACATTTTTTTGGCTTGGCAAGAAATTCATAATTTAAGGGGAGTGTGGTGCACTTTCCCCCATTGCCTGAGTATCTGTGTTAATGAAATCAGATATTGTCAAGGCTATTCATATGAAAGGCACGAGATTTTCATTTCAGTGAGACTGGCTCCTTGGGCAAGGCCAAGACCTCAGCCTTGGTGATGCTGCAGGAACTTATACGGTGGACTTAAGTCACCTCCAGACTGTCAGTATTTTACAGGAGGGATACAAATAAATTTAAGTTTGGGCAGTTGAAGTGGATGAAAGGGCCCTGTCACTCTAGCACAACCAATCCACTTTTTTTTATGATTATTTTGCAGTTAGGAAAGTGATGGGGAAACTTGTAAAATATGGTGGTGCTGCAAACCTGGAAGTAAGTGTTCTGGTTTGCGAACGTTTATCGGAAGCCAAACATCTGACATGGCTTCCGCTTGAGTGCAGGAAGCTCCTGCAGCCAATCGAAAACTGCACCTTGGTTTTTGAACAGTTTCAGGAGTTGAACGGACTTCCGGAACAGATTAAGTTTTAGAACCAAGGTACCACTGTAAATGAATAGGAAGATGTTGTTTGCATCCATTTGTCTTGGCAGACAATGGAGGAATACTCCTTTGGGGGTGAAGTCAAACTTTTGGAAGGTTACAGTGTGCTGTGGCTATAGAGACCGATATGGGAGAGATATGTTTTGTTGCAGCTGGGGCAGATGAAGTGGTTTGGTTGTGCTGCTGCAAATGCACCATGCCCTTTCTTTTCTCTGTGCTCCTCCCAGAAGTCATGTCTTTTCTGGTCACTGCTATAGATGCACAACATGACTGCCTATCTCCAAGGGCTGTGGTCATCTACATGAGATTCCCACAGGGTGTGGCTGATGTTGCCAGCCTTCATGTAATGTTTGCAGATATGTTTGTAACACAGAACTGTTCTGCCAGCGGGCCTGGTGCTTAAGCCAGCTCCCCATAGAGCATGTCCTTGGGGGTTCCTGCCACCTTCCATTCTGTGGACATGAGGAAGCTAGTGTAGATTCTCAGAAGGATAAGGCAAGATTCGAAAACCTTTAAATTAATAAGTTCTGCTTGTGTCTTGCTTTGGATTCAAAAGCATCTGTTATTTCCCTAAGATGTCTGCATTCTTGCCTATACTCATCCCTCCTCCCCACCCCCCCCAAAAAAAATTAAATAAGCAATCCACAACATTGCAGCTCACTTGTAACTCAAACAGGAGCGCAGCTTTGCTAGATAATAATAATTTTTAAATCTCTGTGCTTGGTGCATTTCATATCTGTTGCTTCTGTGCTTCTGGCTGCCTTTAGCTAAAGTCTTGTGCATGTTGGTGTAGAGTTTCCTCCAGTTGCTCGAGGCCACAACAGTATCACTGTTTTATGTCATGTCCCATTTTGTCTTGGCCACTCTCGTGTGAGCTCACAGGCTGTAAACGGCATTTCCCCCGCTTTTCCACCCATGATGCAGAATGTTCATCCATAAACTGCAGCAGGCCTGGATTTAACATCAGGGCTAATGATACTACAGAAAAAGGATCCCATCTACTTCACTTTGAGGAGGGGCCTAACACCATCGAGGGGAATGCCTCCAGCCCTGCTTATGTGTTCATCAGGGATGGGGTACCTCAAGCCTGCAGGCTAGATTCAGGTCCTAATTTCATTTTACTTCTTTATACAGTGCTTGGTTAAACTATGAAATTCACTTCTACACAAGGCAGTGATGGCCACCAACGTAGACGACCCATAGCTGTCAACTTTCAGATTTGAAAATAAGGGATCAGCACCCTCAAAAATAAGGGATCAGCAGCCTCACCTGTCCCACGGACAGTCTATGGGATATATAACAATCCAGGATAGCAGTGGGAAGCAGTGGGAAACGGCGCTGGAATATGGGAATTTCCCGCCAAAAAAGGAAAGGTTGACAGCTATGAGATGGCCTTAAAAGGGGACTGGACAAATTCATGAAGGAGAGGACTATTGAAGGCTGTTAGCCACTGCAGCAATGCTCTGGCTCCACCATGATCAAAGACAGTTATGCTTCTGAATCCCAGTTGCTGGAAACCACAGGAGAGTAGAGTGCTCTAGTGCTGGTTTCCCATAATAGGCATCTGGTTGGCTACTGTGTGAACAGGATGCTGGACTAGATAGGCCTCCTTTGGTCTGATCCAGCCAGCTCTTCTTATATATGACAAAATCATAACTTTATATGCAGAGTATAATACGTCGCAAACCAGTCAAACTTTAAAACAATCCATCAAATGTACGGCAGGTAGGGGTGGAGTGGGACATCTCTGGCAAAACAGATTTGACATGTAAAGCTACCTTTTCCATTGTATAGCTATGCTAACTTTCTGAGGGCTCAATTTCTTTAGCTGATTTATCAAAAAACAGTGGTACCTCAGGTTACAGACGCTTCAGGTTACAGACTCTGCTAACCCAGAAATAGTACCTCAGGTTAAGCACTTTGCTTCAGGATGAGAACAGAAATCGTGCGGCGGCAGCAGCAGCAGAAGGCCCCATTAGCTAAAGTGGTTCTTCAGGTTAAGAACAGTTTCAGGTTAGGAACGGACCTTCGGAACGAATTAAGTTCTTAACCTGAGGTATCACTGTACCAGCAAGAAACTGTTCTAGATATCTGCATCTTGTTTCCTTATCGTTGGGGCATTTCAACAAGTAGCACAGTAAATCTCCAGCTCCATTTCCCCCACATTTGCAAATTTAATGGAACATTCCTAAAATGACCAGATAAGATGGCAGAGGGCATCTGTTAGAGCCGTAAAAAAGGATCAAAGCCCCTACTGATAGGGAACTTCATAAGGTCTGCTTAAGTAGCTCTCACAGTCGTGATTAAATTTAATCTTGTATTACCAAGGGGCTGGTTTGACTTTTGAGAGCAGAGAAAGATCAGTCTGTGTCAAGACATCTTTTTGTCCAGGTCTGAGCATCTTTTTAACCACCGCAGCTGACTTCCAAACGACCTTCAGGCCAGGATTATTCAACGAAGAAATACCCAACTGACACGTTAAGTTTTCTTGGTGATGTGCAAACTCCCTTTGGTTTAAATTGAGCTGCAAATTGTGAGCATCATCATTACATGTTTTTGGTGGGGGGAAGGATCACTTCTGGAACTATGGAACTTGCCCCAGCAGGAGGCAGTGGTGGCCCCCAACCTAGATGGCCTTAAAAGAAGATCGGACAAATTCGTGGAGGAGAGGGCTATCGATGGCCACTAGCCATAATGGCTATGCTCCGCCATAGAAGAAAGGAGAAGAAGAGTTTGGATTTGATATCCCGCTTTATCACTACGTGAAGGAGTCTCAAAGCGGCTAACATTCTCCTTTCCCTTCCTCCCCCACAACAAACACTCTGTGAGGTGAGTGAGGCTGAGAGACTTCAGAGAAGTGTGACTGGCCCAAGGTCACCCAGCAGCTGCATGTGGAGGAGCGGGGAAGCGAACCCAGTTCACCAGATTACGAGTCCACCGCTCTAACCACTACACCACACTGGTGTAGTAATGCTTCTGAATATCAGCTGCTGGAAGAGCGGGAGTGCTCTTGTGCTTGGATCTTGCTTTCCTGTTTCCCACAAGCATCTAGTTGGCCATTGTATGAACAGGATGCTGGACTAGTTGGGACAATGACCTGATGCAGATGCCAGGCTATTCTTACGTTCTTATGGAATTTCCAGGTCCAGAGACAGTTCTGCCTAGATTCCTAGGTTCTTAGGAGCATTTGGCCACTGTGAGAACAGGATGCCGGACTAGATGCTGGACCATTGACCTGATCCAGCAGGCTTTTCTTATGTTCTTAAGCTAGAATAGGAGTCTCCTAGAATAGGAGTCTCCACCTCTTCCCCAGCCATACATGTGACATTCCCAAACCATTTGAACACCCAGGCTATACTAAGGTGTTGTTTGTGTTCTATAACAGCAATTAGGGACTGTTGCGGTTGGGAATATTGAAACGATCAACTTCTTGGGAGATGCGCTCACAGACTAGATGGATGCTAAATCCACGCAGGCATGAGATCAGCGCACGCACTCATAATTTTGCTTCTGAGCTATGTAAGACCTGCTGAACAAGGGAGCTTGACTCGCATTACAGTTGAGTCCTGCGAGCTGGAAAAATGTGTATTTTGAGCCCATTATTTTCAGGCATTGGCAGCCTCCCTAGTAACATTGTTATAAGTTTACTTAAATTGTATTTTTTCCCAGATCTATCAACTTGCCCCAGACTCAACAACATGACAGCTTTCTAGTCCACTTGAAGTTTCCCACCCAGGCATATTTTCTCACTTCTATTAACTCCATCACTTTCCCACTCTCCGTTGTCTTATCTTCTTGTCATTTCATATTCCACTGGTTGTTTTTTTCTGTAACAAAATGATGTGCCACATATTACTCCCCTACAGTTAATTTTGTTTCCTCTGTGTTTTACGGTAATCATGAAAGGACATCAACCCATTTCTGTCTACCATGCCTGGACTGCACACACACAAAAATGTGATATGAACATCACCCATACAGTCCCCATGTGCCATGAAATCTTCCAGAATAACATTTTCTTTTTTAAAATTAAAAAAAAACCATTGCAAATTAAGATATTCACCAGAATCAGATGCATGGATCAGAACAAAGTCACAGAATAATAGAATTGCAGAACTGTAAATTTGGAAGGGACCCCAAGGGACATCTAGTCCAATCCCCTACAGTGCAGGAATCACCAAAATATTCCCTGATAGTTGGTGATCCAATCTCTGTTGAAAAGCCTTCCAAGGGAGTCTGTTCCACTATCAAACAGCTCTCACCACCTAAAAGTTCTCCCTAGTTGTAATTTTCTTTCTTGTCATTTGAAACCATTAGTTTGGGTCCTGCTTTCTGGAGCAGCAGAAAACAAGCTTGCTCCATCTTCCACAGGACAGCCCTTCAGATATTTGAAGATGGCTTTCATCTTAATTCTCAGTCTTCTCTTCCCCCAGCTAAATACAGTGGGACCTTGGTAGTCGAATAGCTCCCAAACAAATTGGCTCCCAAACACCACAAACCCGAATGTTAGTGTTCCAGTTTGCTAATATTTTTCGGAAGCCAAACATCCAACGTGGCTTCCACAGCTTCCGATTGAGTGCAGGAAGCTCCTGCAGCCAATTAGAAGCCGCACCTTGGTTTTCGAACTGTTGCAGGAGTCGAACCGAACAGATTAAATTCAAGAACCAAGGTACCACTGTATACTCAGTTCCCTCAAGCATTCCTCATAAGGCTTGGTTTCCAGACCTTTGCTCATCTTGGTCACGCTCCTCTGCATGTCTTCCAGCTTGTTAATACTGTATCTTTCTTAAACTGTGGTGGACACAGCACTTCCAGTGGGGTCTGACCGAGGCAGAATAGAGTGGCACTAATACTTCCCTTGATCTAGACACTGGATTTCAGCATCCTATTTCCAGCAACAATGGTCAATCACGGGGATTGGTGGACTCAGCCACATGTGGCCCTCCACAGTTTGAGACAGCAATACTTCTGAATACCAGTTGCTGAAAATCACAGGAAGGGAGAGTGCTCTTCTCCTTGCTGGTTTTCTACAGGCAGCTGTTCAGCCAGTGTGAGAAGAGGATGCTGGACTAGAAGGGTGACTGGCCTGATCCAGCAGGCTCTTATGTTCATATGCCCATAGGAACTGGTAGGGAAGAAGGAGTTTGTGGGATAACTAATCTCATGTAACCAACATAAGGTAAAGGTAAAGGTAAAGGTAAAGGTAAAGGTAAAGGTACCCCTGCCCGTACGGGCCAGTCTTGACAGACTCTGGGGTTGTGCGCCCATCTCACTTAAGAGGCCAGGGGCCAGCGCTGTCCGGAGACACTTCCGGGTCACGTGGCCAGCGTGACATCGCTGCTCTGGCGAGCCAGAGCCGCACACGGAAACGCCGTTTACCTTCCCGCTGGTAAGCGGTCCCTATTTATCTACTTGCACCCAGGGGTGCTTTCGAACTGCTAGGTTGGCAGGCGCTGGGACCAAGCAACGGGAGCACACCCCGCCGCAGGGATTCGAACCGCCGACCTTTCGATCGGCAAGCCCTAGGCGCTGAGGCTTTAACCCACAGCGCCACCTGCGTCCCTATGTAACCAACATACTTAAGTCTAATTAATGCATGAAAGGGTTAAGGCCATAGAGTAAGCTGTCCTACCATGCTTACCTCACCTTGGGAATGAACTATGTAATCAGGCACATTGTTCTCCTCCAGTCTACCAGAGAAGTTTAGTGCGTGAAGAGGTTTTGAACTGGCTGCTTCAACTCAGACCACATGGCTCTTACAAGTCATTCTGACATTCCCATACCAGTAATTTAGGAACTTTCACCATAAGCCTATGTTTTCTGACTGATGGCAAAGCACATGAGTCTGAGCTTTAAAGAATTTGCAAGTAAACCATTTTTAACTTACCAAACATGTGGTCTTTTTCTATGCTGGGGGAAGAGGAAAACTTTGGAAAGAACTTAGAAGGGCACGTTTTAAAGGCCTAACAGCCTTTAAAATGAATTTCCATGCTTTATGTTGCTGCATGTTTTGTTGTTTGAAATTTCTGCTGGGGATCTCTCACCAAAGAGTACTTGCCTCAAACTTGGATCATGGCATCCAATAATTCTCATTTTTAGATGCCTATTTTTCCCTTGCTAGCCAGAAGGCAGGGGGACCAACAGTAGGGGGCAATGGCAGCCAGGACTCACTCTTATACTTGTCATACGTAAGGGCAGGTTGTGGCTGTCTGATTGCAGACTGAGGTTGGTGGGGCAGTGCCATTGGACCAGCCTCCACTGGCTCTAACAGGAAGCTATATAGAACCTCAGAAGTGAGCAACATTCACCAACTGAAAGAGGTGAGCAATATCTTTTAACTACCCTCTGCAAAGTACGAGAGCTGCAAGCCCCGCCAAGAGCAACTTGAAGGCAAGGAACTGAGAACTTTGGTCCGCAGTCATATGTTAGAGCTACGTGGCACTCCTAGATAGCATCTCCCAATCACAGCTTGAATCTAATTACATTGCGTGCTCATTACATTCATCTTCCTGTGTCATTTGGTTATTTCGCCCTGTTCAGTCATCCATTCCATTTCGGGGAAAGGGGCAAGGGGTGGAGGGGACTTGCCTTACAAAGGGCCAAGGGGAGAGAGTTGGAGGAGAGCGAGAGAGAGAACTTTCCAACTAAATTAAGGGCATTCCAAGCAGTTACATTCAAATATGCACTTTGCTGCATATATTTCTGCTTTTAAAAAATGCCTTCAGAATCAAAGCATCACCAGGAGAGAAGGCAGCAAGGATTTTCTGTGTTTTGTAGCTTCACAATCCAAGGTCTGCCATGGCTGAAGTTCTACTTAGCCCTGTCCGATCTCAAAGCCGTCAATGTCATATTGCTTTGCCCACATCCCAGTGGTAATAAAAAGAGAGCTGGCATCCTGCAGCATAATGACAACCAAGCTGGCGTTGTGGTAGAAGCCCCCTTCTTTCATTCCCTCCCTAATATATACTGAGAGCCAGCATAGTGCAGTGTTGAGAGCACTGGACTAGGACTTGGGAAATCTCCACTCAGCCATGAAGCACAGTGGGCGACCCAGGGCCAATTGCTGCCTCTCAGCCCAATCTACCTTACAGGTTTCTTCTGGGGATGAAAAGAGGACTAGGAACTGTAGGAGACCAGGGTTTAAATTCAACTCACCCATGAAGCTCACCGGGTGACGTTGGGCTAGTCACTGCCTCTAAGCCTTACAGGGTTGTTGTTGTGAGAACCATATACGCTACATTGAGCTTCCTGGAGTAAAAGGTGGGATAAAGAAATAGAAATAGAAATAGAAATAGAAATAGAAATAGAAATAGAAATAGAAATAGAAATAGAAATAGAAATAGAAATATTTTAGTTCAGAATATCTTTAATATATATGGGATTCACTGGTCCAAGCTGTGCTAAAAGTCAACGACACAGAAAGAGCCGACCCTACCATTGGATAGACTGAGACAGCAGATTCTGGGAAGTAGGCAACAAGGTGTTGGAAGAGAGCACTTGGTGGGTGGGCCATGCAATCTGTCCTGTGCCCTCAAAGTTAGTTTGATGGCATCAGGCATAGTGGATAATGCCATTCCATCCCCAGTAACAAAGGAAGATTCCATTGCCTTACATGAAAACTGGGAGTGTCCTCCACTGCAACAGAGGGCAGCAGGCTAATTTAGGGGCCACCACTCTACCCTCCCAGCAATTGCCATCTGAGGCAGCTGCCTCCTTCTGCCTAATGGTAGGGCCGGCTCTGTCTACATCAACAACGTTGGCAACTTAATACACCACATCCTTGACGCTGCTCACATTTCGCAGCTGAAGAATTAAAGCAGGGTCTTGCCTCGAGTCCTCACCCAAAGTAGGCTTTTTAAATAAATAAATAAGCCCAATACAGATAACAGCATTAGCATAAGAGATGGATAAAAAGATTACAGAAGTGTAAACCTCGACTTGGAAGCAAATCTCTTCCTTTAAATTGTGCCTCCATCCATGCTTCATCTGAAAAAAGTGATTACAACTTGAAGGTGGGGGGAGAGAGAAGCAAAGCCCTTGAGAAGCAATCTTTTCATAACTTCGACATTTTTTTCCCAGGCAAGTATAATTATAGTTTTGCATAACCATCTAATGAAAGGAAGTCCTCTCTTGCCGTGTTAATAAAGGACCTTGCCTAGCGTGTTAACAAAGCAAAGGCAGTCGACGTAGGTAATGTCACTGTGTAATTAGCATGCTCGTAAGATGACTTAAGATTACAGTTTATCTGAATCTAATAACCACCTATCAGCAGCTTCACTGCTCTGTCTTTTTCAATATATCTTTCCCCTTGAATGCTTTGAGGATCTACCCACTCACAGAGGGGGCTCGTCACGCACAAAGAATAATAGAGGGAAATAAAGAGATGCTTCTAAGAGAAGTGTGTGTGTGTGTGTGTGTGTGTGTACACAGAGAGAGAAAGAGATACACACATATATGGATGGGGAATACATTTTGTTTAGTTCCCATTTTTATATGACTCTGCCTAATTCACACAATGGGACGCAGGTGGCGCTGTGGGTTAAAGCCTCAGCGCCTAGGACTTGCCGATCGAAAGGTCGGCGGTTCGAATCCCTGCGGCGGGGTGCGCTCCCGCTGCTCGGTCCCAGCGCCTGCCAACCTAGCAGTTCGAAAGCACCTCCGGGTGCAAGTAGATAAATAGGGACCGCTTACCAGCAGGAAGGTAAACGGCGTTTCCGTGTGCGGCTCTGGCTCGCCAGAGCAGCGATGTCACGCTGGCCACGTGACCCGGAAGTGTCTCCGGACAGCGCTGGCCCCCGGCCTCTTAAGTGAGATGGGCACACAACCCCAGAGTCTGTCAAGACTGGCCCGTACGGGCAGGGGTACCTTTACCTTTACCTTTAATTCACACAATCCCAAACAGTGCATGAGCTGAAAAGAAACTATCCCTTGAAATTTGCACTTCTCCAAGTTCAGTGACACAGTTTCTCAAACCAATGTCTGCAAAAATTCATTTAATTAGGTGAAAGCATGTATTAAAATGTTTGTGATGGTGATGATTTGTACCCTGCCCATCTGCCTGGGTTACCCCAGCCACTCTGATCGGCTTCCAGCATGTACAAAAACACAACAAAACATTAAACATTACAAACTTCACTATACATAGCTGCCTTCTGGTGTCTTCTAAAGGTTATGCAGTTTTTTATCTCCTTGACATCTGATGGGAGAGCATTCCACAGGGTAGGCACCACCACCAAGAAGGCCCTCTGCCTAGTTCCCTGTAACCTCACTTCTCGCAGTGAGATAACCATCAGAGGGCCCTTAGTGCTGGACCTCCGTGTCCGGGCAGAATGATGGGGGTGAAGACGCTCCTTCAGGTATACTGGTCTGAGGCCATTTAGGGCTTTAAAGGTCAGCAGCAACACTTTGAATTGTGCTCAGAAACGTCCTGGGAGCCAATGTAGGTCTTTCAGGACCAGTGTTATATGGTCCCCATCACCAGTTTAGCTGCCACATTCTGGATAAGTTGTAGTTTCTGGGTCACCTTCAAAGGTAGCCCCACATAGAGCACACTGCAGTAGTCCAAGTGAGAGATAACCAGGTCATGTACCACTTTGGTGAGATAGTGTTCAAGCAGGTATTCATCCCCATTCATCTCAGCCTGCGTACTAGATGGAGCTGGTAGACAGCCGCCTAGGGCACAGAATAAACCTGTGCCTCCATGGACAGCAGAGAATCCAAAATGATTTCCATGCTGCACACCTGCTCCTTCGGGGGCACAGTTATTCCATTCAGGACCAGGGAGTCCCCCAAAACCTGCCTGCTTGAGTCCTGCTTGCAGGGTTCCCACTTTGGGACATCTGGCTGGCCACTGTGAGAACAGGATGCTGGCCTGATCCAGCAGACATCTTGCTGTTTTTATGCTGTAATGCAGCCCAGAGTTCTTGAGCCAGCGCAGGATTTTTTTTTCTACAGTGGTGCCCCACAAGACGAATGCCTCGCAAGACGAAAAACTCGCTAGACGAAAGAGTTTTCCGTCTTTTGAGTCGTTCCGCAAGACGAATTTCCCTATGGGCTTTCTTCGCAAGACGAAACGTCTTGCGAGTTCTTGCGAGTTTTTTCCCTTTTTCTTAAAGCCGCTAAGCCGCTAATAGCCGCTAAGCCGCTAATAGCCGTGCTTCGCAAGACGAAAAAACCGCTAGACGAAGAGACTCGCGGAACGGATTAATTTCGTCTTGCGAGGCACCACTGTATTTATCACCCATCAAAGCTCTTTTGTAGGAGTATCTGCCCTCTATTCCCAATTCCATATTGTAGCCTTGATGGAGGTTTGAGGGGTGTCGGGGGAAGGGGGAGGGGAGAAAACCCTTGCAATAAAGAAATAAATAAAACTGCCACAAGAGCTCTGGCTTCGGTCGATGCAGCGTTGATACATCTGTCCCTGCGACTAAATATCCATCTCTATTGCCTCTTGCTCTATCAGGTTCAAGAAAGTCATCTGAGTGAGTGAATGACTGCAGTGGGTGGGGGGGGAGAAGGGAAAATGACGGATAGCAGCACAGTTTGGGTTTGTCGTATCCCCCCCCCCCCCCCATTTTTATAACATGTGCATTTCAAGGCTGGCAGTGTAATAAGTCAGTCTCGTTCCTGGAATCACAAGTGTGCAAAAGTTTCAAACCAATGGTCTGGCGAAGGTCCCTCTAAAGCGGGGAGACAGAACCTGCAGCCCCCCCTAGGTGTTGTTAGACCTAACTCCCATCACAAGGGTCAGAGATGAAAGGAGCAGTGGTCCAGAAGTTCCCCCATCCTTTTGCTGAACTGAATAGAACTGAATCTATCTGAAGGGCTGTAACATGAAAGATGGAGCAAGCTTCTGTTCCGCTCCTCCAGAGAGCAGCACATGGAACAAACGGATTCAAATTGCAAGAAAGGCGATTCCGGTGAAAAATTAGGAAGAATTTTATGCCAGTAAGAGCTGTTTGACAGTGGAACAGACGACCTCAGAAGGTAGTGGACTCTCCTTTATGGGAGGCTTGTAAACAGAGGTTGGATGGCCATTTGTAAGAGATTCTTCAGCTGTGATTCCTGCATTGCAGAGGATTGGACTTGATGTCCCTTGCAGCTCTGTGATTCTATGAATCCATGCCCTGTCCCTTCAAAAACAGTGAGGGATGCTTCTCCAAGTGGACTCTTGCTGCCCTCTGACTGGTCGGCAGTACACACACATGCCGGTTGTTTCTAAGGGGGGGATGTTTACCTGTCTATGCTCCCTAAAGAGAACCACATTGTGAAATCAAATGTACCCCATCCCACCCCAGTCCCTCTGCCTGGATAATGCACCTCCTTTTGAAGTGGGAGCTCTACGGCAGATTAAGACATTGTCAAGTATTTGCTAACCTACTTACAGGCATCATTGGTCCCCAGAGTCCTGGTAGCCTTACACCTTCCTTAACGGACTAACTGAATAGGTAAATGGGTTATATCAGGCCAGGAAATCAATGTGTATACTGTGTTCCCAGCCCCAGATGAGCTTGTCGAAGGCATTTTATTATAGCTCTAGGAGCTGTATTGATCTGACCGTTAACTACTCAGAGGTGGCCAGCAATCCAATGAAGACGCGTCCCTCTGTCCATCCAAATGCATTCTCCCTTCAATAGCCCTTGCAGGCTAAGTGTTTGCAGATTGAATTAATTTAATGTTTGCTTAATCAAAACTGACTAAGCTGGAACTTAAATGCTATTCATTACCAAACAAATCGCATTCACACGGTGAGTGGGATGTTGGGCTGAGACAACCACATTGCTCTTCTATCTAAGATTTTGTTTTATTTTATTTTTTATATATATAGAAAGGGTGCTTTGTGGAAATGTGCAGTTCTGATATTTTTCTCTAAGCACAAATATTTCAGCAACTCAGGATGAATTGGGATTTATTTGTTTCCTCTTGCTTTACAGAGTGTGTGGATTTTTAACTGGCAGGGAGGGTGCAAAGGAAACTAGAATTTAGAAGCAAATGTGGGCCACTTGCAGTCACACATCCAAAGGAAACCCCCATTCCCCGAACTACAATTCTGGGAGTAATTCAATAAACAAACTTTCTTCCCAGGCAACTGTGGGAATTGTTGTTCTGTGAGGGAGAATATGGGTCTTCTTCCAAAATTATTTGGGGGAAGCTAAGAGTGTTTAAAGTTGTATTGTACTGCTTTCAATGTGTAGTGGCCTACCTTAGGCCCATTAATTTCTGCCACCTCACTCTGCCTAATGAAAGGGCCAGTCTTGTCCATTGTCAAACTGCCCTTATGGTGACCACACTCACATCCTGTATCCACACAACCAGTGTGGCAAAATCGTTAGAGTGTCAGACTAGGATTGGGAGAGCAGGGTTTGAATCCCCACTCAGCCATGGAGCCCCCTTGGTAGCCTTGGGCCAGTCATCACCATCTCTTAGCGTAACCTACCTCACAGGGTTGTTGTGAGGATGAAATGTGGAGGAGGAGAGCCATGTACGCCACCTTGAGATCCTTGGAAGATAAAGATGGCATGTAAATGTAATAAATAATAATAATGTCAGGCGGCAGAAGAACCAACCCCCACGGCAGGTTGCCAGGAACGGATAAGACAAGGAAAAGTCTATACCATCTACTTTTATTCAATATTTACAGAGAGAGGCATGTAAATGCAGTCTCTTGGAATAATGGTGTTGTCAAAAGTAATCTCCCCTCCCCTTCTCTCCCACTTCCTCATCCATCATCTCTTCTATGGGTGGCGCTGAGGGCCCTTTGCTTCTGAACCCTTTGCTCTCCTTCTTTTATGACCCACCAGGTTCCGGGAGATGGTGGGTCTGGAATGCTTTTTAGTGATAACGTGTCAGCCAGCTGCTCCAGCTCTGCCAACTTTACCCCACATTTTCCTCTGAGCTATGACCTCCCTCAAACCCCTGTTGTAATTCTGAACTGTCTTCTTCTCTGGGGAGGCAGTCTCTACCATTTCTCCTCTGCCCAGTCCCTGACAAATAATAACAATTGCCGTATTTTTCGCTCCATAGGGTGCACCAGACCATAGGGCGCACCTAGTTTTTAGGGGGGGGGGAATAAAGGGGGGATTACTTTTTTTTCCCAGCCCCAAAGAGCAAAGAAGCCAAGACAGCGAGCGGGATCCATCTCGCTGGCTGTTTTGGCTTCCTCTTTAGCCACACTCAACCTCTCCAGCCGGGAGAAGCTGCCCATGGCTTTGTTTTTAGCCGTGGGGCTGGGACGGGTGAAGCCCAAGCTTCCCCCAACCCCAGCCCCCAGAACAGGCTGCTTTCCGCAAGCCTTCGGAGCCCGGCGGGAACTCGTGCACACCAACCCCTCTCGCTCTCCAGGCTTCAGCGAAAGCCTGCATTCACTCCATAGGACGCACAAACATTTCCCCTTCATTTTTGGAGGGGGAAAAGTGTGTCCTATAGAGCGGAAAATACGGTACTTAATATTATAAATCCTACAATACCACTCTGGGAATTGTATCTTTGTAAGGGGAACAGGGGTCTCATAATAACTCTCAGCAACCTTAACAAACTACAGCACCCAGAATTCTTCAGAGTAACCCATGTCTGTTCAAAGTGGTATCACAATGCTTTCATTGTATGGTGTATCTGTGGCTAATGGGGACCATACTGAGCCAGGTGGACCATTGCTCTGACATGGCAAAAGCCTGTTTCCGACATTCCAATCCTACCTCATATGCAGCTGAGATAATTGGTCACAGTAGTTCTGGTAGGACAAAGAGCCAAATTGCAGTTGAGCCCAGCCAAGCAAGCAGAAGAGGCAACTCTCTAAAAAAAACATAAGGAGAGTCTGCTGGTCTCTTCTAGCCCATCTAGTCCAGCATCTTGGTCTCATAGCAGAGAACCAGATTCCCGTGGTAAAGTGGCAATTAGGATTTGAGAACAAGAGGATTCATCCATAATGTGATACCCAACAACCGGCATTCAGAAGCATCACTGGATCAGGCCAATGGCCCATGTAGGCCAGCATCCGGTTCTCAAAGTGGCCAACCAGATGCCCCAGTGAATGCCCACAAGCAGGACCTGAGCACAAGTGCCCTCTCCCCACCAGCGACTAGTATTCAGAAGCATTGCTGCCTCCAACCTGTGGAGGCAGAGCAGAGCCATCATGGCTATTAGCCATCGATCTCCCTCTCCTCCATGAATCTGTCTAATCCTCTTTTAAAGCCATCCAAGCAGGATTCCACTGTTTAAGGGCTCGCCCATACTCCTGCTTATCCCATGCCTAGAGAACATGGGGCTTAGCTAATTTTCCCCTCGCCCCGCTCCTTTCCGAGGCAAAACCCACTCTCTAGTGCTAAATTGGAGCAAACATCAATCCAGCGAAAACCCGAATTGCCATTTGCTCTGACTGAGCACTAAAGAGTGGTTTTCCCTGGGGAAAACCAGCAGGACAAGAGGAAGTGTGGATGGGCCGAAATTCTGTGCTGCATCATTCCTCCCTTCCTCCAATGTCACCTGAAAGAATGACTGCTGGAGAATACCTGTCCTATTCTATCCAATGTGTGGCACACAGCTGTCTCCACCCCATAGGGACTATCTGAAGTACTTCCTGAGCAAAAGAAGAAAGGAAAGGAAAGAGAGTCCCTGTATGATTACAGTTCAAATGAATGTATGAGTGTGGAGGGGGAGAGAGAAGATTTTCTACAGAGGCAAAAACCAGGCCTATTTGTTTAACAGAGCCCCATGCTTACAAATCACACACTGTGCGTTAAACAACAGTAGCCAGCCGCACTGATTAATGGCATGAAAAGCATATGTGCCCAAACAATGATTTCATTTCAGGCTAAAGAACAATGCCTGCTCCTTCCTTAGGCCCTAATTTACAATTTCAATTATAAATATAAAAAGTTATGTTTCTGATAACTGCTTTTATTAGGCGGATACATGCGCTGGTGTCTCGCAGATGTACAGTATGTAATAAAATAACAAGAATTGCAACAACAAGCTGTTGTTCCCTTCAATTGCTGGCGTTGATTTTTTAGCGTAATGGCAGCATTATCACTCAACCCACAAATGCAGAGATGCTACGGAAATGCGGGACAACTGCCCCAGTGAATCAAGACAAAATGCCCATCTGCTATGGCACTTTAGCCTCGCTAAATATCCACAGATATGCAGGGAGCGCGTCTGACCTCCATGAATTCAGCTGGGTAGGGTCAGCCCAGAGCCCCAGGCAGGTGTGCCAACTCCCTGGGGGGCGTGAGTGCCCTAGCCCCCACAACATTTTAAATGGGGGGGGGCAAGGCACCTACAAGATGTGGTGGCACATGTCCCGGTGATGGCACGCAGCCCCGAGCAACCGAAGTTGTGGGGGCAAGCCTGTGCCACTGGTCCAGGGGCTGACAGCATGAATTGGCCACATTGGGCACATGCCAAGGCTCACACTTCAGAAGGCAGCCCACTGTCAATCCATACAGCTTCCTCACACTGTTGCTCCTCCTCCTTGTGGTTGCTCATCTGCTGTCTCCAGCTGCATGCCATGCAACTGTCTCGTTTTGAGTGGGACTTTACAAATTTAAAGCAGGCATCACAGTCTCTGATTGGATCCCAGAATGTCCTGGGATCTTTGCATCCTTCCTTGGGCAGCTGCTGCTGAGGAGTGCAATTTTTCCCTCTTCTCAGTGCCTAAATAAATTAGGAAGGAAGGCAGATATGGTGGCTACATGGAAAAGCCAAGCTCTCCACCAATCAGAGAATCCAGCAGGGAGTGGAACAAGCTTGATGTGATGGCAGAGCATGATGGCAGATCAAGGAGAAGAGTCCCCTCCCACCCTCCCTCTCTGAGCTGGTACCAATTGAGCTCTGGGGAGAGGAAAGCCAATGGGCAGAGGGAGCACAGGCAACAGCAGCAAGCAGAAGTCACAGAAGGGACCAAAAAAATAAACCCTAGAACTTTTCAGTTTAAAAAAAATAGAATTGATTGGTTTATAGTTTACAGTGGAATTAAAAACTTGGAAGCTGGAGCTAATCAGTCCCACCGCCATCCATTCTGTCTCATTCACACTGCTTTAAAATGTAAGGGAAATCCACAGAAGTCCTGCTGGTAAAGACAAAGAATGGTTCTTTGTTTACAGTTTCATCATATTTACAAGGATGGCTTGGGATTCCAAGCCTACAGGGTTGCAGCTAGTTTCCTGGCTGCTTCATGCAAGAGAGAGAGAAGGGGTGGGGGAAGGCCAAATTAGGGGTTTCAGTGGAAAACCCAAAAAAATGTATTTTTCCTGACTACCTGTTAATCTCTACCTTGCCCTCTGCTGACTGGAGGCATGTAAGGCTGTTTATCGCCACCAAGAACTGCAGAGAATGCAAGAAGCTAAGAAGATACTCCTGCCAACCTAGCAGTTCGAAAGCACGTCAAAGTGCAAGTAGATAAATAGGTACCGCTCCAGCGGGAAGGTAAACGGCGTTTCCGTGCGCTGCTCTGGTTTGCCAGAAGTGGCTTGGTCATGCTGGCCACTTGACCCGGAAGCTGTACACCGGCTCCCTCGGCCAATAAAGCGAGATGAGGACTGCAACCCCAGAGTCGGTCACGACTGGACCTAATGGTCAGGGGTCCCTTTACCTTTACCTAAGAAGATACTCCAAGATGCATTTCCAGTTACTCACCACATGGGGCAGTGTCCCAGTTCTAACCCCACCAGCTCCTGTCACTGGCCAAAGGACAGTGAAAGATTGCACAACTCTGCCTTGCCCACATCTTAAACACAACAAATGCTCATTTACTCGGCCCTTACAACCAGGAAGTCAGCCAGGACAGTGAGAACTTTTTTGGATCAGAGTTTGTTCACAAACAAAGCAAAAAAAAACAATAATACAAAAAGCAGACCTCATATTATATCTGACGGTAATTGTTCAAAACGGATTTCATCCTTTAAAAAAACAAAAGCATACACTTAGAATGTTTCCTAAAAATACAAATTATCTCCTACATTATTCCCAGAGACAAAAGCAACCGCACTTAACGCTGTAATCACTGCAAATTGCAGGCGTGACGTCTCTGAATTAAAACTACAGACTGATTCATATTTTTTAAAAAAATATTGAACCACATCCCACTGCTGTTTGACATACAATGAGATCAGAACTATTTTTAAGGTCAGTGCAATGGTCTTTGCCATGTATTTCATCAGCACAGATTATCTGGAAGGAAAAGGCAGAGCCTGGAGCCCAAATCAACAGCCCTGCCAGGGAGAACTGTTTAGAGTTTCTTCTCAGCATACAAACTGTGGGTGACAATGTTCCTCACTCTGATTTCACAAGCACATGGGGTTGTCATCTATCACTGTGGTCCCAACAAAGGAAAGATCCAGATGTCTGGAAATTAAAGGGGAGCAGGAAGACATGCTGTCATTAAAGCTCTGAATCCATAAATCATTGCAATAAGAGAATATTGCTATATTAGACTTTTGTTACACAATCTCTTCCACAGCCCCCCACCCATTTCATATTAAGTAGGAAACACAACCAGTTCTGTGGCATAACAGTTTTATTATTCCAAAGAAAGAAAAGCTTTTAAAACATTCTGCTGGAAATTGTGTTCACTCTTTTAAGGGAGTGAGCAGAGAGAAAAGGAACCGATAGGAAAGTATAGTAGAGACATAGACAAAAAACAAAATAATCTGGTGGGGGATTTGGCTGCGGCTTCTGAATCTTCATTCTCCATTCATGGAAGCAAGAGAGCGCAAGGGCCATGTTTGCATGGTATTTCAGACCCTCCAAGTGTCCCTATTTTCCAGGAACAGTCCCATATTAACAGAAGCCGTCCCGGTTTCTGATTTGATCCTGGAATGTCCTGCTTTTCCTTAGGATGTCCCTATTTTCATCAGAGAAATGTTGGAAGGAATGGAGTTTTGGGACCCCACCCCTGCTCTCCGAGCCAAGGAGAGAAGTAACTACCATATTTTTCCGTGTATAAGACTAGGTTTTTTAACAACAACAACAACAACAAAAGTTTAAAATTGGGGCTCGTCTTATACACGGGTAGTGCTGAGGGGTGTTTTCTTAATTTGGAGTCCCTAAAAATAGGGGGCATCTTATACATGGGGGCATCTTATACACAGAAAAATACGGCATACAATCTTTAGAAGACATCCAAAGGCAGCCCACCTATTTTAGGGAACTTTTAAAATGTTTTAACGTTTTAATTATGTTTTTATGTATGTTGGAAGCCTCCCAGAGTGGCTGGGGCAATCTTGTCAGGTGCGCAGGGTATAAATAATAAAATTGTTGTTGTTGTTGTTGTTGAATAGGACATCCCTATTCTCATCAGAGAAATGTTGAAGGGTATGGTATTTTAAACTTGCCACACCAATTTTGCAACTGAAGTATGCATGCTGAGAATGGGTTTATGAAAACTAAGATAACAAAGGTAATACAGTGGTGCCCCGCAAGACGAACGCCTCACAAGATGGAAAACCCGCTAGACGAAAGGGTTTTCCGTTTTGGAGGCGCTTCGCAAAACGAATTTCCCTATGGGCTTGCTTCGCAAGACGAAAATGTCTTGCGAGTTCCTGCGGGGATTTTCCCCCTTTCCCCCCCTTTTCCTAAGCCGCTAAGCCGCTTATCAGCTGATCCGCTGATAAGCCGCTTAACAGCTGATTGCTAAAAGCCGCTAAACCGCAAATAGCGCTAATCCGCTAAGCTGTCAATGGGCTTGCTTCGCAAGACGAAAAAACCGCTAGACGAAGAGCCTGATGGAACGGATTAATTTCATTTTGTGAGGCACCACTGTAAATGTTATATGATATATAAGAGGCTGCTGTATCTGGCCAGTGACCCATCTAGTCCAGCATCCTGTTCTCACAATGGCCAAGCAGATGCCTGTGGGAAACCAGCAAGCAGGACCTGAGGACAACAGTGCTTTTCCCAGTTGAGATTCCCCAGCAACTGATATTCAGAAGCATTGCTGCCACTAAGTGTGGAGGCAGATCACTGCCTTCCTGGCTAGTAGCCAGTGACAGCCTCGTCAGGCATGAATTTGTCCAATCCTCTTTCAAAGCCATCCAAGTTGGTGACCATTCCTGCATCCCGGGTGAGCAAGTTCCATAGTTCCTCTGCATGAAGAAGCACCTTATTTTTACTGGTTTCAGGTATTTATATATCAATTCAGAATTTCTAAACCATCTTTTAAAGAAACAAAATGCTGTTCCTCTTTTGGTGGAGTCAACAGGACTTGTCCTAACAAATGGAAACAACAATGGCAATGAAAAAAAGGAACAGTTAAAATCCCTTAAAAGGAAAAATACACATTATGGTGAACATAGGCAGCATAAAATAACAGATCTTAGATTTCTTAGGTTCCTTAAATGTGCACCTTTCAAACACTAATTAAGGTGGCCTTAAATAGCCATGCCTTCCCAATGCAACCCAAGAAAATGAAAGAGAGAAATTCTTAGATATAGGCAATATGTTTTTCTAACAACTTTCCCACTGTATTTTGTCGAGGGAAAATGGACACAGACACTGCACAAAGTCATTGTAATCTATAATCAGTTATTTAACCAATCACTTTTAAAAAAAGGCACTTTGTATGCTCATTAATTGATTCGCCGTCTTCTTAATCTGGGTCCTTAAATTTCCAGAGTGGGCAACCACCTAGCACCAGCAAGGCTCAGTGATTCCACCAGCTGCTGGTGCGTAATCTACAATTCTATAGGATCCAGAATTCGAGGAAGTTGTATAAAATATGAGATTCGTCGCTCCATCCCTTACCAGAGATTTCCTCCTGACAAACTAATAAAAGACAGAAGGAGTTCTCCTTTTTGATCTCCATATTAACTTCTTATAGTTGGACAAGCAAGCATCAGCTGTCCATTGAAGATACGTTGGTTTATTTTACAGTTTGATCCTTGAAATTCTATCTTTAAATATCTCAACCATATATATACTGTGTTCTGAAGAGCTTTCAAGCAGAATGTTTATTAGTTGCTTTGATCTAATTCATCACCCGCACGCCCACCCCCGAAAAAAAAAATCTTAAAGCAAGAACATAATGTTCTTTAAAGTGACACATGTTGGAAACTCTCAAAGTACTTTAACTCTTGCTTCCAAAGATCTGAACTTTTTTTTTTTAAAATTATTTGATACGGAGGGAGGCAGGCTCTGAAACAGAACGCAAAAGGATGCTGTCAATAGGGACATCATTGGAACTCATCACCCTGCGAATGAAAGCCTCTTGTCAATTCCAGCCCTCCTGCCCACCCCCTTCCCCCAAACCACACTTTATAAATCAGCTAGCAGCTTAGAATATCCTTGGCAGGACTTTCAAGGAACGAATCGGAATGACGGGGAAAGAGAGGATAACAATCAAAGCTTGACTGAATACAGGTGTTTGGATTTACAGATGAAGCACAAATGCCTGGATCTTTGACAGCTGTTGATGTTATCAGTTATATGCAGCTATTATTGGCTCCGGGCATGGGGTGCGGGGGGGCTTCTGGGGGCTTTCCCTTAGCAACATCTCCGCAGCTGATAACATTTGGCTGAACTTTCGGATCTTAACCTCCCTCCTGACTTTCTGCAGTCAAGCCCGCGTAAACTGATCGGAGGAAGAGACGCTCGGCGGGAAGACAAGTAAAATATTATTGACTGGGCTGCTTCTTGTCTATTAGGGAGAAAGAGCAAGAGGAGGGGAGAGCTCCCCAGTTTGACAGGCTTCAAGATAATCAGGGGAGGAATCGAGGCAAGAGAGTAACCCTGAGAAAAGTAAGAAAGCGGCGCCTTGCGAGAGGTCATTGTTTCATGTAGAGGATAAACAAGAGCAGCAAACAAGGGGGCGGCTGGCTTTGGGAGCCCACAGTTTAGGGCTTAATACTTCAAATGATGCAAGGCTACCCACCGCCAAAACGAAAGGAGTATATTCTTATGTAAGGAGGAGACTAAAATCCGTTAAGTGTGCGAAGTCCCTAAAGAGGCTCCTAATAATTGCATGAGTTGTTTTAAATTGGAGGTGGGGAACCTGTGGGGCCCCCAGGTATAGCTGGACTCCAAATACCATCAACCCCATGTCAGGATTGTGGGAATTGTAGTCCCAACAGGTTGGCAGTATCCTTGTTTTGAATGCTTCGAACCATCAGATTCCTGAATGTTTTGAGATTTAGAGGCACCCTTCATAGGCACACCAGGTTGGATCCTCTTGTCCATGGAGTTGTCCCTCACAGTGTGGGTGTTATACCACGTGAGAGGCCCATTCTCACCGATTGGTACACCTCTGGGAGCAAGGGTGTTGACTGGCCAGGAAACAGCCATGTGATGCGTCTTATCAACACCACTGAGATATTTGCACAGACCATAGTGGAAATCCTCTAGGCGTTAGGCCTAACCGTACCCAGTGCATGGTGGAAGCTGAAGATGTAAAAAGGTTTGAGATCCAGATGTATTGCAAACTATGTTTGGGGCTTACGGCAGAGTTGGGTCAGTGATGGACCTACTGGCTGCAAACTCATCCCATTTCCTGATAAGGGCTTCTGAAGTGAGCCCATCTCCTCATGAAGCAAAAAGGGAAATAAGTGCTCCCCCTTCTGGAAACAACATGGGTGCAATTGTGGTGGAGAATCTACTGCTCCACATGCCGGTTAGGATCACCCCCTTACCTTGGAGTAAGCCTCATAGAACTCAGTGGGGCTTACTTCTAGGCAGACATGCACAGGATTATGCAGTAAAGCTATATATAGAGTCATATAAACAAGGGGGGGGGGCATTTCCAGTCCCAATCATATATTGTTCATAGATTCAAAATCTATTCATAAATGCAAATTCAACATTCTGTCAAAAAAAGTTATTATAAACGCATATGGCTTTTGGTATCCAACTTTATCAGCACATTGCACTTTCTCTCTGTTTCAAAATATCATCTATTTTCTTTTTGTTGTAATTTCTGTGAATTGATGGTTAGCTTTTTGAGATACCTACCCCCCCCCCCTAAAAAAACCCTGCTACTTTTTGTGGTACTTTTTATTTGTTTCCACATTCTTTGTCCTACAGAGCCTTGAATTCTGCCGGTCTCCTTTTAAAGCAGTCCTCAAAACCTCAGCCTGGATTTTCAGTTCCCATCATCTTCTGCTTAGAAATGGGGATGTTATCACTGAGTACACTGTACGTATTCCTCCACCTTCCTCTGCATTTTACAGGTGAATTCACAATGCATCTCCACAGCAGTATTTAAACAAACACAGCTAGAACCACTAGCCCAGAGGGAAGGTTTCTTGCTAGCATGCATCAAGAAACTCAGGTTGCAATTTCCACTGTCAGTACCTGGTTTGTTATTTGGAGCTATCTTGAATGGTCTTTGCATTGTGCTTTGGAAAGAGAATGAGGAGAAATCATATTCCCATTTAAAGGAGATGTTTGATCCCTTCCTGGCTCCTCATTTCCAGTTAGAGATGGAAACATTCCCTCCAGATGTTTAGCCTGCAGAAGACAGAGAGGTGGCAGGATAGCCATCGTCAAATGTCAGAAGGGGTGCCATAAGCAAGCTTGTTTTCTACTGGTCCAGAGGGGAGGACCCAAACCAATGGATTCAAATTTCAAGAAAGATGATTCTGACTAAACCTTAGGGAGAACTTTATAATGTTAAAAGCAGGGGTCAGCAGACTTTTTCAGCAGGGGGCCAGTCCAGTGTCCCTCAGACCTTGTGGGGGGCCGGACTATATTTTGGAAAAGAATAAGAAGAAGAACAAGTTCCTATGCCCCACAAATAACCCAGAGATGCATTTTAAATAAAAGCACACATTCTACTCACGTAAAAACACGCTGATTCCCAGACCATCTGTGGGCCGGATTGAGAAGGCAATTGGGCCGCATCCGGCCCCCGGGCCTTAGTTTGCCTACCCATGGACTAGAGCCATTCAACAGCGGAGTGGACTCACTCGGAAGGTGGCAAACACTCCTTCCTTGGGGTTTTAAACAGAGGCCTTTCGGTGTGATTCCTGCATTGCAGGGGGTTGGACGAGACGACCCTTGGGGTCACTTCCAATTCTATGAATCTATTATTCATCCATATGGAAATTTCTAGGATGCAAGCCACTCAATGGAACCATTCATCAAAGGAAAAGGAAATCCTCACTTAAATTGTGGTGTGCTGTCTGTGGGTAACGCCAAGATCCATTTTCATGCCCAGGCAATGTGACCCACCACCCTCTTATCCCAAATGACAATCATCTTGGGTTCAAATCAGGCCACAACTTTATTGATTAAGGATGTAAATGAGTTTGCCCTGGCATTGGGTATATCCAATATTATCCAGCCTACCGGCTGGACAGTTAATGACTGTATTGAAACAACATAACCATGCCTGCTGTGTGGCAGTGAGGGTGGCAAAGAAGGCCCACTTCTCTGCCTCCATCACATCTTCAGGTAGCCTCCCAGCTTTTTCATATCACATGAGGTCTATTAACATCTATAACGTGGAACATTATATCCTTTGGAAACCCACTTTGAATTATTTGGAAGGCACTTTGAGGATAACGCCTTTGAGATGCTGTTGTAAGGAGCTACCTACCGGGGCCTGCTGGCAAAGATGGAAGTCTTCTTGACCAGAAAATACAACTTAAAAAATAAATAAAAATCCACATCAACTTTCTAAGCATCTGAATAGGCTTGTCTAAACAATGTTGTTTTTAGCAGGCATCAAGAAGAATACAGTGATAGCGCCTGTGTAGGTGCTGCTGAACAAGGCAGCTACGGCAATGGCTTGCCTCTCCAAAAGGGTATGGGAGTATGTGATGCTAATGACCAAGGTGATGGTCTACCAGGCTTGCATGTTGAGCATGCTGCTTTATGGTAGTGAGACATGGGCAACTTATACCCACCAGGAGCGACATCTCACCTTGACTTCACCTCCAAAGGCGCACTCTTCCATTGTCCCGCGAGACAGAGATGGATACCAACCAACCAAGAAATGTAGAGCAGATATTCTGTGGTACCTGTAATAGTGCAAATTCTACTTATCAAAGTGGTCAAGTGGGCACATGTAAGGTAAAGCGATCTCTTTTTTGTTTGAGGACAGCTTAGGCAATGGTCAGTGGTAATGGCAACTGTAGATCATCATCTGCAGGGTGAAAGGTTGCCCATCCCTGTGATGGAAGATGAAGATGTGGATGAGATGAACACCTACATTCCCAGAAACCACAAGTGTTTTGGAGTCAATGTGATTTGATGTTATTTAAAGGATGCTCCAAAATACTACCTTGTAAAGAAAACAACTTGGGTTCCCCTTGGGTTAGTGGTTTTAATACACCACTGATACCTATTTTTGTTTAGATGCTTCTGGAGAAAGGTGACAGCACTTCAACACTATGCAAGATATTATATATATATATATATATATATATATATATATATATATATCTGCATTCCAGAGTCCTACCTCATTTATGTAGCTCTTAATACAGTTATACAGTCAGCTGGTTAGCGTTGCCTTTCGGGTAGTAATGAGGTCTTCTCCAGCCCTTCAGCTGCTATAAAGTATTCGGAAGTTAAACGCACAGATGAAAAAAAATTTGTCTCAATTTTATACTTCTGCAAAAAATGGTAATTTTGTACTTAAAATGTACAAGATGGATGTTCAGAAATGTACGCTGATAGCCTAAATTATATTTGGTCATAATTTATGTAGTACAGTCCCAAAGAGATGCAAAATAGAGAGAAGCATAATTTATCTGTTGGAATCAGAGATAGCTTTGCTAAAACTCCCATTTATTCTATCCCCTATAGTTTCAACCAGCCTTTGTCCTTAGGGCACATTCTGTTTAAGTTTTCCGTTTTGCCGTTTGATCACATATTGTAGCCTATCATTTGCCCATCGTCGGAAGCACATTCCCCCTCGCAAGATTACAACCGCACCTAGAAAACATTTCATTTCGAAAATGCAACATATTTATAGCAATATAGAAACAGTATTAAAATAAAGTATCTAGCACAGAAATATATGTGTCTGGTAAACCCCATAAATACCAAGCCCATCTACTATTGCTTATGCAGCACAGCTACATGTTTGGTGTAAGGTTTATTTAAAAAAAGAGAGAGTTACATTTTGCAGGAATCAATGAGTCAATTTCTGCATGAGTTTTTTAACAGGGGTTGAGAAACTATGACCCTCCAGAAGGGGGAAGGGCCGTGGCTCAGTGGCAGACCATCTGCCTTGCATGCAAAAAGTTCCAGGTTCAATCCCCGACATCTCCATGTAGGGCTGGGAATGACCTTTGCCTGAGTCCCTGGAAAGCTACTGTCAGTCAGTGTAGACATTAGATGGGCTCAGTGAGTATAAGGCAGCTTCCTATCTCCCTATCTTCCTATGTTTTTGAACTCCAGCTTCCATCAGCCCCAGCCAGCACAATGGTCAAGGGTGATGGGCAACACGTGGAAGGCCAAAGGTTCCCCATTCCTGATTTACAACTTAGGAAATGTCAACCGATTTGGTTGGACAGTGCTTATCCTAAAGCCTGTTACCTTTTTTATTCAGAGGGGGGACCACCCTTCCATTTAGTTCATCCCAATCAAATGGAACTTGACTGAAATCCGCCCAGTGTAGGGTTCAGCGGCATTTATTTTGCAAAGCAAAACTCTTCCATGTAGAAAATTAGATCATAAACGTACATCAAAAACATCCACATTAATAAAATAATGATAGTCTTAGCAGCATTAATGCTACAGCCTGCAGCCATCCCACTTTCGGTTGCAGCCGTCCCTCAGATCTCAGTGCAAACACAGCTGGATCTGGCCAGGACTCTGCTTGGAAGACTACCAAGGGAACCCTAAAACATACATGAAGTGCTAATGTAAATTCGTCACCTCAATTCCATCCCCCTCACATCTGTGTGGTCCTGTTAAGCTTGTCAGGAAGGGAAGCATTCCCATCAGAGGTATTGTGAACTGTGGACAGCAGCAAGTGTCTAGAGGCTGGTATTTGGGGCAGGATCATCGAAGCACGTGCCAAGTACATTCAAGAGGGTGAGGCAAGGTCTACAGGTCAAGCAAGCACAAGCTGGGGGCAAGAGGTCAGCTCTGATTGTTCCACTTCAGGCAGCAAGGAGGTGTGTTGCATTACTGAAAGCCCTCTCAAGAACACACACAGGACAAGACCCCCATTCCCTGGGA
This sequence comes from Podarcis cretensis, assembly GCF_951804945.1. Classification (NCBI taxonomy): domain Eukaryota; kingdom Metazoa; phylum Chordata; class Lepidosauria; order Squamata; family Lacertidae; genus Podarcis; species Podarcis cretensis. The sequence goes on from NC_137177.1 coordinate 64,013,533, forward strand.
AGAGCACCCAATGGAGACAGCAGACTTGGTTTCTGCCCCAAATGAAGTGTTATCTTTTTGTGTTTAGGAAAAGGAGGCTCTAGGTACAGAGTGGGTACAGGATTTCAAAAGGAAGTTATTGGGTATTATTAATGGGCATATAAGCTAGAGGTATAGAACTATTTTTAATAAATAAATAAATAAACTGATCATCTTGGGAAGCCCTTTGACAAACTACAACAGAAAAACATATTTATGATAGGAAGGTGGCCGGCTGTCTTTCGTTGGAGGTTTTTAACCTCTGTTGGATGACTATCTGTCAGGGTTTCTTTAGCTGCAATTCCTGCATTGCAGGGGGTTGGACGTAGTAGTAGTAGTAGTAGTAATAATAATAACAACAACAACAACAACAACAACAACAACAACAACAATAATAATAATAATAATAAATTATTTTATTTATACCCCGCCCTCCCCAGCCAAGACCGGGCTCAGGGCAGCTAACACCCAATATAAAAACAAATTGATTGATATGCAACTTAAAAACAAGATTAAAATACATCAAAACATTAAAACATTAAAATACAGCCTCACGGTATTTTAGATGGCCTTTGGTGTCCTGTCTAACCCTACAGTTCTGTGAAGGTGGTGCCCTCTCCTTCATTGGAGGTTTTTAAGCATAAGTCAGATGGCCGTCTGTCAGGGATGCTTTAGTTGTGATTCCTGCATGAGAGGGACTAGATGACTCCTTGGGTCTTTTCCAACTCTACAATTCTATGATTATATTATTCAATTCAGAAAATTTCTCATACCCCACCCCCACCCCACCCCCCAAAAAAACCTGATACAGTGAGAAAATGCTGGTGGATGTCTATCACAGCGGTTATGTTAGCCGTCTGTATAACAGAATGAGGTTAGATCACCACTACCTGGATCCATGTGCCACCCAATCTAGACAGTGATTTCTCCTCCATGCAATCCCAAAGGCAGGTGGAGGGAATTAACATCCCTGTTTCCATGTGTGAACCAGCCCCATGGCAACGCGAAAGAGATCTCAGAAATTATTCCCTACCCTCCTGGTTGCTTTCCATTGTGAGGAGATGAAATAGCACCCTAGATGCCATGCTTCAGATAAGAGCTTCAACTGAAGCCTCATATATTTTGTTGATATTAAAGATCTTATGGCTTTTTGAAGCTGAGTGTTGGTATTAATCATTCGCTTAACACACTGTCAGGCTTTTCTCATTTTTAAAGCTGCCCCACCCCTTTAACTCAACGTCGCCATGCCAGCATGAAACATCTTTTCCCAAAGAGACACTTAGCTGAGGGGTAGCCCATCCTATCCTGAGGGCTCAAGGCTGATTGCAATTTAAGATAAATGCAATGCAGACGCTCTGTTGTGTACACACTATGGAGACCCTCCAGGCTAGAGTTTTCTTGAGATTGTATCCCACAGCATGTTCTTGATACAAGAATAGGGCATTGGAGGCAGATATATTCTGCTTAGTTTCCCCAAGGTTACATCACAATATTGTTGTTTGGTGCAACAAAACTGGGCAAAAATAAACCAGAACATTTGTGAGATTTCAGCAGGACGTGATGGGATGATGATAAGGATGATGATTTCAATTTATTACCTGTCCTTCATTAGCAGGTGAACAAGGCCTGTTACAACAATACAGTGGTACCTTGGGATAAGAACTTAATTTGTTCCAGAGGTCTGTTCTTAACCTGAAACTGTTCTTAACCTGAAGCACCACTTTAACTAATGGGGCCTCCTGCTGCCACTGCGCCGCCAATGCACAATTTCTGTTCTCATCCTGAAGCAAAGTTCTTAACCCAAGGTACTATTTCTGGGTTAGTGGAGTCTGTAACCTGAAGTGTATATAACCCGAGGTACCACTGTATAAAATTCAGTATTAAAAAAACAGTTAAAACAAACCGCAATCAAAGGAAAAGGGTGGGTCCTGAAAACACACATCTCAGGCACAAAAGGTGTGTTTTCAACATTCTCCAAAATCTGTACAGTGAAGATGGCAGGTATCCCTCTGTGCACTGACTGGAAATGAAGCAATGTGACTACCCCAAAACTTGTGCAGGTGCAAATGGTATGGAAGGCGGGATCATGTGTGACTGCCCTGATAGCATCATGGAATTGTAGAGCTGGGACCCAAAGAGCCATCTAGTCCAAACCTCTGTCGGATTGCAGGAATCACACCTGAAGGGGCCCTATCAAATATATATATTTTAAATGCCACAATATACTACGTATACTCCGACAAACACTGCATAGACACTGGGTGTCTTTCTTGCTGTCTTTCAGAAACCAGGCTAGCTCTGTCCTGTTTGCTTGAGTTTTTGATACTATTCAAGATCTTAGCTCAGACTCTGATGGAAACCAACTTGAATGGCTTCAAAAGGGATATAGACAAATTAATGGAGTTCTAAGCCATCGCATCTAGTGTTGGAGGTGTTAGGCCTCTGAATACCTGATCCTGGAGATCACAGGAGGGGAGAGTGCTCTTGTCCTCAGCCTCTGCTTGCAGGTTTCCCAGTAGAGGAATCTGGTTGACTGTAAGAACACAACAAGATGGGCCCCCTCTGACCTGGACCACGCTGGCTCTCATAACTACATCTATAAATGCATATTGCAGCCAAGAACTGCAGTGTGCCATTTGCAGAGATGCAAAATCCAATAGATGGCCAAGTCTTGATATGTACATACACCTGAGTAGTGTGTATCAAGTCATTTTGCCATGGAACTGACAAATATTGAATTCCTCAAGCAGCCTGATGGAAATACAGAAAACAACTAAATTCCTAGGCACTTCTTTGAAGCCTTCCAGCACTGGTTGGCTTAGCACGAGCATCTCAAATCCTTTGTCTTGATGTTCCTCATTGCCTTGAGCTATGCTTTGAAACAGGGCCAGCTCACCCATGTGGCAAGGTGAAGCGACTGCCTCAGGCAGCAGGATCCTGTCTCCAAGCACCTCCTGCTGGTGCCATGGTATCAGCAATGGCTGTGGCGTGATCCTTGGAGGCCATATTTGCTACTTCCTTGGCAGCTCCGTCCCATGCAGCCTCAACATCAGTCTCTTGGTAAATAAGAGCACTGCTGATCTCTTTCCACCTTTATTCCCTTGTTTCTGATGTAGATATTAATTCACCCCTTCAAGGCACCATTTTGTGCCATCAGGTGCCAAATTGTCTTGGGCCGGTCAATGACACACAAATGTTAATGTTGCTCATTTGAAAGGGCTTGTTTGAAAGGCTGCTTTTGAAACATCACCCTTTAAGGGAAGGGGGAGGAAAAGGAGCAGCGAAGAGCTTGACCAAGGACATCCCATTACTCTCATGGTCACCTCCTCTCTTCAGGAACGGCATAGGGCTCTCTGCTCTCGAAACTGCCAACAGCTTAAACACATGTATGGTAGGACTCCCTTGCAAATAAACCAATTAATTGTGCTCTGTTCAATGATTCAATGACGGCCAACTCCATCTGTAGCAATTAGTTCATTTTAATTAAATAACTCACCCAGTGAAGTATTTGGGTTCACGTCCATCATTCCCAGTATTTATTGTGTGCTGTTTTCTCTATGCACATCAGGTTGGCCCCTATGACATGTCTCCCTAAATGAGGTATCTGTCACTTGACGATGCTATTGTTTTGTTTTACTGTGATTACAGTCTTCATTTAAAGCAGTGGTATACCACTTTAAAGAGTCATGGTTTCCTCCAAAGCACCCTGGGAACTGAGTGCTGAGAGTTGTTACGAGATTCCCCCCATTCCCCTCCAAGAGCTGTGATTCCTAGGAAGGTGAACCTGATTGTCAAACCACTCTAGAAATTGTATCTCTGTGCAGGAAATAGGGATCTCCCAAATTCACACTGAAGTACTGATGGATTCTCATAAGGACTTCATGTGGTTGTGTGGAGACCTGGAGGTTGGGAAAAAATGAAAACTAGGGTATAAATCAGTATAGAATATGGTATGCCTTCTGTTATGTACTGAGTCGAATAGGATCCAAACTGCAGCAGTCTGATTGGTCCTAGAACAATGCAGCAGTATGATTGGTTGGCAGGAGCCACCCAATCATGCTCCAGATTGAAGTGAATCCACAACCTGATTGGCTTACAGTAGAATTCCGGAATTAGCCAATCATGTGCAGCCCATTGTGTAAATAATGTATATAAAGCAGATACTTTGAGGGGACATTCATTCATTCCTCCTCACCACCATGAGCTGAATAAAGAGCATGAAATCACTTTGCGACTCTGAGTATATTTCACTGGCGACGAAGGTGGGATCCCGCTGAGCTGACTGCCACACACAGCACCACAGCACCGCCACCTGCCGCACCGCTGCCTCGCACCGTGTATACAGGCTTCAGCTCCGGGACACAAGGAACTCAGAATGGCAACCGACAGCAGCTTCTCGCCGTTCAACCCAGCATCTGGAGACTGGGAAGCGTACGCCTCCCGTTTCACCTTCCTCCTAGAAGCCAAAGGGGTCACCGATGATGCCAAGAAGAGGGCAATATTCTTCAGCGTCTGCGGAGAGGAGACATTTGAAATCGCCCGGGCTCTCCTTGCGCCTGAAGACGTTGCTACTGTTCCATACAAAACAATAATGGAACAGCTGAAGGGGCACTTTTCGCCACAGCCCTCAGTGGTGGCTCGTCGAAATGCCTTCTACGCAAAGCGGCAAGCCCCTGGGGAAACCATAACTGGGTTTGTGACCTCTCTCCGCCAAGCCGCCCGGTTCTGCAACTTCTCAGAGCTGGAGAACATGCTTCGTGACCGCCTCGTCGGTGGCCTGAGGGATGAGAAGCTGCAACGACGCCTCTACGCTAAGAAGAACCTAACGTTCCAGGTCGCTCTGGAGGAGGCCCTGGCAACGGAAGCTGCCGAGAGGTCGACGCAAGAGGCACGGCCGAGCCAGCCGTCCCAACCGAGGGTCCACCACGAAGACCTCACCGATGACTCAGGATCTGACAGGGAGGAGGTGCACCGAGTACAGCAGTGCACTCAAGCAGCCCACATACCACAGCTGCCTCGACGAGAAGGAGGGAACTGCGCAAGCTGTGGAGAAAGTCACGAGAGGAGGACCTGCCATTTCTGCAACACAGAGTGCAGGCAGTGCAGAAAATTGGGACACATCGCCCGGGTGTGTCGGGCTCGGCCCACCCGACGCCAGGCATCAGATGACCAAGCCAAGAACCCCAGGTCCCGGGGCCCAACGCACCAAGGCAACTCGACGGAGCTCACAGACTTCCAGGTATACCAGTTGCCCCACCCCAACGTAGAGAAAATTTATGTAGAGGTACAGATAGAGGGGCCCCCATGCCGCATGGAGCTTGACACGGGTTCAACTCTATCCATAATCTCGGCAAGGACCTTAAGGAAACTGTGTCCTACTGGCGGTCCCAAACTCAGGCCGGCCCCATTCACCCTCCGGGACTTCCAGAAATGTAAGGTCCCCACAATGGGGGTGGGGACCTTCAGGGTGCAATACCGAGGGCGGACGCGGCAACTGGACTTGCTTGTGGTCAAGGGCCCCTACATTAGCTTACTGGGATCGGCATGGTTTGGACCACTGGGGCTAGCTGTCACCGGGGTGAACCACACTAGCTTACAAGTGGACGTGGACGCCATATGCAAGGAATTTCCGGGGGTTTTCGATGGGAAATTGGGACAGTATACGGGCCCCCCCATTGCTCTACAGCTTGACCCCGCAGTACGACCGGTCAGGCTCAAGGCCCGCCGGGTCCCGTTCGCCCTGAAACCCCGTATAGACGAGGAATTGGACCGGCTCATGGAGCAAGGAGTGCTGGAACCGGTGCCTAATGCCCCCTGGGAAACCCCAATCGTCACACCTGTCAAGCCCAATGGTTCAGTCCGCATCTGCGCAGACTACAAATGCACCATAAACAAGGCCCTCACGGCCCATGCATACCCAGTGCCAGTGGTCAGCCATGTCCTTGCCACCCTGGCTGGGTCGAAAATTTTTGGCAAGCTGGACTTGGCCCAAGCATATCAACAGCTGCCAGTAGATGAGGCCACAGCAGAGGCACAGACGATTGTGACGCACAGAGGAGCATTCAGGGTAAAGCGGCTGCAATTTGGTGTCAGTGTGGCACCAGGCATATTCCAGAATCTAATGGACTCTCTCCTTAAAGGGATTCCTGGCATCACCCCCTTCTTTGATGATGTGTTGATTGCCGGGCCCACACCAGAGGAGTTTGAGGACCGCCTCCGCACCGTTCTGCACCGTTTCCAGACGGCGGGTCTTAAGGTGAAGCGGGAAAAATGTCTACTAGGAGTGCCCCAGGTGGACTTTCTGGGATGTATGGTGGACGCAGAATGGGTCCACCCGACTGGGGACAAGGTACGGGCCATTTGTGATGCCCCAGCGCCCAAAAACAAGACTGAACTTCAGGCCTTCTTGGGACTATTGAACTTTTACCATTCCTTCCTTCCCCCACAAGGCGGCAGTAGCGGAGCCCCTACACAGACTCCTGGACAAGTGGGCCCCTTGGGTGTGGGGCCAGCACCAGGAGGCCGCATTCCAGGCAGTCAAGGACTTGCTTGTCTCAAACTCGGTCTTGGCACACTTCGACGAGAGGCTGCCGGTGGTGCTAGCATGTGACGCCTCGCCCTATGGCATTGGCGCTGTCCTGGGACACCAACTCCCGGATGGAAGAGAGGTACCAGTAGCATACTTTTCCCAGACACTCAACACAACCGAGCGGAACTACTCACAAATCGACAAGGAGGGTCTGGCAATCATGAAGGGAGTAAAAAAATTCCATGATTTCTTGTACGGGCGGCCCTTCACCGTGGTGACTGACCACAAACCGTTGCTTGGCTTGTTTGCCCCCGAAAAGCAGACCCCCCAAGTGCTGTCTCCTCGCGTCCTCAGGTGGTCAATTTTCCTTGCCAGCTACCAGTATGCACTGATTCACCGCCCTGGGAAGGCGATGGGCCATGCAGACGCCCTCAGCAGGCTACCACTACCGGAAACAGGCCCCGACCCAGCACCTGCACAAGAGGTTATGAGCCTGGAGCTGCTTCCCGACCGCCCCATTCAGGACTGGGTGTGGAGGGGATGGCCCAGCAGCAGCCCCGGGCCAGAATTCGCCGGCTACACAACCCGTAAACATGAACTGTCGGCCCACAAGGGGTGCCTGTTATGGGGAAGCAGGGTCATTGTTCCCCAGCCCCTCCGCAAAAGGGTCCTCACAGCCCTACACGAGACACACCCAGGGGTAGTAAGAATGAAGGCCCTTGCCAGGAGTTATGTGTGGTGGCTGGGGATCGACGGAGAGATAGAGGCCTGGGTCAAACACTGCCAGGCCTGCCAAGAATCCCGCCCAGATCCCCCAAGGGCCCCAGTCCAGTCCTGGGAGTCCGCCCGAGCACCATGGTCACGCCTGCATGTGGACTTCGCTGGCCCCTTTCAGGGGAAAACATTCTTCATAGTGGTGGACTCCTACACCAAATGGCTGGAAGTCGCACTGGTACCGTCCACTTCTACGTCCGCAGCCATCCGGGTACTACGCAGGCTGTTTGCAACCCACGGGCTCCCTGACACTCTCGTCTTAGACAACGGGACTGCATTTACGTCAGGAGAATTCCAAACCTTCACAGCGCAGAACACCATCCGCCACATCCGTTCGGCGCCATTCCACCCTGCCACCAATGGCCAAGCAGAACACATGCGACTCTGAGTATATTTCACCTTCTATAAATTGTTGTGGTTGTTGCTATTGTTGTTGTCTGACCCATTACTGTCTGATTCCTGTAACAAGAAAGTGGAGAAACAATTAATAACAAAGAAGCTGCAATAATAGGAAACCAGTGTATTCATGTGTTTGAAATCGGAAGTGGGTTTCATGTATATACAGGAATTCCTTTACGATGCCCTAGTATTCTGTATGTTTTAAAGTACTGTTGTGAGTTTTTCTTGATTTTCTTGTTTTATCCTTTTATAAACCACTTTGAGGGTTGCTTCTTCTTTCTTACAATGAAGAGGTGTATAAATAAAACAATCCTGTATTTTGAATTTGCTTTTCATAATACATTTTGTATTTTATGTTGGAGAAACGTCATGGTGCACCTGTAGCAGCAAAATTGGATGTCTACATCTGCCCCACTTCCAGTAAAACATGTCTCTTCCATACTGGCCTCTAAAGGTTAAAAAAAAAAGAAGGTAAAGGACCCCTGGGTTGCAGCGCTCATCTCGCTTTCAGGTCAAGGGAGCCAGCGTTCGTCCACAGAAGACAGCTTTCCTGGCCATGTTGCCAGCTTCTGGCTCAACAGAACACCATGATGAAAGCCAGACTACACAGAAACACTGTTTACCTTCCTGTCAGAGTGGTACCTATTTATCTACTTGCACTGGCGTGCTTTCGAATTGCTAGGTTGGCAGGAGCAGGGACCGAGCAACGGGAGTTCACCCCGCCATGGGGATTTGAACAGCTGACCTTCCGATTGGCAAGCCCAAGAGGCTCAATGGTTTAGACCACGATGCCACCTGTGTCTGTACACCCACAGCAAATGCTTTAACTCTCCAATGATTTGACTTTACCCCTGAAGACATACTCTTCCACTGTGTCCTGTGACAGATGGATGCCAACAATATACAACTATCACACCCAAAATTCAATAAAAAATAATTGCATAAAAAGAGAACGAGAAATTGAAATGGACAGTTTCCCAATATTTCCCTCCCCACCAGTGCTTCGATTCTTTGGGGGAAGGTAAGGAGACCACCCCCACCTCCTGACTTCTCTCACTTTTCACCAAATCTTCATACACACACAAACACACAAACACCAATAGCCTGCTAAAAATAATATATGGGGAAAGTCCCTCCTCTCCAAAACACTCTATAATTCAAGCCCTGCTTGCTATCAACTAAACATTAAATAGCAATAGTACTCGTAAGAAAACTAAGATCAAAGAACTCTTTATACTTATTCCATTCAAAAATCAGAAAGAATCGAGTCAGTAATGTGTCATAGAAGATCACAGCATCCTTGCATATTCACAAAGGTATTGCGGGGGGGGGGGGAGGTTGAAATGAGATTATATTATCATGACCCAAATTGTCGCTATCGTAAAAAATAAGTTATTAACTCTGACAATTAGCACTTTAAAGAGGGGTTACACATTAGAGAGGATCTACACCACAGTGTGCAATTGAATTTAGACAAGGCCTTAGCCCAAACAGGCCTTGCCAGAGGAACCCGAATATTGGTCAGGTTGGGTTGAGACAGCCCCAGATTGCGGCTGGTTGGGTTGGGAGGGCTCAGAGCATTCGGGGCCTGTTAGGGGGTGGTGCATCAGTCAGGAAGGTGTGTCACGTGTGGGAGGGGAGAAGGAGAAACTGCCAGAGAAAGGGACCCACCGGGCATCTGTATTGTAGCAAAATTAACGTTTGAGGCTGAAGGAAATCTCCACATGGCAGTGAGAAAACAAAGGGTGTTTATTGCCAGCAATAAAGGCTCCAAAAGCTGAGCAAAGCCCAAAAGGGTGGGGCCTGCTTTATATAAATAACTGTTATTTGTTAAAGCAATACATATGCATAAACTTCCTCCAATCTAAAGTTACAACACAATACTAATTGTACCATGTGTGGTCTTTCCTTCATTACCTATTCATTAGGCAAGGAAACAAAGGACTCTCTCTTGTCAAATGTAGACACTTAGGAATGTTGTTTATAACCTTGGAACTAAAGCTGCTCCTAGCACAAGATAAGGCACTTACAAAGAAACAACAGACACAAGGCCTCTAGCCTGGCTAGTTAGCTGAGCTTATAGGTCTCTATGTGCATCAGTATCTTCATGGAGAAAGGTAGGGATGAGGATGGAATGGCCTTTTCCGCCCAGTCTCTCCTTCTTCCCAACCCAAAAGCAGCACCAAACAAGATTGGGTCTTCACGCTTACCAGCCAATTCTGCATGGTGCTGGTTGCTGTTCCTTTCGTTGCTGAGAAGCCACTTGCATAGAAGTAGTAACCTGTCAGCCTCTTGTGAAGGGCCTTTGACAGGCAGGTGAGACAACCTGTTGGCCATCAGGCATTATAATGGCATTATGTGATTGATAGGGGGTTGTCTCATGCACCTGTCAATGTTGGCCCATAGGAAGACATAATGATCTGGTCTGTCACGCCAAAAATGTTCCCCATTCCTGATTTAGAGCTTAAAAAAAAGAAAAAAAAGAAAAACCTTGGCAAATGACCCTATTTGGGGTCAAGGAACAGTCTGTAACTTTCTTGCTGCTAAAACTGCAAGTCTCACTGTAGTAGTAGTAGTAGTAGTAGAAGAAGAAGAAGAAGAAGAAGAAGAAGAAGGGGAGGAGGAGGAGGAGGAGGAGTAGGAGGAGGAGTTTGGATTTGATATCCCGCTTTATCACTACCCGAAGGAGTCTCAAAGCGGCTCACAATCTCCTTTCTCTTCCTCCCCCACAACAAACACTCTGTGAGGTGAGTGAGGCTGAGAGACTTCAGAGAAGTGTGACTAGCCCAAAGTCACCCAGCAGCTGCATGTGGAGGAGCAGGGAAGCGAACCCGGTTCACCAGATTACAAGTCCACCGCTCTCAACCACTATACCACACTGGTTCTCATAACCACTACACCAAAGCTCTTAACCACTACACCACAGTGTACCACTAACTTGCAAGGTCCACTGTGCTCAGTCACAGGTGAAGAGATGGAGGGGTGAGGGTCAAGGCTGGGCTTTGCACAGATCAGTTTGCTGTGCCTGAATCATAACAATTAAGCAGCCACCAAACCATTTGAATCCAGCCTCTCTCATATGACATTCATGTAGGCCAACCAAAAATATTAACAGTGGGGTGCACATCAGAAAAACATAAAAAAGGAGGGCAGTTGAAAAGCACTTTGGCTCCTAACAATCATGGGCTGTATTTTAACCCTCGACATGTCAAGCATTGGCATGTCTCCTGGGGGATCGAAGATCTAAGGTTAACAACTTTGTGTTTTAAAAATTCATTGAAGTACGAACGATATTGTTGCCACTGAACATACTTTGCAAGGAGCCGGGGGGGGGGGGAGAGAGAGAGAGAGAGAGAGAGATACCCCCATAGGATACTTGGCAATTAACTCCAGCACTGTCAGCAATCTTTGGAGAAATTTCTGAAACGTGGCAAAACCCTTGCCTTCACTGCACGCAAGACAAAAAGCTTCTGCAGCGACAACAGCCAGCATTGCAATATGTGTGTGTATGTGTGTGTGAGTCTTAGTTCTTAACCAAGCCGCTAATCACGCAAATTATTGCAACTAATTACATCTGAAGGTCTAATTAATTCTTTCAGTACCACATCATTTAGTACGCATTCACAACACAGCACCTGTTTTGAAAATCCTCGCAGTTAATTTGTTTATAAACAAACACTATTTGCATAAAATGTTTAATGACTGGTTTAACCGCCACTACAATACTCCCGCTTTGTCTTAGCAGAGCCGAGGTCATCGAAGGCCACCATAAATTAATTTTAAACTATACAAATTAATTTAAATAGAATGTGCGAATTTCTCATTAATAAAGGAAACATTTCTAACATGTTAATTAATATCTCTGTAACAGGCTAATTACTGTCTGCATAACAAGTGCATCTACTACCCTACCTTAAAGGGTATACTAAAAAAGAGGGGGGGGGAGATACCAACAGAGCAAAACATTCGGCACGTACACTCATCATAATTATGTCTGGAATACATTTCAGGATAGCAGAATGAGAGAATGAACAACCACTTTGGTATTTTTAAAAATGGCTATTTAAGTCAGCTCTGCCTAACTTAAACCATCTTGGCCACTACTGTCATCTCTCACTGAATAGAGGAACACTGGAAGCTGCCTTATACTGAATCAGGCCATTGGTCCATCTACCTCAGTATTGTCAACACTGACTGGCAGCAGCCCTCCAGGGCTTCAGACAGGGAAGTTTTCTCCAGCCTACCTGGAGATGCTTCCAGGGATTGAACCTGGGACCTTCCGAATGCAAAACAGATGCTCTCCCACTGAGCATCTGTAACATAGAAAGCAAGAATGCACTTAATTTAAAACTTTACAGTCACACCTTAATCTTGGCAACTATATCACATGGACATGTCTTCAGCACTTGATCTGAAGGAATTTGTCACCAAAAAAGGCAAGGAAAAGGCATGCAAAGTGAGATTTGGATGCACCTGACACTGAAACTTTTAAGAGACTTAAGCTTTAACATCACAGTTCACAAGGTTGTTCAACATGATTTGTGTGCACGGAAACATTTTCTTCTGTATTTTAGGAAGATAAGCAAATGTTGTTCTATTACTTATTCTTGCCATTTAAAATAAATTTAGCCGTTTCACATTTTTTGCTTTTCGGGTTTTTTTCCTACAAGACATTTGTTTTTGAAAAAGCGTGTCCTCCCTAAGAGAGGGCACATGTTGCGGTGAGACCTGGAGACTGACCTCCTGTATTGGGGGCGGGGGTTGGATTGGTTAGCCACAGCACCCGATTGGTAGGTCCCTCACTGTTGGGTTCAGTCTGGCCAATGGGGCGCAGTCTAAACAGATTGAGGTACCTATATATACTTATGCACGTGACCCAGAGCTTCCTCTTTTGGCTCGTGCATTCGGAACACCCGCCCACCTCTCCCTAATTTTAGGGCATTGTGCGATTGACCTTGCTATGCTGCCATGTGTCGTCTGTCATTGGGACAGGGGCAAGGCAGGAATTTCCCCACTTGGCTGATTGGCTGTTGCCATTTGTGTTTCTTTTTTTAAAAAAAAATAATAATATTTATTAAGATTTTGGAAATTACAAAAAGAAAAAAGAAAAGTTAAACATAGAAAAACAGAAACAAAAACAAAAACACTACATAAAACATTAAATTAACCAAACAAAACAAAAACAATTAAAAACACTTCCAATATTTTCAATCTTAACTTTCATACACTTGTTTCATTGACTTCCTCAACGCCTCCCTTTTTGTATTCCACTTCAATTAACTATTTCAGCAAGTCCTTTCCATCTTCATCTATTTTCTGTCTTATAGTTAATTTTAACATATTGTAACCTAGTTTCCCCCCCCCCCTTTTAATGCATTAACAATCTATCTATACCTAGTTCCTTCTAACATTTCTGCCAAAGCCATATAACTTTATTCAGCCATTTGTGTTTCTCCTGCCGCATAGCAAATTGTCACAACTTGTAAGGTTGCGGATAGGCACTGGTTCAAGGTTTAGGGAAGTTTTTAATATTTAATGCTGTATTGTTTTTAACACTCGGTTGGAAGCTGCCCAGAGTGGCTGGGGAAACTCAGCCAGATGGGCGGGGTATAAATAATAAATTATTATTATTATTATTATTATTATTATTATTAGGTGATAGGGATGGGAGAGCGGTCTCGCCATCCCTATGTGAAGGGTATTCTGTTAAAGGAATCCCGGGACTCAAATGGTTTGGTCAACCCCCAAGAGGCCCGTGCCTGAGTCCAGGGAGGCATCTGGGTGGTGAACATAGTCTGTTCCCAGCTTTTCACCTACCCAGGTGTTCACCCTTGGCTGACCTATGCTGGTGCCCTGGGTCAGTGCTGCCTGCAAGGGTGCAGGGAGCTAGTCGAACCAGAGCCTATGCAACCACTCACCTTCTGTAATCAATAAAGTTGTGGCCTAAATTCTGCCAAAAACCAAAACTAAAATTCGAGTCAACTGTGAATTTATTTAGGGGGGAGGTCTCTGGGTCTGAACACACAAGTGACGTTAGCAAATTTGGGGTGGGGTAGGGGGTGCAGGTAGGACTCAAAATAGCCAACACCAACATGGTTTGTTATATGTACTTTTAAGCACTGAAAAATAAAGTTAAGAAGAAGGGTAGAAATGTCTCCCATTGCAGACCCCTTAGAAATGCTACTTCCTATGTCCCGCTATGGTGAGAACTGGTCCCAATAGCCAGTTCAGGTGTAGGGGGATGTCCATCCAGAGCCTGATAACACACCATTGCTTTGGAAGATGTAGCATAGATCTGACAGCTTAGCACATGGAGCCAAGGTAGCTTCAGTAAGTACACTGGTAGTACATACTTTCATTTCGTTTGAGAATAACATCACACAAAAAAGTTATTCCAAGACTGCAAAATGTGCTTCCACATTAGACAACACATGCATCCCTCCACTTGCTTCCATATATGGGGACCACATAAAGAAATACACTTCTAATTAGTAATCAACCTTCCTGCGATTCTCACAGCCTGCCTGGAAGTTCTGTGTGCAAGAATGAGGGCTGCCCCTTCTCAATATAGACAGATCCTACTAAGAAAATTAAATATAATCACCCTGCCTTCCTATCGAGCATATTCTTTGCATGAGTCATCCTTGAAATATGTTTATAGTTCCGAAGTTTGTTTCTGATTTGCAAGCATTTTCACATTTGATAAGCACCTGTTGTAAATTTCCATCCACTCATGAACCATTCTTACGATGGGGAGCTAGGAACTGTAAAATATATTTATACATCCTTCACCTGGTGGAGTGTTGCCCCTTAATGCACATTCTGATAAATTCATATCATTGAATTTCCCTGGGCTTTGTAGTGGAAGAAGACCCACTTCAAAAGGAATGTTATTATTCTGTTCTGAGGGCCGCACTCCTTTCTCACCAACTTTCCGGGGTCCGCTTGCCAGTGGTGGGCGGGGCCAGAGCCAAAAATGGACAGAACAACTGGTGTAGGTGTTACCTCTGTACAGTAATAATAATAATAAATTTAGGTTACTGTACACACACACTCCAGGCACAGGAGAGGCATTATCATAGTTCAAGGACACATGACCAGCCAAGCAAAAGCAGTTGTAGAGGTTGCGAAGCAGAGCTGGTAAATGCTGTGTTTGCTTGGGATTATGGGCTATGAAACAGTCCCAAGAGCCAGATAAAAAGCCCTGGAGGTCACATTGGGCTTTGAGTTTCCCCATCCCTGGTGCAGGGATATTGTTTACCAGGTGAGCTCTTTCAGCATGGAGCAGTGGTTAGGGTGTTGGACTACCTGGGAGACCAGGCTTCAAATCCCCACTCAGCCACAAAGCTCATCCTGGACCCAAGTCACTCACTTTCAGCCTAACCTACCTCGCAGGATTGTTGTGAGGATAAAATGGGGAGGAGGAAAACAATGGCGGTAGACAGATTAATAAGTAAGAAGCTGCATTCAGTTTGACAAGCAGTCCTTGCAGAAATATCAATTGACCCCACATTTTCTTCCAACTTGAAAGCGCAACTCCCTCCCCACTTTTAAGCAGGGGTCGAGAAGCGGTGGCTCCTCCAAACATTGAAAGTCGACTGCAATTCTTCTTGTCCCTGGCCAAGGGCTGGGGGATGATGGGAAGCTGGAATAAAACAGCATCTGATGGGCCACATCTTCTATAAAGCTTCTGCAATATGGAAGCTGAATGAAAGGGTAGTAGGAGTAGTATTTCTGCTGGAGATACAAATAGGGGAATGGAAGTGTGCTGTTGTAACACTCTCTTTGCAGTTTGTTTGCTTGTTTCATAAAATTTATACGCTGCTTGATTGTAAAAAAACAAGAGCAGTGCGGTTTACAAAAAAACAAAACAATATAATGTACAACAATCGTTCAAAACATAGAAAAAGTTAAGATATTAAAACAGGTTAAGACTCACACCAGTTTTCTAAGGACCCGGCTTTTCTAAACAAGAATGTTTTTAGCCGGATTGGGGAGATTCTTGTGCTTGAATCCTGCTTGCTGGTTTCTCGCATGCAGCTGTTCAGTCCCTGTGAGAACAGGATGCTGGACTAGATGGGCCATTGGCCTGATCCAGCAGCCCTCTTCTTATGTTAAAGCATGGGGCAGTGGGTGCTTTTTTAGAATGCTAATCTCATTATGGGGGAGAGTGGCCTGTATCTTTTCCCATTCTGCTTTCGTTAGGCACTCGGTACGCTGCTTTCCTTAGCAAGCCCTAGCGATAGCTCAATCTCACTTTGCTACAAAAGTTCCAAGGGCCTTGAGGATATGCATTTGGTGTAAACAAAGCAGACTTTTAATTCAAGGAGATAACGCGGCCAGCAGCACAGCTGTTTGCGGGGGAGCAAGGCCAGAGCAGGGCCGGAACCACCCCTCTGCTTTTTTCAACTTTTAATAAGTTATAGGACACACACACACCCCACTTTCCCATGCCCAAACGGTACCCTAAGTAATGCTCCCCACTTCTCCACCATCACCACCTCCCCATTCACCTATCGCTGACATGCCATGGACACCCCAAATGGGCTCCCTCCCCGTCGAGGGTTCTGCAAAGAAAAGGCGGCCGCCGTGTGAAAAATTATCTTTTAAAATGGAGTTTAATTTGCATATAAGGAACGGGAGATTTATGGCACGCAGCCTAGCTCGGCACTGCATCTGCCTAGGATCAGTCGTAATTTAGATGGCTTGTGACCGATCTTAAATTCTAAAGCACAGGGAAGATGAAGTGCTCTGTTGCCATGTTATTGTCAGGAGTCTAAGACTTACCAGAGATTTATTAGTAATCTTATCACAAACATGTCTCAAGTTTTTGCTTTTAATATGGGCCAAGCTCCTCTGAGGAATGTGCCTCCCTGCAATTATATTTCTGAATGCATGCATTCTGAAGCTTAGTTGATTTCCTTCCCAAAATAAAGCGACCCATCACAGCACTACAGTAGCTCGGGCACATTTTTCCTCCACTACTTAATAATCAATGTATTCATCATTTTAAAAAGAAAAAGAAAAAAAAAATCCTGAGGCCCCGAAGCAATGGTTTTTTAGCATATTCTAATGACTAGTGACTTGCAAATTACATTGACCTTTCATGTACATTCTGTAAGCACCTTGTTCTAATGTGTACTGTATTTATAGTTTGCCAATACAAACTAGCCAAAGATTGGATAATTACTGTAATCTATTAGCTCGATTGCTTTGCCTGCTCATTTGTAGCCTGGGCCACGCCAAGCCATTTTCCAAAGCTGCCCTATCTTTCATCTGCTGCAAGCTCTGAAACTCAGGATGGAAGGCTTGTCCTCATGTTAGATGCTCTTGCGTTGCCGGCCAATGTACGTCTACTCGGGAGTAAGTCCTATGGCATTGCATGGGATTTACTCCCAGCTAGGGGTGGACACAATCCGTCAATTTCAGCTCCCCATTTTTCCAACCTCAATCTCATTTCCCCCACATTTCCCATATAAGATTCCAGTTTATATATTTTTAAAAGCTGTACAAAAATGTGTCTGCTTTTCTTTAAAGATACACATTTTGTTACGCAACTGTGCCTCATATACTCATTTTTGCAAGCAGTTTCCCATGATATAATACATCATTTTCACTAGTAACATTTTCCCCCCTAGGTGAACTTCTCTCTAATATGTGCAAGTTCTGTACACATTTTTTTTTCTTTTGGTTAGAAAACTGCACCACAACATTCAGATAAGTGCAGATTTTGAAGGCCAGCTGTGCTTCAGGAAAGTGCCATGGATGCCAGTTTTGTAGCCGAGAGCAAAACATGAAGGCGGGCCTGACCCAGCTCAAGGATCGATTTATTTTCAAATAAAAGGATATTTCTTGATCCTCAGTGTCAGGCTGCTCTTTGCAACTGACAGAAACCACAGCTCGCCAGGTGTAAAATGTAGGTGAAAAAAGGAAAGCCCTCCTCCAACTTTCAACCCATCACCTTGGCTTCTGAAGAGCATTTAAGAATAGCTTCTTGCTCCTGGTCTCCTAAGGAGGTGTGTGTTCATGTGTACAAATTTGGGGAAGGATGGAGAGGGCTGCTGATCTCAACGTTTCACACAATGCCTTAAAATCATTTCCTAAAAGCAGTGGTTATTGCAGCTGCTGTCAGATAAGAGATCCCACACTGCAAGAATTAGTTCAGGCCTTGTTTCTGTTCCTCTCCGTTGACAGTCTATTTCAAAGACAGTTATGGATAGATAACACTGCAGACACTGGTAATTAAAACAACACTAATTTTGTCTCAGTGGCTGCACTTTGTTGTTTGAAATCATCTATCATGGCCTTCATGCTTCATACAATGAGAAGACATTTGTCTAGTCTCTCTTTTTGCTTGGTCAACACTTTTGATAATACCCCAAGCATACCTGAATGCTATTATACTTTTTATTATTATTATTAGGGAGGGGGGCAGAGAGATAACGTTCTTGGTTTTTGACATTTTTACCCCGATTAACAAAGCAAGCCGGCACACTCTCTCAAATGAGTATGCTGCGGCAGCTGTAAGGAATTATGTTATCATGTCCACGTTGATTTCTTTTGTTTCAGATTATTTTCAGGAGATCAACAACAACAACAACAGAGCAGGCCCTGCTCATTTGCACGACAGAGTAAATCGCCGTGATACCAATCTCTATTCCCTGTGGATAATAAAAAAAGCAAAAACCCTCTTAATCTATACATCCACAACAAAATAAATGTTACATATCCTCTGGGGGTTGGGTATATATACCTAGATATATAGATATTGTATTCTGTGTGCATTAGTCTAATTGATAGAAAGACACTAAAGTTCACTTCAAAGTACATTTTAATGCCGTTATACGCCCTGCGTTTAAACATTAAGAACTACACCAAGCAAACGCTTTTCTATCAGAGCTATTAAAATTCAAGAAAAATTGTGCATTGTAAGAGGAGGAACGGCTGAGGTATTATTGACAAATTAAACCTGAGGAGAGACAATAAAGTAGAAAAATAAAGCAATAAAGAGCAGTTTTGGGAGGCTGATCTTAAATGACACCGACAAAATAAGTGATAAGAGATAAAAGAAAAAGCAACCTGAAACCAAAATTGTGCTTTTATTTTAAGGGCAATTCTTATTTATAAGAGGAAGACAAGCTTCCAGAAGCCACCAGCAGAGGAGACCAGCCACAAGTTCAGGGTCCCTTGTTCTCCAGATTATTCCTTATTCTCACAACAGACCCTCCCAGTGTCCCTATTTTCCAGGGACGTCCCTAATTTAGAGAAGCCATCCTGGTTTCTGATTTGATCCTGAATGTCCCACTTTTCATCAGGATGTCCCTATTTTCATTGGAGAAATGTTGGAAGGTGTAGAATTATCGGCCCGCCGAGCCGCCTGAAGGCAATCCTGTATAGGGAAGGGTTTTTTAATGTTTAATGTTGTCAGAGCTGCCTCCAGGTCCCAGCTCACAGAGGACCAACGCTAGGCTGTAGTTATGTACAAAAGTCTTTATTGAGATTCAGTCTTCATTTCAAAGCCGCAGCGTGCAGCTCTACGTCCCGACCTTAGACCGGCGAAGTCCTGTCTGAGTCTCCTCCCCCTCCACACCAGTTTAAGACTCTCGCTTTGCTCCACCTCTTCCTAAATTCCTTTCTCCTCTGGGCCCTCCTGCCCGCTAGGGTCTCATCCTTCCTGGACTCCTCTGACGCTGACCCTGACGATTCTTGCCCCTCCTTCCGGCGGGCTTTAGGACCTGGTTCCCTATCCGGGCTACCTTCTGTGCCGCTCGCCTGTACCTTTGAACTTGGCGCGCGCGCCCAGCCTGCAACTTTCCTCTTAACCGTTAACTCGCTCTCCGATGGAGGCGTGGTCCACCCTGACTCATCTTCTCTCGCTGGTGGTGCATATGTGGGCTCTGACACCTGGGACTCCTCCCCCCCACTACGCTCTGGTGGGGAAGCTGGTCCTGATTTGCAACTGCTGCTCTGGGAGTCCCCGCTGGCCCCTGCTTCTGGGGTGTCCCCCTTGGGTCGCCCCTTGCCCTGCCCATCGGCGCCCCCTTCTGTGAATCTTCCGATTCGCTGGAGAGGCTCATGGAATCTATCGGGCTGCTGTCATATTCTCCTACGCTGCCCTCGGATTGCTCCCCCTCGCTTTCCATCTCCTCTCCTCCCTGCGCTCCCGCTGAGTCCCTGACAAATGTTTTCTTACTTTTTTATATACAGTTGTACCTTGGTTGACAAAAGCCTTGTGACTCGAACGTTTTGGCTCCTGAATGCTGCAAACCCGGAAGTGAGTGTTCCGGTATGCAAACATTCTTTGGAACGTGAACGTCCGCCGCAGCTTCCAATTTGCTGCAGGAGCTTCTTGCAGCCAATCAGAAGCTGCACCTTGGTTTCTGAATGTTTTGGAAGTCGAACAGACTTCCAGAACAGATTCCGTTCGACTTCCGAGGTACCACTGTATATTGGAAGCTGCCCAGAGTGGCTGGGGCAACCCAGTAAGATGTGTGGGGTATAAATAGTAAAATTATTATTATGGAATAGGACGTCCCTATTTTTATTGGAGAAATATTGGGAGGGTATTGGAAGCCAGTGTGGTAGAGTGCTTAGAGGGTCAGACTAGGACCTGGGAGACCAGGTTTCGAATCACCACTTGGTCATTAAGCTCACCTGAGCCAGTCACTGCCTCCCAGCCTAACCTACCTCACAGGGTCATTCTCCCTCCATTTTCTCTCCTCCTCCTATCATTGGATTTGGTTCCCACTGCCTCCCTCCTGCAGATGAAGGCTGGAAGATGAAGGCAGTTTCTCTGCAGAAACTGTGACCCTGGAATTGTGACCCTGACAGTGAGGCAAGCCCAGGCAGCATCCGAAGATCCGTAACTGGGTGATTGGACAGGGCTGCGAAGCTTCTTGTAAGAGAAAAATTATGCACTCAACATGATGTCAAAGCTGACCCTTACCAACATGGGATTGCTTCCCTGAATAAGCATTTACAAGGTCAAGTCAAACACTTTAAACCCAGCCAAATACAAGTCTGTTATGCTACTGCAACTGGCAGGAATTGGGGCTGAGGAGACAGGGGCAGGGTGAGGCCAGGGGGTTGGGGAGAATCAGAATTAAAATAGGCATCTCCCACAGCAGTACAAATCCTTCTTTAAAAGACTAATTATATGTAAGATCCCGACATCTCTCTCTCTCTCCATCCCTTTTCCTGTGTTTTGGTGTGGGATGTGGAATAAATTTGATTCAGTTTGTATTTTTTTAATACAAACCTCCCTAAACTCATACTTCCCAAAACAATACATGAACCAAAACACAGTGGCCCTTCAAAATTCACAGTTCTCCAAATGTTGTGATTCTACCACAGGAGGTGTATGAAACTGCATATATTAGGGGAGACTGTTTGCAAAAATAAATAAATAAAAATAAAATGTTCGCATTAGGAAAATCACACAGTATGTTTTTCAGGAGGAATTCGCACTAAACTCCTGATGAATGGCTCAGAGGACACAACAAAGCAAAAAACAAACAGACGCAGAAAATTGGTGTACTGCATTTAAGATAGCAAAAACGAGAAACTGAAAAAGTAGAATTGACAGAATGTTCCATCTTGTGTGGGTGCATAATTATTCAAGAATGTACATGTATATATTACTACTATTACTACACACAACATAGATCTATAATCATCCATAAGCAGGAATTCAGGCCAAAAGTAGTACCCTAATTGCTCTCTCAGGGAAAGTATGGAAGCAGGTATCTCAATGGCATAGATGTGTCCCTATGTGTGCGTGGAAAAATAAAGGCAGGAGTGCAGATCATAGATCAAACTGATTTGGGAAGTAGAATGATTCATTTAAAATAGTATATTCTGATTGTTTTTAAGGTATTTCTTAACTACTTAAAATCTGATTGGAGGCTGTTCCACTGCTGAGAAGGCCCTCTGCCTGGTTCCCTGTAACCTCAGTTCTCGCAGTGAGGGAACCGCCAGAATGCCCTCGGAGGGGGAGGACCTCAGTGTCCAGGCTGAATGATGGGGGTGGAGATGCTCCTTCAGGTATACAGGGCCAAGGCCGTTTAGGGCTTTAAAGGTCAGCCCCAACACTTTGAATTGTGCTCAGAAACGTACTGGGAGCCAGTGAAAATCCTTTAGCACCAGTGTTATATGGCCCTGGCGGCCACTCCCAGTCACCAGTCTAGCTGCCGCATTCTGGATTATTTATAGTTTCCAAGTCATCTTCAGTGGTAGCCCCATGTAGAGCGTGTTGCAGTAGTCCAAGCGGGAGATAACCAGGACAAGCAACACTCTGGCGAGACAGTCCACGGGCAGGTAGGGTCTCAGCTGGAGTACCAGATAGATGGAGCTGGTAGACAGCTGCCCTGGACACAGAAATGACCCATGCCTCCATGGACAGCTGTGAGTCCAAAATGACTCCCAGGCTGCGCACCTGGGCCTTCAGGGGCACAGTTACCCCATTCAGGATCAGGGAGTCCCCCATCCCCACCCACCCCCTGTGCCCCCAAAACAGTACTTCAGCCTCAATCCATTAGCCACCATCTATCCTCCAACCGCCTCCAGACACTCATACAGGACATTCACTGCCTTCATTTGTTCCAATTTCAAAGAGAGGTAGATCTGGGTTTCAACCGCATACCGGTGAACACCCAGTCCAGACCCCCTAGATTTTAGAAAACATGGAAGAGAGGACAGAGCCCTGGGGCACCCCACAAGTGAGAGCCCAGGGGTGTGAACATTCATACCCCAACACCACATTCTGGACACGGCCCAGGAGAAAGGCTCCCCGCTCACACAAAAAACTATTTCTGCTCCCCTCCTTGAATTTTCAGTTTTTTAAAAAAAGTAAAAGCAGCCATTTAATTATTAGGAATGTCAGTGGAATCATTCAGATGATATTCTATCCAGTTGCCCCCAAAACTCCTTCCTTGCAAAGGTGGTGGTGAGTCTTCTCAAATTCTTGCTCTCTGATTATATTCATGATATCTATTTCAGAAAATGAGATTTATGTAGGGCGTAATAGTTTCATTCCCAACACGCCAATGCTTTTAAATACACTCTCAGAGCGTGCCTCCCCTCTTTTTCTGTCTTGCACTTAGACATCATTTCAGCACCAGGTAAAATAATTTTTAGCCCTCCCCCCAACCTGTCCCATATTTTGCCCATGCTATCCTTTATTTTGCCTGACCAAAGGTGGCAACCCTCAGTAGAATTTAAATAAGTGACCAAATGTCCAATCAAGGCAAAGCATGGCAACTTAGTCTGCATGTAATTCTTTAAGATCTTGTATGAAGACTTTAGTAACAAAGCCTCAATGTTGTGAACAGTTGCTTAACATATCATATTAGTACAAATGCATTTTTTAAAAAAACAAAAACAAACAAAACCTCACACAAGACATGGACAAGCTTCCGGTTTGCAACGAATGATGCACAAATCCTAATTTTTTACAAATCATTTTCAGGAGCTGGTCTCATTCTTTCTGTTCTCCTCTCTCCACCACTTTCTTGCCTTAAGAGGTTGTTGTAATGTGTGTTAAACCACACAATGCAATTTTTAACTTGTAATCTCAGGAAAGAAATATGCTAGTCTAAACAAAACCAAAAAAAAAAAATGTAAAGAAATGAGCAATGATGCAGCCTGGGCACAGGAACTCAGACAGAGCTGCTGCACTGCTCAAAAGCACCACCCAAAGGCAGAAAAGATGTAAAGTCATTGAGAAAATTACTACACTTTCCCCACCTCCCTCCCTCCCTCTCTCCTTTTTTTCCTTTTTTTTTCTTTTTTGTTAATTTCAGCAGTACTGTATCTGAATGTAAAAAATGACAGTGCTGAAGAAGTTGACAGAGGGTTTTGATTGAAGTGACTGATCTTCACAGCTGCACCTGCAGAAAATTGATGATAATGCTGTCTAAACCATTCATTATGATTTGGAATTTTACTCCGATGAATACGAGATTTACAAATTTGCAAGACATGTGTTGTAGATAATAAGACAAAGTGCTGTTTTCAAATGAAAATTCCTTTGACCTAATTTTATCACACACACACACACATACCACATCGCCAAAATCTAGGAGGGAGAGCTCACCGTTTATTTCAAATCGCATTTTTCCAGCCATCTGCCATTGTACATTTATGCACCTAGGATAAGATACTAATGAAAGGGAATACCCTGCTCTTATAGTGGGGCTTGTTGGTGTCGTTAGAATTACAAGCACACCAGGTTGACGCTTATTTTGTGCCTTCACTGCAAGAATCAGCCTTCCAAAAGTAAAGAAGACATTGATCACTTTCAGCGATCAGGCTTTTTATAGGTACGCACAAACTCATTTTGCATTTATTGTTATGTATTTATTACAGCAATTCCTAAAGTGCCCTTTGAATAGAAATTCCCTGGGTGGCTTCTATAAAAGGAAAACACACACAAACAAAATACAGGTAAAACAAATGACAACACCAGGTAGCAAGATCTTAAGAGCCAGGCTTAGAACTAAATCATTTGGTCAAACACGAGGCATTAAAAACATCTCAGGAAACAAAGCAAGCTGTCTGTCTGATACAAAAACCACATCAGGTGGACCTCTCGGCTGAGAGTGTTCTGTAGGTCAGGTGCCACCACCAAGAAGCCTGCCCTGGGACCTTGGAGTAAAGGGCAGGTTATAAATTGTAATACAGTGGTACCTCGGGTTAAGCACTTAATTCGTTCCGGAGGTCCGTACTTAACCTGAAACTGTTCTTAACTTGAAGCACCACTTTAGCTAATGGGGCCTCCTGCTGCCGCCACGCCGCTGGAGCATGATTTCTGTTCTCATCCTGAAGCAAAGTTCTTAACCTGAAGCACTATTTCTGGGTTAGCGGAGTCTGTAACCTGAAGCGTATGTAACCTGAAGCGTATGTAAACCGAGGTACCACTGTATAACAACAACACAACACCCACAAACACAGGATGGCATTCATGTATCACAGTCCTGTGTGTGTGCCCACACAAATGGACACACACACACAAAACACACATAAAAATACACCAATATTAAATAAGCAGCTAGCATTGTAAGCCGCTGAAGTAAGTGTGTCTATTGGTGGTACAAATACAGTATTTCAAGTAAATACAATATTTTGCGCAAATGTTTTCATCATCACTGTGATGCATTTACAGCCTATATTCTCCGAATCATATTGATTAAAATATTCTACACAGGGATGGGAAGAGACATCATTTCTCGTTCTGCTCTGTCTGCTGAGAACCACGGAGTGCTGTTTCCATTCTCCTGCAGCTCGCTACGTTATTCGTCATGTTGCCTGCTACTGCAAAAGGATGCAAGTTGCATAAGGTATGTGATCATTACGTTATTCCACCCCATTCATTTCAAAGCAAAGGAAATGCAATGGAAATTGGGAGGAAGCGGCGTTGATATGTTAAGCAGGTACTTTACTCTTTTTTTGCAGACTGTAAGCAGAGGGCCTTCTCGGTAGTGGCACCCTCCTTGTGGAATGCCCTCCCACCAGATGTCAAAGAGAACAACAACTACCAGACTTTTAGAAGACATCTGGTAGTTCTGGGATGCTTTTAATGTTGATGTATCATAGTATTTTAATATTCTTTTGGAAGCCGCCCAGAGTGGCTGGGGAGGCCCAGCCAGATGGGCGGGGTATAAATAATAAATTATTATTATTATTATTATTATTATTATTATTATTATTATCTGCAGCAAATCATATTTGCTGACTTGATTTCCATTCTGGGCATGGCATGAATCAGCAAACACTAGCATTCTCCACTCGTTTTTTGGTTGGAATTCTCTGACATAACTAATCCTAACCTACCTTTCTTTCCTAGGGCATCTAACAAATAAAGGCTCGATTTATAATAATTATAATAATAATAATACAATGTCATTTTTGTAAAATAAATAAAAACATTTCTTAATGTAGCCAGTTGAAAAACAGAAATCCAGCCACTTATCACAGTATTTAGCTGTAAACTCAATGTCAGCTGGAGGGGAGGAGCATAGACACTTCTTCCACAGCCTGGGGGCCAAAACCAAGAGGGTCCTGCCTTACTTTTTTTTATCTATACATCACTTAATGCCAAGATGGTTTCTAAGTGGTTTACAAAATATTTTTTAAAAAAATTGCACTGCACTGTCAAAGTACTGAATAATTAAAATTACACCATAGTTAAAATTCATGATGAAATACTCCCGTAGTAAAATAAAATAGGAAAATCTGTGATCAAAATATGCAATGACACGAACCCATTAAAATAGCACAGCAAATAAACCAGACAGCTCAGGGCGAGAGCATGCCTGTATAAGCATTTACCTCAGCCTCACCACTAACCCACCCCATGTCAGTATCCACCCACATATGCTGGTGACTGTGAAGTGGCTTTGTTGCTCCACCTTGCCACACACAGAAGTACTGGCTCATCTCACTGGCTGTTGAGCCACAATATTTTGGTTATGCAATAACCATGATGGTAAAAATCTGTTTCGAACTGTCCCCGTGAAGCTTAAATCCCCTGAGGACTGAGAGCCAGGAGGAAGTGAAACCATATTGTTTCTATCAAGGATTGGGAATTGTGTCCCTCCAGATGTTGTTGGACTCTAGTCCTCATCAGGCCCACCCAGCATGCCCAATGGACAAACCAGACAAGTGTTGGAGTCTGACAACATCTGGAGGACCATATTCTATATCCCTGGTTCAAAGGCAGCATGCCTATGGATACCGTTGCTCGAACCTGCAAGATGGGAGAGTGATCTTCTGCTCAGGTCCTGCCTGTGAGCTTCTCATTAAGGCATCTATCTGGTTGGTCACCATGCGAACAGGATGGTAGACTGGATGGATCCAGCAGAGCTCTTGTTTCATTCTTAAACTGAGTCTCTCCAGATGTTGTTGGACTCTGACTCACATCTGCATACCCCTCAACAGTCCCAATTTGAATGGGAGCTCTTGGAATTACAAAATCCATCTCTTATTGGCTCCTGGAATGTTCCAGGTTTTGGTCCAGCGCTCTGCCTTGAGTTAGCTGAATTGCACCAGAGCCCCAGACCAAAAGATGCTGCAGGCTCTCCTTATGGTCCTGCATCCTTGTTTGACTCCACCTGTGATCACAGTCTACCCTTTCTTTCTTTCTTTCTTCAAATCTTTATTAGGCATTACAGATATAGACCATCTTAAAACATCCATATACAACAATTTTAAAATATATACAAAGAAACAGCCATGTAAGATATATAGTAACAGGAAGCCTACCCTTCCTTCATGCCCTTCAGAGAATGGCCTCCTTGGCTTCACTCAAGGAGGCTGGCCATTACAGGCTGCTCTAGGCATCTGTGCCTCTGTGACTGAGGCAGCCACCTGTCACCTGACCAGGAGGGGCAAGGAGAGGCTGTTAATGTGACTGTCCCAATGCTATTGGCTGCACTGTCCCACACCAAGTGAGTGGCTCACATGAGGTTGGGGCTTGAGGTCTAGCAGTGAAAGGAGTGGAAATAAGTGCCCCCCTTTTTTGTGGGAATGTTCAGGGAGGCAGTAGAGGAGATATTGTTTAATGATATCCTTCCTAACTTGCAAGTTGTATGTCTTAGCAGAGTTTAAACATTCCCCTTTAAATGCACAGTGGTTTGCTTGTTGCAGGTTCTTCTGTACCTCTCTTTATAGGATACTTTGTAAGATCCCTTCTTGTCCCTCTTAAAAAGAATATGCACGACACAACAATCTTATTAAAGTGAATATAAAAGTAGTTTACTCACATTCATTCAGCTCACAGTTAAATCCCTGAAGGCAGACTTAGGTTACAAAAGTATATATACATGTGGAACTATCCCATGAGGGAGTTAGTCCCAAGTGACTGCAGACATAGAGAAAAACAAAATGGAGAAGAGCAGAAATAGAGAGAGGTGTGCTCCCTGCCTTGCTCTTGTTCCCGGGGCAGAGAGAGAGCCAGATTAGACCACGCCCGCCTCTAGTCATACGCAGAGGAAGTTTGTCCCAGCTCAGGAGGAAACAGGAAGTTTTCTCCTGGCTGGTACACAGCATCCCCTAGCATGTCCACTCTAGGAATGTTGTACTTGACTGCTATGTGTTTCACATTCCACACTTTTCCCTCTTGGGTTCTATGTGGAGTTGGGGGCATCATGATTTTGTTCGGCAGGATGTTGGAGGGTATGATTCAACCTCAGCCAGCATGGTCAATGGTCAGGGGTGAGGGGAGTTGTAGTGCAACATCATCTGAGGGGCAAAGATTCACCATCCCTGGATTACAGTCATACCTCATGTTACGTTTCTTCAGGTTGCGTCCCGCAGCGACCCAGAAGTACCGTAAAGGGTTACTTCTGGGTTTCGCCACTCGCGCATGCACAGTAGCGCCAAATTGCGCTTTGCGCATGTGCACAAGCACCAAATCACGCCGTGTACCTGCGCAGATATGGCACTTCAGGTTGCGGGCTTTTCACCTTGCGAACGGGCCTCCAGAACAGATCCCGTTCGCAACCAGAAGTACCACTGTATATGATATTGTTTATAGACTCTCTGGTGTTTCAGGAGACCCCTTGCCCTGCTGTTTCGGTAGAAGGAGCACTGTGACATCATCAGCAAAACCAAAGGTTGCCATGTCTGGTTGGATGAAATGGCACTGTGGGCAAATTCAGAAGTTGCTTAGCGGCTCATCTTCCTTAACAATTAGCTACACCGCCCTCTGTTCTTATGTGCAATTGCCCATTCTGCTGATCCAAGATTCATTTGTCTGCATAGTGAGAGGAATAAAAGAAAATTCCCTATTCAGAAGTTATTTATTAACGCAGAAAGTAGGTTGTCTAGGGGTTTTTTCCCCCTCTCCCTAACTAGGTGCACTTCTCTTGCTGAGTATAAAAATAACCCATTTCTACCAAAAAGAAAAAAGAAAAAAGAAAGAAACCCTTCCTAATCTAAGAGAGAAGATAGGAAGTAATTGTGTTTTCATAAATATACCTGAATTGTGACTTTCCAAGCAATTGGATAATTTCTTTCTTTCTTGTTGAGGAAACAAGGGAAATAACCACAGCTATTAAAATAAACACCTCACCAAAGAAAATAAAACATGGGTTTTCTTTGAACTGCAAAGGCTTACTTTAAAAAAAAAATGTTGACAATGGTAAAAGAAGTTTCCCCATCGTATGCTTTTTTTCTCCTCTTTTGCAGTTTTTGATACATTCATAAAGCTAGGCTTTGCAACTCCTTTGGGGTCACATGTATTCCCAATGGTGGCTCATACAGTATTTCACTGGGGTAGGACATGTGCTCTGCATGCAGAAGGTCCCAGATTCAGTCTCCAGAGAACCACATTGCAGAATTTTGAGAATTGCAAGTGTTGATGGATAGCTATCCTTCAGTTTGCATATTGGTTCAAAAACTGAGAATATGGAAGTTTCTCATTAAAATGCAAACAAAGCTTAGTTTCCCACTCCAGCCCTACTCATGCATTGTCCTTTTAAAAAGCCCAACTAATCATATGCTTCTACATATACATACAATAGTACCTTGATTCTCAAATGCCTTGGTTCCCAAATGCCGAAAACCCAGAAGTAAGTGTTCTGGTTTTCGAACGCTTTTCGGAAGCCGAACAACCGATGCGGCTGTCAGCTATTGTTTCCAGGGCACCTGCACCAATCAGAAGCTGCACCTTGGTTTTCGAACATTTCGGAAGTCAAATGGACTTCCGGAACAGATTAAGTTTGGCGCTTTTGTTTTTGTTATTTATTTTGCATTTTGGTTTTTGAGGCTTTTCAGTAAATTTGTTTTTGTGACTGTGTGGAACCCAGTTCAGCTACTGATTGATTGATTGTGTGACTGTGGAAATGGATAAAAGCCACCCCCCATTCAAACAATGACAATCATCAGTGCATGTAAGAAAAAAAAATAATTTTAATTTTTATCATCTACAATACTGTCTTATTTATTTTATAGTATAGTACATAGTACATAGTACATAGTACATAGTACATTTATTATTGCTTTCATTTTATGAATCAGTGGTCTCATTGGGGTTGTTTTTAAAAGTCTGGAATGGATTAATCTGTTTTGCATTACTTTCTGTGGGAAAGCATGCCTTGGTTTTGGAACACTTTGGTTTTGGAATGGATTTAAGTTTGAGAACCAAGGTACCACTGTATTACATACATGTAATACATATATCACATATATACAATACAATACGTAAAAAGGAGTTGAGTTCTTTGATGTGCTATATCTCTGCAGAATAATTTTATGTTTATTAAGATGTACATATTTTGATACAGTTATATGCATTTTTGGTTATCTGTTCATCGGCTGGTTACTTTAGTAAACCTGGAATGTATGTGCGTACAGTATTTGTATAATAATAAATGATAAGAATTATAATGAAATGTTCTAACAGTAGTAATATACATATACTGTGGTACCTCGGGTTAAGTACTTAATTCGTTCCGGAGGTCTGTTCTTAACCTGAAACTGTTCTTAACCTGAAGCACCACTTTAGTTCATGGGGCCTCCAGCTGCTGCCGTGCTGCCGGAGCCCGATTTCTGTTCTCATCCTGAAGCAAAGTTCTTAACCCGAGGTATTATTTCTGTAACCTGAAGCGTATGTAACCTGAAGTGTATGTAACCTGAAGCAAATGTAACCCGAGGTACCACTGTAGTAATGGATACAGTCATGGTTATAATGTGCAATAATTGCTCATATTTTTTGTGGAACAGGGTGGGGTGGGTAAACTCACTTCTCATTCAGATTAATTAGCAAATAGGGTATTAGAAAAAAGATCTGTGCTGATTAGCTTGGCATCAATTTTTTTAAAGAAAATTCTATCCCTTGACTTGAGTGTCTGAATAAAATGGAGCCCAGAGTCCTTCCGCTCATTACCCCAAAATCTACTCCCTCCTTGATTTCAGCAGCATACTTTAAGGTAAGTGGAAAATCATTTTCTTACTGTTGTTAGACAACTGGGTATCAGAAATCCTTACTGATGTACTGATAATTATCCAGAGATATTTCAGTAGATCCAGATCTACCTTTTGCATAGCCATGATTTAAAAGAAGCAATGATTTTACTGTTGATTATGAGAATTACCAATAGATAGATAGATGCTGATATATTTGACATTTACCATTTTTGTTGCGGAGGGGACCACACAAACGTACACACCGATGATTCAAATCTCCATAATCAGAACTTCTGAACCTCCCATAAAAACAGGGAAGTCTAAAATATTGTATAAACTTTGAGATGAATTTTTGCCTGAATCTCGGTGACCTGAATCTTCACTTGATCTCCTTGAATGGGAAGCCTACTGATCTGCCCTTTTTCTCCTCTATACTTTCAACATAATAGGTGTTATTACCCATAACTTTTTTTTTATTTAAAGGAATTGTGCAGCCAGGAAAATGAATGAATTTAATTACCAATGCGGTGGGGGGGGGGGAATCATTAGAGCAGGAGTCCGGAACACCAGATATTAAAAGTAAACAAAGGCTATTAAAAACAGTTTCCAAAAAGAACGTCGGTTTTTCCTTCAATTCTCAAAATGTAAATATAAAAAAGGAGGGAGAACCATATGTAAACATCCAGGAGTTGCTGAAGAAATTACTCTGTAAGAAAATGTTAAACGACTGACTGGATCATTTAACTTTAAATCTATACTTTATGTGGCAATATGGGGAGGTCATTCGATTGCTATGCATAGAAAAATTAGAATTGTAATATGATCACGAAGCTTCACCTTCATAAGGGAGAAAAGATTTTCATTATAAAATTATATTTAACGGTAGACACACAGAACGGCCTCCTTGGTTGTGTAATGTGTCTTTGGCATATGGAAGGGGCAATTGGTTTTTTTTAAAAGTATATAACATCCAGGCGCCTTTACAAGAGATGCCCACTGTGGGAGTATGCAAATAGTGGGGAGAGATCTGGGAGAACAGGGTTCATGTGCATTTATGAGGTTAACTGTTCTGGATGGGGTTGCACTCCCTCTAAAGGAGCAAGCACATCATTTGGAGATACTCCTGGGTACGTCTTCGTCACTAGCATGCCAAGTGTCCTCTGCCTAGGAGTGCCTTTTACCAGCTTTGTCTGGTTCACCAACTACAGCTGTTCCTGGATAGCTTGACCACTGTAGTCCATGTGCTGGTAACCTCAAGGCTTGATTACTGTAATGCTTCCCCTATGGCTAGTTCGGAAGCTCCAGTGGGTACAGAATGCTACCGCCAGATTCTTGGTGGGAGCTTCTGGCCGAGAACCTGCGACACTATTGCAAAACAGCTGCATTGGTTGCTCATTGTCTACTGAGCCAGTTTCAAGGTTCTTATATTAATTTTTAAAGCCCAATACAACTTAGGTCCAGGGTATCTCGGGGATTGTCTGAACACTTATATCCCAGTTCGATCACTGAGATTACCTGCAGGAGAGTCATTGGCCATTCTCCGAGTTGGCAAGGCTCATTTGACTTCAACAAGGAACCAAGCCTTTAATGCCCTCAGGCAAGTCCTGTGGAACGCTCTGCATGGGCAAACTCCGGCCCTCCAGATGTTTGGGACTACAATTCCCATCATCCCTAGCTAACAGGACCAGTGGTCAGGGGTGATGGGAATTGTAGTCCCAGACACCTGGAGGGCAGGAGTTTACCTATGCCTGCACCAGAGATTCAGCAGGCACCTTCTGTGCCAACTGTTAAATGCCTGTTGGAAGCTTTTCTATTCTGCCAGAGTCATGCAGGCAATTAAGAACACCTCCCCCACAATGATCTACCGGTGTTTGTTTTTAATTCTTTTGCTTTTAACATGTTCTTATCTTGTTGCTATTTTGCTGTATGGTTTTAGATTTTTGTATTTATGTGAAGCACTGTGATATATTTTACGATACAGGGGTATATTATTTTTTAAAAATAAATAAAGAGTTGCTAAAGAGTCAGGCTCATTTATTTGTATATAGTCACTGTTTTCTCAGCCAAGAAAAAAAAATGCAAACAAGGAGGCACTTTGGAAAGCAGGTGAGGGCTTGAATCAGGGGTGGGGAACCCCAGACGCTAGGACCAAAGGCTGGGACCATTATTTGTATACAACAAGGATGGGGGTCCTTTAGCCCTCTAGGCACTCTTGGACTCCAACTCCCATGAGCACCAGTCAATATGGCCAATGGTCGGAAACGAGGGAGTTGTAGTTCAGCAACCTCTGCAGGGCCACAGACTGTTCATCCTCGATATACACTATTTCTCATTCATGCAGTTAGAACTGGAGTATGGCACTTGAGCTCATTTGTTGAAGCTGGGAGCTTGGGCTGGTAGGAGAGCTTGAGATGGTGCCTAAAGTATTGCAGGCACAGTGTGCTGTTCTGTTGGCTAGCCAAGGATAAGCAGCCAGACTCCCAGTACTGATGCCAGGCCTGGCCAATCCTGAGGCTTAATATTGCCTGCCAATCAGTACCTTCTGGGCTCGGAGCACACAAACCATGCTAGATCACCAGGTTAGAACCCTGGAGCCCTCAACATCACCAGCTCTTTAGTCACATGTTTCTAATTGCCCATCACTTCCAGACTCCCATTTCAGGTTAATTGAAGTCTCTTCGTTGGCTTCTTTCTCTTTGCAAGCACACCAGTAAGAACATTTCCCCACCTCAGCCCTGCAAATTTGCTCCAAAATTACTGACAGAAAAACAACAGACTGAGCTACAACAGTGATTAAACAGGGGACAGGAAAGAGCTGTTCACGTTTTAATTGGATCAATTAATGTCTAGGAGAAGAAACAGAAAATGCCTTCAAAATGCTGCTTTGGGGTAGGAAAGCTTCAGCAGTTGGGTGATTCCCAACATGGAGCATATTTCACATGTCTGGGCATGTACCATCCATTGCTGCGCAAAGCCCTGAATCTGTTTGCTTGGAAAACTGATTCCCCACCCTGCTGATGGCAGAAGAATGTCTTGCAAATGAGGAAAGCTCTCAGTCACCAGCTGAATCCCTTGCAAAAGTCTCTAAGCCAGTCAAAGAGTCCTCAACAAGGGGGAGGTGCCATGCATGACTCCCTCTCTCATTCCTTCTCCTCCAACCCCAATTCCTCCACCACCATCCAAATCCCACAGCTCCTTCCCTTTCCAGTACTCTAAATAGCAGCAACAGGGCAAAATCTGCATATTTGTGTGTGATGAAACCAGATTTTGCTGGAGGACTTTGTATATTCCTATATAAATAAAAATGTAAGGCTGTCATCACATAACCCCCATGAGAGGTTCTGTAG
This sequence comes from Podarcis cretensis, assembly GCF_951804945.1. NCBI lineage: Eukaryota > Metazoa > Chordata > Lepidosauria > Squamata > Lacertidae > Podarcis > Podarcis cretensis. Next base: position 64,047,505 of record NC_137177.1, read on the forward strand.
TAGTAACTCATCACAACTCTGCATTTGCATGAAGTAAGGGGAGGGGAGCAAAAGAGAAGACAGGTTTTAACAATGTGATTTTATACAGCAGCAGAGGTTTGAATAAAGCAAGCCTGGAGAGACACAGAGGAGCTGTGAGGATATATGCAGTTGGGGGGCTGAAGGAGCTGTGAGGGATATGGGGACTGGGAGAGGTGTAAAGGGAGGGGTGGGGTTGGAAAGGAAGGTGAGGGTGGTTGTGACTGGTGAGCAATGAAAGCAGGGGTGGCAGCCTCTAGTCTGACATAGGTAGAGAACAAACAAAATCCATGTGTCTCCTGCCTTTGTCTAAAGCCCTTCCCTTTGATTGGGTTATAGCTTCCATTCCTCTTTTCCTCATAGGCAAAGAATGGGGAACCTTCAGTCCTCCAGATGTCGAGGAGGTTGTCCAAGTTGTCACTGGCATGACAAATGCAAATTGACAAATGCAAGTTGAAGTCCAGAAACATCTGGAGGACCACAAGTTCACCATCCTTACCATGGACCATCAACACAGTAAATGGTGTTTCCGTGCGTTCTGTCTTCAGTCACGGTGTTCCATTGTGCCAGAAGCGGTACAGTCATGCTGGCCACATGACCCGGAAAACTGTCTGTGGACAAACGCTGACTCCCTTGGCCTGAAGCGAGATGAGCACCGCACCCCATAGTTTCCTTTGATTGGACTTAACCATCCAGGGGTCCTTTACCTTATTATAGCCAAGTACTGATAATCTGACAATTATTTACTCTGATACACCATTTTTTTTTGCACCCCGGATTAAAGACTTTCTCCACTCAAAGCTATGTGCAAACCAATATTTCAGTTTTCTATTTGCATAATAACTGGTCAGAAAGAATTAAAAAACAGCTCATTAATATGCCAAGAGGTGTTAATTTGAACCCTGCCCATAAGCTATTGTAAATTTCATTTAGCAAATGTGAAAATGTAATGCAGTGTAAATTAGGGAGATAGATATATATATACATACGCACATGTATATGTATAAACTTTTGGAAAATAACTGGAAAGAATGAGTGCTTCTTCACTTGCCTTTGATTAACCAATAAATTTCAAGATATGCCTTAAATCTCAAGACAAACTCAAAAGACAGCAAGTAACATTTTGTTTACAGAAAAATACTAAACATGGCAGCCAAGCCAAGTATTAGCTTCACGACTCAGGTCTCTGTTTCCCATGTTATGGTTAACAAAATTGGAAGGCTTCTTCAAGGGACTAGTATCAGCAGAGATCCATTGTCATCAAGGCTGGGCCATGGAGAGCAGTTGGAAGGGAACTAGGAACCAGGAACCAGAAGCCATAGGGCAAGCTAACACTCAGGACCAAAGGGTAAACCAGGAGATGTGATTTTTTAAAAAGGAAACCAGTGGTGAGAGCCCAAGAGCAGATCAGGACTGATGGACAAACTGGGGGTTTGTGGCAGGATGGAGACACAAGTCAGGGCCTAAGAGCAAGTCAGAACAAACTAGGCTCCCTCCTGGATTATGCATTCAAAACAGTATCAAGACGACTTTAAACAGTCATGGCGCTCCCCCAAGAATCCTGAAAACTGTCCTTTGTTAAGGGTGCTGAGAATTGTTCATAGAATTATAGAATGCTAGAACTGTAGAGCTGGAAGGGATTTCAAGGGTCCTCTAGTTCAACCCCCTGCATTGCAGGAATCACAGCTAATGAATCCCTGCCACATGGCCACCCAACCTCTGCTTAAAAACTTCCAGTGAAAGGAGAGTCCACCCCCTTTCTGCGGGAGTCCGTTCCATGGCCAAATAGCTCTTACCACAGGAAAGTTCTTCCTAAGATTTAGTTGGAATCTCCTTTCTTGTCACCTGCCCTCTGGGGCAGCAGAAATCAAGCTTGCTCCATCTTCCCTGTGACAGACCTTCAAATATTTGAAGGTGACTATCCTGTCACCTCTCCTCCGGGCTAAACATTCCCAGCTCCCTTGACAGTTTCTCATAGGGCTTTGATTCCAGACACTTGATCACCTCGAAGACCCTCTCACAGAGCTACAATTCCTAGTGTGCTTTAACTACTGGCCCCTCTCCCCAGGGAACTCTGAAGGGTCCATCAATTACTCTGGAGCTCCACCTCTCCTGCTCTGGAGAAGCACTTGTAGCAATTCACTCCCTTGTTCCCACTACACCACTGCTTGTTCCAAATATGAAAAGGGGAGGGAAAACCTACCTGTACAATTCCTCCATCATGTGGAGGGTTTCTAAATACCCTGAATCTTCCCCACAAAATGCCCCACACTCCTCAGAGGCCAGAACATGCACACCGTAATCCACCTCCATCCTGCTTTCTTGTAGAATGTTGGTTTTTGCTGAAATGAAATCCGTAGTACAGAAGAGAAGGAATAACATTGACTGGAGTATCAGGGATTAGTGTATTAAATGCGTGTGAGTAACCGCCATGCGTCAGCATAACATTAGGAGCTAACTGATTTCTCACTATAAGCCACTTACATTTGCGAATCATCTCAAGATCCGTGTCACAGGGAGAGATGACAGTGCTCAAACCACAGTTTTTGTTTATTCTAACGGAAATGCACATTATTGGAAGCATTCCAATGCAGCCAATGAACAGGTAGTCTCTCTTCCCCTCCTACTTATTTACTCAGCTGGGACGCACAAATTATTTATAGGTGACAACTTTCTATTTTTAGAATGCTCAGGCGTTTTTGCAAGGTGTCCGTGGCAGGCATGCAATTACCTGGTCGTCAGTTTGCTCCAAACGACTGGAAGTTTCATACAAGAAAAAGGAGATCTCCCCAGTTACTGTGCCAGTATATCTGCCAGAAACCTAGGAAAATCATCACTGTCTGCAGAGCTGGTTGAAGATGTTTTGCTTATCTGAGTTGCAGGAGAATATGGTGTCAGAAGTGAGGCTGTGGCCTGGCTCTGGACAAATCCCACACCAAACCAGGCCAATTTGACTCAATTCAGCCAGATCAGGTTGAAGCATCTCCTGGACAGAGGCAAATTTAGGGGAGTATGACTGGTTCGGTCGCACTGGGCAGAGGCAGGAGCACCACTGAAATTTAAGACCCCAGGTCCACCACTGCCCTGGATCACCCTGAAGTGGGTCCACCCATAGCCATCAAGGGCTGTCAAAATGGGAGGAAGTCATGTGTAAGAAGAGGGAGAGGTGGAGGAGCCTGCATCTCCTCTCCCCACCCCCAATGTTTAATTAGGGTTTTAAATCATAATGGAAGACTGCAAGACTAGGGTTGCCATATTTTAAAAAGTTCTGGAAAAATCCGCCCAGACACTATTTTCAGGGGACGAATCGCCGATACGTCTGGGAAATTCCGGACATATGGCAGCCCTATGCAAGACCCCTGAGTTAGTTTGGAGCCTGGATCCAGGGAAGGACAGCCCCAGGTCAGATGGGGTCTGCTCCAGATTGGGCCCTGAATTGGATCAGGGGTGACATGCATAGCTTTGCAGGGACGGCCAGCACCTCCCCACTGCTGATGATGCAGGGCTGTGTGTTGGGGATCCGTTCCTGCCGGAGCTGAGCTTCAACTTGTGCTCCTAGCTTAAAATCCCATTCCATGTCAGCCTGCCGAATTGGGCTCTTTGTGGGTGGGCCTGAGGCAACAACCAGGCTTCCCTCAGGTCCACTCCCTGGGGATTTAAATTCAGTCCCTGGCACCCAGCTCTTCCTCAATGGATCAACCCACCCACCCATTCCTGTAATTTTGCATTTACTCATTGAATTGATCTTGCTAGGGCTGCGGCGGTCGCCATATTTGGGGGGCCGGGTAGGAATTTGCCTATCAGGCAATTTGGCTATGACCTGGAGGTTTTGCCTACCTTGTAGCAATCATCACAACTTCAGCAGTTTAGGCATTGGGTAGCCATAGTGTTGGTTGGAGGGGGGGTTGTAACTTCACTTTCCCCTCCAGAAATAGGTTAAACCATTAAAGGGATCCGTGACGGAGTTGCATAACTCGCATCATCAATTTTATTGATTTCACAAAATTTATACACCTCAAACCAGTTTACAAAAAAGACAAAACAATAAAATTAACAATAAGGAAAATTAACAACAATAATTCAAGACTTTCGGAAAGTTAAAATAACAATAGACTGAAAACAGATTAAAGCTTGCATCCGTTTTTCTAAACATCTGGGTAGGCGTGCCTAAACGAAAATGTTCTTAGCAGATGCCAAAAAGAGTACAGTTCTTACAAATATGGAATGAGTGTTGTGTGGCACCTGGAAGTGTGCCAGTTCTGCCGATCGAAGCGGTTGAGTGGGCGCATATGGGGTAAGGCGATCTCGCAGGTGAATTACAGAAACAACATCGTCATTACGTGATTCCACTCCAATCATTTCAGTGCAAAGGAAATGCAAAGCAAAGCAGGGCTGGATGCAATTGTTTGCATATTGTTTGTAGACAGAAAGCAGCAGCAGCAGCAGCAAACACCAGTTCATATACGCTGGGCATGGGCAAATAAGGAACATTGCCCATTTCTGCTGCCGTTCCCATTTTTGACGGAATCATCTGGCATCCTTGGTCCAGAGTCTAAAATTTCCAAAGCAAACCTTTGCACTGAGTCTTCCTTTCCTTCGCTTTGTCTTTTTTCTAAGCAAGACAGCAACAACACAAAGCCCAAGAAACGGAGAGCACAATCCGTTCAGCCTTTTGCTCCCTGAATATTTCAACAGGAGCTTGAGAACTTTTCCCTTCCTTCTGAATACCTCCTTTCCCCATCTCCTCCCCCTCCCTCCCTCCTTCCCCCCCCCCCCCTGCCATTTTATATTTGCTCACTTGACACCTTGTCACTAGCCCATCACTGCCACCCGGGCTGTCCTTGAAACCTGACCTCTGTAGCCGGTTGCGCCCAGTGGTCCTGCCGCCCCTGTCTCACTCCAACCACTTTTGACAGGAGACATGCCGGTTTTAACAGCCAGGCCTGGCACCTGGGACACAGTGGGGATTACACAGGTAAACCAAAGTATTCCATGTTGTCTCCTGGCTAACAACAGAGGGGAGAGAGGCAGGAGGGCGGGAGGGAGGAGGGAGAACATGACATCTGAAAGAGCAGGTCTTGCATTCACATATTCAAAAGAGCCCATCATGTTTTTACAAGCAGGCGGGCGCCTCCAATTCCCCCTGGCACAACAAGAGCAAATAATGCAACATGCAAAACAGGTGCAGGGAAATCCTTATCATGGGAATACAGTTTGCTAATGGGAGGTTTTTAAATATATATTTATGTATTGTTGGAAAGCAGGACATGAAAGGCATATTTTTATTTTAAAATTAAGAGATTGAATGAGAATTTGGTAAGCAGGGCTGAACTCAACCCATTTCGATTGCACTTTAATCAGAACAATTTTTGGTTGCTTTTAAAAAGAAAAATAAGAAAAATATTGAACTCCATTATATAAAGGTGTGATTTGTAGCCTCACTGTTGTGATATACCTGCACTGAGACGAGTGTGTGTTTTATTTGAACAGAAAGGGAATGCTTCCTTTTTAAAATGACATGTTTTTAGTCTTTTTGAAGTGTCAGTGTAGAGGAAAAAACCTGAAGTATTTTGACTGAAATAAATGCTTTCATGGAAAATAGTGAACCCTAGAGATTATTCTGATACTTGAAGAACTTCATACTGTTTTAAGCAGGTGACAGTAATGTCATCGACTGAGATTTTTGTCTGCAAGTGTGTTATTTTTCTCGCTCTCAGACTTGTATGGTGGGAGGGGGGCGGGTTAAGTGTTTGAAATATAAAGTTTGCAAGGGCAATGTAGGAAGCAATTCAGTAGTTCTAAATCTGGAAAAACCTTCTAGAACAACAAGAAGAGAAGCTACATTTGCACTCTATGATACCATCGTAACTGTCATGGCTTCATCCAATGCTTCCTGAATTTGCCAATGTGGTTAGAGTTGTATTCGCTTCACAGAGATGCAGTAATAATCAATGCCTCTTCCTTGAGAATTCTGGGAATTGTAGCTCCAGGAAGGGGAAAGGGGGTCTCCTAACAACTCAGCATTCTTAAGAAACTACAATTCCCAGGATTCTTTGGGGGAAGCAGTGAGTGCTAACCTAGTATCATAGTGCTTTATATGACTGGTGTGAGTGTGGTTAGATAAATGAATTGGGTGTTGGGCTTTGGCCTAGAAGGCTCTAGTTCTGCCTCCACCTCCTAGCTTCTGGTCAAATAAACCAGAAGGTTAAGTCCCAAATATTAACCATTTTTCATGAAGATTTCAGGTGTGAGATGCTCTGAACTGGCTGCTCTTTGTTCACCTTCTTGGTTCAGAGGTAGCAAAAGCAGAAGGGGCACCTTATCACCCCTTCTGGAAACGCAAGTTATTTTGTCACCCAGAATATTTTGTGGTGTGGGGACAACCTGTTTTGATGGTTCAGGAGAGGAAGCAGCCTTTACCTCGGCCGCAGACAACAGCATACAACCCTCTTCTTTCTGGTTTCTTTAAAAAAAAAAACTTTTCAAAACTGCTGTCTGCGAGGGTTATGGGGGGCTTCCTCTCCACTTCCTACCAACTACCTCTTCCCACCAATGTTTAACTTCAGTGGACACAGAAGAATAATGAGAGGGCATTCTTCGTGGCTGCCCCCAGACTTTGGAACTCCCTTCCTAGAGAAGTCCGACTCGCTTCCTCCTTGTTGTCCTTGATTTTCTTATTCCAACAGACTCTTGAGAATTGGCTGCTTATAAGGAAAGGGCTGATGCTGTGATGTTTTTATTGCAACTATCTGTATGCTCTAATAGATATTGTTTTAATTCTATTAATGTTCAGTTGGTTTTTTAAAGATTGGTGGTTTTTTTGGTATGTTACTAGCTGTTTCCATTTTATCTGTAATCCACCTTGAGTCCCTGCCTGGGTAAAAGGCAGGATATAAATAAATATAATAGTAAAATAATAAAAATAATAGTAATGCTATTATTATTAGTCTATTACTATTAGTCTATTAGTTATAGTGGCAGCAGAGCATAGTTTCATGGATCCTAGCCTTATCCTCCATGAATCAAAATATAGGAGTGTTTGGCCCAACATATTGTGTGCCATTAACTCACTTTTTGTTTTTGTGTTTTTTTAAGTGGATCATATCTGTGGCACAACTGCGTTTCATTTTCTATTAAAAATTAAAAGAGATACATTACTTTAATGAGCCACACGCAGGCAATGTTAATGATGTTCAAGATGGCATTCACTTTTAATGGTATGCAGAATACACCAGTCTACCTTTGTAGTTAATTATAAATGCACGTGTTTGCACTCGTGTGTTTATTTCCACCATTTCACATCAAGGAGAACATTTGCCGGTACATACATTTGCATGGAAAGACCTTAACCTATTTCATTTTATGCTGATCATTAACTAAGAATACTTCACTCTGGAGATTTATCACATTAATTAGCTCTGAAATTACTCATAGCAATTAAGTATATTGTTCTTAAACTCTTCGGAGATTATTGAAATACTTTTGTTGCTTCTATAGGGAAGCATAAATAATAGGAGAAAACGTTGCTTTCTATGTGGTTACGGGGTGGGGAGCACCTCTCTGTCTCTGTAGCCTTAAATCTTGCAATTGTTCCAACACTGCTATCTTTGCACCCATCTTCCCAAATCACACTCTCCCTCTCTCTTAGGGAAATAAGAAGCTGCCTTAGACAGATCAAGCATCCATCTAGCTCTGTATTATAGAATCATGGATTTGCTGAGTTGGAAAGGAACCCAAGCATCATTTAGTCCAACCCACTAAAAAAAAATAATAATAATAATAATAATAATAATAATAATAATAATAATAATGTTATTATTTATATGTTGCTCATCTGACTAGGTTGCCCCAGCCATTCTGGGCAACTCCAAACAAAATATTAAAAGCACAGCAAAACATCAATCATTAAAAACTTCCCTGAACAGGGCTGCCTTCAGATGTCTTCTAAAAGTCAAATAGTTGTTTATTTGTTTCGACATCTGTTGGGAGGGCATTTCACAGGGTGGACACGAGAAGGCCCTCTGCCTGGTTCCCTGTAGCTTGATGTCTCACAGTGAGGGAACTGCCAGAAGATCCTTGGAGCTAAACCACAGTGTCCAGGCTGAACGATGGGGGTGGAGATGCTCCTTCAGGTATACAGGGCCGAGGCCAGTTAGAGCTTTAAAGGTCAACGCCAACACTTTGAATTGTGCTCGGAAACGTACTGGAGGCCAGTATTGATTCTTCAGGACTGGTGTTGTGTGGTCCCAGCAGCTGCTCCAAGTCACCAGTCTAGCTACTGCATTCTGGATTAGTTGTAGTTTCCGAGTCACCTTCAAAGGTAGCCCCACCTTCTCAGGTAGCCCTGAAATAAGAACCTCCAGTTAAGGTGAGTCCATCACCTTCTGAAGTAATCCACTCCACTGCCAAACAGCTCAAAAAGTTCTTCCCAATGTTTAGTCGGAATCTGATTTCTTGTCATTTGAATCCATTGTTGGGGTCCTACCCTATAGAGCACAGAAAGCAAGCTTACCCTGTCTTCCAGGTGACAGCCCTTTAGATATTTGAAGGTTCTCAAACCACCTCTCAGTCATCTTTTTTCCAGACTAAACATACACAGCTCCCTCAACTGCTCCTCATAAGGCTTGGTTTCCAGACCCTTCATCATCTTGGTTGCCCTGCTCTGCACATATACCATACTTTTTCACTCTATAAGACGCACCAGACCACAAGACACACCTAGTTTTTGGAGGAGGAAAACAAGAAAAAAATATTCTGAATCTCAGAAGCCAGAACATTAAGGGGGATCGCTGTGCAGTGAAAGCAGCAATCCCTCATGCTGTTCTGGCTTCTGGGATAGCTGCGCAGCCTGCATTCGCTCCATAAGACGCACATACATTTCCCCTTACTTTTTAGGAGGGAAAAAGTGAGCCTTATAGAGCAAAAAATACGGTAATTATCTACACTGGCTGGCAGCAGCTCACCAGAGTTTAAGGCATGAGTCTCTCACAGTCCTACCTGGAGATGACAATGGAGATGGAACCAAAGACCTTCTGCATGGAAAGGAGCTGCTCTGTCTCTGAGCTTCAGCTCTCCTCCTCCATGGGAAACAGAAATACTGGCTGTGACATCACGAGGTTTGCCATGTTTAATTTCATACACCTCTATCGTGTTCAGTTCAAAGATGAAACACATGCAAACAAATAAACAAGAAGGATAAAGAAAACCGAAGTGTGCAATCTGAAAAGGGGGTCAATGTTTCTCAGGCAACTGCAAGAAAAAGTGTGCTGACGTCCAGCTTGTTTCCAAGAGGTTTGGAAGGTGCTATGGAAGTCCCTCTCTATTGATCCGGGAAGCCTTTTCTGTCTCTCTTAATATATTTTTTTAGAAAGGTATGAAAAAATTCTTCAGTTTCAAATCTCAAAGCTGAATCGGGGGCGGGGTGTGTGCATGTGTGTTTCCGAAGTGAGGCTCTCGGCTTGAATTCCTCAAGCTTGACATCCCATCGGGCTGATGCCTCGTGTCCCTTCATTGTCGGCCTGTCTCGTCACCCGGCGTAATGTGCCATTTCAGTGTAACAGGCTGAGACGCGTCATGCCAATGACATGTCAGGCTGGTGCATTTCAAAGAGACACAGTTCAATGGAAAACATGGGTTTCTAACTGCCCTGGAGGTTTTAAAACCTGGGGAAAAACCTGCGCGCATGCTCTCACACAATATCTTATATATATTTTTAAAACATCCTGTTTTTTTCTCCAGCAATTTTGCCTCCGGATGGTGGGCCATGGTGTGCTGCTGTTCTGTTCTGTTCATGGCACTACTAACGGAATAAGGATCTACTATTTGAACCCCACCTTCTCCATCTTGACTCAGAATGCAGCCTTGCTGAATTTGCCCCATACATTTAAACACAGTCATTTCACTTTCAACAGTCATGGCTTCCATGAAACAATCCTGGGAAGCACTGTTTGTTTAGAGTCCTGAGAGTTGCTAGGAGATTCCTATTCCCCTCACAGAACTACAGTTCCCAGAGTGGTTGAACAGATCAATTTCTCTTCCCTGGGAACTCCTGCTCATTAGCCAAAAAGGTTTCCTGGGAAGAGAAATTGATTTGTTAAACCACTCTGGAAATCATAACTCTGTGAAGGGGATAGGAATCTTCTAACACCTTTCAGCACCCATAACAAGCTACAGTTCCCAGAATTTTGCAGGAGAAGCCATTGTTGTTTATAAAATTCTGGGATTTCCCCTCTCCCCAGCCCCAAAAAGGGAATTTTGCCTCCATCTTGATAATATTTGGAGGAAAGCTTCCCCTCCAAATTGCATTAGTGGAAAATAATGTAGAGAATGGGTTTTTTGTTCACCTGTGAGGGGGAATTGACAATTGCTGAAATACTATCATCCCATCTACACTATGCATTTAAAGCAATATCACACAACTTTAAACCACCATGGCTCCCCCGCAGTGAATCCTGGGAACTGTAGTTTGTTAACAGTTCTGGGTGTTTGCCTGCTGTGGGAACTGTAGCTCTCTCAGGGAAATAGGGGCCTTCTCTCAGCACCCTTGAAAAACTACTGTTCCCACTTTCTTTTTTTAAAAAAAAAATATTAATAAACTAAAGATCACGAGCATAAAGAACTACAGTTGCAACAGGTTGAGATAAAAAGGTAAAGGACCCCTGGACAGTTAAGTCCGGTCAAAAGCAACTATGGGGTGTGGCACTCATCTCACTTCACGCCGAGGGAGCCGGTGTTTGTCCACAGACAGCTTTCCAGGTCATGTGGCCAGCTTGACTAAACCACTTCTGGTGCAACGGGACACGATGAGGAGTGCCAGAGCGCATGGAAACTGTGTTTACCTTCCTACCGCAGCAGTACCTATTTATCTGTTTGCACTGGCATGCTTTTGAACTGCTAGGTTGGCAGGAGATGGGACAGAGCAACAGGAGCTCACCCCATCGTGCAGATTTGAACCGCCAACTTTCTGATCGGCAAGCCCAAGAGGCTCAGTGGTTTAGACCACAGCGCCACCCATGTCCCTCCCACAGCAGGTTGAAAGCAGCATAAAGTTGGATGCTATCATTGAACTTGTTGTTCAAAAAATACACATTTTGTATATATATACTTTTGTAATAAGTGGATGGCTTTGCGGGCAGGCACCGTGTCTCCCCTATGAACCTACCTATGGCCAGCCAGATCATGCTCCTGCCACCAAATTGGCCGATTTGGTATATAGAGGGCATTGCCTGGGCATGGTGCCAACTGACCAGTAGTGGTGCTTGGCTCCCACCCAGGGGAAGAATAAATACCCAGCCAGCAGGGCCTTTCAGGTCATAGGGTGTCCCCCCTTGCTGGCTTCACCCTTAGAAACACTCCCAGCAGAGTGGCATGTGCCATTGTTTTCCTCAATGCCTTTGGCCAAACCTTTCACATCTGTAACCAATAAAGCTGTCACCTTATTTGATCCCCAGAACCCAATAACCTGTGTGTTGTCTAGCTATTTGCACCTTAGGGAATAGGGTGGTCACGGGGACTCACCATGCAAGTTAGCTTAATCATAATTCCTATGGGCAAAATTTTCTCAATCCATTCAGAAATAGATACATGTTTTCCCCCATTTTTAACTATTATAATCTTAGCAGTTATAAGGTTCAACACTATTCCTTGATGATTTTCCAGAATAACCTCTTTTAGATAACCAAGCAGAAATATTTTAGGTTCCTCGGGTATGTGATCTCCTAACATATCAGAGATATTAGCCTGGATGGATTTTCAGAATATTTCTATTTGAGAACAATTCCAAAAAGATTATTTGAGGGAGAGCCATGGTTGATATTACTTTAAATGTATAGTGCAAATTGTGTACGAGTTTAAGCATCAAGAGTTTCCAACTATAACACAGGCCAATATGGATATTTGGTTTGTTATATCTCAACAACTCAATACCTCAAACAATAAAGGGGAGAAGCCCTCCATTAATATTTTCACCCTTACTGTTTTGGCAATTAACCCAGAACCCATGCCAATTTGTAGGTGAAAACAACCCCCAGGGCTTAGACGTCAGTGGCAGCTTTAAACCCAGAGTGAATCAGTGTGAATTATATACCCCTTTGCAAACAGGGGGGTGTTTTATAATAGAACCACTGACAGACCCTTAACTACAGTGGCGCTAGCGGGCACCGCCATAATGCGGGAATAAAACTAAATTACATCACTTGTCATCATTAAGAAAAATTTTCATCTCAGCTCTTCATCTGAAAAGCACCGCAGTTAATGAATGATTACTGAGCCATGACACCAAAATGGCTAAAATATAGGAATTAAGGGGAGGTCAACTCAAGTATTTTTTAAACCATGAAATTAAGGGACCCATTTGAATGGGCAGGCGGGTGCCACTCCCGGGCGTTCAGGGTCCCTGCCATGCTAACTTTAAGCTTACAAGGAAGGCATGCATTCCAATTGCTCAAATGAAGTTCTTGCAAAGATGGAAAAGGCAAAGTCATGTATATTCCAATAGGGATGCTTGACATACTCTCACATATGCAGCTCATATGTTTTTGAGGCGCTCTCTCTCTGTCTGAGATGCTTGAAAACCAAAGAATTATGGAACTGTAGAGTTGGAAGGGGAACCCAAGGTTCACCTAAAGAATCCTGATGGCCATCCAACCTCTTTTTGAGAGCCTCCAAGAAAAATTTATATAATCCTCTTTTAAAGCCATCCAAATTGGTAATTGTCACACCTGTTGTATATCTCGTGTGTGTGCTTGTGAGTAAGATGATAGATGATAGATAGATGATATAGATAGTTGGATGATAGAAAGATAGAAGATAGATCGATAGATGATAGATAGATTAGATAGATAGATAGATAGATAGATAGATAGATAGATAGATGATAGATAGATAGATAGATAGATGATAGATAGATGATGATAGATAGATAGATGATAGATGATAGATAGATGATGATAGATAGATGATGATAGATAGATAGATGATAGATAGATAGATAGATAGATAGATAGATAGATAGATAGATGATGCTAGATAGATAGATAGATGATAGATAGATAGATGATAGATAGATAGATAGATAGATAGATAGATAGATGATAGATAGATAGATAGATAGATAGATAGATAGATGATAGATAGATAGATAGATAGATAGAAAGATAGATAGATAGATAGATAGATAGATGATAGATAAATAGATGATAGATAGATAGATAGATAGATAGATAGATAGATGATAGATAGATATTGAAATGTATAATACTAAATAAGATCGGAAAGAGGGTAAGGAATTGCTGAATTTGATTGTGTAAAGGGGAACGCAGAAAAGGGAGATGTGAGGAAGTCAGGAAAGAGGGTTATGAAGATGGTTAGTAAGAAACTAGATTTTTATGTTCTTTTTGTTTGTTTTTTCTGTTATGTCTTTTATTGTGTTTAAATGTTTATGTTGAATACTTGTTTTATTATGCAAAACTTTAATAAATATTTTATTAAAAAAGATAGATGATAGATAGATAGATAGATAGATAGATAGATAGATAGATAGATGATAGATAGATAGATAGATGATAGACAGATAGATAGATGATAGATATAGATGAAAGATAGATGATAGATGATAGATGATAGATAATAGATGATAGATAGATGATAGATAGATATAGATAGATAGATGATAGATAGATAGATAGATAGATAGATGATAGATGATAGATAGATAGATGATAGATAGATATAGATAGATGATAGATAGATAGCTATAGATAGATAGAGATGATAGATAGATTAGAGATGATAGATAGATAGATAGATAGATAGATAGATAGATAGATGATAGATAGATAGATTTGCTTGTCAATGGTTTGATTGTCAAGTTGCATAAATCTTTCCCCCCACACATACACACACCCCTCCTCCCAAATGCATCAGCTCCCGACAAATGCTTTAAGGCACCCAGACCGTGTGAAAATACTGTTCTTTGATTTTAGAGACGAGCGCGTAAGTGAAAGTGAAGCTTCCCAAATTAAAACCGATGAATATCGGCTGCAGTGTTGTCACCTCGCTCTTTCGCTCGTGCTGCTTGCGTGACTGATGACAGCTGCAGATGCCGATAGATTTTTGACCTGTTCCAGAAATCTGGCACTCTGGAAGAAAGAAGTTGGGGGGGGGGCTGGGAAACATGGCAACAACAATAAAAAAGTAAAAGTAAACTCTGCAGCCTGTGGAGGAAGGAGAGGAGAGAGGGGTAAGCTGACAGCTCCAGCGGAGGAGGAAAATTAGAAAGGAAAGCCAGCGCGCCCATACCATATGGGCTCAGAGCATCTCAGGACAGCTGGAAGAAGCATCGCATTCCCCTTTCGCATGTCCAAGACCGCGATACTTCCTTTTAATACGGCTATCAATAATGCTGAATGATTAACACCAAGGATTTATGTTAATTTCATTATAAGCTTTGCTGCCTGGTGTTGAATTAAGACTGTCAAACCATCCTTCTCCTACATGGCAGAGGACTTTTAAAAAATGCAAGCCTAACACATAACATCTGATCATTAATATGTTAATAACACTCCTGTTTTCGTAGATAGACCAGAGAAAAAAGCATTGATGGGGGGGGGAGAGAAAATATCTGTCTGAAGAAAGGGGACTGTTGTGCCCATCGACTCCCAGGGCGACATCTTCTGATGAATAAAGAATAACATCTTTTCGGAATCTTTTTTTTTTAAAGACCATTTGCCATTTTGCAGGGCTCCACATTGTCAGTTCTGGCACATCGGCATGGGGAGTCGGACGAGGTTTAAATGTGTGGCGTCTGTGCACCAACAAGTTCCTCATGCACCTGCCGTCCGTGTTCTGCCAGGGCAAACTTTTGCATCAGCAACAAACAGCACAACGTGCATGACTAGCTGCGTGGTGTAAATCGGGAAATTATGAATGGAACTTAGTCAATGTATAGTTTTTTGTTTTTGTTTTTTTACTTTCCAATGAAGGTTCTTTATAATCAATTGATGTTAAAAAATACAGACTTGTTTTGCAATAATAATAGCACCATTTTTAGCATTATACACAGTAATCTTGCTTGTGATACACATCTAGGGTTGGATGGATGGGGGGGGAGAATTGGCTACAACCTGTATTTTGGGGCATCAGCACATTGGAGGGGAAGGACCCTTCCTGCATGCTAGTTAGCTTCCAAGAAAGGTGTTACAGGAAGACAATAAATAAATAATACCATTATTACCTTTTTTTCCTTTTTCTCCTTTGCTTTATGAGAAGGAAAAGAACAAGGGAGCGTGTCAAAGGAAATGCTGCTAATTTAACAAGCAGCACTCAGTATTCCAGTACTGCTTCCCAGATTTCTTATTTATCAAGAGCACTCTTACCCTGCTCTTTAGCCAAAAAGGTTCCTTGGGAAGAGGGATTGATTTTTAAATCACACAAGGAAGGAAAACGTAAGAACATCAGGTGAGCCTGCAGGATCAGGCCAACAGCCCATCTGGTCCAGCATCCTGTTCTCACAATGGGTGAAAAACTGCCTATGGGAAACCAGCAAGCAGGATTTATAATAAATAATAAATTTGTATTTATACCCTGCCCTTCCCGGTTCAGAAAACCGGGCTCAGGGCATCTAACAACAAATTTAAAACACTTAATTGTTGCAACAAAAACAGCATAAAATACAGTATAAAACGTGAATAAAAATAATTCAGAATTCAAATATCAATTTAGGGGGGAAATCCATCCAATAAACATTAGATGATCACCAGGGCTAGCTGGCTAAATTAGTCCTATTTGGGCCAGGAAGGAGACCGGGGAGAATTAGCTGTGGGATCCCAGAGCAGGTAATCTTCATAAAAAAGGGAGGGGGGGAGGAAGGGGAATAAAGGATCAGGCTAAGTTCAAATTGAAAGCCAGGCGGAATAGCTCTGTCTTACAGGCCCTGCGGAAGATTTAAGCACAAGAGCAACACACTCTACTCGCCTGTCCCAAGGTCGTTCCCACAGGAACAGCTCTTAAGTGGAAAAATCCAGTGACTTGTTTTTTGACAGTCTATGTTACAACTGTTACCTTTCAACCCTCTAGAGGGAGCAATTCAGTATATCCAATAAGCAGAAGAAACAAAGAAACCAAAAGCCCTCAGAGGGAAAAAGTTTTTAACAACAATCTTTCAATCTTCTAATTGCAACAATGTTATTTCTGTAGAGTCCCAAAAATTATATCCAATAAAGTCTCCGCTTTGCAGCAGGTCTTATCTGACAGTCCCCTGTCAAAGTGCTTCACCCAGGCAGTCTGTTCCCAGAGTCAGAGACAGCAGAAATTTTTCCATTAAATTTTCTCTCATGCAGGTTAAGCCAAATTCCCTTTTCTTCCCCCCCCCCCTGCTCCTGCTTGCTGGGGGGGAGTTAAAGTTCAATGTCAAAGTTAAACAGTTCAAAAAGTTCAAAGTTACTTTTCCTTCAATTGCAGCTTTCTAGTTCCGTTGCTTGAAGAATCATGCAATCCGGGGGAGGCAGACTTCCTTTATTTACTGTCCCCGATT
Source organism: Podarcis cretensis (assembly GCF_951804945.1). Lineage (NCBI taxonomy): Eukaryota > Metazoa > Chordata > Lepidosauria > Squamata > Lacertidae > Podarcis > Podarcis cretensis. The sequence goes on from NC_137177.1 coordinate 64,064,054, forward strand.
TCGGCCAAATTTCAAGAAATTTTTATAGTCCCAGTAAGGTTTCCAATCCTACTTACGGGTATTCAATTTCAGTCCAAATTTCAGGAAGGAATCGGCGCTCTCCGCCTATGGCGACGCAGCTTCACTCCACGGGCTGGGTAGCGACTCTCAGCACCGCACGCACCCCCGATGCCACTCCGGAGCCTTTAAAAAGACTCCTTAACAGTAAGGGGGGCGCAAATGGTGCCCACCGAGTCTCCTTGTTCACAGGCTTCCGCGCCTGTGATTTTAGGGGTCCCCGCTTCGCCGTAGCGGTCAGACCCGAACTCGTGAAGCAGTCCTCCTCCGGAGATCGAAGAGAGGACCGCCATTAAGTGCTGGCGCCGATCGGAAGTCCTCCCTTAGTGCTTTAAATGTAGGGTGCAGATAGAGCTTTAGCAAGTGGAGACAATCCAGGACCTAAATGTCCCTTTGCTAAAAATGCCACCACTTGCATTTCAAAGTTTCACCAATGGCTTCTGACACATAAAAAACCACCTTCCCAAAAGTTCATTGCCTTATCCAAACACACATCATATATTCGTGGGAATTCATGTGTTTCTGTGTGCACAGATAAGCTCCTCAGTGTCTACTTGGATCCATTTAAGTGCTCCTGGAGGGCAGATCTGTTCATGTAACTTGCCTTCCACAGATCTGCTTAGTCATGGGGGCGACCCTACCATTGGGCAGAATGAAGCAGGCTGCCACAGGCAGTGCACTCCAGACACTCCAACAGAGCAGCAAGTTGATGGTGACAGCTTAAATAAAGCACAGTCTTTGTGCTTCATTCAGCCACTCAGCCTCTCCCTCATTTCTCAGTCTGTTTGTTGAAAACTGATATATCAGTGTGAAGTCTCCATTTTGAGCTCCTGTGCCAGTTTGGAGCCCAGAAAGGAGAGAGGGGGAAATGTGGCCTGCACCACAATATATGGTACGTACCTTGAAGGCTGAGACATGGAAAGAAAAGTCAGCGAGGATATGCAGGCTCAATCAATCTCTTTATTATGGTCAATGACCAATATTCAGGTATCCAGGATGACATTCCATAGGGGAAGGAGGAACCCCACCTCAATCCCCACACACCTGACAGGATATCTGAAGTTACGGTAAGCCTATTCAACACTCTTTTATTAGGACGTTATTTTTCTGCTGCTGGAGGATTAGACTGGGGATGGGGGAGAAAATGCCAATTTTGCACTTTCCAGAACGGTATGAGAACTGAAACACAGCCATTCTACAAAATTCGCAGTCGTCTGAATTTTGTAATGCAGTTCTCCAACCAAGCATGTTTACAAAAATGCATATATTAGAGAAAGAAAAGTGTGCATGCAAATGAAAACACATTCTACAAAATGCATTATGCTAGGGGAAAGTGCTTGCAAGAATGTGTACACCAGTCAAAACTGCACATAAAATCTGTTTACTGGCAGTGTAGACTGGCAGTGTAGACAAGACAGTCTCACACACAGTTAGGATAAATCCTGTGGAAAGCTGAAGCATGACCACAATTGGGGGCAGTAATACTTTTGAATACCACTTGCTAGAAACCACAGGAGGGGAGAGGAGGGGCTCTTGCACACAGGTTCTGCTTGCGAGCTTCCCATTGGGGCATCTGGTTGGCCACTGTGAAAACAGGATGATGGACTGGATGAGCCACTGGCCTGATCCAACAGGACTCTTATACTCTTATGTTCTCTCACCCAGGTGTGGGGATCCTTTGGCCCTCCAAGGGTGGCCAAAATACAACTCCCATTATACCTGGTCATTGGCCATGTTTTCTAAGGCTGATGGGAATTGTAGTTCAGCAGCATCCAGAGGAACAAAGGTTCCCTACCCCTGTTCTAACCAATACACAGCTCCGGTTCTCATACCTTTGTGCATCCAAACCTAAGGGTTGGAACGTCATCACCAAAGTCTCTATCAATCGTTACTAGACTTGTTGCTCTCTTACAAGGAATCCATTACTTGCAGGGCTTTTTATTTTTATTTTTTTAAAGCTAGAATTTATAGGGTTCTGACCAAATAGGAAATATTCTATTTATTCCTCCTGAAGGGGTTTTTCCCCCCTCCCTTTATGATGGAACTCTAGTTTGGCTGGTTTGGTCTGGGCTATACAGCTAACAGATGTCAAAACGTATGGACCACCCCATTTATCAACTAATCTACTCTTTGACTAGATAGGCACTATCAGCGATCTGGTATTGATCTCTGCAGGCCAGGGCTATTGTTCATCTGAGCATATAGCATGGCAGCAAGAATTAATGAATGAAACAAAACAATGCATACAAAATCGCGGCACCCAACTTCTTCTCTTTTGTTGTTTGTTCGTTTGAGTTTGGTAAAGTTTTTATGTAGTATCAAGAAGGCATTACTGTGTAACAGAAGCAGGGGGAAAGAATTCAGGAGAGGAATGATAGGACATGGGCATTTTGTCTGGAAAGGGACAGCAGAAGCCAGAATTGAAATTTGCATGCTTTCCAACCAGTGGGGGGGGGATGGCTTTGGAGCAGAAGTCTTGGCCCTCACTCAGCAGGCACCCAAGGATGTTGTGGCCTAATGCTGGACCCAAGTATAGGTCAGGGATCGGGAGTCTCAGACCTGGAGGGGGCGCAAACATGACTCCCAAGCTTCCCTATCTGACCCTCGAGACTCTCCCCAAACCACATTCCCTCCCTAGTCATACCCCAGATAGTAACCCTCTGCATCCCTGCTTTGCACCCTGTGTTTTTTCCTTGGCTGGTAAAGTGTCCTTACTCCAATAATGTTCCTTGCTTGCCTAGGTGGAAGGTAGAGAGGGGTGTTTGAGTGTATATAGAAATTTATCTCCTACAACAGTGGTGGCGAATCTATGGCACACATGCCAGAGAGGACACTCAGAGCCCTCTCTGTGGGCACACACACCGTCGCTCCAATAGGGCCAGAACTTCCATGTTGGGGGTGGGGGAGAAGGAGAGGAGGGCTCGCACTCATGTCCAAAGCCTGCAGCCCTGGTGCCGTAGCTTCCATGCCTGGGGTAGGGGAGGAGTGAGGAGGAGAGGAGGGCTTGTGCGTGCGTCCAAAGCCTGCAGCACCAGGGCCATGGCTTCTGTGCCTGGGTTAGGGGAGTAGGAGGAGTAAAGGGCTGGGTTAGAGTTAGCGTTAGGGTTAGGGTTAGGGTTAGGATGAGAATTAGGGTCAGGGTCAGTGTTGTTTTATGTTTTCTTGTGATTTTGATTCATTTGCTGTTGGTTTGCTTATTTCAATTTGTTGTGTTGCTGCTTTTTCACGAGTTGCAAGTTTGTTGGCTTTGTGGTTTTCTGAAAAGTTTCAGTTTTTATTTTGAATGCAGCCCTGTGGCCCCGGCACTGAGTGAGGGAAGGCTGGGCTGCAGCTGGAAAGCGAGCAGGCAAAGGATGTCACCAGCAGCAGCAGCAGCAGCCTGCTCCACTTCTGAGAGATCCCCGCCTCCATTCCTGGTTGTAGGCAAGTAGGAGTGGGATCGGGCTGTTCCGCTAGGCAGCGTTGCTGCTTGCACATGAACAAGAGCTGGACTGTGCAAGCAGGAGAGGAGGCGGGGATCTCTCAGAAGTGGAGTGGAGGCTTCGTGCTGAGAGATCCCTGTCTCCACTCCTGCTTGCATGCAAGTAGGAGCAGGAGCAGGGAACTCAGCTGAGGAGCACCTAGCTGCCTTCAGGTGGTGCAGGGGCTCTCAGATACAGTTTCTGGGCTGCCTCCACCTTCCCCAACCCCAGCAACTATTCAGCCTGGCTGTCTTCATGGGGTTGCAGGGGATCTGATGCGGAGGTGGGGGCTCCTTTAAACTTCTCCCTTGATCTTCTCCCCAATCAAATGTGACAGCACAGCCATACAAACAGCATTCCCAACATTTAATAAACCATTCATTTACCAAGAGGACAAGAGGTATCATTGTCTTCTTTTCAAATTTCTTGCAATTATTAATTTTGAAGTGGTTAGCACCTTGGACATTAATTCTGAACCAGGCTGCTTTAAAAAGCACTCTAAAACTTCCCATAAAATTGCTTTTGTTTTATTGGCCACATGCTTCTGGCATAGAGGTTTGAAGACCCATTGAAACACTGAGAACATTCATAGGGACAAGAAGTGGGGTGGGGGCGGGGTGAGTGGAAGGATATTTCTTTCTTTCTTTTTCCCAACTGAAAATTTGGGAATGCTGGACAAAACTGGAAGAAAACTTTCTACAAATCTTGTATCATTTGCAGCAACACAGATGCTTTTTAAGACAAGGTTGCTTTCACTCAAAATGAGTCGCATGAAAATATTTATGGAAGACAATCTACAAGCATTGGAGCTTGACCATGTCATGGGTCACCACTGTGCAAGTGGATGTGCAAGTAGGGCATTGGTGTATGGGCTTGCTAAAACCTGAATACACACTGGTTGCTTCTGTTGTGAGGGGGGATTCCATTTAGGGGTTCTATACGCAGGCTCACACAAGATTCCCAATTAGTCAGACTATATTCAGTAATAGGTTGGGACGTGGGTGGCGCTGTGGGTTAAACCACAGAGCCTAGGACTTGCCGATCAGAAGGTCGGCGGTTCGAATCCCCGCAACAGGGTGAGCTCCCATTGCTCGGTCCCTGCTCCTGCCAACCTAGCAGTTCAAAAGCACGTCAAAGTGCAAGTAGATAAATAGGTACCACTCCGATGGGAAGGTAAACGGCGTTTCCATGTGCTGCTCTGGCTTGCCAGAAGCATCTTAATCATGCTGGCCACATGACCCGGAAGCTGTACGCCAGCTCCCTTGGCCAATAAAGCGAGATGAGCACCACAACCCGAGTCAGTCACGACTGGTCAGGGGTCCCTTTACCTTTACCTTTACCTTATTCAATAATGTATTACAGGACAGAGTAATGTATTACAGGTAATGTATTACAGGACAGAGTCGAAAAGAGTATGTGAGAGCATTCCATTAGCACACACCCTATATAGGCAAGATATGCATAATCAACTATCTTCTGTCAATACAGCATCTCTCACCCAACCACAGTGCTTGGGAACAGTTACTCAATCTAATTATTTTTACTGTACATGCAGGGTCCTCCTTGCACCTTAGCTGGAGTTGTTTTTTTCACTCTAACAGTCACTGCTAGTCTCCTCCTAAAGTAGTTCTTGCCAGTTTTGTGGTCAGGCTGCACCCTTGCATATGTGACGTTGCCTCCCTGATAATGGGTTTTGCATAATTCCTACCTTGTCTTACTGTGTCTTCCTTCTGTGTGGTTCATATCAGAAAGTGGCATGGGGTGGGACAGAGATTTGTCTCTCAGGTGATTGACTGGCTGAACCGAGTCTATTTATCTCCTCTCCCTCTGAGTTTCACGATGGTGCTTCTGCCCCTGCAGTCCAGGACAGGAAGGTAGATAGAAAGATAGAAAGACAAACAAACAAACAGTGAAGGTTATATTTAATGATGTGGCTTGATCTTCATAAATATGTACAGGATTTGCCTTCGGTTCTAAGGCTGAGGCGATGACGTCTGAGCACATCCCATCCCTATTTATCAATTCCAAAAATTTATTGTCAGCTCAGCCCACAAACTAAATCTAACAAAGGCATGTTTGCTGTCTGCTCACTGAACAAAAAACCTTCTGTATTTGTTCAAGCTTCAATACGCCACTGGCAGCTGAACTTCTCCTTATTAAATGCCACGTTATTAATCAAGAAAGATGGACCCTTTTCGATTGCCAAGAACCAAGCAAATGACTCAAAACTTAGCAAACTGGCAAATGTTTTTTTATGCTGAAAGAATGGAAGCAGGATTTGTATTGAATGCAGAAATAACTGGTGCTGTGGCACCGGGGAAGGGAGGGAAACACACAATTTTTCATTGATTAAGGCAAGAGAAGTGGAAAGAACAGAAATGCAACAGTAGATCCATTAGCCGGATGACAAGGAACAGCGCTCACATCCACTTACTAAACTGTTTTTGATTCTTTAGTACCAACATGCAGAATGATCCTTGCATTATGTTGCCAAGGAAAACCTTAAAATGCATTTATTTCATAATGTAGCTTTCGCGCATTATCATAATAGAGCCATCACTGTTGTTGCAAACACTACGGGGTCTCGAACACCTAAACGCAGCCATTAAATTGGGCATTTGTTACAGAGCGGGCATGTTAAGCTTCTCGAGTGATTTGTGTTGCCTGGCAAACTCCCAGCAGGAGCAATCCATTGTGCTAGTTTACAAGCAGGGGAAGGCAGGAGTCTCCGCTGAAAGTGGAACCCCATTGCATACCAACGCTTGGAATCCACAGCTAGCAACACTCAACTTAACTCCTGGTCTGATACTGAACTTCCTCTTTGTGGTTAGCTTGCTGTGGATGGAAGTGGCATGAACATAAGAAGAGCCTGCTGGATCAGACCCATCTAGGCCCATCTAGTCCAGCATCCTGTTCTCACATCGGCCAACCAGATGCCTGCTGGAAACCCACAAGCAGGACCCAAACCCAAGATCCCTATATTGCAGCAACAATATTCAGAAGCATTGCTGCCTCTAACTATGGAGGTAGAGCATAGACATCAACAGCCCTACTCCTCCATGAAATTGTCTAATCCTCTTTGAATCCATCAAGGTTGGTGACCCTCGCTGCCTCCTGGTGGGAGCGAGTTCCATAGTTGAACAATGTGCATGCTTTGTAATGACTTGGAACAAGGGTGATCAACATGGCAACCCTCACAATGAGGTGTTGTGAATGTAGAATGTAGATGAATACTCGGAGAGCGAGCATCTGGCCTAATTTCTCTTCGAGTGGAAGAACAAATGTGATCATCTCTTCCACAGTGGAAACAAGAGATCATAGAATTGGAAGAGATTCTAAGGGCCATCTAGTCCAACCCTCTGCAAAGCAGGAAGCACAGCTAAATAATGCCTGGCAGATGGCCACCCAACCTCTGTTTAAAAACATCCACAGAAGGAGAGTCAGTCACCTGCCAAGGTAGTCCATTCCACTGTCAAACAGCTGTTACTGCCAGAAAGCTTCCTAATGTTTAGTTAGAATCTCTTTTCTTCTCATTTGAATCTCTTTGTTTGGGTCCTACCCTCTGCAGCAGCAGAAAACAAGCTTGCCTGATCTTCCATGTGACAGCTCTTCAGATGTTTGAAGATGGTTATCCTATCACCTCTTCGTCTTCTATTCTTCTGACTGGATATCCCAGGTCCTTCAACCATCCCTCATAAGACTTGGTTTCCAGATCCTTTTACTATCTTGGTTGCATTCTTCTGCAAACCTTCTAGTTTGTTCATGTTCATTAACAGATTCATCTTCAGCCAATATGCCAAGTTGGGTGATCTTATGAACTGTGATGCATTGCTGAAGATGACAGTGGCATCCTCATGGCAAAGATGCTGGAGAAAGCATTTTGCTTAGTGTGAGACCAGCCACTGTCTAATGCTATGGGCAATTTACTTGCAAGCCAGCTGTAGTCTTGCAGGTTCAAGACTCAGTGGAAAATTTCCAAGGCTACATTTCCTTTGGAAGAAAGAATATTTAAGCATGCACTGCAAGATCTATCTCAATATATCTATTTGCAAAGTCAAAGCCAGCTTTGGATAATCTCTTAAGGCTCTTATGTGGTCACAGAGAGATGAATGATGTATCAAATTAAAGCACAGAACACACAGCTTTGCAAAAAGAAAAGAACAGTTTTACCAATTTGCTCCCCTCAAAAATCAGATAAACTCATCAAAATGGGGGGGGGGCCACACACAGACGAATGCAAACTGGAACTTTTGAAACCACTGTAGCTATTGGTTGTATGTGCTGACTTCAGTTCATTAAAGTGAGCTCTGCCTTGCTATCTGCACAGCAGTAGAGAAGTTATGGAATGTCTAGAAACATTCCAACTTGTCCAACAGATGACCAAGTAGATAAGTAGATAAGTGCTTGAACCACCCCAAACACTTTCCCTTTAAAAAGCAGTTGAAATAATATATATATTATTTCTGCAGTGGCACTCAAGGAGTGGGTGTTTAACCCTTGCCCACATGCTGTTTCCCCAATCTAAGTCATCCCTAAAATCTGCTACTGTACTCACTGTCTAAAAAAACAAGGGAGCTGAGATAGGTACCTGCCGTGCACCTGTCTTTTTTTCTCTCCCTCCTCCCAGCGTCTCTGCTCTATTCAAAAACAGCCCATCTTACTGCCAGGAGATCAGATCATAGATCACCAGCGTCAAGAAAGGTATGGTCCTGTGCTCTTAATAGGACAGGGTTCAGACAGGCTGATATGACTGGCACCCCTGTCGAAGCCCTGGCCAACCTCTGAAACATCCAAATGGCTTGAGCTGTTGACACGATCGCCCCTAAGCACCCTCTCTCTCTTTGTGGTGCCCCTTTTGGCCTCCTGGTATACTCCAGAGCTTAGGGCAAGGAAACAAGCTGGGAGACGGCTTGAACGCAAGTGGAGCAAATATCCAATCATATAATTGTTGAATTGGATCGTACCCCAAGGGTCATCTAGTCCAACTCTCTGTGGTGCAGGAACCTCAACTAAATCATACATGACAGGTGGCCATCCAATGTTTGCTTAAAATCCTCCAAGGCAGTAGAGTCCAATTCCCAAGGGAGTCGGTTCCAATGTTGAACAGCTCTTACAGACAGAAAGCTCTTACTGATGTTTAGTCAGAATGGTGAAGTCAGTGTGGTGTAGTGTGGTGCAGTGTAGTGGTTAAAAGCGGTGGGCTCGTAATCTGGTGAACCGGGTTCGCTCCCCTGCTCCTCAACATTCAGCTGCTGGGTGACCTTGGGCCAGTCACATTTCTCTGAAGTCTCTCAGCCTCACTCACCTCACAGTGTGTTTGTTGTGGGGGAGGAAGGGAAAGGAGAATGTTAGCCACTTTGAGACTCCTTAGGGTAGTGATAAAGCGGGATATCAAATCCAAACTCTTCTTCTCCTCCTTTCTTATAACTTCAGTCCGTATGTTTTGGGTCCTAGCCTCTAGAGCAGGAGAAAACAAGCTTGTTCCGTTGCACCATCGGACTGCTCTTATTATCAGAAAGTTATTTCTAATGTTTAGTTGGAATCTCCTTCCTTGTCATTTGAATCCATGGGGGGGGGGGTCAGGTGCTACCCTCTGGAGCAGCAGAAAACAAGCTTGCTCCATCTCCCATGGGACAGCCCTTCAGGTATTTGAAGATGGCTATCATTTTACCTCTCTCAGTCTTCTCTTCTCCAGGTGGCCAGACATCTAGAGACTCCTTCCAGCAGGAAGCCCCCTGTTCCCAACTCATGTTCATTCTGTCTTGAATTCCTGTATGGGATTAGCCAGGTGCATCACCTGTCAGTTTAATTCAGCAGGAATTAGCATCCACCCAGGCTTCAGTCCCCCTGACAAGACAGTCCAAAGGATCTCTCCCTTGAACCAAATGCATTGGGAATCCACCTATTTCCAATGCTGCGACTCTAGGATTGACACGCGGGTGGGCTCCGTATCTCTTTCGTCTCCACCCGATTTCTAGCCCATCGTTCCCAGCCTTGTATGAGCATTCTTACAGTGCCATGTTTTGCTTTACGGAGCGAGCATAAATGAGGAGACACTAAGTTAAAGCCCTGACAGGCCGTGCTGGATGTTTCCACTCAGCCTATAAATAAGCAGCAATCGCCTCCATTTTATTGAACTCATTTTCCAGGCAAGCAAAAGACCACAAGATTCTCCTGCAAATTTTCCCTTTGCACTCTCAAGCGGGGCTGGTGGTGTCAGGCGCAACAGATTTATAGCCTATTCATTCATGGGAACAAAAAAAGGAGCCCTGCCAGGGCTGGCCACGGAACACACCAGCGCAGTTAGTTCAAAAGATAACAGCAGCAATACCTCACGACCTTATTCAGCACTCTCTCTCCAGCAAACACTATATTGGGAGATAATAAATGCCCCTCACTGTTTGTGTTTCCTGAGTAATACCTAAGAACATCGTCCACATTACAGCTGTACAAATGCGGCCAAATTAGAAGGGATTAATCAGGAGCTCTCGCTCCACCAAGAGCCAATTCAACGCAGGGGCATGCCTGGGAGATGCAGTCCATCAAAACAGCCTGCTTTATTAATTTATTTCATAAGGATATTCATTTTATTATTGCTGGTAGTAGCAGTAGTATTGAAAGTACCGTATTTTTTGCTCTATAACACGCACCTGACCATAACACGCACGTAGTTTTTAGAGGAGAAAAATCCGTAGGCATGCCACCCGTAGGCATTCCCTCCCTAACACGCACAGACATTTCCCCTTACTTTCTAGGAGGAAAAAAGTGAGTGTTATGGTGCAAAAAATACGGTACTTTTTATTTAATTTTACCCATATTATCCAAATAACAAAATAAAACTTCACGAGGCAAACGCACAAAAACTAAACCAAACCAAGGCTGGCATGGGATATTATATTCACAAGCGGGGCAAACGATGAAGCTGGTTATCCAGATATTTGTGATAAAAGATACAGACAGGTAGGTGGAGAGTACAAACATGAGAAATAAGAGAACAAAAGGTGTGGCACACCTGAATTACAAGATATACAGAAATATAAACCTATAACTGAAACCACATGGGAGGCATAAGGAGTATCAAGAATAAAATGCTCTATATTATATGTTAAATCAACTAGATGTTACTTGTCCCCACATTTATTGAGAGACTTGTGAAAGAGATGAGTGTAAATTTTCCATTTTTTTATGTACTCAATTAAATCCCACCAAAGTGACCTGTAAGAATATTTCTAATCCGTCAACACATTTGAAAATTGTACAATACAAGCAACATAAGTATAAAGACTCTCCTCCCTGAAAGAGAGGGGAGTGGTTGTGGGCGGGAGCCTGAACACCGCCCCCTGCCTCCAGCTCACCTGGCTGGCGCTCACGCCCCCCCCCCCGGTGGCCGTCCAACCAGGTGCCGTGGGGGGGGGCGTGTCCAGCAGCCTTGATGCTGCAGCGCCAGCCTCTCCCCGGCCTCATTTCTCTTCGTCGTCCTGGGCGAGTCACCCACCCTCCACTCCCATTGAGTTAGGGCTTAGGTCATTGGCCTTGCTATGGACCTTAGGTTGGTCGCCCCGGTTGCACGGGGGGCCTGGTAGGAGTTTTTCCATTTGGCATTAGGCTTTTTGGTTTTTTCGCTTACCTCGTAGCAATCGTCACAACTTTTGTGGTATTGGTGGGTAGGTTAGGCATTGGAATAATGTGCTGTGGTGTGTCAAAGTGCTAGGTGTGGCCATCGCCTATGCCTTCAATGTTTAGGGGTATCCCGTTAAAGGAATCTGGCGGTCGTGTATTCTGTCCGATGCCTGCTTGGCGGGAGGCCATGGCACGACCCTCGGTGACAGCAGGGGTGAGCCTATAGTTGGATTAGCATCAACAGGTGATGAACCCCTCGTGAATAAACCCACTTGTTTCGCGATCCAATGCCTAAGCCAATACCTTTTCATTGCTGTAATCAATAAAGTTGTGGCCTTTTCTAGCCCATTAACCTTATATCACGTGTCCCTGTGTCTTCTTTTCACGTCGCGGTGGTCGGGTCCTCGAACCACAAATATGAAATCCTAAAGCACAGAAAAAATGCCCAAGACCAAATCATATGAATTCTCTAAAAATTCTTTGTGAAGAAGAAAAGCCACGTTTGTAAGTCAGAAGCCACTTTCGAGCCCATTTGATTTCATGTGTGACTGATGACTGTGCTGCCTGCCCCGGGAAATGGCAAAGAAGAAGGTATAGGGAAAACCAAGGGGGCAGGACTCCCCCCATACGCATCCATGACTCCTTGGGAAGAGAAGGGTAACAAATGTAATCAGTGGGGTTGTCACCTGATTAAAGAAGCCTGATGATCAATTAGTCATACAAGTTTTAATCGAGCAAGTCTGCGTTTGAGTAACAGCTACTATTCTAAAGGACACAGCACACACTCTTTGATTTTATACGACACACTTATTGTGAAAGAGAACAACAAATGGAACCTTATTTGATTTTTATACGCATTTGTGTGTGTGTGTGAGAGAGAGAGAGAGAGAGAGAGGGAGAGAGAGAGAGAGAGAGAGAGAGAGAGAGAGAGAGAGAGAAAATAAAGTCTCCTTCCCATTTCATCCAAACCAAAGCATGTGTAAGGAAGGAGAAGCCCAGTTATTTAATTGTTTAACTAAATGAAGCAGCCCTATGCCAACAACAAATATGATATATTTCTCTACAATATCAAATAATGGAAGAAGTGGTTTGTATTTCCTCCCAAGCTGGGATTTCCTTGCACTGGTCACTTTAAGCCAGGAAATTCTTGCATAAAAACGACATCAGTTACTGTAACTACATGCTTTGGAAATCAATCAGCTTTTTATTGTGGTACAGCTAATAATGCTGCTCGAGCAGCAATCTAAGATTTTTCCAGTTTAATAATCCTTGCTAATTGAAAGTAGCAGATTAAAAAGATACTAAGCAGTACCCGAGGTTTATAGGCTGTTGCTATGGCAGAGGATGGTACCCAAATCGTCACAGACATACAAATCACTCTTCCTTCCCGTGTATTTGAAGCTTTCCCCCAACACAGAGAGCAGTTCTTGGGTGAGAAGCAAGACCTGTTCCCACTCTACTGGCAGCTATGCTTTGCCTCCAGAGCTGGAGTTGGTGGTACTTCTATATACCAGTTTCTGGAAACCTTGGGAGAGGAGAAGGCTTTGGGGCACGGGTCCTGTGCTGGGTTTCCCACAGGTTGGTCACTGTGACAACAGGATGCCGGACTAGATGGGCCATTGGCCCGATTCTGCAGGATCATCTTATGGTCACCCCATCACACTGTTTGCCCCAGAGGCTAAGACAGTGCTGGATTTATGTATAGGCTAAGTAAGCTGAAGCCTAGGCCTCTAAATCTAGGGGGCCTCACCAGCCTGCCCTCTCCCCAGTACCGCTGTCTCCCCTCTCCCAAAATTGCAAACCCAAGACTTCATGCGTAGGCAGGGCAACTCAGGCCTCTAAATCTAGGGGGCCTCACCAGCCTGCCCTCTCCCCAGTGCCGCTATATCCCCTCTCCCAAAATTGCAAACCCAAGACTTCATGCGTAGGCAGGGCAACTCAGGCCTCTAAATCTAGGGGGCCTCACCAGCCTGCCCTCTCCCCAGTGCCGCTATCTCCCCTCTCCCAAAATTGTAAACCAAGACCTCATGCAAGGGGAGGGCAACTCAGGCCCAGCAACTATTAGACTCAGGGCTAGTCAGTGGGGCCCAGTTTGAAGCAGTGGGGTGCAACTTGGATATATATTTTTTGTAGGGCCCCAGTTCACAGATAAAGTCTGCAAAATCTTATAGATATGAATAAAATCCATCTAGAATGCACTGGTGCAGGGGCCCCCTTAGGAGTGGCCTGTGGGGCCCAATTTGGCCCAATTGCCTTAAGGTCAACCCTGATGAGACTATGCAGGGGTTGGACTGACAAGCTCTGACTGACAAGCCCTGGTGTCACCATTCAGAGTACAGACCCAAGGACTTGTTATGGAAATAAAGAATGGGAGGCACTTATTGGAAATCATTTGCAATGAATTATACAAAACAAAGTGGCACTAATAAAGAAAAGTTAATTCAGCGCTTAATGGTGGAGTCAACAGTTCCCTACTATCTGATATTCTTCTAAACTGGGGGTAGCCAACATGATATTCTCCAGCTCTGATATTCCCTGACCACTAGGCATGTTGGCTGGGGTTGGTGGGAGCTGCAACTCTACAACATCTGGAAGTGATAATGTTGGCTACCCCATATTAAATCTGCCAACACTGATGGTAAGAGCTGTTTGACAGACTCCTTCGGAAGATAAAGATCTCTCCTTCATTGGAGGTTTTTAAGCAGAGGTTGAATGGCCATCCGTCAGGGATGCTTCAATTGAAATTCCTATATTGCAGGGGGTTGGACTAGATAACCCTCAGGGTCCTTTCCAAATCAGACAGGTCTATGATTTTATGAAATCAGGCTGGCAATCAGTCCTATGGGATTTGGACCTTCCTTTTTAACAGCATTTACAGTGGTGCCCCGCAAGACGAATGCCTCGCAAGACGAAAAACTCGCTAGACGAAAGAGTTATCCATCTTTTGAGGTGCTTCGCAAGACGAATTTCCCTATGGGCTTGCTTCGCAAGACAAAACGTCTTGCGAGTTCTTGCGAGTTTTTTCCCCCTTTCCCCCCTTTTTCTAAGCCGCTAAGCCGCTAATAGCCGTGCTTCGCAAGACGAAAAAACCGCAAGACGAAGACATTCACGGAACGGATTAATTTCGTCTTGCGAGGCACCACTGTATGTTGTTCCTCGTGGCTATTGATGGCTCTGCCGACCCCTGACAGTCTGCTCTCAGCCAGCCCCCACCTGCCTCCTTACCTACAACTAGTTTAGGAGGTGACATTGACTGCCAGTTTCCTCCTCCTTAGTCTCAGAGTTGCCCCTTGTAGAAGGGGATGGGGACAAAATAGAAAGAGTGGTCTCTGCCTGTCATTGACTCTGGCCAGCACCACCTACTGTTGGCCTCCCTGCCTTCCACCCTACCAGTTCCAGCAGGCACTGGCCTCTACTATCCTACTTCTGACAGTGGCCAGTCAAATGTGTCCAGTGCCTGACATCAGCAGCTGTCCCCTGCTGGACACCACAGCAATCCACATTCCATTGTACCCCTGCTTTTGCATCACAGAATCGTAGAATTGTAGAGTTGGGCAGGACCGGTCATCTAATCCACCCTCTGCAATGCAGTGAGTGTGCATTGAAATGTTTTGTTCTGACAGCCATGCATAACGCCCTCCTCCCTCCATGCATTTACCTCATCCCCTTTCAAAATTCGGGGCCAGTGGTTGTAGCAGTGTCTTCAGTCGTCGAGTTCCATAAATTAATTACAAATCGTGATACTTTCCACTTAGAACTCTTCTGTTTAGTACATTTCCCCCAAAATGTTCCCGTTACAGAGAGGCACTTAAAACTGAGCCAAAATTATTGTCTCACAGAACGTTGAGCTAGGGATATATTGTTCCCGCATTGTTTTCATCACTGCTTCAAAGGCAAGCAGTCTTTTGAAAATTGCTCCCAATGGCTCCATTTCATCGCCATGTTTTCTGACAATGCTGGGGGAGGGGAATTGCTTCTGTTAATCTACCTTGTCAGAATGGGAATCTGTTTACTCAAGTCATGGGCCTGTCCCTCATCACAATGCCTGAAGTATTCCATCCAAATGTCACAGGTAAGGAACTCTGGGGACCTGCCAAGGTCCACACTCCTCCACAGGGTACATAGTCAATATTTGGGTTTATGGGGTGTGTGTTACACTGATGAAAAGGAACAAAGGGGGAAAGATCCCTCTCCCAGTGGTACTGCTCTGATCAAAACTGGAGCTAATAGCCTTGGCTCCCCATTTACAGCTGTATTAAAGTTAAATAAACAAAAGATTGGGAACTGCAAGAGCAGTTCGGGAACTTTATTTTTTAGGAAGAGGAGCAATGAAATCATCTGGCACAGTAGCGCCAGGGTTAACTGACAGACCAATTTCCCAATCATTCGGAGCCCCAACAAATAAACCTGAGCTTCCAAACTGGGTTTTCTTTGCAACACCATTGCGAACCACAACACCATTGTGAAAGGAAGAACACCTGGTATCAGTGGTGAGGTTCAAGCATGGACCTGCTCCATTGTCTACATAGAATCACAGAACTGTAGAGTTGGAAGGGTCCCCCAGACATCATCTAGTCCAACCCTGTGCAATGTTGGGATCACAACTGGAGAATCCCTGACAGGTGGCCGTCCAACCTCTATTTAAAAATCACTACCACCACTTTCCGATGGAGTCTGTTTCACTGTCAAATAGCTCTTGTGGTCACAAAGTTCTTCCTAATGTTTAGTCAGAATCTTGACATTTGAATCGATGGGCTTGGGTCTATCCCCTCAGGGGCAGCAAAAAACAAACTTGCTCCATCTTCCATGTGACAGCCTTTTAGATACCGTATTTGAAAATGGCTGTCCTGTCACATAGTCTTCTCCAGGCGGAACATCTCCCACTCCCTCAACCATTCCTCATACAGTTTGGTTTCCAGACCCTTTATGATTGTGCCTTAAACATAAGTAATGTGTGCATAGCACTAGAGTTTTGTTTTGTTTTAAACTAACTTTAAGCTTCTGTACAAAATCTGCCTATAATTTGCTCTTTCCTGGAATTCAGGCTCTTAATATGCAAGGGGAGGGGGAGTCGGATCATGTCATGCTTGGTGCATCACTATTGAGATGCTCACATCATGTCTCTTAAAAAGAACATCCTCTAATTATGTGTGGCTCCTGGCACAAATGACTGATTTTCTAATATTCACCTGCACAGAGCATGCACAGTTCTGCTTCAAAAGCGAACATCATGGCTTGTCTGAAAGGTGAAGGGCCAGATTACAAACACCCAGAAATATGAAACCGCCTAAATAATGCAACGTTAAGAACGGCACATGGCGGGGGGGGGGATGCTTCAAATCTCCAACATGCAGTTGGAGCATCTTCACTGAGCGAGATCGGCAGGGACACTTTTCATCTGGAGCCAGATGAACCTAATTCAGTATCCTATATTACCGTCTTATTCCAGTCCACAGTAATTATGGTGGAATGACCTGGTCAGTGCTAATAGAGAGTCTGACACCAGGTTTCCTAAATTATACATTTGTTTCTGGCATTCATATGTGCAATGTAAAGGATTGCTTATACAGTCGTACCTTGGTTCTCGAATTTAATCTGTTCCGGGAGTCCATTTGACTCCCGCAATGGTCCGAAAACCAAGGCGCTGCTTCTGATTGGCTGCTGCAGCCAATCAGAAGCTGTGGAAACCACGTCGGATGTTCGGCTTCCAAAAAACATTCGCTTCCAGGTTTGCAATGTTTGGGAGCCAATTTGTTCGACAACTAAGGCGTTCGACCACCAAGGTATGACTGTAGCCTTGAAGTTCCTCCAATTTCCAAATGGCAGTCATAGAATCGTGGAATCATAGAGTTGTCAGGGACCCCAAGATGTCCTGCAGGAATCATAACTAAAGAATCCCTGACAGGTGGCTGTCCAAACCTCAAAGAGCATTCTGTTCAGGAGTGAAGCTCCCGGAGGCAAAAAGGGCTGTATCCAATATTTACTCAGACTCAGAGTGAACCCACTGAAATGGATGGGGGTGACTAACTTAGGTCCATTCTTTTCAATGTGTCTACTCAGAGTAGAACTTAAGCATGACTGCTGGAATTGCATTCAACTCATTGGTCACAAGTGGTGCAGACAAATAGCTGGCAACGCTTAAGGATCTTATCCAGGCGATTTGCTCCAAGGATGCTTCCAGGGTCCCACACACTTCCCAGGCAGGAATCCATTTGCCCCAACCCTGAAGCCTCAGATCTCCTTTCCTGTTCCTAGCAGACACACACTATCACCACAACCACCAGCCTTGTTCTTTTTTTTGCTCCTTTGTTTCCAACTGTAAAACTTGCTGTCAGAATTACATCTCGTGACTAATACTGCCCTTATCTCACAGGGAGATACCAATTATTTTGCAAAGCAAACATTCCAAAGGACAATCTTCATAAAGCTCCGATGTTCATGTTGCAATTAAAACTTTGCATTATTGATGAAACATACACACACGGCTCGGCATCTTTTTCAATGATTCATGAAATCCCATTCGGCCAGGCCTGTTAAAGGGGCTGCTACCCCACAGGCAAGGATGAAATCTCAAGGCAGAAAGGAAGGGAGCTTCAAGCCACAGGAGGGGCTGTGTCAGCCTGTTACGTGGCTTCAAAATGACTCTTGGATTTTATGCTTGTAGAGAGATTCCTAGAACAGTCTTCTCTAAGAAGCAGCCTTTCCATATTTCATAAGAAGAATTAAGTAACCAGAAGTATTGAAAAAATCATCAAATGTGTCTTTACTTCATTTTGTTACATAGTTAGAGAAAACAATTACAAACCTCTAGGAAGGACAAATAGAACAAGAAAAGGGATGATACAATAAAAAAGACAAGAGAAAACAACACAGTGGAGCTACAAATACTTAGCTTCACACCTTTGGGGAGAGAGCACTTCAAAGCTAAAATTGTAAAATGCCATACAAATATTATATAAGGTATATAGACCCTTCAGGTGTCCCTATTTTCCAAGGACAGTCCCAGATTTACAGAAGCCGTCCTGGTTTCTGATTTGATCCTGGAATGCCCCACTTTTCCTTTGGATGTCCCTATTTTCATCAGAGAAATGTTGGATGGTATGGAGTTATGCAACCCCGGAGCCAAGGAACTATACAACCTTTAAAAGACATCTGGAGGCAGCCTTGTATAGATAAGCTTTTTAATGTTTAATGTTTTATTGTGTTTTTATATATGTTGGAATCTGTCTAGTGTGGCTGGGGCAACCCAGTCAGTTGGGCAGGGTATAAGTATTATTATTATTATTATTATTATTATTATTATTAAATAGACATCCCTATTTTCATCAGAAAAAATGTTGGAGGGTATGGATATATCAAGAATCATGGGCAATTGCTGTCCTAAATGAAATATCTCCAGAAATGGAGCAGTGAGAGGGGAAGTTTAACGTGTCCTTTGATCAAGTAACAAACACCAGGAAAGGCCACCAAATTCACCCAAACTCTAGCTTAGTGGCGGAGGAGGCAACTAACATAATAAAGCGTCTGGAACCCAAGCTTTAGGAGGAATGGTTGAGAGAGTTGGGTAGGTATAGCCTGGAGAAGAAAAGACTGAGAGGTGACACAATGGCCATCTTCAAATATCTGAATGGCTGTCACATGGAAGATGTACACAGCTCGTTTTCTGCTGCTCCAGAGGTTGGGACCTCTGGACTCAAATTACAAGAAAGGAAATTCTGAGTCAATATTAGGAAGAACTTTCTGACGGTGAGAGCTGTCCGAACATGGAACGGATTCCCATGATGGACTCTCCTTCACTGGAGGCTTTTAACCAGAAGTTGGGTGGCCATCTGTTAGGGATTCTTCAGTTGTGATTCCTGCACTGCAGTGGGTTGGACTAGATGACTCTTGAGTCCCTTCCAGCTCCACAGCGCTATGATTTTGTGAAGTGGTAGACACTAATGCCTCCGCAAATTGTCAGTTGCCTCCACGTCAAATGCCCCTTTCAGCAGGACTCTGGCTGATTTCCCTGCAGGAAATCAAAAGATGTGAAGATATATTGCTTCCCCTTCTTTTTCTCATTTATTCCCAGCCTGCCCGTGTGGAGGCATGACAGAACGTTCACCTTAATGTGTATTTAGTGGGAGAAAACGCAACCTTTGTGAGGACTTGACTTTACAAGATTTCTTGGTAATGACCACAGCCCTGCCAAAGCCTTCCTTACAAACTGATATATGCCACACCACAAGTAATGAGGTTTTTCCACTGTGGAATCGGTCTGCCACTGTTGTTTTTAAATGAGCGTCGAGCAGAGGGTCAACAACAGCACCAAAGGGAGTTGAGTTTTGACACACAGCAGGAGCATAATTTCCATGGATGTATTAATTAGAGCAAACATAGGTAGGGTGAACCTAACCTGCCCAGGAAGGCTGAGCGCAAAGCAGAGGACAATATTTGCTCTAAAAAAAGCAGCTGAACTTTACCTTGCTGGGCTGAATATCTTTGTTCCAACATATGTAGCCAATGCATAATCTTGGTTGACGTCCCTGTTAGGATTCAGAGGTGAGCTGTCCTTGACACCATTAAAAATATGAAAGGCTGTCAAGTGACCCTTTTAAAATGCATAATACTGTTTGTAACCCTCTCTCCATTTACGTGCAGTTTGCAAGTTCTCCCATGGCATCCTTGAGCATAGTGGTTATGGAGCAGTAACAGCATACCCTGACTCTTTGCCTACACCCCCTTCCAATACTGTCCTCCATTCACACAAGGCTAAATGGCCGATTATCTGTACTTGGAAACACAACTTCCACAATGTATCCTCTACCTCTTTATTTTGCACCAAAGTGTTGCTTGTGCATTTGTAAGATGAAGACACGGTGACTTTTTAAGGCCATTTGTTCAGTTCCATTTTCACTCCTCGGTGATGGGCTGCTAAAGCAAAGCAATATTAACATTTAAAGATAATGAATAATAAAACGATAGATGGAAGTCTTCATTATATAATGAATTCTCCCTTTTAAAAGCTGCCCCTCTTCCCTGCCAAAGGGTATCCTAAAATTCTAGTGTCCACAAAGTCAAGCCCCACATATCCCCATAGCTTCAAAACGAAAAGGACCCTCACAAAAAGCATTGCCATTTATTGTGTATACAATGAGGATTCCCAAATATATTAAATATTGAAGCCGAGTGATAATACATAGCAAATAATTTATTCAACAAACTCATCATCGTACTTCAATTCACAACTTGTCTCGGAGAAGCTTGCAGTTGCATCGAAAGTGCAAAGCATGTCATTGTTTTCGACTAGGCTTCCAAGAATAACTCCCAGGCTCTATAAGGTACATGAGCTAACTACTGACAACAAGTGGAATACCCATTCTTTTGATGGGAAAGAGGGCAAGTATAGTTCCACTGCGTTGGTTTAAACCAGTGTTTTCCAAACTTCGGTCTCCAGTTGGTTTTGGACTACAACTCCCATCATCCCTTGCTAACAGGACCAGTGATCAGGGAAGATGGGAACTGTGGTCCAAAAAACAGCTGGAGTCCCAAGTTTGGGAAACACTGGTTTAAAGCAAGGGTGGGGGACCTTTTTTTTTTTCAGTCTGTGGGCCACATTTCTACCTGGGCCAAGTTGGAGGTGCTGAATGCTTCTGTCAGGGAACTGCCATCGGAGCCAGAGGGAGAGGAAGGGCTCCAGAGGGATTACGGAGAGCATCCCAGGAGGGAGAGAAGCAGCCCATCTTTTGGGGAAGGAAATCAGCATAGCACCAGTGGAGAAGGGGGGCAGATGGGGGAATCGGTGAGGTGGCTCCATGACTCCTCGCCGGAGACCAGCGGGGAGACCACGGGTCCTCCGCTGCCCACACCCTCCCTGCGCAGAAGGCTTCCGCGCAGGGAGAGTAGGCAGAGACTAGGCGTCAAAGAGCTTCTTTGCTGGAAGAAGTTCAAGAAACGCCCACTGACGGATTCTGCCAGCGACTGAGACAGCCACGGGTGAGTGGCTGTCTGGACAGAATAGGGTTCACCCAGGTAACTCAGCCAGGTGTGGCGACGACTTACGCACGAGCAACCCCTAGAACCATTACAGCTTCCATATACCAGTTGCTAGTAACTGCAAGAGGGAGAGTGTTTTTGCTCTTGGATCGTGCTTGTGGGCTGGCCACTGTGAGAATAGGATGCTGGACTAGATGGGCCATTGGGCTGATCTGCATTTACCTTGCATGCCAAAGGTCCCAGGTTTGATCCCTTGAATCTCCAGGGAGGGCAATGAGAGACCTCTGCCATGAAATCCTAGAGAGTCATTGCTGCCAGCCAGTGTAGACAATACTAAGCTAGATGGTCTGACTCAACCTAAGGCAGTTTCCTGTGTTTCTATGCACTGTCTAGGAACAGCTTTAGTGTCTTCACATGGTTTTATATACATGGAGAACTAGGCTCCCGGGTCAACATTCTGACCTCGGAAGAGCTCATCGTTTTGAAAACAAATTGTCATGATACAGTAAGTAACAGCCTGAGCTGGCTCCACTGCTCGTGTTCATCCTCCCACCGCCATGACAAATGCCCCAGAAGCTGTAGCACTCCTGCACGCTCTGCTTTTGATGCCATGGAATGCTCTTGGGAGTAGGGGCAAAGGGGCACGCTTTGAATCTTCACATGCCAAGACGAGGGTGGAAAATCAATTTCAATGCCCAGAGGAAGAAATTACTGCTGGAGAAGGTCACTCACCACTACAAGTTTGCTCTATTATCATGTCACCTTGGAAAGGATCCTACAAAAAAAAAAAAAAATAGACAAGTCTGGGATATGATCTCGTAAGCTAAAAATAAACTGGGCTCATGCAAAAGACACCCAGATGGACGAAATCATCAATGAGGCACAAATGCATTTATCCTGATAGAGGTGCTTAAAAGGCAGCGTGGGTTTGTGTGCAGCACACCTATACTTGAATCGCAGCCAACGAACCACCTCTTGGGTCTCAATTGTTGCCATAAGCATTACCTAACACTCTGCATCGAGCTCTCCAAGTCTCCAGGCACTGACCTTTTCTACACATCGCCTTCTGGTACATTATCACATTCTCAGCCAATGGCAAACAGTGGAACAAAAAGAAATTCACATGTGCAGGGCTAGGGAAATTGTGAACCCAAAGCAAATGCCCAAGCCAACAATGTTTGGAGGCAGCAATGCTTCTGAGTATGAGTTGCTGGAAATTACGGGAGAGGTGAGTGCTCTTGTGCTCAAATCCTTCTTGCTGGGTTCCGATAATGGGCATCCGGTTGGCCGCTGTGAGCACAAAATGCTGGACTAGATGGGCCGTGGGCCTTATCCAGCAGGCTATTCTTATTCCTTATGAAAGGGCTCGGTTTCAGCTCGTTCCTTGCTAGGGCAAGTTCAGAGTGCTGTGCTCCAGAAACCGCAAGAGGGAAGAGGGCTCCCAGAGTTGAAACTTGCTTGCGGGTTTCTCACAGGCCTCCCAGCTGGCCAGAGTGAGGACAGGTTGCTGGACTGATCCATCGGGGCTCTTTTTATGTGCTTATGACACTGCATGCAAATTTATCATGAATCAACAGGATCCGTATGATACAGACAGAAATTATCCATCGAATGGTGTTTTTTAGCAGGGCAGAGTCCAGTATTGTCTACACTGATTTGGTACTGGTTTTCCAAGACGTCAGGCAAAGGGTCTTCCCACATCACCTCTTATCCGATCCCTTTAAGCAGAGATATCAAGGACACCAGCCTCCCTTAACATGAAAAGAGCCTGTAGGATCAGGTCTGTGGTGCACCTAGTCTAGCATCTTCTTCTCACAGGGGCCAAGCAGATGCCTGTGGGAAACCAGCAAGCGAGACATGAGCAGAGGAGCATTCTCCCTTCCTGTGGCTTCCAGCAACTGGTATTCAGAAACAATCGTAACCATCATGGCCAACCATAGCCACCCATAGCCCTCTCTTCCATGAATTTGGCCAATCCTTTTTTAAAGCCATCTAAGTTGGTGGCCGTCCCTGCCTCCTGTAGGTTCAAGTGCCACAGTAACTGTAACCTTGATTTGGTTACAGGGCTTCTTTATCCCTTATCAAATATTAGGTATTTCAGTCACTTTTTAAATGAAAAACAGAAACGATTCATAAACAGGCTACCTATATCTGTGTTTATCTCTGGGTTGGGGGGATGAGTGTTTTCTCATTTAAAAGTCTTAAGGAAAATTATATATATATATGTGTGTGTGTGTGTGTGTGTGTGTGTGTGTAACTCAATACAACAAAAATAATAAGTAAAGTACATTATAAACCGCAATTACTCGGTCCTGTTTGTTTCCCACTTAAAACGTCGAGTGCAAGGCAGCTATGTCTGTTTGTGTGGAGTGATGGATTCCATTCCTTTAAAGTATATGG
The DNA here is from genome assembly GCF_951804945.1 of Podarcis cretensis. Classification (NCBI taxonomy): domain Eukaryota; kingdom Metazoa; phylum Chordata; class Lepidosauria; order Squamata; family Lacertidae; genus Podarcis; species Podarcis cretensis. Next base: position 64,087,567 of record NC_137177.1, read on the forward strand.
AAATTGTATATCTCTGCTCAGTCTACCCTTTGTTTTATGTTCTCCAGGCAACGTGAATTTCTCCACCTGCTAGAAGATTTCAAAGGGGGGAAAGGGATCACGCTGTCTTCCTCCTTCCCTCTTTACACAACCGTGTTGAAAAGGGAGAATACAAAAATTCATAATCTCAGTATTAGCAGCCACTGGCAAAAACCCTCCATTAGTGTCAAAGCGTATGTTTTCCCACTGGGCTGTGACACTTGCTGGACTACGGGGCATAGCGAGGGACACTGATTTAGGGTGATTTATGAAACAAATGTACAGAATTCTAGAGAGCCAGTGGCGGTATAGAATATGGATTCTGTCGCAATGCATTCTGCGCGCGCACCCCATGCCGCTATTGGCAGCCAAAGGAAGTCAAACAGCAGATTCAAGTGGTTTCCAAACAGAAGGGAGTACTATAAGGATGCAGTTGCAAGAAAACAAATAGAGGAGCAGGGAAAGCAGATTGATAATAGGCCTGTCCTCCTCCCCACTGCCTTTAGGATAACTTGGGGATAGTTTCCATCCATGGGAAGCAATGGAGTAATGTGTTTAGTTTAGACCTTTTAGTTTAGAGAAAAGGCAAGTAAGAGGTGACAGTGTAGAGCATGGGTTGGCCCAATCGCCTTCCAAATCTGGCCTGCGGACAGTCCGGGAATCAGTGCGTTTTTACATGAGTAGAATGTGTCCTTTTATTTAAAATGCATCTCTGGGTTATTTGTGGGGCATAGGAATTCGTTCATTATTATTTTTCAAAATATAGCCTGGCCCCCCACAAGGTCTGAGGGACAATGGACCGGCCCTCTGCTGAAAAAGTTTGCTGACCCCTGATGTAGAGGTTTACAAAATTATCCATGGTACGGAGAAAGTAGATGGAGGAAAGCTTCCCACCCCCCACCCCCACCCCCTTTCTCATAACACTTGAATTTGTGGACATCAAATGAAGCTCAGTGTTGGGATATTCAGGACGGATAAAAGAAAGCATGTTAAACTATGGAGGCAGTAGGCAGAGATGGTCACCAACTTGCATGGCTTTAATTGAGGATTAGGCGCAATCATGGAGGAGAGGGCTATTGATGGCTTTTAGCCATAATGACTCTGCTCTGCCTCTACAGTCAGAGGCAGCAATGCTTCTGAATACCAGTTGCTGGGAACTGCTTGCTGGTTTCCCAAAGGCATCTGGTTGGCCATTGTGAGAACAGGATATTGGACAAGATGGGCCATTGGTGTGATCCACTGGGCTGATCTTATGCAGACCAAGGTCCCAACTTCTGCTCTCCACAGTAGCTTCAGAAGACTCCTTTAGACAAAGGGCTGTCTTCTGATTGTCCTTCTAATGTCAGTCTGCCCTCTATTGTTTCTTAATTTATTTCCTAAAATCTGATTGTATTTTTTTGAAAAAAGTATCTCAAAAGAAAACGCCATACAATTATCAAAAAGATAAAATAATGACAACAATTTAAACCTTTCAAAAAGTTTAAATAACAATAGACAGAAAACCAGAAAACCATTAACTTTCTAAACATCTGGACAGCTTTGTCTAAACAAGAATGTTTTAAACAGGCACCTATGAGTACCGGGATGGTAGTATTCAAAGAAAATGTTTTGCCAAAATGCATTATAGTCGTTGATTTGTATGCCGTCTTTCCACAGTTAAAACCCTGCTCAAGGAGGCTTAAAACAAGAAGAGATAAGTGCAAAAAAAGTAGTAAGAAAAGTAGTCGTAAATAATCAATAAAAACATACCAAAACGTACGGAGCAAAATTAAACAATTCCCACATAAAGAATAAAAATCAAGATACAAAAAGTGAACATCAAAATAACAGAATCAAATCTAAATCCATACCCCTCTTTATTAAAACATTGCACACTCAATCACCAGCTTGTGCTGAATCTCTTCTTCTGCTTCTGTTTCCATGACTCCCCCCACCCTACATCCTAGGACACGATGATGCACAATTCATCCTCTCTCCCAAATACAGTGAGCCTGTCAAGCTTTAAAGGCTTGTCCAATAAGGCCTCACAACTGTGTCCTTTTTTTCTTTCTTTTTTGCCAAACCTTCTCTAATGTTATTTCCCGACTTAATCCTGCGCTTATTTTGATATTTCTCACACGGTGACATGTCAGCTGACACGCCACGATCTCTGTGGTCTTTAAGTAACAAGCTGTAAAAGGAGCCAGGCTCCTGGATAACGCTGCCAAGTAGATAAACCAGTCATTTAATGCCTGTGTCATGTAATTCCCTCCTAATGCAGTCAAACCCAATTCAAGGAAGTCGAGATCCATAAACCCTCTGGAGACCTATGACACCACTCACTAAGAGCTCTTCGCTGACAGTGGCCAAGCCAATCAGGCCCAGCTCCGCCGCCATCTCGGAGAAAATAATAAACAGCGTTGGGGCAGCGTTTAGATGTGTACTGAAGGCTTTCTGGAAGGAGCTTGACAAGCACGGTCAGAGGAAAAAACAAGGTTGCTATTAGGCATGTAACAAAAGACTTCGTAGAATCACAGGATGATAGAGTTGGGAGGGATCTCCAAGGGTCATCTAGCGCAACCCACAGCAATGCAGGAATCTCAGCTGAAGCATTCGTGATGGCCTCTGCTTGAAAACCTCCAGCGAAGAAATTCCACCACCTTCTGATCTAATCCGTTCCACTGTCAAGCTGCTCATACCATCAGAAGGTTCTCCCCAGTGTTTTGTCGCAATCTCCTTTCTTGTAAGTTGAAACCATCGATTTGGGGCCTTCCCTCTGGAGCAGCAGCAAAAAACAATTTGCTCCATCATCCATTTGACAGCCTTTCAGATATTTGAAGATTGTTCCCATGTCATCTCTCAGTCTTCTCTTCTCCATGTTTGGTGCTTTGTGTGTCGAGGACCCGCCACCCTGCATGGAGATAAGAAAGACACAAGGACACATGTATTTTGGGTTAATGCGCTAAATAAGGCCACAACTTTATTGGTTACAGCATGTGAGAGGTACAGTGGTACCTCGGGTTAAGTACTTAATTCGTTCCGGAGGTCCGTTCTTAAGCAGAAGCTGTTCTTAACCTGAAGCACCACTTTAGTTAATGGGGCCTCCTGCTGCCACAGCGCCGCCGGAGCTTGATTTCTGTTCTTATCCTGAAGCAAAGTTCTTAACCTGAAGCACTATTTCTGGGTTAGTGGAGTCTGTAACCTGAAGCGTATGTAACCTGAAGCATATGTAACCCGAGGTACCACTGTATTGGCTTAGGCACTGGATCAAACAAACTATACATGACTCCACCCCGCTCAGCGGGGGAGGGGTCAATCGAGGGTTAACAGCCAATGGGAGGAGCTTGTTGATCAAGATACAACTGAAAGCTTCCCCAGACATCTCCGGGGGTCGTGTCATGGCCCTACCCACCAGCAGGGCATCGGACGGGATCCAAGGCCCACGGATTCCTTTAACAGAATACCCAAACAAGGGGAGGGGTAGGCGATAGCCACAACCTGCCCTCCAACACACCACACATATTCCGCAGGAAGCCGAATGGGGGCCCTGCGCTGCCATGGCCGCTTAAGTGCGGCTAAACTCCGCCCATCAGCCAGCCCTATTGGCAGTCTGCTGGGCCTGGTGCGGCAGCTGAGGGAAGGCTGACACAAGAGGCCAAACATGCCCCCCTGCTGACACGGGAGCCGGTTCTCAGACACAACTCCTCCCCTCTGGGAGGAAGAGAGGTCTTATAAAGTTTGACCTATTAAGAAGACGGCTTCCTTTTAAAAAAAACCAAAACAAAACACCATTTTCTTTTTGTATATTATTTCATTAAGATTTCTGTTTTACAATTTAAAATACTCATTTTACATCCTTAAGATATCAATGACTTCCCTTCTTCTCTTTCCATGGTTCATTTTACATACCATAAATCCCTGAACATTTTACAAAAACTATACCATTCAGTATTCCATTATTGCACCCGTCAAAATTTGTTTACACTGCAGAATTTATTTTAATGCTGCCAGCGTTTTCAGGTGTACACAATTATTTCCCATATATTCAATACATGTTTTGCATTCTTATTTAAACGTATGTTCTTCTTGTTCTCTTTTTCTAGATGTTAAGTCTGCAAGCTGTGCATATTCTGTCAACTTAGGTTGCCATTCTTCTTTAGTTGGGACCTCACTCATTTTCCATTTTGGGGCTATCAAAACACAGGCCACAGTAGCAGCATACATCAATAACCTTTTTTAACACCTAGGAATTTCAGTCTAAATTATCCCCAACAGAAAGGACTCTGGGTTTTTTTTGGGGGGAGTACTTAAAAAAAAAATCAATTCATTATGTATCATTTCCCAATACTCTTTTACCCTTTTACAAATCCACCCAAAAATAAATCAATTTTCTCATTTTATATACAATTTCTTAAAAATATATACAAAAGAAAACTATATTTCCATCAGCTTCCCTCCTCTCCTTACATATTTTATATCTTTCCTCTGTATATCAAATTTAGGAAAGTGACTTTCTGCAGCAGGAGCTTTTCGATCCAGGAAAATTAGGGTTCTAAAAGATGTAGGGAGCCTCCATAGAGGTGGTTGTGGCCTTGGTGATGATGATTTATTACCTGTCCTTTACCATCACATCTCAAGACAGGCATGGTGTAATGGTTAGAGCGTTGGACTACGACCTGGGAGACCAGGGTTCAAATCCCCACTCAGCCATGAAGCTCACTGGGTGTGACCTTAGGCTAGCTGCTAAAATTCAAACATTCAAAGCAAATGACAGCCACAAGAATAGGGTGACTCCTGAACAGGGCAGGAAACAGAAGGCTCTCCACTGCAGCCAGCATGACTAACAGTTAGGGATGATGGGAGTTATAGTACCAACATCTGGAGGGCACCACATATGACTAGTCCTGCTGTAGTTGCACCCTGCATTATACTTCCTGTGTTTGGACCCAATGCCTTTCACAATGCATTCCAGCTCTTTGGTTCCTTAACTCTGTGTGGTCTAATTTTAAGAGCGTTGCCGTCAAGGGGATGGAGGAGGAGGCAGGAGACGCTTTGCCTTCCCTCCAACCCAGTCATTCTATGGTGCTCAGGAAAAACAGAACAATTACAGCCTTGTCATTCATTTCCAACTTCCTGCATTTGGAGGTTTAGGGTTGTATTTATTGAGCTCCTTTCCACAATCACAATGAAATAATGCCCACTGCTGAGTCTCATACAAGGAATGTTGATGCGGCTGAAAATACTGCATCAAGTGTCATCCTTAAGGACTGCGCAAGCTGAAAAAATAAAATAAATCTCAGCCATTTGCTTGGGTCCCTCAGTGGCATCACTTTTGATTGAAACATCCTTCCCAATGCAGCTATGCCATGAAGTGCTCACAATTGATCATCACCGTAGCGGTAACAAAAGTAGAGACCAGCAAAGCTTTGTTTGCTCAACATCTGTTCATTTCCTACAGACATAAACATGCTACCCTGGAGCCAAATTTCCTGCCTTTGTTGCAAGAAGAGATGGGTGAAGTATAGAGGAGCAAGAAAACACCAAAATGCACCGATCTTTTTAAAAAGTAAATTGCAAAATAATATGTTTTTAATATATATTTTTTGTATTTTCTTGATTTTCGCAGAAAAACAAACACAAACAAAGCAAAGTAAAACTTGGAATACAGTTCATCAAACACATATAGTAGCATCATATAGGCTACCACAAAAACATCTCATTCACGAAGTAGCATTCGCCATAGGGGAACATGTGACATAGGTGGCTGCAGTAAATACACTCAAGAAACAAAGACCATATCCTCAGAAATTTGTCTTTCTTACTTTGCCCTTTGCTGAGTCAAACATTAAGATACAGTGGTACCTCTGGATACGAACGGGATCCATTCCGGAGCCCCATTCGCATCCAGAAGCAAACGTATCTAGTGACGGCACGTCTGTGCACACGCGCATCGCTTTTCGTCGCTTCTGCACATGCGCGTGACATCATTTTGAGTGTCTGCGCATGTGCAAGCGGCAAAACCCAGAGGTAACGCACTCCGTAACTTCCAAGTTACCATGGAGTGCAACTTGAACATGCTCAACCTGAAGCTCATTCAACCCAAGGTATGACTGTAATGCTATTTCCCATACTCGAGTGAACTGTGATTGCAAAGTAAGACCCACACAAAATAACACTTTAAAAAGGGGGGTGGGATATCCTTCATCAGGCCCCACACATCCATCAAATGTATTGTACTCAGATATAATGCATACCCTCCAACATTTTGGCAGGGCAAAATGAGACACACACATCTCTACACCATCCAGCTGCCCCCATCACCCACCTACTTGCTCACTCGCCTGCCACAGCCACCTGCCACCTGTCACCACCTCTGCCACTGCCCAATTTACGTTAGCTGCCCTCTCCCAGGGGCTGATGGGAGTTGCAGTCCCAGAACGGTGCTGTGATGCCACCCCAGAATGCTGATGCCATCCCAGGAGCTGCTTCAGCAGTCCCCACCCTCAGGCTGTGCAAAACCAGGGCACATCAGGATGAAGGCAGAGCCCGGGGTGCCCTCAAAGAAAACAGGGCCGTCCCACTTAAAATTGGCAGGGATGATAAACAGGTGCGACAGGGGCATAGAAGAAATTTGATTCAGTTCCCATTTAAAGGTGAATCTACCAAATTCGCACATCCCGAAACAATATGAGATGATAATCCTTGCAGATTTTCTGAATTCTGCAGTGTGGTGCCATTGGCCAACACATATAGACATCATTGATTCATGCTGGGAAGAGGGAATCTACAAGGCCCGCATGGTGATTTTGCAAACAGAGGAATGAAAATAGGTTTCAAAGCAAGAAAGGGCAGCAGCAGAAGGCAGGGGAGATTGGAGATGTGGTGGTGAAAAGAAAGTTGAAGAGGATGAGGGAAGTCAGAAGAGGGCAAAACTTGAGCTAAGGAAGAAAAGGAGCATCAGATGAAGAAACTGGAGGGGAGAATTGGGGAAATGAGTAAGATCGACAGTGGATTTCTGCAGTGCTTGGGCTTCAAAGCTGATGATGTTCCAGAAACGAGCAAGGCAGTGAGAGGTGGATTTAACTCTTAGTGAAAGGAACAAGAATACCTGGAGCTCTTGATTTCCCAGTTGCCAAAGATAGAAAAAATCCCTCGGCTTCTTCCAGCAGCATGACTGCTGATTTGCGCCTCGGCGCTTCATGTCTCTACATGACCAAAAATATCTCCTGCATCTGTGGAATCAATGAGCTCTCCCTAAAGGAGAGGATGTTCGATAGCCATAGATGCAGGAGCTGGAGAAGTTGATGGCCAGTGATATTACGATGTTGCCCCATGCATGGATTGGTGGAGGAGGGGGAGGAAAGGAACGATTTCTGGACATGACAATCACCAAATTGAACGCGAGCTTGAGAAGAAGGTAACCCACTTGCCTTCTGAATAATGAACTTCCTATTGAGAGGGAACGACATTCCTGATGTAGCTTCATGCCATTCCACCCCCATTACATCACTCTGCCCAAGTAAGGACTACAACTACAACATCTAGTTCAACATTTATCACATCAACACTTTCCAGAGTTTAAGTAGGACATTAGCTGATATTACATCCCTCACAGAAGGAGTTTCAACCGGAAGGTGAAAGGATCGTTTCTAATAATGGTGATTACAACCGAGGGGTGAACTCCACAACAAAGGAACACAGGGATATTCCTGCCATCATTCCTCTTGGGTTTAAAATAAAAATAAAAAGAAGAGTTAAAAAACTTGGAAGCTGGAGTCTTATTCCCACATCACAACATCACTTAAAAAGGTAAATAAAACCACACAGAGGTTCCCATCAGTAAAGAAGGGAAAGTTATTTACTTACAGTTTCTGTATACAGTGGTACCTCGGGTTAAGAACTTAATTCATTCTGGAGGTCCGTTCTTAACCTGAAACTGTTCTTAACCTGAAGCACCACTATAGCTAATGGGGCCTCCCACTGCTACCGTACCACCGTCACATGATTTCTGTTCTCATCCTGAACCAAAGTTCTTAACCTGAGGTACTATTTCTTGGTTAGCAGAGTCTGTAACCTGAAGCGTCTGTAACCTGAAGCATCTGTAACCCGAGGTACCACTGTATATTCAAGGATAGCTTTGGATTGCAAGGCTGCTTATAGACAGCAGTTCCATGCTGCTTTTTCCTGACCTTGCTATCCTGCTCTGTGTTGTTACAAGGCCCAACCATGGTGAAGAAGAAGGTGAGGTCCAGGCTGAACACAAAGTATGAGGTTCAGGGTGAAGGCAGAGCTGGCGGCAAGGCAGGGTAAAGGCTGTGCTCTGAGGAACACAGCACTCTGAACTTACTCCAGCAAGGAATGAGCTGGAACTGAGCCCTTCGTAAGAACCTAAGAAAAGCCTGCTGGATCAGGCGATTGGCCCATCTAGTCCAGCAACCTGTTCTCACAAGTAGCCAACCAGAAGCCTGTGGGAAACCGCCAAGCAAGATTCAAGTTCAGGAACACTCTCTTCTCCTGTGGGTTCCAGCAACTAATATTCAGAAGCATGCTGTCTCTGACTATGGAGTCATCGATGGCCCTCTCCTCCATGAATTTGTCTGATCCTCTTTCAAAGCCATGTAGAACCGTATCATGTGCCTTCAGAATGTTTGCTATATGCAGGTCCTTTTGTAGCCTCAAATGCTGCTGATAAGTTTGCCATCCAGCTAAACATGCCCCTTTTCAGGATGCTCCATTACATTCCCTCTCCCACTGGTTTTCTGTGCTTTTGTTTCTCTCAGTCAGCATTCCATGGCCACTGAGCATGCTCAGTCTTTACTAGGTGGTTTTGGGTTTCCCCACCCCTTTGATTTTTTTTCTCCCCTAAAGGCTTTCTGAGGTTCTGCAAACCTTTTGTGATTAGCCTGTGGGCCAAATTCAGCCCACCCACCCAGCCCCCACCTTAATGGGAAGTACCCAGTATATATAAAGTGTTTGTATTAATCAGCAATAAGGATAGTGATCATGAGCTCTCAACCACAGTAAGAAAATATTTTCTTCTTTAAAAAAAAAAAAAAGGGTCTCACTCAACTTTTCACTGTTTAACACTCATCACTAAAGTTGCCTGAAAGAGACCGAGGGAATCACAGAATGCTTCTATCACAACACCCCATAATAATGCTTCAAGTCTGTGCTTTGCAGTTATGGGTGGGCGGAAAGAAAAGGATACGATCACTATATAAAGGACACAACTCAAACAGGGTTAGCGGATGAAGGGCGGGATTCGTTTTAGCAGAGGGCGGGGGGCACCTAGAAGGACTCACTGGGAAATAAGAGCAATGAGTACATTTTAAAGCAGCGTTTCAGACCCACACGTCATGGAAATTAAACTGTCTTTGTTTATTGTGAGATAATGAATTTGAGTGGACAAGGGAGGGTTTGGTTGGGTTTTATTTAACGTGCGTGTTAAGATGGATACATGTAGAGCTGGTGGAAATAACACTGAATTATGTCCTGTCAAGTGAACATGATTCATTCAGCACTACAAATATTGATTTGACAGGTCACCTTCCCCTTCTGTACCTGCTCATTGCTGCTGGAGTATGATGAACTCGATGATATTCCTTTGTTTAAGCCTCCGACTTGAAAAGCGCCTAGTTATACTTAGTTGTCACATAGTTATACATAGTTGTAATTAGCGCACAGTGATTTGGAATTTCAATTTCAGCACAGCATTGTATTTCTAAATTTCCTCCACCTCCTCCCACACCAATTAGTGTCAATCGGGCGCGCTAAAATACAAGAACTTGACAGGCCAACTTTGACATAATGCTTGCCCTCCTCTTCCAGACCAAGATATAGTGCCCCACTATTTGTTTTTGATAAATAGCTGCATTTAATAACGTTTGTTTGCATATTTGTTCATCATGCTAATGAGCATAATTACTTTTATTCACGTCATAAAGCTACTATTGCCTTTGATATATACGCACATTGCTTAAATATGTATCATTAGTATTTTGCATGCAGTGGTCAAGTTGAAGTGGCGAAGCTTTTGTAGACAGGCCATGAAACTTCCTGCCTTCGTTTTATCACACCCTTTTGCACTGAGCAATGGGATTAGCTTGCAATAGTATGGGTAGGTTCCCCCTGGTTCAGACTGGTTTGCTGGAATAAGCCAAGCTATTCATTTGTTTTGTAAGGAAAATAGCTCAGCTTATTTTGGAGCCAATCCAGATTGATTTCCAAGCCCCTACCCACTAAGCAGTTTGCCCCTCTAGGTAATGGCAAAGGATCCCTGGACAGTTAAGTCCAGTCAAAGGTGACCATGGGGTTGCAGTGCTCATCTTGCTTTCAGGCCAAGGGAGCTGGTGTTTGTTACAGTGGTACCTATTTATCTACTTGCACTGGTGTGCTTTCGAACTTCTAGGTTGGCAGGAGCTGGGACAGAGCAACAGGAGCTCACCCCATCACAGGGATTCGAGCTGCTGACCTTCTGATCAGCAAGCCCAAGAGGCTCAGTAGTTTAGACCCCCAGCACCACCCATGCTTGCCCCTCTGGCTCCCTTTATCCTCCCCTCTCATCCCACCTGCCTATCTACTGGTGGTCTTTCCCCATCCCTTTCTGTTATGCAGTCCACCAGCTGCAATTAGTCCCTGGGAAATGTAGCTTTCCTAAGATCTATGATTGAAGAAGGTTCCAGAGATGATAAGGCATGCCTCATATTTGAGGGCAATGACATGAGCCCAGAAACCACATGTTCCTAAGCCTGTGAGTCCCCATGACAATTCTGCTTTGCAAAAACCTATTGCATATGATCGAGGTCAGGTGTGTGGGACTCATTTGAGTCGGGGAGCCAATCCATTCTCCAGTCCACAGAGCAGATACCACTCAGTTGGGTGAACAACCATTCACACAAATCCTCCAGGTGCCCACTATGCAAACAAGTGTTTCACTTCCAGGAGGGGTGGAGAGAAATGTTATATAAACCACTATCAAAGTCCAATTTATCAGTGTCTACCTGCCTCAGCTTCCAAGTGTGGAGAACATTGACTTGCTGCAAGTCTTCCCCAAAGATATTGGGTGATTTTAAATGACATGTGAATAGGTATGCCACCTACCCATTTGTTGCTTCTTGGCTACTTCTACACAGTTGGTTAGAGCATGGTGTGGATAATGCCAATGTTGCAGGTTCCATCCCCTTATGGGACAGCTGAGTATACCTGCATTACAGGAGGTTGGACTAGATGGTCCTCAGGGTCTCTTCCAACTCTACAACTCTATGATTCTGCTGTGGCTGCAACCCAGGAAGCAGAATAGCAAGGCAGGTAGTTTCAGCACCACCAACAGCTCCTAGAAAAACAACTGGCTCCAACAAAGGCTAAAGGATGGAGCCAAAATGACTCAGCTTCCTTTGCTTTGCATTAAAAATGTCACCTTTTTGGAGATGCATCAGCATTCAAAAAATTCACCTATGTATTTTATAAGTGGCCTTGCTTGCCCTCACTCTCTATTCCCCTTATTTGTTCTCCAGGACATGACACACCTAAAACTGATCAACAAGCTATTTTATTGATTGTCGTGGTATTGTGGCATCCCCAAGTTTGTTACATGATCACAAATTGGATGGGGCCATCCTCATGACTAACACAAGGAGAAGGAAGAGATGGGAAAATGTTGCCAAAGCATGAGAAACTCAGTGGAATCTTGGTGCTGAGTATTTGACCCAGAAGAAGCGATAGTGCTGTGTGTGCTCCTTAAATATAGTTTGAAGGTGAAGAGATGCTGTTATTGCAACTACCACATGGTTAAAACTGTTCACTGAATATTTAAACTGTCTTTATCTCTTATTTATTTCAAATAATTGCAGCTGCACAAAGGGGAATTTTTGTCCAGTCTGGTTGTGTCACAGAGAAACAACAGGCTAGTGCAGGAGGAATGCGCTGAAATGGTACCGAACAAATAGACCACCGTGTGTAATGTTATTACACGTTGTGCCTGACAGGTGAGCTATGGACAATAATTGTGCCAAAGACCGGATTGGGCAGGGGGGCAGCTTGTGTTTTCTGCACAATTATTCATTCCAACATCTTGCACATCGCAGGCTGGGATTCAAAATCCCCAACTCAAACCATTGGACACAGGTCCTCATAAATATATTGTTTGATGGGATGCCCTGGAAATTCACCTGTTTTGAGTTTGGGCTCACAAACTGTGGTTTCAGCAGGATACAAACCATATCCCAGTGGTTTCCAAAGTGGGCGTTACCACCACCCCAGGGGGGGATTACTTGGGGGGGCTCTAAGAGTCACTGGAGTCACTCTAAGGAGCACTGGAGGTGTAAATGGTTACCAGGGTTTGAAAATCTGGTGTCATTGGATCAAGTTCATCAGTTTTGTTAACCAAACCAAATAGTTTAAATTGAATTTTGAATAAACATGCAACAAATTGTTACTGCTTTGAATTTTTTGGGGTGTTATTATCTTCTTTAGTGGGTCATACAAGCCACTACAGGCATACCTTGGAACCCGAATGCCTTGTGAGTTGAACGTTTTGGCTCCTGAACTCTGCAAACCAGGAAGTGAGTGTTCCAGTTTGCAAATGTCTTTGGAAGCCAAATGTCCGATGCAGCTTCTGTGGCTTCCAATTGAGTCCAGGAAGCTCCTGCAGCCAATCAGAAGCCGCACCTTGGTTGTTGAATGCTTTTGGAAGTCGAACAAACTTCCGGAATGGATTCCATTTGACAACCAAGGTTTGATTGCATTCTGAATTATGCTTCTTATAGGGTAGGGGGGCACTGGGGATGATTGTATGGAACCAAGTAGGTGGTGGCCCCCCAAAAAAGTTTGGGAATCACTACCCTAACTCCTGTCCCTCATATACAGGGGCCACCAACCTTTTTTAGACCTGTGAACACATTTGGATTTCCGAACAAGTGCTGTGGGCACCTTCCCTTTGAGACACTTCTCCCTTCCTGCTTTGAGATCAGCTTTCCCCTGCAAGAAGATAAAAAGGCAGGCACCTGGGAATGCATCGGCTTCCACTACATCTTTCCATCACAGTTATATTTTAAAATCCTATATTTTTTTAATTAAAAAAAAAACCTGCTCAAAGTTCTGAAAGTGTTTTTAAACAAGAAAGGGGGGAGAAAGAACAATGGGAGCCCAACACTGAATGCAAAGCTTCGCAGGGACAGAAGTTTGCTATCTTATTAAAATGGTGATGGTTCACATAAAGACTCAACCAGGTCACATATTAATAATTATCAGTGACAATCTTGAACATCAGACGAGGCCCACTAGTGAAGCAATATTACATCTCTCTCTCTCATTTATCTTTACTGCTTATGGCCCCTCTGTGGTCAGCATACTGTGAGCACCGCGGACATTTAATTATGAACACATCATAAATGTGGCTGACAAGGCAGAAGCTGGGCCCAGATGCTCCAGGGATCGAGAGCAACGTTGTTGAAACCACTTATACCTGCAGCGCTTCCGACTCCTGCAGGCCGTGCTCTGCGTAACGCCGGGTGCAGGTCTTCTTCTCCCTCCCTTCTTCTCCCTCTCCCTTTCAGGGTTCTCCTTCAGGTAACTCCCTGGGAAAAAGCAAGCGGACATGCTGCATTCTGTTTACATTAATTGAAAGTATTAATCTTCAGAGCATTATCCAAATCGTTAAGTTATAAATAGGGCTGCCTCTGAAGGAGGTTTGGAAACTTCAGCTGGTGCAGAATTCAGCAACCAGGGCAAGATAGTTTGAGTGTATTGCACCCGTCCTGGTATGATAGCACTGGCTGGGCCCAATTCCAAGTGCTGGTTTTGACCTATAAAGCCTTAAATGGCCCAGGACAGCGGTATCTCGAGGACCACCTGTTCCCTGATGAACCATCCCAGACCCTGCAATCATCACCTGAAGCCCTTCTTTGTGTGCCTCCTCTACATGTGGTCCTGAGGTTGGCATCATCATAATGGGCCTTTTCTGCAACAGCTCCCCATTTGTGGAATGCTCTCCTCAGGGAAGCTCATCTGGTGCCTTCATTGCATATATATAGGTGCCAGGTGAATACATTTCTCTATAACTAGGCCTTTGGCTGATTCGCATTCTATGGCCTTTTCAATGTGTTTGTGGGAAGGGACTTATTGGTTTCTTTCTGTTGGCTTTGCTTTGTCTTGTATTTTTCACGTTTCCATTTTGTATTTTCATGTTGTGAACCACCCTGTGATCTTCGGATGATGGGTGGTATACTAATTTAATGAATAACAATAAGAATAATAAAGAAATCCTTCCTTCTTTCAGTCTTGGATCTTCCAGCATTCACCTTCATTGGATGCCCATGAGTTCTAGTCTACACAATGAAGCTGAGCAGGTTCCCTAAGGCCCGGGAATAAGTTATTGCTTTCCCCCAGCCCTTCAATCCTTTTAAAAAGCAATCACCAGGGATTGAACCCTGGTCCCTTTACATACAAAGCAAAGGTGCTACCATCAAGCTATCATGACCCTTTTTCGATGACCCCATGACTCCACTGTTACTAACGGATTCCACTGAAGCTTCATGCCAGTGAAGAACTAGCTAGATTATAGGTTTTAAACTAGCTCTTCAGCTGGAAATTAGACAATATTAATTTAATCCATCAGTGCCTTTTGCCCTTAACCAACCTCTCTGCTCTTGTACAGAAAGTGTGTTTTCATTATTGTTGTTGTTGTTGTTTCGGAGGAGCCACTCAAACTCCTTAGGTCTGCTTTCAAAAGGAACACACTGCTAGACTTTTTAACATATTCCAAACCACCTTTTTTCAAAGCATGTTTTATTTTTGGATGCCACTTTTTCAACATAATCCAGGTAGTGAGGCAAATGCCAAAAAAAGGTCACTAAAAAGCTGACCTCTGTGATTTGTGTGTGTGTGTGTTTGCGCTCACATACATAATGAATATTCATGCCGTTAAAAAGTAATTAACTTATTTATGATGCCATCTATGTGATGCTAATGCCCAGTCGCTGCAGAAACAATGGGTTGGTGGGTGGGTGTGCAAGAGGCTGAATGAGTGCTGTGTTTCAAAACGGTTGTTGTGCTGAGGTACATATTTCTATACCTCCTCAGCTGACTAGCGGGGGGGGGGTGTGGATTGTTACAAGACAAAGCATATAATAAAGGCAAGCGCAATGAAAGAACTCTGAAGAGAGACCTGAAAAGTAGCTATCATGTTGGCAGATAAATTCTTACACACAATTATTCATTCCTAGCCTCTTGACATGTAGATTAATGAGTTTGATAACCCAGGTTTCTAAGAAGTAGATTCAACACTGTTTCAACGGCTTCTCCTTTATTCAACCCCCCACCCCTCCCTCCCCCTCCCCCCTGTTAACTACAAACACCGCAGTCTATTGAGGAAAAAACAAATCGATCCATTTGTGCCGGCCATCAACATTTCTGCCGTCAAAGTCCCCATGTCAAAAATATGATCTCAAATATATGTCAGGCCAGGACTCTCTCTCTCTCAGCAGGGCCTGGCGTGAATTCACAGGGGATCATGTGATCACTGGAGGGAGGAGTCTTGCTTCGGCAAACATATTTTCATGCCAAGTTCAAAGCTAGCCAAGGAAGAAAAGGAGGCTAGAAGAATCCATCAGGCATCCTGCTTGTTCTAATGACCCAGCCGCATGTTATGTATGTGGAACTCTCCATTTCTGCCCCGGAGGCAAATGACCTTTTTTGTCAACACTTTGCTTAATGCTCAATGATCAAAGTGTGTTTTGAAAAGTAAGTGTTCCATCAGATGCCAGCCGCAGCAATTTAAAAGGGGCCAAGCCAGTCTCAAGCTGCTGCAACACTGACTGTTCCCTCCTAGGCTGGTAAACAGATTGATTTGGGTTTAAAGCCAGCATTGCATAGAAGGAACTCTGTCTCTCTCTCCAGAATCAGCACTGTTTTGAATGAAAAGTGGGGGTGCCCTTTCAAATCTCTGCAAGCCGGGTGGGCAAAGTTGGTGAGAGAGTCTCTGCAGGTCATAAGGAGACATATTTTTCTGCCCCCCAAAAATTAAGTGTCTTTTACTTAGTTAGTTATAAAAATATTTATGTATCACTATGCCATAATAGGGACGCAGGTGGCGCTGTGGGTTAAAGCCTCAGCGCCTAGGGCTTGCCGATCGAAAGGTCGGCGGTTCGAATCCCTGCGGCGGGGTGCGCTCCTGCTGCTCGGTCCCAGCGCCTGCCAACCTAGCAGTTCGAAAGCACCTCCAGGTGCAAGTAGATAAATAGGGACCGCTTACCAGCGGGAAGGTAAACGGCGTTTCCGTGTGCGGCTCTGGCTCGCCAGAGCAGCAATGTCACGCTGGCCATGTGACCCGGAAGTGTCTCCGGACAGCGCTGGCCCCTGGCCTCTTAAGTGAGATGGGCCCGTATGGGCAGGGGTACCTTTACCTTTACCTATGCCATAATAGGGATGCAGGTGGCGCTGTGGGTTAAACCACAGAGCCTTGGACTTGCCGATCAGAAGGTTGGCGGTTTGAATCTCCTGCCAACCTAGCAGTTCAAAAGCACGTCAAAGTGAAAGTAGATAAATAGGTACCGCTCCAGCGGGAAGGTAAACGGCGTTTCCGTGTGCTGCTCTGGTTTGCCAGAAGCGGCTTAGTCATGCTGGCCACATGACCCGGAAGGTGTACGCCGGCTCCCTCAGCCAATAAAGCGAGATGAGCAGCGCAACCCCAGAGTCGGCCACGACTGGACCTAATGCTCAGGGGTCCCTTTACCTTCACCTTATGCCATAAAAATATGTATCAAAGCAGTTTACAACAATAAATCATAAAACTGTACAATAAAAACCATTAAAAGCAAACATTGATTTTAACTATTGTGGAAGGACAGCTTCTGAACTGCCTGCATTGTCCTGGTGTAATAGAAAAGTTTTCAGCAGGTGTTTAAAAGATGAAACAGAAGGTGACTGCTGAATTTCTAGTGGCAGAGAGTTCCACAGGGCTGAGCCAATGACACTAAAGGCTTGGTTTCTTCTTGTTGTCAAATGAGCCTCACCAGCTTGTGGAATGATGTGATGCTTCTGCACATGATCTCGGTGATTTAGCTGGGATATAAGGGTTCAGGCAGTCCCTGAGGTACCTTGGAACTAAGTTGGGTCAGGGCTTTGTAAATTAATACATGTACCTCGATCCTGGCTCGTTAGTAGACGGACAACCAATTCAGCTGTTTTAAGAATGGTGTCATGCATCCTTAGGAAGCAGTCTGACCACCACATTCTGCACAAAAATTTGTCATGGTTACCTCAAAATAACCTGAAATAATCTTCTTCTTGTTGTTGTTAATTGCCTTCCCTTCACCCTAGAGTGCCAGGCTGGGTTACAACTTAAAACGCAATATTAAAATCCATTTAGAACAACAACTGATTGCAAATGTTATGAGTTCAAAATTTCCTAATCCCCCCATCCAGCATGGCCAGTAGTAAGGGATGGCATATAGAGTGGTCACTTGCACACAGCTGTGCAACTAGTTCACTGCAATGCTCAAGAAGTTAGCAAGGGTGCAAGAGATTGTGGAGCCAAACTAAGATCCATCTGCTCTGGTTAGGGATGCTCCTAAAGTTCTCTTTATCCTCCTTTGGGAGTCCCATGTTACCCAACCCTGGTTCTAAAGCCAAATAGGTCCATCAGCAATTCTCCATTATTGCATGAGTATTGTTGCTTTAATTTTCAAATGTTGCACAGAGCCGTGTGTGTGTGTGTGTGTGTGTGTGTTTGTGTGTTTGCCACAATTTCTTGAATTCATGTGGCTCATCTACCCTCTCTGCATTCCTTATGCGCATGTCCACATTGATACTGCAATGCGAAAAGAGAGAGAAATGAATCTACTTTACATCAAGTCAGAGCTTTGTTTCATTGGGCTCTGCACGTATTGGCACTGCAGGTCTTTCCCAGCCCTACCTATAGATGGGAAAGCAGGAAGCAGTGATGGCCACCAACCTGGGCTTTAAAAGATGATTAGACAAATCCATGTTGGAGAAAGCTATCAACGGCTACTAGCCATGCTGTTCCTCCACAGCTGGAGGCAGCAATGCTTCTGAATACCAGTTGCTGGAAACTGCAGGTGAGGAGAGTGTTGCTCTTGTGCTTGAATCCTGCTTTCGGGTTTCCCACAGGCATCTGGCTGGCCACTGTGGCAACAGGATGCTGGACTAGATGGGCCATTGGCCTAACCCAGCAAGCTCTTCTAATATTCTTAGGGGCCTGAGACCTTCTCCAGGCAAAGTGATGTTCTTTCACCACCCTCCCCCTAAGCTAGAGGTTCAATAATCAGAGAATGGGTAAAAGGAGCAGATTGAAGGATAGCCTCTCATCCTTAGGTCTACTTCCCTGATTTCACTTGGAGATGTACAAGCAGAACATCAGGACAACAGGCTCTCACTCTTGGTCCCACCAGCATCTGGAACTCATGAATAAAACCCCGGGAACCAATCCATTTTGACTGTAAAAACTGACAATTTTTGAAAAATGTGTCATGTGATTCATATGAACTATTTAGCACTAATTCTGAGTACCCAGCAGAAAAAGTGGTCTAAAATATATGTATAAATAGTTTAGACGCTCTTCATCAGATCATCCTTTTCTATAATTTCTGTGTAGCACAAGAGTGAATCAGTATGATAAGCCTTGTTCGTCAGCATATCAATTTCAGACACTACACTTACCACTAGATGTTGTTGTTTAGTCGTTTAGTCGTGTCCGACTCTTCATGACCCCATGGACCAGAGCACGCCAGGCACTCCTGTCTTCCACTGCCTCCCACAGTTTGGTCAGACTCATGCTGGTAGCTTCGAGAACACTGTCCAACCATCTCGTCCTCTGTCGTCCCCTTCTCCTTGTGCCCTCCATCTTTCCCAACATCGGGGTCTTTTCCAGGGAGTCTTCTCTTCCCATGAGGTGGCCAAAGTATTGGAGCCTCAGCTTCACGATCTGTCCTAGCAGGGAGCACTCAGGGCTGATTTCCTTAAGAATGGATAGGTTTGATCTTCTTGCAGTCCATGGGACTCTCAAGAGTCTCTTCCAGCACCATAATTCAAAAGCATCAATTCTTCAGTGATCAGCCTTCTTTATGGTCCATCTCTCACTTCCATACATCACTACTGGGAAAACCTGGGAAACCACTAATCACTAGATGTTGGAAATAGAACTAATACAGGTTAGGGGAAGGGGCAGATGTCTGGACCACAAATGCATCAGGGCTGGCTTACATGGTTTTGAAGTGAAGCAATGCTCAGTACCATCTAAATAGGGGAGAGGGCCATAAAACCATTTGGTCCAGATCATGCACACCTAGGGTTATTCTGTAGGATGCCACACACCATGTACTTACAAATGACGGTACAACCTTTCCAATGTGCTGTGCAAACTGAGCCGATTCTCTGCAATGAGCAGGAATTCCATTGCAAAAGCTCAGGGCAGGGATCCTTTGTTGAACCCCAATTCCCATCAGCCCCGCTCAACATGGTCAACCGTCGGTTGTGATAGGAGCTGTAGTCCAACAGCACCTGGAGAGCCACAAGTTTCCCCATCCTCAGTTTAAGGATTCCCTCCGCAAACAAGTCTGTTGAAGAAGCATTATGTGAAGGAAACTGGTTTTCTTCCACTGTGATTGAGAATAAGCAGTTCTATAAGCAATGCAATGTTTGTTACTCCAAGTTTCAAACATCGAGGCTAATAGCCACACACGCATGCACACATGCTCAGCACCTCTACCATCAAATCTCAGGTTTAATACCAAAGTGGCTGGAGGGTGTGTGTCGGGTTTTCTGTTTGATCAGTTCCTGCTTCCAAAACAAGTTCTGATTGGTTGATGCTGAAATTGGGATTCTGGGCAGTGTTTTATAAAAGGATAATGTATCTTTAAGCCTAGGTGCCCTTCAGGGAAATGTATTGGATAAATGTCTTCTGAAAAGCCGGTAAATATTCCATCGCCTCACTGTCATTACTGTCATGAAATGATAATGAAGCATGAAAGAAATATAATTCCATATTCAGATGACAGCATTAGCCTTCATAAGCAAACTGAAATATTTATTAGTAAAATGTTCGGTATCTACGCCTGTAATCTTAAAAAAAAAAAAGGACCAAAATGTTTTATAATAAAAAAGAGATTGAATGCAGAGGTAAAATCTGGTTGGCTGATTTTATTGCTTATTATTAAATCCTGGCAAAACAATTATTTTTTTTTTCTTTTCATTAGTAAGGCACCCAAATTAAAACTATGCCCCCAGGCTGTGAGGTTTACAGTAGTGATTAAAAACAAGAAATTGTGATGCATGGGGCTTTTTTTGACAATGGCATAATCAAATTCATTCATAATGTTAAATCTTTCACTGACATTTTTTTTTTTTTTTGTACAGTGAAATATACCAGACAAAAGAACCACATGCCACAACTATCAAGACACAGAAATTAGGGGGACCTTGTTTAAACAGCAAACTTCTACAATGTTTTTATTATCTTCAGTACAAACATTAAGAGTGTAGTTAATTAGGGTAATTATTGTCTAAATTGTGCCTAATTGTTTTATGCTGAATAGAATCCCATGAACGAAGTCTTCTGTGTTCCTGCAAGAGAGGGGAAGGAAGACAGATCCACTTTTTTGACAACCTTTAATAAGTTTTGATTATGTTTTATATAAGTTATTGGCTGGGGGGAGTGGCAGAGGAACAGTCCTGAAGGAAGGCAAGAGAGAAAGATAGACACCAACCTCACATCTTGACCTCTGTTTCACCTTATTGAAGAGGAGGCGTAAAAAGAGTCATTTAGAACATGTGCATCTGCAAGCATCACGTCCTCCAAAGCACATCCGTAAAGGGGGGGGGGAGAGAGAGAGGTCTTTGAAGTGGATGAAAAATTAGGAATTCAAGTGACCACAATCAATTCTGAAACACTGCACAAAATTAATTACAGTTTTGCATCAGAAGCAAGAATGTAGATTTCAGACAGTCAGTGTCATTTATCTCACGCCGCACAATATCCAAGGCGATTAAAAAGCCAAATCTATTCCCACCCCCAAGTCTAAGGCCTATCGGAGGCTGTGAAGTACAAATGATTAACTCCAAATTATTCAAGGGATTGTACAGATGCTTCAGCTTGAATGAAATTTGCGGCAAGTCACAGGCGCTGCGGAGGGACAGATTTGCAGTTCTTTATCAAAATCTCGACTGACTATTGCTGGCAGGATCCAGATGAATTGAATCGCGGTGCAGGCTGGAGCTATGGAGGGCTCGCCACCGGAAGACGAGCCAAAGCTCTAATTTCTATCTATTTTTAATTGCCTTGCCTTAAATTTGCATTTTTATGCAATTGGATTAAAGGATCCAACTCATTTCTCCAGGCGACTCCTCCATTACATCTGATGCTCTGGAAACCTGTGCGAGTGACAGAACCAGCCTCCCCTGTACACATACAAAAGGTACAGAACCACTTACTAAAGAATTTGCCAGAGGGCATTGTTGAAGCATCTTTGAACGATGTCCTACCACCACCACCACCTAAAAAAAAAAAGCAGTGCAGAAAGATCTTCCCACCCCAAATCAGCATGTCAGGCAGAGGCAGTTTTAGGGCAGCATGTCTGATTCCCCTGCACTGGGTGCCAAATGGAGAGGGCAACCAGGAAACACTTGCCCGGCTACAGGAAGGAGGTGTGAGGGCTCAGACAGGGTCCTAGAGTCCTTTTGCCTCCTTTCCAAAGCCTTGTTAGCACTTGCTCCTTTGAGAAGGAGGTGGGAGGGCTCTAGATCCAGTGTGGTGTAGTGGTTAAGAGCGGTAGACTCGTAATCTGGTGAACGGGGTTCACATCCCCGCTCCTCCACATGCAGCTGCTGGGTGACCTTGGGCTAGTCACAC
This sequence comes from Podarcis cretensis, assembly GCF_951804945.1. Lineage (NCBI taxonomy): Eukaryota > Metazoa > Chordata > Lepidosauria > Squamata > Lacertidae > Podarcis > Podarcis cretensis. The sequence continues at coordinate 64,109,426 of NC_137177.1, forward strand.
TTCTTTGAAGTCTCTCAGCCCCACTCACCTCACAGAGTGTTTGTTGTGGGGGAGTAAGGGAAAGGAGAATGTTAGCCGCTGTGAGACTCCTTCGGGGAGTGATAAAGCGGGATATCAAATCCAAACTCCTCTTCTTCTTCTTCTTCTTCTTCTTCTTCGACCCTGCAGAAGCTCTCATGCCTCCTTCCCAAAGCTCAGCACTGCATGAGGCAATGGGAAGGTGCGAAATTTGGTCCAGCTCAGGGTACCATAGTACCAAAGTCCACCCATGTGTCAGAAGATACTGGAAGCACTCTGGCTTCAATCCAAAGAGTTCCAAAAAGGAAGGAGGAAATCTTAAGCTACAAGAAGACATTTCCCAGCGTAGCACTTCAGTGTATGAGGGATTGCCGGCGTAGCACTTCAGTGTATGAGGGATTGCTGGAAGCAGCAATGCTTTTGAGTACCCGTTGCTGGAACCCACAGGAAGGGAGAGGGTTCTTCTGCTCAGGTCTTGCTTCTGCATCATTAGGACATCTGGTTGGCCACTGTAAGAACAAGATGCTGGACTAGATGGGCCACTGGCCTGATCCAGCAGGATCTTCTTGTGTTCTTATGTAATAGCAGGGGTGGGGGGCATCTTTCAGCCCAAGGGCCACATATCCTTCCAGCGGCCACAGACCAGCAGCAAAAGTCAGACTCTGGAGTGGGTTGGGTTAGGACGGCAGCCTAACTAAGTCAAGATCCAGCCCAGCCTCTTTTTGCAGGCATTGATGCAATGATTTGTTGTTGCTGTTTTCATCATTATCAGGGCTGGCAACTTGGGAGGTGGACTAGCCACTCACCGGGGCTTTCAGACAGCCCAAACACCACAGTGATAATATATAAGATCAAACTGAACCTGACCCTACTGGTCTTGGAAGCTGAAATGTGCCTTCTGGCCATCTGCAGCTGCTGCAGGAGAGAGGACCAGAAATGAGGTTCAAATGCTGCCCTGGTGGTGCAGAAAATAAGGTCTCTTTCCTCTCCTTACAACATACACACAAAGAGAACGGTTTTCCAGAGTCCAGATTATTCAGGGAAGGGCCACAGGAGTTGCATGCCAAAAGTCTTATATTAAGTCCCTAGTATTTCCTGGGAGGGCTGGGAAACACTCTTCCCTGAAATCCTGGATAGCCACTTCCAGTCAGAGGGTGCAATATGGATGAGATGGACCACTGCTGTGGCTTATCGTAAGGTAGCTTCCCATGAAATGGCCAACATTTATTCCATCCATAACATTATTAATAATAATGCAGCACCATCAGGAAACATATTTCCATTTCTGAAGCATAATAGCTCCATATCAGTACATCATTTCCAGATGGCTATTGTACATCAGTTGACTAGATTTACTAAGGCACGACTGTCCACACAATTACATACCTTACATTTAGAAATAAGACTGAGGGGGCTGTAAAAAGGTAAAGGTAAATGTAAAGGGACCCCTGACCATTAGGTCCAGTCGTGGCCGACTCTGTGGTTGCGGCGCTCATCTCGCTTTACTGGCCGAGGGAGCCGGCGTACAGCTTCTGGGTCATGTGGCCAGCATGACTAAGCAGCTTCTGGCGAACCAGAGCAGTGCATGGAAATGCCATTTACCTTCCCACCGGAGTGGTACCTATTTATCTACTTGCACTTTGACTTGCTTTGGAGGGCTGTAGGGGTGTTGAATTCAGGATTCAAAGGGGCCATCAACATCTTTGCATGCCAGAGCAACATTTGACACAACCCATGCACATCAAAACAGCCCTGGGTAGAAGCACTTTCAATTTTTCACAGAATGTTTAGTCTCCCGGCCCTAACATTTGGGGTTCCTATCGATAGTCATTTGGTCGGAATGTCCTAAGACAGAGTCCCCAGAAACCTCCTCCTCAGCTTTGAACAATCCAAGAGCGACAGTTTCCCACAAATCCTCTGCGCCTCCCTCTCCCCCCCCCCCACACCAAAAAAGAAATCTTTTCAAAGTGCTGTGAGTAAATGTTTCAAAAGAGAAACACAGGCTGGAGAAAGGAAAGTGCATTAAAAACATGTTGTGATAAGGAACAGACAACTTCATTTAATATTTTAGCACACTTTTCTCATGAAACCGCTCTTTTAATATTTATAAACACAAATACAATGTTGATGTTTTGCAAGCTTTCTCTGTGTCATAGCATTGCACTTTCCATCCTGTCTTCAGACTCCAGTGTTTGTGATGTCGGATTCTCCAGCTAAAACTAGGATACCAATAAATGCACCAGCACAGAGTTTTTTGACTCAAGTGGGAGGAAGTCAGTGGCTCCTATTTGCCCTAATGGAGCTCCAGTCAGATCTATACCACAGGTGCACAACCCATTGCCAGCTTGAAGTAAGATTTGGCAACCATGTGAGAAGCTAGGTTAAAAGGAGGCAGGCCGATGATCCACCTAGCTCAGTATTGTCTGCACTGACTGGTAGCTGCTCTTTGGGGTTGAACCTGGGGCATTCTGTGTGCAAAGCATGTGCTCTAACACTAAGCTACAACTCTCCCCTGATTGGCATCTGCAGATCATGGTAGGTGCCATCTTGGTTTCTCCCAGCTCTGTGCTTGACTGCGGCCTCTGGCTCAGCCCTACCTATTTAGGAATGATATGCTTTCACCTTATAAGTGCTTTCACATCATGTTTTTGAGGGAACGACATGCAGCCTTTCCATCTAGAGAAGCAGAGTTGAGAACTCAAGTGGAAAATGAAGGGCCCATCCGAAGGATGGACGTCCCTCATCCTAATGTGAATGACCCACAGAGTTCATTATGTGCCACAACCATCAGCTTTTTTTTTTTTAATAATATTTATTAAATTTTAGTTTAACAATAAAATACATAGATAATAACACAATCTTTTCCAATATCCACATTTCATATTCATATTTGGACTTCCTCACAACCCTTGTTCCTGCTTTCTAAACTCATAAATTTTACCAGCAAATTATTAACTTGGTTTAATTCATATAATATAATTTTCCAATATTAATATCTCAAATTTTGGGATTTAACATACTCTTATTGAAACTTAATCATAAAATGTTACTTATCCAAAATTTATCTTTTCGTCTTCCAATTAAATTTAAATTTCTATTCTTTATACCTAGTTTGTTGAAGCCATGTTTTTGCTAATCTTACATCTTTCTTAACATTCATACAATTTACAATATTTTTGTAGATAGTCCTTAAATTTCTTCCAGTCTTCCTCCACCAGTTCTTCTCCCAGGTCTCGGATTCTGCCAGTCATCTCCGCCAGTTCCATATAGTCTATTAGTTGCATCTGCCATTCTTCCAGTGTGGGTAATTCTTGAGTTTTCCAGCTTTTAGCGATGAGTATCCTTGCTGCTGTTGTAGCATACATAAAAAAAGATTTGATCCTTCTTTTGCACGCTCTGACCAACAATGCCCAAAAGGAAGGCCTCTGGTTTCTTAGGAAAGGTATACTTAAATACCTTTTTCAACTCATTATATATCATTTCCCAGAAAACCTTCACTCTAGGGCAAGCCCACCAGAGGTGAAAGAATGTTCCTTCAGCTTCTTTACATTTCCAACACTTATTGTCTGACAGGTGATATATTTTTGCTAGCTTGACTGGGGTCATGTACCACCTGTATATCATTTTCATAATGTTTTCTTTCAAGGCATTACATGCCGTAAACTTCATACCGGTGGTCCATAACTTTTCCCAGTCAGCAAACATGATGTTATAGCCAATGTCCTGTGCCCACTTTATCATAGCTGATTTAACCGTTTCATCCTGTGTATTCCATTTTAACAGCAAGTTGTACATTCTTGAAAGTGTCTTATAGCTGGATTCTAACAGTTCTGTTTCTAACTTTGATTTTTCCACCTGGAATCCTATCTTTTTGTCCAACTTAAAAACTTCTTTAATCTGAGCATAATGTAGCCAATCTCGCACTTTGTCTTTTATTTTCTCCATACTCTGCAACCTCCAGTTATCTCCATCTTTTTCTATTATTTCCCAATATTTCGGCCATTTGGCCTCCATATTGAGTTTTTTCAGGGCCTTAGCCTCCATTGGTGATAACCACCTTGGGGTCTTGTTTTCCAATAAGTCTTTATATTTCAACCAGACGTTAAATACTGCTTTTCTGACAACATGGTTCTTGAAAGTCTTATGTATTTTAGCCTTGTCATACCACAGATATGCATGCCAACCAAACGCATTGTTGAATCCTTCCAAATCTAAAACATCAGTGTTCTCAAGAAGTAGCCAGTCTTTCAACCAGCAGAAAGCTGCTGATTCATAATACAACTTTAGGTCTGGCAGGGCAAAGCCCCCTCTTTCTTTAGCATCAGTTAATATCTTAAACTTAATTCTGGGCTTCTTGCCCTGCCAGACAAATTTTGAAATATCTCTCTGCCACCTCCCAAAACACTCCATTTTGTCCACAATCTGAAAAGTTTGAAACAAAAACAACATTTTTGGCAATACATTCATCTTAATAGCAGCAATACGTCCTGTCAAGGAAAGTTTCAATCTTGACCAAACATCTAGATCCCTTTTAATTTCAGACCAACATTTTTCATAATTGTCTTTAAATAAATTCCTGTTCTTCGCTGTTATGTTTACCCCTAGGTATCTTACTTTTTTAACCACATTTAATTCTGTCTCTTTCTGAAACCTTTCTGATTCTGAAGAAGTCAAATTTTTTTCTAAGACCTTGGTTTTTTGCTTATTAAGTTTAAATCCCGCCACTCGACCAAACTCATAAATCAGTTGCAACACCCTTTTAGTACTAGGCTCTGGCTCCTGTAGGGTTAAAACTAGGTCATCTGCAAATGCTTTCAGTTTATATTGTTTCGCTCCGACCTGGATACCTTCCACCAACCGGTCTCCTCTGATCATATTCAAGAGCACTTCTAGGACCGATATAAATAACAAAGGGGATATAGGGCAACCTTGTCGTGTTCCTTTTTCAATTCTAAACTCTTCTGTCACCACATTGTTAACTATCAGTTTTGCCTTTTGCTCTGAATAAATTGCCTCTATCCCATTGTAAAACCCCCGCCCCACTCCCATTCCTTCCAAATTTTTCTTCATAAACTTCCAGGAGATATTGTCAAAGGCCTTCTCCGTGTCTATAAATATCAAGACTGCTTTTGTATTAATGTTTGTTTGCAAGAGTTCCAAAATATCAATAATGTTCCTTGTGTTTGCAAACAAATGTCTACCTGGGAGAAAGCCTGCCTGGTCCTTGTGAATTACTTCATTTAAAACTTTTTTAAATCTACTTGCTAAAATGTCTGCAAATATTTTGTAATCCACATTTAGGAGGGAGATGGGGCGGTAATTCTTAAGTTGTGTCTTTTCAGTTTCTAGTTTGGGTATCAATGTGATGAAAGCTTCTTTCCACGACTCCGGTGCCTTCTTCCCCTCCATAATTTCATTGCAAACCTCCATTAATGGATGTATCAAATAGTCTTTCAATGTCTTATAATATTTGGAGGTAAGCCCATCTGGCCCTGGAGACTTGCCCAGTTGCATGTTCTGAATGGCCTCCTCAATCTCTAATTGTGTTATTTTATAATTCAGGATTGATCTATTCCGCAGAGACAACTTTGGTAAACCATTCTTCTTTAGAAACTGTTCTATCTCTGATTCATTTTGCGGCCCTTGAATATACAGTTGTTTGAAATATCTCTGGAAGCACTTTCTGATTTCCACTGGGTTCTGAATATTTCTTCCCTCAATTTCTAAATTTGTTACTGTGTTCAGCTGCCATGCTAGCAGCTTTCCACATTTATTTGCCGATTCAAAGGATCTTTGTTTCATTAACTTAACTTTCCATTCCACTTCCTGATTTATCAGTTTTTAATATTGTGCTTGATAATGTTTGATTTCTCTTAATATCTCCTTTGATTTCGGTCTCGATCTTAACTTCTTCTCGCCTTCTTTAATTTTCTCCGAGATCTTATCTTTCTTATCGTTCTGTACTTTTTTCTTAATAGTATTCTGTTGTATCAGAAACCCCCTCATGACCGCCTTACTTGCGTCCCAGACAGTTCTTTTTTCCACCGTAGTGTTCAGGTTTATCTCAAAATAGTCCTTCAAAGCTTTTTGGGCCTTTTTAATAATGTCATGATCTCTAAACAAATTGTCATTCATTCTCCATCTAAAGGAGCCGGTTGGAATTAATCTCATATCCATCTTCACCGCATTATGGTTGGAGCAAGTCTTTAGGCAGATTTCCACTTTTTTTATCTTGGGTGCCAGGCCTCTGGTTATCCAAATTTGGTCGATTCTTGTCCATGTCAGTTGGGCTTCAGAAAAGAATGTTCCTTCTCTTCCTAGAGGGTTCTTTGTTCTCCAAATGTCAATCAAGTCCATGTTGTCAGTCATTTCAAAGAATGTTTTCGGTAGTCTGCCGTCTTTTGTCACGTTTTGGCTGTGACTTGTCCATATTGGTTGATACCACTCCATTCATATCTCCCATCATGATGATGTTATCATAGTCCAGATAGTCCAGCATAATCTCGTGCAGCTTCTTGTAGAATTCCGATTTTCCCTCATTTGGCACATAAATTCCTAATAACAAAAACTTTTCTCCTTGGGTCTGGATCTCAATTGCCAAAATTCGTCCTTGTTCATCTTTAAATAAAAATTTTGGTGACAGGCTCTCTTTTGCATATATCACCACACCTCTTTTCTTTACTCGATCCGATGAGATAAATTCTTGGCCTAATCTTTTATTTATTAACACTTTTCTATGTAGCCTAGTCACATGTGTTTCTTGCAAGCAAATAACGTCCAATTGTTCTTTTTTCAAAATATGAAATATCCTTCTCCTTTTCTCCGGAATGTTGGCGCCATTTATGTTCCAACTCAGAAGTTGCAGAGACATCCTGGTCAAATCTGTTATTGTTCTGGTGGTGGTATCTTTTTATCCTGGTCTACAGACCCCAGAGGTGTAGGTGTGGGTACAGGCTGTGGTCCAGCCCCTGAGGGTCTTTTGATCCCTTTCTGAAGGTCCTCTCCGTAAGTATTCAAAAATTTATCTCTGTCTTCAGCTGTTTTAATTTTGACCTTCTTCCCCCTGAACGTAAAAGATAGTCCTTGTGGAAATTCCCACCTAAAGATAATCAAGTTGCTCCTCAACAACTTGACTAATTCAAGGTAGGTAGATCTAAGATCCAAAAGTTGTTTAGGAATGTCCTTGTAAATCTCTGCTCTTTTGTCCAAAATTTCAAGTGACTTTCCGTAATGTAGTCCTAATATTTTATCCCTTTCCTCCTTGGATCTCAGGGTAATCAAACAGTCTCTGGGCTTGTCCTTCCTTGTAAATTTCCCAAGCTTGAAAGCAGTCACAATTTTAAAGTCCTTTTCCTCCTCCAAAGGCCACCACTTGGAAAATTCTTTTGTTAAAAACTCAGTTAAGTTCCCTTGTTCATGTTCAAGTTCTGGTATAAACCTCAATTTTAGGTTATTTTCCCTGGCCCAAAGTTCAATCATAGACAGGTAGGCCTGTTGTTCCCCAACCTGCTTATGGAGTGGTCTCACCTCCTGCTCCAATACTGCAGTTTTCTGAATGGCTTCCTCTGCCAGTTTCCGATTTTCTACAGTGGATTCAGATAAATTGCTAATTGCTTGAGCGTTCGAAATAACTTGTTCAGTTAACTTGTTAACAGAGTCTCTGGTCTGATCAATCTTTGCCGTTTGTTCATCCACCTTTTTATCTAGGCCTTCCAATTTTTCAAGTATTTTGTCTAATACTGAAGCAGTTCCACCTGCTGCCATATCTTCACCCAACAGCTGCTCACTTTCTTCTAGTTCTAAAACATCAGGGACCGATGATCTGCACGGCTGGGAAAGTAAATTCAAAGTTGTTTGCTTTTTTCCTTTACCCGCTCTTGTTTGTCTCCCAGTGCCGCTCATTCCACTTCTGTCTACGAGTCAAGGTCAAACTGAGTATGTTCTCATGGGAATCCACAAGCCCATAAGATAAACAACCAAATAGGAGGAAAGGAAACCAAAAGGAAAGTCACATATAGTTGTAAATCCAAAAATCCTCTAGGGGGAGTCCACTTGTATTGTAGGGAAGAAGTCAAATTAATTAATATCAGTTATTAAAATTTTCCAGACTTCAATACTTTAAAAAGAATGTCCAAACAGCCTTTAATTTCTTGAAAACCCTTCAGCAGTTGTATTTAGCAGAGTTGGTCTCATTATATAACAATGTCTCAATAAGTGCAGGATGTAACAGTTCAAAGCAACAGTTCCATTTAGGCTCAGCTAATACTGGCTCCAGCAACAAAATATCAAAGTCTTGCAATCTGACAGTTCTGGTGTCTAGGCAGTCCGACTGCCTGGGATTCTTTGTCAATTTGTAAATCCAACAGTGGAGGTATCACACAGTTCATGAATTAAAATAAAGCTTTCAAAAGTTAAGTCCTAAAGTAGCTTAAATAGATGTAAGAGTTGATTGTCTTTTGACACCTCTTCAAAGGCTCCAGACATCAAAGCCTTTGCTTTAGATCTTAGGCAGTGGCAAGAGACGGACTTCCTGGTTACGTCTCTCGTTTTTAGCCGAATTAGCAAAAATTTTGGTCCCAAACCTTGTCTTTTCTTATCTTACTCACGAGTTGTTGGTTTCAAGCCGAATGATTCCAGGAAAAGAGGACAGCACTCGCCAACAGCAGCTACGCGGCTTCACTCCGCAGAAAGAGCGATTGACTCACAGCACCGCGCTAACCCTTCCACGTTCCGAGACCCCTTACGGGGTCCCTTCTGCGTTTCGGGGGGCGCTCCTGGTGCCCGCCGAGTCCCACGGCCACAGGCTTACGCTACCTGTGGTTTCCCGATGTGGGTCTCCGCTGCGCCGTAGCGGACGACCCGTTCCTGCGGAGCTCCCTCTTCCCGGTTAGGAGAGAGCAGCCATTGCCGGACGCGCCGCCTCCGGAAGCCCACAACCATCAGCTTTTGAGGATGACTGGACAAATTAATAGAAGATAGATCTCTAGGCAGCTAGGCAACTGGGTCTCCCACACACAAAAAGCAAGAATAGACATCCGATTGCCAGACATTAGGAGAAAACAACAGGAGATAACTATTTCTAGCATGCCTCATTTCGGAGTTTTGCCAGAGGTATCTGGATGTCCACTGTTGGAAGCAATAGTATACTGGATCAGGGAGCTATAAAACTATGGCCTTGCCTTCCAAGTAGAAGGTCCCAGCTTGAATCCCAGCATCTCCAGGTAGGGATGGGACAGATTCCTGCCCCAAATCTTGGAGAGCCATTGTGGACGATACTGAGCTAGGTGAACCGATGGTCTGACTCAGTGTAAGGCAGCTCCCGTCAATCTCCTAATCCCCCTTAATGGCTCATCACCCATAAATTCTAACACTTGCTGGGTCCAAGGATTAGAGGTGTCTGGCACCCAGGTTAGCACCCCAAACTCATAACAGTATTTATTTATTTATTTATTTATTTATTTATTTATTTATTTATTGCGTTTACATTCCAGCTTTTTTCCCAAGGAGCTCACGGTGCAGGATGTGGTTCTCCCCCTACTCATGCAATCACCGCAATGACCCTGTGAGGTAGGTTAGGCCAAGAGGCAGTGACTAGCCCTCAATATCACCCAGAGAGTTTCATGCCCACGTGGTGAGATTTGAACCCCAGTCTCTTGCAGGTTCTAGTCCACTGCACCACACCAGCTCTCTTTATAGCTCAGCCCAATTGATGTCGGTCTGATCCAACAAGGCAAATCTTACTTTATTGTCCCAAGGCACAAATGTGGGAGCACAGCTGTAAAAATATGGAAGCAGCATTTTTTTTAAAGGGCTCGCGCAAGAAGTCTTAAGTTATTATTCACTGTTGAAATATAATGATCCGCCAAGCTGCTTAGCAATCAAATTTAGAGCACTGCCCACCTGTTTTTATAGATGAAATTAAACCCACTATTCTAAGGTGGAAGGAGGGAGAGCTCTTACTCCATTAGTTGGAAAAGACACTTGAAACCCCCTTTGGTCTATAATTGGAAACTTCCTGTACATTAAAGATATGTTAACGCGCAAGCGTTGGTGGCAAATAACCTAAGCAGGAATCATCCTAATTGGAATCAGGACAAATCTACCTAGGAATTCAAGCTTTCAAGCCTGTGTCGTCCCAGAGAGTGCGACACCTTCAGAGATTACTTATGCAGTACAGACATTTGGATGTGTGTATTTGCATGTTTCAAATGTATATGTTTGTGGTATGACATCAAATCTTAGGGAATGGTTATGAAAATGCAATGGTCTGACCAAAAATAGTCATCTTGAGTCTCCCATGTTGTCCCAATGAATAGATTTTTAAACCAATTACTCCTGTTGAAATTATCACACATTCATCATTTTATTTCCTACTTCTAAATCAGGCTTAAATATTTGCTACCTCTGAATTACAATTGTTGCCCCCAAACACAGCTAATTGGAAAAGCTCCTATTATCAGATTCACCTCTTCTAGAAGTTTCATACAGTGAAGATTAGACGATGCTTAACATACTCAAACATTCTGAAACATACTGAAAATACTTCAGTAAATAGTGAAATTAACAATATAAAATCTTTAGGGTTTGCTTAGAGGATTTGGCTGGGCATTGTTGTTTTTCTTAAAGCCACATAAATTAACACTGTGATTCCCTTATATATCCCACAATGCTCCACATCAAGAAGCAAACAGAAACTGAATGATTACCCCAAAGTGTGCTAGATGAACTGGAAAAAGTCTATTCAAACAAAGCTCATTAGTTTTGATACCTCCAGGGCTATGACAAATTAAGCGGCTGGTGAATATGCTTGCAGACAAAAGGATGATGCAAAAAACCCAGTGCTTGTGCTAGGCACCGTGTCAATAAATTCGCTTGTGGGGGGGAGGTTAAAAAATACTATGGGCTGGGGGCTAAAATGGAATCCATTTAAGGAGCATGGATAAAATAGATCATTCCTTCATTTCCGATAACATTTATGAATGAGGCCGGTTAGCTACTTTGGTGAGCTACTTTGACAGGTGCAGCTTGACCCCATGGAGGAAGCTGAGATCATTTTTAAAAGCCAAGAAGCTAATTGAACAAGAGGTAGTCAAGAGGGCAGCATGAATTAATGGAGGTGGGGGATACCGCAGAGGGTGTGATGAGTAAGGTTCACTACTAACTTCTAGATAAGGAGTGGGGAACTTCAGGCTTGGAGGCCAAATGCAACCCTCCAAGACTTTCTACATGACCCTTGAGACTGTCCCTCAAGGCACACACTCTCCCCGGCCACACACCTTGCTGGTTTGTACATTTGTACATTTTTGTCTTGCTAGAATACACGCTTGAACATGGGTATTGCTTCCTTGGATGAATGATAGCAAGATGTGTGTTGGTGCATGCAGAAACTAGCTTACTTTGCAAATGTGCATTCATGGCTCCACCCACTATTCCTCTGGTTCCACACAGGACTGGCATGTGCCCCTGATGGGTTGCGCAGAAGGGAATGTAGCCCTCATATGGAAAAAGTTTCACCGTTCCAGACCATTCTCAAAACTTGGGTCACCAGATATTATTAGACCACAACCTGCATCATCTCTGGTCTGCATGGTTAATGCTCATGAATGAAGGGGGTTGTCCTCCAACCTAAGGTTGCCAAAGGCCACTCTAGACACTGAGGTCCTTTTAACATTGCTTCTCTATGGTTTTTCCATATTGCTGCCATGGGGACATTTGAGATTACAAGCGCTAGAACTCATATGACAGCAATCCTTTTCTCCCCTATGCAACACTCCTGAAAATCATGATTCAGGAATGTTTCCAATCCCATTTGCAAAGCACATCTAAGACCACCTCAAAAAGTGCCAAAAGTCAAATGACTTTCACTTTTTGTCACATTTCACCCACCCACCTACCCACCATCTTCGTTTTTGTGTTTGTTTCTTTTTTGTTTGTTTTTTAAAGGTCCATTGGAAAGGAGTCTTGAGACAGCCCTAATACATTTTCTAAAATACAATCAAACAAAATATATACTAAGAAATGGCCCCTAGTCTTGCACGAAAGTGTTTAACAGCTGGGTCAAAGCAGTTTGACTCTGGTCAGAGCTTTTTCTGGGTGATCATTCTGCTCATCTTTTCCCAACCAAAAATCTAAGCCTGTAGGAGGAATATGTTGGGAGAAAGGGGAATATCCTAACTATTATCCATTAGACACTGTTGCTGGCTAATCCAGCAACAGGAATATGCACCGAGATTCATGGACATCGGAAGGGTAATGAGAAGGCCACAGTTCAGCACTGCGGACAGCTCCTTGGAGACAGGTAGGTTAGCAACAACTAAACCTCTCTCAATTTGATCATGTCAGTTTCCAACACCTCCCCATAGTGTTGTGGCTGCTTCTTCCTTTTTACAACAGAAGGTATCCCAGGTTAATAGATGAGCCAATTCTACTGCATTATAACAAAAGTTTCAAGCATACACACACAGTTTCCACAACAGAGCAAGATTGGAAATGTCGAGAGAATCTGAAACAGTGTGGCATGCATATTTATGCAATCTCCTCTCTTGGACACATCTGCCTTTGGACAATTGCTGCATGATCTGAACTTGCTCGACAAAGATAAGATGGTGTGTGGAGACTGTGTTAGACATTGCAACTGAAGTTCACCTTCAGAGTGGTGACGTTTCTTTCCCCTTTTTGTCTTTCTAGGGTTTTTTTTTTAAGCCACATAAAGATAGTGTCAGTGCCTCTGATACTGCCAAATCAGAAAGTGCCTTGCAGAAAAGATCTACAGAGGAGAGGCCTGTCAGATGGAGGCTGATACTGATGTTTCTTTCTGTGCATGCGTGCACGCACGCACAAACACACACACAATCTTAACATGAATAAAGATTAACAAGAAAAACAGAGGCAGATCTTCAACTTACTTAGGGAAAGAAGAAATTACCGTGTCAGTTGCCTGCATGGAAAAAACAGTGTCAAGATTTGCACGCATGACTCCATGTGACAATTTCACACGCTCCCCATTGTGACACTGCTCCATCATTCCACCAGATGCTTTGAAGAAGCAGGGACCAGTGCACCTCCAGTTGTTTGAAAGTACTGCTGCTGGGCTCCTTAGCACATGCATGCAACCTCAGGTGTATAGGAAAGCTGTTGCTGTTAGATGTCTTTGAGCATGTGGATTCTGAACAGCACTGGGCTATGCTGATTAAATGCTTCCGGGAAGATTAACAGTGTCAAGATGGTTGGTGTTCCTCAAGATGGCTCGAAGGAGGAGACATAGCTCAGTGGTAAAGCACATGTTCTGCATGGAAAATGCAGTGCAGATCACAGCAGCTGATCTGTAGTCCTCTAGAAGTTCTAGTGCTAGGACAGAAGGCCCTCCATCTATCCCAGTATAAGTATGCATCCAAAACCCATGTTCACATTTGTAATCCATTTCTGCAAGATTATACCAATTGCACAGTTCTTTGGCACGATGGTGATAACAGTATTCAGAGGTCAGTATTTGTTTTGTTTGATTATTTAGAAGCTTTATTGCCCACCCTCTACCATAAGGCACCAGGGCAGATTACAGCAACATAATATCCAATTATAACTGGTTAAAATGATAAAAACAAAGCAAAAGATTGACACAAAAGATAAGTACCCTATTATAGATAATACAGGATTGGTCAACACACCTAGCTGAGGATTGTCATCCCATAGTAGAGGGAACAGGTGTATGCACTCATCCCAATGTGTGTATAAAGGCAGGGGTAGCCAACATAGTGCCCTCTGTATGCTACAGTTCCCATCAGCCGCAGTCAGCATTGCCTGCAGCCAGGGATGATGAGAGGTGTGGTACCACAGCATCTTGAAGGCACCACATGGAGGCCAGTTTGCAAAATCATTCTGCAAGTTAAAGATTAAAAATACATTAAAATGTCACACATTAAAAGCTTCCCTAAACAGGGCTGCCTTCAGATGTCTTCTAAATGTCAGGTAGTTGTTTATCTCTTTGACATCTGATGGGAGGGCGTTCCACAGGGCAGATACCACTACCGAGAAGGCCCTCTGCCTGATTCCCTGTAACTTTGTTTCTCTCAGTGAAGGAACCACCAGAAGGCCCTCGGCGCTGGACCTCAGTGTCTGGGCAGAATGATGGAGGTGGAGACACTCCTTCAGGTATACTGGACCGAGGCCATTTAGGGCTTTAAAGGTCAGCACCAACACTTTGAATTGTGCTTGGAAACGTACTGGGAGCCAATGTAGGTCTTTCAGGACCGGTGTTATATGGTCTTGGCAGCCGCTCCCAATCACCAGTCTAGTTTCCGCATTCTGGATTAGTTGTAGTTTCTGGGTTACCTTCAAAGGTAGCCCCACGTAGAGTGCATTGCAGTAGTCCATAAGAACATCACAACCTAAGAAGCACTCTTGCTGGATCAGGCCAAAAGGGGCCCATCTAGTCTGTCATCCTGTTCTTACAGCAGCCAACTAGATGCCTGTGGGAAGCTCTCAAAAAAGAACCTGATTCCAAGAATACTCTTGTATCTGGCAATGGAGACAGAAGACAGCCACATTTCTTCATGGGTTTGCTTGGATTCTCTTTCAAAGCCATCCAAGCTGGTGACCAGCACTGCCTCATGTAGGAATGTATCCCTCCATTTAACTCCACACTGTGTGAAGAATGACATTCTTTCGCCTGCCCTGAATCTTCCCAAATTCTGCTTCAATGGATATCCCCAAGTTCTAGTATTAGGAGAGAGGCAGGAAACGTTTTCACTAGCCACTTTCTCCAACCTATGCATAATTGTATGCAGCTCTTCCATGCCCTGCCTTGCTCACCTTCTTTCCCCCTACACACACACAAAAAGCCCAAAATGTTGTAAACTTTCTTCATATGGAAGTTGCTCCATCCCTTTGATTGTGTTGTTTGCTCAGCCTGCTCCGCTGAGCACTGACACCCAGGGCTTGTACAAAGGCAATACAATTCTGAATATACCTAGAAATAAAAGAAGGTGAAATTTTGCTGCCCAGCACCGAGAGAAGTATATAACTGACTGTGGATAGCAAGAGAATTCTGGACAAGTTGGACTTGGTCATGCAGCCCAAGATAAAATTTCTTGTTTCCTTAGTGCCTGAGCTATCATTTGAATATATATTCCTGACTTGGACTCTCTCCTATAACCAAAATCATGGTTTGTGTTGTATTTCTTTCAGCATGGCACATAATTGCAAAAAGATCCAGGTATAACACATCCCATTAATGTGTGCTTTGGAAACCTGAAGCCATTTTGTGTGCAAACACTGCAGAAAGTAGAATTTTTTGGTTCACTGGCTCTAATGTCTCACTATTGGTTAAACAGCCAGATTTAAATTATACATGCCCTTTCCTCCATTTCTCCATATACATATTTTAAATACAGAAGAGAAATGATATTGCTTTAAAAGTGTGCGCTCTCAGCAAAGGGCCAGGTAGGTCCAATAACCTGACAAAAATCAGAATGATTTTTTAAAAAACAACAACACTGGGGGCACAAACCACCTGAAGGCAGGTATCATTATGTCCCATTCATTTGAATAGGGGAATTGAGCATTTTACTCAAATATCTCTCGTTGGATCCGATAGGGTGTGGAAATGCTTAACTTGGACAAGATCCACACCATCACTAGTGTTGCATTCTGTGCTCAGACAACTCAAGAAACCGAGTTTTTAAAAGAACATCAATAGGTACAGTCCTATACATGTCTACTCATCAGTAAGTCCCAGTGGGTTCAATTAACTCAGAGGACTGGTGCTAGGAACACAGCACTCTGGGATTGCCTCAGTGAGAAAGAATCTGAGATTGAGTTCTGTAGAGGAGGAGGAGGAGCATCTTAATCGTTTAACCCTGAAAGGTGCCACTATAATTTAAGAGACCCAGTCCTCTCCAGGTCCTCTCTCTTGCTGTGATGGAGTGAGGGGCCCTCTGGTTTCTCTGGTTCTTCTGCAGTGGGGTTCTCCAACGATTGCTGGGCCACATCTTCAGTGGCATAGGTCTAGTAGACTCATCTAAGAGCAGCTTTTCTGGGGCTGGCTTGAAATATCAACCCTTCTTCCCAGAGAACTCTGGAAATGGTAGCTCTGTGAGGGGAAGGAGGGAAGCCATGACTATTTAAAGTGGTGTGATACTGCTTTAAGTGTCTCAAAGAGATGGGGCCCCAAGTCACATCTGTTGCTCCATACACCCCATATGCATGTGGCCCCTGAAAGGTTGTCTATGAGGGAATGTGGCCCTTAGGATGACAAAGCTTCCCTACCCCTGCCAAAGAGGAAAGATGGGTTGTTTGTTAAGCCACTCTGGGAACTGTAGCCCAGAAGGGGTCAAGCTGCAGCAGGTAGTTATACCCTGGCGTAAAAGAAAATACTTTTCGAACAAAACCTGGGCACATAAAATGGTTTTAACCTGGTGCCTAAAAGAGAAGGATGAAAGCACCAGGTGAGCCTCTCAACAGGATCCATCAACAAGACACTACAACCAAAAGGAGCCCTGTCACCACCTGTGCGGTGGATGCAGAAGAGGACCTACCCCGCAAATCTCCATGTCCAGACAAGGACATGTGTAGGAATGCCAGTCCTTTAGGTAACGTGGTCTCATAGGAATGATGGTTTTTGAACAGGCTCCTTCATGCTGAATTAATGCACCACAAAATTCTGCACCTGAAATGCAACTCAGTTTTCCAAAGTGGTTTGCCCTGCGCTGGTGAATTCTCAAGCACAGGAGTTCATGATGACAGCTTCTACAGTCATAACCCCAAACAGAGTCCAAAAAGGCAGGCAGCTTATACACACTGAGCAGCCATACATGATACCCAGTTTAGTAGGATCAGATGGTAAGTCATAGAATGGTGAGCCAGGAAAGGGTAGAGTAGTGATTATTCACATGTCACAATGGTGCTGGAGAAACTTAGGGTCACATCCCGAATCAACCTTGTGGTCCTTTGCAGAGTTTCCTGGGACCAAGCTGCACCCAGCGCCATGGTGCTTGCTTCAGACTGCAAAGGTTCATCTTGTAAAACACATTCAGCCTTAACAACAGATCTTCAGCCAGCTGAAATACAACCTTCAGTTTTCAATTAAGAAGACAAACAATCCTGCATAGAAACATTGCCATGTTAAAATGTTTGCATGAAGTTGGAACCCCTGTCGAAAAGCGACATGCTTGCCTGTTTCCCCTCATTCTCTGACTTCCTCTGTGCTAATCTCTCACAAACTTGAAAGCCTCGGTATCGCCTCATTTGGTGGCCATAGTCCATCAGTGTCTCCCAGAGTTTACCATGTTCCTGCCTCCTATTATATCCTTGCCTCTATACCATTGGCAAGGGGAGTGCTGCTCGTTCAAGGAACAAGGGCATCTTGGATGCGTGTGAATCCCTTGCTTTAAAATAAAATAAAATCCTGGCTTAGGTAGGTTTAGAATGAGGGTGTAAATCTGTTTCAACCCAAGTACTCAAGACTAGCCAGCTGGAAAGCTGAAAAGGCTTGCTCTGGTTACAGAGAACACTTAACAGATTTTTATAAATGGGGTCAAATAATTAGAGAATTTTATGGGCTGGCTTCCAGTATACTTTTTGATGAAATAAAGTCCTTTGTAATTAGCTCTGTGACACATTGATTTTGCTTATTGGGGAGAGATAGTAAATTGAAAAGTAGAATTTGTTGTAAAGGGAGGGAAAGATTTCTCTTTGCCCCCATCTCAGCCCCACACTGGAAAGAGCATTTTGCTCTTTGTGGGTGGAATTAGCTTCAAGGAATCTAGTTTTGAAACCTTTTCCTTTCCTTTCCTTTTGCAAACATTTCACCACCTTCCCATAAAAGGAAATTAACCCACTGTTTCTGCTATATCCTGTACTTACCTTAAACAACAAGATGGTGAGGTTAGTTCTAATGAAGGCAAAAGAGACCTTTTTAAAAAATGATTGCACATTGCAACTGATTATGAACTGAAAGGAACACAATTTTAAGATCCTGCAACTCCAGTGATGATCACTCTAAAATAGATTTACAGCAGAACTACAGCAGATCTTTGGACTTCAGTTATAATTTTCCATTTTGTAATTTAATACTCCTTTAGTTTATATTTGCACATTAAAATATAGCACCTAAAAGTCCATCATTAAATACTTTTAATAAGTGCAATAAATAAGTTTTACAGCGCACATAAATCTAACGCAAAATGCGGCATAAATTGTTAATCTTACACTTTTTTCTCATTAATTGCAATACATAAACATATGTTTTGTGCAAAGATATTTATGGCAAAATAAGTATAATAAATACAGCTTACCGCATGTATTAATCTTAATAGTTACAAGCTGTTAATCTTATATATTAGGTAATAATTTCCAATAAATAATTGTTTATTATCTTGATATTTGCTTGTCTTGGGTTTTAGCAATATGCAATAAAGAAATGCAATTTTGAATAATTTGATTGTGAGACTGCTGGGAAAATACTGTAAGTTCTAATTAGCTGAGGGAGGGTTTTTGTTCAGTAGATAAACTATAGAGATAGAATTCAATAACAAAAACATGCATTATTGCTACCATAAATTATTTAAAAAGTTAACTTCTGAATTCCAGCAATACGAGGTCTTCGGAACTCAGAAGTGTGAAATTAGTGAAATGCTCTTCAGTGTGTCTTTATCACTGCGAAGTGCGAAAACCTTGGGACGGAAGACAAGAAATATTCCAACTCCTCCACAGAAGCCCTTGTAACAATCGTACAAATGGAATCCGAGTGCATTCCCCACACCAGAGGAGCAGACAGGCTTGAATAGGGATGTGCACAAGGCAATCAACCAAACCTCTTTCTTTCCTGCAAACGTTTTTATACAGATAGTTCCCCTCTTCCATCTTATTTGCTGAACTGCGATTGCTCATTTTTAGCTAAAGGGTAGTAACTTCTAGCGAACACTGGCTTAATGCTTCTTTAGCACATGCAATGAAGAAAAGTTGGCATGGTTTCGTAATAAGACTCCTGGGAGCAATGCTTTTCTTCCAGCAAAAAAAGGGTGCTGGCACTCACCATGAAGTTGGTACTGTAAGTGCCACACTTTTAACCAGTGCTTTTCTTCGGGGGGGGGGGGAAGGTGCCAGAAGGGGAGGAAGGGCAGGACCCTAAAAAACCTGAACAAGAACTGAAAGATTCTAAAAAAGCAAATGGGAAACAGGCACAGCTGAAGGAATGGTTTGCTCCGATGCACAAGCTGGCATCTAACGAAACTTTATCTGACAAGAAATTACCTTTCAAGCTTTTAAAAACGGCAAGCATTTTTCTTTTTCTTTTTTTAACACATAGCAAACGTTCACCTAAATTAGGGGGCGATGTGTTCTTCGCCCTGACTTCTAAAATGGGTCATTTCGAGCAGATTCTCAGCAAAGAGATTGAAGATCTGAATTGGGGAAGCATACATTCACAGCCAAGTTTCGCAATTTGGTTTGGAACGAAAGATGTGCAGAATTCTGTAACGGCAACCCCCGCTTTAAATGTTGGAATTCCAAGTCAAAGGAGATGTTTAATTTTCAATATAGTAAAATCCTTGTGTGAACATGTGTGTGTGCCCTCATGCGCACGCGTGCGTGCACACGCACACACAGAAAGTATGCAGTGTGTCCATTTGTTCAAGAAACATTTTGGAGGAGCTGGAGTAACAAGGTAGCACTCAGCAGGAAGTCTCAAGGATGGAAAGTATTCTGATGCTGTTGGACAACTTTAACAATCACCTTTTTTTCTTTTCTTTTTTAAGGCAGCACATACTACAAATTGAGTGTGTCTGTGTGAAGCCAAAATGGCAACTGCAGATCTAGAGAATTTGGCAATAGCACTCAGAGCAGGATAGATCTTTGGTTTATAGGTAAGTTTGGAAAGGTCTAGGGTTTGTAATTATCCCTGCTTTTTCTGGCAAATAACCCCATGTGTTTATAATTAGAGAACAAAGGTAAATCAAGCTTGCATTTTTAGCTCCTCCAAAAATATTAGTCTGTGAAACGGTATCTGCGGTAGACTTTTTGTCATCCTCCTACTGTACAACTGTATTGAAAATACAGGAATCACTCTAGGGTACCCTGAAATATACAGCAGAAGTTAAAAAGTATTCAGTGTGCTGTAGAGAGGTCATAATTATAATACTGTAGTATTTCACAATCAATTAGGTTTCAGACAGAGATGCCATTTGCACAAATGTGTGAAATATTTAGAAATTTCCTCTACAATGTGATAGAGTCACTCCCACTATTATTTCCTTTGAGTTTTTATTGCCTTTTACACTTAAAATAGTAAGATTTTTTACTGGGAAGTGTCCAGAAGTACATATTCTCCCAATGTGAAAATTGAAATAGTATAATAATATTCTAATAATTCAATGAGCCATTAGATATTACATTTTGAAGTCTGTTATCTAAAGGTGAGCCCCTTATTCTGCTGTCAATTATTTTGAGAGAGAAAATCATACAAAAGCACTTCTGAATCCTGCAATTATTAAAACAACAAAAATCTTAAATGTTAGATACACCTTTGATTGCAACACCATTGATTGCAACTGCTAGCAATATATATTCTGTGTTCATACTGTTTTAATTCATAGAACAAATTACTCCTTCCATTCTTCCTTTGCAAGTGAAAGATCACTAAAGTATTCTCAAAATACTTAGAAAACAGATATACATACATACATATATATATATATATATATAATCAGATTATGTTGCTGATTTTGCTCAGTTGCTTTGAAAACACAGCACATACAAGCAATATCAATTTCTGTGAATTAGAAGAGTTGTTTTTGTTTTTATTATTTTTACAGTATGAGAATGTTTTCTTTAACCACTGCAGAAAGCAAGCCTTGCTTGTGTCTTTTAGGCAAGCTTTATTGAACATATACCTGTTTGGCGTTATATGAGCATAGCTTCTGTATAAACATAGAGCAAGATAAGAATGATTAGAATTCCTAACCTAACCGCTGAAATAAGTATTGCTATTTAAAAAAAAAAAAAAGAAAGAGTGGGTATCAATAATGACTCATACCTTGGAAGAGGCACACATTAGGAACTAGATTCCACTTAGTGTTCTGCTAACAGCATTACCCCAAAGATCCAGGGGAAACAAACCTCCTTTCCCCATATAACAGAACTGTGGGATCCGAATCTTGGAAATAACAGGAACCAATCACTGCTGTCCCAGGAAGCCTAGTTAAATTAACTAACATGCAACAGGAAGGCAGAGGAAGAAGAGGAGGTTGTTGTTGGTTTGCTACGGAAGCTATAAAAAGCCCAGAAATTTGGTTCTCTGATCGTACATGAACATCTGCAGGAGCTGCAAATGTCTGCGCTTCGAAACTGCTCCCGTGCAGTCCAAAAACCACAGCTAGATGTGATTAGAGGGTTTTTGTTTTGTTTTTTCGCAGCAGCAGATTGGGGGTGGGTGAGGCGACTTCCATGTAGCCTAAAGATGTAAAACGCAATCCCAGTTCCTAAGTGGCCCTGGTACAAGTGTGAAAACCATATAGCCAGATGAAGCACATAAATTTCCCATATGAACAATTGTTTTCATTTTCCTCCCATGCCACTGGATATTATAAGTGGAAAGTAAAACACAAGTAAATATGTTCATTCCACTCTTGTGATCAGTGATAAATGAAAGGCTATTCCGCCTGGCAGAGGTCAACGGTGGCCTCATTTAAGCTGGTGGATGATCCGGCTACGTGTGCCGGCACTCCCACCAACAGGCCAAGGGATGTATTACACCCTGGCGGGGGTTTTCATTCCCTCTGCCCCTCCCCGGGAGTAAGACTGCTACATTGCTCCTGAAACCGGCGTTATAAACTATTGCTGCGCATTTGGCATTGTTTTGTTCTGCCCCAAAGCAAACACAGACGGGGAGGGATGCAGAGTGTTTTTTAAAAAATTATTATGATTATTATTTCAAGACAGAGAGTTGAGCTTCATTTTGAGAAAGATGAAAAAACCAGTGTGTTTTGCCTTCTTAAATCTTTCCAAATGAGGGTTCGGCCAGATTTGCAGAGCTGTAAAGCGAGAAGAGAATCCCAGCGTCGAAGGAGCCAGATCTCCCACTTCACCAAATGCGCTTTTCGCCATTTTTAGCCAAGATTATAATAGGCAATAAATGCAGAACAGGAAGCACACACCGCACCGCTTTAGTGATGTGCAAAAGACAAAGAACGTGGATCAGCTTCAGCTTCAGATCAGGGCAGGAAAGAACTTCCTGGGTCCTGCCAATGGCAAGATTTCAGTTACACTGGCAGGAGCAATCAGGTGCTCTGAGCAAGGAAACTGCATCGTATGTTAAAGAGAAGAAGGCGGAAAGCCACCATTGTCCACTGAGAAAAGCTCAACAGTACCGTGATCAGTTATTATCAGGGGTGAGGGTCTCTGAGAGCCTGCCAGATGTTGCTGGGCTCCAGCTTACACCAGCTCCAGCTGGCCAAGCGTTCTAGTCCTGCAGCATCTGGAGAGCCACAGAGGTTCCCCATCCTTGAGTCAGATGGAGGGTGGACAATCTTTTCCAGCCCCAAGGACCACATTCTATCATGGGCAACCTTCTGGAAGCCACATACCGGAGGTGGGGGGTGGGGGAGTAGACAGAGCAACAGATGGGACACTTTTGTATAGAAGATTACATTCTCGCCACACAAAATTCAGACAGTTCTATACAAACTCACGCCAGGCAATTTTTTGCTTCTTTCTTTCTTTCTTTCTTTCTTTCTTTCTTTCTTTCTCTTCTCAGGCTCTCAGCCCTCCAGAGAACATTCGGTCAACTCCCCCTGTCCTGCAGCTTCTCTGCCCATTAAGGCAATGCCACACTTGCAGCTCTTGATTTTAATATTATTTAATAGTTAATATTATTTCAACTTGATCAGCTCAGCTCAGCTTCCTACAGGTGATGACAATAAGATGTCAGTAAATATCAACCAAAACATATAGATATTATTTATATAACCATCTCTATCCCAACTTTCTAGCACTGTGCACTACAGTTTAGAATCAGAATACAATAGAGCGTGTCTGCCTGTTTGTCTGTCTGTCTGTCTATCATCTATCTATCTATCTATCTATCTATCTATCTATCTATCTACCTTCCTCGCATCTTTTTCCTTTTGTGCTGTGTTTTTTGGATTGTAAGCCTACATGCTTGTTTCAGCTGATAGCATGCAAGCCTCTTCTGGGAGCCTTTTTGACTGGACAGTGGACTACAAATGCTCTAAATAAATATCACAGGCAAACAGGACAGAGGATTTTTCAAATACTTTTTCACACAGTCCTAAAATATATATTTGAAGGCACGTTTGTTTCCCTGTTAATTCCTGTACTGTCATATTAGAGCAGCCCCTATTTTTCTAGCAGGGCTCATGATCATTTATTAGCCACATGCTAGGCAGAAAATCAACAGGAGCAGCTTCTCTCCCACCTGGAGTTACAAGATGGAGACATTGCTCCACTTATTGAATTTATGCATCAAATTCATGTTGGAGGCGCAACAGCCATACTAGGCCAAAAAAAGGTGGCTACTTCACAACATCATCTTTTAGATCAGCCAAAAACATTCTTAGCAGTAATGAGAGTGGTGGAGGTGGTGGTTATTTACATTTGTCAGTCATTTTTTCTCACCAAAAAAATGCAACATACAACCAAACAACAACAAAACCACAGAGATACATTAAAACCGGGGGGGGGGGGATGCATTAAAAACATCCCACCCACTTCTAAAAGGTCATAGATAGCTAATGGCCAAAGGCATGGTTATAGAAGGAAGTTTTCGCCTGGCACCTAAAGATATATAGTGATGATTCCAGATGAAACTTCCTGGGAAGAGCATTCCACAAACAGGGAACCACCACTGAAAAGACTTTGTTCTTGTGTGTCCACCCTCCAGACCTCAAGTGATGATTGCAGGGTCTGGCTTGGTTCACATAGCACAAGGTGGTCCTTGGGGTATTGGGTCCTGAGCAACATGAGGCTTTATAGGTCAAAACCAGCACTTTGAATTCGGCTCAGAAACATAGCTGTCAACTTTTCCCTTTTCTTGCGAGGAATCCTATTCAGAAGAAGTGAATTTCCCTTTAAAAAAGGGAAACGTTGACAACTATGCTCAGAAACTAACTGGTAGTCAGTGCAGTCAGGCCAGGATTAGTATTACAGTGGTACCTCAGGTTCCATACGCTTCAGGTTCCATACGCTTCAGGTTACAGGCTCTGCTAACCCAGAAATAGTACCTCAGGTTAAGAACTTTGCTTCAGGATGAGAACAGAAATCGGGCTCCGGTAGCGCAGTGGCAGCGGGAGGCTCCATTAGCTAAAGTGGTGCTTCAGGTTAAGAACAGTTTCAGGTTAAGAAGGGACCTCCAGAACAAATTAAGTTCTTAACCCAAGGTACCACTGTATGTGCACAAACCATATTTGCCTTGGTGAGCAACCTGGCTGCTGAATTCTGCACCAGCTAAAGGTTTCAAACCATCTTTGAAGGCAGCTCCATGTATAACGCATTGCAGTAATTCAAAAGCCTCAAACTTCCTTTGCATGAGGTCCAATTCACACAAGCAAATTCATCCCCCCTTAATGGCATGCATTTGCAAATGAGCAAGAACAAATCTCATATGCCCACCTTCGTATCAGTCCACGTCGTTCAAAGATTGTGCTTCTCAAGAATCCTAGCTTACAGACTGTTACACATCACTTGATGTCCCTGCCCTTGGTCCCACTTTCCACATGCATGCCCATCACTTGACGACTGCAACATCAGGTGAATCCTTGTGCATGTGTGACAAGGGCCAACACAGGCACAATTTTAACCTAAAATAAAATCCTGACATCAGCTCAGCCACAGTAGTGTTTGGCAGAGCTGGTTTGGGAAACATTAGACTGCAAATCATCAGGAGTGTCATGAAATGTAGAGAACACGTGTGAACACTCTGCACTCTGTATTGACACGTGTGAACACTCTGCACTCAATTTCACTGGCAGATTATGTAAATAATAAGTCAATGGTAAAACAATACCTATGAGGTATTGGGAGACGATATAAACATGTGAGATATTACTAGAGATTCTGAATCCAATGACCATATTACTATGCTAGTTGAAGACCCACCCACCCCCAAAAAACCTGACCAGAATTAAATTATGATAATTATGATTGATTTGTTAACTACAAATAAAACTTGATGGCAAAACTTTGGGAGCACGTCCCTGACCATCTGAGGAACTTTGGAAGCACAGAACCTGGAGCACCATGCTAATGTATTAACTTTAAACGTCTGTGGGAAGGGAAAACTAATTTAAGTGACAGACTTTGAAGACAATTGAGCCTATTTATTCATTACTGGAACAGGACAATGCCCACTAGGATGTTGACAAGAACTTAATATTGGCTTTGATCTAATTGCATTTACTGGAACTCAATAATGTCATTTGAAACTTAAGAAACTTGATGTATTATTTGAGATATTTTCCTTTTTTGGATTTAAAATTTATGATAACATGTTTTTGTTTTAAAATATGGTATGAACCAGCCTTCCTCAACCTGGTTCATACCAAACATTTTGGAATACAACTCCCATCAGCCCCAGCTGGCCAATGGTCAGGGATGATGTGAGTTGTAGTCCAATAATATTTGGATGGCATCTGGTTGAATGTTCCACCTGCCACAAAAGCTGTCACTTGATATTGCAGCGCTGCAATAATCCTGTGGGTGGAATTATTTCTATAGGATTGCCTTAAAGCAAGGCCTGAGCACAGTCTGGGATTCAACAAAGGAAACATTTCCTAATAGTCTAGGAAGAGACATTTCAGAGAGAGAGATCTGGAACGTACCTGAAACTCTTCAGTTTAGTATGAGGGCTAAAGAAGCAGAACACTAATGAGACAGCTAGAGAGAACCATAGAACTGGAAGGGACACCTTCAGTGCAGGAATTAAGGCTCAAGAATCCCTGACAGGTGACTATCCAACCTCTGCTTAAAAACTTCTAATGAAGGGAGAGTCCACTCACTTCCAAGGGAGCCCATTCCACAGTCAAACTGATCTTTCTGCCAGAAAGTTCTCCCTAACACAGAGCTTTCCAAACTGTCTGTCGTGACACGTTAGTGTGTCGGCTGCAATGTGTAGGTGTGTTGCGCGAATGCTCCCTACACTCCTCCCAGGGCTGGAAAGAGGTTAGTTTATCCTCCAGTTTGCTAGTAAAACTGAATTACAGTGGTACCTCGGGTTAAGTACTTAACTCGTCCTGGAGGTCCGTTCTTAACCTGAAACTGTTCTTAACCTGAAGCACCACTTTAGCTAATGGGGCCTCCTGCTGCCGCTGCACCGCAGGAGCACGATTTCTGTTCTCATCCTGAAGCAAAGTTCTTAACCCGAGGTACTATTTCTGGGTTAGCGGAGTCTGTATGTAACCTGAAGCGTATGTAACCTGAGGTACCACTGTACTGTGTCACAAAATGATGCATGTCTAAAAAGTGTGTCACCAACATGAAAAGTCTGGAAAGCTCTGCACTAACATTTAAGTTGGGATCTACTTTCTTGTGATTTGAATTGGTTTGGGTCCTCCCCTCCAGAGCAGCAGAAAAGTAGATTCCCAAATCTTCCACAGGACAGAAGGTGGCTCTCATATCACCTCTCAGTCTTCTCTTCTCCAAGCAGAACAGATCCAGCTTCCTCAACTGTTCCTCACATGCTTGGTTTCCAGAGTCTTTCAGACCCAGATAAAGGAAGGGAAACTCTTTGTGTCACATGAAACCCACAAAGGAAGGAGGTGGTTCAAACATCATCCCCAAAAGTAAAGCAATTGGAGAAGTTTTCCGAGCCTCGTGTTTTTCTCCCTGCCCTTCCCTGCACTACTTTTACACACACACACACAGACACACTTAAAACTGTTTCAACACTACAAGGCCCTCCTTGACACCAGAATCGCTTCTCTTAGCTTTGGCCACCTGCTAAGCTAGAAGCTTAGTTGCCAAACGCTACGCGGCTGCAAATAGCAGCGTACAGTAAGAATCAATGTGCAATCACTGAAAAGCAATAAACTCACAAAATAGCTTCACATCACTCTTAGATTGTCCCCTGGTATGAATACCCCCAAAAAAGCAGGGGTGGTGGAGCGAGAGAGAAAAGATGGTACATTATTCATGTCACCAGCAAAGAAGGGTCCCTATCCTGCTAGATGATGGATAGATAGATGATAGGTAGCTGATAGATAGATAGATAGATAGATAGATAGATAGATAGATAGATGATAGATAGATAGATAGATAGATAGATGATAGATAGATAGATAGATAGATAGATAGATAGATAGATAGATAGATAGATAGATATAGATAGATGATAGATAGATAGATAGATAGATAGATAGATAGATAGATAGATAGATAGATAGATAGATAGATAGATATAGATAGATGATAGATAGATGATAGATAAAATATCCACAACTTAAGAAAAATGGCAGAGAGGTACCAGTACAGTGGTACCTCAGGTTAAGTACTTAATTCGTTCCGGAGGTCCGTACTTAACCTGAAACTGTTCTTAACTTGAAGCACCACTTTAACTAATGGGGCCTCCTGCTGCCGCTGCACCGCCGGAGCATGATTTCTGTTCTCATCCTGAAGCAAAGTTCTTAACCCGAGGTAATATTTCTGGGTTAGCAGAGTCTGTAACCTGAAACGTCTGTAACCCGAGGTACCACTGTATATTCAAGGATAGCTTTGGACTGCAAGGCTGCTTATAGACAGCAGTTCCATGCTGCTTTTTCCTGACCTTGCTATCCTGCTCTATGTTGTTGCAAGGCCCAACCAGGGTGAAGAAGAAGGTGAGGTCCAGGCTAAATACAAAGTATGAGGTTCAGAGTGAAGGCAGAACTGGCAGCAAGGCAGGATGAAGGCTGTGCTCTGAGGAACACAGCACTCTGAAGCGTATGTAACCTGAAGCGTCTGTAACCCGAGGTACCACTGTAATCTAAAATGTAGCACAAATCCAGTGCAATGCTTTTCTTTGGCTCTTTATACAACTCGAAAAAGCGCAACCCTCTTAAAGTGAATCATTTTTTTATTCCAACATGCAGGGCTAGGTTGTGGGACGTGGGACCCCTATGCCTTTGTCTGAATCAGTGGTTCCCAAAGTGGGCAATGGGATTGTCTGGGGCGAGGGACTCCTAGAAGTGTACAGTGGTGCCCCACAAGACGAATGCCTCGCAAGACGAAAAACTCGCTAGACGAAAGGGTTTTCCGTTATTCGAGGTGCTTCGCAAGACGAATTTCCCTATGGGCTTGCTTCGCAAGACGAAAACGTCTTGTGAGTTTGCTTCCTTTTTTGTAAAACCGTTAATACCCGGGGAATCCGCGCTCCGCAAGGCAAAAAAATCGCAAGACGAAGCAACTCGCGGAACGAATTAATTTCGTCTTGCGAGGCACCACTGTAAATGGCTATCAGATTTTGAAAAGCTCATATCACTGGTTCAGGTTTATCCAGCTTTTTTGAATTAATCAAACTAGGTAGTTTAAACCAGATTTGGAATAAATGTTCAATTAATTGCTTTTGTTTTGAATTGCCCAGTGTTATTATCTCCCTTAGTCGGTCGTGCAAAGTACTGTTCCGGACAATGCTTTTTATAGGGTAGCAAGCACTGGGGGTGAGTTTATGGAGCTGGAGAGGGCGGTGGCTGGCAAAAGTTCGGGAACCACTGGACTAGAAACAGTCTATCTATGCCACATTGAACTCCGTGGCTACATAACTTTGAACCAAATAAGCAATCCATTTGGGGCTTCACTGCTAAGGGAAGGAGCAGAGCTCAATGACGGAAAGAGCTCCTCCTGCATGGCTCACTGCACGACAATAACTGGGCCCCTTAGTTCCCTTATATAATAAACACACAGAGACACAAATAATTTAGGTCAGGCTTCCTCACCCTCAGCCCTCCAGATGTTTTTGGCCTACAACTCCCATGATCCCTAGCTAGCAGGACCAGTGGTCAGGAATGATGGGAACTGTAGTCTCAAAAACATCTGGAGGGCCGAGGTTGAGGAAGCCCAATTTAGGTTAATGGGCTAAAATAGACCGCCGCTGCCCCCAGCCTTCCTGATTGGACGGCCGGGGGCGTAATGCGGCCAGGAATCCCCATGACGTTGGCGGCATCCCTCCGCTCCCAAGCTGGGTCACTGGGGCTCCCAGATGCTGGTCTGCAACACCGCCCCCCCCCCCAGGAAGGGGAGCAGACTTGTAAGAAAGGGGAAAGTGGTGCCCCTTTGTGGGGGTGGGAATCCTAATTTCAAATAGGGCAGTGCCAGTAAGGAAGGTGGTTGAGAGGTTAGCCTGTCTTTCGACTCATGGGGGGCATCATTTATGTGTTTTTGTTTACTTCATTTTCCTCCAAGGAGCTCAAAGTGGGAGACATGACTCTCCCCCCCCCTTAATCCCTGCAACAACCCTGTGAGGCAGGTTAGGCTGAGAGTGAGTGGTTGGTCAACCAGTGAGCTTCAAGGCCAAGTGGGGATTGGAGCCTTGGTCTCTCCCAGGTCCTCGCCTGGCACTCTAACTGATACACCACCACTGGCTGTACATCTGACTCTCCCCAAGTCCACATCATCCCCCCCCCAAACACATCTTCACAGATTCAGCTAGTCAAGGAGCAGAATAATCCTGAGAGAAGCACAATAAAAAGGAAAACAAATTTATTGAGAGGTGGGCCTTGTTTTCACATTTCTTGGAAGACAGTGTAAATGATGATAGCTCAGTTGGTAGAGCATGAGACTCTGAATCTCAGGGTTGTGGGTTTGAACCCCATGTTGGTCAAAAGATCCCTGCATTGCAAGGGGGTCATATATAGATGACCCTTATGTTACCATAGAGTTTTTGTTATGTTATTGTTTTTCCTGCTTCACACTGTATGTCGTTTTCTTATATTATCTTTCCCTTTTAAACCTTTTTTATTTCATTTGTTTTCTTCTTCTGCATTTGTCAAATTGGCAAAAATTTACAAATTAAAATCCAACACTTGTTGGAGATGTAAGAAAGAAACTAGAACAATGTATCATATGTGGTGGGAGTGTGGACTTATCAGACAATTCTGGAATGATATATATGAGGAAATTTAAAAAATGTTTTTAAAATCCTTTATTAAAAAGCCAGAAGCATTTCTTCTAGGCTTAATTACAAATGATATTCCTGGTGACAAAAAGAAAGTATTCCTATATGCGACAACGGTGGCCAGGATGTTTATAGCTGCAAATTGGGGTGGAAGGGATTCCATCAGTAAAAGAGTAGCAAATCAAACTATGTGAATACATAGACTTGGCAAGGTTAACAGCAGTCTTAAGAGGACAATCAGACCAAAAATTAATAAAGAATGGGACTGAGTATATGAAAAAACATTGTTCTGGAATAAATATATTGATATGTGATGAATGAAGTTTGCAGACTTAAGGTAAAGAAAAAATAGTTATGAAAGGCATAAAACCGGAAGTAATAAATGTACATATACATATAACACAACGACAAAGAAAAATGGAAAATTTGAAGTCGCTAAAGGATGGAAGGAAGTAAAAATGTATGTATGTATGTATGTATGTATGGTTATGTTTTGTTATAGTCGTTTTTCTTGTTTGCTTTTCTTTTTTTTCTCTTTGTTTTAGTTTTCTGATTAATGTTTTATTTTTTTTGTATCTTATGCTGTAACTTGGCATGAAAAATAAAAATAAATTTTAAATTTTAAAAAAGAGAAGCAAGGATGTTTTGATGTTTTGGCTACATGTTGTAATGATGTGAAATTAATAAGACTAATCATGGTGATACAGAATAATCCAAGTTCTGAAAGTAACTGATGTCCACGCACATTTCCCTCTGAAATTCAAGCCCCAAGTTGGGAGCAGGTGAAGTTAGCAGGCATCCAGGCACACACATGAAGATGCATCAAGCAGGGTGCCAACTTGAATAAAATAGGGGAGGCAGGCTAGCCCTGTCCGGCATAGTCAATCACACGACCTGGTGAATGCACACCATTTGAATGGCAATGCCCATCAACTTGTGTCCCCCTCAAATATTTTATTGGGGGGACAAAGCCCCCTCGACCCCTAGGAGTTGACTCCTATGGAATCAAGCAATAGTCATAATTAAAAAAAATTAATTATGACTCTAATAAAAAAAAATATGACTACTATAACAAATATTTCTAACCACTGGCAGCTTATAATGATAAGAAGCTGCAGAGTGCACAGGCAAATTCACATGGTGTTTTTGTTTTGTTTTTAAGTTAACCAACTAGCAAATTATTTCTAAGCTTGCTGAACTCATTTTAAGCATTTTAATTTTGCTCTTAGCTAGCACACGGCTTAAGCTTTCCCGCCCACCCATCCTCAACACCATTATTATTAATAATAATATTTATTAGTATGTTTCTTATGTTGTTCTGACCAAAAAAGGGGGGGAAGAAACACTAAGTACAGCTCAGATATGATACAATAGAAAATTGCTAAACAATAAGATGGATCCCTGGGAAAATTCGATATAGATTTCCTGTAGTTTTCCTGCACTGTTTTCCACCCTTCTCACATGGGATGCAGCAAAATGGCAATGAAAAGTGATTTTCCTGCTGTTACAGCTACTTTGGATGCTCGTGCTTCTGCTCCCGTGGAGCCAGCTTGGATCAATTTGAAGAAAATAGCCTTTATCTACACTTCTGCACAGGGGGAAAAAACACATTTCTATTTAGAGGCTGTACGTGCGTCTATGTATGTATCCAGCTGGCTGGCTGGTAGGTATATAGCCTAATCAAAAGCTTCAGTCCCTTTACACGCCACAAACATACAAATGCAACGACAGATTCTGTGTTTGGAGGTAGGCCACTTTCCATCTCCTTCACCACAATGGACACAGGCCTGCCTCAAGCTTGCATGATGATTGGGTGACTACAACAAACAAAGGATGGCGTGTGTGTGTGTGTGGATGGAGCCATCCCACATATAAAACACCATAGACCAGCGGTAGGAAAACTCAGCCCCAGGAGAGGGGGGGATAAATGTGGCCCTCCATGCCTCTCTGTCTGGCCCTCAGAACTCTTCCCAGGTCACACCCATCACAAGCCTCCTCAAGTCCTTTCGTGTGGCAAGAACTGTGCCCTTGAAGGGAGATTACGTCTCTCATCTGCCAGGATGAAGGATGGGGAGATGTGTTTCTGAGGGTGCATGTAGAAACTTCTTTTGGGTAGCCTACTGTACAAAGGAAAGCCCCATCTGAACTTTACATTTAAAGCAATCTCATATCACTTTAAACAGTCATAAAAGTTAAAGGTAAAGGGACCCCTGACCATTAGGTCCAGTCGTGACCGACTCTGGGGTTGCAACGCTCATCTTGCTTTATTGGCCAAGGGAGCCGGCATACAGCTTCTGGGTCATGTAGCCAGCAGCACTAAGCCGCTTCTGGTGAACCAAAGCAGCACACAGAAATGCTGTTTACCTTCCCGCCAGAGCAGTACCTATTTATCTACTTGCACTTTGATGTGCTTTCGAACTGCTAGGTTGGCAGGAGCTGGGACCGAGCAACGGGAGCTCACCCCGTCGCGGGGATTCGAACCACTGACCTTCTGATCGGCAAGTCCTAGGCTCTGTGGTTTAACCCACAGCACCACCCGTGTCCCTCTTTAAACAGTCATTCATTCCCCCTAAAGAATCCAGGGAGCTGTAGTTTGTTAAAGATGCTAAAAGTTGCTAAGAGACCCCCTATTCCCCTCTCAGAGCTACAATTCCCAGAGTTCTCTGGGAAGAGAGATTAAACCACTCTGGGAAGCTATGACTATTTACTGTAGTATCATAGGACTTTAAAGTTATAGCCTGACTGTGGTCGCTGTAAGGGCAGATTGACAATGGAGAAGGCCGGCCCTATCATTTGACAGAGAGAGGTGGCTGAGTCTGAAACAGACCACATTCACTTTGTACACTGAAAGCACTTTAAGCAGCCATGGCTTCCTGCAAAGAATTCTGGGAGCCTGAAGCGTTTAAAAATGCACAACCAAACTGAACCATTTCCACATATATCACAACGAAATGTAAAATAAAAATATAAAGAGCCAACAACAACAGCAACAACCTCTTCCCCACGCAATAAGCAAACCCAAACACCCCAGCCCAAGAGTCTGTTCAGAAGTCTCAGATTTCGTAGCTGGATTCAGTCAGGGTCCTTCTCTCCTGAGCCAGGTGGGGAAAGGCCTGTGAGGCAGAGAGCAGAGGACTCACAGCCAAGATGGCCTCTCAGATTTATTCACCCAGACAATGACAACATTCATCCCATTTCCTGGCTTGTCTTCTTACGAGGGGTGTAAACAGCTTATTGCGCTTCAGAGAATTATTCGTTTTTTCCAGATTATTCACACACTTGTCTCTTATGAATGGGCAGCCTTATATATCACAATCGAAGGTGGTGGGGGCATGGTGGACACCTGTTGTCTTTATGGCAACATAAATGTCACCGTGACCTCTCTAAACCACAATTCAGGATTCTTCCTAGTACTTATCGAGTGCCATATATTTGTTTCCAAGGGGATAGGATTATCTTAGTATTTTTAAACATTCACTTACATTTTCTGTGTCCAGAAACCTTCCCACATCATCCAGTCATCCAGGGCATGGCTAGACATGTTCAACTCAAGAGGGTGAACTCTCGAGTATGTGTAGAATCGCAGTCTTAGTTACATATGAAAAACATACAGCAGTGGTTTCCAAAACCGTCTTCTGGGGATGGTTCTCTGGAGCTTATCAAGAGAAGCTTATCAAAAAGAAGATAATTAATGGTAGACTTTCTTCTCTGTATGACAGATTCTTGCCAGTGCTGATTCTAGAATCATAGAATCAGCAGGAATCACAGGGATCTAATCTTCTCCTCCAGTGCACAGCCATGGGTGAGTGTTGTAGATGTGCTAGGGTGTACTTTCAGTCCAAGTGAGGAGATGATGAGGCTCAGTAATCCTGGTCCATGCACACTACAAGAGATGTGGGGCACCTGTGCGCCTCCAAAGTCTGTTAGGCTATCACTCATGCCTTTTTTTCAGCTGGAACTTTCCAGAACTCAGTTCCGGCACCTCTCACGTGGGCGCCATTGCCATTCTAAGGGGATGAGAAAGGTGTTCTTCATGTTGAGTTCATGCACCTATTTTTCTAGAAAAATAGCACTGCTGCCCCTCTCAGCATCCTTCACCACTGGCCATCATGCTGCCTGGGGATGACAAGAGTCCAACAACTGTTGGAGGGCCCCCGGTTCTCCCATCTATATCGGGATTCCCCAGACGTCCCTATAGAAAGTGGAGCAATCTAGCAACATTCTAGCAACAGATACTACAAGGGAGTCTGCCAATCACATAGCTGGCCTTTTAAGTTTGACCGCTCATTTTCATCTCAAATGATGGCATGCAATGCATGAGACATCCATCCCAGGACAACTGGGATGGTTCTTTGATCACCATCTCAAGCACAACAATAAACTTCCAGGGTAGATGTTCCCACAAATAAGGAATCAAGTGATGAGTCACATAACATACATGCATGTGAAAATGTGCTGTAAGCTGACTGCAGGTTGCCAAAAATTCCTTAAGCAAAGATCAATTGTGCCCTTGCTGTGTGTGTTTTCTCCCAATCTCAAGCAAATTTCTCTCCTCCCTGAGCCAACAAAGTGCGCCAGGCACCGTTTCCTATCTACCTATCTCCATAAATCTCCTCCCAGCACACCATTCCAGAAAGCTCCAAATAGCTGCGGATATCATGATAAACACAGGAAAGTTCTGCTTGACCTTTTATTAACATTTTTTTCCCCTCCACCAATATGGTTTCTTTTGCTACATGCACCCCGAGGAATTATGAAAAATACTTTTTTCCGTAGTTTAGCCCATGTACACTTAATAGGCTCACAAATATAATGCCATTATAAAAAAGAAAAACTGCCAACACGGCTAAAAAATTGTCATAACACTAAATTATTATATAAATATAAAAGGAGTATGTCTGTAAAATATTCACTCAATGAGGATCCCAAGGTGATGATTTGGCTATGTTGTTTTTATTCCTGGGAGATCCATAACACATTTGGATATGCCACATGTCACCACATGAATCAGGCAACTAATGCATGCGCTTTTCAGGAGCAGAGACGTCTTCCCCAACAGAATGTTCTCTCTCTCTCTCTTTCTCTCTCTCTCTCTCTATATATATCTGGTTGAGATTCTCTTGCTTTGTCTGATAGGCATAATTTAGTGTCTTGCTCATAATGTTGCATCTTAAGGAAAAATACACACTGCCCTGTGTCGTTATTTACAGTCTAATACTAAATCTATGCAAATCTATTTCTCTGAGCTCGGTCTTATATAACAAAGGTCAACAACGCCTGAAATATTTTGGGAATGTATTCCCAATATGCCCTTGTCTATAGTGCTAATGTCTAATACGCGCATAGATCTTAATATATTTCTACGGCCAGGTTCCCTTCCCTCTGTGGTTTTACTCTGGCTTTCCGTGGACTGCTGATTAAAGAGTGGCATGGGTTCTCATAAAGCTGTCCATCACCTGCAGGATTTTTGCACCTCCCTCACTCCACACAAAAAAATATGTCAGGTTGTTTTCCAGCAAGCTTAAGCACTTTTAAGATCCACCGACTTCATTACGGGAGCGAAGCACACAGAGGATCCACACAGCATTCAGTGCCAACCTGGGGCGCTATCATTGTGTAGGCCCCTGAATCAGCTAAATATGTAAATATATTGGAATACCTGCTACAGTCTGCATTTTTGGAAGGATGTTGGCAGAAGCAGCCTAGGACCTAAGTTTTGGCTGCTTAAGACTGCACTCCTAAGCAGACTTACTCGGGGGTGAGCCCCACTGGATAGAGTGTGGTGCTTGTTGTTGTTTAGTCATTTAGTCGTGTCCGACTCTTCGTGACCCCATGGACCAGAGCACGCCAGGCACTCCTGTCTTCCACCGCCTCCCACAGTTTGGTCAGGTTCATGTTTGTAGCTTCAGGAACACTGTCCAACCATCTTATCCTCTGTCGTCCCCTTCTCCTTGTGCCCTCCATCTTTCCCAGCATCAGGGCCTTTTCCAGGGAGTCTTCTCTTCTCATGAGGTGGCCAAAGTATTGGAGCCTCAACTTCATGATCTGTCCTTCCAGTGAGCACTCAGGGCTGATTTCCTTAAGAATGGATAGGTTTGATCTTCCTGCAGTCCATGGGACTCTCAAGAGTCTCCTCCAACACCATAATTCAAAAGCATCAATTCTTCGGCGATCAGCCTTCTTGATGGTCCAGCTCTCACTTCCATACATCACAACTGGGAAAACCATAGCTTTAACTATACAGACCTTTGTTGGCAAGGTGATGTCTCTACTTCTGGGTAAAAATGCATAAGATTGAATGGTAAATCAATCCACAGGACTCAACCGACGCTTTACTTTTACTGAATTGTGTTAACTGCGCACTCACGGCTAATACATCTGTTAGCAAGTCAAAGTGCTAAGCCACTGGTCTTCAACTGGTGGGTCAGGACCCATGAGTGGGTTTCTGAAACAAGGAGTTACTTCGTTTGGGGCATCGTTAGGGAAAATTTAAGAAAAAGACTAGGCTGGCTTTCATTAACAAAGTATATGTGCTCCAAAATAGCACAATTAAGATTAGATATGTTTTAGCAGACCTGTAACAACCTGGTTCATATTCCAACGCAGCAACCTTTTCCTATATTGTCCTCCTGTAATTCAACCCCTGTTGTAATGGTTAAACCTAACAAAGACTCTACAATCCAGAGGTTATTGCACTCCCCCCAAAAGTGCTTAAATAATAGCCTAAAATCTGAAGAATTACTTTAATACTTCAATAAAAATAACCCAATTCAAAACATTTTCGTGGAAACACAGCTCTTTGCTCTAGGCTACAGAATAATGGCTGAAAGAAAGTATATAGCTTGTCACTTCTGATTAGAGAGCTGTGCCTCTGTGC
The DNA here is from genome assembly GCF_951804945.1 of Podarcis cretensis. Classification (NCBI taxonomy): domain Eukaryota; kingdom Metazoa; phylum Chordata; class Lepidosauria; order Squamata; family Lacertidae; genus Podarcis; species Podarcis cretensis. The sequence continues at coordinate 64,146,415 of NC_137177.1, forward strand.
TTTGAATGAGAGGCATGCTCGGTAATAGGAAGTGCAGATATTAAAGTTAATAAAATAATGCGGAATACAATATATATGAAACTTGACCAAGTATAGCACGGAACAGAACATACATTATCCTGTTCAGTCAGCTACTGTGGCCCGGCATCTAATGACTGACTTAATTTCTATTTTCTAAGGAGCGCACTACCCAAAAATAATAAACAGAGAGAGAGAAAGAGAGAGTTTTCGAATTATCCAAATATTTTATCATGTTGCATCGTAAAGGCAACCTAAGCTGCCTGACATAACTACACAAAGCACACGTCTGCAAGAGCAGAACTGAAAATGACTCAGTGCTCTATAGGTTTGTTCAGACCTATAATGCTTGAGGTTGTTATGAATAATTAGCTACAAAAACGCTGGTGCCAAAACATCACACTGTCGTATTTTCTTCTTCCCATCTCTCCCCCTGCCACCCCTTCCGTTTAAAAACCCTTGCTTGGTTTCCTTCTTCCACAGAATGGAGTCATACTGTGTGTTATAGATGGGGTGTCTTATCTCTGATTGCTTCTTTAATCTAACATTTTAAACAACAAGCAATAGTTTTGTTTTTTCCATACATTATGATCCCTGCCCCCTCAGCTTGTGTGTTTGCATTTAGCAATAAGCTGTGTTACCGCTAGATCTTCCCCCATATACTGGTATACACTCACATACTAATATGGAACTGCATTGTCCCCATACCATGACACTCTTTAGGGATTTTAAGGAATAATAATTCAATGAGCTAATCCTAGTAAACCCAGAATTAAAGTTCATGTTTCCATATTTCACTCTCAAAAATATTTAGAACTTTGACATATATGACATTATGTTTTCATTAAAACAGCTGATTTCAAAACGCTGCACTGTGCAAAAACACCATAAACAGTTTATGATGAACTGCCACACTCTTAATTAAAACAATAAATCCAGCCTGCAATATTTGTGCAGCCTCTGCTTTGACCTTTGCCTCCTGCTATCCACTACCAAAGCCGCTGCCTCGTTCTCCATGCCAGATGTAGACGGTTTTAAAACATGATCTGAAAGGCACTAAAGATAAAATAAGAGAAAATGCGCCATTACTCTTTTGCAGTTATGATTAATTCAGTTCATATTTTACAATCTGGTTATGGAGTAAAAACCACAGACTTTACATCAAGGCTTTGCCTTCCGTGTACCTCCTAAGGGGTAAAAAAGAAAGAAAGAAAAAGACCAGGTATGTTCAAAGATGGGCACAAAGGTAATTCAGAGTCAATACATGAAAATAAAAAAAGCTGAGGGGGGGGGAGAGTAATGGAAATAATTAGAGAATGATAATGAACTTCTCAGTGCAATTTGGTCAGCGAGTGCCTTGGAGATGTTTAGGGGGAACTTAAAGGCTGTGAATGCTGAGACTGCGGTGTTGCAGGGTTCTAGAGTAAAAGAGGTCCCCTCTTTGGGGGTATGGTGGGCTCTAGGATTGGTACATAAAGCATGGCGTAGAGAAAGTAGATAGAGTTTTCTTTCTACTTCCTGACACATGAAGTCATAAAAAAGGTAAAGGTAAAGGACCCTTGGACGGTTAAGTCCAGTCAAAGGCGACTATGGGGTTGCGGCGCTCATCTCACTTTCAGGCCAAGGGAGCCAGCGTTCGTCTACAGAGAGCTTTCTGGGTCATGTGGCCAGCATGACTAAGCCGCTTCTGGCACAACAGAACACTGTGATGGAAACCAGAGTGCATAGGAATGCCATTTACTTTCCTGCTGCAGCAGTACCTATTTATCTACTTGCACTGGCATGCTTTCAAACGACAAGGTTGGCAGGAGCTGGGACAGAGCAATGGGAGCTCACTCCATCATGGGGATTCAAACCACCAACCTTCTGATTGGCAAACCCAAGAGGTTTAGTGGTTTAGACCACAGCGCCACCCGTGTCCCATAGACATCCAGTGAAGCTGAATGTTGGAAGATTCAGAAAAGATAAAAGAAATAACTTCTTTATGCGGTGAATAGTTAAAACTATGGAACTCGCTCCCACATGAAACAGTGATGGCCACCAACTTGAGTGCCTTTAAAAGAGGACTGGACAAATTCATGGAGGCAAAGGTTATCAACGGTTACTAGCCAGGATGGCTAGGCTCTGCCGCTACAGTCGGAGGAAGCAATGCTTCTGAATAACAGTTGCTGGAAAGTTGTTTTCCATATGTTTGAAGATTAAGAAAAAATAGCAGAACATATTAAGAAACCTATTAAAGAAGATGAAACGGGGGTTGGTGGGATTATAAAATGTAATTGTTTGTAATCTTGAGCATAAACATTTATGGATGAGCAGGAAGTCGTTAGTATTGCAGAACTGGATATAACTGATGAGTACCAAAATGTAACTTTTAAGTTTGAAATAAAATAAAATATTAATAGCTAAAAGAAAAAAAGAAAGGGGACATACACATTTTTAAATAACAGAATACCATCGTTGGGTTTGTGCTTTGAAAAAAAAAAGTTCTCAGTGCAATGTACGAAGAGGCAGCTATATAATTATTATTGGCATCTGCTTGTCAACGATAGAATTGTTGTTGGCCATCTTCCATTCTGTAGACATGATGAAGCCGGCATAAACGTCGCTGGGAATGTGGGCTTGGGACAGCACATCTTTGTTTGAGACTCTGTCATGCTATGTGATGCTCAAAATCTTCCTGGCACAGCATTGAGGTGTCACTCTCAGCAGGTATAAGTTGCCCATAACTCACTTCCATCAAGCAGTCTGCTCAACACACAAACCTGGTAGACTTTCCTCTTGGTATTGGTCGTTAGCATTGCATTCTCCAGTACCCTTTTGGAGTGTGGTAAGACAATTTTAGACTTGCATTAATTAGCATTAGTTTTTGTTAATGCGACTGTATTCTAGCAGTTTCCTGTGGAATGGGTTGCTGTTTTAAGTAACTGGGACACCACTGGCCCCCGCCCAGATCCTCTGCAAGATGGGAAAGGACTACAGTTCAGTAATAGAGCATATGAACATTTTATGTGTAAAATGTCCCAGTTTCAAAATCCTGGCATCTTCAGGTAGGGCTAGGAAAGACCCTTCTCTGAAACCCTGAAGAACTGCTGCTCATCAGTGAAGACAGTACTGTACTAAGTGGAACATTGATCTGGCTCTGTTCCTATATATCTTTGGGGATGAGTCACAACATCTGCTTTGCATGCAGAAGGTCCTAGGTTGAATCCCCAATGGCATCTCCAGGTATGTCTGGGAGAGACCATTATCTGAAACCCTGGAGAGCTACTGGAATAGGTGCCCCTTTGGGTCCCTTCCAGTTCTACAGTTCGGTGATTCGACCACTAACCAGTGTAGACAGTACTAAGCTAGAGATGGACCAGTGGTTTGACTCTGTACAAGGCAGCTTCCTGGGTTTCTAAAACCGCAAAAACAGAGTAGATAAAGATCTAGATAATCATTATCAAAAAAATTCCTCAGATCATCAAGGAATAACTGAAGATAGGTAAAAGTACAGAGGGGCATAAGACTGTTTCAAACATCCTAACCAGAATCCAATGATTTCCACCCTATTCTGTCTTCGTCACAGTCAGTGCTGCTTCTGTTCCACTGCAGATCAGCTTCTGCTAAAACCGACATGGTTTATCTTGCTATCTGCTATGGCCAAAACTAACACAATTAATGATGCAAGTCATTATGTAATTAACTTCAATCCACTGCAAGGGAATATTCAAAAAACGCCAAAAAAAATAACGTAATAACTTATGGAATGTTCACAGACTTAAAAAAACTGATGACAGCAAATACCACTAAACAAGCTACAGTTTGCAGGATTCTTTGGGAGAAGTCATGACATTCTGGCCCCACAAAATTGCTTGATAGTTTTCAAGAAGGCTCAGTTCTGTTTCAGGCTTTCCACTGGAGTTTCACACTGTGGAAGGAGCGGAGTACAAAAACCATTACAGTGGCACCTCAGGTTACATACGCTTCAGGTTACAGACGCTTCAGGTTACAGACTCCACTAACCCAGAGGTTAAGAACTTTGCTTCAGGATGAGAACAGAAATTGTGCTCCGGCGATGCGGCAGCAGCAGGAGGCCCCATTAGCTAAAGTGGTGCTTCAGGTTAAGAACAGTTTCAGGTTAAGTACGGACCTCCGGAATGAATTAAGTACTTAACCCGAGGTACCACTGTACAAAGAATACGTTGTTGACATCTGTGGCATTTCCAAAAGTCTAAATCCTCCACTTTAGAGTCATGCAGGACAGGGACCGTGGAAACAGGCCCAAGTGCAATGGCTGTTGCTGAGATGACGCCCATCCCTTTCCATGGTCATAAAGAAGAGACGGTATCGGGGGGGGGGGAGAGAGAGAGAGAGAATCTTCCAAACATCCTAACAAAAACCCACAGTCAGCACAAAAGTGGCTTGAAGATCCACACGCAGCTGACAGCCCATCTGTTTCCCATGCCTGCTCTATATCTACTGATTAAAAATGAACCTAAGCAAAAGGAAAAGGTTTTGTTCAGATTATACACCAGACTCCAATCAAAATGCATACTGCTAACTTGATATTGCCCAAGGTGTCCATTTAGCATTACTATTACATTTTTACGGCTTTGTGCAAAAGTTATTAACTTCTGTTCCCAGGTTTGGTTATACATAAATAACTCTATTTAATGCTGCCAATTGCACCAAACACCATCATGTGTCGTCATTCCCCCCTCTCCCGGCACATGCCTTCTGTAGAGTGCTGAGTGCTCTCTTCTGGTCCCTGAGAGCTCCAGCTTGTCACCAGGAAACGCTAAGAGGGCCGTGCCCATTTCCGAGGAAGGATTAGGACTTCCACAATCTAGGCAAAGATCCAGGCTGAACACAACCAGTGCTGCTGCCATCTTCCTATGTGGTCTGTTGGTCAAGCCGCAAGCAATTTGAAGCAGTAGCTCATGTTCAGGTTTAATTAAGTATTGGATGTTACAAAAATCAAGCCAAGGTGGATCAAGGAGGAGACAGGGGTGTGGCTAATACAGACTACTTTTTTGTTTTGTTTTGTTCATTTATTTATTTATTTCATGGAATTTATACACTGCTTGATTGCAAAAAAAGGGGCTCAAAGTGGTCTATTTTTTAAAAAAAAGTAAAACAACAAAGTTATACTAAGAATATTTAACAATAATTTGAAACTTTTGCAAATTTAAAGTAGCAGTTGGCCAAAAACAGATTAAAACTCCCATCAACTTTCTAAATATCTGGGGATGCTTGTCAGAACAAGAATGTTTTTAGCAGGCACTGAAAAGAATACCATGAAATCAACAGGCAGGGAGTTCCAAAATGTTGCACTGCTTCCCCAATGTTACTGTATTATTATTCTCTGGAGGGGGAGCAGTCTTGTGTTGTAACTCAAACTAAGCAGACCGGGGGGGGCGGGGAGTCTAAGAACATTTGCTGTATGAAAAGCTGCAAATCTAAGCAGGAAACTTCATGGCATGGCCCTGTTGCAAACAAAACATTATGATCGGCTCACAACGGCAATGAGAGTGTGGTCGTGTATAACTACCCCATTCGCATAGGCAAAGTGGTTTGTTGTCCCCGCTGAAAGCTAAATTATAAGGGGGTGGGAATGAAGCTGTTTGCAAACTTATCCCCAAGACGGCAGCAGTTTTTTAAACACACAATAAGGGCCTGCTGGCAGGTGATATATAGAGATTCCTTTGCACTTCCTTCCCAGAAAGTTCTGTGAGCCTGCAACTTCCATCTGTTTTCTGTCTGTTATTTAGAGCCACTTGGCCCCCTTTGGAACCAACCATTCTCTTAGGACCTCTAAGACACAAAGACCAAACAATCCAGAAACCAAATAATCAGCTACAGCAGTTTTTTGTTTTTCCCACCATCAGAACAAACCAGGCTTGCTACTTGGTTTTTTAAGGAATTGTTGGGGTGAGTGATACCCCAGTCTCTATTGCCCCCAACAGAGGCTGCCCACAGGAACCAGGTAACAGGATGCAGAACAAAAGGAAGATCATTTTTCTTTAGAGGAAAGGAGGGCAGCCTGCAGCTATCGGCTTCACTTGAAAAGCACTCTGCAAGGGGTCAGCTCAGATCTCTGGCCAGAGCACTCCATCCCTCTCTAGGGTTGGGGGGGGTTGAATTGATTCAGTTCACATTTAAAATGCCAACTTATCTAATTTGCACTTTTCAAAACAACAAGTGAACCAAAACACAGAGCCAGCCTTTGAAATTTGCATGTCTCTGTATTTTGCAATGCGATTCTCCAGCCAGATAAGGTGTACAAAAATGCATACACTGGGATAAAATGTACATTTTAAAATGTTTGCATTAATGAAAATAACATGCAGAAATGCATTCTATCAAAGGAAAGTGCCACGTGAAAAAAGGTACATCTGAGACAAAGTAGCCTACAAAATTGTGCCTATCAAAATAAATTCGCACCAAAATGCCGATGAATTTTCAGGAGGAGTTTTTCTGTTTTAAAACACTCCCCAAACTAATTATATTTAAGAATGGAAAAATAAGAAGCTGAGAGAAATTGAAGTTGACATATTCACCCACCCTTAATGGGGGCAGGATTCTGCCTGTTCACTTCCTAAGAAGTGGACTTGCGCCAGTCTTCCTGTGTTCTAGCCAGGGACTGCAATGGTGCTGGGATAACGTGCAAGGACTAGGCTCTTGTTCTGAAATGCTAAACAACTGTATTTCATATATTTGTGCTTAATTCAAATGTGCAAATACAAATGCATTTTAATATGCTAGGCTACCTGCATTTGCACTCTGCCTCTTCTGTGTTGATCCCCACTCCAACTCACCAACAAACTCTCAGCTTCTTCCCCCACCCCCCCCAACCCCCAGTGCAAAATTTCTGACTACAGACCTGTTGGCGGCCCACATGCCCCAAGCCATTCGACTCACCTCTGTTTCCAATCCTAGTTTCAAAGCTCCACCTGGACAGAAATGAGGAGGGGTTGTGCCCTCTATCTAATCCAGAAGGATTCGACATAGCACAAGTGAGATCAGCTCCATCTTTGAATGGGTCCGCTGCCTCCTCCTCACTGCTACCCACACTCAATTTAATAGGGAATAATTGTAGGGAATCTCTGTGCAGGCACCCATGTAGCTATTGCTGCAAACCCTATGGACTGTGGAACTCCACACACAGCAGCGGTGAAGGCCACCAACCTACATGCCTTTAGATGAGGATTAGACAAATTCATGGAGCGAAGGTCTATCAATAACTACTAGCCAGGGTGACTATGCTTTGCAGTTAGGGGCAGCGATGCTTCTGAATACCAGTTGCTAGAAACCACAGGGTTGGGGGAGAGTTGCTGTGAGCCACTGTGAGAACAAATGCTGGACTAGATAGGCCATTGGCCTGATCCAGCAGACTCGACTTATGTTATTCTGCAGTGCAGGTTAGGCTAAGAGATGCTTACTAGCCAGTGGTTACTATTCAGGAAGGTGGCAGTAAATGCTTCTGAAGATCAGCTGCTACAAACCACAGGAACAAAAAGTGCTCTTCTGCTCGAATCCTGACTGCAGCTTTCCCATGGAGGCATCTGATTGGCCCCTGTGAGAACAGGGTGCTGGACTAGACGGGCCATTGCCCTGCTCCAGAAGGCTCTTCTTATGTTCTTGAATGAGGTACGAGTCGAGGAGGGCACAATCCCACAACTGTATTCTCTGTTTTATTGCTGTGGCTAGTGACTGATGCAAATAAAGAGTCTTCTGATTCTGATTATAGGTAAAGGTAAAGGGACCCCTGACCATTAGGTCCGGTCGTGACCGACTCTGGGGTTGCGGCGCTCATCTCACCTTATTGGCTGAGGGAGCCGGCGTTTGTCTGCAGACAGCTTCCGGGTCATGTAGCCAGCATGACTAAGCTGCTTCTGGCGAACCAGAGCAGCGCACAGAAATGCCGTTTACCTTCCCGCCGGAGCAGTTCCTATTTATCTACTTGCACTTTGACATGCTTTCGAACTGCTAGGTTGGCAGGAGCAGGGACCGAGCAACGGGAGCTCACCCCGTCACGGGGATTCGAACCGCCGACCTTCTGATCGGCAAGTCCTAGGCTCTGTGGTTTAACCCACAGCGCCACTGACGCCTGGTTTTCTGAATGTGGGAATGGGTCCTTACACGCAGAGGCAACTTCCCACAAGGAAAACAACAGCAAAGAACGTATATTCAATCAATATTTTTAATTCAGCATCCCCTTTTATTTCTTACATGATAGAGCTGTTAAATGAAAACAGACACACGAGCACACGCATACATTCACACATGCCCGTGTAGATGTAGATATTCTGTCTGCATCGGCTTGGGGAGAGGCTTTGACATGGGAGAAGGGAAGCCTGATCATAGCCTTCTCATGAACTGTTCTGAATTCCCTGATCTTGTTATGATTTTTTTTTTTTCCTCTTCCTCCCACCCCCCGCAAGTGCCTGGCTACGGAATGCATGAAAAGTAATTTAATTAAGTATCTATTCTGAGCTGGAAAAGACCATTTTGTTCGAACCAGCCAAGCACTAGTTTAACCCTGGTGCTCAGAATTCCCAAGCAAATCAGCACATTAAAGGCAGCTCTTCAACTTAAGGACAATTACTGTCATTTATCAGCCTGAATAGCAATAATGCCCAAATCGACAGCATTTCGAGAGGCAAAAGAGCAAGCTAGGTGTAATGATATGCAAAGCCACAGCTTTCTGCATTTTGAACTGTCTCCTTCCCATCAATACATCTCCTGATCCCTACAATTTATCAATACAAATGTGGTGCCCATTGAAGGGGGGGTGTGGGAAGATAAATATGAACAGGGCGGAATAAAATGGTTCAAGAATGTTTGAGTTCCATAATGATGAAGACCGCAGCGCCTTCGCACACCTGCTTTGCCACGCAGTGACCTGATCGCATCAAGTTTTATTCGGCAAAAAAGCAGCCTGGATGAGAGATCATCTTTCTTGCAGATGGCTGGAAGTGGCTCCTGTTTCTTTTGTCTTGCCTCCTTTCACTCAATTCTTCCCTGCCCCCACCCCCACCCGCCACCTCCACTTCCAGCATCACCTCCCCATTGCTATTTCAATCATCCAGAAGAGGACCTGTACAGAGGATGTTGCTTATATCCAAGCATAATTATGATATCGGTACTTCTGTAGCTCAGGGATTCGCAATCAAGAGGCAGCCGCCATCATCATATGAATCTGGAGGACTTAAATGACTGCAAAGCCTTGGTCCAAGACCAGGTCAAAATATAAGCAGAAGAGGCAGAGAAGCCTCAGAAGAGGCAGAGAAGCCTCAAACTATGGAAGCCTCTCCCCCAGCAGACAGCGATGTCCAGCAGCTCGAAAGGCTTAAAAAAAAAAAGAATTAAGACAAATTCATGGAAGTGAGAGCTCTCAATGGCCAATAACCATCATGGTTAGTTATGCTTCTGAATGCCAGCTGCTGGAAACCACAGGAGGGGAGAAGGCTCTGGTGCTCGAATCCTGCTTGCTGGTTTCCCACGGGCATCTGCCTGGCCACTGTGAGAACGGGAAGCAGGATGAGATGGGCCATTGGCCTGATCCAGCACGCTCTTCTGATGTTCTCAAATATTGCCACATGGTGGGCCTTGCAAAAATGCTCACCATCTTTCAGCTGCATTTCCTGTTCCATATCTTGCAAGAATTCAGCTGCGGAGATGAGCAGCCACCTATGGCTGTCACCTGACCTTCTCAATGTTCCGGACTACGACTCCCATCACCCCCAGAGCCATGATGCTGGGGCCATTGGGAGTAGTAGTCCAAGGGGTACCAGGTTGAGGGAGGCAGGTTGAGCCCAACCTGTTGCCAGGTGCGCTTTTGGGCAGGGGTAGCCTACAGGGTGCCTGCCCTCCAGATGTTTTGGGGCTGCAACTCCTCTCATTCCTGGCCCTTGACCATGTGGGCAGGGGGACAGGTGGGAGTTCAACAGCATCGGGAGAGCACCCTGTTGACTACCCTTGTGCTGGAGCACTGTAGTAGGCTGGTTGCTCTCCCCTTCCCTGGCCAGCCTCCTTTCCACCTGCACCCATTACCTTGACTGATCACCCCCACCCCTGCCACCAATACTGCCCTTTTTGGTTTTACCTGCTGCCCAGGTGCTTTGTGGAGGGGGGAGCTGTGTGTGACTGACACACTGCACCAGATGAGGCTCTAGCCCCACCACCACCACCAAGGGAAGGGTCGTAAACTCAGTGGCAGCCGTCTGCTTGGCATGCAGAAGCTTCGCCGGGGAGGGCTGTGAGGGACCCCTACGTAAACCTTGGGGAGCTGCTGCCAGTCAGAGTAGGCAATATTGAACCAGATGGGACAAGGGTAATGCATTTTCCCATGTTCCTAAGGCCCTGGGTTCAATCTCTGGTTCTCCAAGCAGCGCTGGGAGAGAACCCTGGTCTGAAATCCTGAAGAGCTGTTGCCTGTCAGTGCAGACACTATTGGGAAAGGTGGGCCAATTTTGTGTACTCAGAATAAGGCAGCTTTCTTTGTTCCTGAGATGAGGCCAGGTGTCTGCATAAAGAGGCAGAGTTGGCAACACGCTTTGGGTGGTGGAACTATGGCATCTTTCATTGCCACGGACTCGGGAACTGAATGTTGATATATTCAAAATCTGCTGCAAGCCATGGGTGGGGAGGTGGGGTGGGGTGGGGGCTTTTCTCGCTGTCATCTTATTACAGCGCCCAGGCAGAAAACGGACAGTTCAATCACAAAATCATAATGCTTAAGGCAGCATGAAATCATAAAGCTAGCAACAAAACAGGTGAAGCATGCTACACCGATGATTCATGCGCTCCCTTACCCCCTAGCACGTCACAGAGGCACTGATAGCCTTGAATGGCTGGTCCCTGTCAGGTTTTTTTTCCCACCCACGCGCCCATCCGCTGCCCCCCCCCCCCCCGGAGCACAGGAGGAGCAAGATGCATTATCCATTTGGGTGCACTTCTGTTTCGTTTTCCATTCCATAAAAACGCTCATGAATAGTTAAACTGTTTATCCAACTGTACACACTAGTTGCAAAGTACAATAAATAGGCACGGATATATGGGATGCGGGGAGGAGAGAGACAACAGGATTCCAGTCCTCCCTCTGAGCGAGACTCTGGCCTGCTCAGGTAGAAGCATCTTGAGATGGCCAGGTGGTTTGGACCTCTTCGGATACGGGCAGGTAAAGTACAAAGCTCAGCATTTGGGGCCGTTGCATTCTTGAAAGCCCACCCTATCTGGGCAGGGGTAGCCTAACCTCTGTTGTCTGTGCTCTGGTTTGGAAACTTCAGCTGGTGCAAAATTCAGTGACCAGGATACTCACCAGGGGAAGGTGGTTTGAACATATAATACCGATCCTGGCCCAACTGCACTGGCTGCCAGTTTCCAAGACCAATTCAAAAGGCTGGTTTTGACCTATAGTGCCCTAAATGGCTCAGGACCACAGTATCTTAAGGACGGCCTCTCCCAATACGAACCGACTCAGACCCTGCAATCATCATCTGAGGACCTTCTTCATGTGCCCCCTCCATGAGAGGTCTGGTAGGTAGCAATATGAGACGGGGCCTTTTCTGCAGTGGCTCCCCACTTGTGGGATGCTCTCCCCAGGGGGGCTCACATGGCACTTTTGTTACATATCTTTAGGCACCAAGCAAAGACACTCCTCTTCTCTCAGGCCTTTGGCTCATTAAACAATCTATGGCCTTTTAAACTGGGGTGTGGGTTGTGTTGGTTGTTTGTTATTATGTTGTGTATGTGTTTTTATATATTGTAAACCACTCTTTTTTCGTATAAATATCATTTCAGCTTTCTTTTCCATCTGTGCTCCTAGAGAATACAATGCCATCGAACTGTGTCCTTACCTCTCTCTCTCTCTCTCTCTCTCTCTCTCTCTCTCCCAACCCCCAATTTTTGCAAAATGAAAAAGAAGAAACGGGAGGTGGGGAGAGAGAGAGAAAAATACAAAGCTCAGCATTTTAGGCCATTGCGTTTTTTGAAGCCCACCCTCATGCTGAGCCTAAGGAGAGGAATGCATTATTACACGACAGTCTTAATTGCACCTCTCTCCATTGGGTTCCATCGGAAACTCCACATGTTGTGTCTTTATAAGAAATATTAGCTTGAGAGAATTTTTATTTTATTTTTAAAGGACGCACGGTTGGCTGGTAAACAAATCGCAATCGTACAAGCACTATCCGTTATGATTCCCATAATCTGAAACATTTTCAGGAAATAGTCAGGGTTTCCCATTCACCCTCCAATGTTAACTAAGAACACAAGAACTACGAGAAAAACCCTGCTGAGGATCAGTCCAAATGTTGCCCATTTTGTCTACCATCCTGTTCTTACAGTGAACAGACGTCCACAAGCAGAATCCAAGCCCAAGAGCCCTTTCCCCTCCATTGGTTTCCATAAGAAGAGCCTGCTGGATCAGGCCAATGTCAACAATATTTAGGCAACACAATGATCATATACATACGTAATGGACAACCTTTATAGACAATAACAAGTTCAAAATGAAATCTTAGTCTCAAGTCTCTGAAAATCTTTAAATGAAGTGAGGTACCGAACTTTGTAGGGACGTGGGTGGCGCTGTGGGTTAAACCACAGAGCCTAGGACTTGCCAATCAGAAGGTCGGCGGTTTGAATCCCCGTGACAGGGTGAGCTCCAGTTGCTCGGTCCCTGCTCCTGCCAACCTAGCAGTTCGAAAGCACGTAAAAGTGCAAGTAGATAAATAGGAACCGCTCTGGCAGGAAGGTAAACGGTGTTTCCGTGCGCTGCTCTGATTCACCAGAAGCGCCTTAGTCATGCTGGCCACATGACCCTGAAGCTGTACGCCAGCTTCCTCAGCCAATAAAGCGAGATGAGCGCCGCAACCCCAGAGTTGGTCACAACTGGACCTAATGGTCAGGGGTCCCTTTACCTTTACCTTACCGAACTTTGTACGATGAAAGATGAGCTGTGGAGCTTTATTTATTCAGCAAATATAATGTCCAACACTGAGAAGAGATTCCGGATATTGACTGCTGTTTCATAGATCTTCGTCAGCGTGGTGGGAAATGAGCTCCACGTATGTATATGGTCATCGTGTTGCCTAAACATTGTTGACGTTCTCTTTTGCAACACGGGGTTTGTTTGGATCAGGCCAATGGCCAATCTAGTTGAGCACCCTGTTTTCAGAGTCGCCAACCAAAGGGAAGCCCACAGGCAAGATTCGAACGCCAGAGCCCTCTCCCCACCAATGGCTACCTGCAACAGGGATTCAGAAGCCTTGCTGCATCTGACTGTAGAGGCAGAGCTTAGCCATCTTGGCTAAAGGTAAAGGTAAAGGGACCCCTGACCATTAGGTCCAGTCGTGGCTGACTCTGGGGTTGCGGCACTCATCTCGCTTTATTGGCTGAGGGAGCCGGCGTATAGCATGTGGCCAACATGACTAAGGCGCTTCTGGCGAACCAGAGCAGTGCACGGAAACGCCGTTTACCTTCCTGCCGGAGCGGTACCTATTTATCTACTTGCACTTTGATGTGCTTTCGAACTGCTAGGTTGGCAGGAGCAGGGACTGAGCAACGGGAGCTCACCCCGTGGCAGGGATTCGAATCACCGACCTTCTGATCAGCAAGCCCTAGGCTCTGTGGTTTAACCCACAGCGCCACCTGCGTCCCTAGCCATCTTGGCTAGCTGCCATCAATAGCCCTTTCCTCTGTCAGTAGATTGCTTTGCTTACATATGACACGTAGACCTAGGGCAGGGGTGGTGCTATTGTGTAAATCTCATACATGCCTAATGCTGCAGAACGTTGTTGAAGCTGCGGCATATTTTTGGCTATGTTTTCAGTGCGGTGGACAATCCTGCGCAAGAGGGGACCACTTCAGTCTAGAGGGGAGTGGGTGTCACTTGATTGCACGCTGCTGCAGACCCAAACATTCTTTGCATGTAGAAAAGCAACAGGAGAGAAGGATCAAGGCTCTTTTTTTTTTTCCTGACATGCTCGCTTTCTATATTCACGGCTCTTTTTCCATGTAATGACATCACAGAAGGTGCTATTTTTATCTATCTTTCTATTTTATTACATTTATATTCCACTTTTCCTCCAAAGAGCTTGAGATGGTATACATGGCTCTCTCTTCCTCATTTAACTCCCCCCATGACAGGTAAGCTGAGAGGTAGTACCTGGCCCAAGGCCACACCTAGTGATCTTCATGGCCAAGTGAGGATTTTAACCCCGGTCTACCAGTTCCTAGTCTGACACTCTAACCACTCTCCCACACTGGCTCTCATAGCATTCTATAAGTTAGGGATGAGGAGCCTGTGTCCCTCCAGATATTGATGGAGTGTAGTTCCCAACACTTCTGGCTAAGCTGGCTGGGCTTGATGGGAGTTCTTTCATTTTCATCCACTTGGTGCATGTTCAGGGATGAAAATAATCAAATAATAATTTTTTTTTTTATACCCCGCCCTCCCCGGCCAGAGCCGTACTCAGGGCTGCTAACACCAGTAAAATTACAATAAAAACATAATGGGGGGGACCAATTTAAAATACAGGTTAAAAATACAATTTAAAATGCAGCCTCATTTTAATAATAGCCCATAGATCAAAACCATAAGGGGAGGGAAACATAAGGGTCAAACTGAGTCCAAACCAAAGGCCAGGCGGAACAGCTCTGTCTTGCAGGCCCTGCAGAAAGATGTCAAGTCCCACAGGGCCCTAGTCTCTTGTGACAGAGCATTCCACCAAGTCGGGGCCAGTACTGAAAAGGCCCTGGCCCTAGTTGAGACCAATCTAACCACCTTGCGACTTGGGACCTCCAAAATTTTGTCATTTGTGGACCTTAAGGCGTGGATAACCTAGTCAACGGGAGGGTTTTCAAATGAGAAGCCATCTAGATCTAAAGCAGCATGTTGAGGACCAGCAGGGACAATTCCAGATGGAGAAAAACTGCATTTTTGTGCTACTGTGCTACCAAAAGGGTTATTGGGTGTGCAGAGTTTGCAGAGTTTCCTACAAACAGAGAGGAGAGAAGGAATTGAGCATGGATCACTAACTACCCATCCAGGCCATATACAAATCTGTGCACCTTCCCTTTCCTTTATTATGTGCAGGCCTTACACACACACGCCAATTGAATTGACTCCCCCACCACCCGCACTCTGTTAATGCCATTTCTGATTGGCTATTGAGCGACACTGGTCTTTTTCACGCGCCGTATTTGTGCAGCGACTGTGATATTGATCCAAAGAGCCGCACCAACTCTGCTCTTTTATATATAGATAGATAGATATGTATAATTCAGCAAAACGGGTCTCTTCTGAAATTACTCCTGCTATCAAGGGGAGATTAATTCCGCCTTTGATTCCCCCCTTTCAGCAACTCTCCACTGATTCATTGATATCACAGGACAAATTAGGACTGTACATAACCAAACAGGATGATCTTTCAGTCGGACATCGTGCTGCCTCTGTTATCTGGAAACAAAGTAGCAGATGGCTTTTTCATTTTTTCCCCCTCTCTTTTTCCTCTCCCTTCCCCTCTCTCCCTGGCACCCCCCCCCCCCACACACTTTTTTATGAAAAGCCTGTTTGGCTTGACTTGAAAGTCAACACAAATCCAAAGCCATCTCTTTGCTGAAATGGTGCACTTAGTTTTATAGCTGGACCAAAGCGAAATATATTTGATGTAACATGATAGTCCTACATGCGAGGCAAGCCGAAGGATTGCAGAGGGCGGGGGGGCGGAAACTGTGTTCTCTCCCACTAATAGAATTTGTGGTTTTTCTCCAGGGCAGTTGTGCTAACTCTTTGGCTCACTGTGCAATGAAGTTAATACCCAGATGGATCACATAGCTCAGGGGTAGGCAACGTGGTGGCCTCTGGGTACCATTGGACTACATCGCCCATCGGGCCCTGCCAGCATCCCAAGGAACGATGGAAGTAGTGGTCAAACAACGTTTGAAGGTCACCTCACAGGCTACCTCTGGCATAACCTACTAATCCAAGATCTAGGAAAGTACCAGGCACTTTGCATAGGGCCGGCTCTAATATTAGGAAGTGAGATAAGTGATCACGTCAGATGGCAGATGCCTGGAGTGGGGGCAGCAGAGAGGTGTTTTATCGCAGTAACAACAGAGGCAAAGCCTGGCTGTTCTGAAGACCTGTCAAACAAACATTCTGTTAAAGGGTCTCTGCTTCACTCGCAATGAAACCTAAAAAAGCATTACGTGAATAATGAGTCCCCTTGAAATCATGGCCAAAATGAGCAGCCGAATTCTAACCTTAAGCACACAGGCAGCTCCATCCTATACATATTTACTCAGAAGTAAGCCCCACTGAGTTCAATATGGCTCAAATTGATGCACGTAGGACTGCAGATTAGTGGCCTCTGACTGATTTCTGCATATGCCTGTTTCAGCGCAGGGTCTCTCTCCCCCACCCCACCCCTGTTCTCTACATCTTTCCAGGCACTGGTGCCTTTAAGCTACCAAAAAGAGACAGAAGGATATCTTGGAGCACAACAGGAGCTGAGAAAAGATGGAGAAAACGCGAGGGACATCCCTAGGAATTCATTGAAACTATCCATCAAGATCAACAGTGCCTTCTGGACATTGCGCATCTTGTGCCAAGAATAAATGTACAAACAACAACAAACAACAACAAACAAAACCCACCCATCATCTTATTTTCAACCAATAAAATCTGAACACAGAGGAATTAATTCTCCTAATACAGTTACTGGCAATGGTAGAAGGAGTGTTTGTTGTACTCTAAAACAGTTCCCCTGGAAGAATAATAGGAGAATAGAGCCTACCATGCCATTTGCTAAGTAAAGCTATTGCCAAAATATTCAGAAGATAGTCTGAATACTGGGTTTCCCCATCCTTCCAGAGCCAGAGTCAGGAAGGGTGCAGTGGGGAGAGGGGGAGAGTCTAGTTTTTGCAAGTGGAAATATTTACACTAATGGGACACATCAGTTGGATCCAGCCCATCAGCTACACGTATTTTGCTAAAGGGTGGAGCAGCTCCTAGCGCCACCCATAATCCATTACTGACGGCTGTCACTGCATTGCAACTCACCTCTCTGCTGCCTAACAACCTGCCCAGGGAGATATCGGCAACTACACTGAACTCAGCAGTTTTGGTCCAACTTGGTTTTGCTGACTCATGATCCAAATGTTGTGTTTGCTACCTGGAGCACAGCTGTTTTCTAGAACTGGAAACTTATAATCATCATCTATATACCACTCTTCATTTTAAAAAAAAAAAGATCACAGAGTCACTTGCAGAATAAAACCCTAAAATGCAACAACATCTGAACAATATAAACAATGCATGAAAACCCAATGAACCAACCTACCCCCTCCTAAAGAGACTTTAGATAGTAGAATTGTAAAGTCATCTAGTCCAGGCCCCTGCAATGCAGGAATCTCAGCTAAAGCATCTGTTATGTACTGAAGGTCTCACCCTGGGCCAGCAGGGGGATACTGTAGATAGTTCAGGTCCACATATGCAAATAAGGAATTGAAAGTGATGTTCAGTGATTGGATAGCTACAGAAATTTGTTACAGTTACATTGTAGTGGAGCTCTATATAAGCAGGCTGGCTGAATCCTTCAGTTCAGTTCTGTTCTGACCTGTGAATAAACAAGAGCTGTTTGGAGAATAGCTATGTCGTCTGATATGTTCACCCACAACATAACAGCATCCATGGCAGATGGCCATCCAACCTCTGCTTAAAAACCTCCGGGGAAGGCAAGTCCACCACCTCTCCTGAGAGTCTATTCCAACATAGGGCTTGAACCCACAACCCTGACATTAAAATCCTCCTGTTTAACAGACTGAGCTATTCTGCAGCAAGAGCTCTGAGAAGCCCCAAAGGTCCAAAGGAGAATGTGCTTCTTAAGTAAGGAATGGAACTGGCACCTGACTCACTTTCCATGGTAGGTAATATAGACACAGAGAGGCAGGGGGCGGCCACTTATATTCACTTTACTTACACTATCGCAACCTTACGCAGATGTTTGTGACCCCTGTCATTGCTTGTGCTCCATTTATTTATTTTTCACCCCACCAGCAGACCCAGTTGGGTCGTCCTTGCTTACCAGGCTCTGGGAAGGTTGTGGGAAGTCCAGGATGAGGAAACAATGGCCCTCCAGATGTTGTGCTCCAGCTTTCATTGCCCCTGGCAACACCAACTGGAGTTGCTGGGAGCCAGCAGCAGCGGAGCAAGCCAATTGGGCGCCTGGGGTGGCGTGCGTGCCCTGTGCCCAGGGGCGGGGCCAACCACCAGTGGGGCGGGGCCAACCGGGCCAGGACGCTCCTCAGGGCCTCCAAGGAGTCTGCTTGCCTCTACCCACTCAGCCTCCCTTCAGCTGAGGGGGAGGTGGCGGGAAGACGCGTGGCTCAGGCGCACTGCAGGCCCCACGGTGAAGAAGAAGAGTTTGGATTTGATATCCTGCTTTATCACTACCCGAAGGAGTCTCAAAGCGGCTAACATTCTCCTTTCCCTTCCTCCCTTACAACAAACACTCTGTGAGGTGAGTGGGGCTGAGAGACTTCAGAGACTTCAGAGAAGTGTGACTAGCCCAAGGTCACCCAGCAGATGCATGTGGAGGAGCAGAGAAGCGAACCTGGTTCACCAGATTACGACTCTACCGCTCTTAACCACTACACCACACTGGCTCTCCAGTGAGTGCCACCCAGCATTTTGTCACCCCCCTCAGTGATTACATCTGGGGCGGACTGCCCCCACCGCACCCCCTTCCTCCGTCCCTGTGTGGGATATATCCCCACACCGTGCTAGGAGCTGGAGCCTGACAATATCTGGAGAAGCACAGCCTCTTCATTGCCTATTCAAGCCCTTTGAGTGAATGAGATGCAATGGAAGCCCATGAGCTACATTATTGAAACTTGACAAGGGCTGGGGGTGAGAGGAAAGCTTCTCTCCCTCTCTGATAACACTAGAACTTGTCAGCACCCAGTGGCTCTTCTTGCACTCTTAAGGAAGGTGTCCAATTTTGCATTCCTCCCCCCGCAAAAAACACATGCACCCTGAAAAGGTGTTTGCATGTTCCAATTTATGCATACAGATGCAAATTTAGAAACAGTTACTATAGAACGTTTCTTCTCAGTAATGACGGGACTCGCAGGTGGAGAGCACTTATTTTTATAAATCTTTATTATTTGTAAAGGGACTCAATACTTTATTATCCCTATGGAGCTGTGCTGGATCTTTGTGCTTTTGTCTTCCCAGCCGGTGATGCTTTGTGGTTTGCGTTTTTTTTTTATTCTCTGCTTTCTTTTATTTTTGTTACGTTTGCACTTTTTGTTGCTGTTGTTAATAAATCAATAAAGTTAAAAAAGAGGGGGAAGGAAATAATTACTATAATTTCAATAGACATGCAGGACTTCTCACCCTCGTGGGGAAGACTGTGATTGGGTGTCTCGCAAGTCTGCTCAAGCTGCTGTCCAGGTGTTAATGGCAGGTAAGGGCAGGTGGAGACTTTCTTCCTCCAACAGGTTTTTGGGAACAGTCTGTTTTTAAAAGAAAAGGCTGGGGCTGTGATGTTTCTGTTGTAAATATATGTGTGTGTGTTTTAATTATTGCTTCTCCCCCCCACACACACACACATACAAACAACGCCAATGTTTTTAGCTATTTTGATTTGAACTGTAAGCTGTCTTGTGTCCCTGACAGGGGAAAAAGCACAATATAAATAATATTAATATAAATATAATAAACAAACAAACAGGTGCCAGGCAAAAACTTTCCTATTTAAGCAGACCTTTGGCCTCTAACTATCTGTGGCCTCTTAGAGTGGGTGGGGAGTTTTAAATCTATTTTTAATGTATTGTTTTAATGGCTTCTTATGTATCTATCTGAGATTTTGGTTTGTTGGTTGGCATACCCTCCAACGTTTATTTGGATTAAAATAGGGACATCCTATTTAATAATAAATGGCTCCAGCCACTCTGGGAGGCTTCCAACATATATAAAAACATAATAAAACACTAAAAATTGGGGGGAAATCCCTATACAGGGCTGCCTTCAGATGTCTTCTAAAGGTTGTACAGTTACCTATCACCTTGGCTCAGGGGTTGCGTAACTCCATACCCTCCAACATTACTCTGATGAAAATAAGGCATCCTAAGGAAAAGCGGGACATTCCGGGATCAAATCAGGAACTAGGATGGCTTCTGTAAATGCAGGACTGTCCCTGGAAAACAGGGACACTTGGAGGATCTGGGTTGGCTATAAGTTGCTTTGAGCTGCCGTCAGCAAGAGAAAGTGACCAATAAATTTAATAAATAATAATAAATAATAACAGCTGATGGGCAAGCTCAAGGCTACTCCTGCAGATCTAGTGTTCTTGATCTTTAAACAGGACTGGGTGCTGGCGGCACCTTCAAACAGAGTACTGTCCTCTGTTAAGCAAGTCCCCAAGTCACCCTAGCTGGCTGCATCTTGCTGCAAGACGAAAACATCGTGCAGATTCTTAAGGGCTGGAAGAGACCTGTGATGTTTCACTTAGGGGCTAATTACATATGAAGCTAATGACATGATTAGTAATCACATTGTTGTTGTTTTTTTAATTAAATACCAGGCACAGAGGGATGATAGTCATCAGCACCACAGTGCGTGTTGAGGGAAGGTTTAAACCTTCTTCCCCAGCCACAGTCTCAGTCAAAACGCCTCTCTGCGTGGCTACTAAGGGAGGCAGTGTGGTGCAGTGGTTAGAGTGTGTCAGACTAGGGCCTGGGAGAGGCCAAGGTTCAAATCCCCCCCCCCACTCGGCCAGGAGGAAGCTCACTGTGTGACTTTGGGGGCCGATCACTGTCTTCTCTCAGCCAGACCTACCTTGCAGGGTTCTTGTGGGGATTAAATGGACAGGGGGAGAAAACCATATATGTCACATTGAAAGCTCCTTGAAGAAAAAGGTGGGCTATAAAGGCAAAAGACAGACAGACAGACAGATATTAACACTGTGGGAGGGAACTACAAACTGCATGGAGAGTGGGTATGCAACATGAGCAATCCCACCCCCCCCCACCCCCTGTAAGGGGTTTATAACAATTTGGCAGGGATTTCTGAACTGAAAAAAGCCACGGGCAAAACACTGATACAGCCACGCACATCCTGTTGCAATAGCCCCAATCCAAAACATACCAACGAACAGCAGCTTAAAAATAAAAAAACAGTGGTACCTCGGGTTACATACGCTTCAGGTTACATACGCTTCGGGTTCCAGACTCCGCTAACCCAGAAGTAGTACCTCAGGTTAAGAACTTTGCTTCAGGGTGAGAACAGAAATTGTGCTCCAGCGGCACGGCAGCAGCAGGAGGCCCCATTAGCTAAAGTGGTGCTTCAGGTTAAGAACAATTTCAGGTTAAGAACGGACCTCTGGAATGAATTAAGTACTTAACCTGAGGTACCACTGTAAAGGGCAGATCTACATCACACATTTAAAGTGAATTCAGTGCAGATGTAAAACATATGGCTTCCCCCAAAGAAAGCAGGGAACTGTAGTTAGCCCCTCACAGAACTACAATTCCCAAAACCGCAGTGCCCAGAGTATTTTGGTGGGAAGCCGTATGCTTTCAGTGTGTGCTGAATGTGCTTTTAATGTATTCCTGCACTGCAGAGGGGTGGGCTAGATGATCCTATGAGTCCCTTCCAACTCTATAATTCTAATATTCTATCGCACAAAATCAAATCATTGGGTGATCCAGTCATGACAGATTTCCCCTGCCTGGTCTGTTTTCTGTCCTCAAGAGTTTAACAGGAATACAGTGGTACCTCAGGTTAAGTACTTAATTCGTTCCAGAGGTCTGTTCTTAACCTGAAACTGTTCTTAACCTGAAGCACCACTTTAGCTAATGGGGCCTCCTGCTGCCACTGCGCCGCCGGAGAACGATTTCTGTTTTCATCTTGAAGCAAAGTTCTTAACCTGAGGTACTATTTCTGGGTTAGCGGAGTCTGTAACCTGAAGCGTCTGTAACCTGAGGTACCACTGTACACAAAAAGGAATATATATATATTTCCCCCATGCTTTGTAATAGTTCAGTCTCCTCAGTATGCCTGAAAAGACTTGAGCCAAACTCTCACAATTTGTCGTTTGATCCAAATTGCTGAATTGTAAAGCAGGATGATGGGCACAATTAATTGTGTGTCCTCCTGACACGTTAATGTCTTGTCAGCAAGAAATTACAACCTCACCTCCCCAGAAAGAAAACCTCTACGGTTTTAAAAAACTGCTTTTTAACGCTATTTAATAGCTACTCTCCATCTTAAATAATTATCTAATTATAATCTGCTAATCCGATAATCATTGACAAGCAAGAAATGCCCAGTAATCAGGACCTGAACCCCACATAAGACTTTATTGCATCAAGCTGGACTTGGAATTTTCTACAGCTGTTTCATTACTGGCAAGCTTTCTTATAATGAATATGCTATTAAAAGTTTTTTTATTATTATTATTAATTTTCACATTAGTCATGTGGTAATTCTTCAATAAATTCCTCTGACTTCTGCATAAATAAGTTTCATTATTCCTCATTATTAAAAGAAACAAACACGTTCTCCTTTGCTGAAAGGAAGTCATATAATTAGATGACCTTCCTGCATATAATCATGAATAAAAAAGAGTCTGACAAGAAACGGGGAAATATTCAATCAGGCATTAGGACATTAACTACAGTTAGTCGAGACACGAGACGTTATTGCGCTATCAAATCCTCCCGGAAAGAATATTTTAGAGGCGCGACTCTCCAAAGGAGACTCTCAGTTTTACTATAGCATTAGACAAGTTCCCAGCTTCCCTGCCATTTATCACTGATTTCTTCATTTAGCTCTTTTAAACATGCTTTTAAAACATAGTTGATAAACTAGTAAAAATTGTATACAATGCAAATGACAGCCCAGATAAGTTTTATTGACTTAATGCTTGGGCCATAAAATGATAACAAACAGGAGCGTTTTGATTTAGGGCATTCTCCCACGCCCTGCGTGTTTTTTTGTTTTTTTAAAAAAAAACCTCACATTTCAACGGTAAGGCAGAAGTTGAACGTAGTGTTGCTGCCACCTCAAGGTCTCTGAGGAAAAATGTTACAGTTTATCTCAGTCTGCTTCTATCCGACGGGGCTTTATTGATACGGTGCTCAGTGGTGTAGTGGTAAATTTTGAAGTGCCGGGGGGCTCAGCTGGAGAGTCCCCATAGTTATGCCCCACACAGAAGGGGAGTAAAAAACTACAGGCAGCTGTACTGATTTATACATACAGAACAAAAGAACATCAGAATATAGCAAAACGCCCAATGCCATGGGCAGCTCCCTATGAGCATGGTAGATTTTCCAATGGCATACAACTTGCAAAGGGCACTGAGCTTTAACATCAGGTCTTCAGTCAGCTGAAATGTGGGTTTTGGCTTTTTATGAGAAACACAAGCTATTTGGGAAGGAAGTGTTCTGTTTAAATTGCTAGTCTGAAGTGGGAACCACGTCAAAGGAAAAGAAAAGTGTACCCGGTCCCGGCTTGGTCTTTTCGCCCTCATTCTCCAACTTCTTGATGCTTTTGCCATCCTAGGCAATAAACAAATTAATAAATTCAAATCCAATTCAATTCGAATTGCTGAATCAGGCCAAGGATGGGCCATCTAGTTCAACATCCTACTCTCACAATGGCCAACCATATGCCTGTGGGAAACCCACGAGCAGGATTCAAGCACATGAGCACTCTTCACTCCTGCTGTTTCCAGCAACTGGTATTCAGAAGCATTACTGCTTGGGAGACAACAGCATGCACCTCCAGGGGTGAAGTCAAACTGCTATGTTAGCAGCACCAAAGTGATCTCCCCAGGGCACAAGCCTGGGCAGTGTGTATGGAGCTCCTGGGCTGCCCAGATGACAAGACCCCACTCTCAGCCTCACTGATGTGGTCCAGAGGAAAGCAGAACAATACATATGGCAGCTGCTTGGTTACAGGAGCCAGAAGGAGGAATACAAGGTGCCACCCAACCGTCTTAGGGATTCCACTCCAGATTTGTGCAGGGTTTACTCCTTAGCCTTTTCTTCTCCCGGAGATATCCTGTAAGGCAACGAAGGTTTAGGATCAGAGTTTTCCTTCTCCTAGATGGGATACCTTTAGGATCAGAGTTTTCCTTCTCCTAGATGGGATACCTACCTTCCCAGGTTGACAAGCCCCGTCTACCCCCACTTCCATCTACAGCATGTGCAGAAACCAACTTCTTGACTGTTGGACCCACTATTGGGTGGAATCTACACACATTTAAAAAAAAAACACTGTGAAAATGTTTTTTAAAAAAAGTTTTGAATAATATATTGAATTTGCCATAGCTCACCATCGCCATCTAGTGTCGCATTTGTATATTGCACTTTACATTTAAAATGTTTAATTTGAAGCTGTATAGCTGAGTCCTTGGTCTTGTCCGCTAAATCCACCAAGGGGGAAGTCTCTAACTCATCAATGGCTTGAGACCTATCGGTTACCCTCAGCTGGTTTAGCCGGCAAGTCGAATACATTCCCAGGGTGTGGCCCCTGTCACATGCTGGCAGCTTCTAGGAGCCACAGGTGAATGCTGAGTGCAGGTGGGGGCCAAAGGTGGACAAACTATCGCAGAAGGAACACAACATGTTCCCCTCTGCTTTCCTTTGGACCACATCAGCGAGGCCTGGAGGTGGGAGGCTCCATACGCACTGCCCAGGCTTGCACCCCAGGGTGGTAACTTTGGTGTTGCTAATACAGCTGTTTCACTTCACCCTCAGAGACACACTCCATTGCTTCTCGAGACAGAAAGGTGCCACAAAGTGGTGAATTTGTTCTGCTTTATTTGTTGTTCCGCAGTGCTTCCACGATGCTACCACATTGGCCCACAGTACATTTAAAATAATACAGTATTAGTCCACCTTAACCGTCATGGTTTCCCCCAAAGAATCATGGGAAGTGTAGTTTGTTAAGGATGCTGAGAGTTGTAGCTCCTCCCAGATCTACAATTATCAGAGTACTTTAACAATTAATCCCTTTTCCCAGGAAACTCTGGGAACTGTAGCAGAGAATAGGTATCTCCTAACAACTCTCAACGCCCATAAGAAACTACCCTTCCCGGGATTCTTTGGGAGAGAATGATGACTGTCAAATTGGTATAGGGCTGCTTTACCTGTATGGTGTAGATGTGTTCTCATCTGCTGTCCAGAGAAGATACAAAACACAACAAAAGTGTAACACCCACCCCAATGCTGTAAGATTTCAGCAGGAAGTTACAGGTTATGTGCTGATTGGAAATGAAGCAGTGTGAGCACCCCAAAACTTCTGCAGGCGTAAATAGTATTGAAAGCAGGATAGCGTACGATCACCCCAAGAGCATCAGGAGCACAAATCATGAAAGTACAATAACATCAGGGTTGTTCTTTTATCAGCATTGTAAAGGCGCTGAGCAACAATTGCATGCAAACTTATTGAATCACCAGGCTGCAAATTAGTTTAAATGAAAATCTGTCAGCTGTACTGGGTGCCAAGTGTTTTTTGCACATATTAAAAAGTAATAATAAGTTGGGTTTTTTAACAACAAAATGCTTCACCTGATTATTATTTTTTAATTCAGAAAAATATGCTGATATGAACACATCTGTAAATCTTTCTATAATAGAAGACCATGATGTGTGCCTTGGTGATAAACAGTGAAATCTTGACCCCTGTTTAGGTCAATTTGAATCCCCAGGGAAGCCAACCTTTATTCCATAACATCTACTCATTCTTTGTGTCCCGGGTTCAAAGCATTTTCCAGTCATTAAGATGAATGGGATGCCTTAATGTTATTAATGAGTTAAGTAGCAGTGAGTTCCTCAAACGTAAGATTAAAGGATGTATTATATTTTATGTGAGCTTTGGGGTCATAAATTTACCTAGCCCAATGCATTTGCTGTACTTGCGAACGGGGAGCACACCGGAATCCCTTCAAACACTTTATAACAGGCACTTTATTATAAATGTAACACCTAATTGGGGCCCAACAATCATAAATTTGCTGCACAGAATATTATATGGCATGCCGTCATGATGTGGCTGCAGCTGTTGAGTGCATGGTGCTCAAAACACTTCAAAATCAGTGCTTGACAGAGAGCTCTGAGGATTCGGACATTTGGATGTCACCCATACAATTACATTAGAAGGAAACTGCCATCCTGCCTCCTTTGTCCCTACTCTGGTTGTAGGAGTCAGCGAGGATTCATGGCAACCAGCCTTTAATTTGAACAGAGCCTGGCACACGAATCTCAAGTCTGGCACCTGTTTTCCATGCCAGCAGGACTTGCAGATCCAGTGACGATCCAGAAATGTGTGATCTTTTGCCTGGCAGAAAGAAGCACAATGGGGGAAGAGCGTAGCATAAGGAAGCCTAACAAAGTTCTGATATTTCTCATTATGACAACTGTGGGGGGGGGGGGGAGGTTGGAAACATCAAAACTAATTTCCTTGGCTGGTGCGCAGAACAGTTGCTTCATCTGCCTATTGGGTCACCAAACACGGCTGCGGTTCTAATGCTTCATTTTTCCAGGTACAAATCCCACCAAAGGAAGTTTACCTCTGGGCAGGTTGAATCCAGAGAAGCATCTGCATGCATCCTTGTGGGAACCATCACCAAGGACCATTCAGTGCTTTCCATTCTCTTTGCATAATCACCCTCCTCAGAAGAGAGGGACATTGTTAGTTGTGGCCGACTCTGGGGTTGCAACACTCATCTCGCTTTATTGGCCGAAGGAGCCTGCGTACAACTTCCGGGTCATGTGGCCAGCATGACTAAGCCTCTTCTGGCGAACCAGAGCAGCGCACGGAAACGCCGTTTACCTTCCCGCCAGAGTGGTACCTATTTATCTACTTGTACTTTGACGTGCTTTCCAACTGCTAGGTTGGCAGGAGCAGGGACCGAGCAACGGGAGCTCACCCCGTCGCGGGGATTCAAACCTTCTGATCGGCAAGCCCTAGGCTCTGTGGTTTAACCCACAGCGCCACCCGCGTCCCTTGTTAGAGGGTAGGCAATATAATATTCTGCTTGCATAAACACGTTCTACGTTTTTTGCATAGATGCTTTGTATACATTTGCATATTCTGTGTGCATAAGTACTTTATTATATATTTATTGTTTGAACAGACGCCTTATGCGCGCGCGCACACATTTATTCTGATTGCATAGACGAGAGACAGCACTTTATGAGTGGCGGTGGGACCAGGAGAGGCATCAGCTACTACTAGTGGAAGCCGCAACAACTACAGTACAAGCGGCCGAAGCGCGCTATAGTCTTTGGGCCCAGCGCGAGGCACCTGAGCGCGAGAAGCCCGTTATGCTTGGTCACCATGGCAACAGGTGGGCGGGCTAGCGCAGGCGGAGGAGGTGAAACTTTCCCTCTCTGGTCACCTGATCGGGCCCCTCGGGCCACGTGATCCCTCTCCCATCGTCGCCATTTTAAAGCGGTGCTCCCTGCAGAGGAAGCAGCAGCGGGAGGGAGGAAAAAAGGAAAAGCAGAGCTCATTGAGGCTCCCCTGGGAAGGTGGGTGCGAAGGGGGGGGCGGGGAGCGCGTTTTTCGAGGGGGCGTGTATGGGGAGGAGGGAAAAACATCCCTATGAGCGACCGGGAAAGGAGTTGGGGGTCTCCCTTCCCCAGCCTTTTCTCTCAGCAGGCACCCGAGAGGAGGGGGAGAGGGTGGCTGGTTTGTTGGGTGGGAGACGCGTGGTGCTCAGCGCCCAGCACCTGTCACAGGCGTGGAGCATCTCCCCTCGACCCCGGTGAGGTAGAGCTGCCTTACCTCACACACTCAAAAGGAGGGGTGTGAGGGGTGGATGTTCAGACGTTAAAGGAGCTAAGAGCAGCACGACGTTTGGGGGATTTTCCGTCGGCACTTTCGGAGTTGGGGTTTGGCTCCCTCATACGCATAACGGTCTGTGCACCTACTGCATTTATCGATTTATATTGGCCTTCCTCTACTCTTGGCGCCACATGGGGATATTGTCATTCACACACACACACACACAGAGAGAGAGAGAATCCCCTGTGTCATTCTTTTGGTATTCCTTTCTGGTGCATTGATGTGTGTGTGTGCTTTACATGGTTTTACAAACAAATAGGCAGGCTCCCATTCTTCAGTCTAACATTTTTACACACATCCTTTCTTAGCAGTGTTATTGCCCCCCCCCCCCGTTGCCCCTATTAGCCACCTCCAAAGCTCAGGAAATGAGTTTCTCTCTCTCTGATCCACCTTTTGGATGCAGTTGTCCATACACACAACTATTATCTTCAACCTGATGAGTTGAAAGACAATAAGGCTCTTCCTTCATCTTTAAAGCTTAGTTCCTATTTATAATAGCTAGCTATGGACTATAATTTCTGTAGTGTTTTGTAGTCCCTAATCAGATTTTCGCAACAGGTTGCAATGGAGGGAACATAGCTCAAGATTGCCCAGTGGCCAAATGGGAATATTGGAACTCCATAGTCCCAATTCCAATCCTCTAGTCATGCCACTGATCTATTCCCATCATTCTCCCTTTAGAGTATCAGTCCTCAGCTTACAGGTTGGGGCCCGCGGCTTGCTCACAAGCTGACCTAAGGTAGGTCACAGCCACAGTACTACCAATATGCAAAAGTATGGCTTTAAAAACCAAGGAGTTGCTCCTCAAATGCATTTTTGGGCTAAAGGTCTGATTTGATTTGATTTCTATGCTACTGTCCATTCAAATGATTAAAGACAATAACATAATAAAATATCACAGATATAGCATAAGTCCTATTACAGAATTGGCAAATAATCAGTAAAACAATTGCCGTCTATAAAACGCTATTAACAAACCAGAAACTGAAAAAATAATCTCAGCATCATAGTTATGGCATAAGCAATACTACATGATTAACAGATCTTCAACAAAATTTTTCTAATCTATAAAACGATAACTAAAAAATGTAAGATAAAGCTGGGTTGTATGTCTAAAAAGAGTGCCAGCCCTTCAGAATGTGCACACACACTTTTATGCAAAACCATTGTTTCAAAGTATCTTGACATGAAGATTGTATTTGTTTTCTTTTCGTGTAATTCTCCACCTTCAGTCTACTTATTTCCCACACCCACCCCACTTAGAATCTCAGCCCTAATGAGCCCTCAAGCTAAGGGTATGATTCTGCTTTCCTACCAGTTTTTCGATCTCCACAAAACTAGTGTGCTGAACCCTACATTTCACTTTTGCTCCTTAATGGTAAAAATTACTTCACTGTTAGTTTCAGGCAAATTGTCACATGTACAGGATTGTGTTTTGTGTAACTCAAAGAAGCTATAGAATGCTAATAGAACTGGAAACCCTATATCTGGTATTCTGCTTTCAAAAGTTCTGCAGAGGGAACCTGTTAAAACTTCTCCGAACTGGAGGTTGCAACAAGCTAACACTTTATCAGTCTCAACCCTTTTGACTGCAGTGTCAATAGCATGCTTTTATAGGTTAAACAAAAAGTTTGTTTTGTGAAAAGTGAAAGACTTCTGCAAGCATAGTGTAAAAAAAAAAGTACAGCTTTTATTTTTCCTTTTAAGCATTAAAAAAGAGTGCCTGATTACTTCTAGATAAAGTAGTATTCAAAATGTAATGTCTGGTAAATCGTTTGGCAGGAATGCTCTTTAATTTGTTGCTATAGCTGCTTTTACTTGTAGGATTTTCCTTTTAGGATGTTCTTGCAGTTATGACGGGATGAGGAAACTCTGGTCTGGTGGCTGCAGGTATAGTGTAATGTGAATTTACCTTTAGTGAAGTCAGACTTTGGGTTCACCTTGCCTTGTGTTGTCTACAGGGAAATTTGAGTTCATCAGATGATTGGGAAGGGGGGCTCTTTAATTCTTTATTTCTCAGCCATTTATCCAAAATTCCTGCTACTTCCTCTCCCACCCACTGTTTTCCTCTGCTAGATGTAAAGGATATAAGGCCCTAGTATCTTTTGTTGTCTCTTGTGCAAAAAACCAGTTCTGGAGAGGTGTGATTCGAAATGACTCAGGAAGAAGGATTTAATGAAATCCCCTCTTCTTCAACCTCCGGTCCGCCACTCACCTTGGTTGCCTTACCTGATTTTTTTAAAAGCCATTGAGGATAGAAAATAGCAGAAGAGCTACACTTCTGATTATGATTAAAACTTGATTGATTTGTTACCAGAGCAACTCAAAGCAACTTACAATAAATAATCAAACACATACATTGAAACCATCATAAAACAAAACATAGGAAAATCTAAAAGAAAATCCTCTTCTTATAAGGCAGGATTGAAACATCCCGCCCACTCAAAGAGGCCATTGATAATTAAGAGCCAAATGCCTGGTAAAAAAGAAATGTTTTTGCATGGCACCTAAAGCTATGTAATGATGGTGCCAGGTGATCTTCCCTGTGGAGAGCATTCCACAAGCGGGGAGCCACCACTGAAAGGGCCTGTTCTCATGTTGCTACCCTCCAAACCTCACAAGAAGGACCTCAGATGATGATTGCAGAGTCCAAGTTGTTTTATATGGGAAGTGGCGATCCTTGAGGTATTGTGTTCCTGAGCCACATAAGGCTTTGTGGGTCAAAAACAGCCCTTTGAATTGGGTTCAGAAACTAATTAGCAGCCAGTGCAGTTTGGCCAGGATTGTTGTTATATGCTCAAACTGTCTTGCTCTAGTGAGTAACCAGCTGCGGTTTCTGAATTTCCTTCAAATGAGATCATCAGCATTGATCTTATCAACACTTTTTTAGTTTGGTGAAAACATTCACCAAAGAGTTGCCAAAGAATGGATTGTCTTGATTATTCTCTGCAAGAAAATGCAACATTCTTAAAGACCAAAGTCTTGTGTGGCACTACAGCCTGTATAGGTCTACTCTGAATTAAATCCCACTTGAGTTCAATATGGCTTGGTTCCAGGTAAGTGGGTAAAGGATTGCAACTTACTCTGAAGTAAGTCCCAGTGAGTTCAGTGGATTTCTTGTCTGGTAAGTATATGCAGGATTATAGTTACCTTTTGAGTTGTCATTGGCAAAGCTCTGCTTCATCACGTGCCGAAAAACACCTTAAACTAGGATGCAGATACTGAAGCTTGAACTCCTCAAAATTTGATCAGTGAAGTACTTGTTGATTTCATTATGAAAATGTTCCTTCTGCTAAGGTGTTTTATTTTTAAAAGAATACTACTGCTTTCGCTTCCTTTATAGATCCAAATGTTTGTCATTTTTAATCTGCCAGAATATTAAAGAAAGATCTGACAGTTTAATGTCATCTTATTCCCAGGTTGCTATTCTGTTGTCATTGCGATTTTGACTAAGCCAAGGCATACATAGCTGAAGAAATTTCTCTAGTTTTCACACCATTGGTGGTGTGGAATTATTTGAGCTTGTTTCATAGAATAGTACATCTAGTAAATCATTCTGCAAATGAAAAGCATTCCCTGCCAATTGAATTGCTTACAGACTTTTCAAAGTGTTAAGTACTCACCAAATTTTATCCAGCTCAGTCTGGAATAGTAAGACTTTTTCAGTCTTGCAGTCATGTTTCTGATCAGTTTTGCTTACTAAATCACATAGCAAGCTTGCATGGTGTTGTTTGGTGATACTCTCACCTTAAAACTGTTTGAAAATGTCATAGTTAAAATGGCATATGTGGTATTCTTGCAGATTTGATTGATGTTAGTCATTTGTACTGATCTTTAGACCATCTTCTGCTCAAGGGTGATCATTCTTCAGCGTTCAAGTGCTTAATAACTTCATCCTGTCTCAAATTAACATTCTCTTTTCACAGTTTACTGCCATGAACGTTTTCAATTAGCTATGGAGCGGGAACTCCCAGGGCACTTGCAAGAGATCAACAGACAGATGTTCAGATCAAGGAAACTCTGCATTGGTGCACAGGGATGACTTCATCCCTAATCGCCTCTGCTAATAGAGTGCAAGCACAGCTGAGACAAATGGTGAGGTTGGCAAGGAGGAGGATAAGCTCAGGTCCCTTTTCCTCCTGAACACCTACATTGAACAGTTGGAGGGCCATACTTTGTATGGAATATCACTAATGTGTTAAGATGTAAAGCAGCTTTTAAAAGGGGCTGGATGAGTTGTGCATCTATTTAAGGTGCATGAACTGATTGACTGCAACATTTATACCATTGTGTTCCATAAGCTTGATGTTTTGTAACACAGCAATGTACATTTTAAGTTTCAGATATTATGGAAGAAGGCAACAGTATTACAGCAGTAGTCTCAAACATTGGGGAACCGGAAGCTGTACTGATCTCCGAAGCAGTTGTAAGCCCAACTTCAGAAAGTGGTGAAGACCAGAGAAAGTGTAACCCTGACCCACTAATCCAGGTCATCCAAAAGCTAAGCAAGATCGTTGAGAGTGAGAAGTCACAAAAATGCCTTTTAATAGGGAAAAAGCGCTTGCATCCCGATGTGTCCCTGCTGTCACTTGACTCACAAAACCTCCCAGAGATCCCAGGTAAAACCATTGAACTGCCTGCCCTGGGCACGATAAATATAGAAGATTATTATGTGACAGACTGTCCTCCGCAGAATAAAAGGAAGATGGTTTGCTACCAATGCAGTCTCTGTAAATCTCTATCTCCCACTCTCCCTCTCTTAAAAGAACACGTGAAACAACATGGCCAGCAGAACGAAGTAATACTTATGTGCTCAGTGTGCAATTTTGCCATGAGAAGCCTAGAAGAGTTTGAAGCTCATGTGAGGCATCACCCAGAGAACAGCAGCAAAACACACACTCTTTCAAAGGAGCAGCAGCAATGTGCAAGTTTTCCTAGTACCACTTTGCATGGTCCAGTGGAAGGTTTTGTCAATGCCAGCGCTGATCAGACAGCACAGCTTCAGTCTTCCCGTCCAACGGAGAAGGGGAGGCAAAAATGGTATACATACGAGCAGTACGGCATGTACCGATGCTTAATTTGCAGCTACACTTGTGGTCAGCAAAGAATGTTGAAAACGCATGCCTGGAAGCATGCAGGCGAAGTCGACTGCTCATACCCCATATTTGAGGAAGAAAATGAACAAGCTACATTGCAGGACCCTGTTGTATCGGGTGTTCCTCGCAACGTGGATGCCGTTGTCCTCGCACTAGAAAATAATGAACTGGGTCTCTCTGGTGACCAGGCTGTTCAACTCCACATTTGTAGCTCTGAGCAAATGGTGTACAAAACCTCCTCGACAGAAGAGCCTGCGAAAGAGGAGGCGCTCCTAAGTCAGTCGGCTGCTCTCTCGCCCACAGGCAGAGGAGCAGAAGAGACTCTGTCAGATACCGATCTGGAGCAAGACAACTTGATGACCGACAGCTTGCTTTCCTCCGCCCAAAAAATCATTAGCTGCAGCCCAAATAAAAAAGGCCACGTTAATGTCATAGTTGAACGTTTGCCGAGTGCCGAAGAGCCTGTCTTACAGAAGCCTTACTCTATGGACACTGACATTGAAGCTGAGAAGAAAATAATCTCTGAGCAAGCTCGTGTGGCACGCGATGGGGATGTTTATCATATGGACAAAAGCTCTGTGGAACTCGAAGAAGTTATAATCGGATGGAGCAGCGCAGAGAAGAAAGATGGCGATTTAAACCCTGGTAGAGCCAAAGCAGCAGATGAAAACGCGCCTCCCACCAGAAGAAGAACAAATTCGGAGTCCTTGAGGCTGCACTCCCTGGCTGCCGAAGCGCTTGTCACGATGCCCATCAGAGCTGCAGAGCTAACCCGGTCAAGCCTCAGAGCTTTCGCCGAGGCAAATTCTATAGGTTCAGAGGCTGGGCAGAGGCCAGCTGACAACAGCTACGTCGCCCATTCTAAGCTGGTGACCTCTCTTAAAACAGAGGAATTGGCAGGCCTGAACCAAACGGACTGTGCTTTCATGGAAATACAGAAGGATAAGCCAGAGCTGGCTGAAGGTCCCATTAAAATGGGCATCAGCATGTCCCTTCTCACCGTCATTGAAAAGCTGAAGGAGAGGACGGACCAGAACGCTTCCGACGATGACATTCTGAAGGAGTTGCAAGACAACGTGCAGTGCCAACCTGCAGCCGATGCCAACGTGCTCGGGAGCAACCTGGTGGAATACATCCCCAATGTGGATCGCCCCTTCCGATGCCGCCTGTGCCACTACAGTAGTGGCAACAAGGGGTACATCAAGCAACACTTGCGGGTGCATCGCCAGAGGCAGCCCTATCAATGTCCTATCTGTGAGCACATAGCAGAAAACAGTAAGGATTTGGAGAACCATATGATCAACCACTGCAAAACCCGAATGTACCAGTGCAAACAGTGCGAAGAATCCTTTCATTATAAGGTGAAGTGTTTTTACTTTTGTGTTTGCTGGTTTTTTTTACTGTTTCTTGATTGCTCTGAACTGTGTGAGCCAGAGAAGTTGCAGCTTGTCATGACAGGCTTAACTGGGGCAGTCAATTGCAAACAGTCGATGATGGTTGGTTGCCAGAAAGGTCCCATTGAGATTGCTAGCACTGGAGTGTCTGGTGCTGCTCAGTGCCTGAGTAATGGCCTTGGAATCAACGACTGGATTTGTCAAAACCTGTAAGTCAGTTCAGAAGTGGGTCAAGGAAGCATAAGGGTCAGAACTTTATTTCAGCCTCTTCAAAGCTGGAGTTAAGCCTGTAGTAATAAGGCAGGTAGAACTCTGAACTCAGCCAATAGACGCAGCAATTTTGGAAAACCAAAACCATAGCATTAACCCCCCCCCCTTTTTTTTTTTAAACCAAGGGACATACCTTTTAACACTTGAGTATCTTAACAATTCCTGTGTCTGAAGAGGAACGTAACAATTCTGATTGTTATATGCCATTTTTTTAAAAGCAGCTTAAGTGCTATACAATAAACTATATAAATAGAAAAATTACAAGAAAAGCCCAAGTTACCAGTATATCATCAAGTTAAAGCCTAATAATAAAAAGTTAGAGTGCATGACTATTCTACCATGTTGGGGTACAAACCAGGGTCTTCCTACAGTTCTTGGTGGAGTGGTGGGTGGGTGGAACCTTGTTACCTATTTATTAGACCAGGTAATGGTAATTCTACTTTGTGGTGCTCTTCTAAATCTACGGAGCTCATTCAAATTTGGGCAACTGAAAAGTCTGCTTTCCCATTATTCCTCCTTGAGTTGGAAACTGTGTTTCTCTCTTCACCCCCATGCAGTTGGTTAGTGATCATGTGTATTGAGCTCCTCTTTAAAAATCTTCTTGATTTGTATTGTCATTTTGTTTGGCTGCCTGACAGATAAATAATCACAGACGATGAGAGTTCAGTATGGAGGTTCAGCCACTCCATATTTGCACCCTTTTAAAAGACGGTACTCCTGTTTGCTTTGCAGAGTCAGCTTCGAAGCCACGAGAGAGAGCAACACAGCCTTCCAGACCTATACTCGATGCCCCCGTCTGACAGCCTAATAACTTGTAGCAAAGTGGATGAAAGAGTCGGTACTGTCTGTCTTTTTCACTCTCTTAGTGATAACATTGGGCCAGTTTAAAAAGTTGAGCTCAACATGCTGGAGGTTCTTGAGAATCCCTCGGCTGTGGCAGTGACTTTTAACTGTTAGTGGATGAAAGAGTCGGTACTGTCTGTCTTTTTCACTCTCTTAGTGATAACATTGGGCCAGTTTAAAAAGTTGAGCTCAACATGCTGGAGGTTCTTGAGAATCCCTCGGCTGTGGCAGTGATTTTTAACTGTTAAAAGCCAATGCTACATTCATTTTCCCAGTCGCCCATGGTACCTGAGCAGCAGCACTGCCACTGCCAGGAATATGCAGCATTGGTATGCAGATAATGATATGTGCAACAGATATGGTATGGGGCTGTTAAGGGTAGCACCTGCTTCATGGAGAATCACCAGAGGAAAAAGCTTTTCAGCAGTTGCCACATAGGGCTTTTAATCACTTGATCGTATAGCACAGCCTTCTGCAGCTCCAGCCCTCTGGATGTTTTGGACTACAACTCCCATCATTCCTGGTCATTGGGCGTGCTGGCTGGGGCTGATGGGCATTGTAGTCTGGAACATCTGGAGGGCACAAGATTGGGCAAGGCTTTTGTAAGGCCTTCCAACTAGGCAAACAGTATGGAAAGAAGCTTGTTCCTCCCTTTGCTACTGTCCACATCTTTTTAGAGAAGCGTGCCTTTTACCTGAAGAGCCTCTGAATCAAAGGGAAAGGATGCCAATTTTTCTTGATGATGCATCCCTCCAAAATAAACAGCAAACACCTACGCCCTGCCTCAATGCTTAATGCAGGTTTTTATTTTAAAACCTGGGATTTGGAAGTATGACTTGACTGAACATGTTCCCCCTTTTAATAGCATTCATTAAATGAGAATTTAAGCTTTCTAAAGTAGTTTGGAAACTCTTTGCAGTCAAATTATGACACGATTGCAGGAAGGAAGCCCTCTTGTCAAACAGATGTCGTCTCTATAAAACAGCCCAAACCCAAGAAGTTTATGGCACAGCATCTGTTTATGCACGCGTTAATCTGAGCGGGAACATTTGTTTCATGTTTATGAAATCATCAGCGCCCCTGTTCATCGCGGCTGTGCTAGAACGTTAAAGGGATCTTTCTGCATATGATTGAATTCTAAATGTCTAATAATGTAGGGCGATTGTAATAACATGCATTACAGGAACACCTGCTTTTAGTGTTGGTTTGAAACCAGTCCGTTTGTTACACACCACAGGGCTTGGCCTTCCTTCACTTCCTGCCCTCCCTTCCGAGGATAAAAGCAGTTCCCAAACC
Organism: Podarcis cretensis; assembly: GCF_951804945.1. Taxonomy (NCBI): domain Eukaryota; kingdom Metazoa; phylum Chordata; class Lepidosauria; order Squamata; family Lacertidae; genus Podarcis; species Podarcis cretensis. Next base: position 64,183,182 of record NC_137177.1, read on the forward strand.
TGTGACTCTAAAGCATGTAGTAAAAGGCAGAGTTGTGTTTTGTAAAACAACAAATCTTAGTGACATAATTGCATATAAAATATGGTGGTTTTAGTGATCATTAGGCAATATATTTTTATTTGCCTACAAATGTTATTTCCTTCATTGTTATTCAATTTAGATAAGAAATGGCTTAATTATTTACCAGGCTGGTCCAAGGCAACTTAGCGTCCTAAGACACAGCACTGCATGATCCAGGAGCAATTCCCAGGACCCCCTTAATGAGGATGCTGCAATGCAACAACTAGGATCTTGAGAAGGACCTCTCATATTGTAGGTTTTCTTGGGCACTCTTAATAGTAAGACCACCCTAAGTATCTGCTTTGATCACTTGTGTGGTTGGCCCAGACCTGATTATTTTAAAAGAAAATATGTACAAAAAATCCTGAATTAAATACCTTCCAGAACCAAAGCTGCAAGCCAAATCAAATGTGTGAACCAAACTCTACTCAGCTGTTAGTATTGGGAGGTTAGAACCTAAGCAGGATCAGATTGTGCTGAAACAAGATCTGTCTTTCTGTTAAGGAAAATGATTTCTAAAAACTGTGTTGTATGTCATTTAGGGGATAGGATTTCAGTCCAGAAACTTTACAGATGCGACATTTGTGATTACACAAGCACAATGTATGTTGGTGTGCGGAATCATAGGCGGATTCACAACTCCGATAAGCCATACAGGTGAGCATATCTCTGGGGTTTTCTGTTACAGCTGGAATTTTTTTGATGTGTTTTCTTGCAGCTGTCAATTCTAAAGTTAGAACACAGTGGGCGATTTGAAATTGCCTAATTTTGAAGGAGTGTGTCACTTGCTACCAATTTACTCTGACAGTCACTTTAGAATCCACTGACATCAGTACAGTAAGGACCTGCAAGTAATGCATATTGAAATACCTGGTAAGGAGGTTCCTAAAAGCAGAACTGGAGCATTCTTGGGCCATATCCCATCAACCAGAGGACTAACAGCTGCCGGGTTATGCTAGAAGAATGTGGCTTTTTCCACCTGTTTTCAGAAAGGTCTGAAAGTTGAGGTAGAAAATATTCAAAACAAACAATAAGCAGATTTATCAAGTCTTTAATGTTTCTTTTTAAAATTCAGCACAGTTTTCCAGGAAACTCTTACCATTTGCATGATTCATCTGAAAGTTTGCCATTTTAAACTTCTAGATGGATAGAGCCATATTGATTGAACCACATGTTTAAGCAGACAGCTAACACCTCCAGGGGCCCTTAACCAACGACATTTTCATCTGAATAGCAGGCAGCCACCATTTACTTGACTACTGCACTGACGGATTCTAGAATGAATTATGATTGGCCAATTTGCCTCCTTGTCCGCCCTTCCGCAACGTCCACCTCAAAGATGGTCTTGTCAAGAGGGTGAGGTTGCTGGGAACCAATTCCTTCTTTGTTTTCCTTCAGGTGTCGAATGTGCGACTTTGCCACAACAAATATGAATAGCTTGAAGTGCCATATGAGGCGCCATCCACAGGAGCACCAGGCAGTGCAGCTAATGGAGCAGTTCAAGTAGGTAACTGACTGCTTGGCAAGCCGGTGGCAGCTGCGGCCTTGTTAATACGGATAGATTGAAGTTAAGATCACCAGACGTTTGCTAGAGATCTCTCACAAATTGCTTGGTTAAGGGATCATATCTGCCTTTGTATCTTGCTGCTGTTAGAGCCTGGTACTCTGGAGGCTCCAGAAAACCTGTAAAAAAAACAACAACAACCCAGAAGTACCAGAGCTCTGGAAAACATAGGGGTCTCCCTCAGAATATTTGACTGTAGATACTTAGTAGTGAGGAAAATGGGCTGCGTATGTGCTTGGCCTGGTACGTGAAATGTTCTGGGCATGGTTCCAATTTGTTCCAAATTAAATAGGCCTTGGAGAAGAAAAGATGGAAGTTGAATTTTATATAAAAAAAAAAAAATTAGTAAAAGTTGACTGTGACCTCTCATTCTAGGTCAGATTATTTGTCCATCTATCCTGGTATTGTCTAATCACTGACTGGCAATGACTTGCCAGCAGAGGCCTTTCTTCGCACCTTCTACCGGAACCTTTTTATTTGGAGATGTGAGGGATTGAATACAAGGCCTTCTGCATGCACAGCATCACTGAGCTGTTGCCCCTTCCTTAGTTCCACAGAGAAATCTGTTTAGCAAGGTTCAGGGCAAATACTGTATTCTTTTAGGTATGCTCCAGTGCATCTAACCATATGTTAAATTCTGAGAATACTTGATATACTACAAATTTCTTTAATGTGTGCAATTTCTCCCTCTAGCTTTTTATTACTTTGGCCTTTTTAAATACCTATTAATTCTGTTGTTATTGCCTAATGAGACTATGTATTAGTTCACCACGTTTGACAGACTTTATAGCTTTGGGTATACTTTTTGGGGTAGAAATCTTTAAAATATCACATAAAAATGCAGTGACAGCTAAACTAAACTGGGATAGAAATCAAAGGGTGTGCTGACCTTTTATAATTTGACCACATTTTGGGTAAGACATGTTGACCCCTTCTTCTTTCTCTTAATCTTTTCCCCCCTTCAGATGTTCGCTTTGTGGGTATGAGTGTAGCCATCCCCCTTCTCTCAAGTCTCATATGTGGAAGCACGCAAGTGACCAAAACTACAACTATGAACAAGTGAACAAGGCTATTAATGATGCAATTTCACAAAGCAGCAGGTGTGTGCGCATTTTAGGGTCACTATACCTGTAATATAGAGCACTATCTTAACAATTTGCATAGCAAGTCAGTTGCTTTAAGCAATATAGTTACTTAAGTTGTTGGAGTCTGGGGGGCATTGTGATTTCCCTGCTGGAAGCTCTTTTGCCAAACCTCCCACTTTCTCTTTACACTTGGGGGAAATTTTATAAGCTGTTTAGAGATTTGCTGCACAGTAGTGAAAGGGAGGGAAAGGGCTGGCGTACAAGTGAGAGATGCCAAAAGCAACTTGTACATACATTGAGCCCTGCAAACAGATCCTTAGACATTCTGTATTGCCATTTTCTTAGAATTTCTGTACTAAAAAGTCAACTACTTTCTTCCTTTCTTAGGTTCCCAGGTCAGCTGACTGGGAAGGCGACCGCTGATGGTTTATTTCCTTTGAAAAGCAACTCGGAGGGCTTGTCCTTTTCGGACTCCTCTAACCAAACTGCTGACAAAACCGTGAATTCTGATGAAAATCAGAATCCTACTTCCACAACTAATACCTCATGCAATTCAGACAAAACTGTCGGTCTGCCTCACCTTGGCACAGAATACTGCGTCCTGCTCTTCTGCTGTTGCATTTGTGGATTTGAGTCCACCAACAAGGAGAACTTGTTGGACCATATGAAGGAACATGAAGGTGAAATCATAAACATAATTCTGAACAAGGACCACACAGCAACTCAGAGTGTAAGATAGGTGAAGCTGCTGCTTTAAAGGGTTTCATAAAGTGCTGTTTTCTTGTGTTCTCTTTACATCACCCGAACTACTTGCTAAAGCGAAAACTGTAAGTAAAAAAATGCAGTGATATTTCTAACGGTTGGAATGTTATTTATGTCAACAAGAAAATGGATTTATTTCACAAGCTCTTGAAGTAACTGAACAGTAAATACTCCATTTAGGGAAAGGTCCGCTGAAACCATTATCCTCAACTGACAGAGCCGTTTTCAATGCCTATTGCTAATCTAAAGCTTAGCCATATAATAGGAATTTCACACTAATGTGTTACCTTAAGGGGTTTAATCTTACTGCCTCAAAACTAGCTAAAGGGGGTTAAATTCATTTTAGGTAAATTTTTAAAAACTGACATGACTGACTACATCTATGAAGCAGCATTTCCAGAAAGGGAGAGGGAGACTTGAGTGACTGCTTAGGCCTTATGGTTCCTCAGTTACTGCTTCTTCTTTTTTTAGAAAAGATAAAAATATCTGTATCTTCCTGCTGATACAGGCATCATAAAAAAGTAGCAAATTGTTTGGCTTAGGTTATTTATTTCAGTATGAGATGCTGAGAATGTATAAATAAGTCTTGATGAACCTTAATGGTTCACCAGAACTTTCTCATATCTCTCTCTATAAAATCAGGCATTTCAGAATGCTAGAAGTGCCATAACTTGGATCAGAGTGGGTAGGAACAAGTGGTCTTAGCTAAACTTTGAAGGGAGGTTTACCTCTTTATTAAATAATATTTAACACGTCAAAATCCAGTTTCTTGAGTACACAGAAATCTGATGAAACCTCAATGGAAGTTACTAGCTTACCCCATTGTAACATTGTTATAAAATAGCCACTAAAACCACTTCATTCACACTTGTTTCTCAAAAGGAGCTGTTTTCATGCCTTCTAGAATACCTTGAGTTCCTGTCTGTGGTTTCAAGCTTCAGCTGCTTAACTGCCATTGACTTCAGTGGAAGTTCAGCAGCCTCCAATGTTATTTTTCTCTTGAAACTAGTGTTGTTTCATTTGGGTGGAGCCCTCTCCCAGTTCTTGCCATATTGCTGCATTTCCCTTTACTCTGGCAGTTCATTGCTTGTAAGCAGATTTGTACACAGATATGCATTATTTTCAGACAGCTGCAGAACTTTAAAAAATGTATTTATTATACATTAAAAGCTCAGCTTTCATGGTGCTAATTGAGTTTGGGTCACCCCCTACCCCTCAAAATTTCTGAACTGTGAAGTTGGACCAATGGAAAATATTTTGTGTCATTTTTAAAGAAGCTTTAAATGCAAAAATATTTCAAGGCATTTTGTAGAAAATCCAAACTAGAATCCCTGTTATTATTCAATCTGTTACTTGTTTCTAAACTAGGTGCATTTATAAAAAGTGAGTGCGTAAATTCACTGTACAACAAACTGTACAACAACCAAATTTATTTTAAATATGAGATTGAAAATGTGGATTGTTTTGTGTTCTTGAGAAATATAACAAACAGGGAGAAATTGAGAAGGTGCTATATTTCACTTTCTGCTATGAGCTCTTTTAAGACTGAACAGAATCCAATTGGTCACAAACCTTGATGAAATACTTCTGGCTACTACTGTTACCTTTGTATTCAGTCCTTGCATCAGTATTGTATCCTCAACCTGATGTGCTTAGAAACAGGAAATTATTGGGCAACTATTTAATAGCTGAGCTCATACAAAGCTTTATCAACATTCCACCTCCTATCTGTCTATTTACTGCAATTAGTGGAAAGCTTGGTAAAAATTACTCTGTTTATTTTAAATGTTTCATTTCAAAACCATGGCGAAGGCTCTTTGTCACAAACCTTTACTTTGTTTTGTTTTTTTCCTTAATGGATCATGCCTGTCTGTTACACTACAAGAAAATTGTGAAACCACGAGCTTATAAAACTAAATATATTTTTATTGAAGTTACGTATTGATTTTTAGGCATGTAAAGCTTTTTGCAGGAATACAATATGTGAAGAACAATTGAAATGAATTGGGGAGGCCAGGCAAGGTGCATATGTATTCAGAAGGTTCTTTTCTTACCATTTTGTATATGTAATCTTCCATTACTGTTAAATAGTAAAGGGAAGTATTTTTTTAATTTTTTTTTAGCGAACTAACTATAGTCTCAATACTTAAAAGTTTGATATTACCTTCAATTGCACAAGAAAAGCATCCTTTTTCCCCCATTTTAAAGCCCATGGGTTGCTATCAGTTCACTCTTCAAATTTACACACTTGCCATGTAGCAGACTTGAGGCTGAAACCAGTTTGTTGATCATGTTACCTATCTTGGAGTGTGAGCTGTTTGGATTTAGGGAGTTTTTGTTTAGAGCACTTTTTCAGACATACTGCATGTCTTCCCTCTGTTTTAGGATTTTAAAAAGATAAACACATACTGCTAACTATAGTGTTTTATTTCTTCCCCTGCCCCCATTTAATTTATGGAGAAGCAGATTCAGTGCTCTGTTCTGTTATGGGCGAAAAGCTTCCATTTATACTTCTGGCTGCAATTCCAATATACACTTGCTTGAGAGTAGATTGCATTACACTTGCATTATTCCCATAGAGATGTGCTGTGGATGACATCCTAACAATGTTCATCCTGTTGTTCTCAATGGGAGAAAACTTTCAATGGATCAGCACTGCACTTGTTTGGGCTGGTTAGGATTAATTTAGTGTGTGATGCAGGCTAGTAGTAGGAAGGGCATGAGGGCAATGGGATCACAGCTACCCCACTCTTAGGCCCACTGGGCATCTGAACATAAAGTAATATTTATATAGGACTGGCAAACACACAATTAAATGATTGCAGGTCCAGATTATGATCTTATTATTCTATGAAATGTTTACCTGTGTGGTTTGGGCTTTCATGTGCTTTGGCACATGTCCAACTGATGGGCATTTTGGTTGGTGTAGAGGTAAGATTAGTAGACAGGGCATGGGGTGGGATGATTCTCTTCTCTTGTTTCCCATCCCCATAATCTGACCATATTTTATTTTTCTTAACCAGCCCTTTGACTGTAGCATAAGCAACTTATTTGGAAACATGGTGTTGGAATCAATGGAGCTTGCTTCCAATTAACTGTGGCTTCAACAGCTTCACCAATAGAGGCTGTATTCCTTGTTCTTAGCTTGAAAAAACATTGTGGCATTCAGCTAGTTGCTGCATTTTTAAAGCACTTATTTAATCATTTAAAATGAAACTGTACAGTTGGTGCTCAAAGTAATGTTAAAATATATTTAATAGAAATGTGCATTTGATATTCATGGGCATGGGTACATATATTTTTTTAAGAAAAAGGAATTGTAATACTATGGCACTGTTTTTTATAGCCAAAGTATAAAACTTTTAGAAAACTGACATGTAAAAGACTGTAGACCTTGCATTATCTGACTGACAGGATGACTTACTTTATAAGATACTTTCCCGCACATTAAGCTGCATGCCTTAAGTTCTCTCTAGGTTTGTCTTGTTTGGAAACTACGGAAGCAAACTTTGTAGTACAACTTTGACTACCTTCTGAAATACTGTACATTGTTAGAATAATTTATTTTGCTTTACAGAAGTTTTGTCATGTATTGACTAATTGTATTTTGGTAATAAACTCCTTTGTTAAACACATCAATATTGTGCCCTCGATTGTATATGCTTTACTGAACACAAGAAAGTTAGCTTGTAAATATAGCCTTTCTCTTTGTTTAAAAATGCACACATATACCGAAACATACTAAAAGAGCCAGTGTAGACTATTGAATGAATACCTGGGGTATGAATCAGTGAATCTACAATTCAAAACATTGCATAAACTCCCCAAGTTTCCTGAATTGCTTATCTAGGTTACCCTAACCCTCCTCCCCGCCCCCAATATGGGGTGACCTACTTTAGCAGGTGGTTCTAAAGAATGGCTGTGATAATATATGTCGAGACTCTTGAACACCAAAGCGCTATATAAATGCTGTTTTGTATCACCTGCATTCCTCCCAAGCCATATACTGACCATGGATGGTGATGCCTTTGAGGTTTAATTAAACCACCTGTTTGTGTTGCCTGCCTAGGACAACAAAGGGAGGGCAAGGGGCTTGCTGAGGATGCTCTGTGTTCAATGAGCTGTGAGCCGTAAACTGAGAAAGGGATATGCTTCCTGTTTTTCTAGTGAGCCTAATTTAGCACTTTGCTTTCATGTATGATAGGCATGTAAAAGTTGACTATGAACTGAATTATAGTTGTCATGTTAGGGGATTCTTCAGCTAACTTTTTTTAATTCTCAATTACTACATGTGTCAGAGCTTTGCAATATCTGTAAAAACACATTACTATGGTCTGTGCATACCTTACCAGTTATTTGGGACTTTCTTGTGTAAGGCAGCCTCCTGAGACAAACTTGATTGGTCACAGAGAGTAAGAACACAAAGGGAGACGGATCTTCTGATCACCGTTTCCGTGTTCTATGACACAAGCTCTCACAAACTGAACATTTGGCAGAAACGTGATGCAATTCTATTTAATTTGAAAAAAAGTATATCCTATCTTCAAGGTGGCTTATAATTTCAATTAAAATCCCTATAAACAAAAACAAGCAGTTAAAAATTGTCAAATATGGTTGAAGTGAATTACTATTTAAAAAAAAACACACTTGAGTGAATGGGACAAGTTTGGCTTGGCATCCCAAAGCTATTCATGACAGAGCTGGTCTAATCTCCTTGGAGAGCAAATTCCAGAGCCAGGAAGCCTCTTTGAGATAATCCTCTGGTAGCCACCAACTTAATCCCTGAAGAAAAAGAGTATTAGAAAACCAGTAAGTAAAGAATATAAATAAATGTTAAAGCATATCTAGCAGTGAAGTTCCGCACTATATTCGTGGGCCTAATTCTGCTCTAGTAGTCCCACAATACCGAGTCACAAAGGTTTGAACATTTTCATGAATCACACTTGCCGAAGCAGAGAGGTTCAAGGAACTTTGCTAGATGGGTGTGGCTCATTTTTCTCCTTTAAGAACTGCCCTTCTGGATCAGACCAAAGACCTATCTCATACAACACTTGGTTTTCATTCAATATTTTTGTTTTGCCAGGTATTCCCAAACTGGTCCATTCAGGTGGCCTGTGGTGTGTATGTGGCTTTGTGGTTGAAGATGGGAGACAGCACAGCACATCCATTGCATTAAATGTTCATAGTGATACTTATTTTTTATTTTATTATTTTATTCCTTACATTTCATTTTATTGTATTGAAATCTGAATTCGATAGAATCCAAATTGTACTACAATAAACCAACAATATATAGGAATTAAAAGAAGCAATAAAAATAAAAGTAAAAATCATAGCGTCTAGCACAGTGCATTACAGTTGCTACAAGAGGCAGAAACATTAAGTGCTACACGAAGCCCTCAGCAGTTTTCAAGTGGTCCATGGCAGAAAAAGTTTGGGAACCACAGCCCTAATAAATAAAATGGGGGCATGAAGAAAACAGCTGTTTGTCCTCCAGTATACTGTCTACTGGAGCTCTTGAGACAAACGGAGATGTGGGGGGATGGAAGGCCTTTAATATGTATTCATTTACTGCATTTATATTCCACATTTTTCTCCATAAAGCTCAAGGTGGCTTATATGGTTATCCCCCTCTTATTACTAGACCTTGAAAATTACAGGTGGTGGCAGTGGCAGCTAAGGAGCTGGGCATCTAGGAACATAGTTTTAATTATTAAAAACTGTGGGGAATGCCAGTACATCCTAGTGGTCTGACATAAGGTTACCAGACGTCCCCGTTTCCTAGGGACAGTCCCCGGATTTACAAATTGGCCCCCTGACAAAATCCATCTATTTAGTAGGAAGTTGAAAAGTGTCCCGGGATTCATTGAAAAAAATCTGGTAACCTTAGTCTAACATGATATGAGAATGATGACAGTGGAGACTGCACTGCATCAGCAAAGGATGAACTGATAGATTTAATTGAAGTGGGAAAGGCGTCCTCTGAAATGAAAGTGACAGAAAAATAACCTGTTTATTCCTGCAGACTTTTCTTTCCTTTTTTTAATACTGTTTTTATTTTCGTGGTACTGAAGATAAATTTTGAGAAAACAATTGTTGCAACAGTAAACAACAAGTAACTTGTCCTGATAAAATTACAGACTTTTATCATGTCATGTGTTAAAAGTTTCGTTTGGTTACTCTGAGCTGCATAGGACTGAGCTGCAACAATTGGAAATGTCTCCAAAATGATCCAGTGAAACCAGAAATTCCTTTAGCCTCCATCTTGGTGCAGAGGTAGCACACGTGGTGCCCTCCATATGTTGTTAGGCTGAAACTCCATCATCCCACTCTGAATTTCAGAAGGAGGGTCTCTTCCAGCCCTACCTGGAGATATCTTTGGGGATTGAACCTGGGATCTTCTACATGCAAATCTCAACCACTGAGCTACACCGCTTTAGCTGGAGACATCTTTGGGGATTGAACCTGGGATCTTCTACATGCAAATCTCAACCACTGAGCTACAGCCCTTTAGGGGACTTGGTGTAGACTGAGTTTCCTGACTGGCAGCAGCTCTCCAGGGTTTCAGAAGGGGATCTCTCTCCCCAGCTGTACCTGGAAATGCCAGAGATTGAACTTGGCACCTTCTGCATGCAAAGCAGACGCTCTACCACCTGAGCTATGGCCTTTCTCCAAAGACATACAAGAACACAGGAAGCTCCCTTATGCAGAGTCCGACCAATGGTCCACCTAGCTCAGTGTTGTCTACACTGACAGGCAACAGCTTTTCAAGGTTTCAGTTGGGGAGGGGGTCTCTTCCCAGCCCCCAAACCCCACCCTTATCTGGAGATGCCAGGGGGCACTGAACCCAGAACTTTCTGCACCCAAAGCAGGTGCTCTCTCTACCAACTGAGCTGAACGCCACACGTGCCCTTTATGGCCTCACAGTCTCTCTCCGCCCAACCTACTTCACAGGGTTGTTGTGAAGATCAAATCAAAAGGGGGGGAGTGTGTGTTCGCCACCTCGAGCTCCTTGGAGGAAAATGTGGGTTTTAAATACAAATCATGAGGGACAGAGGGGAGGAGGGGGCGTCGGGAAACCCCTCCCCCTAGAAACCCCCCCCCCACACACAAACCCCCATCTTCCTCTTTCGTGCCCACACACCTCCCCGCCTCTAAGAGCCCCTCTCTCCCCCCCCCGCCTCACAAGCGGGAGGCGCCTCGCTCCGCCATCGCCTCCCGCCTCCCTTTCCCTCTCCCGCCTTCGTCCCTGAGGGAGGCTGAGGCGGCGGCGGCTCCATTCCTCCCTCCGTGACACACCGGGGCCGTCACCGCATGTCTGCCCGCCCCCCAGTAGGTAAGGGGCTTCGGGTGGGGATGGGGGAAAGGGGTCCCCTCAGGGCTGGCGGGAACACGCTTGGACCCGGAGAGCGAGGCCAAAAAATAAAAAAGGACGAGGCCGTGCTGGCGGCTGAGGGGACGAGGAGGAGGAGGCCTAGGCCGCCCCGCAACGCCCCCCCCTCCCCAGCCCCTCGTGGGTGCCTCGCCTGGCCCACCCAGCGCACCCTGAGGAGGCTTCTTCCTCCTTCCCCGCTTCCCCGGCTTTCTCCGAAGGACGCCGTTTCTTGGCACAAATCTCAGCCCCTCCCAAGGCGGGGGGACGGGAGAGAAGAGGAACGACGCCTGTATATACATTGTTCTAATTCTGTCGGTGTTTGTGTTTTTAAAACGGTTTTCCTCATTCTCTCCCCCGCCCCACCCCCCGCCTCTATGCTTTGAGCTCTTTCTGCTTTATCTGCAAGCCGCCTGGAGCCCCTGCCAGTGGGGAGCGGAGGGGAGACTGGTATCGAAATAAATAGGAACAGGAGATGGAGGCTCCCCAGACAGACAAAACAGACACGTGCGCCTGTTTTTATGGAGGGTTTGGGTTTGGGGAAAATAATGCACTGCCGACACTTTTCAGCATGCCACCTGTCTGTTTGTGCATGGCGATATTGGTTTGCAAGAGGGGGGGTGGGTATGGGGTCCCACCACCCCAGCTCAGGGGAGAAGCATCTACTTGGCATACTGAAAGGCCCAGGTTCAGTTCCTCCCCAGAATCCTGGAGAGATGCTGCCAGCCAGGGTAGATAGCACTGAAGCAGATGGGTCATTGATCTTGCTCTGTATAAGGCAGCTTCTGATGTTCCTAAGGTCCCAGGTTCAACCTGTGGCATCTCCAGGTAAGCCTGGGAGAGATACGCTGCGTGAAACCCCTGGGAAGCTGCTGCTAGTCACTGTAGACTGCACAGAGGTAGATGGTGCATTGGTCTGACTCTGCATAAAGAGGTTTCCTATGTTCCTATACAGTGGTACCTCCGGGTTACATACTTAATTCGTTCCGGAGGTCTGTTCTTAATCTGAAACTGTTCTTAACTAGAGGCACGCTTTCGCTAATGGGGCCTTCTGCTGCCGCTGCGCCGTCAGCACACGATTTCCTTTCTCATCCTGGGGTACTAGTTCTGGGTTAGTGGAGTTTGTGACCCAAAGCATTTGTAATCCGAAGTGTTTGTAACCCGAGGTACCATTGTATGTCTCTGGGGTCAATGGAAGAGCATCTGTTTTGCATGCAGGTCACATTGAGTTCAACAGGACTTGTTCCCGTACATGTGTGTATAATTCATGTAATGAATTTTGGAGTTGACCCGTTTTTTTGAAAATTCGATAATAGCCGTATTTCCACACACTCCTTTCCCCACTGCTTGGTCTGGTGGTCATGTTTATTTGATCACCCAGGCTAACAAACCCACATTTATTCAGTGTGTGTGTGTGTGTGTGTGTGTGTGTTTCCTTTCTGGCAAAACTAGAAAAGACATGCTGCCTTACCCTGAGTCATAGTGTTGGTCCATCTAGTTCAGTATTGTGTACACTGACTGGCAGTGGCTCTCCAGGATTTCACACAAGAGTCTCTCTTGGCTGTACCTGGAGATGCCGCAAATTGAACCAGGGATCTTCTGCATGCTCCACCACTGGCCCACCCCACAACTCAATGGGATTTACTCCCAGGTAAGCATGTATAGCAGGGCTGATGAACCTTTGCCTCTCCAGGATGAACCTTCGCCTTTTTGGATCACAGCTCCCATCAGCCTTGACTATTAAGATGTAGGCTGTGGTTGATAGGAGATGTAGTTCAGTATCATCTGGAGGGCGAAATGTTTCCTGCCCCTGATGACTAGGATTGTAGCTTTGTAGTGTCAAATGAAGTAGACTCCAGTCCATTAAAGTTTCTGCCACAGTAAATCTGTGGTGCCCTGCATACTATTTTTACTGTGGAGAGATGGAACATATATCTCCTTATATCAAGTTTTTATTCCACTAATAACCGCTCTCCCTCCATGGAGCTCAGGGTAGCAAACGTGGTTCTTCTACTTCAACAGTCTGGCGGCCCAACAACAACCCTGTAAGTTAAATTAGGCTGAGAGAAAATGATGGACCCAAGTTCAGTCTGAGGGGAGATGGGACTCCTTGTGCTCATCTGATTTACATTGGAGCTGCTCACATGGAAGTTGCAAACTGTACCACTTGCATTTTCATGAGCTTAAAAAATGCCTTAAAAATATTTCTATCTGCTACAGAGACAGGCACATCAAGAGCCCCCTAAAATATTAGGAAATTTGCAAGCATTCATACTTTTGAATGATACTCTTAAACTATTCCAATGGGGAATAAATTAAATAAGCTATGTTTTACTCTGTGTCCTTTGCACTGTTATCTGCAAGTTATCTCAAATGGTTCTGTGCATTTGATAACAAAATATTTATTTTGCTAATTTATTTTTGACAAGTTGAAACAATATGATTATTTATTCTTGGATATTTTGCAAAAATAGCAAGACGGTAATTTAAGTGATGATTTCCTGCTATCTGTGAAATATATAGCCATATATTTTTGCATACATTTTAAGGGTGTTAGTAATGATAGAGTGTTAAATGTTTAATTGCTTCCATATTACTTTATGTATGTTTATTTAGGAACCAGTGCAAAGTATAATGTGTGAATATTACTGACATCATGACAGCTGTTAGACAGAGAAAGGGAATAAAAGCCACAGAAGTTCCAGAAGAGAGTGTATTCCACGAGAAGAACTGGAAACTTAATGGGAAAACTCTAGCTGGTAGGTCACGGTTATCCTTGTTCAATGTACTTAAGCTATAACTGCATGTGTAAGTAGAAAGAAAAGTGGTTATTATTCCAATTGAATTACATGGCTGAGTTTAGCCATTATTAGGATTCACCCAAATTCATTCTCTACTGGCATTTAAAGCTATCTTTGACTTCATGTACTTCCAGGATACAGTTATATTTAGGGAGCTATGTTTTGATTTCTTACTTTTTGCCTACAAAATATTTCATGCAAATATTTTTTTATTTGCAAATAAAGTTCAAGTAGCTTATCACAAACCCTAACTAGTTAGCACATAAAATATAATTTCTACTCAGTAGGCCACTAGAAATTAATGGTTTTCTGTTGGGTACGTTCATTAATCTGCTAATAAGTCAGTCACAGTTCTAGTATTTTTAGTTCCACTGAGTTTGATGGGTTTTCTAGAGTTTGGTATTGTGCTGCCCATATATCAAAACTAGAGAAGGTTGGTCTTTGTTTCAAATAACATGATTAATTGGGAAATCTGAGAAGAGGAATTGATTTGAAACCAATATAGTCTACATGGAGGAATAACTCTAAATGTAGTTATGGGCTGTATTTTCCCTTGGCATCACATTGTCTGTGGTTTTGCTGCTTTGTTGTCAGCAGGTAAATCACCTGTAATCGTGCACCATTATCAGGGACTGCTTTGATAAGTGCACATTTAGAGAAGAAGGCACGATTTAGATAACCCAAGCTTTAAAGTTAAAACAAGATTTTGGTGTGATTAATAAAGTCACCCTGCTTGTAATTTATTAGAAGGCATGCCACAAAGGATATTTCAAATAATTTCAGAATGAGAGGTGATGATTATCAAGACTATTTTGAGCTTATAAGCTTTTTACTGAACTCTATTATTGAGGAAGGGGCATAACACAAAGCAGATCAGAGCTTTCATAATGAGTACAAGAGCAATTAACTGTTCTTTGCAGAAGACGTAGCAAGCTTGAGAGAAAATAGTTAGCTCTGCCCCTTTCAGTGTTCCTGTCCTTCAGATTAACATCACTTAAAAGGGAATTACTTCGATCTAGACTAGAGAACCTGTGAATGGAAGGGAAATAGCTATTAGCACTGCTCCACAAATGCTTTCTGAAGAGTTAGAATCATAGAATTGTAGAGTTGGAAGGGACCACAAGGGTCCAACCCCCTGCAATGCAGAATTCCCCCCCCCCAACATGGGACTGCAACCCACAACCCTGAGAGTAAGAGTCTCATGCTCTACCGACTGCTACAGTAAACTATTTTGGACCTTAAGCTGCCCTCTATGTTGTGACTGGAACTGGGGGCAAAGTCCACTGCATGTGTATCTCATCGCAGATTCCCAATAAGGCCCAGGAGCAAAATGCTTTATCTATCTAGTGCTTGTCAATACCATACCCCACTGTGTCCTCAGTTGGCTTTGCCTGCCTGGAGTGTGTGTGTGTGTGTGTGTGTGTGTGGAAATCCCAACGTGTGTGGCTGGAATGCAGCCTACTTTACAAATGCAATGGATGTGACTTTTTTACACTAGCCCCATCCAGGTTGCCTGTGAGGGAATATGGCCATCCGAAAAATATTGCCCACTCGTTACAGAAGAAATATGCATATGCCCTAGATTTAAAGTGGAAGAGAAGGATAGAAAAAATTGCATAGATAGCTGCTTCTATATTTCCAGCAGAGGCCAGTAATAACCGTCTGCACTTAATGCCCATTATGAAGGAGATATCAGAGTATGGAGTTTTCTCTGTCTATCTGCTTAGAAGATTTCAGGGTTGTGTAACTTAGCATCCCCAATTCATTCCCTTTCACCCCCATCCACAACCAGAGCCTTTTCTCAATTCACCCACAGATGTTTTGTCTCAACTGTCTTATTTCAGTTGTAATTTCCCACAAATAGTTTTTTCCCCCCTTACTCTACCTGTTTAAATTATTAAATAAAAAATAACTTTCTCCTCCCTGCTGTTTTCCTTTCACTTTCCACCTCCATTCTGAATTAGGACTGCAATATTTTCTGCCATAGCAACATAACTGGCTGTTGCCCATTTGAGCTACCATGAAAAACTAGTGTAATTTTGATTAATATAGCAGCGAATGGAGTTTATTCACCCTGTACAGCACTAAGGTTGTTCTGAGTAGAAGGATGGAATTAACATGACTTCACTTAGGTTTGCTAATTTCAGTGGGATTTACTCATTGAGTAAAAGGATTGAATATAAAACAACCCTTGGTTCTTTTTAACAGCATTATAATAGATAGGTTCAATACATTTCTGCCTGTATAAGAGTTTGCACAAGTGAGAAGAAAATCTTGGGATTTAGCTCACTTGTCTCACACAGTGCCCTAGCACAATGCCTTCTTTGTGCAAAATACCCCCTTTTTCTGCATCTTTTGATACAACCCTTTTAAGAACCAGCTGGGTCAATTTAGTGCATTTTAGTGTAGATTTTGTTGTTTTATATTCTTTTGTGTACCACCTTGGGTGGATGTTTCTTTTGAAAGATAGGGTATAAATCAAATGAATACATTTTACATGTATTTTCCAGTGCCAGAACAATCCAAGAGAAATCAGTTTTCCCTCAGTTTTCTTTTTG
Organism: Podarcis cretensis; assembly: GCF_951804945.1. Classification (NCBI taxonomy): domain Eukaryota; kingdom Metazoa; phylum Chordata; class Lepidosauria; order Squamata; family Lacertidae; genus Podarcis; species Podarcis cretensis. The sequence goes on from NC_137177.1 coordinate 64,199,384, forward strand.
GAAATCTGTTCTCTGTTTATGATACATAAACCGTAGCCAACATCTGGAGTGGATACTACCATCCATTTCAAACATATTGGAGGAGTTGTTTTGTTTTTGTTTTTTAAAGATTTATTAGAACTATCTTCTGCAGGTGGAAAATTGTGGAAGAAACTTTCACTCATCGTTGGTGGAATCGTTGGCATATCTCTGGGAATCTTCACTTCTGTTTATGTTGCTACACTACATGAAAATGATCTGTGGTTCTCCAACATCAAGGTAACAGAATGACTGATTGCATGATTGGTTTCCTAAGGCATTGTTCACATTGTGGCTTTTCAGACTTTTTTCTGCCGAGCTGTCCACAACTACCATATCATTACCTTTTTCTACATTGTTGATAATTTTACTCTCTCCCACATCAACCACCGTTCTTATCAGGTGTGTCTTGAGGACATACTGAGGTAGTGGAAAGCAGATAGCAAGCTGAAAGTAGCAGCTATGTTGATTTGTTTTTTATTTGTTTATAATAAAGCATCCTGGATTGCTCAGACTGAATGGTGGTTGAACCATGAACTGTATATACACTGTTCTTTTTAATTGGATCTTACATTATTGAGGGAGGAAGGTTAAAGCTTTAATTTCCCTTCAGAGAAGTTTTTATTTTTCATGGGTTCCCACGAAATACCACCAGTAAAACAGAAACTGGAATGGACTATTTCACTATACCATATATTAAAATTGTGCCACCGTGTTAGATGTGACTTGGGCTTAAGCAAGGTTCTTAAGTTTCCAGTAGATTTTCCATTCTGACTACGGCAGGTTAGTATCATATACTGCAGTAGCAGAATTCATCATGTGGTACATTAAAGTAGTTTCATCTAATGATGTCATATTAATAGCACCTATTTTATCTTTGACTCTATTAGGAAAAACTCAATTGCAATTTATTGTCAGCCCCTGCAAAATAAATCAGGGCTGGATGTGATAGAAAATCTGCCAAGAGAAGAATGAAAATTTCAGTCAATAACTTGGTGCTATCAACACAGATTTTTTTCTATGAAGAGACAATAAATGATTTATACAGAATAGAGGGTTTATTAGGAACACACCTTTTGCTTCTTCCGGGTCTTGCAAGTCTGTAACATCTAAAAATGAATTTCTTTGAGTCTTGGGCAAAACAAATGTGTGCAATTCATTTAGGTCCTGTTCCCAAAGTCCTGGATAGGAAACTGAGGCACAGAAATAATGATTTAGTATAGTCAAGCTGAGAGTTGAACCCAATTTCCCATGCCATGATTCAGCTTTCCAGCAATAGAATTCATTATTTCTATTCCAGCAAAGTCTAATTTCAGTACATGGCTAGCTGTTGTATATAAATCCGTTGCTTTCTTCATTCATCAAAGCTGAATAAACACTCCAATCAGAGCAAATGGGCTTGAGGTTAACCAGCCAAGAGTTCTGTGTGTATTAACTGTGTTTGTTGACGGCATGCTGTGCAACCTTGGTCACGTTAATGCAGTTATCTGTATTGAGCTTTCACTTTTATGCTTAAGAAGATTTGCTACGTAATTAATTGGATTTTATTTTTAAAAGCAATATTCTTTTATTTCTTTTTCTGGTGCAGTTTTGGTTTTTATTAAGCAAGCAAACAAAGAAAGCTGAAATACTTTCTTGAGTGTATTACATTGGGTTCTTTTGAAAGACAGTATCAAGCTTTGTTTGATCTAGTTCCCAAACTCTTCACTGATGTGGGACCCCAGAGGCATTTTGTTGCAGCACAGGATTCAGTTGTTAGCCTTGTTCTCTGATTGGAAAGCCATTGCCTTTCCAAGATTCTCTCATGTGCCTGAATTCCAGACAATCACCCACAAGGCTTTTGGGCTCCAAAGATCACTGAAAAACCAGAACCTTTTATAGATGTGAATGTGTTGAACATAAGTAGAATATTAATTTTGGAAGTATATTTTTACATGACTCTGTTCAAAATACCTTGCAACTGATCATCCTTATCTTCCACATAGAACCAAAGAATTGTAGAGTTGGAAGGGACCCAAAGGGTCATCTGGTTCAACCCCCTGCAATGCAGGAATAATATATTTGTGCTGATGTGAGATTGAGTTGTGTTTACAGAGGGAGAAGAGTGCACAATAATGGGAGATGTTTAGCTCCTTGCCAGTTCTCCAGCCTTTTGAAAAAAGGTGAATCCCTAGTTGGAGAATATTGTAAAAGAATAAAAAGATACAAGGGACAAGAGCCCCTCATATTATCCTGACAAGGTCTATACAAAGCTTTCGTGTAGCAACAAAGCATTAGAAACAACTAAAATCCCCGACGGCAGTGCAAGTGAGACCACTGCAGAAGGGGAAGAAAGGGAAGAAAAGAGAGTTGGGTGAAATATTTTAAGTCCACCTTTTGGAGATTTCAGCTGAGCTGGGCCTCCCCTCCACAAGGTTCATAGGTCTGCCCTGCCATGTAGCATCATGATGGTGGCAGTGGGAGATGAAGGCAGGAACTGGTGTCTGAATAATGCAGCAAAATGTTTTAAAGTGTTGATCCTAGTGTGGAAGGGGGCATCAGTCCTTCACTCCAGACAGTAAAATGTCTTGGACTTCTCCTACTTAAGAACTACCTGCCCTGAGGGTAGAAGAGAAAAGTCAAAAGAGCCTTTTGGAGGGGCTGAATGGAGGGACAGTATACTCCCCCCTCCTCTGCTGGTCTGCTCTACTTCACCAGAGTGCCAGTATATGCTGCTTTTGCAGCTATGCCTTGAAACCTCCCCCCTCTTACACATAGTCCTGCAGCACTCAAGTTTAGGCTTGGTTGCAAACCTTGCTGCACCCCCAGCCCCCAACTCTTCAGTACAATGTGGGAAGGGGAAGTTTAACCCCCCTCACTCTACACACATACACACACACACACACACACACAAACACTCCCTCCATCGTTAGTGGCTATCTCCTCCATCCTACCCCCACAACCACTATTTTCCTGACCCTGAGAGCTAGTTTAGAGGTAAAAGGTATGTTAAGCACACATAACGTATTTTCACAGACCCACAAATTGTTTCAGTCATACTCCTGAAAGCAGCATTTCGTAAGATTCCCCCACCACCAACGTTCCATTTCTGACCCTGGAGTGCAGGGTATTTCCTGTTTCCCTCCTCAGGCTTTCACATTGCCACCAATTTTATTTCATACAGATGAGTTCTGTTTCTCAGGCTTTGCTGAGAAAGAAACATATACATGAGCAGTGGCGTAGCGTGGGGGGTGCAGGGGGGACCGGCCGCACCGGGCGCAACATCTGGGGTTAGGGGAAATCCACGGGTTAGGGGGTGCAAATCCACGGGTTAGGGGGCGCAAATTACTTGCCTTGCCCCGGGTGCTGACAACCCATGCTACGCCACTGTACATGAGGGAACATCAGGGGCTGGTTTGTACATGCAGCTTCTTTACTTGATGAGTGCAATAGCAATCAACATAATTCATGTGCAAAACATCCATCACACAGACATAACACCACAGATAGTATATTCCTATTGATAAAAGGGATTGGCTTGTCACCACCATAGATAATAATAAAATATTCAGTAGGCATTTTGTAGTTTACCTCCTAGTCTTCTGTAATTCCTGAAGGGAATAATAATAATGGAGCAGGGCATGACTGCAAATATTTTTGTACTTGCAGCTGATCAGATATCTCTAGAATAATGAAGAATTCACTTTTAATTGCTATATAAGCATCAGGAGTTTCAGCAAAGCATCATGGGGTTCATAGAGTCAAGACTTCATAAAAACAAATTACATATATATAGAATGTGTATAGTAGTATTATCTAAATATTAGCCTTGAAATTTCAGCCCATAGCTCTTGCCACTTTTATTGACATTTGAGACTCTAGGAAAAGTATGAATCGCTCTAAAATTGGAAATGTGTTGTGAATGAGGAAAGCAGATGTTATCTTCGTATGAAACAGATGTAAAGCAGTAGTGTTTACCTCGTAAAGTATGGCATTTGGTTGAATACAGCTGGTGCCAGGCTTAAAGATTAATCACGTTTGATACAGTCTTGCTAATTAGATCCCTTTCAGTGCCCAGCCCTCCAGAATCAATTCCAAAATGTTTCAGAGTTTTCAAGTTTTAATACTTTTTGTAGTTGTGGGACTACCATAGGAACTTGAGTCATATTACTCTGTCATTGTGAACTGATTAAACAGAGCTTGCAACTTTCAGTATTTCAGGTAATTTAGTGAACACCCACTGTTACCCACATCTTTCAGCACACTACATAGCATACCCAGTCATGTAAAGTTGACGTGTATTTAATCTGTCATTTTAGTTCATAAGTGTTGATTTTATTTATATTCTGATTTTTTAAAAAATAAATAAATTGACTTTTATTGATAATTTTAATGTATGCCTTATATCTCTGTAAACTTCTTCGGGGTTTTAATTAAAATTAAGGGGCATACACATTCTGTTAAATAAAAACAAGGTAAGTAACGTTTAAAAGGGTTGCAGTATGAACCACCTGTCATTTTCTCTTTCTCCATTGGTTTGTCTTGGGATTAATATTGTTTTGGATAATAAGAATATGACTGTGCTTTAATAGTAAGTTAAGACCAGGGGTCAGCAAACTTTTTCAGCAGGGGGCCAATCCACTGTCCCCTCAGACCTGGAGGGGCTGGACTATAAATTTTTTTGGGGGGGAGGAATGAACGAATTCCTATGCCCCCCAAATAACCCAGCGATGCATTTTAAGTAAAAGGACACATTCTACTCATGTAAAAACACACTGATTCCTTTACCGTCCGTGGGCCGGATTTAAAAGGCAATTGGGCTGGATCCGGCCCCTGGGTCTTAGTTTGCCTACCCATGGTTAAGACCATTTCAATCAAGCCTTTCAGTGCAGTAACAGTGATTGGGTTGACTAAGAGCAAAGTTTTGAAGCTGCAGAATGAGGCATAGAAGCCAACACTATAATCTAACAGTAAAAACAATAAAATAGAAACAGGTAAAAAGTACTTAAAAACAAGGGGTAGCAGTCCATAAAAGCCCCTCAGACTAGGATAACAAATGCTTGCTGGAATAAAAACAGTTTAGCTAGAAAGTGGGAAGACAAAAATTGGTGAGTCAGACAGTTGCTAGCTGCAAAAAAGTATAAATGCATTGAAGACAGTTTTCACAAAGTTTCAGACCTGTATTTCTTCCTAAATTTGGGTTTTCTAAATTTAAATTGACCAGTGACAGTTCTAAGAACACATCTGCTCACAGTAAGTCTGTTGGTAAAAATCCTTGGCAGCTGACCTAGGCTGATACACAGAAGTAATATCTAGGAAATCATGTTACTTCAGTTTTTCCTTGTGATTTTTGCAGATACTTTGGCTATGCAAAATGAAATGGAGGTTTCAGCTGCCTTTCATGTCTTTATTAGTTTACTTTTTGGACTAGAGCCATAGTTTTCTGGTAGATTTGGACCTTGGAGATCTCTGGACTTAAATCTCTGGTGTGCCACCAACTCATCAAAATGTCCTTGACTAATCCCAACCTCACTTCCCTTTTGGTTAACGTAGGAAGGATTGCATGGTATTACTATTGCATGGTATTGTTGCACTGAGGAATGAGGTGAGGATTAGAGAGCAGTTTTCCTCTATCTCATAAACTGCTATTGTTGCTGATCTTAACTATGTTACACTAATTTTATTAAACAGGTCAGAGGCAGGCGATAGTAAGACAAGCATCAGGTTAAGTTTATTCTTGATCTTAACTGGCATGTTTCCTTCCAGGAGGTAGAGCGGGAGATTTCATTCAGGACAGAATGTGGCCTGTATTACTCTTATTACAAGCAGATGCTACAAGCTCCATCCATTCAACTAGGTATTGTAACTTTTATTTTCTGAACTGGATAAAGTACAAAAGGCTCTCAGAAGCACTACTCTTCTGTGTTTTTAAAGAGAATGCTGGATTATCAACTTCCATCTTCTGTTTGTCGGTGGCTTTTTATATAAATCCCAGGAACACAAACCAATTGTTAGTGGCAGAAGTGCTTGTCATACCTGGACGTGCCTATTGTTGCTAGATAGCATAGAATTTTAGGTATTACCTATATCAATGGAAGCATTACTTTCATCTTAAACTATATGGTTCAGATGATACTGATTTCTAAAAAGTAGACTCAGAGCCCCAGAGCACTCCATTTGCAATAAAAGCAGCACTATTTATTAGATTACTTTCCATGAATCTACTCCTGGACACACTTAAGTGGTAAGCTCCGTTGAACACAGTAGAACCTACTTCTTGGGATACACTGTCATATGTGGCTCCTAAAGAGGGGGTATTCTAACTCAAAAATAAGTGATGCAAATTGACTTACTTTCCTTAGACTTTCTCAAAGCATGTGCATTTTGACTGGTATCACCCACCAACCAGATCTAGTTCCTTGTAAGAAGCCAAATGACTTTAACAGTAGCAGAGCATATTTAATGAGTAGCATTCTAGTTTCTAACTTTAAATTCTCTTGCAGAAGACGTTTACATTTTAATGGCTTTTAAATGCAGGTGTGCCTTCATTTTATTTTCTTCTTTCTACAGGCTTACATCGCTTGATGTTTGACAATAAAACTGAGTCCATGAGGACAATTAACATACTTGAAAGAATGAATGTTTACCAAGAAGTCTTTCTCAGCATTCTGTATAGGGTTTTTCATATGAATGTGAGTGTTTAATTATAAGTCCCTGATAAATGCACAAGCATCTTGCCCAAGTCAGTACAGTGACAAGTTTTGTGAAAATTCGTCTTTACCCGGCATTAAGTCCCATTAAGTTTAATGTGATTTACTCTAGGAATTGTGTGTAAGGACCTAAGAAAAGCCCTGCTGGGGCAGGCCAAAGTACCTTGTTCTCACTGTGCCAAACAGATTCCTGTAGAAAACCAGCAAGCTGATCATGATCACAGCAGCTCTCTCCCACTCATGATCCTGAGCAACTGGTATTCAAAGGCATACTGCCTATGACCCTGACAGAAATGGATGCCATCATGACTAGTCCTAGTCAGAACAGGCCCATTCAAATTAATAAACCCAATTTAGACACATTCAATGGATCTTCTCTGAGCAGGATTGCATTGGCTACCACCCTAAAGTTAAACTGTGTTGCGCAAAGAAGCTTTATAGTAGAATCCTATATAGGTCCTATATTTCAATGGTACCTACTTCCTGAGAGCCAGTGTGGTGTAGTGGTTAAGAGCGGTAGACTTGTAATCTGGTGAACTGGGTTCGCGTCTCCGCTCCTCCACTTGCAGCTGCTGGGTGACCTTGGGCTAGTCACACTTCTTTGAAGTCTCTCAGCCCCACTCACAGAGTGTTTGTTGTGGGGGAGGAAGGGAAAGGAGAATGTTAGCTGCTTTGAGACTCCTTTGGGTAGTGATAAAGCGGGATATCAAATCCAAACTCTTCTTTTTCTTCTAATAAGTATGCATAAGATTGCAATCTCACTTTACAAACATTCTTATGATCGGAATTGTTGGTTTCATGCTAAGACTAGTACTATTTGTTTAATGGTTTCCTGTGTTCTTCCTTCACAGAATTTTTTTGAACCTGTTTATTTTTACATCTACACATTGTTTAGCCTTCAGGCAGTCTATGTTGCTGCTCTGTATGTGACCAGCTGGCTTCTCAGTGGAACTTGGCTTTCAGGTGTATTAGCAGCCTTCTGGTATATCACAAACAGGTGAGGATACTTCTGCAAATCCTCCTCTGAAATAATCCAATATTTGCCATGCTTTAGAAAAGAATCTATTCATTTCTTCAAGTTAGATTGCTGTATATTTTGGAAAGTGGTTTGCCTTCTTGCTGTGCATTTAGACACTTCTTAGGATATCATAACCAAGTTTCACATGATGGTTCCTGAGAACAAGGAGCAGGGTTTTTTGTCTGTGCTTTGATGGACTCTATTTTCAATCAAGATAGTAGACTAAGCCTTTCAAAACAGATTTTTTTCTTTTTTGTTTAGAATTCCCGAGCAACGCAACTGCTAGTTTTTTATGGGCAGATAAGTGTTGCGCTAGCAAAGGCATGTTGGTTTTAGCTCAAGACTTTCCTGTGTATGTGAATCTATTCCAGGGTGCCTCAGAATGGGACACATAATTTAGAAAAGATATGAGGGAGGGAGAATACATGGGAATAGAATGAGGTAGGTAGCCAAAACATAGTACAGAAAGCATTTGAACCTCTGGAGGCTCTGTATAAAAAAGAGCCTTTTCTAGTTTAGAATAACCCTAAGGGGAAAAACTTCCTTTTGTGTAGAAATGTTGAAAACTGGGCTGTTGGCCACTTATAGGTGCTTTAGTGCTGCTAAACATTTATTTTGTGCCATTAATGTCTAGACAGTGTAGGGAGCACAACATGACACAGTCAATAAGCTGTCAGTTAACTGGTTTTTAATATATTAATAAAAATAATTGCTGCAATATTTCACCGCAGAACATATTTCGAAGATGCTCAATGAAGCTGGCTGTATTTCCTTGACTAAACAGCGTGTGCCAATAATTCTTTTTTCTTTTTTTAATTTTACAAGTCTTTGGCATTTGCACATTGCTGTTCTAGATTTAGGTGATCTATAACAACACATCATGTTAACAGGGTCCCCCTCTGATTGAAATAAGATTATATCAGTTTACTTGTAATGCATTAACTGAATTAGCCCGAATGCTTTCTGCCATATTTGAAAATAGTGAAGTAATAGTCGATGTCCATTTTCAATGTTGAGATTTGCATCTTTGTAGAGGACTTGCCCGTTGTTGCTTATATGAACCTTTTGCTTTGTTTTCTGCAGAATAGATACCACCCGGGTAGAATTCACCATTCCGTTACGAGAGAACTGGGCACTGCCATTCTTTGCTGTTCAGATAGCAGCAATTACATTCCTCTTCAGATCTCATCTGCGACCCACTCATGAAGTGAGCCTTTTTTAAAAGCACAAAAAAGTTTTCTCTTTAAAATGTAATGATAAATGTTTCTAGAATAGCCAAGGTAATGCTGGCAGAAAATATATACCAGAAAATAATTATTGCTGTTCTTCCATAGTTAAATGTCAAATCTTTGATTGAATGCAGATGCTCCAATCCAGCTCAGAGCCACATTACACACAGAAACAGGCTTCTATGTTGTATCCTTAGTTGCGTGGGGAATTGCATGTGAAAATGCCTCCTGAGCACCCTATTCCACAACCTGATGCTGTAGGCATAGAGACCTTGTAAAAAAAAAAAAAAGCAGCAGCCTTGTTGGCTAGGTTATTTGGGAGAAAAAGGCGGTTTGGATTCTGTCCTCCCACTCCCCTTTCTCACTAGGATGATGGTGGTGGTGGTAATATTTTTAATATTTTTTTGTTTAAAAAAGGGTTTATTGCTGCACGTGTGCTCTGTTGGTTCAGAGCCAGAGAGTGTACTTTGAGATATGTCTACTTTGGAGTAGGGTTCTAAGAAGACGTCATTTTCCATTCGGCCCTGTATTCTTCACATAAAGCACTATTTCCAGTTGCAGTTTGTCTTTCGCCCAAATCTATGCCATTCATTTAGCTCTGTGGCAAAATTACATAATTTGCGTAATTAATTAAATAAGCTATGGAAATTACGTTGTCATGATGTAATTCCAACCCATTTATTTCACTGCAAAGGTAATTTAGGGTAAAGGAGGGGGACGTAATAGCATTTGCAGACTGAAAGCAACTGAATGAACTGATTTTTATTCTGGACATGGGACAAATAAGTGACCGCCAACCATTTCCATTCCTGTTTCTGTTTTCGTCAGAATGCTGCAACATCCCTATGTTTGTAAATAGATGCATTGTATTCTGAAATTATATATGGATGATGTATTTAATTTATTTTGTAACAGTCTGATTTTGGGGAATAGTTTTTGTTTAAAGCTGTTTGATACATTGAAATGCCCAGTAATCACTTTCCATTTTTTCCACTACGATCTTTCCTCATGTATCTCATTTAGCTTATGTTTTTGTTTTTCTAGAGGCTGACACTTCTGGCAGTATTTATTTCAACCTTCCTCTTCAGCTTGGCTTGGCAGTTTAATCAGTTTATGTTGTTGATCCAGGCATTGGTTTTGTTCACACTTGACTGTCTTGACTTGCTTCCTAGAGGAAAGGTAAGCTAATTGCTTAATGTGCCGCCATTGAAATAATGGAAAACAGTCACGTTTAGGTGTGCTTGATTGTATGCAGTGTTGCGGCCACTGTGTGTGATTGCAAAGTTTGGAAGGCTGTCTTCATTATGAGGAACTCTGATGAAATAATACTGTTCTTGATGCAAAGTAAACTTGGTTAAGTATGGATGTTTAGGATGGAATGTCTTGTTTTTCATATTTTTTAACTGAATACTAGAATCTTGACTTTCAAAGTGCCATAAAAATCTTAACTTGGCGTTGAGATATGGGAGTAGTAGAACTGTGTATCTTAAAGTACTTAACAACAATGTAAATCAATGTCATGCTTTTTGGGTTGTTTTATTTAATTTTTAACAAACAACCCCACAAAGATCTGCAGGCAAGCTCAGTTTTCTTGGTGGGTATTCTGCCTTCTGGTGCCATTTTCTTCATTACAGGAGGGACTGGTGTGAGCATTTTGCAAGTTAGATAATTCAAAAAAATGAAGCTGTGGCATGAACAATTTCTTATCATTATGTTTGTAGGTGACCTGGATCTACATAATACAGGTGGCAAGTTTGCTGCTTGTTTGCCTCCTACAGTTCTTTAATTCCATGATAGTGGGATCATTACTTATAAGCTTTAATTTGTCCACCTTGTTAGCAAGAAAACTCCAGGTATGTATTTATCATGGTTTAGTTTATTTTGTTAAAATAACAATTAAATAGGGTAAGCTGAAAAGTTGTCTGCTTTGCTACTTGGGTAATCTTCATAAAATTACACATGGTTAAATGCCTGCCACCTTTGATAAGCTGTGTTAGATGTTAGGGACTATGACTCATAAAGAGCAAGTCATGATCTCCACATCATTATAGGGAAATAGCCATGGTCAGATTGAAAGCAGAGTTGCTGATCAAACAGTATTGGGACTGGAACGCCTTAGTCCTTCTGTCTTCATGCATAATGAGCCCATGAGATGCTTTATGGTCAGGTATTATTATTATTATTATTATTATTATTATTTTAAATGAGATTCCCTCCTCCATCCTACTTACAATCTTGTTCAATAAGAACTGCTCTCACTGCAGAATATCTTCAAGTTTTCTGTTTTACAATCATTTTTTTCATTTGCTGTTGGAGACTCAGTGCTTTGAAAACCCTATTGGCTTCTCTCTTCAAAGATTTAATGCTATCCTGAAAGGAAACCTGAAACTACCTTGATTCACTAGCATCAGTACAGCAGTAGTTTTTAAATTAAAATTAGCTGGACAAGTAATGCTCAGTAGTGTAGTTTGCTGTTTGATAGATGCATTATTTACAAAAAACAGGGGGAGAAGGAGAAATGGTTTTTTTTCTTCTGTCATGTCCTCTTATTTTCCGTGTTCCCTCGTTCATTCCTACTGGCAAGGAAAAAGCTGCAAAGAAGAAAATTCAACCTGTGAAGGTCATTAAAAGATGCTAGCATCTGGCACTGGCCTCCTGCTTTGGATTTCCACCATGCTCCTGTGCCTTCTTACCCAGAATGCTGAGTGAGCCCCTCCTTGTCCCTTGCAGCTGCTGAAAGCTGATGACGCTCAAGGAGCTCCTCCCCACCAGCAACTGCTGTTTTGAAAGTATCCAGAAAGACCATCACCAAACTCCCAAATAAATCTAGTCTCTACCAGTGCCAGAGGGTGAAAGCAGTACTTTTTTTAGGGCGAAGCCTCCAGAGGGGACCACCTCTAGAGGGGCTTCAGTCTAAATCTTGTTCAGCCTCAAGGGTGGTACCTGTCCCCCTTTCATCTTGGAGTGGTTCATTCCAAATAGGTCAGTCCATGTCAAAGTAACAGAGTCATCAAATTGGCCAAACAGCACAATGTTTTCTCACAGTTCAGCCTATGGAAATGTTAAAAGTTCCAGTAGTGAATGCCCCAGTGGTGGTGCTCCTATCAAGCATCGTATTATCTAAGGACAATGACATGTGTCTTTAGGACACAGTGAAAAGACCAAAGGGGCACTTAATGGGTCCCATGAGACCTCTGCACCGGTTCTCTAGGCTGCTTCCACTGGAGCTCCTTTTCCCAGGGCCTCCCTCCCAAGGCTGGAAGAATTAATGCAAAACAAAGAGCTTAATGACAGAACCTTACATAGGCTGTGGAAATCTTCATCTATATTCACAAGGCACTATGAAGTAGACATCTTCACCTCTTCAAGGAGAGCTTTTGTCAGGAGTGGGCTTCAGCATGTCCTCCCACAGAAATTTCAGCTATAAGCACCATGATTGGATTTACCCGACAGTTAGGTTAGCTAGGACATTATCACATCAGTAATGGATGCTTCTTTTACACCAAATTTTACGTACTCACTGTGGATTTTCTTTTTGGCTTGGAGTGAACGAGGCATCTGCGCCACAGCCTGGTGAGTCAGTGCACATTCATACAAACCATGCAGGATAGGACTTCCTTGAATACCTTAAAATGCAAGTCCCCTGTCTTTTCTGGAGGGATTAGCCCCTTAGTAATCAATGCCTCATACACCCCAAACCAGAGAGAACATTCACTGTGAGTGCCCAGTGTTCCTTTGCAAACGCTAAAATACCATTGCTTAAATTTTTCAGAATAACCTGAAAACTGGTGGCTTCTTTAGCAGGCTTGGGAAGCTCTTCCTTCACGTACTCTTAGTGCTGTGCTTGACATTTCTTGTAAATAATTTTATTAAGGTGAGTAAATCCTTTTTTTTCCTATCTTTTTTCCAATTGAATCTGTATAGTATCTTGTTCAATATGTATAACAGATTTACAGTGCAATACTATGTTTGTTCGCATATTATATGCATTGGTTTGTAACCTTAAATGGCTTTATGTGCAAATTCATAGTGAGTTTGTAAAGAAATTTTGTTTCTTATTTGTCTGTACAACAGACAAAATTGAATTTAGCATTCCAAATGTGTTCTGCTTTTGCAAATGCTTTGCTTTTCCCTAACATTGTATAGCTACACATACAAATGGAATATGTAGCTTTACATTTGGGATGCCTAAATATACAATGAACTTCAACTACATGCCCATGTTCTGCTTTCTTCTTTTCACATCCTTCCTCAGTCAGTTTAAACCAGGGGTGGGATACTGGGTCCAGCCAGAGGATGGATCTCAAACTTGCCCCGTCTCTGCACACCTACCTGTCAGTCACCTGATCTAATATGCTGGGCTATTTAAATTTCAACTCACAGGAACAATCACAGATTTAAACCACCTAACAAACAACGTTTAAACCAGCAATGGGGAACCTCTGGCCCACTGGTACTACAACATTAAGATTGGAGATGTGTCTCTGCTGCTGCCTTTTTCTATCAGGGATCAAGCAGAGGCTTATAGCTGATCTCAGTGCTGTGGAATACAATTTTAAGAAAAACCAAAGTAAAAAAAAGTGGCACTTGTGAAATGTTGTGATGGTGATGGCAGAGTTGTCTTCACAACTAAAAGAAAGTAATAACTTTTATTTTCTCTCTTCACAGAAAGTTCTTAATCTGGAGTCAGATGAGCATATATTTAAATTTCTGAAGGCAAAGTTTGGATTTGGAGCAACAAGGTATGGTATTGTTCAGAGTTCAAAACAAAATTGTTTTCCTCTAGTTTTTTGGCATGGGAGGGACCCAAGTTTCTATTGAAGTATGTTTCCCTTTAATAGCCAACCTGTGCCGTAAGACCAGCAGTGGAGGCTCTTCAGGTTGTCCCATTGGCAGGGATGGTGAGATAGAATAGGGTTTTCTCTGTTATGCTGCCCAACGATAGAATACCCCATCCCTAAAGGTTGGTTACCCTCTATTTTGTTGGACTTCCAGCACAAAATACTCGTTCAATTTCACTTTTGGTGGTACTGAAACCAGGGTTTCAGAATTTGGGGGGCATTACGTCCATTTCTGTAGTTTAATCTGCATTTATTGCTTTGTTTAAAAAAACCAGGGATTTGTTTGAATGAAGGGCAAGTTAGAAATGCAACAAATAGCAATAAGGCAGCATTTGCTCTTGCTTGTAAATTCTGAGTTGTAGTTACTGATCTTGCTTGAGCACTTTCTAACATGCAACTTTAGGACTAATTTTGTTAGATTTTTTAAAACACACACACATTATGCCAATAACTTTGCAGTGTTGACTTGTCTTCCTTTTCTTTAGAGATTTTGATGCTAACCTGTACCTGTGTGAGGAAGCTTTTGGTCTCTTGCCTTTTAATACTTTCACAAGACTTTCGGGCACTTTAGTTTTCTATGCCTATGTATTTGTGCTCTTGGTGATGACCATAACATCTGCTGTGGTTGCTTTTCAAAATCTCAGGTATGTCTGTTTCTATATTGCAGGATTATGTTTTCAGTGCAGGGGGTCTTTTTCCTTTCTTGTTGATAAGAAGAGGAAGACATGAACAAAGTCATAGTTCAGCATCAGGGCATGCTTGCCTCAGATTTGAGCCAATTATATAAGAGAGAATTGGTTTTCTGAACCCAAGATATATAACTCTAGCAGTGGCAGCCTCAGTTTTTAAAATGATGTGTATATTGGCTAGTTCACTTGCTGAAGCATGTCACTGTAGCAAGGCTTGGTTACTGATGCATTTCAGGCCAGTAGTCAGCACAGTCCAGAAACCACAACAAATTTACTGTTGCTTGAGTAGAGTTAATAAAGCCTAGTTTCCAGTGAGGCAGTAAACTTGTGTCTTTGTTATACAACTTAAGCCAAAAGATGCCCATCACATAACAAAATATTCCTCCATACACACACACACACACACACACACACATCCTTCCAATGAAACATTGCATGTTAGAGAGAACATAGCCTTATATTGAGCTAGACCATTGGTCCATCAAACTCGTTGTTGCCTCTCCCCTGACTGGCAGCAGCTCTCTTTGGAATTTATGCTCACAGCAAACAACAACTTTAATTACCAGAAAAAATAGATCATTTTTGCTCCCAACTTCATAGGCCACTTTTGGATATTTTGCAATGGTATGCAGAATTGTTGGTCATTTTCTGTGGATTTATTCATTTGACTTTTGTTACAAAAGTGATTCACTTGGGCAGGGGAAAATCTACTGGAACCCAAGTAAAAATGACCAAGTTAATGTAGATAGATAGATAGATAGATAGATAGATAGATAGATAGATAGATAGAGATATTGTAGAGAAGGTGGCTCTGTAGAACTGGATTCTCATCTGGGAAACTTTTGTCAGCTTTATCCCAACACTTGCTAATTCCTAGTAGCAGCTGAGACCAGTATTTTATGTAAAACCAGGGGAGTACTCCTAACTGCAAATTTGGTATTAGCTGTCAACCGTCTGTTTCCACACACCCCTCCCTGAACATTTATGTTTCATTTGTAGTATTATGATGTGCAAATAAAATTATTTGTTTTCCGTATTTATTTCACTCATGTTCCACCGTTTGCCAGTCCAGCTTGAAAGCAGAAAATCTTGCACAGGGGAATATTTAAAGCACTCAGCAAGCATGAAAAATCTATTAGTATTGTCTTAGAATGTTTTATTTTCCCTGGAACCAGGAGGTTCCTTTGAACTGCATACAAATGTCCTGTTTTAAAATAATGTACTGCTAATGTAGCCGTGCTCCTTTTCTTTTGTTTCCCTCTTACTCAGTGGCTCTGCGAACAACAAACCTGCGGATAAACTGCAAAAGTGCATAACTCTGCTGAAACCAGGTGTCGCTTACAATTTAGTGCACACCATTCTGTTTGGATTGCTGGCTTTGAGCACAATGAGGTATCCTATCTGACACATCATACATATTGGGCACTGGATGTTACATGCGGAGTATAAAGTAGCATATAAAATAGACTATAAATTCCTATTCGGTCTGTTTACCTTACTTTTTTCCCATAACATATGTCCCAGTTATAAAATAAAATTGTCCTATGGAAACTGCACTCAAACTAGGATACAGAGGGATTTTACTTCCAGCTCTATTTGATAAGCTGCCAGAACTGATTTTCAAAAAAATTATCTTTGTAGGTGCTTTAAGATACTGAATATTCTGGAAGTAAAATAAAGTTATTTTTTAAGTATGTGTGCTATTATAGATTACACTATCTATATACTATTACTGTTCAACTTGCCTCCACATACTGCATTTTCTTTCTTTACATCTTGCAGGATGAAATATCTTTGGACTTCCCACATATGTGTGTTTGCAGCTTCTGGTCTGTGCAGTTGTGACATGTGGGGGCTGATCTTGAGATTTGTCCATCTTTACACACCACAAAGGGTTAGTTGGAGCTGTTACATGCTATTGCTTTGCTTGTTTTCACTGATGTGTGAAAAATCCAGTTCTTTAAGGGGTAGCCTGAGGTGAACCACCACATGCTTAAAACAGATTTGCAGTACGCTGGAGGGAAAGTGTTTAGATTTATATACGGTTTAATCTGGAATTCAGGGTGCATTTTGGGAGTGTAACTTATTAAAGGAATTCTATTTAAGTCCACTAGATGGTGATGTTGCAGAAGCTATGGAATGCATTTTTTAAAAAAATAACACTTTTCATGAAAAATCAAAGTGACAACAGTATGTAATTTTTCACATATAGCCCAATACAATATTTTGCGCTTCACAGAAGCTAAATTAATACACAGTATTTTGTTAAAGTTCTTAATGGAATTACTTTTAGAGACGGAAATTGCTAACACAAAGAGGCTCTTGAACCTAAAAATGCAATTTGTGAAGCAGCTCCTGTTGTCTCTGTTCTCAAAATTTGTTGATCATTCATTGACGGTGTTTTATTTAAGTAAATGTAATTGTTGTTGTTTTCTGCCTAGGTATCTGTGATTAGATATCTGACACCAGTACTCATATTACTGTATCTTTGTTACAAGGTAGGGCTCTTTGTTAGTCTATATCTTTCTTTTAAGAAAAATTACTTTTAGAAAATAAGGAAAATTTCCCAGCCACTAAGGGCCATTTCTCCCTATTACATTTGTTCTTTGCTCACATTAACTTTCCTTCACACTGTCAAGTACAGGCTAGTTTCCCACAGGCATCTGGTTGGCCACTGTGAGAACAGGATGCTGAACTAGTGGACCATTGGGCTGATCCAGCAGGCTAGTCTTATGTTCTTACCTATGTACGTGAGAAAATCATTTATGTGAATTATGTTACACTAGGAATATTTTCCACTCATCTCATATATCAGGAAATCAAACCACACATCAGCTCCCTGATTTCTATGCTGTGATTTTTTTAAAATATATGAAGTCACACTTCCTTATACAATAATTTCTGTCAATGAAGACATAACCTGAAAAAGAGCTGTGAAAATAATAGTATTCATAACCAACCTGACTCTGTAGCTGAATGGCATTTTCTTTACGCCTGTGGAAGGAGACCTGTGATAATATATTCTGTATAGTTGATCCAGTTAAACCCTGTTACCTCTTTTGAACAGTACATTTTTGCAGATCTGGCATTTACAAGTTACACTTTCATAAAAGTGAAACTGAAAACCACATTCTGTTGACATCATAAAATGGGGCACCTTTATTAGCTTTGCCTGGGCCCAGAGACTGGTCCCAAGGACCTGCACTCTGGCTTACTGCGAAGAACCATCAGATTGCCAGGTACCATGGATAGGGCCTTTTCAGTGGTGGACCCACATCTTTGCAAGTTCCCTCCCACACAAGGTTCATTTAGAGCCTCATTGGTGGCTTTTAAGTACCACTTTTTAAAAAACTCAGCCTTTTATCCATATTTGACATTGTTTCAGTTGCTCCTGTTTTAGTTGTTTGATATGTTGTATTTATTAATTGCTGTAAGCCACCTTGTGAAGGTTTTGCCCTAAAGACAACTTTTCCAGTCAGACTGCCCTCTTTCCTAACTCCAGGCCACCTTTACATTTTATGTCATTTATTAGTTTTAGTATTTTAAAATGGTAAATCTCCTTGTGTGCTTTGGTGGGAAGGTGGTATATATGCTACTGGATACAAATACATTAAATAAATAAATCTCATTGTTATCATTGGATAAATATTTACACCGATAATTAAACATATAACTTACATTCTGCAAGAATTGTTTTGTTTTCTGAACCTGTAGGTTTTTTCAATACTCAGTTGAAAGGCTCATTGCAAATATACTCTGTTTGCTACGTATGAGCCATTTTTAAAGCAACAAATGTTCACTGTAGTACTCTTTACTGATTGGTGTTTTACTTCACTACACTTTTAAAAATAGAAACTGCTGTAAGATGTGTCTTTTTTATTTTTAGCTCTCGCTTGAAAGCAAATGGTGGCAGATACCAACTTTTATGCATAGATCTCTAAAGATTATGTCATGCAGCACCAGGCTTCATACTGGCTGATGAGTGCAAAGGTTGCCCTCTCTCTTCTCAACAAGCAGACCAACTAGTGCTGTCAGCTCTGACAGCCTTAATCAGCTCTGCTGGGGGAGACAGAAGGGTATGCCTCAATTTAGTCCTACCCAGACCCCTTCCAACTGGTGATCAAATCTGACCAGCTCAGTCATCTTTTTATGCACATCAAAGCAACGTGCGTAGAACCTGGGGCACTGGGTGCCCTTTCTGTCACCTGCCTGTGGGTTCCCCTCTGCATCACCTTCCCATTGAGGCAGAGGCAGAAGACCGCTCAAATCATCAAAACCTCTCTCTACACTCCCTGAATCCCCTCCAGTTTTTGCACAAGCAGTTCCAGTTAGTTATGTCCTGAAACTTTTTGTAAGTAGCATCTCATTTTCAGTAACTAGGTTGAACTATCTTCTATGGATACATTTTTTTCCCAAGCAAAATATGCAAGAGCTTCCCTCCTCCCAAACCTGTGGTGGTTTTGGGGGGGGATTATAACCTAATCTCGAATAAGCTAATGAAAGCTTCTTTAGAGACATGTGGTTGCTGTAAGTCCAGATACATTGCTTGAAATATTTATTTGTTCAACTTCAACTGTGGCTGTTTGTTTAACCCTTTCCCTGCTCCCTATTTTCCTGCTCCCATACAAACACACATTCCAACCATCTCCTTTTCTCTATGTGACATTCTGGGCATGCTTTTGCCCTTGCAAACACACACCTGGAACCCCACGGGGAGAAACATGGCTTCTGGGGGTGAAAAGCGACAGGCAAGGAAGCGGGTGAAACATCCCCCATTGACCTCTTGCCACCATGCTTTCCGTAAGCAAAGCAGCCAGTGTGGAGGAGAGGGGGAAGGTTTCAAAATTAGTTCATTTTAGGGGGTGGGGGCATTGTCCTGTCACTTGCTGTCATGGAAAATCACTTTTCCTTCAAGTGGCTGGTGATTTGTGAGATCTGTTTTTGGGCACAATGAACAGAACATCATCTTCACCTGTAGTACATCTTGCTGCAGCCTCCCAGCTTACTGTTCTATGTGTAGGCCTGCTTTAGTCCATACCGTTTCCATTTGTAATGTTTTAAAACACAAGGCAGCTGCTGCTGAGCAGAGCAAAAGACCTGCTTCTTCCTATGACTGGGACATCAGTCAGGTTTTCCCACTCATTCTCTAAAAGCAGCCATTTCTAACTGCTACAGAATTGAGCTTCATCCCAGTATTTGACATGTGGATTATTCTCTGTACTCCCTCCCCCCCTCCCCCCCGTGTGGTTTTTCTTCTAGTTCTGGCCTAGTGTGATGGCTGAGCTGTCGGAGCTGAGGGAATTCTATGACCCAGACACAGTGGAGCTGATGAACTGGATTAAGTAAGAGGATTTTTACTTTATTTAAATTAGACGCTCTTTAGAGTTAGCTGATGTTCTTAGTGTTGCTGCTCTCTGGTTCCATCAGTGACCTATATTGACCAGTTCTAGAAAGCAGGCAACATAGCTTTTGGCCTGTGGTTAGTGATTTTGTTGCAATCTCTGCACAATTCCTCTTGACTGCAGCAACTTCTTACAGTTTTTGGCTAGAACGTTGATAGCCAGCTTCATCATCATGGGCGGCTGGAATCTCCCAGGCAAGGTTCTTGGAGGCTTGAACCTACACACTCCACTGCATGGTAGCAACTGTCTCAAGAACTTTCCCAGATGGGTCAAGCCCTACTCATCTCATGCCCTCCACAACTAAATAACATGGTAGGCACCACTTCCAGTACAGAGAAAAGATATTACAGAGGATTTTCACAGGTGCTTAAGTGATGTATCCTCATTTTCTGAAATGAGGCCTCTGGAGTCCTCTCACTGTGTGCTGGGAGGAATTACCTAACATGTTATTCAGCTAGGGTGGGGTGGTGAGCTGTACCCATTCCAGCAAGGCTTCCTGGAGTTGATGCCATTATGGAGCATCAGAATGGGGGGGGGGGGAGCTTCAGCCCTCCTGCACCTTGGCTTGGAGAGTCCAGTCCTTCCCCCACCCCAATTGCTATGTTGGAAATGGCCCCCAACCTGGCACCAGAGAGAGGCATTTGGAGACCACAAGACATGACTTGATGTGACCTGTGGGCCCCCTGTTTCGTTTATCCTTAACCTGTAGTTTCCGCTATAAAAAGTGGCGCTGCGGAGGTGGAAGACTTTGTCAGTTAGCGGAATATGTTTGCCTCTTGCAGCACTGCATTGCTGCTTCTTTTTTTTACCTTTTTTCCTCTTTTTTTGGGTAGGGTTAACAGACAGTGTAATTATTCATGAGTAAATAGGTAATATAAATCTTCACCACCATTGTGAATGCAGACCAAAGTCATCTCCATCCCTTTGCTACCATATTGACATGTTCTCATGACTAATGTTCACCAGCCAGGGGTCTTTAGTACCACTTCTGTATTAAGAGATGCTAAATGTTTGATAGCCCTGGTCTCTGGAGTACAATATGCAGTGTTTTATATATAGATTTATACATAAAATATACATGGGGCTTTGGTTTCAGCCACAAACTGGATTTGACTGGTTGCAATGAGAGCAATTTTTCACACAAGCCCAGAGCAGAGAATACTAAACTGCTGCTTATCCTCTTTTCCTTTTAAATCATGACAGACACTTTTTTTGTTGTTTGCTACTTGGAATTTATTGTGTCAAAGAGCGAATGTTATGCACGTAAGGAGAAGTTAATTACTTTTGCATTAACAGCAGTCGACAACCAATTTATGCCTTGCACCTGAAACTGGGACTGATATGTTCTTGCCTTGTAAGCTCCTAGTGTCAGAAATGATTCAGTCATTATTCATTTGGCCCCTTTAAAAGTTCAGCTGAACTTCATCTCATTCAGGGTTTACTGCATAGGATAACTTTTTTTGTTTTGTTTTGGCTTGCAGTTTTCTACCTCAGAAAGGTTTTGAAAGCCAAATTTATCATTACGGACCATCAGGCTTTCTTAAGAAGGTGTTTATCTGAAAGGGGGCGCACTATTCAGTATACAGTGAATTGTGCTGCATGCTGTACATCATGTTGTTTTATTCCCATTCTTGTACAGTAGTGGACTGGAGCCTAAGGGCCCTTTACCACCTTGCTTCCATATTCCTATCTCCTTTACCTCCCAGTTCATGTTGTAACTTTCAGTTCCTCTCTCTCTCTCTCTCTCTCTCTCTGTGTGTGTGTGTGTGTGTGTGTGTGTAATTTAATATGGAGGTTTTGCACAACACTGCTCTTGCACAAAACCTCTGAATTAAAAACTTAAATAAAACAATTAAAAGATTGATTTATGATCTGCAAATGTACCTTCATTCCTAATTCATGTTTGGCTGTGGATTACTGTTTGTTTTTTAAATTGTTGTTTTTATACAGAGGTTTTGCGCAAGAGCAGTCTTGCCAAACCTTCATATTAAAAAACAAAAAAACAAATAAGAGGTTGATTTATGTTCTGCAAACGTGCCCCCAGCGTGCAGCAATTGGAAATAAGCATCATTTTGTCCAATGAAGGAACAAATGGCTTCTGCTGGTTCTTCCTGAGGGGACAGTTTTATTTTTAATACAACTGTTTTGTGCAAGAGCAGTTTTGCACAAAACAGCTGCTTTTTAAAAAAAGGAAAATATAGCACAAAGGTGCCTTCAGCATCAACCAGAAGAAGCATGTGTATGCTGCATCCTTTCGTTTGGGCTAATGGAACTAAAATGGATAGGTTGTGCTGAACTTGATGGATGGTCATCCTGACTCGGCCCCAGACACACTCATCAGATGTTTGGAAGCTGTGGCTGGATGGTTACATGGGAGCCGGTTGAAGTTAAATCCTTCGAAGACAGAGGTCCTTTGGCTGGGTCGGGACGATATGGGATGGGGGGGTCAACTCCCATCTCTTGCAGGGGCGCAGTTAGTGCCGGCACCGTCCGTTAAGAGTTTGGGTGTAATCTTCGACACCTTTCCATGGAGGCGCAGATTGCAGATATAACAAAGGTGGCATTTTTTCATCTCCGCCAAGCTAAGCAGTTGGCTCCTTACCTCTCTCGCCCTGACTTAGCCACTGTGGTCCATGCAATGGTCACCTCCAGACTGGATTATTGTAACTCACTCTACGTGGGGCTGCCCTTGAGACTGACCCAGAAACTCCAGCGGGTGCAGAATGCCGCGGCAAGACTCCTTACGGGGTTCTCGCTGCGAGAGCACATTCTCCCAGTGCTATACCAGCTGCACTGGCTCCCAGTGGAGTACAGGATCAGGTTTAAGGTGCTGGTTTTAACCTTTAAAGCCCTATATGGCCTAGGACTCTCGTACCTACAGGACCGCCTCTCCTGGTATGTCCCACGGAGGACCTTACGTTCTTCAAACAAAAACATATTGGAGGTCCCGGGCCACAGAGAGTTTAGGCTGGCCTCAACTAGAGCCGGGGCTTTTTCGGCTGTGGCTCTGATCTGGTGGAACGCTCTGTCACAAGAGACTAGGGCCCTGTGGGACTTGATATCTTTCCGCAGGGCCTGCAAGACAGAGTTGTTCCACCAGGACTTTGGCCAAGGCACAGCCTGACTCCCTCCTTTGGCAATCTTCACAGAACTCTAGCCCAATGGTTGCCATCAATTTGATTTGAATTAATTTTAGAATGAAATGATTTTAGAATGTTGTATTATTTTATTGTTGTTAGCCACCCTGAGCCCAGCTTCAGCTGGGGAGGGCGGGATATAAATAAAACTTATTATTATTATTATTATTATTATTATTATTATTATTGAAATGAGGAACAAAGTAGGGGTGTGTGGCAGTGGGCAGCACTCAGTCAAACCTCTAACCCCCATAAAAATTAGCTTTTCTAAAAAGTGCTTCCTGGTACAGTGGTACCTTGGGTTAAGTACTTAATTCGTTCCGGAGGTTCGTTCTTAACCTGAAGCACCACTTTAGCTAATGGGGCCTCCCGCTGCCGCCGGAGCACGATTTCTGTTCTCATCCTGAAGCAAAGTTCTTAACTGAGGTACTATTTCTGGGTTAGCGGAGTCTGTAACCTGAAGCGTATGTAACCTGAGGTACAACTGTATCTTCCTTTTCTTTGTTACTTTACTCCTTGAAGCTGCATCAGCGGCCACCCTAATTCTCTAGAAGTCTCAAAGTTCTGACATTTCTAATATTGCATTTAGAAGTGTCTTGTAGATACATTATTTGCAGCACTAAGCTCTAAAGTGGAGGAGCTCAAAATGTGCATAAATTGTTCATAATTTATCTCTTCTGATTTGACCATCATATAAATCTTCCTCTTTAAGCATGACTTTTTGCTTTGAATTTTCCTAGAATCTTAAGCAGGGTTCTTTCCACCCACCTTCCTCCAAAATCGTACATGGAGCCCTGTAATTCCCATTAAAGCTTTCTGTTGTAAATGAGTTATTTTGTAGTAATCCTATAATTCTTAAAAGTGTAGATAAAGCAGAGGTTCCCATTTTGTATTATAGTGCTCAGTTTACCCCATTAGTTCAGCAGTAATTAACTTGTTGAAGCTTAGAGCTTCAAAAATAAATGAGATTATTTGTTCAAAATGCCATCAGGTCCGCATGGAATGACATTTAAATTACATAATGTAAATCAGTTTGACCTGTAAGTCCTTGTCATTATTTAGTGACATTTCTTGCAGAATAAATTGTTTGCAGGTTGGGCAGCCTGGTTATGGAGCTTGGCAGAAACCTATAAAAACAAATTATCCTTTCATTTTATACATCATTTGTTCAGACATTTGTAAAAATTGCTTCGTTTTTCCATAATGGAAAAGTGTCATTTGGGCCTTTGAAGACATTAGCTGTGTAAGATTCAGGCTGAGCTTTTTAGCAGCTGCATTGGGCAATAAGAGCAGAGGAATTCGGTGTTCCTCTTTGCAATGTGCCTAAGACCATGCAGGCTAATTGTCCCCCTCTTGTGGTCATTCCCTGGGAGAATTACTCTACATTTCTGCCACTTATTTGTAGTAAATAACCATTAAAGAGATCCAAGGGAAGAAGCACAGGTGAATCCTGACTCCTCTTTTCTTCCTTCTACTGAAGCACCCCAGTTGAATTTGTAGACCTCATCTCATTTTCAAAATGCTGGTGAAATCGCCACCAGTGGAGCCATGGCAGAATCTGACAAGTCAGGAAGAATGTGCCCGGCTCTGGATAGAACTAGGCAAAACCTGACAGGGGTCGTGGTTGATGACTGGCAGAGTCAGAAGTCAGCTGGGTTTTCAGCTCCAAGTGCTGGTTCCCACATAGAATTGGCTTTTACTGCTTGGACCAGTAAAACACTGGCTGTTTGGTGATCCTAATTGCTTAGGTCATCAGCCAAGGTCCTGCTCTGGGTGTCTCTGCCTTCAGAGGTTAGGCCTTCTCAGTGGTGATGCCCAGTCACTGGTGACCCTGTCTGATCTCATCACTGTTAACCTTGTTAGGCATCAAATTGTTGCTGTTTTCCTGGGGCTTATCTTGAATGATGCCCATCTTTTGCTATTTATTGCTGCTGGCTATTTAATTTGATTATGCTTAGTTTTGTGATTCAGTTTCATTATTTGTTGCATTAAGAGATCTTTAAGCAGGGTGGAAAGATTATAAATTAAATAATTAAATGATGTTTTAAAAGTCCCAGAATACTTACCATGGATGAGGTCCCAGATCTCTCATATTGCAAGAGACATAGGAAGTGCATGGGTTGACCTAAGGGTCCTCTTTCAATCTGACTTTTCAACGGTGCTGCATTGGCCCTTGGCAGAGTTTCTTCCAGTTTAGATGGCTGAGGTCTCAGCTTGAGACCTGTCTGAAATTCATCTCCCAATTTGGGCTAATGGGGAGAGATGATTACACACACGCATCACATTAAGTTCTTCTGCCGATTCATATGCTGAGACCACCTCGCTTCATGGTATTTGTGACTTTGAATATTTTAAATGTAATTATAAAATATTAAACCGGAGCAAAGAGATTTTTCAAAAGAAGCTGGCTTTAGAAGTCAAAGAGAAACTGACAGTTTTCTTTTTTCATCAAAAGTTTAAATGGCTTACTAAAAAATATTAACTCTGCTGTCTGTATATGAGATTCACTTGGCCTTGTAAGAAGTTTTAAAGCAGCCCTGTCTTGCATCGTTGCTACAAGTTTTCTCCTTTGGGGCTATAGCAAACATTTATGGTTGTCTCTTAATATATTCAAAGTTTGATCAGATAATTCAATGGAAAATTAAGTGAGAGCTTAAATAATGTGGAATAACTTGGGCAGGTACGCATAGTTAAGTGTAGCGATATGTTCATGTTGGCAGCTTTCCAGCTTTCTTGAAATGATCTCTTCTCTTTATTTGTTAAATTGTATACCTTCAATCAGGTATCTGCAATAAAAACATGGGCATCTTATTTCTACTGTTACGTATGATTACAGTACAGCCAGCCTGGGATTGTATTACTTCAGGATGAGTGTTTTAAAGGCCTTATCCCTACAAACTAGTTTTTCATAAGCAAGATGCTTTTGACCTTCTGAGTTGCATGGCTGCAATCTGAAGTGGGCTTTTACTAGGATGGTTGACCTAACTCTTACCTGCATGGACTGTTGCCTTAATTCTTAAGCCTATCCTAAAACCCCAAAATGAGGTCTGGTCAAAAGACATGGGGCTTGAGGGAGTTGCAGGGGCAAATAAGTGTGTGTGTAGAGATGGTCCCCTCTAGAGCCCCACAAGGCCTAAGTCTGCCTCCAATGGGGACAAAATCTGCAACTTTGGGTATGTAATTGCCAACTCTCAGTCCTTGACTGCTTCTTCATCTTTCACTTCAGTTGCAAAGGGAGTTGCCAGATAAAACCCACTAAAGTGATATTCCCTCCATCCGTCTCGGGGGCACTTGCTTGAGAAAGCTGTTCAGGTCCTTTTGAAAAGGACTGGGGGTTTTACATCCCTTGTCTCACTTTCTTTAACTAGATCAGCACACAGACACACACACACAAATCACATTAATTGTCTAAGAACTAATTAATTTAAAACAAAATTAATTCTTGCAACCAAATGTAGCTGTTTTGCAAGCAGATGTGAGGATATAGGAATTTCTCTTGCCTATATTACAAAGTATACAGTTTAACCTTTAGCTATACAGTTACACCAATATGATAGTAAAGTTGTTCTTAATATTTGCCCAGGTCTAACACCCCCAAGAAGTCAGTGATTGCTGGAAGCATGCAGCTCTTAGCAGGCGTCAAGCTGTGTACAGGAAGGATTTTAACAAATCACCCCCACTACGAGGACAAGAGCCTGAGAGAAAGAACAAAACAGGTAAGGGAGACCTTCTCAGCAGGTCCTTACAGCTGAGCCATTGGTCAGGCCTGGCATAAAGTTATTAATGGGTGTAGCTAAAGGAAGCTCCATTATCTCCCACCGACACCTGGCCCAAGTCAAACATACATTGCAAGGCACTCAGCAGTGATTAAAACTAAATCAGTATTACCAAAACTGTTTTCTGAGGGAACAGATGCACTGTTTGGGGGTTCTCTTTGATCCACCATTGTCACATAAGGCCCAACTTGTAATCAACACACCAACAGCAACTGCACCTGGACCTAACATAATCTGGTATTGAGAACCTCAAGACTTAATTACTGAGTGCGTTCTATGCAGTGCTGCCATTAGGTCTGGTCCGGAAGCCATAGCTGGTGCTAGACTGCTAAGTTTGACATCCCATCCCAAACACAAACTTGATGCTGAGCCAGATTTAAGGTACTGCTGGTAACTTAGGTAGCAGTCTTGTAGAGAGTATTCCCTTCCTTTATATTTCAGAAGTTGTGCATTCAGATTCTTTGGGTCTTTTTCTTCTACCCATTTCTTATCCATATCTCTATTTTAGTCAATGCAAAAGAGCCATGCTAAGCCAGACAAAAGATCCATCTTGCCCAGTGTCTTATTTCCCACAATAATTAGCAGGATGCTCGCAGGAAGTCCACAAGCAGCCATCAAGGCTGCAAGCCAGTTCCTGCTGTTACCTCCCATCAAATCGTATTCCATGGTATACTTTCTCTGAATACAGAGGGCCCCATCATGACTAATTGACAGACTTCTTCACAAATTTATCTTTTAAAGCTATCTAAGCCAGTGACTGTTACCATATCTTGGCACAATGAATTTCATACTTCAATTTTGTGTTGCGTGTGTTCTTCCTTTCGTGTGTTCTGAAATATACCTCCATCCAGTTTCAGTGGATGACCCTGAATTCTAGTATTATGGGACAGGTGTAGGGGACTGTCAAATTTCTCCATGTTATTTCATAAATCTCTGTCTTATGCTCCTCTTGAGTTGTCTTTTTTTCCCCAACTTCGAGCAATAAAGAAATGGCGGAAATGGGGGTGGGAATCACAATTCTAATTAAATTACACTGTTTCTAGGTTTATCAGGTGTATGCAAAAAGATCTCCTGAAGAAGTCCACAGGATCCTCAGATCTTTTGGGACTGACTTTGTGATCCTGGAGGACAGTATTTGTTATGAAAGAAGACACAGCAGGGGCTGTCGGCTGCGTGATCTTCTGGACATAGCAAATGGCCACGTAAGTACTGGAGCCTGCCTTCCTGTTTGCATTACAGTATTTGCAGGAACTGTGGCACAGGATCATCTCTCCCTGTAGCACCCTGTGGCTTTGTAGTCAACACGATGCACTCCAGATGTTGTTAGACTCCAACTCCCATCAGCCACAAAACAGCCTGGCAAATGGTTAGGAATGATAGTTGTACCAACAGTAACTGGATGGTGTCTTGATTGGCTGTCTTGCCTTAAATACACAGCAAACATAGTGTGAAATGTACTATGAACCAGACAGCAGGGCTATTATGTCACTGGGAAGTCTAGCATTTATGTTCTGTTTGGAGTTTATAAAGAAGGCTGCAATCCTAATCCCACTTGTCTGTGAGTAAACCCCATTGAATTCTGCTGGACTAACTTCTGAGTAGACATAGTTAGAATTGTGCTGTAATCTGTGGTCAGGCATTAGGATTGCCCATGTGAATTAATATAGGATTGAATCAAGTAAAGTACAGCAGTAAAGTACAACGTGCCATACACTGAAAGCACATTTTTCCTCCAAAGAATCTAGGGAACTCTAGTTTGCCTCTCACACAGCCACAATTCCCAGCACCCTTAACAAACTGCAGTTTGTAACAAACTACAGGATTCTTTGCTGGGTGTGTGAGGTGTGTGTGCTTTTTAGGTGTATGGTGTGTAGGCAGCTGTGGGCTTTTCTCTGACTATACAATGGCATCTGGTGCTTGTACAGCTTAGTGTGCTTCCTTTGTATTGCATTAAGAGAGCAGTTCATTGTTTTAGAATGTGGCAACAAGAAGATGTTTGAACAACCTTGTAATTTCTGTTACAGACCATGGATGGTCCTGGGGAGAATGATCCTGATTTAAAACATTCGCCACATCCTCGCTTCTGTGAGGAAATCAAACGAGACCTGCCTTCATACACAATATATTTTGCTAAAGTATTTCAGAACAAAACGTTCCATGTTTACAAGCTCGCTAGACATAAAAAGACTACGTAGCTTTGCTGTGACCGCAGCAGCTCATGCCAAGAGTTTACAGAAACGGTTCATGGGGCGGGGTGGAATCATTGTACACTGGGTTAAGTGTTTTACCTTTTAATTACTGTGATCATTAGAAAGGGTTTGTGCTGATAATGTTTTTATGTGTCCAGAAAGCTTTTCTAGACTACAGAAGGCTGGTTCAGAAAGGGCTCTGGTGCAGATGCTGTACAAGTGGTGTGGTGCAAGCTCCACCCTGACATCGTCAGTGTCATGTAGGAGTGACTCTTTTGTGAAGCACGATGGCACATCCCCCCATGAAAATGATGCTCAACATACAGAGAAAGGGGGGGGAGTCTGAGACTTAGTCTCACCTGCATTGCACTCAAAGCATACTTACCCAGGACCTCTGTGGACCAGCTGTTGTGTCTTTCCATCTACTGCTAATCTAGGGGAGTCTGCTCAGGGTTCTGGCTTGCTAACATGATCCTGTTGATACCATTAGTGTCTTGTTGTTGCTTCTTCAGTTATTTTCCTTAGGGTGCTTGGGAACACCAATCCAAAAACATTTACTTGGGAGTAGTTTCTCCCGATTTTTCTTGGTGCTTTTTCCATGGTTGCTTAAGCATCACAGACTAATCTTCTGATGTCTCAGCCCTCAACCCGGATCCCAGAGCTTTGCTGCCAAAGTGCTTAGGGTGTATATACCAGTGACCTTTTCCTTTTCTAATGCTAGGACCCAGATGTGAGCTCTGTAATAGCCATCAGCGATGCAATGCTTTTGGTAACCTTCCCTTCACACGCACACCCTGCTCTCCCTTGCTTCTCTCTCAGACAGCACAGCTCTGAGGATACTTGGCCCTCTGCTGACAAGGATGGAGCTGCCAGTCTCTTAGCAGCCACTGTGCAGCTAAGGGCAAAGTAACCCAAGAACATCCCTGCGTACAGTTTTGCTCTTAGCAGGGACTAAAAATTGAGGGTTTTCCCCAGCAGGGACAGCTATGCTGTTCTTGCCACAGCATTGTCTTTGTGCCATTGCTCATCCAACACCGGGTCCTTAATTTTTGCTGCAGGTTGATCTGCCCCAAAGCAAAGCTCTGGGCTTTGTGTGAGTGCTGTTGCTGAAGACCATAGTCCAGCAAAAGGTTTGCATCTGTCATTTGAACATTGCTCCCCTTCCTCATTGTATGGTACTTCTCAAGCTCTCTTGACTTTCAAACACTTGTTGCTCAGCATTCCATTTGTAATGTTTAGTGGCTGCTTGTTTTACCTGTGGTTCCACACTTGATGACTGATTTTTGTGTGTGGTTTTCAAACTTTGAAGACTGGGGCATGTTAGGTTTCTTCGTTTTTCTTTTGATAATGTAGCATGTTGTGGCGTCCTTTCAGAGGAGCTTTTACAAACAAGCAAAATGCCCCCCCCCCATGTCCCCTCCTGCATATTACAATGTTCAATTACTGTATTCTGTTCTCCCACCCCCCTTCTAAGTGTGTCTTTTTAAGTAAGAATACCAAACCCAAGAGAAACACTGTCCTAAGCTTCGTTATTAAAAGTGGTAGGATATATTGTGCTTTAAGGGAGATTTTTGCTTTATTGTATGTGACAAGTACTTACACCAACTGTTTCCTCTCAAAGATCCTCCCTCCCCCTTCAATGTTTTTCCCCTCCCCACTTGGACAAAAAACAACAACCCCATGAATCATGTTCCTTATGTTGAAGCAAATAGATTTCACATTTTTGTATTTTTATGAAGACTATCAACTTTATAATGCTGTGCTTTTTTATTAAAAAAAGTCACTGTGATGTTTTTAAAGCTAATTTTAACATTTTTATATGAGATTTATGGCAGGGTTGGTTTGGAAGTAGAACCTTCCCAATCATTAACATGTAACTTGGTAGCTGTAGGCACAATCTTTATTAACTTCAAAGTCCCATTCAAATGAATGGGAGTTGGGCAAGGCCACAATCCATCTCCTGTTAACTCCATTTTTTCCCTGGTGTAATAATGGCCAGTGTTCACTTCTGGTGCAAAATCTGATGGTAATCAAGTGCCTCTGGAAAAACATCAATAGGAAGCATATTTGGCCTGCTCAAATAGTTCACGTAAGAAAATTGTTGCAATTAATTCCTAACAATGAGATACTTGCAGAGCTTCAGCTAGCCTCCCCCACATTTAATTAAATCAAGATGTGTAATGAGATTAAAGTTCCCCAACTGAGCTATGTTCCAGTTCCCAATGATTTAAACACTTTCCCCCTCTGCAGTTGTTCCTTGGTAAATTACTGCAGGGCTAGATACAGTTCTGTCACCCTCACACAAAATAATTTTACATTTAGGCGCAAGTATTCATTAAATAACACACAGGATCCTTCTGCGCTTTCATCCCACCACCACCAAAAGGAAAGCAGACTTTAATCAGCTCACACTTAAATCAAACCTGGAGGTGAGCCATGCAGGATTTTTTATTTATTTTTTATTATTTTTTAGTGAGGAAGCAAAGCCCCTGAATAATTCCTACTCTGTTTCCCTTAATGAGGTTGGAGCCCACTGCCGCTTCAACATAATACAATAATAAAACATTCTAATAAGTAGTAAAACTTTAATTAAGCCTGTAGTGATGTGTGCCTGATCTTGCTGGGAGCCTGGGTCAGCAGATTCCTCGCTGGTAATGCTGCATGCTAATTCAGGATAAGCACATCCCAGGCACAGTGGAGTGAGATAAGGTTGCCCTGTCCTTTAGAGGCAGTGGGCACAATCAGCTGAGGATGCAGGCGCTCAGGGCCACTTTGCCCAGAACATTATGCACCTGTCTCCCAAGCAGCCCACACAGCCACAGTATATCAGGCCTCATCTTATTTTAAGCCTTAAGCTCGGCCAGTGTGGAGGAGCAGGCAGAGATATGACAGCCTGCATGTGGTTCTGAGGTCTTATTGCAGCTGCTGCAGATGCCACTGTCAAGGCATATGCAAAACAGGGGCATGGCCAGGTGGGCACTTGAGGTGCTGGCAGCTCACCACTCTAGTACCTGCTGCTTAACTTCAGCTTCCCCAGCAAGAGTTCCGATGGCACTGCTATCTTTTTTTAAAAAGAACACTGACCCATGCACTGTTTCAGTATTTTCACGTCACATTTTTTATTACCAAATATGTATGATCAAATATTGCCATCTTAGAAACTCAAGCTTTTTTTAAAAAAACTGGAGCTGTCAGTTGTCCCACTCCCCACCACCCCCACCCCGATCAAGCCAAATCTGACCTTGACTATAACAAAACAGTGTGAGAAGGCAATCTTTTTTTATTAGGCCAACTAAAATACTGGATGCAAGTTTTAGGGTTGCACAGAACTCTCTGGTGGGCTTAGTGTGACCTTATGAGGGACATGGTCAGTGGAGAAGGAGGGGGAGAGAGAGAGAGAGAGAGAGAGAGCTGCTACTTGGGTCATTGGAATGATGGAGCTGGAGCTGCATTAAGGGTGTTAAAGGGAAATTTCCTTTTCTTTGTAATGTGCCTGATACCTGCAAAGCAATTTCAGGGGTCTGGGTGGCTTGGTGTTGTTGTGGGAATGTTGTAGGCATCAGGAATAGCCTTTGAGATGCTGGGTGCCAAATGATTTTTGTTTGCTTTGCTCCTGTACTTGAGGCCTGTTAGAATGTGCCAGGGGTCCTTTTCCTGTCTAATATTCCTCCCTTGAACTTGGGGTTAGAAACTACAGCATAGGAGGGAACTGTAGGAAGGGGGCACAGCTGTAGAATTCATAAGCTGCCAAAGATTCAAGTCTAGCTGTGAGCTAGTTTAGCGACAGGGCTAGTTCCCATTCTGGGAGCAAAGATTGGGGGGTTTTCATGCTGCTTCAGGTCAGTTTTTCTTCTTCAGTATTGCATTCCCTTAGTTCAGGCCTGTACAATTTATGACCCACCAAGCCAAGTGTAACACACCAACCATGCCTATTGGCCCACCAGATGGTCAGCAAATCTGCCTGTCTTTGACTGCAAACCTGAGCGGGACTGGGTGGGGGGAACATGGCTGATGAATTCCATTTGTTGAGCTGGCCTGGGAAGCCTGCCTTTAGCACATGGGATGAGAAATCTGTAGCCCTCCAAATGTGGTTGTACTCGATGTTCATCAGACCCAGCCAGAGTGGCCAGTGTTTAGCAATGATGGACACTAGAGTCCCAAGTGAAAGGCCACATGCTAGCCATCCCCGTTCCTCACTGTGCCATCTGTAACAATTTGCTACCAAATGCATGCCAAAAAAAGTTGTTTTATTATTAAACATGATTCTCTTCTCGCTTGCAAGAAACACTTGCATCCAACCTGCAAGCTACTTGCAGTGCAATCCTAAACCATGTTTACACAGAAGTAGATCCAACGGATGTCCAGTGGATCTGCTTCCAAGTTCAAACCCAACTTGTTGCCGCCCCTGTCTGCTCCTTGGCCCCTTAGTGTGGAAGAAAAGGTTACTCTACATTTATTCAGAAGAGAAGTTTTCTATACAGTTACGGTGAAAGTGAAATTGTCAGTCTGTGGAGCTAAAAAGTCAAAAGGAGGCCAGTATGAACATGAGGAGACACACATCTTCAATATTTTTGCTGGTTAACACTTCACCGTGCAGGCATTTTATAAGATGCTGTACTGAGATGCATGAATATTGTCTTCTAAATAAAGTTTGATCTGCAAATCAAAACCTGTTGCCATCTGTCCTTTTTAAGGCAGCCATTTAAAAACCTGCTTCTCTTGTTGTTGCTCACATCCTCTGTCAAAAGCAGCTCATTCTTCTGCCAAAAGAAGCTTTTTGACCTTGTCTTAAGCGCCTTAACATGCTGAAAGGAGTTAATATTTATTTAAATCATCTTTGGGCTTTGACAGCTTGTAAGAGTAGCTTTTATTGAATTTCCAAGTTAAATGATTTAGCAGTAGCATTTTTCCCCCCTGCCATTGCTGCCTGGCGCACTTAACTTTTGTGAGGTTAGCAGCTTGTCTGAGGAAGTTATTTGGATAGCGTTAAATAGAAGTTGCTTTCTGATCCATGGGGATCCATTGCTGCTTTTTCCCTTTCCTCCTAATGGTGAATTTCTCAATAGTTTTGAAACTTTATATGATAGAAAGAAGCAGGTCTCTTGTCAGGGAAGCCCAGCCAAAAGTAATTGCATGTGGCATGCGGCCTTATTTGAATTTTGAAAGGTTGGTCTAGGACAAGGGTTTAAAAATACAGTATTGCCGAGATCTCATGGATAAGCATGGCCTGTCTTCAGTCAAAACCACTGCCTTGTTTGACTAGTAAAGTGATTAAAAGTTTGTAGTGTAAAGCAAGTGCAAGCTAGGAACTCAAACTAGATTGGGTTGAAACAAAAAAAATTCCTTCCAGTAGCACCTTAAAGACCAACTAAGTTAGTTCTTGGTATGAGCTTTCGTGTGCATGCACACTTCTTCAGATACACTGAAACAGAAGTTTCCAGACCCTTCTATATAGTGAGGTGGGGAGGGGTATTACTCAGAAGGGTGGTGGGAATGGGTGATTGGCAGATAGCTGTGATGAGCCTGTTGACGACTCTTAACGACTGCAATAGGTCTTACAGGAAAAAGCAAGGGGTGAGAAGGTGAAAAATGGCTTTGTCATGTATAATGAGATAAGAATCCAAGGTCTTTGTTCAGACCAGGACTCTCCATGGTTTTAAGTTTGGTGATAAGTTGCAATTCAGCAGCTTCTCTTTCCAGTCTATTTCTGAAATTCCTTTGTAGTAAAACAGCTACTTTGAGATCTTGTATAGAATGTCCTGGGAGATTGAAGTGTTCTCCTACTGGTTTCTCTGTCTTGTGATTCCTGATGTCTGATTTATGTCCGTTTATTCTTTGGCGTAAGGTCTGGCCTGTTTGTCCAATATAGAGAGCTCTCTATATTGGACAAACAGGCCAGACCTTACGCCAAAGAATAAACGGACATAAATCAGACATCAGGAATCACAAGACAGAGAAACCAGTAGGAGAACACTTCAATCTCCCAGGACATTCTATACAAGATCTCAAAGTAGCTGTTTTACTACAAAGGAATTTCAGAAATAGACTGGAAAGAGAAGCTGCTGAATTGCAACTTATCACCAAACTTAAAACCATGGAGAGTCCTGGTCTGAACAAAGACCTTGGATTCTTATCTCATTATACATGACAAAGCCATTTTTCACCTTCTCACCCCTTGCTTTTTCCTGTAAGACCTATTGCAGTCGTTAAGAGTCGTCAACAGGCTCATCACAGCTATCTGCCAATCACCCATTCCCACCACCCTTCTGAGTAATACCCCTCCCCACCTCACTATATAGAAGGGTCTGGAAACTTCTGTTTCAGTGTATCTGAAGAAGTGTGCATGCACACGAAAGCTCATACCAAGAACTAACTTAGTTGGTCTTTAAGGTGCTACTGGAAGGAATTTTTTTTGTTTTGACTATGGCAGACCAACACGGCTACCTATCTGTAACTAGATTGGGTTGATGACGGTCTATATTGGATGTAATTGCTTCAGGAAACCTATTTCAGAAACAATTGATCTAGTATGAGCCTCTGTAGAGCAGCAGTATTACTCAAGAGCACGTTTACTATACTGTCAGGAAAGCTGGCAGTGACCCTTTTTACATGCTGCTCCAGAGGTGGAGGTTGGGAGGTTGCCTGGAAAGGAAAGGAAACACAATAGCTTGGGGTCCAGGGGGTGACAATAAGCTGTTGCAGTAACCATGAACTACTGTGGCTAGTGCTAGCTACATCAGGTGAAGGGAGTGGTCTGGTTACTAAGGT
This sequence comes from Podarcis cretensis, assembly GCF_951804945.1. NCBI lineage: Eukaryota > Metazoa > Chordata > Lepidosauria > Squamata > Lacertidae > Podarcis > Podarcis cretensis. The sequence continues at coordinate 64,235,140 of NC_137177.1, forward strand.
GTTCATATTAAATAAAATGCAGATCCGTGAAGCTGAGCTAGCTGGACAAACTTCATCAAGGGAGTGGCATGCAGCCATAATCTTTAGGGTTTGTAGCATAGAACAATTGTTAACCTGTATCGGGAATATCTTTGGTAGCATCTGGTAAGAGGTGGTGCAGTGGCTTATGTTCCCTCTCCTAGCAGCACACAGGAAGATAGGAAATGGTGTGATAGCAAGTCAGAGCATTGGTCCATCTGGTCTTAGTATTGTCCATGCTAATTGGCATGACTCCCCAGGATTTCAGATGGGGGATCTTTCCAAGACCTACCTGGAGATGGCAGGAATTGGACTCGGGACCTTCTGCATGCAAACTGTTGGCTCAGCTGCTGAGCTACAGCCCTTTGCAGCTGGTATAAGGAAATCATGCCTGACTTTTTGGGGGAAACAGTTGATTGCATCACTGAGGCCACCAGGCTCAGAAGTCTCAACTTATTTTTAGTTGCTGCAGTGTCTACTCTTAAGGCATGTAAAAGAGTACACTTTATTCCTGGGATGATGCTCTGAGGGTTGCCTCAGTGCCACAGAACTATGTTATCTGTTGACTTTCATTTTGTAGAAATGGTGGTTGGAAACTTATGAAAACCAATAGAGCTTGACAGGTTGACAGATTAAATACTAATATATAGAAGATTATTTAAATTGCAGGCCTATACACAATTTGTATAGGAAATAGAATTGTTGTTGCTACATGTTAGCCTGTAAAGAGCTTGGCAGGAGATTAGTTAAAGTACCAGATTACTGAAAATCCAACTACCTAGGGACATACTTATTTCTTTTCTCTTTCCTGTCAGCTGCAGGACTTCTAATAATCAGGTCTGCTGGCCTCTTTCTTGACAATGCCACAACTCCCTTGCATAGGCTTTTAAGGAAACGAACAGGCAAGTCCTGCAAGGCAGAAAGCAAGTACTTTTTGACTGCTGCATGGAACATGCAACACAGTGGCGGCCATGAAATACTGGAAGCGTGGCAGGAATAACAGTCTCCATTAAGAGGAAGATGACAGCCCCTGCCATCATTTCACCTTGCAGAGTTGCATGAATAGCTGGAAATGCTTTTCACATCTTCACTTAGTAAGAAGGCTGGAAGGTGCTCAAAATGGGGTGGGATGCCACGCAAGTTCTTTTAAGATTGACATACCACTCTTCCATTTCTGTTCAGGCAGACATTCTTGAGTCTAGTCTAACCATCCCACATCATCATTTCCCTCACACTTTGAAAACTGAATCCCTAACAGGGCGGTTCATACCTAGGAAGCTGCCTCATACCAGGCAAGATTGTCCATCTCACCCAACAGCGTCTCCTCTGCCTGGCAGTGGCTTTGTGGTTCTCTCTGACACAGGGTCTTTCCCCTCTTCTGTCACCTGATCGTATTCTTAACTGGAGATGCCAAGGATGGAACATAAGACCTTCTGCATGCAAAGCATGAACCCCAGCACTGGACTATGATCACTCCACGCGTGCTTTGGTAACCTTGAGGCTTATGTGCCATCCAGATAGATCAATATGGCTTGGGAAGCTGCAAAGGCAGCGTAAGACAGGGAGGAGGTAGATACTGTTAGACTGTACCTGCCATTATCCCCGAGCATTGGCCATGCTGGCTGACATCAATAAGAGTTGGGAGTCTCATAACTTCTAGAGGACCGTGGGTTCTGACTCCTGCCACGTAAAATATCAGCTCTTCTGCAGAGCCGGGTGAGCCTTTGAGAGGACTTGATGTGCATTTCTTCTGGTGTGAACCAATATCCTTCAGGGTGCATTCTGAAGGCACTACTAGCCATGTTTCCTCCACAGTTGGGAGGCAGGAATTCTTCTGAATATCATCTACTGGGAACCAGTAGAGGGAGGGAGAGTGCTCTTATGTTCAGGTTCTGCTTGCAGGTTCCTCTCAGACAATCTGGGTGGCCAGTGTGAGGACAGGATGCTGTTCTGGGTGGGTCATTGCCCTGCTCCAATAGGTCTCTTCTTACAGTTCTCTCTTTTTCCTGCAGTCAGTCACCTGAGTCAATGAGAAAATCCATCTGTCCAAGGACTTAAGTCACACCTTCAGTTTCTTGCACCAGAGTCTGGTCTGAAATGAACCAGAAATTGTGGTTTGGGTGAGTGAAATACTTTTGAGCCAGGCTGTGTGTTGAAAACCACATTTTTATTCTGCACAGCACACCAAGGGAGTAAATAGCACGTTACAGGCAAAGGAAATAGTCTAAATTGGCCTGAAAAATGCCGTCAAATGATAGCATATCCTACTGAGAGTGGCTGGGATTTAGATGAATGGATAAGAAGCAGTAATTAACACTGAGCAATGCCTTGATGCATTTCGAGCAGCAGGAGATTGGGGGAGGGATATCCATTTCTGCCTTTTCCCCATAGTCTTGTTTGGTACACTGAAAAAGCACACGATGCTCAGCAACACTTTTCGCTCAGTTTTCTGGAAGTGGGTTATTACATTTGGACGAGCTTTACTGCCTGTACAGGTGAAAAATATTCACAAAGGACTATTCAACACCTGTGAGCTATGATAGGTAAAACCATGTGAACTTGCCCCATTATTTAAGGATGGGCATGCCACGTCTCCAAAGGTAAGTTCCATGGAAAGCCATATTCTTCCAGTACGTATATGAATTGGCATCAAACATTGAAAGCATCTTCCTGGTTAACCAACTGTGGTACAGCACTGATCCCAACAAGACAGAATTTCCTCTTTAAAACAAAAAAAAAAAAAGGCTTCCACATATGCAAAGATTTAAGAATATGCATTGCCCTAAACTTGCTTTGCAAGGTAAGTGAAAACAACTTGATCTTGACCTTTTCTGTTGGCTCTGATCCATGATTCAGAAACAACTACAACTCTCCCGTTTCTTAAAGACCACAGTCTGAGAATTGTGGAGGTAAGAATAATGTTGCGGGATTTACAGAGAGATGGCTAAATAATTTCTAGTATCCTCTTAACCTCAAAGGAAAGTGGGAGCAAGTTCTTGAGCTTTTTATCGTTAGAAACTATGAAGAATGGCCGGCTTGACGTGAAGACCACACAAGCTCTTTATCTTTGTGTTTCTTTTGAAACTCGTATTGAAAAAGCATTTGGGGAAAATCTGGGTATATATGGTCTCCTATGAAAACGCTGGTCTCCACTGTAGCTTAATACATGCTTGAAAAATTGGACTTAGGAACTTCTGGAAATGTTATTTGGTGCCCTGCCAAGCACTTTTCAATCTCCATTACCCGTCTCTCAGTACACTTGTTCATTCCCTCCCCGTGGACAGATGATCTTCCATTTTCTGATTCCCCCCCTCCCCGAACAAATGAAGCGTAGAAGAAGAGAGATATAACGTTATGAGGAAAGTCAGGGAGATGAGGGGAATTTATGAATAATCTAAGGAACACTCATAACTTGGAGATGTCCTTTTTTGCAGAGCCGAGGGAGCAGGGTAAGGTTCTTTGGGCTTCACATGTTGCCAGAACGAAATCTAACTTTAGAATTTTTAAGTCCGCAGTCCCTTTTCGCTCACTGCACAGCATTTACTCAGAATAGCTAAGTAGAAATGCAGACTCGAGATAAGAAGATTGAAATGTACTGCAGAGGCAGAGCCTTCTTCACTTTCGATATTAGTGGTTTAGCAGAAAAATAAACCGCACCAGCATCTGAGCTAGTCAAAGGAAAAGGGTTTTTTAAAAAGGACCGATTAGTGTGTAGCAAATCATACCATAACACCATTGCTCCTAACGGAAGGGTTTCTCCCACATGCATTTCAAAGGCATTCATCCTCCACCGGACAATTCCTGTTTTTGCAGAAGCAATGGCCAAGACTGGGGCGTTATTCTCTATGACGGTTTGTCAGACGGAAGAATCTGGGCTCTGATATTCTGCTATTCAATTAAGGAAAAATAAATGACACGTGCAACCAAGCTTTCCTTTGAAATGGCTTGTTGACAAATTTGTGGCTACATTATTTCAAGCTTTACAAGAAGCTTGGGGGTTTTTTGGGGGGGGACATGAATTAGGGCAATTAGAAGAGGGCTCTGAAAAAGAAAAGGCAGTCCAAGGCTATTCCGGGAATAGAGGCAGTGTAGACATAATACTGGTTTTGAATCCTACCCCATGTAAGAACCATGCAGTGGAGAAGGGCTTTAGCTCAGTGAGATCTCATCCATGTTTCCGCTTGTCCTGTGTTTTCTTCTGCTTGTCCTGTTCTTTCTAGGAAAGTAGCGGGGCAAATGAAAAACATCTCAGACCTGTGCTTAGAAAGCGCAGGATAAGTGTGGACCATAATAATAATAATAAATTTTATTATTTATTCCCCGCCCATCTGGCTGGGTTTCCCCAGCCACTCTGGGCGGCTTACAACATTATCTAAAAACAACAACTCAGAGGGCATCTGCTTTGCATGTGAAATGTTCCACATTCAACCCCAGGAACCTCCAGATCGGGCTGAGAACGTCCCTTGCATCAATTGCATGAATAGGTTTGAATTAGTGTAAGGCAGCTTCTTAGGTCCCTCTCGTTGAAAACTAGCAAAGCAAGAAGAAAGAGTCTATCCAGCTCTCTGTCTCCTCCTCTCGTTTGTTTGTTTTTACCTGTATGAAGTGGTTAAGGTTCGGGGGGGTTACATGGGGGACACAGACGGTATCTCCCATCTGATGTGCTACCATCAACTTTAGCACCTTAAATAGGTTTCTGTGCGCTGCTCTGGTTCGCCAGAAGCGGCTTAGTCATGCTGGCCACATGACCTGGAAGCTGTCTGCGGACAAACGCCAGCTCCCTCGGCCAGTAAAGCGAGATGAGCACCGCAACCCCAGAGTCATTCGCGACTGGACTTAATTGTCAGGGGTCCCTTTACCTTTACCTCTGCTCCACAAGCAGGATGTGCAAACAAATGTTGCGCTGCAGCCTTCCTCTCTAAGGGAAGTGTGCCTGTCTTGGATGCCAGCCAGTCATTCCACCCTACCTTGCCTCCCACCACACCCTGTCCTCTTCATCTTCCAAGCAGACAACATTCTGTGGCCACTGAGCATATTTAGCCCTCATTGTGCCTCCCTCCCCCGTTACGTTTTTTCACCCTCCTCAAAAAAGAAAAGAAAAAATGATTTTGTACTTCTGCAAATCTTATGAAGTAGGAAGGAAATGCCCCATTGCAAAGGTAAGTCCAGAGGTAATAGACCAAGCAGCTAGCAGGAAGTCCACAACTGGTTTCATGTTACACAATATTGTATCTGTTAAATATGCCATCTCCTGCTACAACAATATTTGGTTGTTTATGGCTGTCCTTACTTTGAAGTTTTTGGAACCACACATAGAACAACAACTCTGAGGAACAATTTCTCATCTGGACTGTTTCGGTGGCAAAAACCATGTCTTATGAAGGTAAAAAACCCACAAAGAACTAATTTCAGTGTGTCATGCCCAGATGCAAGTTGGTGTTCCCTCCGAATCTGGGGAAGGAAACACAGGAATTTAACCAAGTAACAGGCATGGGCTTCTGGGAGTGTTGAAAACAAGTCACACACACCCAAGTTAAAGGACTGTTATTGCCAAATCCGTAGCATGGCTCTTCTAGTAATTTTGAGAGGAAAGAAGCTTCATTCCAACTTGATACACTGATTAAAAACCACAAAGTACAGATTTTACAACTTATTGCAGGAGGTGCACAAGACTCAGGCCAGTTATCAGCCCCTGCAAAGTGTTGAGACAGTCTCCTGCTTCCAACTATGAAGATGGAAAAAGTCATAGGGACAAAGCACCTGTTCTTGCAACCAATAGAGATGTTGTTTCTTTACATTTTTATCTTTCTGCAATGGTTCTTTGGTTGCCTCCAACTCTAGTTTAATTCTGTCCTTTCTCAGCCTTCAAAAGACAATGATCTATGTATATTATGTCTTTTTCTTTGGGGGGGTGTCCAAAGAAACACCCAATCCAAAATTAAAGCCCTTTTTGGGCTACCTGGTCTCCATCTTAGCCGTGCCTTTGAAGTATCTCAGTAGAGATTGACTTTATCAAATGTTAAAAGTACCTTTACCCGCCCCGCCCCCCAAAAACCCCAAAACACCACAAGGGACCTTCAAGCACTGTGCAAAGATGAGTTCAGCAGCCTAACCGTCATCGGACTCTGCATGAGAATAGAGTTTGCTGAGTTTTTCAAACTTCGGCCCCCACTCTTTCATATCCCCGTAGGCTGTATCTTCCTCCCATCCACCGGAGCCCAGGGAACTTAGGCTGCTGGCTTCTGAACACTCTCCTTCCGTGTAAAAGACTTGCAAGGAATCGCAGGGCAGGGCGTGGTGCAGCTGGTCCATGTTTCTAACCACCCCTGAAAGGTAGCATCCAAAGTCGATGCTTGAGAAGGAGGAGCCGAGTCCTGTGGAAAGGGCTTCCAGCTGCTCCTTTGGACTGGCTGGGAGGTCGCAGCTCACGGGACTCTGCAGCTCTGCCCGCTTTCCTTTCTTCTTGTAAAGGGAGTAGGCTGGGCTGGTTTGAAGGGACATCTGGAGCTCCGCCATGTTGTAAGCATCCTGCAGGAGGAAGACATCAACAGCAGCGTCGGACATTTAAGTCGCATGCACCCAGCCACAAACTTATGGATTCATTCTCTGTTCCTGGAAAGGTGTTACAACATGGGGTGAGGGAAGATGCATGCTGGCCTCAGCCCCAGTGACCATCCTGCACACCGGCCCCATTTGCTGCACCCTCAAGCTTCTTCTGTGGGACGCAGGTGGCGCTGTGGTCTAAACCACTGAGCCTAGGGCTTGCCGATCAGAAGGTCAGCAGTTTGAATCCCCGCGACGGGGTGAGCTCCCGTTGCTCGGTCCCTGCTCCTGCCAACTTAGCAGTTCGAAAGCACGTCAAAGTGCAAGTAGATAAATAGGTACCGCTCTGGCGGGAAGGTAAACGGCGTTCTGTGCGCTGCTCTGGTTCGCCAGAAGCTGCTTAGTCATGCTGGCCACATGACCCGGAAGCTGTACGCTGGCTCCCTCGGCCAATAAAGAGAGATGAGCGCCGCAACCCCAGAGTCGTCCACAACTGGACCTAATGGTCACGGGTACCTTTACCGTTACAAGCTTCTTGCAGTGAGCGGGGAAGGAGGCTTTGATTGTTAAACCACTCTGGGAACTGTAGCTCTGTGTGGGGAAGAGCCGGTCTGCTAACAATCCTCAGCAGCCTTAACAAACTGTATTTCCTGGGATTCTTTGAGGGAAGCCATGACTGTTTCTTCGGAGCAAAGATTTTAGCTTCTGTGGCATTGGACATAGATGGTCTTTCTGCCTCTCTAGATAATGCAAGGGAGTTCCCTGCACTTGCAAAAGTTTCGTCACAGGCAGCAACGCAGTATGGATGTGGAGATCCACCCTGCGCCGTAGAAACAAACTACCCTTGAATCATTTGGGCTCGTCTTGCTACTTTCTGAAAGGAGCAGATACCAAGCTCCTGACATGTCAGATAAACAATGCCTGCTTCCTCAAGATAGATCCCCTGCTCGGGTAAACCTATTTTTCCCCTTTACAATTTGCAGAGGGAGTTAATCTTATTAAACACTAATAGGATTTGTATACTTAGCTCGCTGTGTGCCACCTTGAAGATAAATATCCATTTAAAGTGTTTAAAACATGTTCACGGAAATTTATCAAAACCTTCAACTTTCTTTTTCTCCTCCGTTTTTTAATGAGGAAATTTGCATTCCGCTAGTAGGAAATACCAAGTGTAAAATTCAAACTAAACTCGTACATTCTTTTTTTTGGGGGGGGGGGCAGAATCCTACTCTGGGTGCAGAATTTGCACAGACGTCATTCTAGGACACAGTCCTTCTAGGACAGGGGTAGGGAGCATTTTTCAGCCCAAGGGCCACATTCCCTTCTAGGCAATGTTTTGAGGGCCACATTCCAGCAGTGGGCAGGGCTAGAGGCAAAAGTGGGTGGAGCAATAAATGCATATTTTACCATTGTGTAATAAGTTAGTTTCTACACATGCTCATGCACATAAAACCGACCCACCACTCTTCTGTTCTCCACCTAAGAGGGAATATAGGAGTTCAAGGACACATCCCAGCCAAGCAAAAATGGAAGAAAAGCAACGAGGGTTGTGCATCCTGTTCTCAACATGGCCCACCAGATGCCCAAGGCGAGCCTAACAAGCAAGATTTGCAAGCTTTAACCTTTTACCTGTACTATGATCCTGACTGAAATTTGGGCGGTTGGGGCAAAGGGTCCATGTCTACTCTTGGCACCATGGGGAGGAGGGGCAGTTAAAGTCCTCCCCTCCACCATCAGTGTCCTAACCTGCCTCCCACATTAGCTAGTAAAAGAAAACTGAGCTGCACAGCACCCAACGACATCCTGCGTAAGACAGAAGAGGAGCTTCCTCTTCTGAGACAGTGCTTATCACCAGCAATTGTTATAAGTCCATTTAACAGTCCTAATAATAATAGTGACAGCCATAATAACAACAAGAGTACGAATTCAGGTAGGTAGCCATGTTGGTCTGACGCAGTCAAAATATATAAAAAAGTAAAAAAAAATTGTCCAGTAGCACCTTAGAGACCAAGTAAGTTTGTTCTTGGTATAAGCTTTCCTGTGCATAGTATCTGAAGAAGTGTGCATGCACACGAAAGCTTATACGCAGAACAAACTTACTTGGTCTCTAAGGTGCTACTGGACAATTCTTTTACTTTTTTATATATTTCGAAGAGTATGAATATTATTATTATTTAAGCATATTTCCTGGCCTTCCACCCAAAGGTATTATAGTGGTACCTCGGTTCTCGGACTTAATCCCTGCTGGAAGTCTGTTCAACTCATGAAACCATTTGAAAACCAAGGTGCAGCTTCCAATTGGCTGCAGGAGCTTCCTACACTCAAGCGGAAGCCGCACCGAATGTTCAGCTTTTGAAAAACGTTTGCAAACCAGAACACTTCCGGGTTTGCGGTGTTTGGGAGCCGATCTGTTCGTCAACTAAGCCATTTGAGAACCAAGGTTCCACGGTATAAAAAAAATACTGATTTGCCTTCCAAAACCTGCTCCCTTCCTCATGATTAACTGGGTCATCTTTTTGTCAGATTGATTAAAAAGTTGCAGGTCCAATTGACATCGGTGTGTGTGGGCAGGTAAGCAAACAAGAATGTTTGCAGCTCACTGACTTCTCTGGACTTTTTATACTATGTTTTCTCCCAGGCAGTTTTAGTCTCTGGTTCAGATGATTTGGAGACTGATGCTGTAATACATTTGCAGTGCAGGTCTATACAGAGTCTACTCAAAAGTAAGTTCCACTGAATTCTATGGGGCTTACTCACAGGCAAGTTGGCCCAGGATTGCAGCCTTATCTGAGGCAATACTAAGATAGCAACATTCACTGAGCATTTCTACAAAACGTTGCAAGGACTTGCAATCAGGACAGAGTAAATGTTAGGTCTGGTGGGGTGGAGGGGAGATATATGCCCCATTTGCTAAAACTGAAATGTGCTTTTCTGAGTGCCAGAAGGGAGAGAAGATAATATTAAACCATTTTGGACAAAATCCTATGGGTCTCCAGCAGGGGCCATGGGACAGGAGTGGATCTCGACCTCTGGTCTGCAGAGAGGGAGGTCTGTCCTTTGAGTTATTATAACCACAGACATCTCTGCAGCCACTTCCACTCTGCTATCATTGTTCCAACAATGCAAGGGAGAAAAATGGGGCATGCTAGGAGACCTTTGATCCACAGGATCCAAAGGCCATTTACAGAATTTTAGAGTTGGAAGGGACTCTCTCCCACAGGTTATTTGGTCCAAGCCCTAAAGCATCCTCCAACCTCTGCCTAAAAACCTCCAACCAAGGAGAGTCCACCCCCACCAGTATGGGAAAACTACACTAGTCCCTGGAACTGGCCTAGTGAATCCCCTTCCCTTAGGAAGAAAAACCACCACACATGTGCACAAAAATTAACCGGGGGGGGGGGGGAGCTGCCCCCTACACAACTTCTGCCCTGTCCGGTGTGAGCCTGGTACATGGCGGTTCCCCTGCCATGGGCTCTCTCCTCCCCATTATGGCCATCTGTCTGGGATGCCGTAGGTACATTGAGATAGGGTTGGACTTCATGGCCTTCACAGTCCCTTCAAATTCTAGGCTGTACTATCAAAGCAAAGCCAGCAATGGTTTTTCCTCTAGTGTAAGTTTCCTTGCACACGTCAGATCAACCGTCAGAGAAAGAGCCTTACTTGATCCTGCTCCCCACCCCCTTCCTCGTTATAGTTGAGGATGTTCTCTCGAATGTCCTCCAAGTCATCATGGCAGGTGGTGACGTGGTAAACTCCTCCGTTCATGCTTTTGTGGCTCTTCCACCGAGTCCACAGGAAGACACCGCTGAGCAGAACTGGGTGAGAAAGCAAAGAGCATTTATTTAGAAACCAAGGCCAAATGCACCATTAAAAAGGAGAACTTTGAGAATTAGGACTTAATGCGCTGGAAGGTCGCCACATCTGAAATATCCCTGAAACCACCACCCTCTGCCACGTCACCTTTGAAAGTGACTCACATGGAGGGTGCAACATTTAAACCCCCGTTCAAGTTTGTCCAGAAGCTACTTTGTCTCAGGCTAACAGACCCAATCCCTGCTCTCAAACAAGCACCACCTCAGTAATCCTACCAAAGCCAATGGGATTCTGCTGATTTAAGCGTGCACAGATTCAGAACTTTAAGTAGACAATCCAATAAGTGCAGCTAGTTTTAGCAGGGACTTAGCTCTACTTTTGATTTATTGCTATTAATAAAAGTAAATCAGTCAGAAGGTGAGTAATAGCCAGAGGAGGGGTGCATCGGCAGCAACAACAGCAGCAGCTAAGCACCCACATTTGGCCTGCAAGCCCAGGAATGCTAATTTGGATGAGCATCCCATGAAGTGAGTGCACTTAGAGCTAAATATATGTAGGGCTGTATTATTAAAGACCAGCATGGATTCAAGAGTGATTGAGTTTAAAAACTAACTGGTGGCACAGAGGATTGCTAGATGCATCTGGGTACATTATCTCACACCTTCAATCCCTCTTGGTTAAAATAGGAATAATAACAGCCTACCTTGTAATGTTTGTCACTGAGGGTGAATAACATGAAGATTACAAAGCACTTTGCACTCTCAAAGTGCTACTATGCAGATGACAGACAATGCAAATGGTGAAAAACAACTCATGACAAGTCCATAAAAGCCATCTCTGCTGGACATGATAGCAGCAGCCCATCTGATCTTGTATCGTCCTTGTGGTGGCAAAGCCTTGTCCAAACAGGAGAGATACATCAGGGAGGAGGAGGAAGGAAAGAAGGGAGGTCAGTGGGGAGGGTCAATGTCAATGCCAGCAGTTCCTACACAGGTTGGCAGCAGCCACTGTGCAACCTCCACCTTCACCTCCAATGTGATGTGGGCCTTCAAAGCAATGCCTGCTCATAGGAAAGCCCAACCCAATGTAATTTTTCTCCCCCAAGGAGGATCACAAGAATGAGATCTCCATGTGATTGGGTGTCCTTGTGCAGTGCCCAGCTAATGCCCTGCGGAGGGAAAACCCTATGAACCTGGAACAAAGGGTACTACATCAGACAACAGATCCATCGGATTCAGTCTTGTCTACAGTGGCTTAGCTCATATATAACACGAACCTATGGTTTGTTAAACTATGGTTATGGAGGAATCCTGCCCAACTGATTATCTATGGTTGGTTTACTGCCAGCCATAGTTTATTGTTGGCTCACAAACCTTGCTTTGTTTTAACTATGGCGTGATGCTCCTCCCGCCCACCAATTCACCTAATCCTGTTCATGGTCATCCTTCTTTCTCCTGATTGCATTCCAGATGTTAGTCTGGATTCAACCTTGCATGCTGAAAGTTGAAACTGTCCACTGTTGGGGCATGTGGTAAATCCAAACCCTATCGATGCACATTTACCGGGGGGAGGGAGCCCCATTGAATACAGTGGGTCTTACTTCTGAGTAAACATGTAATACACAAAATGAGGAACAGTTTATGGAACAAACAACAATGAAAATGAATGGAAGTGATGAACAGGACTTGGACAAAGAGGCACATGACACATTTTTATTAGAAAAAAATATATATTCAGGCACAGGGTTTGTTTGCTTTTTCTTAACTATGCGACTCCTCTCACATACTTGAATTGAAATTTACATTCTGGCAATCCAGAGTATACTATGACAAAGGTGACTGGTGTGTGTTCTCTAAGGCTAAAGAATGCAAGATGCCCTTCATGCAATTAGAAATTAAAATTACAGAGCAGGGAAGGGTAATTCAAATCCTGGTGGAGAGAGCAGGAGGGCTTTGGCTCCGCTATAGTCCTGACCTGGACTGGGGGCCCTACCACCACACCCACTGCCATCTGCCATTTGCTTTGAAAGACTAGTTCCCATTCCCCATGCAAGGGGAGCTTTTACTCAAATAGCCCCCCCAAAAAAAAAAAAAAAATCTGGACCAGAACCACAGCAGCAGGCAAAAAGGGTAACACCCCTACCTGGTCTGCCAGGTTCCCAAAATACACTGGGCTCTATTTCTTTAAAATTGCCACTCATGCAATTGCTAACTGAGTGCAATGGTAATCTCAAGTTTTAACATTCAGTGATTATTAAAACAAAAAGCACCCCTTTGTTCGCAGGACATTCTTATGATTCTCAGACTGCAAGACTGATAGTGATTGAAAATATACAGCGTCTGAAACTGGAGCCCACTACTATGACCCTGTGTTGCATCCTGATTCTGAGATAAACACATTTGGAAAAGAAATGGCCTGAATAAAACATGCTCTTTGCCAGTTCAGAAGAGCTTACAAAATGCCATTTTTACCACCCCACAGCAACCATCAAGGGTACTAAAAACAGCAGACAAAGGTGGCCTGTAAACAGAGCCACGTACACACAAAGAGCCCTAGCCCAGTTTCAAGAGTATTTAACTGACCCAGCCATGTCCCCCAAGGAGAGGATTTGGCTTCAATCTCCTGTTCCCAGCACAAAAGGAGGCCTTTTCTCACTACAAAGAAATAAACCTCTTTGTGAAAAAGAGAAATATCATGCTGGATGTAAGCTCCGCTTCTTCCAAAATGCTTTCATTCTTGTATTCCGAATACACAATTCTCAGAGGAGCAACTCCTCTTGTAACTGCCTGTCAGAAAGCGCCACTGGATGAAAGTGTTACATCCAGAAGCCAGCTTCAATGTGCATCAAAGTCAATGGAAGCTTACATTGAACCGTCATAAACAAGCTTTATCAGAGAAGAGCCTATCAGCACACTAAGGCTGCAGCAGCTGTGAGCGATATTTAACACTGTCCCAAGCACACCTTTTCTGCCTCCTTTTGCACAGCATGGGGGCGCGTTCTCCCCAAACCCAATTACAGCACAATGTGGCCTCATGGAAACACGGGGCTTAAACTTCAGAGCAGAAATGCTTTCCATCTGCTACCAGTTCCCTTGTTTTCCTACAGAGCAGAGGTTCCCCACAGTTCGGGAAAGTAATTCTGACCTAGTTACAAATACCTGTTGTCCCGTGTTTGCATGGCAAATATATTCATGCATTGGAAATTCAAAAATGCTAAAATATGAGTGACAGCAAACAAACAAACAGCAGCAAAAAAGAGGAAGCAATTACTTTTCCAAGTAGCTGCAATTTCACGAGGATGACTTCAAAAGAGCCCTGGGCAAAGACGTGAGATTAGGGAAGAGTTTTCGCTGCAGAAGGAAAGCGCAATTTAGCAGAAACTTCCCGTGTCGCGATGCGGGATTTCAGGAGGCAGTCCTGCATTAACCAAGACTGTAAATGTGGACTAACGCTCTGACCTCAGATGCTTCACCTGGGGCTTTTAAGATACAAACCACCTAACCAGACTCATTATTGCCTTGACAGCAGGGCTGTCTCAATCAGTGATCCAGTTGACAGAGCACTAGTTTTGGAGCCAGGAATCCTAGATGTGACTATCACCCTCCGCCATGAGCTAAGGCCCACCTTTGCAGAATGAGAAGAACAGTAGTGAATCCCACGGGGTTCTTGTTGGAATGAACAAGATTGTAAAAGCACTTTGCAAATTTGAACGTGCTGTGTGCCATAGCAAGTAACAACGATAACAGACTCAACGTAAACAATTGCATAATAATAAAATAAATATAAATAAATAAAACGGGGAGCATCGTTGGACATTGGCTGGGAAATCTGTTTCATGTTGCACTGCACCCTAGGAAACACACCTCCCTGAACCACTCAGCTTAAATGGCTTTATAAAAGGGGTGCAGACAAATTTATGAATGATTCATCTATAAACGGCTATTGTCCATGACAGTTAAAGAGCATGTTGCTGATTACCAGTTGCTCGGGGGGGGGGGGACAGGGCAACAGAGGAAGCTGCCTTATACCGAATCAAACCCTCGGTCCATCCAGCTCAATACTATTGACACCAACTAGCAGTGCGTCTCCAGGATTTCTGAGGGGGGGGGGGGTCATCTGCATGCAAAGCAGATTCTCTGCACTGAGCCAGGACCCTTCTACTTGTGGTCTTCAAGTCTGGCTTGTGAGCTTCCTGGAAGCATCTGGTTGGCAAGTCTGGGAACCAGGATGCTAGACTAGATAAATCTTTGGACCATTTTGAGCTGGGGGTTTTTTTCTTAAAGCAGCAACATCTAAGGCCTAAGAAATGGACACTTTCCATCACCAGACCCTTCATCAAGACTCTCCCTGTCAGAAGGAAGAGCCAGGGTCTGCAAACAATCCGGCTGCCAGTGCAAGGAGATGCACTGTGTCCTCCCTGAGGCTAACACGCCTTGTCCTCCCTGGCCATGGGACATGTCTGAGAGCAGAAATTCTCCTCTGTGCTCTCCACAGAGCAGCAGCTTAGACAGCCATGCTACCAGCAGCAGCAACACAGAACACCAGGAGGAAGAAGCACATTTGCGACCATCACCATCGCCAATACCCCAAGCCTTTAAAAGCCATCGCTGCCTTTTGAAAGAACTTCATTATCATGTTATTATGGGTATCTTTTCACTCACTGTCAGCCACTATAGAAGCCTGTTCTTAAGAGAGCAAAGCAGAATGTCAACGTCATAATGTTCATTTCCCCTTTGTCCCTTCTGAGCCAGTTCTCAGCAATGGAATGTCGAAGCAAGAACAGAATGGAAAAGATGAGAAGGACCTTTCCCAGGGATGAGTCAAATAAAGATGCAGATGAAACTGGAAAGGAATGTCTTTGATGATGATGATGATGATGATGGGCCAGAGAGAATGAAGGACAAGACAGTGAAGGCATCATCCAGTGTGCGTCTTCACAACTAGCCGGCATGGCGAGCATCCAGAGCAGCACAGAAGGCGGCTTATGGTTCATTACCAAAGGTAGTACAAGATGTAGTTGCCGTAACTACCTAGTAGGGCCAGGAAGCAAATGCAGATGGCAAACATGGAGCTGAAGCTCAGCCCAGCATCTTTGTGGAAGATGGCTAGTGTGATTTCACAGTTGCGGCCGGAGTAGCCATCGGGGCAGTGGCATCGGAACTTGCTTGCCGACTGGGAGATGCAGGTGCCAAAGTTACAGGGCCTCTGAGCGCATGCCGTGTAAACACAGTGCCGGCCGGTGACGTTCTCCACCAACATGTGTCCTGGAGGGCAGCTGGAAAGACACAGAAGGCAAATCAAACTCCTTGGCATTAACCTCGCTGCTGGCCCAAGCAAAGCTCCAGGGTGCCGCAATCCAGATTAATTTCACACCCTCATTTCAGCTTCAGTAGGAGCCAGTTACAATGTAATGAAATTTGCTCACAGATGATCCTCTTGAGCTGGATTCCTGGAATGGGCCCAGTTCACAGGACTGCATTCCAGCAATGTTTACTGGGTGGTAAGGGGGGGATATTTTTTAAAAAAAAAACTCCCCAAATGCAGAAAGTAGCACCCTAAAAACTAATGGATTTATCCTGGCATGTTTTTGCAAATCAAGAGACCACTTCATCAGATGCCTCAGATGGACAGCGTATCGAACTTGTGCAACAATGGGGACGATCCAATTTGAAAGTGGGAGTAAAAGATGAATGAAGGAACCCTAAAAGCAGTTGCGAAAAACATGGAGATCAATCAAATGCCAGTCATCAGGAGCATGCTTGCAGCCCCAGAGTAACAGAAGAAGATATAGTGCCCCCCCATTCTGCGCTCGCTTGCAGCCCCAGAGTAACAGAAGAAGGTATAGTGCCCCCCCCCATTCTGCGCTCAAGTTGGAGGAGCCTTGGGAGCAGCACATCAAAAAGCACAAGGGGCTACTGCTCAAATAATATTTAGCCCTTCCCACCAAATATGAGGGGTTTCTGTTCAAGCCCTAGACGGACAGGCTGCTCCCGCCATCTAATTTCACTGAGGGGGATTTGTTACCTGCACTCATGCATCATCCACAAGTCAATGCAGATGAATTGCTGGCTGCAGGGATTGCTCTTGCAAGCTTCGGAAAGGCAGCCTTTTCTCACTCCTTGGGCACTCAGCACAAGCTCCTTAGGGTAAGAATCTAGAGGTAGCCTGTAGTTATTGAATCTGACATCCTTCATGCATCCTAAGGCAAAATACAAAACAGACTTGATGTGGAAAGCTCTTGATCAAGAGCTATTTTTGAAAGAGATGTCGCAGCACTGTAAGGCCGAGTTATGTGCTACGTTTAACAACAGGCTGAAGCCGGAGAAGTTGAGATGCAGGTCAGATCCCACCTACCCAACCCCTTCTGGGCCACAGAACTGCATTGCAAAATCAAGAGAAGTGCAAATTTCGGAGGATGGCCATGCTTTGGTTTGAATATTGTTTTGGAATGTGCAATTAATAAGGTCGATTCACATTAAAATGCGAACTGAACTGGATTTCTCCATCCCTCTACTTGGAGAATGTTGTTGGGACACACAAATGTAAGGGGAGTCTGTTGGATCAGGCTAACGGAATATCATGGGTGCTAACCAACAGGCAGCCTTCCCAATAAGCTCTTCAACCTCCAAGGGCTACCATTCCACAAACCTGCCAACCTGGGTTTCTGGCATCCCCACCAGAGAAAAATACACTTTTGTTCAGAGCAAAACAGGGGTGCTATCATTCTACATTTATCTTCCCGCCTCCCTCAGTTTCCACAAGGTATTCACTAGCTAAGATTCCACAGGATGAAAAGTTAAAATAACCAGAAGCTGGGTGGGAAACTGTCACTTTAAGTCTCTTCATTCCTTTTAAATCCTCCAGCTCCGGAGCCGTGCAGAAATAACAAAAGCAAGAGCAACGGATGCAAAATGCTAACACAAAAGCATTGTGAGCACTGCTCCATTGCCAGCTCATAGCTCTTTTAATAGCTAAGTCCCCGTGATGGACAGTTATCCAAGATAACAGGCAGGCTTCTTTTTACCTTGGAAACTGCTGCTCTGATTGACAGGGTATGTGTTGCCAACCACCAAGCTGTTGGGATCAATTATGATCTCTTTGTAGGTGCCGGCTGCCTTCAGGATTTCTCTCTTCCCGCCTCCTCCATCCAGGCGAAGAATGAACTCGTTCTCATTTCTCTCCAGGGAAACGTGATGCCACTCTCCATTATCCACTTGGTAGGAGGGGAGGCTCACCGCAGCCGCTCCATCTCCCAGGTTGTAAGACACTGCTAAGAACCCCTGGACCACCTTGCAGAAATCCAGGAATCGGTGTCAATCATTTTGTTTTATTTTTTATTTTTTTGCATGCAGTACAATAAGGCCCTGGGTAATTCTGAAGAAGAGAGCAAGGGCAGGGGAAACAACTCCACAAATTAAACGACTGTGTGTGTTGCACATCTGCAAACCCAGAATCAGTCTAGAGAGCTCCCATTCCTTTCTCATGATGAGTTCAGTGGGATGATCTCCCCGCAGGGTTGACATTGCATTCTTATAGCACGTTATTGTATAATGTGAGTTGACTAGGAAACACACACAAAGCACTAAAGGTTCATTTATTTCTTGCAAGGATAGGGAGCCTGTTTTAGGGGGCGGAGGGCAGATGTTTTCTGGACTGGCAGATGCGTTTTCTTTTGATAGGGTTTCCCAACCCCTTTACATTTTGTGTAACTGCTTTTAAGCTAGCCATTCAGCAGAGTCATATTCAATAAAAATAACAGCAGTAGCTGCAGTTGTGCAGTCACATGAAAGCATGGAGGATTCACAAACTGATGGCATCAGCAGAGGATTTTGAACACCAAGAACTCAGCTAAATTGGAAGGAGGGATTTAAAATGCATTATAACACTGTGACACCAGATGGTGGAATAGAGTTTGATCCTTCGGCAACATGATTTCCCATTATGAGTTTTACGTGTTTTCCTGAAACTTTTTTAGATGTGCCTAGATCCAGCCCAAATGTCTAAGAATGTGAACTACTTAGACATTCTGCAAATTTGCAGTTAAAATACACATCTTCTTGAAAGTTCAATTTGTTGCCTGGACAAAGTACATTGACCAAGCAGTGCGTAGACATATGGTTCATTCGCCAACCCCTTCTTGAGTAATAATTTCCAGAGAAGTAGCCATGTTCATCTGCTGCAGTAAAGGCAACAAGGAGTCTTACAGTATCTTAAAGAAAAACAAAGCTTAATATTATGATATATGTATTAGTCTTTAAGGTGCTACAAGATTCTTTGTTGGTTTTCTACCTAATTTAAACTATCTTCATGTGTACCTACTCCAACATCACTTGGAGACTATGTAGGCTGACCACACATTGTACAAAAAAACCCCTGTTCATGCTATCAATTTGAGCATATTCTCCGTGCCTTCCCAGGAATGTTGTATATTCAGCAGTGTTTACACACACACCTCACTAAATAAATGTGAATCACTGTAAATATTCTCACTCGCTCTACAAGTAACTACAGCTGAAGTCTAGGGAACGGTTTCAGTGATGCCCTCCTCTTGCTTGGGTTCACTTATATTTTTCTGCAAAATAGGACAGTCAAAACAGCTACCAAAAATGTCCCCTCATCCTCAGAAGCCCTGCACCACTGCATCAAACCATCATTTACTAGCAGAGCATGCAGAGGGGAGACCATCCAAATTATTCCATTAATGAGATAGTCACCTAAACCGCAGTGCTCATTATACAGGAATGAACTTTCCAATATCAGCAGAGGGAGCACAGAGTGTATTAGAATAATTTGATAGTTCCACTGACTGAGGACCAGTTCATATTGGCTACGTTCAGGTATCAAGATAAACTGTGCTTTAACACCATGAAAACAAGTCTTGGGCACCCCCTCCTCACCCCAGCCTTGGCCATGAGGAGTTGGGAAGCATTTGTTGCTGAGTCTGATTGACCTCAGCTTAGCATTCCATTTGAATCCTACAACGTGGTTAACCTTAATGATGGTTTGTTAAAACTTTTATCATCCATGGTTTGAAGCTGGAGTCTTTCAAGCAAATCATAGCTAAGAGTAAACCCATTTATCATACGTTTAATCACAGAATGCCACAGTAAATTTAAAAAAAAATGGAAGTAGAAGCTTTCTAAACCATCATGACCATGCCAGAGTAGAGTGGTGAACATATGACAGCCTGATACTCATCTTTGTTCATTCCTATGACAACAAACCATGGTGCATCATGACATCTGAATACAGCTGCTCTCAATTTCCTCAATATAAGTTTTGTACACAGGTACAAGACTGTATGAAGAAAGTCTATCTGGAACAAGTCTATACATGCCAAGGGGTAGCAGCCCATCCCTATAATCACAGCTGCTGAGTAAAAAAGACATCTTCAGCTATGGAAACGTCTGCTGGTCCCCACCACCTTTATGGACCGGTTGACACTAACACTTCCTCATAAGATGGCAAACCAGCTTGCAGGAATTTAGGTGTCCATTGGCCCTAAGGTTTGATAATGAGGACTCTACGGTACTTTAGAAACCATAGCAATTTCTATAAATTCACGTTATACGGAACAGTATGGCTGTTCTGAATTTCTCTAGAAAGGAGTGTGTGGAAATGGAAAAATCAAGGGCACAGGTGGATTCTAAAGCAAGAAAGATGAGCACACTGCATCAGGAGAGAGACCTTGTCCATCTATGGCTCGCTGGTTCAGAAG
This sequence comes from Podarcis cretensis, assembly GCF_951804945.1. Classification (NCBI taxonomy): domain Eukaryota; kingdom Metazoa; phylum Chordata; class Lepidosauria; order Squamata; family Lacertidae; genus Podarcis; species Podarcis cretensis. The sequence continues at coordinate 64,255,232 of NC_137177.1, forward strand.
AGAATTAACTCTGAACTGACATTGACCATCACTCCTCATTTACCTGCAGGGTGATGTGTTCATCCTTGTCGCGGGAAGACATGCTCAGGATGATACCGTTGGGCTCTCGCATCCTTATCATGGCATCTGCTACTGTTCTACGGGCAGGTATGGAGAAGGGAAGCTGATAGCATATGTGACTCCCAGGCCCAAATGAAGATTCTTCAGCAGCTGGAAGAATTGGGGGAAGGAAAAGTGCTTTCTTATACACACACACAAACAGAAAGGTGCTTGCATATATATAGATATAAATATATATACATACATACATACACAGCATTCACAATGGAAAATGGGACCCTGAAGTATATCACTAAAAGACTTATCAGCATTACATATTAAGTTCAGACTTGTAATTGGGGAGTAGCCTGGTTGTCTGCAGCAAGCAAAAACAGCCTCTAGCTAAACAGGCACAGCGTTATGGCCACTGCATGAGAGCTGCTCCAAGAAAACCACACAGAGAAAAAACTCAGAGTGCCCAGGCAGTAAAGAAAGTAAGTGGTCTCACCAGGTTCTAAAATCTCAGTTAAGAACATGCCCACTGTCACAGCCAGTGGGCTCCTAGGGTTGAGAGAAGTCATAGTCCAGCAGCATAAAGGTAAAGGGTAAAGGGACCCCTGAGCGTTAGGTCCAGTCGTGGCCAACTCTGGGGTTGCAGCGCTCATCTCGCTTTATTGGCCGAGGGAGTCAGCGTACAGCTTCCGGGTCATGTGGCCAGCATGACTAAGCCGCTTCTGGCGAACCAGAGCAGCGCACAGAACGCCGTTTACCTTCCCGCCAGAGTGGTACCCATTTATATACTTGTACTTTGACATGCTTTCGAACTGCTAGGTTGGCAGGAGCAGGGACCGAGCAACGGGAGCTCACCCCGTCGCAGGGATGCGAACCGCCGACCTTCTGATCGGCAAGCCCTAGGCTCTGTGGTTTAACCTACAGGGCCACCCACATCCAGCAGCATATGGAGGACCAAAAGTTTCCCGCCCCAATTTTAACCATGGCTCTTGGTGGCCAGTCATAATGCCTAACCATGGTGACGGGAGTATGGTGTGAAGGATTGGGGGCAGTGCAGGACATTGTAGGACCGTAGAGTCCCTTTCCCTAGTCAATGGCCATTGTTGTATCAGCTACAGGGAAACCCAGATGCATGCACTGCAAAACATACACTGCGCTATCCGAACAATGCATGAAGATGACTTCACCTTTGTCACATTTGGAGCCATAGTAACCTGGCAGGCAGTGGCAGGTAAATGAGTCCCACTCGCCAAGGCATTGCCCATGGAGGCCACAGGGAGAGGAGCCCATCTTTTCACAGCTGCCGTCTGTCCAGGTGCAGCCAGGAGAACTATTCAGAGACTCCGCTGGAGACTCAAGGTCATACACCTTTAAACAAAAAAGGAAAAAGCATCACGGCTGCTTGCAAAAGGAGGAACTTTGAAATGGACTTCTGGCTTCCCGCCTTCCCAGGAAAATACAACTTCCCTGCATTTTGAACACACTAGCTACCAAATCCCTAGTGTCACAAGTACTATATGTTGATACAGCCTCTAAAAGAGGGGTGGCAAACCCTTTTGGTTGCAAGAGCAACACTGATGGTCAGGCAACCCTCAGGCCACACACACACACATCAGATATACAGTCTCACATGCTTTATCTGCTTGCATGTGCAGTGACTGAACTCGGGTAACCACTTTTACAAAATATATGATACGAGCGACAGCACTATCTGCTAGCGTCTCCTCAAGCTTGCTCCCCACCTTTTCTTGAGCAAGCAAGCAGTCAATCAAACAAAGTGGGTTTTGTTTGTTGGCAGGCAATAATGAGTAGTTGTGTTAAGCAGTGGTAAGAACTTCCAAAAGTTTAAAAGGTTAAAAAGATATTTTTAAGCCTTGGAATAAAGTTTAAAACCTGTGTAGATAAACGCTGAGGACGCTGGAGAGGCAGGTATTGGATTTCCTTTGAAGCTGATTTACGATTCTTAGCTCCTCCAGGAATAAAAGAACACCAAAAATAGCCTTGCCCCCAGTGAATTAGATAGCCGCTCAACCAGCGACAGCACTATCACTTATGAAAAACAAACAAACAAACTCCAAGGAAACAATTACCGTATTTTTTGCTCTATAAGACTCACTTTCCCCCCCCTAAAAAGTAAGGGGAAATGTGTGTGCGTCTTATGGAGCGAATGCAGGCTGCGCAACTATCCCAGAAGCCAGAACAGCAAGAGGGATTGCTGCTTTCACTGCGCAGCGATCCCTCTTGCTGTTCTGGCTTCTGAGATTCAGAATAATTTTTTTCTTGTTTTCCTCCTCCAAAAACTAGGTGCGTCTTGTGGTCTGGTGCATCTTATAGAGCGAAAAATACGGTAAACAGCCTAGGTAGCTCAGTCAGGAATGACCTTTCCCCCAGTCTCACATGCAATCAAACACTCACACCTACATGTGCAACGTACACACATGCGTGTGCACACGCGCAGACACACAAAATTAGTTTTTCCAGTCTTCCCACCCCACCACTGGGGGCTAAAAATGCTTCCTTCTACTCTGCACAGAAGGACCCCTAAATTTTGTCCCATAGATCAAGAGCAGGGTGCCTGCTTGGCATGCAGAAGACTCCAGATTCAATTACTGGCGGCATCACCAATTCAAAGGTTCAAGTAGCAGGTATGGGGAAAGTCGCCTCCAACTCTAAAATTCTATTTTTCTATGATTCTGCACATGCAATAGAGGGAAGTGGTGTAGAGAGAAGTGAGGGGCAGATGAGGCTCATCAATCTGGGGAGGTAGCCAATCTAGGAGAAGGAAACCTCTGATCCTAGACCTCTGCTGCCTTGTGGGAGAAGAAAAGGCTAAGAAGTGAACTCCAGAGGGGAGTCCCTAAGGCAGCTGGATGGCACCTTGTACACCTCCTTCCAGCAACTCCTGCAGCCAAGCTGGTGCCAAATGTATCGGTCTGCTTTCCTTTGGACCACATCAGTGAGACTGAGAGTGGGGTCTTGTCATCTGGGCAGCCCAGGAGCTCCATGCTCACTGCCCAGGCTTGCACCCTGGGGAGGTCACTTTGGTGCTGTTAACACAGCAGCTTGATTCCCCTACCCCCGCCAGAGGTGCACTCCATTTTCTCTTGAGACGGATGCCAGTGATGCCACTTACGTGAGTGTCCAAAACAAGACTCCGGATACAGCCGGTAAAATGTTTGTGCCGCAACTGGGAGTACGAATATGGAACCGATTCTTTTACTCCGCCCAACTGGAGGACCTGGTTCATATTCAAGTACCTTCAAAACACAGATGTGCTAAATAAGAGATGAATGTTAGTATTATCATGCCACTAAATATACACAGACAATAGCACAGAGTGGGTACACCAAGCACCAGGTTGTTGTTGTTGTTTTTATAATGCTCCCCAAATAATGGAAGCTGTTATTCCTATTGCAAGGAAATAACTCCCCTGAGTCAAAAGCGTCTTGCAGTCAGAAGGAGTTAACTGATAGCAGGAAAGACATTGCAAATGTGCTCAGTAATTGACGAACATGTTGCGTCTCTATGTTGGAAAAGCGGCAGCATAGCCTGGTCCTATTCGTGTTTATTCAGAACTCGATGAGCATCCCTTTGTTCACTCTAACGGAGAGTAGGGCTTTGTGTGCCATTCCAAGGAAATCAGCACAAAAGCCACAGTGGGGTGCGCATGATCCAAATGAGCACATTCACATCCCTCACAGGTGCTTAAGAAGTAATGCAGCCTTCCCCTTCCCTTGCCTGATGACAAGGAAAGTTACCTTTGGGCAGGTAAGGGGGAAACAGAAGGGGCAGCAGCTACAAGTGCCTTTTCCCACTTACGTGGATGCTACCAGAACCTGAAGCCACATCTCCCTTTGCAGTATTGTTTCGTTCTATTGTTCCTGCTGAAGAGGCCCTCCTATCTCAGCAGGAACAGCATGTGCAGCATCACCTTCTTCCTGGGGAGGAAGGGTGCGGCTTAGAGGCCTCTCCATCAACAAAGTGCTGATACAGCCGCCACCACTGCTGCCTTCCACCTGCCCTAAGGCAGACTGTCGGGGAGCTCTGGTGCAGGAGAAAGGAGACATAGCAGTGACTTTGCAAGATCAGGGTGAACCCAGCCCTATCTGCCCTGCTGTAATCAGGTGTGTGGTTCATACAAGAGCCCCACTGGATCCGGCCAATAGTTCAGCATCCTGTTCTCACAGCAACCATCTGGATGCCTGTGGAAACCTGCAACCTGGACATGAGCACAAGAGAACTCTCCCCTCTTTTGGCTTCCAGCAACTGGTATTCAGAAGCACTGCTGCCTCTGGTTGTGGAAGCAAAGCATAGTCATCATGGCTAGTAGCCATGGGAATTCAAGGAACAGTGCTGCCCTTCACAAGCCCTCCCTCCTGAATGTCTGCAGCTTCACTACACAGAATGGCATCGCCCTGTGCTCCTAGGGGCTTATTTCCAAGTTCACCTGCACAGGATGGCGGTCAAGTAACCTGAAACTGCACAGAATCCAGTAGGGCTCCATGTGCCTAATTCTGCACAGGAAGGATTAAATCTACAGAAGCACCTGTAAATGATTTTAGTGAAGTGATTCAGTGAACCTCTGCCTTCATCTTGACAACTACTTTTATAGATATAAAGATAAAGACATAGATATTCCAATTTTGGAAAGTAATGTAAAGGCTACCTCCTTGACTGTGGAACAAAGGCCACAACCTCACAGTTTGTTCGGTCTTCGGTCGACAACCATTTTCCTACCCCTTCTATCTCTGACACAACTGCAGCTCCACAGTGATCCACGGTGAATCGAACATCCTGTGCCAAGGGGGGGAAAGAAATGGAAAGAAAATTGAAAGATACTCATGTGCAGCCTCAGGCTATTCGAAGATGAAACTGGAAAACGAGACGTAACAGGAGGAAATGAAAATAAAAGCGACAAGCCTACAGAACGTCAACACTTAGCAATAGCCACAGAATCCAGATATAGATATACCGATTGCAGTTGGGCATCCTTCACACTCAGGATGGTTAAGAGCCTGCAGAATCAGGCCAAAGGGGGTCCATCTAGCTCAGCCAGGGGCATCATCTTGGGCCAGTCACTTCCTCTCAGCTTTACCTACCTCATAGGATTGTTGTGAGGATTTTTGAAAAGGCAGGAGGAATAACCCTGCCCTGAGCTCCTAGGAACAAAATTGGGATATAAATGTAGCAAGAGCTGTTCAGCAGTGGAACGGAAGGTGGTGGACTTTCCTTCATTGGAAGTTTATAAACAGAGGTTGGATGGCAACTGGTCAAGGATACTTTAGTTGGATTCCTGTATTGCACATGGTTGGACTAGATGGTCCTTGGGATCCTTTCCAACTCTACAAGTCTATGAGTCTAAAATAATTATAACAATTCCAATATTTGCAATGTACACCAAGTCTGCATAAATCAATTAAAATAATTTCTGGCTGCGTTAATGGGTTTCTCCATTCTTCCTTTTCTTTCCTGGTGCATTCCTTGTATAAACCTGGAGCCCCCAAATGCATCAGGTGCTGCATGGGCAACTCACCTGCCGGCTGCTTCTCACTTCGAGACGGTGCCATCTTTTGTCTGTGAGGTTCACATAACTCGGCAGGTGCAGTTCCACAGTGCCCAGGCCATGGTTGACTTTCAGCACTGGAGTCCCACCGGAAAGCTCTATGATGAATGAGAAAGAAAAGCGCAGAGTTGGATTGGGACCCATGATGGCCGTGGGACGGAAGCAAGGAGGCAGTTTGCACTGACTCTAAGCCCCTGAATCAGGGCCAAAATGTGTCACTTGCAGTTGCAAGAACCTTTCTTTTAAGAAATAGTAAATCTGGGATTCCTTCTGTTCCCTTCCTTCTGTGTCCTGTTCCAAAACATGACAGGGGCTGCTACTTGTGAGTAAAAGCTAGATCTTATTCAGATCTTATTCTATCCTTATTCAGGCTCAGCAGAAAGCACAGAGTCCAGAAGTCATGATTCCAAACTCCCGATTAAAATGCCTCCCTCCAAGCTGCTGTTAGACCCAGGAGGGAGGCTGAGGCCCTCCCCTACCAGTGTAGAGACTTATAGCACAATCCAAAAGCCTAGAAGTAAGTCAGACTGAATTCAATGAGGCTTACTCTCAAGTTAAGGGGGGGAGTTAGGATTGCAGGGTTGTTCCCAAATTTGCCTCCTCCCATTTGGATGCTCAACACTGCCACTTGTGAGACAACAACTATAATATGGGAGACGGGGGCAACATAAAACATTCCCTCACACCCTACATACTTCAAATTAGGGTGTGACCAGATTGCTGCTATTTTTAGGGCGGGGTTCAATCACATACAAGCAAATTCAGGTTTCACAAGAACAGAATCATAGAACTGTGTAGAATCGGAAGGGACCCCAACCCCCCTGAAAACCTGCCCACAGCTATTCCTGGGTTGCCTCAAACCATCAACTTCTGGTTAACAGCCAGACGCACTGACCCACTGCTCCACAGGAGGTGCTTTTATGGATAGCTGATTGGGTGGTCTTACCCCCCCAAAAGATCAGCCTTCTTTCAACAAAGGAAGTGACTGAAGCAACTGAAAGTGCGAGGAAAACGCTTGCTTTCATGCAACATCATCTAACCTCCCTGCAAATACATCCCAGTGAACGCTCATTAAATATAGCCAACATCATCTAACATCCCTGCAACCAAACCAGGATGAATTCTCAATAAACGGGGCATCTGGAAGCACCCTAACAATACTATGAAAAGAAAAGGGAAAGTGACTATAGTTTTCATTCAATCTTCCCCTTCCCAAAAATAGATTTGCTATTTCCACCAAGCCATGTGAAAATAACATGAAGAAGTAAGGCTTCATTAATCATGCAATAACCTGCCTCAAAATAATTTGAAATACTCAAAGCAATAGATGCTTCCTAGTGGGATCTTTTTGACAGAAGGTCTGCTTCGTTTTCCCTTTGATGACTTCAACTCAAGAGATGAGCCAGAAGCCACACTCAGAAAGCACTAAAAACACCCATCGCTACATCATTCAGTGGCCCTGCTCGCATGTCACAGTGAACCAGTTACCGTGAACTCAGGAGATTGCTTCCGCTTTGCTTCTCCCCTAACACAAACAGGGAGAATAAACCACATTGCTCATAGATACAGCAGAACTGGGAGTTGCGGTTTGTTTCACTCAAACAAACCATGACCAAGAAGCACCATCATGGTTAGTTGGAAGCAAAACAAATTCCAATCCCCAGGTTGGATGCAACGCTCAGTCAGGGTTCATGGTTTGTTGCGCCCGGTTCTGTTTGGGGAGGAGCCAACTGGGAGCCTTTTGCACATTAACAGCAAACCATTCACTATGGTTTGCCATGATGTGCAAATGTCTTTTTTTAAAGGACTGGCGTACCATTAGGGAACATAAGCAGCCCTGCTAAAGTGCATGTGCTAAACAAGTACAGATTTGTCACGCCACCCCCACCTCCCAAAAATCTGTATCTCATACCAAAGGAACAGTGGCCTGGCTCACATGTCCCAGTAAACCATAATTAAAATAAGCTAAGGTTTAATGTCAACAAGCAGCATTGTGGTGCTGGGACTGCCTTTTGCAATAAAAAGGTACCCAAAGGCATATAAAATCCCTATTTTAGCTTAAAATGTGTACAAATGTGCATTTCAAATTAAAATGTGTGTTTTAGGGTAAGACGTGTAACAAAAAAAAGATTATTTTCTGCCATTCAAAAAAAAAAATCACAGAAAAGTGTGGAAAGAGGAGAGAATAGACCTGGAACATATGGAAATATGACATGGACTGGAACTGGAGTCTTCCATCCATGCCTGCTTCTATGGCACAGTACAGCAGTACCTTGGTTCTCGAAAATCAAGGCACAGCTTCCGATTGGCTGCAGGAGCTTACTGCACTCAATTGGAAGCCACGTTGGACGTTCGGCTTCCAAAAAAAGTTCACAAACTGGAACACTAGTCAAGTGTTTGCAGCGTTCAGGAGCCGATTTGTTTGGGAGCCAAGTCATTCAAGTACCAAGGTATCACTGTATACAACATTCATGGCTAACAAATGTGCATTTTTATACTATTTTGTCTGTGGGGGATTTAAATGTGGTTCAGCTCTTCAAAAACAATCCAAGATACTGCCTAGCAACACTTCATCATTATCAAGTAAAACACCTGTCCTTAAATACCTTAAATAGCCTCCCAGGCGGCAAAGAATTGCACCCTCTTTTTATATTAGTTTGTTATGGGCACGTATTTTGCTAGAAGAGCTCCAAATTCCATATGTGTTTGCGTGGGCGTGTTGGCAAAGAAGCAGGGGGGGGAAATTGTGCTCCTGCTGGGGACAGCAGGGGTGGAGATGCATACAAAATTGTGGAAAGGTGCCTTCCTCTGTTCAACTTTCCCTGCTTTTTTAAGCAGACACCATTTTTGGCGAGGAACATGTAGTAAGGTAAGGAAAGTGGGGCAGGCACACAATGTAGGAATCTGTCCTCCTCTCCAGGGAAATATATATTATTGGGCAGCCTATATAAATGTAATAGGACGTGGGTGGCGCTGTGGGTTAAACCACAGAGCCTAGGGCTTGCCGATCAGAAGGTGGGCGATTCAAATCCCTGCAATGGGGTGAGCTCCCGTTGCTCGGTCCGTGTTCCTGCCAACCTAGCTGTTCGAAAGCACAAAAGTGCAAGTAGATAAATAGGTACCACTCCGGCGGGAAGGTAAACGGTGTTTCCGTGTGCTGCTCTGGTTCGCCAGAAGCGGCTTAGTCCTGCTGGCCACATGACCCGGAAGCTGTACGCTGGCTCCCTCGGCCAATAAAGCGAAATGAGTGCCGCAACCCCAGAGTCGTCCGCGACTGGACCTAATGGTCAGGGGTCCCTTTACCTTTACCTATATAAATGTAGTTAATTAATAAAAAAAATCTTGACAGCTTACCATCATACAACCTGCCTGTCTGAATGAACTAAATAGCTGTGATAAACAGATGAGCAACATCACTTGGGATTGTCGCGATGATCTCCCCGCAACCCCTGTAATTGTGTGTTTCTGTGGGCAATGTGAGGTTCCACCAATCAAATGCAAATACCTATTGCAATGAAGTTTTCTGAGTTCCCAGGTCCCGAATCTGACAGGGGGCCATTGTATAGCAAAAGCCCATCTGGAACATTGGTAATAAACTCGAGGGAGAGGGAGCTCTCAAAGCAAGGCCTGATGGGGCGGAACCAGGCATAGCCATTTCCATGGAAACTGTGCTTTGTCTGCTGGCAATCTGGTCCATGAAAAGAAGCAGAACAATGGCACCTGAAACAAACAAAAGCAAAAGAGTAAACTTTTATTTATAAAGCATTCATTATTACTATTCACACGTACACGGCACTTTGCAAAGAATGACAAGGCAGGTCCCTGCCCCAAGGGACTTACAATCTAAAAACAGACACAAGGAAGACAACAGAGGAAGGAGAGAGGGAAAGAGGCAGAGAAGACTGAAGGCTTAAAGAACAAGGATTTGTATGATTTTATATAATTTATTAACAATAATACGGTAATCTCCCTTCCGTCTCAGTCACAGCAGCCACTATGGAGAAATTATCTTAGCACTTTAGATTTAAGTATACCCTGTGGGTGTGAGCTTAATCTGAAATGTAAAAGGTTCCCCAGCTTTGTTTTGATGGCATGTGGATGGACTGCATACAAGACTGAACATCACATACATGCATTTGTCTCGGAAGGCAAGACTTTATGTCGTTAGGCAATTGTTTTAAAAATGTTCAATAAAGTTAAAGAAAGAAAGAAAGAAAGAAAGAGAAAGAAAGAAAGGGAAAGGAAAGGAAAGGAAAAGAAAAGAAAAGAAGGACCTCTTAAAAGGTCCATGCATTCCCCCCTCCCTTTTTAACACAGTAGTTTTATAGCTTGACTTCTTACAAGAGGAGAACAAGAGGGATGGGGAATGTGCGAAACAGAGTCTTTTCTCACCTGTAACCATTCAGCATGTCAATGCAAGTTCCTCCATTGAAACAGGGGTTGTGAGAGTACGAGCTACATGACCGGTGGACTCTCTCTCTAGCTGCACAGGTGCAGACGGCGCTGACGCTGGTTGTTATGGAGACAAGTGACACACTTCCGGTGTCCATCACTGTGGGGATGTCACTCACCGTGATGTAGTTCACGCACCCGCTGCTGCCGCTGCAGTCTGTCCTGTGGCATTCATCCACATCAACCTGAGAAACGTTCACTCCTAAAGCCAGCTGGATCTAAAGGGACAAACAGCCGCCACACCGCTTAGCAAAAAGGGCTTCCCAATCCTCCCAGTCAGTTTTCTGCGTCTACAACATAAACGTTTGTCGTCACTGAACACGTGTCCTCATCGTTCTGACTGCAACACTTAGAATCATAGATTTGTAGAGCTGGAAGGGGCCCATCCACCCATTGCCCTGCAGAGCAGGAGATGAAGCTAAAGAAGCCCTGGCAGATGGTCATCTGACCCCTGCTTTAAAACCTCCAGTGAAGGAAAATCTGCCATCTTCCAGAGGGAGTGTATTCCACTGCCTAATGGCTCTTACTGTCAGAAAGTTCTTCCAAAGGTTTAGTCAGAATCTCCTTTCTTGCAATTTGAATCTAATGAAATATTTTAATTTAGTCAACTATGTAACAGGCTTATGTTACAAAACAAATATGGATTTTGAATTTGATGTTTGTAATTCTTTTTTGGTTTTGGAATAAAGTTTTAAAAAAGAAAGAATCTAATGGTAACAACAACAACAAGAAGAACAACAATAATAATATTTATACCATCTGGCTGTGTTTCCCCAGCCACTCTGGGCAGCTCCCAACATCAAACAATAAAAACTTCCCTAAACAGGGTTGCCTTCTAAAAATCAGATAGCTGTTTATTTCCTTGACATCTGATGGGAGGGCGTTCCACAGGCGGGCGCCACTACTGAGAAGGCCCTCTGCCTGGTTCCCTGTAATCTAACTTCTCGCAGCAAGGGAACCACCAGAAGGCCCTCGGCGCTGGACCACAGTGTCCGGGCAGAACAATGAGGGTGGAGATACTCCTTCAGGTATACTGGGTTGAGGCTGTTTCAGGCTTTAAAGGTCAGCACCAACACTTTGAATTGTGCTCAGAAACATACTGGGAGCCAATGTAGGTCTTTCAGGACCAGTGTTATATGGTCCCAGTCATCAGTTTAGCTGCCACATTCTGGATAAGTTGTAGTTTCTGGATCACCTTCAAAGGTAGCCCCACATAGAGCACACTGCAGTAGTCCAACTGAGAGTTAACCAGGGAATGCACCATTCTGGTGAAACAGTCTGTGGGCAGGTAGGGTATACCAGAGGCCTCCCCTCCAGAGCAGCAAAAAAAACAAGCTGGTTCCATCTTCCATGTGACTTTTGGAAAGGCCACAGATGTAGTAGAGCACATGCCGAAAAGCCCTGGATTCAATCCCTGGCATCTCCACTCCCATCAACCCCAGCCAGCATGGCCAGTGGCCAGGGGTGTTGGGAGCTGTTCTCTAACAATGTATGGAGGGCTGTAAGCTTCCAATCCCTACATGGACTAATCGTCTGAGCTGGAACAAGGCAGCTTCCCACTCTTAAAAATATGTTTGCTCCATCCACAAGCCTTTCTCCCCGTGACAGTCCACTGGGTTGCGATACATTTCCTCTGGAGTCAATGGGATTCTGTCTTGCGCCCTGAAAGGACTTGCACGTCAGCCAACATCACATCAGCCCAGACGGCAGACGGGTTGCAGCCTCACCTTGCTTTTGAAGGCAGCTACCTGTCCCAGCAGTTTCTCTGGCCTGTAATAGGAGGAGCCATTTTGAACCGCAAATCTCACGTCAGTCTGTCTCCCGTCTATATTTGTCACGCTGAAAACAACGATGTCCTCAAGGCGGACCGAGAAGATGCCTGCCAGAAGATCCTTAAACTTGTCGTGCCTGCTCTCCTCAGGCTCATCCTTCCTTATGAACTCTTCTGCAGTCATGTCTGATATGGAGATGGGTGGTTTAAAAACAAAGCCAGCTTATCGGTCCAAGAGTCTCAGGACATGCAGTTAACTACTTCATATATGTTTATTTCACACACACACACACACACACACACACACACACACACACACTTGTTTCCATTTCTAAGCAGTGCACATAAAAACAATCCTCAGAAAACGGAACAATAAAAGAATAAAAAATGTACCATAAAACCAACTATATTTAAACCTATTTTTACACTTCCTTCCCTTTTCCCAAGGAACTCGTGGCAACGTATATGGTTCCTCCAAGCCCCATTTTATCCTTACAGGTTAGAGCATGGATAGGCAAACTGAGGCCCGGGGGCCAGATCCGGCCCAATCACCTTCTAAATCCAGCCCACAGACGGTCCGGGAATCAGCGTGTTTTTACATGAGTAGAATGTGTGCTTTTATTTAAAATGCATCTCTGTGTTATTTGTGGGGCATAGGAATTCATTCATTTTTTTCCCTTCAAAATATAGTCCGCCCCCCCCCCACAAGGTCTGAGGGACAGTGGACCGGCCCCCTGCTGAAAAAGTTTACTGACCCCTGGGTTAAAGGGTCAACCTGGAGATTTGAACCACGCTCTCCTTGCTCATAGCCCAGCACTCTAACCATTACACCATACTGGCTCTCTCACTGGCTTTCACTGCAACCTGGCTAAGGTCCATTTCACATCTAGGAACATAGGAAGCTGCCTTATACCCAGTCAGACCACCTAGCTTAGTACTGCATACACTAACTGGCAGCAGCTCTCTGGGGGTTTCATACTAGAGTCTCTCCTAGCCATTCCTGGAAATGCCAGAGACTCAACACGCACATAAGCTCTCTCTCTCTCTGCCGAAATAGCTCTTCCCACTAGTTGCCTTTCTTTCATACATTATACGATCAGTGGCGTAGCGTGGGGGGTGCAGGGGGAGCCAGCCGCACTGGGCGCAACATTTGGGGGGGGGGCGCTCGCACTCGCAGCTCTCTGCCCCTACCTGGCTCACTCTCTCTCACTGCAGTGCTGGCTGTCCGAATCCAATCCGAGCTGCCAGGTCGCCGCCCACTGTGGAGGGGGAGGGTGCCAAGCGTGCGTTGCGGTGCGGAGCGGAGAGAGAGCGAGGGAGGGACTATCTGGGGGAGGGACAGTGCAGCGGCTGCCCACACCCGACCAGCCCAGGCAGCAGCAAGAAGAAGCTGGCAGCGGCGGCAGGTTAGGGGTTAGGGGCGCAAATTACTTGCCTTGCCCCGGGTTAGGGGGCGCAAATTACTTGCCTTGCCCCGGGTGCTGACAACCCATGCTACGCCGCTGTATACGATCACAGACCCGTTAAAACAACAAAGAATGGGAACAAAACAGCTTCCTGATAGTACTCTTGTAAAGTGGTTCACAACAAATTCCTGTGCACATGTTGTTCAGTAAGTTGTGTTATTTTTAACTCAATTATTACAAATTATGCAAAACCACCCAAAAAAAAGCCACATTAGGTAAAGAGAAAGCAAACGGCTGAAGGGAATCTTTGGTGAGGACCTACAGCTCTGGGGCAGATGCATGGGAAAGTCTCAGGTCCAAGCCCCAATGGCCTCTCCAGTTAGGGCTGGGAAATATTTATGGAGAGCCCCTAAATGGGGAACCTCAGGCCCCCCCAGAAACCAAATACTGCCCTCCAGGTCTCTCTACCTGGCTCTCGGGATTCTCCCCAGCCACGCCCCTCTCCCTAGGCCACACCCCTTGCCAACCCTCCTTCCTTGGCCTTTTCTCCTGGCCGGGATGGAGGACAGAGGGGTGAGTCTGAGTGCTTGTAGAAAATAGTCTACTGTGCAAAGGCAAAAAAAGTGACATTTGTTGCTTCACGTCATGTCCTGCCCACTCCTGGTATGTGACCCCAGGAGGAAATATGGGTTTTTCTGTCTATCTAAATAAAGTCCCTTACCCTGGTTGGCGTAATGCAGCTTCCTTAAACCTATGATCAATATGTCTCAATTTTTTAAAAAAAAAACACCAGCAGACTAGGCTGTTCTGCCAATAGAATTCAGCCCCCTGAGATCAGTAAGAGGTGAGATGTTTCTAAGCACGATGGGAATCAAAACTCAGCCGACGAAACAAAACTAACCTGCCAGGCGTACGGTCGCCGAGTTCCGAATGGCTTCATTTTCTATCTCTTTGACATGTATCTGCACAGTTGCTAGAACGTCAGGCCAGATTCCATCTGACACTCTGATTTTAAACTCGTACGTTCCCTGAGGAGCATTATCCACCATCAGCAGAGAGCCAGTCCTTTGATTCAACCTGAAAGATCTTGAACCACAAAACACACACTCATGCTCTGCAATCAGTAAAATGTCTCATTGGCAATACGCTTCATTCTCAAGGGGCACCATTTTCACCCAGGCCAAGTTTATTTAAACATTCTGGGGGCATTTATTTAGCTGCGTTTTCTGGTTCTTGTTAACACTGGAAGATTTAAGTGGAAGGTGTGCCTCCCTGCACCTGATTTTGCTTCCGTATCTTCTCTGTGGCTAAGCAGTGACCAATTCTGATGTCAATGTCTTCTTGACAAGGATTACTGCTGCAGAGGCAACTGGATGGGGGAGAAGCTCTACTTCCTCAATGTAGATTTTACTTACATTAACATATCATCCACATACCCAAATTACGTAACATCCACACGTCCACTGCCCAGGGGAAGATTGAGGAACCGCAGGAGTCCATGCCTCTCTTTCTGTCCCTTCAGGTTCTCCCTACACTACACCCCTCACTAACCTTTGCTTTGCACCCTTCCTTGAGAGTTTTTGCCTGACTGGAATTTGTCCTTGAATTCTGATAATGCCTCTCGTTTCCCTGAATGAAGGACTGGGGGTGGGAGAGAGAGAGAGTATACAGAAACTGGCCCCCTTTACAAAGGTAACTGTATTTTCCTTGCTCTTCCTACTTTTGCCCACTGGCAAGTTGCTCCAAAGGACCCCATCCCTGGCCAAGAAGGGGTGAGCATTTGCATGTCACCACATGCAATTTCAGAGATGGCAAGCAAGAGCCAGGAGACAGAAGAGCACCAACAAGGCTTCCAGGGGCTGGCAACGGGCCTTTTGCTGGGAGGTGGTCCTCAGCCGATGCCCTGCTAATGTCAGACCTGGCTTCCGGCAGAGAGCCAACATGCCTTCTTAAACACTCAAGGACATTCATTGGGATCACTGATGGGTGTGGCTCCACAAAGCATGTATTATTTGAGTGTTGAAGGATGCACATTTGTCATTCACACTTCTAGTTACAGGTAGGTAGCCGTGTTGGTCTGCTGTAGTCAAAACAAAATAAAAAAATTCCTTCCAGTAGCACCTTAGAGACCAACTAAGTTTGTTATTGGTATGAGCTTTTGTGTGCGGGTATCTGAAGAAGTGTGCATGCACACGAAAGTTCATACCAATAACAAACTTAGTTGGTCTCTAAGGTGCTACTGGAAGGAATTTTTTTATTTTGTATTCACATTTCTGCCAACCTTGATGTGGGGGGACACACAACTGCCGTGCAAAATGCTGGGGTGCTATACATACGGTGCCCTGCCTTAATCCTGCTTCACACCTTTGATAAAGGGGGTCTCAGTATTTCATGGCGCAAATGCGGCTGCATCAGTGACACAACAGATTGTCCCAATTGTAACCCGCAATAAATGGCAAGTGCAAGTTTAATAGATTGCCATCTCCGTACCAAGCAATAATCTAGGCTTTATATATACAAAGCACACATAACAAAACGTAAGAAAATAATTACAGAAGCATAAATATTAAATATTGCTCTGCTTGACACAAATACAATCCTCACTTGTGCATTTTTCCTTCAGAGACAAATGTTTTATTGTCCCAGTCATCCTGGTCGGGTGCAAACACTTCCCCAAGCACCGTTGTCGACCATTTTCCTGTTGAGATAAATTATAATAAATCTGCATTAATTTTTTCCCCTTTTTTGCCGAGGAGCTTGATATCCCAGAGCATTTATTGCTGCATTTGTCACTTTTATTGCTGCTTGGCTTTCACAAAGGTTATGATCCAAGACGTTTCAAGTAATGCAATAGCAAGTACTCTGATCTTTCATGTAAGTGCAGCTGGGAAGCTCGTCCACAAATACTGCATATATAGGATTGGGCACGCTCTGGTCTTCAATTAAATAAAATAAGATTTCTGTGCAGAGCTAACTAAAAACTCTTCCCCAGATAAAGCTGATTTCTAGTGCTTGAATATATTGCAAAGAGAGAGAGATAACATCTGCATTTGTGGGTTTTGTCCCTCAAATGCAACTAGCGGAAGAAAGTAGAGCAACAATGAAGAGTGCAGCTCTATAGCAACGGCTCTGCGTACCATCCCAGGTTCAGTCCCTGCTTTCTCCAATTTAAAAGGCTTTCTGAGAACAGGAGCAGGGGAAAACTCAGCCCAAATTCTAGGAGAGGAGCTGCTAGCTGGAGTAGATAGCAACTTGGTCCAGCTCAGCAAAATCCCAATTTGTATTTTTACTATACACCTCATTCTCCCCATCTCTGAGATTTGACCAGCCACCGCCACACACAACCTTTTCCATTCATCTGCACTTCATGGCCCTTGAATCTAGCAGTGACCCAGACCGTGATCAGCTCCTGCCTGGAAACCTATGTCCCCACTGTGGAAAGACGTGTGAATCCAGAATTGGTCTCCACAGACACTTACGGACTCAACTGTTAAAACCATGTTTATGGAAGACACTCTTACTCGGCTAAGAGTGATCACCAAAGACGAAAGAAGAAGATCCAAACACAAAGTTAGAGGCTGCATGGACAACAGAAGGGGAGCAGGGCTCAGAGCTGACTGCATAATTATAGGGATACAAGGGCGCCTGAAGCAGCTGGGCAGGAACCTCTCAAACTGCCAGGGTCTAGTGCCTGGACCCTCACAGAAACCTCCCACTAAGTTCAAAGAACCAGATGTCTCCCAGCCCATGTCACCAGCCTGGCAGGGCAGGGAGCATACCAGGAGGGGGGCAATGGGGTGGAGGAGGAGCACCTGTCTTCAGGACAGAGGGTTGGCCCTTTAAAGCTCTGTAGTTCTCCGCAAGGGGGTGGAGCCTGGAGGAGGGGCACCTGGAGACAAGAGGCTTAAAAGCCCCCAGTTTCCCTCCCAACCTGCCTCTGAGCAAGTTGCTCACTTGCCTCTTTCTCTGCGGGATCTGGCACCGGACCAGAACACAAGACTGCATAACCATAAGCGCTAGAAGCTTGTTTCTGTTTCAAAGTGGCGTTAACAGGCCTAAATGAGTTGTGGCCATTCATTTCAATGGGGAAACTCAAGAGTAGAAGTTAGCACCGGATACAACCCCAGAGATTCTAATTCGAGGGAAAGCATTCCTATGGATTTGCCAAACTTGATTCCATGTTGTTTAGGAAATCCCCTGCTGTTTTGCTGGTTCTAATCAGCAAAAAAAAAAAAAAAGTGGGGGAAAGGGCACGGAAGAGTCCTTGCCTGAGGGAACTGGCTAATGAGGACAAAAGTAATATGAAAGCTAGCAGCTTGCTTTGTCTGATTGCCTAGGCAACACAGGAGGAGGCAGTTCTATGTAACCTGTGCTCAGCACAACCGCTTCTGCCTGCAGACGGCACAAATTACTTTGCAATATCAAATGCATGCAGGGTGACATTATTTCGTTATTCTGAATCACCTTGCCTGCTTGGGAGGAAGCCCATTTGGATTGAACTGCATTTGTTTCTGAACAGACACACTGCAGATCTTTGCCATCGACACAATGTTCACTTTTTTAAAAAATGAAGTAAGCATTTGGAGTGTTACTCCCCTGCTCCACCCTTTAGCTCCGGCATCTCCAAACTTGGCCCTCCAGATGTTTTGGGACTACAACTCCCATCATAACAGGACCGGTGGTCAGGGATGATGGGAACTGTAGTCCCAAAACATCTGGAGGGCAGAGTTTGGGGATGCTTGCTTTAGCTGATCGCACATGGGGTTTGCATGCTGCCTTGCAAATTGCTACAAAGGGCCTTTTAAAGAAATGAAACATATAAAATCTTTGCCATTTCACACTGAGCATGTACAGAACATTTTCCATCTCTTCAGTTTAGGATTTATAGGAAGAAGCATCATGGCTGCAACTAACAGAATCTTTCCTTAGATGGAAAGAGGCATCAAATCCCTTTCCAGGTCAGAAACAGTCATTGAAAACCAGTTGTTCTTTTAATAGTACCTACTGTGGTGAGGAGAAGCAGCTTGCTTGCTGCAACTCAAATCTGCACCACCAGGACATTTTCAATTTCCCCATATATCTCTCACCCTTCATGATATAAGTCTGTTTCAGTCAGTCACTTATCTTTCTCATTCTCCCCATCCAGCCACCCATTCACAAGCTGTTAGCAAGGATGACCCTCAAGTTGAAATTTTCATTTGGCCACAGTCATTCAGCTAGTTTGGACCAATCATTCCAGGGCTGGTTAATAGTCCGGAACAGTCAGCCAAAATGTCATCCATTAGCCTATGTTGAGGAGGAAGCACGATTCCTACCCACCCCACCCATTGCCTACCAAGCTTTGACCTGAACATATATGATCAAATTGCTATAATGGCGGTCCCAGTGAGTGGCAAAGTCCTTTTTCACTGTGGAAGCCATTTTTATTTTCCAAAAATGCACATAAAAATGGTGCCCACTTATCCTGTTGGAACTCTGATTCTCCACTCCACTCAAAGGAGTTCTCCTCTCTGAAAAGAAAAAGACGGGGATTCAAACTGCAAATTTCAAGCTGGGTAAAATGTTTCTGAATTCCTTGTGGTCATTTCTGACCAGCCCTAGTGTAAACTGGCTCTCTGTTTAAGCTCCTCTGACTACAGGAGAGGAGATGACAGTTAAAGCATGTCAAGACATCTGTACAAATATGCCCATAGTTTATGCGATACCCACCTCTGTGTACATAAACATAGATCACTTTATGGCCAGCTTCATGGCTGTTGTCATTTTCGTCACCAATAGTGATGGTCAATATGTTTGTGGAACTCACAGGGGGGCTCCCACTATCGGTTATAATAATGGGGAGGTGGAACAGCTTCTGCTTCTCTCTGTCAAAGGACCTCAGAGCGATGATCGTTGCAGTATTATTTCCATTGTCGGTAAGAGAGAAATCCAAAGAATTCTGATAATCTGGTGGCAAGAAAAACATAAAAGGTGGCCCATTCTCATCACTGTCTGGGTCAAAAGCCCAAAGGAGAGGAGACGCAGGGCTCATAGAAACCAGCTGAGGCCCTGGCATATTTTCCCAGACCACAGGCATATATGGGGCCTCAAACCTTGGCCCGTTGTCATTGACATCCAGCAAGGCAACCAATACCGTAACACTTCCTGTTTGGGCAGGTAGGCCTTGATCAGAAGCCTGTATTATTAGACGGTACTCCTGAATGACCTCGCGATCCAGCGGTTTGGCCACGGTCACGTGGCCGTCCTGGTCTATTGCAAATTGTCCGGCTGGATCAGAATCCACCTGGATGGAATATTCAGTATCCCCATTCAAACCAGAATCCTCGTCCGTGGCCGTCACGGTGATTATGGTGGTTCCCACAGGTATGTTTTCAAAGAAAGGGCTCAGCTGGACAAACTGAGAACTGAAAACCGGCTTGTGGTCGTTACGGTCTTCTACTTCGATCAAGCAAAAGGCAGTGCTGGAGAAATCTAGATCTTCCACCTTGATTGTAAGGTTGAACCACCTTTCATGGATTTGCTCATAATCCAAGGCCTTTTTCAGCCTGATGGTAGCGTGGTGGCCTTCCTTGTGGCTTTCAATGTAAAACTTCTGTTCTGGATCCCCACCAATAATGCTGAATGTCAAGTGAGCGTTTTCCCCGCTGTCTTCATCAGTTGCTGAAACTTCCAGAACCTCTGAGTTGACGGCAATGGTTTCAGGGATTACAGTATGCCAAACCTCCTGCATGAAGCTAGGGATATGATCGTTTACATCTGCAACCCAGATGGTTGCTGTGCCTGTCCCCGCCAGTCCTCCACCATCTTTTGCTTCAACGGTAAGGAAATATTTTTCCATCTTTTCTCTGTCCAACATCCCTTCCGCCACATAGATGTTGCCCGTACTGGGATTGATTTTGAACAAGTCCATATCCAAGTCATTTTTCACACTCTCAATTATACGGTAAGTCAAAATTGCATTGAGACCCACGTTTGGGTCATCCAAGTCTACAGCTGTCATCTCCATGACAAACGTGTCTTCAGGTGAGCTTTCAAAGACACTCCCGTTGCAATCACTGGGCATGCAGGTGAACACAGGGGCATTATCGTTTATATCCCAGATGTTTATAATCACATCTGCAAAGCCAGTAAGCCCTTCCCCTCCTTCATCCGTTGCCAGCACAACAAATCTCCAAAGGGCTCGCTCTTCCCGGTCTAACATTTTCTGGGAATAAATGCTGCCTGTGTTCTCATCGATAGCAAATACATCATCTGCCCCATGTCCATGCAAGGAGTATCTCAGATCACCTCCATCCAAGATGCTATCAGGATCATTTGCTACAACCTATGGAGAACAAAGTTTAAGATGCATAGATCAAGTAACCACAGATCATAAATTCAGCATCATATATCAACACAGAACTACAAATAAAAACAATGTACTATGTATAGGCTGAAAACAAACAGTATCCTTATCAAATGCTGGCGGCAGCATCTTTCAAACTGAAGCTATTATCCTAAATAAGCATCTGGCATTCAGATTGCATATGGAGCACCAACATATCTAAGAAGGTGAGAATCAGAGCCACATTATCGTCACAAAACAACCTGATTCAAGTTCTAGATTTAGGAAATTGGCAAGAATGTAATCCGTGCACATCAATGGAATCAGTTTGTTAAGGTGCAACCTGTGCAAATGCCCAGATTTATCTGTTGGCAGAAGAAGAAATTGGCCATCATTCTACCCTTCTGTACTGGAAACAGGAAACCCCAGGTGCACAGCTGAGAACCCCAACCAAGTTGCCACCAACAAACAGGCCGACTAAGGGCTGGCTCACTACTAGAGGCAGCCACTTTAAGCAAGCAGCAAAGCCATGAATCACTTTTGGGTTGCAGTTTCTAGCAGCACCACAGACTGGTCTATGCATCACCTTGTTTCAGAGATGGGAGACCCTCTCAAAGTTGCTGGACTACAACTTCCATCACCCCTGCCCATTGGCCATGCTGCCTGGGGCTGATGGGAGCTGGTGGTCCACATCTGCAACCCCACAGGACTCCCAGCCCTGGGGACAGAGGATTTTGGTTTATTTTTGTGGCTTTTATCATTAATTTACCTTGGGAATTGTTTTGTAATTTCAATATCGTTTAGGTACTTTGACTTGATAGCCACCTTGAGTTCCTTGGAAAGTAGGCGAGATAAAAGTTTACTTGTTTTTATTTTAAAAAAAGCTTTTATCCCACCTATTTTCAAAGCAGCTATCAAGTCAAAATACCAAACAGCATTGAAAACACAACTATAAAGCACCATGAGGTCGTTGGTTGAGCCCAGCCCAGTTTGTGAACTGCTGCACCACAACCAGGCATCCTGTGCACTCCAGGGAGGAGTAACCAAAGAGTTGAAGCCAGGTATAGACAGGTATTAAGGCACTGGCTTCTGCACCTGGAACATGAGCAACTAAGTGGGACTGTGTCACACCAACTTTTGGTGCACTGTAACTGCTCACTCTTATTTGGATGAGCCATTCCCAATATACCTGAAGAACGAAGACCGGAAGGCCATCCAGTTCCTCAATCACACTTCCATAATATTCATTGAGAGAGAAAACGGGAGCTTCGTCGTTTTTATTCACGACGTTGATGATTACAATGGCGTAATCCTCCCATTTCCCATCAGAAGCCAAAAGGTGGAGTTCATACAACTGGGCTTCTTCGTAATCTAGTGACTGCGCAATGAAGACGACTCCTGTTTCTGGTTCAACATCAAACGCTCCTCCGGTATTCCCGGCTGTTATCTGGTACCTTAACTTTGCATTGGTTCCTAAAAGTGGGGAAATGGAAAATATGCTTTCTGTAAAACCAGGATCACGGTGATGAAGAAGACGATGATGAAACACTCCTTTCTGCCTGACATTCTGTAAGGTGGGGTAGCCAATGCGCTGCTCTCAGGATGTTAGTGAACGGCAACACCCATCATGCCTGACCATTGGGCACACTGGCAGGCGCTGATGGGACTTGTAGTCCAACAACATCTGGAAGGTACCCTGCCATAAGGGCAGCATTCAGAAGCAAATCGCTTACTGCGGAAAAGTAGATCTAATCACTGCATCGAAGCTCAGGGGCCCTGCCTGATGTTCCCCCAGCTTCCTTGCTCTCTTTCCCGTATCAGAGATGCGTACTGCCATATGGCAAACCCAAAGTCATCCTTCCCCAGCCCTAACTTTGTTTAATGTGCCTAAAGTAAATAATTATTTGCCCCAAGGCCTCGCAGGGGCTTCGTAAAGGAGGTGCTCAGCACCTGTCAAGCTCAAAACGGAATGTTGAGAGATAAAAGACCCGTTTCCCCCTTCCTGGAGCTGCCACAAGACGGTCCCGAAGCTCCGGAAAAATTAGCTCATTAATATTTCAGGTGCCGCCACCGGGAATCCCGAAGCTTTTACCTTCGTCTTCATCATTAGCGCTGACAGTGGTGACAGTTGATCCCACATCTTGGTCTTCCTCCACATTAACTTCATAGACACTCTTGGTGAATATGGGCTTGTTGTCGTTGACATCGCTGATAAAGATGCGCACGTAGGCGGTGTCTGGAGAGATGAGGAACAAGAGATTAAAATACTCAGCTGTGCCACTTCTGTCAGCTGCAATTCCTGAAACTGTCTCGCCTCACGTTAAATGAAGACGAATAGTGCAGACAATACAGCAACAGAGCCTTAGGGTTGTGGACAATTTAAAATACTAACATTACTCCAAAAAAAAAGTGCTCGGATATCACATGAATGTCACATCCCATTTGTTTAAGCAGATAACATGTGAATAACGGGTGCCTAATACGGGAACTGTAAATGTTTTGTTATCGCTTTCCTATCCTGAAAGTCGATAGTGCGGGTTTTTAGCCCTTTGCTTCAGAACAGCTAAATTCATCAGTGATTATTTTCTAATTTGATTATTTATTTATATCCAACATATCTCCCAGACCGGGCACTCAAGGCGGCTTACTCAAAACCACATGGAATAAATCCAAAAAGTTAAAAAACATAAAAAGGCGATTGTTTAAAAGCAATTAAACTCTAATAGAATGAAAAAGAAATCTATTAAAATTCAGATAATGAAAGCAGCACAGCTCCATTCAAAAGGACTCTCCTTTCAAAACAGTCAATTCCAAAAAAAGCCTGTTGGAATAAATGGTTGTCATTTGCCATCAGAAGGAGAATGATGAAGCCAGTCTAGCTTCTCTAGGAAGGGAGTTCCAAAGTCGGAGCAGCCATCAAGAAGGCCTTCTCCCCCTCTGAGGGGGAAGAGGACTAAGAGAAGGGCCTCCCCCAAAATATCAGAGTCCAAGCAGGTTTGTATGGGAGAATACAGATAGCCAGGGCCTAAGCCTTATAGAGCTTTACAGATAACTAAGTTATTTCCTGTTCAAGTTGGGTTGGCTCAAAAACCAGGGAGCCAAGCAACCATCTCCTTGTCCTACTTTCTGGCAGCCGCCCTAGGAGTGGGGCCCCCATAGTACAGGACCTCCAATTCCCACCTCCTTGAGTCGCTAAAGAAGAACACCATGTCCAGTGGTGCCACAAGCCACAGACAGGGCAAGAAGAACCAGCAAAACTGTATTTCTCCTCCCCATCTCTCTCCTGACAAAGACCATCAGTCAGGGCAGCCGAGGTGCTGCTTCAGTGCCAAAACCTATTTCGGAGAAACGTGTAACAAAAAGAAAAATGGATGCCACAAGTGTTTCCACCACTACACCTCACCAGTATTTGGCTGGCCGTGTTTTCCAGGGCGAGCTGATTCTGAGCCATCTGTGGACTTGACTTCCAAAAGGTACGACGCCTTCTTTTCCCTGTCAAACACGGAGGCGGTATAGATGGAACCCGTTTTCGAATCCAAGCGGAAGAACGTGTAGTCGCCGCTGCGGTCAGGTAGCAGAGAATAAGTGATCTGAAAGGTTGAGGGAGAGAAGGGCTACAATGAAAATCAGGCATTATTTTTTGTCTACGTTGGACACGTCCTGGGTAAGCAAAATATACCTGACAGAGCACATGTACACAAACACCCTAGCCTAAGCGTTTCCATGCACTTGACCTCAAAAGCAAGGGGAGATAAATGCACCATCTTATGCTCTTAGGAGAAATAATACCAAGCAATACACCCACAGTGAGTCTTGAACCAAGTCTGGTATCAGCTACCCCTCACTGCAGCCATAAGCCATCAAGTACTGTCACTGGCAAGTTTTGCATTTTAGTCTCCAAGTGCTCGATGTGATGGGCTTGTAAAGCTATTTCACACTTTGTATTTTTAGGTGCACACCTAGGATGTTTCGTGCGCACACAGGAAAACATAATGTGTGAACACAATGCGTGCCTGTCTCATACAGGGGCAGACAAAAGAGAATTTCATTCAGTCTGCATTTTTCATGCCAATGGACCTAATTAGCACCTTGAAGACTAATAAGTGGACAGGAATGTAGTTTGGAATGTAATTATTCTCCAAATTCTGTAATACATTTCTCAGCTTTAGAAATGTACCAAACTCCCCTCTCCCCCCCCAAAAAAAAAGTATTTTAGGATTACGTGTGTTTAGAATTTCACACACTGAGATGATAACTAGATACTTATTTTGTATAGAATATAAATCTTCACTCCATTAAAAAAGATATCATGGATTAATGCAAAAATGGGATAGAACATGTAGATGGATGAACCCATGCAAAAGCTGGGAATAAACTGGCCCACTCGCCCCCAGATACAATTACACCTGTCAGGGAGCTGTTTGGCTGTTGTTCCCCATTGAAAAAACCTGTGCAAAGAGACTCCACTGCTGTCTGATGCTGAATCTTGCAAGTTCTGGCTTACCTCACCATTCTGGCCCAGGTCGAGGTCAGTGGCAGAGACTTGGAAAACCAAAGTCCCGACCTCTGTTCCTTCCGTTACAGAAGCTTCGTAAATTGAGGAGGTGAAGAAAGGGACGTTGTCGTTGACATCTAAGAACGTATTTAGAATTCAAGCAGTCAGCCCATGTAATATAACCATTTGCATGCTTAAGGGGTTTTAAAATTTATATTGCTTTATCTAGGGGGTCTTGCAAGCCAGAGTGCCTTGAAAACCAGGGTCTTATGCCCAATGGTTTGGAGGACTGGGAAGGTGCCATAGGCTTATGCAAATCTTCCCTGCACCCACAGCCTCCCCCACTTCCTTTTTCACAGTAAAACAGAGTTTTCTGTTACATGTGAACCAGACAAAGTATGGTTTACCCAGACCGAGCTGGAAACTGTGGTTTGAATGCTGCTGCCTGTGCTGCTTTGCATTGACAACAGCTTTACTGTACAGCTGTGATCGCAAACTAGGGTTTGCCGAGAAAGAGGAAGTGGGGAAGGGCATGAGGGTTGGGTTCAGGGAGAGTGCATGAGCTTGGGGTTTACTTACACAACACCCAGCTGTGGCATATTGAAGAGAATGGAAGCTGAGCATCACGGCAACTTTGCATTGAAAGTTGCATTGAAACATTTGCGTTGAAAGACAACCCAAAGAAAAGGCGCAACTTTGGAAAAAAATGATCAGAACTTGTTCTGTCTTCTGAAGGGAGTTCCACAGCTAGCAAGTACCCACCAAAACCTGTCTACATCAGCAATCTACCTCCTACCACACCCAAGGTGACATTCCTGTACTTGGGACAGTGCAATCATAAGCAGGAATGAAAGGGGCTCTGCTCAGTTAGCGGTATGCTATTGGCATTTTGTCCCCGTTACCAGAACATTACCCACCTGTCACATTAATGTAGACGGTGGTGAATGCAGCAAGCGGCACAGAGGCCACATTCTGGGCCCGGACCCTCAACAAAAAGGACTTGGTGGTTTCATAGTCCAAAGGCTCAGCTATGAGGATGGATGCAGAACCATCATCTCTGTTGGGAGTCAGGTAGAATCGGATTGGCATGTTGGTCTCCGGAACCAGCCCCTCTTCGAGATTGTATGTGATACGTGGGTCGCCAAGGGGGGACGTGGCTTTAATTGTCTGCGCAATTCAAAACGAGAGAAAGAAAAGGATTGCTTCAGCAGATAGTGATCATTTTCAGAAGATACACATTTAAAACGCTTACAGAAGCACATGCAGTTCTTTGTATACAAAGAAACTTAAGCAAACAAAACTTGAAAGAGCCCACCGTGGATTTTAACCACATCTAATGTGACTTGACACTTATTTGCATGTTAAATCAGGCCAGCATAAATAATATTCTACTAGGAAGAGGAACGCGTGGCCCTCCAGATGTTGTTGGACTCCAACTCCCATCATCCCTGACCACAGGTCATGCAGATGGGAGTTGCAGTCGAACAGCATCAGGGGGGTTCCCCATCCCTGGAATATACTATGCCCCTTTCTGCTGTTAGACAAATGGTACATCTAGCCCAGCAGCATCAGCTCTGAATGGCAAAAGGTTGCTAAGTGGCCTAAGGTCACCCAGTGAGCTTCATGGTCAAGTGGGGATCTGAAGCCTGATTCCAACACTCTAACCACTACACCGCACTGACTCTTTACAGCGTGCTAATTGAATATACTAGTTACAAGAATACTGCACAACTGTTTCCTTTAAAAAAAGAAAACCCAACTTACCACAATGGAAGTATCTCTTGTTGTATTCTCTGGAATGACGACTTCATAGCTGTCCCTCTCCCACTGAGGGGGCTGGTTCTTTGCACTGGTGATGGTAACTCTAAGCTCAACCTTGCTACTCCTGTTCCCTCCATCCATTGCTATGATTTGTTGAGTTATAAAGGATTTCTGGGCAAGGGAAGAAAAGGATTGCTTCAGCAGGGAGTGATTCTTTTTAAAGACAAAAATCGAAGCTATTCAGCTTTGTCGGTATCACAGTTATCATGTTTTATTTCTGCTCAGAACTTTCATCTTCCAAATAGCGCCAGTGACAGAGCCAAAGTACTCCTCGATTTTTCTTATTTCCCGTGAAAAAGCAGCTGTTGCTTCCCCCGCCCCTGAAACCTTTGGTGGAAATAGCATTTCTCTCCCTCCCTCTCTCTCTCTCTCTCTCTGCACGAAGAACAGTATAAACACTACCGTATTTTTCGCTCCATTGGACGCACTTTTTTACTCTTAAAAAGTAAAGGGAAATGTCTGTGCGTCCTATGGAGCGAATGTGTGGTCCCTGGAGCCAAATTGCTGGAGTGCGGCACACTCTTGGACTGCTCTTTGGTGGTGGTGTGGTGGAGCCGCGCTCCCCTGCCGGCAGCCTCGGCTTCCCTCTGCAGCCCCGGGAAGCTTTGGAGCAACGTGAGGGTTGTGCGCCCATGCCCCACACTCCTGGGCTGCTGAATGGGCGCGGTGGGGAGAGCCACGCTCATCTGCCGGCAGCCTCGGCTTCCCTCTGCAGCCACGGGAAGCTTTGGAGCAAGGGTAGGGCTGTGCGTCCATGCCCCACGCTCCTGGGCTGCTGAATGGGGGAGGTGAGGAGAGCCGCGTTCGTCTGCTGGCAGCCTCGGCTTCCCTCTGCAGCCCCGGGAAGCTTTGGAGCAAGGGAAGGCTGTGCGCCCATGCCCCACGCTCCTGGGCTGCTGAGTGGGGGTGGGGGTGCTGCTCTGCCAGCAGCCTGCCCTTCCCCTCAAGGTTTGGAGCAGCGGGCAGGCTGTTCACTGAGAGAGGGGAGGAAGCGGATGGAGAGGAGGGGGACCAAGAAGCTGGGTGAAGGGAGAGGAGGTACCATAGGTTTCTGTGAGTGGAGAGTCATGGTAGAGGGCAAAGGAGAGGGAGAAGCGAAGGGGAGAAATTGCAGACGTCACCTGAGGTGTTTGGGTGAAAGGGATGGAGAGGAGGCTGGAAAGGGGGACTGTTCTGCTGGGGGGGGGGGGAGAAAAAAGTGGGGAAAAGGAAAGCTTCCCAAGCCTGCCGCTGAGAGGCTCTGCTTGGCTGTTTCTTGACTGTAATTCAAGTAAAGGGAATGTTTGCGAGCAGCTGGCAGGCTGTTCGCTGAGAGAGGGGAGGAAGAGGATTGAGAGGAAAAAATGTGGCATTAGCAATGCTTTGGATGGAAACGAAGGTGGTATTTTACATGAAGACAGCGAAGAAAGTGATGTCAGTGATTGTGAGCAACTGAGCTTCATAAATTCTGACTTTAACAGTGATGAGTTCTTGGGGTTCACAGAAGACTAGAAGAGTACTCAAACCTTAAAGTCTCTCTTCATTTGTTAATGACAGTGATGATGGTTCTTAATGCCATTGTTGACTGCTGTTGACTTTACATGGCTGTAATATGATTCTGATATACCGGTTGTTTATTAAATACAGTAGTTTATACAACATTTGATTCAGAATATTTTTTTCTTGTTTTCCTCCTCTAAAAACTAGATGTGCCCTATGGTCGGGTGTGTCCAATGGAGCAAAAAATACGGTATATGGTTTTATGGAATATCCTCCCAGGTAAATGCTTGTAACATGGGTCGAGAACCTCAGATATGTGGCCCAGCAGGTGGCGCTGTGGGTTAAAGCCTCAGCGCCTAGGACTTGCCGATCGAAAGGTCGGCGGTTCGAATCCCTGCGGCGGGGTGCGCTCCCGCTGCTCGGTCCCAGCGCCTGCCAACCTAGCAGTTCAAAAGCACCTCCGGGTGCAAGTAGATAAATAGGGACCGCTTACCAGCGGGAAGGTAAACGGCGTTTCCGTGTGCGGCTCTGGCTCTGGCCAGAGCAGCGATGTCACGCTGGCCACGTGACCCGGAAGTGTCTCCGGACAGCGCTGGCCCCTGGCCTCTTAAGTGAGATGGGCGCACAACCCCAGAGTCTGTCAAGACTGGCCCGTACGGGCAGGGGTACCTTTACCTTTACCTTTATGTCTCTATAGTCTCCTCTGACTGTCCCTTCGGAGTCTCCCCATGACATACTCCCTCACCCATCCTCAGGTTAAGAACAGTTTCAGGTTAAGAACGGACCTCCAGAATGAATTAAGTTCTTAACCTGAGGTACCACTGTACTCCAGTTCAATGATAAACAACCTCTGTGTATCATCCCTGAAAAATCAACTTCATTTATAGTAAAACTGTCAATCTCCTACAGTAGCAGAGAAAGAGTCAAAACCCACCACCATCGTCTGTTTAGAGCCTCACAAGCACTCCAGAGCTTCCTGTGGGTAGGATGTTGTCTTTCCAATCCTTTTCTGGCAACCCACCAAACGTGCATTGCCTGCTAGGGCCTCCTGTAGCTTCTACTTACCAAAGAATCTACTTTTTGAGAGTGAGGGGAACCCTGCAACTGTATGTCACCATAGTAATCATAAGCACAATTCTGTTCCGTTCACAGATGTTCCTAAGATTCCTCGCTGCAGAACTTCAGAAGGTTTTGAATGACGGTAAACTTAAAAACCGACTCTCCCAGATATGACCTGTCAAAACTGTTTATTGCTTCTTTCCCCACCAAGGCACAAGAAGAGTTATCAGTCTGACATGACAGCTGTGAATGGCTTTATGGTTAAAGTAATAATTCATTCAGCAGGAGGGGGAGGAGGAAGCCCCTCTCAACTGAAGTGCAGCCATCAGGGTGGCACTAATTTATGCCAGGAGAGAAAGGGACCCACAGTGCTGCATGTCTCCCTGTTTGGCATCTTGCTCTAGCTACCATCTGCAGATGCCGCCAGCTGACATCTGGCCACAGACCAAAGGCAACTCACAACGTACCTGTAACAAGGGTTGGTTGACATAAACCCAGCCTGTAGCAGGATTGACCTGGAAGTACTTCGTTTTCCCACCGGCTGCAGAATACGTGATGGAAGCGTTGGAGCCGTAGTCGTCGTCATGGGCTGCAACACGGAGGAAGCTTGTCCCAACACTCGTGTCTTCTCTCAGGAAGTCTAGGAAAATGCATTTCATTAACTCAGTGGGGCAGAGCAATGCTACAAGACATCTGAGCTCAACGCTATTTGCAAGCAACACTCTGCAGATTTTCCGTGAAAAATAAAAGCAGCTGGTGAAGAAGTGCCCTGATTTTATTGCTTGCAGGCTCTTCTTATGTTTTTTATGTTCAGTGGCACATTTGCCTGCCCACAGGTTTGGGGGGCAGAAGAAGGAGATACACAATAGCGGGCAGACACCAGCACCATTCCCATTCCCCTGGAGGAGGAGAGCAGAGGTTAGGAGGGCTGGTTTGGATTGCCCTGCTATTCCTGTAGAAGAGCATTCTGCTCTGCTATTGTTTCCCTATATATAATAGTCCTGAGTCAAGTATGTAGATTGCAATAAGCAGAGAGGGGAGCAATTGCTGGAACCATCCAGGGACACCAGCTCCCCCACCCGCTTGTGTCCCCCCCCCCCACACACACACCTGGGACTCTTATAAGGCAAAAATGCTGCTTAAGTATTATTGTATTCTCTTTAACATTTTTGTTAAGGCAGGGACATGGATGGGTTTGTGTGGGGTTTTTTTTAAAAAAAAACAACTTCTGAAATATTTTGAATTTGTATCATTTGTATCGTTTGTATTTTTATTGTTGCATCTGTATGTAGCTGCTTATCTTTAGGAGCCTTTATGGCTGAAAAGCAGGATATTAAATAAGCGGTAACCTAACCAATCTAAAAAGGAATAAGTGACAATTCATCTGTAGGAAGCGGGGGTGGGGGGGCATATGAAAACCAAACCAGAAACACACACAATAAATCTTAGACCTCAGGTAAGCTTGCGATTGGGGGAACTGAAACGCTATCCAAGGATTTGCAATTACATTCATAATGAGTGTTTTCAAATCTGGGGCTGTTGTCATTCACATCCGAGACCACAACGTTGATCTGGCAGATCCCAATGAGGGGTTCGGCCGCCTGGTCCGTGGCTGTCACAGTAATAGGATGCTCTCGCTGCTTCTCCCGGTCAAATATCTGAAGTGTTGTCAAGATGCCTGAAAATAAGACCACAAGCAGAAATAATTCAATACTGTGTATTTAACCAAGGACTGAGATGAGGGAAGAAGCAGGAGGGTTTACTGCCTGCTGTTTCTTCTTGCAGTTTCAGTTATTGAGTGCGGGAAGAAGGATGTAAACTGAACTAAAACTCATCTACATCTGTATATCTGTATATGTCCTTTCCTCTCTGTTTCTCATTTCCCCCCATCTATAAGTTCAGTTTGCCATATTTCCATATCAACTTGCTATTTTCTTTTTTAAAAAAAGATACATGAAAATTCACTAGCATTTTAGTACAAATTTCTCCTAATGTGCACATTTTTGTTTGTAATGTTGCCTTATCTGCATATTTTCCCCAGCGAATTTTTCTTCATCATCATCATATCTGTTCTTCACCTACGGGGTGCCCAAACTTTTTCCAAAGAGGGCCAGATTTGATTAAGTGAATATGCACGAGGGCTGACCAAAGTTGTTGACTTTTTTTAGGATTGATGTTGTTGAGCTTTTGGGGGGATTTTACCAAAGGAAATAAACTGTCACAGGGGCCGGATTAAACCAACCGACCCCAAAATGGACTTCGGACATGCCTGCCTTACAACAATTTAAAATGCAACATACAATTTTGTGCGCTGTTTTAACAAAAGTAAGCGTTTTATGTAGACTTTTCCTGAACACACACATTTTTGTACACATTCACTTGAAGAACTGCACCACAAAATTCAGAGAAGTGTGAATTTTGGAAAGCTGGCTGCAGTTCAGTTCACATATTGTTACAGGAAGTGGGAATTGGGTAGGTCTGCATCAAAATGTGAACCGAAGTGAATTTCTCCCCCACCCCTATCTACAACCCATCAGTGAGATGCAGCCTACTCACCTGCAACTCAGCAGGAGTATCTTTAGGTAAATAGTAAACTATTACAGGGCAAATGTAAATGGCTGTCGGTCCCCTAGAAATAATCCAAAATCCACAACTGGGTAATACTTTTATCATCACCAACCATTTTAACCTAAAGACTGTGACTAAGCATAAACTTCAACATCAAATAATATCTGACCCCATATTTCCACTACCATCTGCTATGAGTAACCTTCCAAAGAACTCAAAAACCTACTCATTTTTTGGGGGGTGACACATTGGTTGTTCACACTAAAGGCACCAACCTAAAGCTGAATTTATCAAACCTACACTTTCCAAAACACAGACTTCCTTCAAAATTAGCACTTCTTTGGATTTTGCTATGCAGTTCTCCAAGCAATGTTTACAAAAATGCATATATCAGAGAAATGTTTGCAGAGATAAGTAAGATAGTGAAAATTACATACAAAACTGCATTATATTAGGGGAAATTTCTTGCAAAAAAATGTGCACGTCTGTCACAGCTGCATATAAAAACGTGTTTATTAAGAGAAAGTCACACTAAAACGCTGAATAATTTTCATGTAGATTTTTTTCCTAAGAGCAAATTGCTGCAGAAATTTATGGGGAGCTGAATTTTAAGATTGGAAAAATAAGGAGGTGAGAGAAGCAAAATTGATAGATGCTTCCATTCCTGCCTGTCTGTGGATTTTTCAGCTTGATAACTTTATCCTTTAAAGGCCCAGTCACCTGGCACCTCTGTATTCTCACCCAATGAAGCTGCAACACAATGGCTTTACCTGTGTCAGGGTGGATGT
Organism: Podarcis cretensis; assembly: GCF_951804945.1. Classification (NCBI taxonomy): domain Eukaryota; kingdom Metazoa; phylum Chordata; class Lepidosauria; order Squamata; family Lacertidae; genus Podarcis; species Podarcis cretensis. The sequence goes on from NC_137177.1 coordinate 64,288,009, forward strand.
TAAAAGCAGGGAGAGTCCCCTCTCTGTGCATCAAGCCATATTTCACTTGGCCATTGGACCCTTCATCTGCATCTGTTGCCTCCACTTGCAACACGAAGGTTCCCACTGGCTGGTTTTCCAGCACAGAGGCATGCTCACGATAATGCTGGCACTGGCAAAAATAAGGACAATGATAATAACGCAAAGACATGCTTAAATACAACTTGACATACACTGCAAAATCCAGAATATTGGCAATCAACTCCAATCACTCAACAAATAAGGGTCAAACTATCATGATCTCAGCTGCATAGTTTTGTCCTTGAGCAGGAGATCTGATGCAGAAACCATGGGGAGGACCGTGATCTTTTGAAAAGTATGGGAACTTTTATTTTATTTTTATTTTTTTGGTAATGTAAACAGCAGGCATGGGCCTCCAGCCCTGCACCGGGGCCACCACAGGGTGTGAAAGAAACCTCTACGTGCTCCCCCCTCCCACCAATATACAGTGGTACCTCGGGTTACAAATGCTTCAAGTTACAGATGCTTCAGGTTACAGACTTTGCTAACCCAGAAATAGTACCTTGGGTTAAGAAGTTTGCTTCAGGAAGAGAACAGAAATCGTGTGCCAGCGGCACACCAGCAGTGGGAGGCCCCATTAGCTAAAGTGGTACCTCAGGTTAAGAACAGTTTCAGGTTAAGAACGGACCTCCAGAACGAATTAAGTTCTTAACCCAAGGTACCACTGTAAAGTTCATTGGAGCTGCACTCTTAGCTCTTCATGAATGCTGTGTGCCAAAACAGAAGGGGGTTCATAGTTGCTCTCTCCAAGTATTTGACATGACACAAGGCAGCCTCTTTACCTTCTGAAACACAGGTTTGTTGTTATTGACATCATCCACATGCACAATGACCAAAGCGGTGCTTGTAAGAGAGCGAGGTCCACCAGAGGCATTGTCATCTGTAGCCGTGATGTTGAGGACATACTCAGGACCCTGTAGCCTAGGAAGCGGGCTTGAGCGAAGACGGATTAACCCTGTGAAAGATTTCAAAGGGAGGACAGTTCGGAATCAGAATGTATTTTGCTGTTGTAACTGCTGGTGAGGTCACAGGGTACTGGATTTGGAAAAGGCAGACCTGGGTGCAAATCTATGCTCAGCCATGAAGCTGCAGGAGTGACTCTGAGCCAGTCGCTCTCTTTTGCAGAAGTATTGTCAGAAACCATGCCCTGAACAACCCAGATGAAGGGTAGGATGTAAATCAATCCCAGAACACCTTTTAAAGCTGTTATGCCAAATGTTTGAATTTAAAAAACAGTAGCTTCATGCCATGCCAAAATTCCAAATGATTAGCTATATCAGGTAATCGTGTCCAGCAGAATTATGCAGTATAGCTCTTGCCAGACCAAACCAACTCTAGCTGGAGAGGGCGAGGGAATAACTTGTTTGAATGCTCCCCTTGTGTATGAAAATACTTCCTTGCACAACTTCTAGCTGAACCCTATCCTTGAAACACTAGTTTCTATTTGCAGAGTATAATATTTACTTATATTATAGATTCACTGATTGATTGATTGATTGATTGATTGATTGAACTAATGCCATTTTAAAACTGTAAAAAATAAAATAAGAAACCCAAAATATCTGCTGCCACTGCAGTTCTCCCCCTTAAGTACTCCCACTATCCTAGAAACATGCTGAACTGGTTTGCCCCAGTCCTTCCCCTAAAATTGTACCACCACCTTGTTTCAGACAGAGGGACAAAATGCCCACTACTGTTTGAATGAAAACATGATTCTTGGATGTGGGGCGGGGAGGTCCCAGATCTGAGTCCTGCAGCAATTTTTCGGGTATATTGTATTTGCATTCTGACCCTCTGCCGGTCTTTAAAGAGCAAAGCTGACAGTTGCTCTGAGGAGCTTCTGTTCCACTGGGCCCTGGGCTGCAGCAACCTTATAGGTCATATGAGGGCTGGCAAAATCAGAAATACATTTTAAAAACAAGTTTGTTTTAAAAAGCAAAGCAAACTTCAGCTATTTAAAAAGCTGCAGTGAGCAGATGTCATTCATGCCTGTGCCAGCACCATCCCATCATGTCTTTTATTTATCCGATGTAATAAGAAGTGTCGTTTGCAAATGGACGGTTATGAAGATGACAAGTGCCACTCACTTCCCCTTGCAAATCCCTTCGCCTTCACTGATTGTATTTTGACATGTGTCTTAGCTTCACCTTGGCATTTCAGGGTATCAAGCAAATTGTCATTGACAGCGCTATATTAAAATAAAACTGCCCAAGGAGACAGCATAGATGTTGGGGAGTCTGACCAAGCAGGGGGTAACAAAGTCAAAAATCAACACAGAATTCACACCTGTTACAGAAAAGATGGATATATGCTAAGGCCATCTCCACAAAAGCTAGAAAACTACAATTGGCAACCAAGCAAACTGTCCAACAGAGGAAATGTGTTACTCTCCTGCAAAATAAAATTTGCTAAGGCACTTTGAGGACAAGCAGATTTAGCATGGCTTGAGATTTCATAAAATAAAACCTAACTCCAGTGGGTGCAATTCTTCACCAGATCTTTTTAATTGTAATACACATTTATGTGCTTATTTTGCAGGCCAATCATGAGCCAATAATTCAGCATCACCTCATTTGTGAGGAAACATCTTCCGGAAGTTAAAACAAAAAGTGAATTCTGGATTGGGTTTGGAACAAATCAGTCCACTAGTACATGCCGCAGAGACCCCACCCAGCAGGAGGTAGTGGGAAAGGCTCGTCAGAAGTGGTGTGTCAGGGTTTTGGGGCTGGGGTACTGCTGCACACACAGCAGTAGACAGGCTATGGATGTAAGAAGGAATCAGCTTCCATTCTGCCCCTTAATCACTGAATTCAGTACTATCTCTGTTCTGCGGCATATCGGCTTCTGACAAAAAAAAAAAACCTTATTCATCTTGCTGACGGCTGTGATGAAATTCCATGGAATTAGTGATGTTACCATTATTCCAGTTCCACACCATTCATTTGAATGCAAAGGAAATGGAATACAAAGTGCAGGGGGCCATCAGTGACATGTCCTTTGTGGACTGAAGCCAACAACAAAAGTGAATATCAAATGTATCTGCGGGGTTGATTTCTGTTCTGGATATGGCTGGAATATGCAGGAATGGGAAACTTCCACTCCTGTTCCTGGTTTTGTGGGAATTCTTTGGCATCCTTAATACAGGGAAATGGGGAACCACTGAAAAAGTTGCTCCTGGCATCCCTGGGTCCTGCTGTAGATGAGCAATGTAACATCAAAGGAATACTGGGAATCATGGTGGTGCCATTTCCCACAGTTCCCAGTGTCATCTCTAATCTGAGATGAATTCTTTACAGGGGGAGGGTGTTTTTCAACTCAAAATCTAGTGTTTAAATTCCACCCATCCCCAGTTTTGGAGTTTGACCCATCATCAGTTCTGTTGTCTAGCTCAGCTTTCCCAATCTGCTGCCCCTCCAAATGTTATGAACTACAACTCACATCAGCCCCAGTCAATATGACCAACATATGGAGGGCACCCAGGTGAGGAAGGCCAGCCAAAAGAAAAAAGTGGTGTTGAGATGCCAGATCTTTCAGCATAGGAGCACTATGCGGCACCAGTTTCTTGGTGGTAGAACTGCAGCGATGAAATGGCGTAAACATCAGTGGGATAGTTTGCATCACTGGCAGTTTTACCTTAACACCTGTGGAATTATGAGACCACTAAGCATTTGTAACATAAAGCAAGCCATAAAGGGGTGTGGAAAGCTGCCATCTCTACAGGAAGATGTTTGTGTCAATTCCTTGTACCATCGTTTGATGGCATCTGTTTCCGGCTTCTGAAATATATTCAGATCTGGAGCATTAATATTGCAAAAGCAATAGTTGCATAAAAAATTAATTTTTTATGGTAAGTGAACCCCTAAGACTTATCAAAGATGAGAAGGACAGATCTGTGGCGTCTTATTTACTTCTCATTAGCTCCCTGGCTCAGGAGAGTCCAGAAAGGCAGGCGAAGAGTTTGACTGGAGCCACATCAGGAAAAGTCATCAGTTACTCCAAGTAAGATCTACCACATTTTATCATTAAAATTTGCATTTTTGAACACATTTTAATCTTAAATACACATTTATATAAGCATGTTTGATTTTTTTTAAGCCAAGAAGTGCATTGCAAAGTTCAGAGAAGCATTAAACCAAAGAATAACTGCATTCCAGCAAGCATGACTTAGGTCAGTTTGCTTAAATGCAAGGACCAAATGAAATCCTCGAGCCATGTAAGTCAAGAAGACACATATTCCTGCTTTCTGTTATAGGGAATGCTATGAGATCAGTCATTAAGAGCAGCAGAGAAATGCTATGAGTTCAACACATCCATATACAGATGAGAAGCAATTCCCAACAGCAAGGAAACCAGTGACTAGGATGCAATAGACATGGTGTAATGGTAAAGGTAAAGGTAAAGGTACCCCTGCCCGTACGGGCCAGTCTTGACAGACTCTGGGGTTGTGCGCCCATCTCACTTAAGAGGCCAGGGGCCAGCGCTGTCCGGAGACACTTCCGGGTCACGTGGCCAGCGTGACATCGCTGCTCTGGCCAGAGCCAGAGCCGCACACGGAAACGCCGTTTACCTTCCCGCTGGTAAGCGGTCCCTATTTATCTACTTGCACCCGGAGGTGCTTTTGAACTGCTAGGTTGGCAGGCGCTGGGACCGAGCAGCGGGAGCGCACCCCGCCGCAGGGATTCAAACCGCCGACCTTTCGATCGGCAAGCCCTAGGCGCTGAGGCTTTAACCCACAGCGTCACCTGCGTCCCATAAGTGTACCTGTGTTTTAAACACACATGAATAACTATAACAGCTTAGACACAAGCTCTGCCCCACCTCTAATCACATGCGACATCTAGGAGCCAAAAATCTATATGGGAACCAGAGATCTAAGATGCAGAAATTACATAATTACCCTTCTGAGGGTCGATAATGAAGTTTCCCTTTTGATTCCCTCCAGTAATGCTGTAAGCAACACCATCTCCATCAGGGTCTATGGCATGAACCGTAGCTATGAGCGTGTTTGGACCTGCATCCTCCGAAACGAAACTCCGATAGCTGTCAAAGCGCATAATGTTAAGTGTGGTTACTTGGAAACAGGGTTAAAGGGAATCAAATCTCGAGTGCTAAATGCAGTGGAAAGACAGTAAGAAAAGACATCCCATTCGCTTCCCCATTCAGGAAAAAGAAAGGGCGCTATGCAAAAGAGAAGTGTGGACCTCCAGGTGTTAAGAACCTAAGAAATGCCTGCTGGATCAGGCCAGTGGCTCATTTAGTTCAGCATCCTGTTCTCACAGCTGCCTGGGGGAAACCAGCAAGCGGGATTGGAGCACAAGAGCTTGAGTGTTATTGGATTTTAATTCCAGAATGGCCAATAGTTAGGAGTGATTGCTATCGTAGTCCAACAACATCTGGAGGGCTATGGGTTCTCCTATCCCTGATTTTTTTAAACCCCTCTGTCCTAGGGCATCCTGTTGATAGATATGCATACTATGTATATACATCCTTGTATTTAACAAGTCACCTGGAAACCACAGGTGTCCAAGAGTTCCATGAAGGTGAGTGAATGGTCTCTTAGCAGGCGAGCAACTTGGGTTGGCTTATTTACAAGGCTGATTTATTTGGGAGTACGGAGAATCACACACGATGCTTCCACTCCTATGATTTGCTCACCATGCTTTAAAATACCTGAATGCCAACCTTGCTTTTTTAAACATCCATGAGGCAACTTAACTAAAATCAAAACTTAAAGGCAATAAGGGCAGCAGAAACCATTTCACAGACAGAAACACTTTTTGTGTTAAGAATTGTGTTGCATTTGAAGCAGCCGCAACAAATGCAGAGCCAGTGAAGCAAATAAATCAACTTGTTAAAACGGGAACTTTTTGCCCAAAACATTTTCAACTCATCTGCTCTGTACTTTGGTTACAAAGAATGGACTGAAATACTGCAGCACCTGTGTAGGGAACACTGTAAAATGTTTTCCGGTGGGTGACTATTTGGCATTTTAAACCTTCATCCCCACCATAGCAGTGTCAACCCAGCCAGCCATGATTCAGACACCGAAAATTGCGGTGGCACGCACAATCCAGCCCATGGAGGGATCTCCGTGGAACTGATCCGGCCCAGGCAAGATAAACCTTGCTGACCCCTGATCTTGAGGAAGGGGTTGGCTTATAAGGGGCCACATGAATCAATCCCAGTGGAAACAGACAGCTATTACTGGCACCCCCAAAATCTCACCTCATTCCACACAATGACCTGGGGATGATCAAACACCACCAGGATGCCACAATTATCGCATGGAAAATCTGACATGGTACTAATCAAACGACATCTGAAGCATTGACAACAACAACAACAGGCATATACTTACATTGTTTGTGAGAACCTGGGAACTTCGTCATTGATGTTTGAGAGGCGGATCCTGACTGTCGCTGTCCCAGTTCTTGGGGGCTCTCCTTTATCTACCGCCATGATTACGAATTCATACAGGTGATTAGGACGCTCGTAATCTAGCTCTGTGGCTGGGAAGATGGTGCCGTGACTGGAAATGCTGAACTCTGAGCTCAGGGTGTAATAGAGGATTTCTGCATTTTCTTCAGAATCACAGTCATGGGCTGACACTGTTGGGGCAAAGGGTGGGGAGGGAGGAGACCTTTCAGGATGTTTTGCTTGCAAAAGATTATATTCAAGGATTTAAAAACAAAAAAACCAAGATGCTGGTTTAATAACAGAGTTAAGGCTACATCATGCTGGCTCTGCAAGCTCTGTGGACTGCAAGCTAGGCCTGGGGCCTTTATCAGACATGCTCCATGCTCAGCAATGAAGTTGTCCAAAGGCACAAAAGCCATGAGAGACAGTGTGGTGTAGTGGTTAGTGTCAGACTGAGACCTGGGAAAGACCAGGAATCAAATCCCCACTCAGCCAGGAAGCTCACTGGGTGGCCTTGGGCCAGTCATGGTCTCTCAGTCTAACCTACCTCAAAGGGCTGTTGTGGGGATTAAATGAGGTAGGGGGCAGAAAAAAACATGCATGGCATATTTCGTGTAAATAAATAACAACTACATTGAGGTGGCTTCATTTGGGCAGTTGCCATATCCACAGCTGTGTGTTTTTTCCTATGTATGTGTGAAGTTGATGTAATCTTCAGCCAAGGGGTTAACTTCAGGGGTTGCTAAGGATCCAGCTCCTGCCATCAGCGGTTATGGGATTTGTTGGGTGACATAACCTGGAGAGCACGGCCATTGGCTGTACCTGGTCTATGCTTAACTGGTGGCAATGATGGCTCTCGAGGAGTCCAGGTGAGTCGAGGGGCAAGTCTGACAACAAAATGTGAAAATCTTTTGCAAACCTTGTAAAAGTGCAGTTGTTACAGTCACGGTTTCGGGGACGCTGTCTTTGGTGTAAATCGACTGCTGGAATTCTGGGGCACAATCGTTCACGTCTGTGATCACAACCCAAACCTAGCAAAAGGACAAGGCAAGGGAGTGTTTAGCAGCACAAAAAGTGGGTTGGTTCCTCTTGTGCGTCTGCACAGCTCCCCAACTCACTGCAGCCACCCCACTGTCAAGAGGGCAGCTTCGTGGCTCCACATCCTACCACCCTGGCCACTGCTGCTACCAAGTATCCGCAGTTTGCAATGTAAGATGTTAGGATTTTTCTCAAGCTCCTCCAATATTTTTCAGCGAGTTTCTTTTTGAAAAGTCGTTTTCAAACAGGGATGGAAAAACCTGTTCAACTATAGTTCTCTCGGTTTCTCATTTTTCCCCCATTTTAGATTCAGTCCTCCATGCTTTTGCAGCACTTTCTGGATTTTTTGTAAACAAAAGTCTCATGAAAACTTACCAGTTCAGGATTCCAGCCACTCTATTCCATTTTCCCCCACCCAACCCCCACCCCCACCCCCGGCCACCACACCAAATTGCACTGCACAGCCACTGGACACAGTTAGTTCTCATTGGGTTGTTGTTGTTGTTTGCTGTTGCTCCTCCCCTCATCTCTTAAGTTTGTTTGTACTTTGGCAAACCTCAGTATTCCCCCCCCCCAGGCTGCTGGCACCTCCCTATTGTGCGTACGCAATGCTGTCCTGGCTAAATCAGCAATGGCACTCACAGCTTGGGACACTGGAAACAGAGGGAATGACTGGAGTGAAGAATTGAATGCGCATTGCTGTTAAGGGTTGCTGACCTCAACAGTGCTGCTGAGCTGTCCCTGGTTTTCTCTTGCTTGAACCAGGAGGAGGTACTGGTGCTGACTATTCTCGTAATCCAGATTTCGACTGAAGTAGATGCCCCCTGTCCCCTGGTTAATGCCAAACAGGCCGTTCGGATTAGTTAAGAGGCTGTAGCTCAGGGACTTGTTTTGATGTGACAAAGCGGACACGGTCAGGAACCTGGAAAAGGTTAAAAGAAATCAACAATGAGCAGCGCAAGAGGAAGGCGGTTTCTAACATTTTCATAGGACGCCGCTCCACTTTGGAAACTGACAAAAAATTTAATATAATTATGGAACATCACATCGCATCTAGATTCACACCAAGCATGTGAAGCACATCCAGCTTACACTTAAAACACACAGCTTTCCCTCCCCCCCAAAGAAACAATCCTGGGAACTGTAGTTTTTCCCCCTCACAGTTCCCAGCACCCTTAACAAACTACAATTCCCAGTATTCTTTGGGGGAAATTGTTTGCTTTAAATGTATGGTGTGAACCTACACTCAGTATAACTAAGGAACACAACCCAGGATGGAACTCCAAAAAGGTGAAGAATCAGAGCTGTGCAAGGCAAGAGCAGCACTGATTGTCCCTGGCTGAGTTTACCAGGGATGGAGAACAGGCTTGGAATCATATAATTGTAGAGCTGGGAGGGACCACAAGGGTCATCTAGTCCAACCCACTGCAATGCAGCAATCTCATTGCCCAAAATGGGGCTTGTTCCCCAAAAGCTTATTGGTAACCTGGGGGCCCTGCTCCTGGGGACCCTGCTGTGCTCAGGGCAAAGTGGCCACCCGGCCTTGACACTGAATAGCTGTAAGGACATAAGAAGAGCCTGCTGGATCAGGCCAATGACCCATCTATTCCATCATCCTGTTTTCACAACCAGATACTTGTGGGAAACCCACAAGTAGGACCTGAGCACAAGATCCCTCTCCCCTCCTGCCATTTCCAGCAACTGGTATTCAGAAGCACTGCTACCTCCAATTGTGGAGGGCAGATCATAGCCATCAGGGCTAGTAGCCATTGAGAGACCCCTCTCATCCATGAATGGAGGTACAGCCACGGGGCATCACGCCTCCCTCTAAAGCCCTTGAAAAGAGCATACTTGACTGTTGCTGCTATCAGAGGGTGTTTCATGCTGTCCTTGCTGTTAACAGAACTGTGAATTAAAATTGTTTGGATCGTCACTCTTCTTTATTACGGTTTGTCATAATGTAATTGCTTTGCATTGCCTTTTATATGGCTGGGGATGTATTGTGTCTTTCTTTTTTTCCATGCTCTCAAGCTCAATGTGTGTGGAAGATCAGGAAACAAAATGACTGGGAGGACGACGATGGAAAGCTTTCAAAAGCCATCAGGATTACTTGCTGGGAAACTGCATTAGGAATGCATTTTCGCAGCCTACTTCATTGCAGCCTTAGTTGTTTTCTTACGCATGACAGGCTGAACAATCATGGCAAAAAAAAATGGGTTTTCTTCTTGTTTCTCTTGATAACATACACACACAAAAATGACACATTATTGACTTGCAGCATAGCTCAGTTTTTGTTGAAGAACTAAATCTTCAGTTTGGCATTCAGTGCCAAATACATTGCTCTGCGTGCTATCTCTAGGGTGGTGGGGTGCGGGGAAATAGTTTCAGATTTCTACACATTACCATTTCAACTGCTGCTAACTAACCACTCCTAATAAGCAGAATAATGGGCTCAATGTCAGCTCCTTGGGAGCTGTTGTGCAAGAAAGCAGCTGATCTATCCACCTCTCTTGGGTCTTCCCCCAGGGATAAAGGGAGAGATCCCCTTTGTATTTTACTTCCCAGTCCATTCAGACTTATGTCAAAGGGGTGGGTGGGAAAAACGAGGGAGGAACGGGTGGAGACATGGAGAGTGTAATCTCCCTGCAATCAATCCATTGGCGCTTGTGTCAAGAGGTGCAGGGGGGGCACTTTCAGGCAGAAAAGAGGGCACAGGTGGGCATACACAGAGAAAGAGAGATGGGATGGCACAGAGCAACCCTGCAATGCTGCAAACTCTTCCCACCAGTGGTTCCGCCTCCATACACCATCAGCTCCAGACCACAATTGACCCTTTTCATAGGAGGTCAACGGACTTTCAACAAGGGGAAAAGGTTCCCTACCCCAATTCAATATTTGGGGCTTTTTAGTACAGCCAGAATCGCCCGGGAGCATCCCTTCAAAATCTAGTTTCATGCGGGTATAATAAATGTATACACGTTTGAGAAGCTGCAGAAGTCCAGATGATCTTCAAGCAGATTTAGTAAAGGATCACATTCTTCCCGCAAACACCACGTGCTCGCTGTGTGCCTAATGAAGAACCACGATCCCATGGTGGCCAATTTTTGGTTTTGCTTTCGAGGCAGCTTCAGCAAGAAAACATGGTTCTTAGAATGCAGGGGCAGTAAATCGGATAGTAAACCATTTAAATTTAATCCGATAACACATGCACTAAATTATGACAGATTGTCAGATGAGCTTCAAAGTTCAGCAAAGTACACGGGAGTCTCCTAGACTTTAATGGGTCAAGCCCTACATCTGGCAGGATTATAATAGTTCTTATCCTGAAAAGAGGATGAGTTGCTATATAGTATATCACCTCATGTGAGCAGGCAAGTACCATCCGTCAACTCAGTTCAACCGGGAGGCCTCCTACAACCACCAACCCATTTGCACTGACAAGGCGTCATTTGAAAGCCAGAGAAGTTCAATATGTTTTAATGTTCATTATGTTCATTATGTTTTAATGTTTCCTTTTCTTTCAACAATGTATATACCGCTTTAATACCGCAGGCTCTAAACACTGTACAGTAGGGCTAAAACAATGCAATGAAGATGAAATCTGCTTAAACTAACCATAAAATTGGAATCCTGAAATCAAAAGGTCTTTTGTAGACTGCCAGAAGTTCAAAAGGCTCTAACCCAGGAGGGGCTTCCATAGAAATTGGCCCACAGTACTGAACTTACAGCTCTTGCAGGATACAAGTTGTGTGTCTGAACCATGTGGGGGTCACTAATAGTGACACTTCCAAAGGCCTCATTGACTTAGCAGGGATATAACTGAGCAAAACTGACTCATTAATTGAGGGGTGGAAGGAGAATTCAGACTGAGGGGGACATCTGCTTCTTTTGGTTTTGGCCTCTTCCCCCCTCCACACACACACAAAATGGGGTACTATCTGTAGTTCTGAGGGCCTCCAGGTCAGGAGATTTACTAGACAACAATGGCTACGCTTCGAGGCTTCCGGAGGCGGCGCGAACGGCAATGGCGGTCCTCTTCCCTTCGTGAGGAGGAAGCTCCGTGGAAACTGGGTCGTCCGGTACGGCGAAGCGGAGACCCACATCGGAAACCCACAGGCAGCAAGAGCCTGTGGTCTTGAGACTCGGCGGGCGCCAGAAGCGGCTCCCGAAACGCTGAAGGAACCCCGTAAGGGGCTCCGGAACGTGGAGGGGGTAGCGGCGCTGTGAGTTGTTTCGCAATCTACGGAGTGAAGCCGCGCTGCTGCTGCCGGTGAGCGCTGACCTCTTTTCCTGGAAACTTTTGACTCGGGAAAGCAACAACCCGTGAGTAAAGAAGGACTTTAAAAAATTTGAGACTAAATTATTGAATTTGGCTGAAAGCGGAGCGACGCAAAACAGGAAGTCCGTCTTCCGCTGTCACTGAACTTCAAAGCAAAGAGCTGGAGGAGTGGAGGCTTAAAAAGAATCTTTAGCCTAACTGATCTGAGCACCCACTGAACTTTTCCTTAAACAAAATAAGGACTTTAAGCATTTGATTCTCTGATTCTTATTTGTACTGTGATACCTTTCTTCTATTGGAACTACAACTTGAATGAGAAACCCAGGTGCTGGAGCTGCCTGAGCAACTTGAGCTGTCAGTTCTGCAGATCTGGCTATTGTTTATTAGAACTTGCAACAATCTGAGGGGGTCTGGACTTGTTACTTTGAAACATCAATTGAAGTACCAGTATGCACTGTCTGAAACAATGTGGCTGTTAATACTAACTCTGCTTAAAACCTGCTATTGAAGGTTCTTGGACATTAAATTTGATTTTAGTAAATTTATTAGAATTGGATTCTTCCCTTAAGACATTTCAAGCTCCCCCTAGAGGATCTGGGATTTACAGCAGTGACATCATTTCACTTTCCTTTTCCCCGACCTCCTGTTTGACTGTTTTCCTCTGGGCCGCTGCTTTCTCATGGGAACAACTCAGCTTGACCTTGACTTTTAGATAACTCTGGAATGAGTGGCGCAAGAAGGAGGGGAAGAACTAGACAAACAACTTTGACAACTTTAACCTCAGTCTCGCAGACACGTAGATCATCTGTACCTACTTTGCCTTCAGAGGAAGAAGCTGCTTCTCTGCCAAGGGCAGGAGAGGGAGAAACTGAACAGTTACAATTGGAAGATATGGCCTCAGGAGCAACTGCTTCTATTCTAGAGAAAATCTATGAAAAATTGGAATCTCTGGACAAGAGAGTGGAATCTTTGGACAAGAAAGCCGATGAACAAACAGCCAAAATTGATCAAAACACAGAATGTTTAAATAGATTAACTGGACAAGTATCACAGAACGCACAGGCAATTGGGCAGTTGACGGAGGCCACAGTAGAAAATCGGAAATTGGCTGAGGATACTAGTCAAAAATTAGAAAATTTAGAACAAGAGGTAAGACCACTCTGCAAACAAGTAGGTGAACATCAGACCTATCTATCTATGATAGAACTGCGGAACCGGGAGAGTAATTTAAGGATAAGGTCAATACCAGAAGTGGAAGAAGGCAACTTAGCTGAGTTTCTGACTAAAGAATTTTCCAAGTTCTGGAATTTAGAGGAAAAGGACTTTAAAATTGCGTCTGCTTTCAGGCTTGGAAGACTTGTAAAGAAAGAAAAGCCCAGAGACTGCTTGATAACATTGAGATCAAAGGAAGAAAGGGATAAGATTTTGGGCTTACATTACGAAAAGTCACTGGACATTTTGGATAGAAGAATTGAAATTTATAAAGATATCCCTAAACAACTGTTGGACCTTAGATCCGACTACCTGGAATTGGTCAAACTGCTTAGGAGCAATTCAATTATCTTTAGGTGGGAATTTCCCCAAGGATTATCTTTTACCTTCAGAGGGAAGAAGGTTAAAATTAGAACACTGGAAGATAGAGACAAATTTCTGACCACATACGGAGAGGACCTTCAAAAAGGAATTGAACTACCCTTTGGGCCTGGAGCACCGGCGGTACCGGCACCCTTGGAACCTGAAGATTCAACGAATAAGATACCACCCCTGGAAAAATAACCAGATTATTTCAGGATGTCTCTGCAACTTCTGAGCTGGAATATAAATGGCTGTAACATCCCGGAAAAAAGGAGGAAAATATTTCATATATTTAAAAAAGAACAATTGGACATTATTTGCCTGCAAGAAACACATGTGACTAGGCTCCACAGAAAAGTGCTAGTAAACAAAAGATTGGGCCAGGAATTTATATCTTCGGACAGAGTAAAGAAGAGAGGTGTGGTCATTTATGCAAAAGAGAGCCTGTCACCCAAATTCCTATTTAAAGACGAACATGGAAGAATTTTGGCAATTGAGATACAACATCAAGGAGAGAAACTTTTGATATTAGGAATCTATGCGCCAAATGAGGGGAAATCGGAATTTTATAAGAAGTTGCGTGAGACCATGCTGGATTATCTGGACTACAACAACATCATTTTGATGGGAGATATGAACGGGGTCGTATCAACCAACATGGATAAGTCACAAAGCCAAAATGTTACAAAAGATGGCAGACTACCAAAGACCTTTTTCGAAATGACAGACAATATGGATTTGATTGATATTTGGAGGATAAAGAACCCCTTGGGAAGAGAGGGAACATTTTTCTCTGAAGCCCAACTGACCTGGACAAGAATCGACCAAATATGGATATCTAGAGGTCTGGCACCCAAAGTCAAAAAGGTGGAAATCTGCCCAAAGACCTGCTTCGACCATAATGCAGTAAAGATGGACATGACACTAATACCAACCGGCTCCTTTAGATGGAAGATGAATGACAATTTGTTTAGAGATCAGGAGATTATTAAGAAGGCCCAAAAAGCTCTAAAGGATTATTTTGAGATAAACATGAACACTACGGTGGAAAAAAGAACCATCTGAGATGCAAGCAAGGCAGTGATGAGGGGGTTCTTGATACAACAGAATGCTGTAAAGAAAAGGACACAAAATGAGAGGAAAGATAAAATCTTGGAGAAAATTAAAGAATTAGAAAAGAAGCTAAGATTAAACCCGAAGTCACAGCCGACGCTGAGAGAAATTAAACTTCATCAAGCACAATATTCTAAATTGATAAACCAGGAAATAGAGTGGAAGATTAAATTAATGAAACAAAAAACTTTTGAATCGGCGAATAAATGTGGAAAACTGCTAGCTTGGCAGTTGAAGAGGAGACAAAAATTAAATACAGTTACAAATTTAGAGATTGAAGGAAGAAACATTCAGAACCCTGTGGATATTAGAAAGTGCTTCCAGAGATATTTCAAAAAATTATATACCCAAGGGCCGCAAGATGAGATTGAGATTGAGATTAAACAATTTTTGGAAAAAAATGGATTACCAAAATTGTCACAAGAAAATAGATCAATCCTGAACTGCAAAATAACACGACAAGAGATTGAACAAGCCATTCAGAACATGAAATTGGGCAAATCTCCAGGACCAGATGGGCTGACCTCCAAGTATTATAAGACACTAAAAGACTATCTGATACAACCACTGATGGAGGTTAGCAATGAAATTATGGAGGGGAGGAGGGCGCCAGAATCGTGGAAAGAAGCCTTCATCACATTGATACCAAAATCGGAAGCTGAAAAGACACAACTTAAGAACTATCGTCCCATCTCTCTTTTAAACGTGGATTACAAAATATTTGCAGATATTCTGGCAAGTAGATTTTAAAAAGTTTTAAATGAGGTAATTTACAAGGACCAGGCGGGCTTTCTCCCAGGTAGACACTTGTTTGCTAACACAAGGAACATTATTGACATTTTGGAACTTTTGCAAACAGACATAAATACAAAAGCAGTGTTAATTTTTATAGACGCGGAGAAGGCCTTTGACAATATCTCCTGGAAATTTATGAAGGGAAATTTAAAAGAAATGGGAGTGGGACGGGGTTTTGAGAATGGGATTGATGCAATATATTCAGAACAAAAGGCTAAATTGATAGTTAACAATGTGGTTACAGAAGAGTTTAAAATTGAAAAAGGAACACGACAAGGCTGTCCTATCTCCCCTTTGCTATTTATTTCGGTTCTGGAAGTGCTCCTGAATATGATTAGAGGGGACCGGTTGGTGGAAGGAATTCAGGTCGGAGCGAAACAATATAAACTCAAAGCTTTTGCAGATGACCTAGTTTTGACCCTGCAGGAGCCAGAATCTAGTACGAAAAGAGTACTACAATTGATCCAAGACTTTGGTCGGGTGGCGGGATTTAAACTAAACAAACAGAAAACCAAGGTATTGGGGGAAAAATTGACAGATACAGAGTCAGAACGGTTTCAGAGAAAGACAGAATTAAATGTGGTTAAAAAAGTAAAGTACCTAGGGGTAAATATAACAGCAAAAAATCTGAGTCTATTTAAGGATAATTATGAAAAATGTTGGTCAGAAATTAAGAGAGACTTAGATAGTTGGACAAAATTGAAACTTTCTTTGTTAGGCCGAATTGCTGCTATTAAGATGAATGTATTGCCAAAAATGTTGTTTTTGTTTCAAACACTACAGATTGTGGACAAGACGGAGTGCTTCCGGAAGTGGCAGAGAGATATTTCTAAGTTTGTCTGGCAGGGCAAAAAGCCCAGAATTAAGTTTAAGATATTAACCGACGCGAAAGAGAGAGGGGGCTTTGCCCTGCCGGACTTAAAGTTGTATTATGAGGCCGCAGCTTTCTGCTGGCTAAAAGATTGGCTACTTCTCGAAGACACTGATGTATTGGATTTGGAAGGTTTTAACAATGCTTTTGGTTGGCATGCATACTTACGGTATGATAAGGTTAAAATCAATAAGGCCTTTAAAAACCATATTGTCAGAAAAGCAGTGTTTAATGTCTGGACAAAATATAAAGACTTATTGGAAAACAAAACTCCAAGGTGGCTATCACCTCTGGAAGCTAAGGCCCGAAAAAGACCCAATATGGAGGCCAAATGGCCAAAGTATTGGGAAATTTTAGAAAAAGATGGAGACAATTGGAAATTGCAGAGTTTGGAGAAAATGAAGGATAAAGTGCGAGACTGGTTACACTACGCTCAGATTAAAGAAGTTTTCAAAAATGACAAAAAGTTAGGGTTCCAGGTGGAGAAATCGAAATTGGAATCAGAACTGCTAGAACCTAAGACTAAGGTACTTTCAAGAATGTATAACTTGCTGTTAAAATGGAATACACAAGATGAAATGGTTAAATCGGCTATGATAAAGTGGGCACAGGACATTGGGTATAATATCATGTTCGAGGACTGGGAAAGGTTGTGGACCACTGGGTTGAACTTCACTGCATGTAATGCTTTGAAGGAAAATGTAATGAAAATGATATATAGATGGTACATGACCCCAGTTAAACTTGCCAAAATATACCATTTGTCTGATAACAAATGCTGGAAATGTAAAGGGAATGAAGGAACATTCTTTCACCTCTGGTGGACGTGCCCTAGAGTGAAGGCCTTCTGGGAAATGATATATAATGAGTTGAAAAAGGTATTTAAGTATACTTTCCCCAAGAAACCAGAGGCCTTTCTCCTGGGTATTGTCAGCCAGAGGGTGATAAAGAAGGACAGAACTTTTTTCCTGTATGCAACAACAGCAGCAAGGATACTCATCGCCAAGCACTGGAAAACTCGAGATCTACCCACACTGGAAGAATGGCAGATGCAACTGATAGACTATATGGAATTGGCTGAGATGACCGGCAGAATCCGAGACCTGGGAGAGGAGAGGGTTGAAGAAGACTGGAAGAAATTTAGGATTTATTTACAAAAATACTGTAATTTGGTTGAATGTTAAGAAGGATGCCAGACCATAAATAATTGAGCACCACTAAATTAGACGTAATTTGTATGATAAGTGAGATTGAGGAAAATATAAACCTTTTGGAGAATTATTAGATTAAATTAAATGAATGAGATTTAAGAATGTAAACAAGATGATAAATTGCTGGAAAAAGTTTTACAATGATGTAAGTGGGAGCGGGAGACGTGAGGGAGTCCAAAGAAGCTTTGAAAATATGTTATGATATATGTCATATTGTTTATTATTTTTGCATTTTGTATTTTAAAAATCTCAATAAATATTTATAAAAAAAAAAATGGCTACGCTTCAATTATTTTATTCCCCACAGTCCCCTGGAAAAAGTGTCATTTGGGGGCATTGTGGGAAATTAAAATGGCTGCTCAGCCAACAAGCATGAGGGGCTCAGGGTGGGCACTGGTACAAGTGGCACTTGGAATAATAGAAATGTAGTATTGGGAGGTGTACCAAGGATCGTCTTGTCTAACCTTCTGCAACTTATCACAGCTCTGGGGCACAGCAGCTGCTTGGATGTGCCAACTACTGTATGTGTCTCTACTTCCAGTATTCCTGTCCCCATCTGTTCCTTAAACGCAGCTCAGTTCCAGCTACAACAAAATTATGGAACTTTATTAGCTGATTTTCTGTGCCTTGAGGTTTTCTGTTTGCACTATTCAACCTTTTGATTAAACCGATCGACCTCCTGCTTGTGTTGTCTTCTGTAAGGAGTTCCCCAATTCAATATAGTAATTTAGGACTCATAAATTATTAACAAGCAGCACACATCAAGTGAACTTAAACTTTTTTTCTCACTGATAAAGCTAACTGAAGAGGCCTGTTCTCAAAATGCCATTAAAGGTGCAGGACACACCCTTCATCACAATTTTGGCACTCACGGTTCTCCCAGTGGCAGATTTTCAGGGACGTAAACGGAGTACGACGTGTTGGCAAACTGCGGCGCTCGACGTCCGGCGACTACAGACACTGAGGCAGGGGAGCCCTGGCGCCCTGGTTTGTCAGCTGCCAGCACAGTCAGCAAATATTCCCTCTCCTTCACCAGAGGCAAACCAGTTGTTTTGATCCAGCCAGTATCTTTTTCCACTTCAAACCTGTTCTCTCCACCTGCGAAAGAGCAAAACAACAACAATTGTGTTCAGGACCAAGGGCCACAGATTCATGTTTTGAAGTGGGTAACTGGTTTAACATTAAGCCTCACCCATGCTTTCATGGGGGCTGTTGGGGGCAGGCCTCTTTTGGGAAGAAGGGGCTGGATAGGGACAAATAAATATATAACTACAGGAGCTATCTTCACCTCTTAGCTGCAAATGTCCGCTTGAACGTTCTGACATAACCAGGAACTCGGGGTGGAAGGGGAGGAGAAATCAAGTTTCTTAACAGCTCGTAAGTGGCTCCTGGTTAGTTCAAGGAGGTAGACGGGAGTCAGCAGCAGATGGCATGGTGAGGCAAAGGCTGACATCCCAACAGATGAGTCGTGGCTTCCTTCCAGAAGGGGTGAGGTGGCAGCAAGGCCAGTGGGTCCAAATGTTCCTGCTGAGCCAATCTGCTGGGATCCTTCCCAGAGAAGCTTGAGATGCATTTAGCTACAGGTGAAACAGGTTGCACCTGGAACCTTCTGGACGCAAAGCATGTGCTCTCCAACTGACCTACAGCCCCTCCCTCTCATTCACCCCTTTGGGTAAACAAGACTCTCTCAAGTTCAGTCTGCCCTCAACCAGCCCACCAGCTGCCTGTATCCTTACTAACAATTAGTCTTGGTCAGGCTTCCTCAACCTCGGCCCTCCCGATGTTTTTGGCCTACAACTCCCATGATCCCTAGCTAGCAGGACCAGTGGTCAGGGATGATGGGAATTGTAGTCTCAAAACATCTGGAGGGCCAAGGTTGAGGAAGCCTGGCCTTGGGGGTGGCAGTGACTGTTAGCTTCCTCTTTCTCCTCTTAGTGTTGCCTTTGTGGAACTCAGCAGGAAAGTGGAGAACACTGGTCTTCCTGTTGCATCTGCCTGTCTTTGTCTCTGGCGCCACCTGCTGTTGGCCTCCTTGCTTTTTACCCTTCTGGTCCCAATGGGCACCAGTCTCTACTGTCTTTAAATAATAGTTAATTTGACCAGGTTTTGATCAGAATGGTGTTGTAGAAATAAATACCAAAAAAGCCCCACCAAGTACAGAGTGAGACAGGAGGGGGTGGGGGGAAATCCACAAATCCACACAGAAACACTCCACCTGTTCTTTTAGAAGCTGCATTTACCTTCTACCAGAAAATATTCAACGGCTCCATTTTCATCTTCATCTTGATCCTTAGCCAAGAGCCTGTACACTTTTGTGCCTGCTGCAGCTTTAGGGGAAACAGTTGCTAGGTAAGGGAAAGGCTCCATGACCCATTCAGGGACATTGTCATTTACATCTGTCACTGTGAGGTCCAAATGCACCAGGTACCAATTCTTTCCTGTTGGTTAAGAGGGGAAAGTGTGTTAGCATGAATGGACTTCTCAAGACAACAATAGTAGCTGTGAGGGGTTTTTTTTTGGGGGGGGAGAAGTAGGTTGCATGCCAAGACCCTTCTAACCCCTGGATCCAGCAAGTGTTTAAATATAAGCCAGGCTAGCTTCCTGAAGGGGTGATCACCTGGGTGATGGGTCATAAAGTAGAACAAGGGAATAGGCTTGAGACTGGAAAATGGGTGGGACCAGAAGGACAAATCCAGAGCTGAAATTTGCAGTGATGCGAGTCAAAAGAAAAGCAGCAAGCTGGAGAGAGAATTGGACCAATGCTTGGTTTCTGTCTGAATCCAAGGCTAAAGCTCTCCCTTTTACAGTTTTCACATCTCTTCACATGTAGGTCATCTATCAAAGCATATACCATATTTTTCACTTGTTTGGTTAGCTTGTGTGACCTAACAACTGTTCAGTCGACTTTGGAGAGTTTCCTGCCATCTGTGCACAAGAAACTCATACCCTCTAATATTCCTCAGATCGAAATAGGGACTTTTCTCACTTACCCACAACTGACCCTCTTCGACCCCACATTTTTTGTGTGTTTCCTCCCCCCTCAAGCATTTCCTGTCGAAAGAAGAGTGAGTGCCACCAGTATCACAACAACGGGACACAGCACACACACAAACCCCACCATCCTGAAAAATCTCCTTAATCCCAATTTTATTTTATTTTCCTCTTTGGGAGCTTTATAAAAAGAAAAACACACACACCAATAAATGAATTTTAGAAAAAGATAAGATAAGACACAGAACCACAAAGCCTATTTTTTCATATAAAAAAATAATCAGGACTCTTTGCACTTTGCTACTGCCTGGCATTCACCAAGAGCCTTTAAGAGCAGCAGAAAGCTGCCGAGCCTTTTCCCGCTCACTCTTATCTCTGTGGTGTCTCCGCACTTGTGCGAAGAATCCGTGGCAGTTTCTGCTGCTGCTGCTGTGGAGATGGCCAAAACTGGGCTGGTGTACATCATAAAGGAATTCTGGATGATTACGGCTGGTGTGTGGAGCAGTGCGGTGTGTGGAAATGCCCATTTGTGCCCTACACAAGGGGGCCGTAATGTCTCAATTGGCCCTCGAGTTGAACAGAGAACTGCTAAAACGGCCTCCGCATCTGTTGCCATCTTGAATTATTTCGCAGCGTGCTTGAAGTCTGCCGTTGCAGGAAACATTCGAAATCTGGGGGCGTGATCGCTGCTGCTGCGTTCTGGACAAATGGTGTGCAACTGAAAGCATCCTATACAGAAAGAAGCACACTCCTGGTGCATTAAAAAGAACACCCCGCTCCCTCATAGGGAGTGCTCTAAATATAAACCTTTGTCACATACCCTTTTATCTCGTAAACAGTATAATCTTCTTGTGGTACTCTTAATATCCCTGAAGCACCTCTAGGGCAAGCAGTATAATACACTTGCTTTCCTTCTCAACTACCTCCCTGCAGCCATAGTAGGGGAAGAAAAAGAACCTATGTGGCTGGGAAGTGTATTTTTTACTTCAAATATAGGAGTTTTACCCTTTACAGTAGATTTCCAGTGATACCATTAGAGTAGGAATTTGGAGAGGGTCCAAAAAAACAACAGGGCATTTTGAAGTGCAGTTAACACATAACCATCTAAAAGGGTTATGTGCACTGACAGCCAGTGTGGTGTGGTGGTTAGTGGGAGAGACCAGGGTTCAAGTCCCCACTCAGCCAAGAAGCTCACTGGGTGACCTTGGGCCAGCCACTGTCTCTCAGCCTAACCTACTTCGCAAGGTTGTTGTGACGACAAAATGGAGAGAGGGAAAACCATGTACGCCACCTTGAGCACTATGGAAGAAATGCAACAGGTGTAACAAATGAAGAGACGGGACCATGGAATCCAAAATCTAAAACTAATTTCACCCACTGAATATCTCTTGTTTGTCCTTCTGTTTACCCGTCAGGGATCTGTACAATGTGTCACATGGTAAGAGGTCTGTCAGGATGTCTCACGACAAGGTAGCAAGTTTAGCATGTACTATCATAATCTGATGTCTATAAACAACCAGTAAGTGGATTCCGGTTAGGAAAATTCCCTGGCGCAGTGATTAACTATGCCAAGTTTCTTAGTATAGACTCCAAAGCATTAACCTTTTATAACCCTTAAGTACTTTCTGTCCTTTCTAAAAATAAGAGTGGGATCCTCAACCACCTACCACCCCACACCAGCATCCACAGAGCTGAGCAAGGTTATGTCCATTGCACCACAATGAAACTGGTTTTTTACAAGTGTGAAGGTTAATAATAATAATAATAATAATAATTTATTATTTCTACCCCGTCCGTCTGGCTGGGTTTCCCCAGCCACTCTGGGCGGCTACCAACAGAATATTAAAATACAATAATCTATTAAACATTAAAAGCTTCCCTAAACAGGGCTGCCTTCAGATGTCTTCTAAAAGTCTGGTAGTTGTTCTTCTCTTTGACATCTGGTTGGAGGACATTCCACAGGGTGGGCGCTACTACCAAGAAGGCCCTCTGCCTGGTTCCCTATAACTTGGCTTCTCGGAGCAAGAGAACTGCCAGAAGGCCCTCGGCACTGGACCATGATGGGGGTGGAGACGCTCCTTCAGGTATACTGAAGGTTAAACTTTGTTCAAACTTTGATAATTTTCCGTGTGGATTTGGGGGCCCATAAGTAAGCAGAGAGATGCAAGATGCAGAGGGCGGGGTAGGCAGCTTGCAAAAAAAAAAAAAACTAGTACAAAGTTGGTCTAGCCGTGCAAGAAAGCTCCATCCACTTTTGCACCACTCCACTCCTATGCAAGTGTGAATTTTGCTCCTGCAGCTCATGAGCAGAGGCAGCCCATGTGGTTTCTTCCTGATGTTTTCGACTACAACTCCCATCGTCCCTGGCTGCTGGCTATGCTGTCTGGGGCGAAGGGCATTCTACATTGGCTACTGCTGTCTGACACACTTAGCAGAAGCTGCAATGTGATGGACAGGACTGCGTAGGAGAGGCCAACAACCCATGGGGGGGGGCGGGGAAAGCATGGGGTGAGTGTTTGAAATTCAGATCCCCATCCCGCCACCACTTCAAATGTTTTCAAGCAATTTTTAGTCTGCTGGAGGATATTTTGAAGCTCAGTCAAATGCAGAGCGTGGAGCTGGGGTTTTTGCAGCACGTTTTAAAATTGGTGAAAACCACAGGAGGAGGAGACTGTTCTTGTGCTCTGATCCTGCTGACGGATTTCCCTAAAGGCATCTGGTTGGCCACTGTGAGAACAGGATGGGCAATTGGTCTGATCCAGCAGACCTCTTCTTATGTTCTTAAGATGGTTTAACAAAATTGATGGGATGGCATCACCATCACAGGCCCAATTCACATTGCTGTTGTGGACGTTTGAAGACTTTCATATGTTGCTGGACTAGTGTGTTGGAAGAACCCCATCTCTTACCCATACATTGAGATCTTCAGCTGAGGGCCCCACTACCATCTGAGGTGAGCCCAGGTTGTACTGCAAGTCTGTATAAATAAATACTATTTTATCTGCATTTAAAGGTAAAGGGACCCCTAACCAGGGTCCAGTCATGACCAACTCTGGGGCTGCGGTGCTCATCTTGCTTTATTGGCCGAGGGAGCTGGCGTACAGCTTCCGGGTCATGTGGCCAGCATGACTAAGCCGCTTCTGGCAAACCAGAACAACGCACGGAAACGTCGTTTACCTTTCCGCTGGAGCGGTACCTATTGATCTACTTGCACTTTGACGTGCTCTTGAACTGCTAGGTTGGTAGGAGCAGGGACCGAGCAACGGGAGCTCACCCCGTCGCGGGGATTCGAACTGCTGACCTTCTGATAGGCAAGTCCTAGGCTCTGTGGTTTAACCCACAGTGCCACCCGTGTCCCTGCATTTACCTTAGCGTTAATTGATCATTGCTAATTCCCTCCCTATAAGCAAGAGTGTACTGGCACTGATTAATTGGCAAGAAATATAGAGTGCAATCATCATTCTGGCAAACTTTCTGCAGATCAAGCTCAAAACCTCTTCTCCATGAATACACGTGTAAATAAGAAGAAAGGAAATCCTGGGGGCCTTCTCAGTGACAGCCCAGATGTGGAATGCACTACCCAGAAAGGTTCAGCTTCATGGTCCTTTTTTCACCAGGCAAAAGCCTTTAAAAATAAAATCCCTAGGTTTTTTTAGATGCATTTTGAAGTCTGCTGTTTTATTCTGCTTTTACAATTGTGTGACTTTCTCCCCCTTTTCTGTTGTTTTTACATTTTAGTCTTTTTGTAAACCATCCTGGGAATATGATTGAAGGGCGGCATGAAAACATTTATAAATTAATAAATAGCCTCTCCATTGATTTCGGCAGAGTTCATGCTGAGGAGGTGGCCACATGCCTGAAAAGGGCCGGTGGGCAGCAGCAAAACATCAGCCTACCAGAGAAAATCCTCTTGCCCCACGTTTTTCTCCTGAAATCAATGGACACCGTAGACCCCTTCAGGAATTACACACTTATTAAGCAAACACTTGTGGGGGTGAGTACGGTTGTGTAAGCTCCAGCCTCTATCAAACCCCCACCCCCCCACCCGCTTGCACATTTTAAGAACTTGGTGGGGGAGGGTTCTGACATGTATAGGTAGCCTTCATGAGCACAGGAGGGGGCCCTGCCACTTCAAAAAGTCACCCCCTAATTCAGAGAAGACAGCAACAGGGATTGGAGCTATTTATGCATTTATTATTATTATTATTATTACTACTACTACTACTACTACAGTGGTACCTCGGGTTGCATACGCTTCAGGTTACATACACTTCAGGTTACACACTCCGCTAACCCAGAAATAGTGCTTCAGGTTAAGAACTTTGCTTCAGGATAAGAACAGAAATCGTGCTCCGGCGGCGCAGCAGCAGCAGGAGGCCCCATTAGCTAAAGTGGTGCTTCATGTTAAGAACAGTTTCAGGTTAAGAACAGACCTCCGGAACGAATTAAGTACTTAACCTGAGGTACCACTGTATTATTATTATTCATGCATTTAATTTATACCCCACCCTTCCTCCCGATGGAGACCAGAGCAGCAGACAGATACACAGTTTAAAAACAAGAACATTCTGAAAGAGTTTGAACATTCTAAAAGCAATGACAGCTAAAAACAGTCTTCCATCCAGTGATCTTGGGGCTGCCAGGAACAGTCTTCTTCAGCCCCCAAATGCCAGGGTAAAGAAAAATGTTTTCAATTTTTTCCTGAAAGTTAATAATGTTGGGGACAGGCACATCACACTAGGGCAGGGATTCTACAAAACAAGGGAACCACCACTGAGAAGACCCTGTCCTGGGCCAGTGCTAACTGGGCAGCCCCTGGGGGTGGCCCCACCACCAACAAGGTCTCACCTGTTAGGGAGAGTCCACTGTGGTTGGTACTGAGGAAGGCACTCGTTCAGGTATTTGGGTCCCAAGCCATTTAGGGCTTTGTATGCTAGCACCTATACTTTTAATTGGGCCTGGCAGTTCACTGGCAGCCAGTGCAGGGCTTTCAGGACCAGTGGCACAAGGTCCCTTCATGCTGCCCCTCTTAGCAACCTAGTAACTGCACTCTGCACTAGCTGCAGCCGCTGGACTGTCTTCAAGGGCAGCCCTGTATAGAGCACATTACAGTAGTCCAAGCAAAAAATAATAATTATCTAGAGCATGGACATTTGAGGCCAGGCTACCCCGGTCCAGAAATGGCCTCAGCTAGCCCCCTTGTCCTCACTGCCTCCCTCGTATGTTTACTTAACATGCCTTCATTAGTTTCAATAAGCAGATTGCAAACTGTGCACAGAGGGGAACAAATTATCAAGGATTTGCGAGCAATTTGGAGGGTGGGGAAGTGTCTGCAAAGCTCCTCAAGGTCTTGCAAGCTTTTCACAGAGCCTGCTCCCAAATCCCTGGCAGTTTTCAAAGTGAACGGACAAGGTTGTTCTCCTGTTCCTAACACACAATTTGATGGCCTGTAAATCTGCGCTTTTAAATTGGCCAGCAGGATCCAGAACAGGCCATCCTGTCCCTCGTAAACCGAGGCACAATCACACTACACTCTTAAACCTGCTTATTTATTGGAATTGTTTATATATCCAGCCTTTCAGGATACGGATTTCTTCCAAGGAAGCTTGCAAGAAACATTACACTACATTTAAGACCACAACAAAGCATTATAACAAATATATAAATAGAATATTAAAGTACCAAAGAAAAAAGTCATCAGTACCTTTCCCACTGGGCTGTTGGTGGTAGAATGGCTGGAGAAAACTACAGCGCTCAAAATTCTTTGGCTAGGGTGCTTTAAATGTATGGTGTGTATGGAACTCCTCCCACTCTCCCCTATGTGGCAATGCTGAAGTGAGAAGCCTTTTAAAGAAGATCAAGCCAGATGGGTGCAGGATATGAACACCCTTCACACATTTGCAGATGTGCAGCTCTTTAATGAGATATGGTGTTACATCTGCCCATTTTATTGCACGAAAATTATCTTCGATTGCATCAGTTGGAATGGAAAAATTGGGACATTCAAACTATGTATGCAAACATGTAAATAAAAAGGTAAAGGACCCCTGGACAGTTAAGTCCAGTCAAAGGCGACTTGGAGTTGTGGCGCTCATCTTGCTTTCAGGCTGAGGGAGCAGGCGTTTGTCCACAGACAGCTCTCTGGGTCATGTGGCCAGCATGACTAAACTGCTTCTGGCATGACGGGACACCAGAGTGCACGGAAACACCGTTTACCTTCCCGCCGCAGCGGTACCTATTTATCTACTTGCACTGGCGTGCTTTAGAACTGCTAGATTGGCAGAAGCTGGGACAGAGCAATGGGAGCTCACCCCGTCATGGGGATTTGAACCGCCTATCTTCTGATCAGCAAGCCCAAGAGGCTCAGTGGTTTAGACCACAGTGCCACCCACATCCCTATGCGAACATGTAGAACATGCTAGCTAGAGACTCCTCAGTTGGATGGCCCCTGCATCTAGAAAAGACTACGGCCACTTGCAAATCCAGCCCCACTTCCCACAAACTATAACGGTGACATCTCTGACTTCCTCCTGCACCACCCGCCACAGTTAAAAGAGTTGCAGCGCAGAAATTTAGACAGGGCTGCACATTTCTGTGCCGTGGCCTACAAACATGACCAGACAAGTTGTGGAAACAAATCTCACAGCGCCCGGCAAAGCATAAGCCGACAAGGGCTTGCCAGAGGACTGAGGAAGCGATGAAGGGACTGACACGGACAATAATGTATAATGCATGCAGGCGAGGGCATGTGGAGGGATTTCCAAGCCACCCTTGCAGGGGAGAGAGGCTGCCTTACATTAAGCAACACCAGAAGCTGTTCTGAAGGGTGTTCTTCGTTCATGCTGGTTAATTCAATCTGTGCTCTCAAATAATTAAAGCTCTTTAAAAAAAAAGAACTGCAGAAATGTTTTATATTTGTTGTTAGCCACCCTGAGCCCAGTTTTTAAACCGAGAAGGGCGAGATATAAATAATAATTATTATTATTAATCCTGCAGGACATCTGAGTTTGTGTGCAAAACTGGCCACTGCATCAGGTATAAAGGTGGAAAGCAGAATGCTGACTTAGAACTACCCAGCAAACCACGTCCAAATTAAATTAATTATTTGATTATTTGGTTAATTGGAACCAACGATTGAAAGAATGATTTTCCTCTCCGCACACAGCGGTCCGAAGCTGAAAGACAGAAAATGTACCCTGCTTGCAGTCCCAAAGCATCTAACAGGAGAATGCCTTCTGCTCACTTTCTCCAAGATTTGGGAAGAGCTTCCTTTGGCCCTCCTTGTATCACATCACTACTGTTGTGAGCTCTGGCCTTCTGCCAAAGTCCACATCATTTTACTTGGGGCAGGGGAGGGAAGGAGTGGCCAGCATCCATTCCACACTGGGGTTCTTAAGCCAGCCCTGATATGCATAAACCATATTGATATTGGGTGGGTGGGTGTGGAAAGACATGCACAAGAGTAGCAAGGGAGAGAGTAGCAGCTAGAAGTCTTGTTGGTATAAAGGATCCTACAAACACAACCAGACAAGTTGTGGAAACAAATCTCACAGCGCCCGGCAAAGCATAAGCAATATGTAATAAGCGTTAAAGAGGAGGTGTATGGAAATGTACCCAAACGTTATATATTGCCGTTGCTCTGTACACACAATTTCCCTCTTGAAAACCCTACTCTCACTTCCTGTCTCCTTTTGGGCTCAGCACACACTCCTCATTCTCACCTTCAAAGCCATCCACAGCCTTGTTTTACACACACACACACACACACACACACACCTTGTATCCCAATGCAGAGGAACATCAGAAGCTGCTTCATGTCTTTTCTATCACATATTACCTGGTCCTTTTATCTTATTTTGTTTTGATTTCATGTGTTTCTGTCTTGTTTTGCATTTAAATCCTGTTTATAATTTATTACTGTAAGTTACTCGTGGAAACAAAGAATCACAAAGTTGGGAGGCTGCCCCCCAAGGGTCATCTAGTCCAGCTCCTTGCAATGCAGGAATCTCAACAAAATAATCCCTGGCAGATGCTCATCCAACCATTGCTTAAAAACCTCCAACGAAGGAAAGTAGTCCATTCCCCCATTCAACAGCTCTTACTGCCAGAAAGTTCTTCCTGGGGAACTTTATGTTATGGGGCAGAATGCAAAGTTCATTAATGAACAGGTTAAATAAACTGGAGGTGCCTGGGATTGAATCTGCATCCTTCTGCATGCAAAGCAGGCGCTCTACCACTGCTCATGGCCTTGCCTTATTCAGCTCCACCACCCAAAGGTCTCCCCTTCCTTCAAACAGCTCCACTCTTCCTCATTTCTCCTTTTGCCAAGAACTGCATCCCACAACATCTGTGTGAGGCCATTTCACTCCTTCACTTACTCCATTTCTCACCTTTTCCAAGATGTGCAAACTCTGCCTCCATAACATCCTCCAATTTCCCCCAATATCTGGTGCCCTTTGGATGTGGTTTGACTACAACTCTCATCAACCCTGCTCACTGGTTGGGGCTGATGGGAGTTGTGGTCCAGAACATCTGGCACCAGGTTGGGGAAGACTGCCCTAATCTAACTAAACCGAAGCACATGCATATGAAATGAATTTGCATTTTACCTCTGTTTTCTCTGGCCACCATCTCCTTTAGTTCCCTCTGGTGTATTGATTCATACACTGCAAGCAAACTGAGGGAAAGGCCTCTCCTCTTTGACATTATGCAGTGCTGGTGCTCTAACAGCAAAAAAATCTTTAATAAAAGCAGTAGTAGCAATAATACTAGCCTTGGAAATCACACTGCTGGTTCCACAAGCACCTTCTGTTCCCATTGCAGACCAGCCAGAGAAGAGCAAAGAGCGAAAAAGGTTCAGCCATGCTGAGGACTGCTGGGGCTAGCGATTGACTGGAAACACAAACATCCATCCTGCTCAAAAGTCTTCGTGTGTGCAAGCCCTAGGGCTGGGCGATATATTGACCGGTTTGAAGTCCATATCGCGATATTAGTTTCATAATTTTTGACCTGGCAATATATCACAAATCATGAGGGTGTGGGTGGGTGGGTGGGTGTGCGCGCGTGCTATGCAAAAATCACAATGCAGGAAATACCATGAAGCCTGCATTGCTCCATCCTTATTTCAGACATCGTGATACATCGGTATATCACTATATTTAACTGGTGATATATCATGATGTTGAAAACCAGAAATTGCCCAGCCCTAGCAAGCCCTGAAAGCATGCTTACCAATGTCAGTTGCTACATGATGCTAATCACACACCACAGCCTGTTTTCATTAATCTACCCACATAACAATGTAGATCATTTATTAGTGGGTTCCAAGTGCATCAAGGAGTTAATGTTGAATTCTATCCAGGTGGTGCTTCTAAGTGCTGTACTCTAAATTTTATTCGTGTGTGTGTGTGTGTGTGCGCGCGCGCACATACACACACACACACACGAGAATGTGATAAAGCTCCCTCTTAGCGACCCAGCTGAGGAAGGTCAGAAGTCACCTTTTGTTTGGAATTTATTCTGGTACATTGTTTTCAAGTGGCTTTTAAAGATGTCATCACTGGAACAAAATGAGTCCCCTTTCACACTGGGGGGATAGAAGAACTTTATCAAACAAACAAGATTAAGTTTGACCCCTGAACTACAGCACACAGACTTCGGGACTATGACGACAAAGTGTCAAATCAAAAAGGGTGTTTTTAGCCTACGGGGCATCATTTCTCCCCCCCCCCCCATTCCTGCTCTCAAGGATCTTCAGGACCATGACGACTGCTAAGTTCTGCTGGCAGAAAACTTGAGAGAGGGAGAAATGGAAATATTTTTTTAAAAAACAAGATGAGTTTGACCTTTTATTTCTGTTGCCAAAGGACAGAAATTTGTCATCTCCCACCCGCACCCGGTTTCTTTGCAACAAACAGAATGCTTGCTATGAATCTGAACGACTGGCACAAAGCATGCATGTTTTGAGTTATTACTCTGGCTTGAAGGTCTATAATTATTGATGACAGCTGATCTTTCTTGCCCAAGCTAATTTTGCTGCGGTGTTGGGATTCTCGTACCGCTGCACAGCCTGGGTTCTGCAACAGACTCTCACCCACACAGAAAATAGTGTCAGGTGGGAACTAGGCAGGATAGCCAACGTGGCTCCTGCCGCAAGAGAGCCACAGTCCTGGATCCCTACCTCACTGGTAACTTCCAGTAATAGAAAATGCACGGCAAAATAAACTACTGGACTCTCTCCCACAGGAAGCCTTGATGACAGCCAACTAACTTGGGTGGCTTTGAAAGAGGATTAGATAAATTCATGGAGGAGAGTAAGGCCATCATTGGCTACTAGCCATGATGGCATTGCTCAGCCCCCAACATCTAGAGGCAGCAATGCTTCTGAGTATCAGTTGCTGAAAACCACAGGAGGAGAGAGTGCTGTTGTGCTCAGGTCCTGTTTGCAGGTTTCCCACTGAGGCATCTGGTCAACCACTGTGGGGACAGGATGCTGGGCTAGATGGGCCATTGGCCTGATCCAGTAGGCTCTTCTCATGCTTGAATATCCCCAACACACGGCAAGCAATGAAGCATAATGATATCACATCATGCACTACTCTGTGGCACTAGATCAACTTTTGCCCTCCTGGCAATTGCTGGATCAGCTGAGCTGCTGCTTTCAAAAGCAGGCACA
Source organism: Podarcis cretensis (assembly GCF_951804945.1). NCBI lineage: Eukaryota > Metazoa > Chordata > Lepidosauria > Squamata > Lacertidae > Podarcis > Podarcis cretensis. The sequence goes on from NC_137177.1 coordinate 64,319,034, forward strand.
TTTTCCTTGTATAGTTTCAGCCTCGGACGTACAAGTTCGTCATAGAAATCTGCCTTATACCAGGTCAGATCCCAGCACAGAGCTCAGTTTTGTCTACTCTGACAGGCAGCAGCTCTCCAGGATCTGATTCAGGGCCTTCCCCATTACCCTGCTGCCTGGTTCTTGTAACTGGAGATGCCACAGCTTGAATCTGGGATCTTCAGTATGCAAAGCATTTCTATCTCCGCCATTCTTTGATTTCTCTTTGACATCTTCTCCAGTGTATGATTTTCAGTAAATGCATTTTCTTGCTCCTTATTAAACTTTAAGGCTTCAGAGATTCCCTGTTCCCAACCTTCATCAGTCAAAGCAACTCATTTTCCAAGAACAAAAGAAGAACCCTGCTGGATCAGGCCAATGGCCCATCTAGTCCAGCATCCTATCCTCACAGTGGCTAACAAGATGCCCCAATGGGAAGCCCATGAGCAAAACCCAAGCACAAGAGCAGTCTCTCGTCCTGTGGTTTCTAGAAACTGGCATAAAGCAAATTATGAAGTAGCTTCTATCTACTTTACCTCGTGACAGTAGGCTGCCATAGGAGTATTTATCAAGATACAATGCACAAATAGAGTATTTCCATACTAGCTAGACTATTTGGATTCTCCAAATGGATCATGCAAGTGTACCCAGCAGTAAATCCAAACAAGGTTAATGAAACCTACTCTCAGGTACGTTTGCACAGCATTTCAGATTAGTTCCAATCACTTTGACAAAGCAAGTTTTCATTTGAATCTACGTAACATGTTTAGATCACACCTTTCCTTAGACAGGGTCATGAACTCAACCCTGAGCAGTGGTTCAGTCTCCAAACCAAGGGGCAGTCAGATAGATCATCAGGAGGACCAACGGCACAAGCAATAGGCATCCTGAACCCAGGCTCAGATCCCAACCTGGAACTTCAGCCCATCAGCTGACAGATCTTCAACCAGAGATCCTTGAATTGGGAGTCCCAAAGATAGCAAACCATGGACCAGGTTCTTCTGAGGGACCAACCCCCTGATGGGAGTTAACAGAGAGATGAGCAAGTGATAAGCTCCAGGCCAGAGGTCTGCTCCTGTAAAGCCTTCACTACTCAGGAACAGGGTTGAAGAGAGGTGGGGAAGAAACACACAGGGGGAGGACATAAGGAAGGGATGAGGAATCTGGGACCCTCCAGATGTTCTTGAACTCCACCAGCCCCAGGAAATAAGGTCAAATATGATGGGAGCTGGAGTTCAACAGCAGCTGGAAAGCCACAGGTTTTCCGTGCCTGGTATAAGGGCTCAGTTGAGTCCAAGGCCAGGGGTTCCCAAAATGTAATCTGCAGATCACTAGAGTCCTGTGAACTTCAGGTGCTCCGTAGCATATCTCTAAAAAGGCAATCAAAAACCATACACATCAAGCACAGTGCATTACAATTGCTACAACAGGCAGAAAAACTGAGTGATCTAACCAAGACCTTCACTGAATTTCGAGTGCTTCGTGGGCCAAAAAAAGGTGGGGAGAATCACTGCCCTCAGCATCAGAGCATTGGAGGACATTGGCTGCTTAGAACTATCCAAGGTCCTGAAACTCCTGCCTGGCCTTATCTATCACTCTAATGGATAGAATCATAGAATCATAGAGTTGGAAGAGACCACAAGGGCCATCGAGTCCAACCCCCTGCCAAGCAGGAAACACCATCAGAGCACTCCTGACATATGGCTGTCAAGCCTCTGCTTAAAGACCTCCAAAGAAGGAGACTCCACCACACTCCTTGGCAGCAAATTCCACTGTCGAACAGCTCTTACTGTCAGGAAGTTCTTCCTAATGTTTAGGTGGAATCTTCTTTCTTGTAGTTTGGAGCCATTGCTCCGTGTCCGCTTCTCTGGAGCAGCAGAAAACAACCTTTCTCCCTCCTCTATGTGACATCCTTTTATATATTTGAACATGGCTATCATATCACCCCTTAACCTCCTCTTCTCCAGGCTAAACATGCCCAGCTCCCTTAGCCGTTCCTCATAAGGCATCGTTTCCAGGCCTTTAACCATTTTGGTTGCCCTCCTCTGGACACGTTCCAGTTTGTCAGTGTCCTTCTTGAACTGTGGTGCCCAGAACTGGACACAGTACTCCAGGTGAGGTCTGACCAGAGAAGAATACAGTGGCACTATTACTTCCCTTGATCTAGATGCTATACTCCTATTGATGCAGCCCAGAATTGCATTGGCTTTTTTAGCTGCGCGTCACACTGTTGGCTCATGTCAAGTTTGTCGTCAACCAAGACTCCTAGATCCTTTTCACATGTACTGCTCTCAAGCCAGGTGTCACCCATCTTGTATTTGTGCCTCTCAATTTTTTTTGCCCAAGTGCAATACTTTACATTTCTCCCTGTTAAAATTCATCTTGTTTGTTTTGGCCCAGTTCTCTAATCTGTCAAGGTCGTTTTGAAGTGTGATCCTGTCCTCTGGGGTGTTAGCCACCCCTCCCAGTTTGGTGTCATCTGCAAATTTGATCAGGATGCCCTTGAGTCCATCATCCAAGTCGTTGATAAAGATGTTGAATAAGACCGGGCCCAAGACAGAACCCTGTGGCACCCCACTAGTCACTCTTCTCCAGGATGAAGAGGAACCATTGATGAGCACCCTTTGGGTTTGGTCAGTCAGCCAGTTACAAATCCACTGAGTGGTAGCATAGTCAAGACCACATTTTACCAGCTTCTTTACAAGAATATCATGGGGCACCTTGTCAAATGCCTTGCTGAAATCAAGGTAGGCTACATCCACTGCGTTCCCTTCATCTACCAGGCTTGTAATTCTGTCAAAAAACGAGATCAGGTTAGTCTGACATGACTTATTTTTCAGAAATCCATGCTGACTATTGGTGATCACAGCATTCCTTTCTAGGTGCTCACAGACTGTTTGCTTAATGATCTGCTCCAGAATCTTCCCTGGTATTGATGTCAGACTGACTGGGTGGTAATTATTTGGGTCCTCTCTTTTCCCCTTTTTGAAAATAGGGACAACATTTGCCCTCCTCCAGTCTGCCGGGACTTCGCCTGTTCTCCAGGAATTCTCAAAGATGACTGCTAGTGGTTCTGAGATCACATCTGCCAGTTCTTTTAATACTCTTGGATGCAGTTCATCTGGCCCTGGAGACTTGAATACATCTAAACTAGCCAAGTATTCTTGTACTATCTCCTTAGTTATTCTGGGCTGTGTTTCCTCTGCTGAATCATTTGCTCCAAATTCTTTATCGGAGAAGACTGAGGCAAAGAAGGCACTGAGGAGTTCAGCCCTTTCTGTGTCCCGTTTGCATTTCACCATCTTCTCCTCTGAGTGACTCCACTGTTTCTTTGTTCTTCCTTTTGCTATGAACATACCCATAAAAGCCTTTTTTGTTGCTTTTAACCTCTCTAGCAAGCCTGAGTTCATTCTGTGCTTTAGCTTTTCTGACTTTGTGTCTACACATGCTGGCTATTTGTTTGAATTCCTCTTTGGTGGTTTCCCCCCTTTTCCATTTTTTGTACACATCCTTTTTTAATCTTAACTCAGTTAAAAGTTCTTTAGATAGCCACCCTGGCTTCTTTAGGCATCTTCCATGTTTCCGTCTCACTGGTATTGCCTGAAGTTGTGCTTTTACTATCTCCCTCTTAACAAACTCCCAGCCATCATGAACTCCCTTTCCTTTTAGTATTACTGTCCATGGGATCTCACCCAGCACTTCCCTAAGTTTTATGAAGTCGGCTTTCTTAAAGTCAAGAAATTGAGTCCTAGTATGCTTGACTGCTCTTTTCCACTGTATAGTAAACTTCAGAAGAGCATGATCACTCGCGCCTAATGATCCTTCCACTTCTACCCCACTAACCAGGTCATCAACATTGGTTAGGACCAGATCTAAAATGGCTGTTCCTCTTGTTGCTTCTCCCACTTTCTGGACAATGAAGTTGTCTGCAAGGCCAGTGAGGAATCTGTTTGACCTTATGCTCTTGGCTGAGTTTGACATCCAACAAATATCCGGGTAATTGAAGTCCCCCATTACTACTATCTCCCTTCCTTTTGCATGCTTGGCCATCTGTTCCAGGATGGCATCATCTATGTCCTCCGTTCGGCTTGGGGATCTATAGTAAACTCCCACAATGAGGTCACTGTTATTCTTTTCTCCCTTAATTTTGACCCAAATGCTCTCACTTTGGCTTTGAGGTTCTAAATCTTGGATCTCTTCACAGGTATACACATCCCTGACATATAACACCACTCCTCCTCCTTTCTTGTCTGGTCTGTTTCTCTGAAATAGATTGTATACCTCCATTATTACATTCCAATCGTGGGACTTATCCCACCAGGTTTCAGTGATGCCTATTATGTCATATTTAGTTTGCTATACCAAGAGCTCAAGCTCATCTTGTTTATTTCCCATGCTTTGCGCATTAGTGTACAGACATTGAAGTCCATTAATCATTCCCCCGTGTCTCTTATTTAAGGATTTTTTCCTCCCACCACTAGGTCTGCGTGCTGTTTGCTCCATTTGGTCTATGACATTTGGATGATCATCTTCATCAATTGATAGACTCCTACCTTCAGATAGATTCCCTATAAATGGACCAACCCTCTCCACTTCCCTTCAGGTCCTTTCCTAGACCCCTGGGCTCCTTCTTGCTGTGAGATCAAGTAGCCAAAACCAGATACTAACTAACCCCCTCTCAGTCTTAACCCACTGACTCTTGGCCTCTGTGACAAGTGGCATCAACACTCTGGCCCCCTGTGTGACCTAGAGGCAGGTGAGCCACAGGAAATAGTACCGTGTTTACTCCACACCATAATGAAGCTATAAATCCAGAGAGCAGTAGTTACTACAGTTCTACTACCAGAGCTAACAATGCCAAGAGCAAACAGGAACAAGAATAATGTTTCTTATTAGTAGTAGGCTAATAAGAGGACCTTTAAGTAACAGGAAACACATGGATGAAGAGAAGCCACAGGCTTACAGTGAGTTAGGGGCAAATCAGAAAGAGTGCAGCTGCTGTATCAGACCAAGGCCTATCTAATCCAGCATCCCTGCTTCTTACAGCAGGATCCCTTTGGGAAGCACACAAGCAGAGCACGAGGGCGATAGCACTTTCCCACTGTTGCTGGCATTCAGAAGCCTCCAGTCTTGCAGGTAGCACATGGTCATCAGGACTAAGTGCCCTAATTCATGCAACCTTTATATCCCACGCCGTGCATCCTGTATCAAACCAGAGTGTCCTGGGCATGCAAACCCCTATTTATTTATTTATCTATTCATATCTCATCTTTCAATATAAAAACATTCTCAGGGAAGCAAACGGAACAAACCAAACAGGAAACAATAAACACAACAGTAATGAAACACCGATATATTTATAAATATGAATACTGAGACAGGCAACAAGAAGTATCTCATCAGAGTTCAAGAACAAATGTCAGCTGAACAAAAACAAACACTCAAGGAAAGGATGGAGAAAGGGGGGTAGGTCTAGGATGAGGGGAAGTGGCTGTGCAGTAGGTGAAGTCTGGGGAAGTCCCAAGAGAATAATCCTTTCTCCACACAGCAAAGTGTCTTGGGGCCTGCTAGGAAGAAAAGGGAGAAAATAAGGGACCAGAATTCGTCCATTTCTGATCGCTTCAGCTGTTTTGCATCTAAGACAAAGGTAACGTTTTCGGAAGTTTTTTGGGGGATGGTGGCGAGGGAATCATGACTTCAAATCAGCAATAAGTATTCCAATCGTATAACTGATTAAACTCATCCGGGGTGGGGGGAGCTCTCTTTAATAGGTTAATTGCTGTTTCCACAGTCCCAGAGTTTAGAATTTGCCTCTAGACATGTCATTGCACTATGACAAATTATTAAAGATGTTGTCTGTCTTCAAAAGCCAACGTATTTTCAGACTTCTGATTTCATTAGCCTTGTACCAGTTTAGCCTCCTCCCCCCAAAAATTGCTATGAATGTTTCATAAAAAATATTTCCTTTTATATATCAGGAATACTCAAAGTCATTATAAATATAAGCTTCTGTGTATCAGTATAAAGTAGGGGGGGTGACAGCCTCATTGATTTAATAGAGGGAAAGGGACAACACAGAATATTTTAGTCGAGTGAACATGTATTCACAATGAGAAATGACTAGCAGCCTCGAACCCAGCATTGCTCTGGAATTCAAAGAAACAAACAAACAAAAGATCAGTGCGGCTCTGAAATCAGTGGTTAAAATCAGTGCAGCTTTAAAGGTTCCATCTGCCATCTTGATTCAAATGGCGCCCACTTGTATACAAACACAGACAAAAGCCTGCTCCTTGATCTCAAGAACTATCATGCAAAATTTGGTCACAATATCTTAAAGAGGCATCTGAACAGACAAACAACTTTCCAAAATATACACAGCAAATAATGTCAGTCTACAAAAGCCAATGTATTTTCAGACTTCTGATTTCATTAGTCTTCTACCAGTTAAGCTTTCTACTCTTTTTTTAAAAAATTGCTACAAATGCTTTATAAAAGATTTTCTTTTATAAATCAGGAACACGCAAGTCACTATAAATAAAAGCTTCTGCGCATCAATATAAATTAGGGCAAAATGACAATCTCACTGATTTTAATGGGGGGGAAACCTGACAATACAGAGCATTTTCCTTGAGTGAACATGTCTTCACAATTATAAACTATATTCCGCCTTCTTTTATTTAAGTGAGGGAAGAGGTATTGTATTACTATGATTAAACAATAATGGCTGAGAAGTCAGGTTGATCCTGGCATTTTTAGGTCATTTCAATTGTTGTTGTTTTTTTATTTTAAGGATTATAAAGGCAACCAAAGTCTTACAAGTCTCCCAGTCAACATTTCTAGCCAAATGTAACATTTACAGCACATCAACAAATTTACTTTTTTAATAGTATGTTATTCACAGTCATCTGTCAATGTTTGTTCTTGCATCAACTGTATGGAATAAATAAGTTTTACGTAAAAGGTTTCCATTAGACATCCCTGCCAAGTATATTTAATATGCATGCGTAGCTGCAGTTTAGATTTTAAAATGTGATTAGTAAATGGCTCTCAAGTCCAACTATTTCATCTGCTTTAACAAATTTGGAAGTTGTAGTGTGTGGCTCACAATGCCAAGGTCGCAGGTTTCATCCTCATTTGGCCACCTGCATATTCCTCCACTGCAGTGGGTTGGACTAGGTGACTCTTGGTGCCCCTTCCAGCTGTATGGTTCTATGAGTCTATGGATGTTTCCTCACTAGGCAAATGATGTTTCTTTCCACCGTGATGGCTACCAGCAACTCAGCAGAGCTGAGGAGTAGTGGGCTGAGATTACAATGTGGTATGGGCAGAGGGAAAGATGTAAATATCTGAGAGACTGCCTCCTTCCCTACAGATCTTTGTGGGTGTTTGACAAATTCATGGAACAGAGGGTCACTGATGTCTACAGCCATTGTGGTGTAGTGGTTAAGAGTGGTAGACTCATAATCTGGTGAACTGGGTTCGCATCTCCACTCCTCCACATGCAGCTGCTGGGTGACCTTGGGCTAGTCACACTTCTTTGAAGTCTCTCAGCCTCACTCACCTCACAGAGTGTTTGTTGTGGGGGAGGAAGGGAAAGGAGATTGTGAGCCGCTTTGAGACTCCTTCGGGTAGTGATAAAGCAGGATATCAAATCCAAACTCTTCTTCTTCTAATGCTCGGCCTCCACAGTTGGAGGTAGCTGTGCTTCTGAATACCAGTTGCTGGAAACCACAGGGAGGAAGGGAGAGGCCTCTTGTGCTCTAATCTTGCTTGCTGGTTTTGCACAGGCAACTGTTTGGCCACTGTGAGAACAGGATGCTGGATTTGATGGGCCATTGGCCTGATCCCTTAGGAGGCCATCTTGGTAGTTCCACCACCCTCAAGATGTTCAGGTGTGTGTAACTGGGGAGAGTGCCTTCCCAGTGGCAGCCCCAAAGTTGTGGAGCTCCCTCCCCACAGGACGGGGCCTGGCAATCTCCAGCTTTTGGGGAACACTCTTTGCTCTGGCCTTTGACATGTGAGGTGTATGTTTTGGGGACCCATCCTATTCCTGTGACTTGGTTCATCCGTTTAATACTGGATGTTAAATTTCTGTAACCCACTCTGGTATCAGCAGGTGAGGGGAAGGTAATAAACTTATGTCCCACTCCTTTCAAAAGTGGGGAACAACAACAACAACAACAACAACAACAGTACAATCAAACAAGTAAGGTCAATACTTCTTAATAGACCAGCTGAGAGTCAGAGTCAAATGGCATGAGGAAAACTGCTTTCATGTCCAGGCAAATGATAAAACAAACAAATAAGAGTGAAGCATGGGACTCAGGGGAGTGGGGTAGGGGTGGGAGAAAGGACAAGTATATAAGGGGAACTTTTGCTTGAATATGAAGAAAGACCGATCCACCAGGACTACTGCAATGAATGAGAAAGCTGCATGTGCATTCCAACAGCTACCAGTTCCTGCTCCAAAACCTTAAAAGGAAAACAATGTACACTTGTCAGCTGCAGAAATCCAGGCTGACAGTGACTGATTTTCGCTCTCAAGTCCTGTGCTCTGCTCATTCATAAAACATAAAGCCTTCCGAAGAAATAAAGGCAGGCCCTGCTCTTTTCCCAGGCAGCTTACCTTTCACTCGTCGTAGGTAAAATAATTTCACTTTGTCACGTCCCTGCTCTTTACTCTCCCATCTTGCTTTTAAAACCCGAAGTGCTTAAAAATAAACTAGAAGCTAAAAGCAAACGGGAAAATATTGCTAGATGGGAAAACCCCCAAATCCCAAATGTCTCAGAATTTAGAGGCAGCTCGCAGCACCGAAAGTTTTCAGGCTTCAGGCAACGTTCAGTGAATCAGATACTGTGCTCATCTCCTTGCAAAGGCTCCACTTAGAAGGGAGGGAAACAACTCACTGAAAAACTGACTGCTCATTATTTGCCCATTTCATCCAAAATCATTACTCCCGGCAACAGGTCTCCATCACCTCCTACCCTAACCTTTTAGCTGCAGATGACCAAACCCGAGACCTTCTGAGCAGAAAGCATGTGCCTTGTCATGAAGCTCTAGCTCCTGTTCTTGGTTTACTACTGTAAAATAGCAGGTAAAAGGTAAAGGTAAAGGACCCCTGATAGTTAAGTCCAGTCGCAGTTTCCAGGTCATGTGGCCAGCATGACTAAGCCGCTTCTGGTGCAACGGAACACCAAAACCAGAGCAGCGCAAAGAAACTCCATTTACCATCTCACCTATTTATCTACTTGCACTTTTTGGCATGCTTTTGAACTGCTAGGTTGGTAGGAGCTGGGACTGAGCAACGGAAGCTCACCCCGTCACGGGGATTCAAACCACCAACCTTCTGATCGGCAAGCCCAAGAGGCTCAGTGGTTTAGACCAGTGCCACAGGTAAGCAGGCCTATTGACTATACACAGGCCTGCCATTATGAGAAACAAGATGCAAGACTTGATAAGACCTTTGGTCTGATCAAGCAGGGCTTTCCTCAGGGGTCACCTCTTTGCTTCCATCCCCACCGCCAAATGCAGCAACAACAACCTCTGCTGATGCAGTAGAGCAATGATTGCCAAATGCACACAGCGGACACAGGATGGTTTCTACAACAACCCTTCAGTCCAGGCAAGGCCATGATGGTGAAGTCCAACTCACATGGCCAGTATCCAACATGAATGGAGGATGCAGCCAAGAAAACATCCCAGAATCTTCTGCAATGCTCATGGTGGGAGTTGCATGACAGATGAACGGTAGTACTTTGGCAGACGACTCCCTGGTAATTTAATGAGCTTTAATAGCTTAATGAGGGCAAGCTAAACCACCGCGGCTTTCTTTGCTTCTGTTAACTGCAATGGTGGTGAACAAACTGAAGGGTTATAGTTAGGAGCAATAGTGACTTCTCCAAACCTGCTCAAGGATGGCTTGCATGAGCAGAAAATGAAAAGGATTCGCCCACTTTTTTGTATTCGGTGACAACAGGGTGGTCCAGCACATGGCCGGAGTGCTGCATGAATTTCTCAAGGCCTTTTTTGGTGGCCCTTAGCAACATTTCACACACACACACACACACACACACACACCACACCGCCCTTGTGTTGCCTTCCCAAAGCCAGGTAAGGAAGGTGCCAGGCTTTGGGAAGGAGGCACAAACCTCTGGTAGGATCCTAGAGCCCTCCCAACTTCTTCTCAAAGCTGGGGAAGTGGCAACTAGGCTTTGGGGAGGAGGCATGAGGGCTTGGTGTGAAAAGTTGAGCCACCCTGTGTTAGAGGTTCTTAAGCAGAGGCTGAACAGCACCCGTCTTTCAGAGATGCTTCAGTAGTGCATTTCCTGCATCAGAGGGAGGGTGGACTAGATCAGGGTACCAGGATATTCCAAGGGGGGTACAGATGAAAATTATGTAAATGGGGGGCCACAGCACAAGGCTAGGGGACCACAGAGGGAAGTGAGAAGGAAATAAATCATGATTGCCTGGCTATCTGCTTGGCCAATCACAAACAGGTAAGGGGGCAGCCCGCCAGGGGGCGGCCTAGTGCTTCTTTTTGCCACATGCATTTTCTTGGAGTAGTCCTGGTTTGTACAGTCACTGAGGCTCCCGTTTTTTGACCACTGCTTGTAGCTACCGCCAGTGCTGATCCATAAAAAAATTAAATAAAACATGTTCTATTTACAAACAATACATTTAAATAGCTACCTTTCTACAGGTAGGACGGGGGGGGCCACAGGAAGGAAACAAGGTTGGAAGGGGGCCACAGTTGGAAAAAGGTTGGGAAACACTGGACTAGATGGCCTTGTAAGACCCCCCCCTCCACCTCTATCATTAAGATTTCTGGGGGTACCTGGATGTGTGTGCAGGGAGGATGCAAGGAAGCACAATTGATATAGAAGTAGGGAAGAGGATACATCAACCAGCAGCAGTAGGGAATCACAATGGCAAGGGTGGCCAGAAGTGGCAGTGGAAAAAGACAGGAGAGCAGGCCAGCGAAACAGGATGTGGGATAACACCACATCCACACAATACATTTAAAACATGTGGCTTCCCCCAAAGAAGCATGTGAACTATAGTTTAAGGGTGCTCTGTGAGGGGTAAGCTACAGTTCCTGGGATTCTCGGGGGGGGCCTATGTGCTTTAAATGAATAGTGTGGGTGTGACCTCAAGGTACTTTGGGGAACCTTAAAAATTAAAGAATTCACTATGGCACAAACTTCTGTAGAGTCAACTTCATGCACCTGAAAGCTTGCACACTATAAATTTGTTTAAGACTTGTTTTTGCTGCAAGTGGGCTAACATGGTTACCGCTCTGGAACTCCTTCCAAAGTTGTTCCAAAGCTTATTCCAAGGAGTGCCAAAGCCCAAACTGTTTGGCAAACTTCAAACTAATCTTCACGGGGAGGATGCAAATTTGAATGTTGCGTGAGATACCCCTATTTGGAAAGCACTCAAATTTGTACCATCTGACACTCTGTGATGCATCACCAGCTGGAAAGCGGCAGCGGAAGCCAAATGCATTAGCACAACAAAAGTGTTACCCTCAAATAGGTTTCCCCCTCACAATTTCAACAGTTCCCAAAATATAAGACAGGGAATTAGTACAAGAATTGCCAAAAGCGAAATCATTAAAAAAATATTTGGCGGTGATGCTAAGCGTCCTCTTCCCCACCTGCCAAAATTTTTTAAAAAATAATAAATCTAATTTCTGTATCCCTTTCAAAAGAAAATGGAGACAACTACAGGATCCACAAATCTTTGGCACTTTAGAGAGACCCTGAAGAAGTCACAAATCATTGAGCAAACATTACAGGGCAGATTTGAGATCAAAGAAGGCTAATGGAAGAAGAGAGGGCAAGATAAGCTGCATTTTAACTATTTAGTAGTCATTTCAAGTGAAGCTAACATTGTATTATTGGTCTCACAACTTGCTTGCCCTCCCAAACCAGCTTTAGGAGCCAGGCAGACTATACCCATATGCTCTGCAATTTACATCTGTCACCAGATTAAACAGATTTGTGCTGAAATTTAGTTAGATCTGGAGGAAAAGCTGACGACTTCTGCAGAAATTAAATGTTTGTAAGAGGAAGAAAAAACAGCCAGCAGGTCTATAAAGCTTAGGTGCTCAAATGTAAACAGTTTCTCAAAGATGTTTATAATCTGACTGCCTGCAGTAAGAGATGTCCTATCTAAATCTCCTGTATGCATAAAACTCTTTAAGGCAGCAAAGAGAAAGCTTTGTTTTCTCAACTTTCCACATACATATATTCACTTGCACTGAAAGTGAGCAACACACCAGAATGATAAACCACAAAAAGAAGAAATGCATTTACAGATTTATTTATTTTTCTCCGAAGCGTTTTTTTACCCTGCTCTGCAGCTGAAAAGAATACCAGAGAGGCTTAGGGGTCCTTAAAACAGGAGACGGTCCCTGCCTTGGAGCTTACAACCTAAGACGCAACATAAAAAGAAATGGGGAAGTTGGAGCAACTGACAGAAGAACAAACCAGAAGCAGGATCACAGCTAAGACTCGGTGGAAGGTTTGAGCACTGCCACTTGGGAAGAGAGATGGATACAATGGCTTAGCTGCAAAAATGAAGGACTGGAGCTCAAAGGTCAAGAATGTGCCCTGAGTGCAGAAGTCCCAGGTTTAATTCCTGACATATCCAATTGAATGGGCCACAGAGAAGGTGACAAGGAAAAGCTTCCCCAATATGCTCTGCACTGCATCTCCCATCAGCCCCAGCATCAGAAAGAACAGTGTTGCACCAGCTGGACTGGAAACTGGAGACCCTAGAACCTGTTTCTCCACTTAGACCTACATTTGTGGAAGAGGTGGCAATACAACCAAGTACATGGTGGAGGACAACACCAGCACACCCTGCTGGACTCTGCTTCTTAAATCACATGATCTGTGGTTACAGTGATGCTTCATCCTCTTCCTTCTCTCCTTCAACACTGCCTCTGTTTCTGGGTCAAGCTTTGAACAGGTCAGGGCTTTAAAACGTAAGAATGTAAGACAGCCTGCTGGGTCAGATCAAAGGGATCCACCTAGCCCAGCCTTCTGTTCTCACAGTGGCCAGCCTGTGGGAAACCAGCAAGCAGGACCTGAGCACAAGAGCCTTCTTCCCCCTCCTGTGGCTTCCAGCAACTGGTGCTCAGAAGCATTACTGCCTCCAGCTGTTCAGAGCACAGCCATCATGGCCATTGACAGCCATCTCCTCCATTAATTTGTCCAAGCCTCTTTGTCCAAGCCTTCTGGGTTATTGGCCATTCCACAGCTTAATTACATACTGTGTGAAGAAGTCACACTCAAAATAACTGATGTTTATTTTTGGCTGTGCTGTGATTTCCTACCATGGGAGACGGACAGAAAATACTGCAGAGAGTTTCTGAATGAGAAGGAAACTAAGAAGATGATGGTGGGAGCTGTAGTGAGCTACAGCTTTGGATTTTTTTGGGGGGGTGCCCCACCTTGCCCTGAACACAAGCCTCCTGTCAACAACCAACACGGCTAGCGTGGGGCTCTGGCCCCAGATTAAGCTCATAATCCTTTGCATTCATTAAAGTTAAAGACTTGATGTGATAAAATATTCAAATACCAGAGCTGGTTTTCCTCCACAACATAGACGGTGCTTAAAAGATACAAATATGTGCTTAAATAAAATATTGCAGGATTGGCGTTACCTATTCTAGAGAACATGCCAAACGTCACCCAGAGCAAATCCCTTGGAAAGAAAAGGGAAAGGGGATGGAGCGGGGGAACGGGAGGGGATTACGAGGCTAATGCGGAGGGATGGAGGCAGGTCAGAGGAGCCTGAGATGACAGAGGATTAGAGGAGAAAGGATCTTCCCATCATCCCAACCAGAGGTGGATGGAAATCAGGCTCTTTCTCAAAATGAAAATTTCAGGGCAAAGGCATCAATGCTCATTCCACAGCTAAAGCTCCTTCCATGGGCAAACTGATGAGTCGTGCCAATCAAATTCTGCCAGTAAGTAGCACAGATACAGGCACTTTTACAGCTCAGGACCGCAATACCTCAAGGGTCACCTCTCCCCATCTGAACCATCCTGGACCCTGCAGTCATCATCCAGTCCTGTGCCCTGTTCTCACGGTGGCCGACCAGATGCCCCTGAAGACCACAAGCAAGCAGGACCTGAGCACAACTTTCCAGCTGTTAGCATGCAGGGGTCATATGCAGCAGCAAAAAATAACTTTAGTAAAACCGCTTCGATTGGTGGAATCAGAACTACTACTACAGGTGCCACATAATACCTGTTCTGCATTTGCAAGAAATCAATCCTTTAGTGTGGCAGCACCTGCACTTTGGAACTCCCTGCCTACTGAGATCAAGCAATTGCCTTCGCTGTACGCTTTACAGCACCTGCTAAAAGCATTCTTGTTTAGATAAGCCTATCCAGACGCTTTAGAAAATCGAGGTAGTATTTTAACTTTTTATGGCTGTGGTTTTTTCTCAATTTTAGTGCTTTTATCTTTTTCTAAACCTCTTTGGGGTTTTGGGGGTTGTTATTTTTTAAACAATCAAATGGTGTATAAATCTTATGAAATAAATAAATAGTAAAACGAATCTTTGCTCAGAAGCACATCTTTAATTGAAGGGTATTCAGACTGAGCCTTGGTATATTAAAGGAGGCACATTCTTGATAAGAAAGAGCCCTATAGCCCTAGCTAGAATCACAAAAGTGCAGAGCTTGGAAGGAGTCCTAAGGATCATCTAGTCTAGCGGTTCTCAACCTGTGGGTCCCCAGATGTTGTTGGACTACAACTCCCATCATTCCTGAGATCTGGCCTTGCTAGCTAGGGGTGATGGGAGTTGTAGTTCAACAACATCTGGGGACCCACAGGTTGAGAAAGGCTGATCTAGTCCATGGGTAGGGAAACTAAGGCCTGGGGGCCGAATCTGGCCCAATAGCTTTCTAAATCTGACATGTGGACAGTCCGGGAATCAGCGTGTTTTTACATTATTTAAAATGAATCTCTGGGTTATTTGTGGGGCCTGCCTGGTGTTTTTACATGAATAGAATGTGTACTTTTATTTAAAATGCATCTCTGGGTTATTTGTGGGGCATAGGAATTCGTTCATAATTTTTTTTCAAAATATAGTCCGCCCCCCCCAAAAAAGTCTGAGGGACAGTGGACTGGCCCCCTGCTGAAAAAAGTTTGCTGACCCCTGATCTAGTCCAACTCCCTGCATTGCAGGGACCACAGCTAAAAATGTAGGTAACATTCCAATTGGAGAAACAAAGAAACCATCCTTGCCCCTTTGTCTTCAGATCAAAGCTGACCTCTCAACTCTAAGTCCCAAGAGAGAAAGTGAGGAGTAGGGAGTTGCAAAATTGATGCAACCTGAGATTTACCATTCTAAACATCAAAGACCATAGAGATAAAGGTTACAGGGAATAGTCTGGGAAGCTGGAGGTCCCCTGTACTATCTGTCTTGACCCATAGAAACACTTCTCAGCAAGCTGAGTTGCATCCCAACTGCCAGTGGGAAGCCTGAGCGCAACAGCACTCTGCAGTTTCTTTCCCCACATTGCCTGGCATTCAGAGGTAGACTGTCCCTGGCCATGGAGGTTCTGCTGCCATAAGAAGTAGCTTGCTGGATCAGGCCAAGGGCTTTGCTATTCCTCCACTCTTGTTTTCATGATGGACAGCCAGCTGCCCCAAAGGAGGGTCTGAGGGCTCAGCTGTAGCCCCACAGCTAAGCACAGTTTGGAACAGAGGTAATTTAATGCCCCCCGTTACCTTAAGCCAGCCTAAATCCCGCTGGCTCCCTATACTTAGGATTGCTCTGCCTGTGGGTTGTACATCCAACCCCCTGAAGCAATTCCATCTGGCTCCTGGCAGTCCTTCTAAATTCTAATCAAAATGCAGTTCTCCAGGCAATTACACTCACAATAAAAA
This sequence comes from Podarcis cretensis, assembly GCF_951804945.1. Taxonomy (NCBI): domain Eukaryota; kingdom Metazoa; phylum Chordata; class Lepidosauria; order Squamata; family Lacertidae; genus Podarcis; species Podarcis cretensis. Next base: position 64,334,965 of record NC_137177.1, read on the forward strand.
GAAAATGGTTTTTGCAAAAGTTGTGTCCGTGTGTGTGTGTGTGAGAGAGAGAGAGAGAGAGAGAGAGACTTTTACATCACGCCGGGATTTGTTTGTAACATATACCTAATTTGCCCAGCCTCCTCTCCCCCCCCCAAAAAAACTTCTTTTTGATGTAGCAATTTATTTTGCTAGCAACAAAACAAGGGACTCATGGCCGCAGAGTAAACCAGTCAGTCTGAAAGCAGTTACTTCCAGGAACAAGCATATTTTCTCCCCCCCTCTCCCCCCCCCCGGGTAATCTGCCATTCATTCTCTGCTGCGGCTCCTGCAGATGACACGGAACTGGCAGAAAACATTAAAGAAAACTGATTTGCTCTGGAGAGAAGCAAGACTGTGGATTAGAGGCACTTCAAGAAGCTTAAACCGCACTTTGAGTCAGACTGTAGGGAAATAAAGATGGCAGCGATAGAAGCCACCACTGGAAGAGAGAGAGAGAGATCTCTTCCTGACAACATTAAAGTCCTCGTGCAGAATTCTTTTGGGCACAGAGAACTGGAGACAAGGCATCAAGATACACCGCTCCAAGTTCTATTAAATAAAAATTAGAGCACATTCCAGGAAGGCATAATCCCTGCTGAATAGATTGTCTCATGCTAAGAACAGTCCCCAACACTTTGAAGACACCCATCTTAAAAAGATGGCTACACAACCAAAGAGGACTCATTTCCCTTTGAAGTGTCTCTACAGCAACAAGATGGGGAGAGGAGAGATATATGTAAGTAATAGTCCCCCAACAAAAGAGACAAGTCGCATTTTTGGGAAAGGGCCAGCTCACTAGTGGGACAGTTGCTAGGAAAGCAGAAAGCTGCCTGAGTCAGACCACTGGTCCATCTAACTCAGTATTGCATGCACTGGCTGGCAGCAGCTCTCCAGGGTTCCAGGCCAGATGTCTCTCCCAGCTTTACCTGGAGATGCTAGGAACATATGAAGGGTCCTTATACTCAGTCAGGCTTCTGGTCCACCTGGCTCAAGGTAGCCTGCACTGGCTGGCAGCACCTCTCCATGATATCAGACAAGGTGCATCTCTCCCAGTCCTACCTGCAGATTCCATAAGGGGACTGAACCTGGAACCTTCTGCATGCAAAGCAGATGCTCTACCACTGAGCCACAACCCTTCCCTTGAGCCAATAAGGTGCAGCAGAATAAGAAGAGCTGGGAAAACAAAAACTGGAGGCCTTGTCAAAGCATGGAATCCAACACCAACGCAGCTCAAACACGGCAACAGCAAAGCTGACAGCATAGTCACAAAAGCCCTCCCTGCGATGCAGTCCAAATAATTTTAAAAAGGCATAGCACTAATGCTGCCACCTGAGACTGCACTTCTGGGGTCAAAATACGATCTCGTTCAGCTTGCAATGATCAGATGCATTAGGAAGTGAGCAGCATATTCCCCAACTGGATTTTTAATTTCCAGATATGGAATAAAGTAAAAAAATAGAATAAATGCGCAATAAAAATATGATTGCATGGCGTTGTAAATCTTGGCACATATGTAGAAAGAGAAGCCTAGGACAAAAAGGGGAAAAATCAGGGGTGGGAGTAGACTGCTTACTCTGAGGTTTTACTTTTATTATTTGTCCATCAGAAACACTTAAAATGTTAAGAACTTAGAAAAAAAAAATCTTAAGAGATCATTTCTCCTTTGGCACAAGTAAAGCGTGTGTGTGTGTGTGTGTATAGTTTTCCTTGCTCAAAATGTGAAGTATGAAGCATTGAGCCTACTTCTGAGTAAACAGGATTTCTCTGTACATTTCATAGACAAGCCAAATTGTACAACTGTATACCAATTGTACAACTGTATGTGTTATCTAAATTACAAACGATGCATTTTATGTTGTCGAAAGTGGGGTTAGGTTTGTTAAGGAAGTAGTGCATATATATTCCAACTTCCCACTATTTTCATTTTTGTCCTCTGGGAGAATAGGAGGAAACAAGAATTTTACCCCTTAAAATGTCAAAAAAAATCTGGAAGTATTACATTTCTATACACATGAACACAGCAATTCTAAATTCCATCAGCTGCTACTTCCACGTCGCTACATCTGATGGGGAGACTGGACAGCAGAGCCCATTCCATTGGGCCGATTGCCAAACTGCCTCTAGGGCTGCCTTCCAGAAGCTCATTCATTCCAAGTGCCTTCCCCAATCTACACAGACTGCACCTCCAACAGTGCTCTCTCTGCCAGGCGACAATGATGTTATTAGAGAACCATTGCATTTAAACCACTCGCCTGGTCATCACAGGGAACTAGGAATTCTGTGCAGGAAGCTGAGTCTGTAAGGAAGGAGGCTGCCCCTTGCTTCAGGTTCATGACAACTGTTTTCCTCCAGAACTGCGCTACCTGTCCATGCTTAGGGTGCAGTTCCACCCAGTGGCTCTGTCGTGAGGAAAAACAGGATGTGCTGAATGGGCACATCCATGATCTGGCACACAAACACAAACAATGCAGAAGAAACAGCTTTAAAGAAGCCACCACATTTCCTCAGGGCCATTGCATCAGGGTTGGAGAGCCATATTCACTTGCAAAGGGCTGTAAAGTGGTACCTCTAATTACGAACTTAATTTGTTCCGGAGGTCCGTTCTTAACCTGGAACTGTTCTTAACTAGAGGTGTGCTTTCGCTAATGTGGCCTCTTGCTGCCGCTGCGCTGCCAGCACACAATTTCCATTCTCATCCTGGGGCAAAGTTCTCAACTAAAGGTAACTCTTCCAGGTTAGCGGAGTTTGTAACCTGAAGCGTTTGTAACTCGAGGTACCACTGTATTCCAGTGGGCGTGGCTAGAGACAAAAGTAGGCAGAGCTAAGGACATAGACCTTGCATACAGGTAACATTTCAGCAGAAGCCAGAGAGCTTGCAAGAGGCATTATATCACAGTTTGAGAACAAATTCCAGGCAATATATGTACATGGAAAGGTTCTGTGATGGGATTTCCTTCCACCCACCCACATGACATTCATAACCAGAGCAGTATGTCACGTGTAAGCCAGTCCCAAAAAAAAATTCCCCACTGCATGCACTCTTGGCTGCAAAAGGGGTAAGTTTTTCATGGCACTCCAGATTTAATAGTCACACCCCATTTGGCAACCAGTGTGGCTTGGAGGGTTAGCGCTTTGGAGACTGGGGTTCAAATGTCGACTGAGCCACAAAGCTCACTGCATGCCCTTAAGCCAGTCACTATCTCCCAACCTAACCTACTTGACATGATTGTTGTAAGGATATAATTGGGATGGTGGGGGTGGGGAGAGAGCATAGAATCTGCCACTTGTCCCTTGGAAGAAAGGTGGGGTGTGAGAAAAATAAGTACATTTGCAGTGAAACTTGGGACATTGTGGTTCTGCAATAAGATGAAATTCTCTAGAACTAAAATCCCAGGATTATTATTTGGAGGGGGGAGGGCCTGGAGAGGAGGCAGAGCTAAAACAATTAAAATTACCCAAACTCATAGTACAGAACTGCTTTCCTTAGTGCAGGGGGGGTGGGTATCTTGTGGCCCTCCAGATGTTGTTGGATTCCAACTCCCACCAGCCCCAGCCAGTAGCAAGGAAAGAGGGGAGTTGTATTTCAGCAATACCTGAAGGGTCATAGGCTCCCCAGCTCCATCTTAGTAGCTCAGAACTTCGAGACTCTGCTTCCCTGCTGGAGGCTCAACCAAATCCTGCCATTTTCCAAACATTTTCTGAAAGAAAGAAATTTGGGGGCTGGCCCTACTGTTAGGCAGGACATCATATGCTGGGAAGGGGTGGGCAGTATTCCCCTAAACTAGCCTGCTGGCCACAGGTGTTCCCTAAGCAATTACTCTTCAACCAGCCTGCTGTTATTAGATGCTGTGAAGGTTGTGTTGCCAAGACCACCTCTACCTTAGGCAGCAAACTGTCTTGGGACAGTCCTGGTAAGTTTAATAACTACTTGTTGCTTTGGGCAGTTCCAGAGAAGAAGAAGAAGAAGAGTTTGGATTTTATATCCTGCTTTATCACTCCCCTTCAGGAGTCTCAAAGCGGCTAACATTCTCCTTTCCCTTACTCCCCCAGAAAAAACCCCTCTGTGAGGTGAGTGGGGCTGAGAGACTTCAGAGAAGTGTGACTAGCCCAAGGTCACCCAGCAGCTGCATGTGGAGGAGCGGAGACACAAACCTGGTTCACCAGATTACAAGACTACCGCTCTTAACCACTACACCACACTGGCACCAGAGAGGCATGGTGCTGGATTTTCTGTTGCGGAAGATGTGACAGGCTCCGTTGGCCTTTCAAAACAGGCCAGAAAATAGCTCAAAGAAACCCCACCGATTCTACTGGACTTAAGGAGGTCAGGTTACTGCCTTAGAGCAGACTGGCCTTTGGCTGACAGACAGAGAATTGCATTTACCCTGTGCAAAGGTGTTCCCACGATGGCTAGAGACCTATTAGGAATTAGGAACATCTTAAGGAGTGAAGCTGGTTTGAGAAACGGCAGCATCACACACTAGGATGAAATACAGGATACATCTGCATTTTGGATAATGTATGAACGTGGATGAAAAACCCAACTCTGGGAAAGCAGCGAATGCACAGACAGGGGGAGGTGTGAAGACAGTCTAAGTGTGCCGTATGCATAATCCTAAATGCAAATGGACAGAGCTTTCTGGCCCCACATCACTGAGCCAGTGTGGCATAAGCGAGACAGCATGCAGTAGTGGTTAAAGCCAGGGATGGGGAACCTGTGGGGGCCCTCCCGACGTTGCTCCCATCCTTCCCATTGACCCCACTGATGGGAGTTCTGGTTAAATACCACCTGAAGGGTCACAGGTGCCCCACCCCAGTCTGGAAGGCTCAGGGTTCAAACACTATCACCACCTCAGGCCAGCCGCTGTTTCTCAACCTGATCCCATCTGTTGGGAGGATGAAATGGGGAGAACCATGTAGGCCATCTTAAACAGTGACCACCACATTATCAGGCCACGATAGCAGAGGTAGGGAAGGGCTGCTTCTCTCTCAGCCCCCCACACCCTGCCACTCTACCCCTGCCCTGCCCTCAGCTTGGTGGTCGCTGAGATTTTGCACAGACTATGAACTGCCCTCCTTAGATCTGGAAGCCAAAGTGGGCTGAAGAGCTGGGCTCCAAGGCAGCGAGCACATGAAGGCGGGAAGCTGCACCCCCTGGGCTGACTGCTAGGAGGGGTGATTTTCCCGCTCTTTTTGCTCCGCTCCCGCGTCCCTTCGGAATTAGGCCTTTGCCCGCCCCGCCGTCGCGTCAGTGCCTACCTGTCCTGTCCTGGACGCGGCAGACGACCTCCCAGCGGGCGGCGGCCTCGCGGTCCAGGCCGCGGGCCAAGGTGAGCTCTCCGGTGTCGGCGTCCAGGCGGACGGGGGCCTCCCCGGCGGGGGGAGAGACGAGCTGGAAGCGGGGCGCGGCGAAGCGGGCGGCGGGGCGGAGAGTGGCCAGGAGGGTGCCGGGCCGGGCGTCCTCGGGCAGCGCCAAGGCCAGCGGGGGCTCCTGCGGGGGCAGGGCGCGTCGTCGTCGGAGCGGGGCGTCGTCGGGGGGCGGCAGCTGGACGGGCTCGGGCAGGACCTCGAGGTCGAGCGGGGCGCTGAGGAGCGCGGGCCGGCCGCGGTCGCGGGCGAAGAGGCGGAGCGGGAGCGGGGCGCGCAGGTGGAGCAGGGAGCGGACCAGGACGACGCGCCCGCTGCGCGGCACCACGAAGAAGTGGGCGCTGGGCGGGCGGGCGAAGTAGCGCAGCTCGGCGTTGGCGCCCGCGTCCGCGTCCTGGGCCCGCGCCTGCCACACGGGCGCCCGCAGCGCCAGCGTCTCGGCGACGCGGAGCCGCCGCACCGACGACGCGGGCCCGAGGCTGGCGAAGCGGGGCGCGTTGTCGTTGGCGTCCAGCACGGCGATGCTGAGCGCGGCCAGCTCGGCGGGGGCGGCGCGGCGGTGGCAGCGCAGGGCCAGGCGCAGGGCGTAGCGCGGGCGGGCCTCGCGGTCCAGGGGCCGCCGGGTGCGCAGCCACACCTGGCCCGAGCGCGCCTGCAGCGCCGCCTGGAAGTGCCCGTGCGCCTCGCCCAGCAGCTCCAGCTGCCAGCGCCGCCCGCGCACCTTGGCGCACCACGGCTCCGGCCGCGCCAGCCGCGTCAGGGGGATGCTCAGGCCGCCCACCCGCGTCCCCGCCGGCCAGTTCTCCGGCACGTGGCCGTGGAAGGACGGGCGGCGGCGCCTCGAAGACGACCCCGCGGCCTCCGCGATGCTGCCGGCCAGAGCCCAGCCCAGCAGGAGCAGCAGCAGCGGCAGCCGCGTCGGCGAGCCCATGGCGAGGGAGGAGGAGGAGGAGGAGAAGGCCCCGCCTGTCCGCCGCCTCGCCCCCCGACGAACGCACAGCCGCCTCCAGCGCCGGCGCTACTGCGACTGCCGCGGCATGCTCCTCGGCGGCGGGCAAGCGCGGGGGGGAGGCGGGGCCAGCGCGCACGGACGGAGAGCCGGTTGGCTGGCGAGAGGGAAGAGCCTCCCGGGCTGGCCAATCTGCGCTCGAGAGGGCAGCAGGCGCCCAGGCTCCCGCGCTGCTCTCCGCACAGCGTAGCTCGCTCGCTTCGGGACATCCTCGGCCGCTTGGGCGGGAGGGAGGTGGAGGGTGCTTTCCAGGCTCCGCCGGGGCGGAGAAGCCTGAAGGTCGCTTCACTGGCTCCGACGGCTGGGACCAGGAAGGCACGGGTGAGAGGCGCGCCGTCCTGAGCTGGCTGCGCAATCCCAGGGACTTTTCCACCAACGCAATTCTTTTCTTCCCCGGGAGCAGCGCTATCAGCTGCTCAGTGTTCAGCAAAAGTGGCGCAGTTCGCTCCTATCAGGCAGGAGAACACCAGCTTCGAAAAGGACACCTGCTGCGTTTGAGGGGCACCTTGGATACCTGCCCTGCTGGCTCCCCTCTTTACTGTCTCTCTTTTCGTGGGAAATCACTGTGATGTTAGCGCCAGAAGAAGCTGCCTTATGGCAAGCGAGGCCACTGGTCCATCTAGCTCGGCATTGTCTACACTGACTGCCAGTGGCTTCTTCAAGTGTTTCAGGCAAGGGGTATTCCCAGCCTTATCTGAGGATGCCACAAATATTATTTTATTACATTTACTGGTGACTCTAAGTGACTTACAGTATATAAAGAAACAGATACATTAAACAAAAACAAAGAAAACAATGCAAAATCTGGAAGTCAATTGGATTTAAAAAAAACTGGACTGAACCAGAGATCTTCTTCATGCCAAGCCGATACTCTGTCACTGAGCTACCAGCCTTCCCCATAGTTTTGCATTTTTGGAATGTGTCTTATAAACCACCCTGGGTTTGTTACTGAAGGGTGAGGTTGAAATACCTTGCACTGCAATACCTATAATAACAATGAAACCTAGCTCCTAGCTTTCATGTACTTCAGAGTATCAGCCCTGCCAGTCACTTTGACCACCAGTCTGTGGATTCATAAGAATGTCTTTTCAGAAGCAAATCCAATTGAGTTGAATGGAATTTACTCACTCGTAAGAGTATGCGCACGCACATACAATTAATTTATCCCTGTCACATAATGATACATTTGCACGTCTCTGTAAATCTGCCTTTTTCCAGCCTAGCCTTTTCCACAAGCACTTTCACCAGAGGTGAGCGAGGGCCAGGAGAGGAACAGTCTACACAAATTCTTTTCTCTCTTTTTAAGTCTGTGTTTTTCCTTTCCTATTCAGCATATTCTGATTCCCTCTCCATTCTGCCCCACCTTTCCTGCTTCAGAAAGCAAATAAATCCCATTGCTAGTTTCTAATAGGAGTAATCCTCAAGCATGTCCAATTCAGCCCCTTCTCACTGCCACCTGGAGGCTGCTCAAACCAATGAGCCACACACGCCCCCCCCCCGCCCCCCAAAACACCCTCCTTTCCCTCTCTCAGCTCTGCAGAGGGGCAAAGGCTGTCCAAGAATGGTCATAACTGGCATGTTAGGCATAGCTGGTCAGGGTCACTCCTAGCCACTAAGGTTACCTGAGCCTCAAGAGACAAACCACACACCTGTTTCTTCATGAGGCCCCCTTCCAAAGCAAGTCAACCTCCTCATCTGCTGCTCCTCTTCTTCCTCTTCATTGCTAAAACCATTTGCTTGCCAAGCCGATTGCCAGTGCGCAAACAGGCATCGTAACCTACGACTCACCACCACCACCACTGCCATTGTCTGAGGTACAGTGAGAGGCCGGTGAACAAGCAAGCAGGGTTAGGGAGCTCTTGCCAGTGGCACCCCTGTTTGGGTCTTGCACCCTCAGCAACTGCCCGACCTTTCTGAGCCTTGACACCAGCCATGGTGCAAGCTGCTTTAGAGACCATTTTGTCAAAAGATGAAGTGAATAAGCCACGTTCATTTCCCCCTTGTGTTTGAAATCCTAGCTAGCTCTTTTCCTCTGCTATGCTTCTTAACAGAAAGACAGTCAGAAGCGTTTTGCGTTGTAAGTTCTGCCTTTTGTTTTAATATCAGGACATCAGAGAAGTTCCAAGGAGCTTTTCGTAAACCTGTTTTGTCTACTTTAATTGAAGCAGTTTAATCCTGAAGACGAGCCCGTGGTTGGCCTGTGTTGTCTTGACTTGACGTCTTTGCTTATTTGCTGTACACATTAAACTCCCATTATACTCTTTTTTTTAATCTTTCCTTAGATTTAAGTCCCTGCCTTTGTTTGGATTTTGATTTCCAAACCTGGCTCATGCATCCGTTGTCTAAATCATAAGCGCGACTCTCTCGCATGGAGCTATTAATAAATCACAAACAGAATTTTATATAAAATATTACTGAAGTGTTCCTTTAATAATGTTCTTGGCTTCTTAACACAGAAGCAGCTTCATCTGATTCCCCGACTGCCTGGGAAGAAAGAAATGGTTACATAACATCAAAGCAGGTCTTTGAGAAGTGGGGACACACCAGACAAAAAAACCTCTGAGGGCTCTCAGCCCCTCCCTCCTTTTCAAAGTCACCTTTAAGTTGAGATGCTGAACTTTTGATAACAAGTTATTTTTGGAGAAGTTTTGCTCCTTTTCACTCTTGCTTGTGGCATCTGGAAATGTGTCCCGTCTGTCTGCTTCATGCATTCATGTTCTGTGTCTATATTAGGGGCAGGGAAACTCTGGCCAGTGGCAAATTTCAGCAGCGCCCTGTGCAACTCCAAAGTTCCACACCCCCTGCCTCTTGCTTTCTGTTCTACATCATACTTGCGGCACCCCTAAGGCTCTGCGCCCAGTGCAGCTGAACCGCTTGCACTCCCCTAAATCCGCCTCTGCTCTGGCCCCACAGACCTCCCTCTCTGCCCCTTGGAACTCTCCCCAGGCCACATCCCGTTTGGTTCTGCTCTACACCATAGGTGTTTTGCCTGACTGGGCTATGCCCTTAAACACAAATAAATGATTGTTGCTGGTCTGGGTGGAGGATGAAGATATGTGTAGAAACTGGCCTTTGGCATTTGTTGCTCCACCCACTATTTTTCCAGGACCAAACAACTACATTGTTTGTCTTCTGTTGCAGTGCCTGAACATGAGATAGAGGGAGTGGTGCCCTGAGTGTGAGTTGAAGCTGGATTCCTTGGCCAACTCCTCTCAGCTGGCCTCCACAGTTCTTGGAACACAGTTGCAGGAATTGGGGGGGCATATTCGCGACGTCACAGGCAATGGCTTATAGGTGCTTACCATGACCAGGTTTTTTACAACACATTGCTTAACCTTTCTTCCTCCTCCCAGAGCTCCCTCAGACAGATGAATGTATGTGTAGTTTCAGGGAAGCAAAGGTGTATTTAGGCTCCCTTCAGTGCATGTAAAAATGCTGCATTTGCCTCTGCCCTAAATTGTAGCTAGTGCAAATATTCTGGCGTAGCTGATTTGTGGATCTATCTGGCTGCAAGTATTACTCTAGCCCTAAACCATCCTAGCCCTTTTTCACTCTCCATTCTCCCTCCCACTGAGATTGCCAGATGCTTGCTATGACAAAGCCGCAAGGCCCTGTCATGAAAGATTAATTTAGGTCCCCAAATCGTTGAATCTTTGTTCTTCATGAGTGACTTAGCAATTGATAATATTAAGACAGCTGTTAATTAACCATTAATCACATTCTTTCCCTGACACAGCATTTGTTTTTTTGTTTTGTTTTTCCAGATCACATTTCATTTTTGCTTATATAATTAGGACGAAACACAAAGGGGGTAATTTCTACATGCACCTAAACAAAATTGCAGGTGTGCAATGAGGGCTTCCTTGTCAAGGGTAAATAAGGGATGTCCCTCACCTGTCCTGGCTGTTGTGCATCCTTGAATTCTGTCAGATGGCTCATGGCAAGCTGGCACGATATGATACAAGGCAATACTTGCTTCTCCTTTGATCAAGAGCAGCGCTTGCCTCCAGTTAGAACATGCAGTAAAGGGCATCTCTCTGTGATTTTGCAGCAGCAAGGATGAGTAGAAGTTGCAAATGGTGGTTTGGCAACGCATGTGCGCTGCGGCTCAGAGGCCATGTCGCTTAGCAAAGATGGAGCATGATCCAGTGGTCATCCTTTCCATTTTTAAACCTTGCTGCTTCTTTAATTGTGGATCCATTTGAATGGTGGAGCAACAACCCCCCAAAAATTACTTTTATGACCTTGAAATATTAGTTGCTTGTTGTGTTTGGTTTTTTTAAATTAAAAAAACCTTACACTTCATGGTTTTAGTTGGGAAATTCTGGGGGGATTTTTGCCATGGACTTGCCGTGGCTGCAGCACCATGGAGAGCTCCAAGTGACTGACTTGCTTTAGCAAAGGCTGAGGGGCCGTAGGAGAGTCTTTCTGCAGCTTACCTTTTCCAGGTTCTACCACCTTGGCCTAAAGCACAGGTGGGGGAGCTGTGACCCTCCAGGTGTTGGAGGACCCCAGTTGCCGACAGCTCCAGTCAGCATGACCAGTGGTCTATATTCACACAGAGCTGCAACTTGCCCGCTCTGCAGTTTCAGAACATAAGAGCCAGCTGGATCAGGCCCAAAGGGGCCTATCTAGTCCAGCATCCTGTTCTCACAGTGACTGAACAGATGCCTGTGGGAAACCCGTAAGCAGGATTCGAGCATAAGAGCACTTTCCCTTCCAGTAGTTTCCAGCAACTGGTCTTCAGAAGCACTGCCATCTCCAACTGTGGGAGGCAGAGCATAGCCATTCTGGCTTGGCAGCCGTCAATAACCCTCTCCTCCATGAATTTGTCTAATCCTCTTTTAAAGCCATCCAAGTAGTGGTCATCCCTGCCTCCTGTGGCAGTGAGTTCCATGGGTTTACAATGCTTCCATCATATCCTGAAGACGCACTTCTTTACTCTGACCCACCCCATCCTTCTGATTTCAGATTGTTTTATCAGATTTTCACACTGTGTATTTACACTTGTGTAAGTCGCTATGGAATCTGATGTGATAAATACAATACAATAAGATTCATCATTCTGGGCTAGAAGGAGGTTAGTAGCAAAGCTTAGCTCACCTCTGCAGTCAAGTGGGAGGAAGAACACGCCTGCTAAATCCAATGTTGATGGGATCTGGCTGGTTTACTAATGCAAGCTTGCTGAGCTCTCTCTGCATCTTTTAAAACTGTTGTCGAAAAGCAGAAAAGAGTTATAGAGGGAGAGGTGGGGGAAAAGAGAGAACCAAACTACATGTAAACTGGGTTAAGAGGAACCATGGGTGCAGCGGGGGGGGGGGGGAGGGACACAACACAAAATTCCTCCTTCAGAGTGCAGCAGCACTCCTGGATTTGCATCAAATGCTTTCGTTTCTCCAGAAGACCTGCTTTCAAAGAGATGACAAGAGAAGTCCATTAGAATCCCAGCTTAGGTATTTGAAGTCAGGAGCATTTGCACTCCAGCAGACTGATGTATTAGGGTCACGTTGTGACATTTCCACTAAACTGAGGGGGTGGAGAATCAAAACAACACCAGCATATTTTTTATATATATCAAAAAAGTAGAAATGGGAGTGGAGCAGGGGGGCGGGGATTTAGTACTGATGAAATTCAGGATGAAAGAAGATCTGTCCTAATGTTGTCCTAATGGCAGTCACAAAGCTAGGCCTCTTGAGCCCCACAGCACATTGCCCCAAAGAGGAACAACCCCACCAAAACAAGAGGGCAGAAGAGGATGATTTGCATGAAAGTGACTGAGGCTGATTTGTATGCACAGGTGCGAATCTGGAAAGGTTTACTAAGGGTTGCATCCAGCTAAGAGCAAACCCAATGAAATTAGTGGACCTAAGTCATGTTCATTAATAGGACTACTCTTGAGCAGGGCTGATATGACACTATACTTTTAACCAAAATGCAATACAGCTCACTAGGGTAACCAACTAGTAGCCATTGACAGCACTCTCCTCTTTCAAAGCCATCCAAGTTGGTGGCCATCACTGCCTCCAGTGGGAGGGAGTTCCACAGTTTAACTCTGCGCTGTGTGAAGAAGTGCTTTATTTTGTCTGTTTCGGATCTTCCGACATTCAGCTTTATTGGATGTCCATGAGTTCCAGCACTATAAGAAAAACCTCTTCTCTATCCACTTCCTCCATGCCACGCATAATTTTGTAAACTTCTATTATGTCGCCGCTTCTCACCTTTTCTCCAGACTAATCTTCTTGCAGCTGCTTAACAAATATATTTTATAGTCCCTTGCCCTAATCGAAAAGACAGGACACAAAAGAGAAAGGGGGGGATGTGAGGGAGGAAGAAAAACGAAGATTGCCATGCTCTAGTAATGCCAGCTGGAATGGGAAGAGCTCAAGGAGAAGGGAGAGAGAGAGAGAGAGAGAGAGAGAGAGAGAGAGAGAGAGAGAGAGAAAGAAAGAAAGAAAGAACTGAGCTGATAGAAAAGCCCTGCAGTCCGTTGCTACTGCCCAGTGGAACCAAATGGGAGAATGAACACTCCCCTTGAAATAATAAGCTTGGCAACATCTAGATTGTATGTATTCCAGTGCTTCATTTTTACCTGTGTGATTGACAAAAACACCTTTTATGTCAGACTGCCATGCTCCTGGATTTCCAGCACCCTTGCAAATTACACTTAGACGTGTTTCAAGTCTTCCTCTTGAAGTTGAGGCTTGTCGAAGCGACTATCCAGACTGGGTGGCAGAAGAAGCCATTAGAGGGTGTGCTAATTTGGGAAGGCACTTTTATATTTCCGATGGGAATTAGCATTTACGTCACCCCAAGTGACACAGTGCCTATCACTGCAAATATCTAAGTTTAGTGAATAATAGGGGACCACCCATAACCCAAAAGTATCAGCGCTGCACTACGCAGCCTGTATTTTATGTCAGGTTCACATTCTTATGTTTACTGTTCTAGCCAAATGCCATGACAAACAAGTATCAGGCAACAGTATTAATAAAAAAAATACAGAGCATAAAAATCCATAATATAAAAAAATGCATTGCAGAGTTCCTGAGCATTAAAACAGTTTCCTTTATGCATCTCCAACAGCTCCAATTCTAACATTATTTTGCCTTTAAAAATCCAATTTGCCAATATGCATGATGTAAGTTACCAGAGACACCAACAAACTCAAATTCAGCTTGATCACAGATTAAAACCTCCAAATCACCGCAGCAATTTATAGCAATTTTATCTAACTCCTTTTTCCTGATTTCTCTTTTCTTTTCTTTCTTTTTGCAGTTGATGCATAGAGGGCTACTCTGTGTGTTATAAATCCAGTGCTATTTTTCTAGAAAAAGAGGTACCGGAACATGTGTCAATGGTGCCCACCCGAGAGGTGCTGGAACTGAGTTCCAGTGAGCGCCAGCTGAAAAAAAAAAGCCATATTATTGTCACTCAAAATAAACCAGGCCATTTCTGCCAGGGTGTGCCTGCTTTCTTGCTTGCTTACATGAACGAAGGTTTCAGAAAGCAGTCTCTTGGGTCTCTATATAAGGGGCATGCTAACGGAGAATAAGTGATGTCTTCCACCTGAGGTTGACCACAACCTGTCTGAGTATGGGACCATGTTGTAGCAGCCGTATAATACTGCAATGGGCATCACTTGGAAACACAGCTCAATAAAGGTAGTTCTTAAGGAAACTGGTGAGCATTTTGTCAGATAACTAGCTCTAAAATGCTCTGCTTTCAAGAGTGGGTACCAAGGGGGAAATCTGGTGTTTCTAATGAGTTGTAGGTCCCTTGTAGATTCTACCCAGAAGAACCAATTCTTTACTTGACACTCAAAGTCAAAACAGAGCTCAGTTCTGGAAGTATTTTAAGTCTGGAATCAAAGCAGCTCCAGAGCAATGAAAACACCTGCTGATATTTTAATGGGGCTTAACATCTCTTATTTGGAAGTTAGGAACCCAAGTATTGTCAAATAGGTGACATAACGCTTGAGCCAATTTACAGGTCTTTATTGTCTTTTGAAGTACACATTTCCCCAGGCTTGAAGCCAGTTGGGAGGGATGCTAATTTTGGGGGTGGGGGCGCTATGACTGCATTCCAGGGAGGGGTCATATCTCAGTGCTGGAGGATTTACTTTGACTGCAAAAGGCACTGCAATCACATCTCCGATATCTACAGGTAAAAATGATTGGTAGTAGCAGGTGATCTGGACTCCCAGCTAGGGCTGGATTCAGGTTTGGCATTGGGGGGGTGTCCCCTGGCAGGTGCACTTCTGGGTACTTAAAAGACTTGAGACATAAACTCATCACACAAATCTGCGCAATATTTGCAAATATATCTGTATGCTTACCCTAATTACAAACATAATTGTGTGTGTGGACAGACAACTCAAAGAACAACAAATATTACAAAAACGTGTCTTCAGGATATGGCAGAAACAGTTAAGCTATGGAACCAACCAACCTAAGATTACCAACCTAGATGGCTTTAAAAGAGTAGACAAATTCACGAAGGAAAATGAGGATAGTGGCAGCTACTAGCCATGATGGCTATGCATTCATGGCCTGAGGCAGCAATGCTTCTGAAAAATAGTTGCTGGAAACCACCAGGATGAGAGTGCTCAAATCCTGCTTGTGCAGAACAACAGACCCCTGCTTGTGGGCTTCCTTCTGCAGGGGCATCTACTCAGCCATTATGAGAACAGGATGCTGGACTAGATGGGCCATTGGCCTGATCCAGTAGGCTCTCCTTATGTTCTCGTTTGTAAAATACAAGTGAGATTGTATTATTGCACACCACCTGAATCTCTTGAGTGGTGCAAGATTCCAGGTGTTCCAGGCACTTACCCAGGGTCTGTGTTTCCTATTGGATACGAGGGACAACAGATTTATATGGTTTATTTACACATATATACAACCTGAGCCTACGATGGAGGGGTTCACAGCATCAGCACCCCCAAAACATCTTGTTACTGGATCCAAGATTTTAGGCATGTCTAGAACCCACAAATCCATAACAGTATGTTCAGCTCATCCTTCCAGAACTGTTGCAGCAAGGATAACTAAAATTACTGAGGCAAAGTGCTTTGAATAGGAAAAAAAAATGAGAGGAGGAAAAATGCTGTATAAATGCTGAACACTATGATGATTAACTTGAATCCTTGATGGTCGACAGCTCCCATATATGTGCTGGCGACGCTCGGTACATATGTCTCGCTGACCCACATGTGTTTCCAAGATATTAAACACAAGCTGCTCTTGATGAGCACTCCTACGGTGACAGAGAAGGAGCTAAACTATGGGATAAAGCAGCTTGGCTTTCATTCAAAGATGAAGCGGCTGCTCTAAATCTGTAATTCTGTCTGGGTGTTTGCAAGCAAGAGCAATTCAGCAGCACACACTTATCTGGGAAGCAGCAGAAAGCATTGGTTGTGTGCATCCCTTTCTCTGTTTCTGTCCATAGCCCTATATATCCTGCATCCTGTCTGCCATGGATGCTTGGGGAAATGATCAGGAGTCATGCCAGAGCCACTTAAGAGCACGCACTGCATGGTGTCTGTAATAGCATGGGGAGGCGCTGATCCCCAGCCTCTGAACGCATGATTAAGTCCGGCCTGGCCACCTCTTTGCTCCCCCCTTTTCCAGATTTCCAAGCATCTGTTGAGAGGTGGTAATGCTGGGCTTAGTGGCAAGGTTGGAGGCCACAGATGACCAGCATTTCGTACAGTTGCAGGAGGCATATGGTGAGCTTGTAATTGGTTGCTGCAGGGATCCCAGTTGTCTGAATCTAGCTTGTCAAGGCATATCTCTGTTGTTGTTGTTGTTGCTGCTGCTGTTGTTAATCATCATCATCATCATCATCACTGTGGTTAATATTAGTTTTCTATCCTGCCCTTCCTCTCAGAGCAGCCCAGAGCTAAAAACACAAAACAATATAACTAAAGGGAAAGCAACAGGTTATGCAAAACTTTCAAAAACAGTTAAAAACACCTGAAATCATTCAGAACATCTAAAGCACGTAAAACAGTCGTATATTCTTACAGCTGATAATTTCTAGATGATGGGGAGCAGCATCTTTCAGTCACTCAATGCAGGGGTATAACATTTTTAAATTCCTCCTGAAGGTGAGTAAAGAGGGGGCCACAGACACTTCATTGGGGAGGTTGCTCCTCAAAAGGGGAGCCACCACCGAGAAGTCCCAGTTGTGGGTCAGCACCCAGAGTCAATCTGCTAGTTGTAGGGCCTGAGATGGTTGATACTGGGGAAGGCACTCTTTTAAGTTCTTGGGTCCGCAAGTGATAACACCTTGAATTGAACCTGGTGGATCACTGGCTAGCAGTGCAGAGCTTTCAGGACTGGTAGCACGTGGGAGCTTGAGAGAAGATACTCAGACAAGTGTGCTGCATTCAAGCACAGTGGGTTAACTGTGCACTGTCCCCTCAAACACAGCTGAGCCTCCCCTCTCCCAGTCCCCAGATATGTGCATATTGGATCGCTTCCAGGTTGAAGGGTTCATAGAGGAAGCCTTGTCTGAGAACTCCCAAAATCCTGTTGCTGGGTTTATCTTTTAAAGCTATTGCTAGGCTCACCTCTGCCCCAGTCAACATAGCCAGTGGTCATGTGCAGTTCATAAGGCAGAAACAGTGACAAGCTTTAAAGTCCCATCTACTTAAGCAGGCATTCCCGGCTCATGAAATCCATCACATTCTGCTTTATTATTTATTGATATTTAACTGTATGTTTTATTGATGACTCCTCTGTTTATACTGATGTATTTTGTTGTTGTTGTTTGGTTTTAAATGTTGTATGTACACTTTTCTTTTTCAAATTATCTTACTGTGCTTTATGTAAACTGGTTAGGGATTTTGCATATGAAATGGTATATGAATATGATGATACTGATACTGAATGAGGAAGCCTGTCAAGGTGTCGGCCAAGATAGTTATATGGAGCCTCCATTTCCAGGACCACTATACCTCTGAATGTCAAAAACTGGGAGCATCATAGGGTAAGTCTGAAAGCTGCTCTGTGCTGAGTTCATCAAGTTACGTATTGTCTGTATACAGAATGGATGCAGCTCTCTAGGCTTCAGAGTTCAGGCAGGAAGTAGCCTTTTTTCTGAGCCCTTCAGCAATGGCTGAAGGGCTGCTGAGTCTGTGTCCTGCTTGTTTGATGCTTCCTGGAAGCATCTGCCAGCCATGGCTGGGAAAGAGACTGCTGGAGAAGATGGACTGTCGGTCTGATCCAGCAGGGGCTCTTCTCCTGTGACATCTGTCTCCCAAAATCCGTCTCGCAGTTCTTCATTGGTGTTGACCTTCTTGTGACATTAAAAGTGATGTCCTTCAGAGGCTCCCAGCTAATAGGCTCACTCAAGTCAAACTTGTTTAGACGCAGTCTTTTAAATAAAGAAATAAAGTCTGTAAGAAAGAAGAAGAAGAAACCAAATGCCAAGGAAGACACGCTGAGCCACAATTCTGCAACGAAACACTCAGATTACTGCGGCATTTTCAAGGAGAATCAAAGCATATGGTGGCATAATGGAGCATGAATTTACAGCAGCAAAGATGTACGCTACAGATTAAAGCTTCATCTGGGAGGACAGAACTGCTGTGCAGCAGAAAACTCCCGGCTCTTTGCTCCAGCCAGTACCAGACAGCAAAATGATGATTTTGGTAGAGCAAGGGCTCCCTCTGCTGGGAATAAGATTGTGCTCTTGTTTATCCACCCATCCCCAATCCTTTAAGAACACAAAAAGAGCCCTGAAGTTAGATCAGGCCAAAAAGGGCCCATCCAGTCCAGCATCCAGTTCTCACAGTGG
This sequence comes from Podarcis cretensis, assembly GCF_951804945.1. Taxonomy (NCBI): domain Eukaryota; kingdom Metazoa; phylum Chordata; class Lepidosauria; order Squamata; family Lacertidae; genus Podarcis; species Podarcis cretensis. The sequence goes on from NC_137177.1 coordinate 64,353,164, forward strand.
CCAACCAGATGCCTGTGGGAAACATGAAAGCAGGATCCAAGAACAAGAGCACTTGCCCCTCCTGTGGCTTCCAGCAACTAATATTCAGAAGCATTTACTGCCACCCTCATGGCTAATGACTACTGACCAGTAACCATCTCTTAACCTAACCTGACCATCTAATGCAACATCCAGGTCTGCAAGCAGGACCTGAGCACAACAGCCACTCTCCCCTCCAGGGGTTTCCACCAACTGGTGTTCAGATGCATGCTGACTCTGACAATAGAGGTTGTTGTTTAGTCGTGTCCGACTCTTCGTGACCCCATGGACCAGAGTACGCCAGGCACTCCTGTCTTCCACTGCCTCCCACAGCTTGGTCAAACTCATGCTGGTTGTTTCAAGAACACTGTCCAACCATCTCGTCCTCTGTCGTCCCCTTCTCCTTGTGCCCTCAATCTTCCCCAACATCAGGGTCTTTTCCAGGGAGTCTTCTCTTCTCATGAGGTGGCCAAAGTATTGGAGCCTCAGCTTCACAATCTGTCCTTCCAGTGAGCACTCAGGGCTGATTTCCTTCAGAATGGAGAGGTTTGATCTTCTTGCAGTCCATGGGACTCTCAAGAGTCTCCCCCAGCACCATAACTCAAAAGCATCAATTCTTTGGCAATCAGCCTTCTTTATGGTCCAGCTCTTACTTCTATACATCACTACTGGGAAAACCATAGCTTTAACTATACGGACCTTTGTCGGCAAGGTGATGTCTCTGCTTTTTAAGATGCTGCCTAGGTTTGTCATTGCTTTTCTCCCAAGAAGCAGGCGTCTTTTAGAACATAGCCATTGTGGATCATAGCCATAGAAAGCCTAATCCAGTGTTTCCCAAATGTGGGTCTTCCTCTGTCTTTGGACTACAGTTCCCATCATCCCTGACCACTAGTCCTGCTAGATAGGGATGATGGGAGTTGTAGTCCAAAAAAAAAACAGCCAGCAATCCAAGTATGGGGAAAAACCTGCATGAAGCTGCATTTGGCTGAAGGGAGCTCAACTAGTCCAGCATCCTTTCCTCATAGTGGCCAATCAGACACCCACTATGGAAAGCCCATAAGCAGGACCAGAGCGCAAGAGCACTCTTCCCCTCTTTCTGGATCCCCAAGAACTGACATTCAGAGGCAAAAGACAAAAGGCCTCCAACAAGAAATGGGCTTGTCCTATCAGTCTTAAGGGCTTAACTACACATGGGGTGTGTGCGCTTGCACAGCTCCAAAAAAAGAGGAAGTTCATCGTTAAAAAGGAGAGCTAATAATAGGTCACAAATTTGTATAAAACTTACATGTTTATACATTTTCTCTACGTCCCCCCACTGTTGCAACTCGAGCTCTCGGGATTTCCCTCCTTCCTTCACTGGAGGTTTTTAAGCAAGAGGTTGTATGCCCATCTGCCAGGGATTATTGAGCGGGTGGTTCTTGCAGGGGGTTAGACTAAATGACCCTTAGGGGTCCCATCTAACTCTTCGATTCTATTATTTTACGACATGTATATGTCAGTTTGCATTTCTTTGTACAGAAAGTATTGATCTGATGTGTAGGGGTCTTTCCTATTCTAATTAATTCAAGAGGGTTCTGGAAGTTTCTCTGTGTAAAATAAACAAGCAGAGGGTTCATGATGTTTGGGTTATACCTTCAAAGAAGCTGAGTACAGCTGGCTTAAACTGGTTCTCTTATCTCTTTTTGTCAAGGTCACGCTGACTATAATAATAGGCCAGGAGTAGCCTCGGTTTCACTTTTCTCTTTCTTTCTTTCCTTCTGGTGTGGTGTTCTATACATAGTATGCTTAGTTGTTAAGGTTTAGACTTATAATAAGTTACTGTAAGTTAAAGTCAAGTCTGCTGCACCTGGATTTCTTATGGACAGTGCCAATCCTGAATGTACTGTATTGGATTTATGACCATTCTTCTCCTTCTTTGGGGATCACTCGCAAGCCTTCAGTAGCAGTAAAGCTCTGCTGGATTAAATATTAATTGCCTATGGTCTGTTTTTGGGGGGATCCTGCAACGTGTTTAAGTTTTTACTCTGCTAACTATACGTCGGAGTTCTGCTCTGGATCAATATTGAGCAGAATTTCACGACATTATTGGCAGAGCTAGATCTTATTGGACTCAGTGGGCGCTAACAGTAACTTCTGAGTAGGCTCTGTAAGCAAGCAGGTTTACACCAACTTTCTCTCTCACTCTCTCTCTTAAGCTCAGCTGGTAGAGCGCGAGACCCTTACTCTCAGGGTCGTGGGCGAAAGATTCCTTGCGAAAACCCTTGCGGTCTGATTCTATTGATGGCTCTTGCTTTGGTCTGTTCGGCGCTCGGCTTCCTCTGCCTGTGCTAGAATTCCTCCTCTCGGTGCGTGATTGCGTTGGCCTCGCCTGCTCTTGCGCCGGCGCACTGAGGCGAACGGGAGAGCTTGAAGAGAGAAGCGGCCCCGCCCACGTCGCGCGTCACCGACGTCTCGTCGTCTCTAGCCATGGCGGACGAGGAGCTGGAGGCGCTGCGCAAGCAGAGGATGGCCGAGCTGCAAGCCAAGCACGGGGTGAGCGGAGCGGAGGGCGCCGGGCCTGCACCGTCCCCTCACACGCGGGCGGGCGTCGCCTTCGGCGCTTCGCCCAGTCTCCTGGCCCACAGGCGAGGCCCCTCTGACTGGCCGGCCAGGGGAAGGGCGGGCCTGGGCCTTCGGTTTTAATTGCATGGCGCTAGTCCTCACTGCGGGCTCAGGGCCGCCTCAGGCGTGGGAGGCAAGGCGGGAGGGGCGCAGAGACCACCCTGGGAGAAGTCAGAGGAAGAGACCCGTGTTTTGTGTATTATGCACGTCTGTATATACACACACACGTGAGTTGGGATTATTTCCAATGCTACATATCTACTCACTCAGGAAACCCATTGAGTACGATCACGAAAGTGTATATACAGGGGTGGCAGCACATCTCTTATTTTCAGGGTTTCCGATTCTTTGTTTCAGGGGGAAAAAACCGCAAAGCAGCTTACATCCAATATTAGCACAAACATCTCTCTTTTAAAAAAAAAATGAATGAAGTTAACCAGTTGAAAGAGAGAAAACAAGGACTGATGGTGCTGTCTGTTTTGGGTTTTTTGGGTTTACCCTATGTGGGCTTTTGTGCATGATTGTTGTCAACCATAAGTCCCCCCGCCCAACATCTTTATCCGTGTAACCACCATGGGAGAGGTAGGTTAGGCCCAAGGTGGCCCAGCTAGTGTCATAGCTGAGTGGGGATTTGAACCCGTGTCTCCATGGCTGTATTCTGACATTGGCTATGCCACACTGGCTCTGAGTGAGAGGGAGCAGGGGTTCTATGATTCGGCCACTGCCTGGAAATAGGGCTCAGCGATTGTCAGTCCCAGCATCAAATGCAGCTCTTGGAAGGTTCTTAAATGACTTTGCTCCACTGCCCCACACCCAGTTGCCAACCTGGAGAAGGGGCTTGTGTCAAAAGCACTTGTCAGTCACCCACTAAGGTGGGCCTGTCAAATCTAGCCATTGACTAGGAATCTAGAGCCAGCATTTGCAAAAACATTACTGGTACACATCTTTTTTGCCAGCTCAGCTGTTCTTATATGCCCATTTGTGGCATCAAAGGGAGAAAAAGAAACTTCTGTGAAGTTTTCTTGCCTGGTGACCTACAGGCAATTCTTACCACAGTTTGCAGGCATGTATTAAGTAACTTGTCCATCTGTGGGGCTGAAGTATAGCTACTTTCCCATCTTGATTGGTAGATTCTATATTACCTGAAGATTACGTACTTCAGCACCCTCAAAAGTTGACTCTCATCATTTAGGATCTAGTGCCTGGGAGCAGTAATAGCTGTGCATTTATGAGTTTTTCTGTATGAGAACAGTCCTGGCCATATATGTGTACTTTAGCATTTGTTTGTTTGTACTTCTTCAGTAGTGCTATGCTTTACTACTAAACTGGTTCTTATTTCTAACATTTCAGGATCCTTCCAGTGACATCGCACAGCAAGAAGCAAAACAGAGGTAACAGAGGGGATGAAAACAAAGCCACCTTTTCAGTAGACTGATACCCCTTTATTACGTCGTGCACAGTAGCGGGGAGAAGGCACCCCTTCACATCTTAGGGGGTTTTTTTGCTAGTATGATTGTATCCTGTAATCAGTATTACCACATGACTGGAAGCATGTTGTGAGATACATCTACTGGGAGTTATCAAGATTCATGTCTCTGCAGGTGTGATGGTGGGATAAAATTAACTTTTAATATAATAATAAAAATTATAGGAAAAATGAAGGTGAAACAAATAAACAGCAGCAGAGGTATGGGCTGCCATGTTTGTATTTATTACTAAATTAAGTGTGATTTAGAGGCAGAAACAGAAGAGACACAGAACATTGGGACCAGTAGAGTTTCCCCCCTTTTTGTCATTCTCCTTAAATAAGGTTGCTATCCTTTTTGTCTTTATTAGAGCTTTACAATGCACATACTCTTCTAAATGGGTGTGTAATCTTCCTGCATCAAGAGCCCACTGTTAAACGAGTGAGAGTTTAACCTTTGTAGGGGTTTGGTACTGAGCCATGAATAGCTTGTGATCTGCCTCTGAACTGAATGTGTTTCAAGTTTCCATAGTTGGATTCTCTTTCCCAGATAATAATAAATGAATTTGTGCTCAAATTCCACAGTAAATTCCATAAGGATAGTAGTTTAAATGATTTAAATATAATTGAGTACTAGCAATGTCTAAATATGAAATTTCCGGTTGTACAAAATGGTCAGTGTGTTTTACTTTCTTGCAATGCACTGCACATCTTCTGAAGCTATAATTTATCTGCATAATTTTTCTATTACAGGGAATCAGAAATGAGGAATAACATTTTGGCTCAGCTTTTGGATCAGGCAGCTCGTGCCAGATGTAAGCATCCATGATGCTGACCAACTTCTAATACCTTTCTTTGAGTCCATCTTACTTAGATTGCACATACTTAACTTTACTAAAGGAAAATAATAGTGTTTTGGGTCCAGTTCTAGGCACACTTATGTGGGAAGTAGGTTTCAATTCTCACTACATTTGCTTTTTCTGTTCTAAGGAGGATGCAGAGGAGACGCCACTGGATACTACTTTCTGAACTTATTGTTGATATATAGTTAATTATTCTAGAATGGTCATTAGTGAGGACTGCTGTTAAAAGCTGCTTCTGCTTAATAGTGTAGTGGTATTCCTAAATGTATTGGTGGGTGCTAAGCTAGGACTCTGGACTGGAGTTGACCTCAAGAGGATGGTTGACTTTTCCCCTTTGCACATATCTGCAGCTCTTGTCAGTTGCTCCTGGACCCTGAAGCACTGCAATCTGAAGGCATTACTCTGGACTCCCCCCCCCCCCCCGGTCTAAAAGTTGAGTGGAATGGAACAATCAGAAAGCAGGAGGGAAATGTAAAGATCCTAATAAGCCATGTTTGAACAAAGCAGTATACCGAGTTCCTTAAAATACAGTTTTCCTTTTTCATAAGACCAGGCATAGATCAGTAATCCATCAGTAACAGTTCAAGGCCTTTTGCAGTACTGTGAATAATAAGTCTTGCCTGACTTTAGTAATCTGGTGGTGTTTTAAAAAAATTGCAAAATGTATGTTTTCCTTTTTCAGTAAGTAATTTAGCGCTTGTGAAACCAGAAAAGGCAAAAGCAGTGGAGAATTACCTCATACAGATGGGCAGGTTTGGACAGTTAGGTGGGAAGGTAAGTAGAATCTCTGTCATGACTTCTTGATGAATCAAATATAGGAAATAACTTTCATGAAATACAAATTTATAAATAAATGTTCAAAGGCAGGCAGGCTTTGTGCATCCCACAAAGCTGTGGTTTCGATTTAACCAGTTTATTGAACAAACCATGAATCGCCTCACAGACTAGCAAACAAGCTGCCGCTTGTTTCTCTGACATTTGGCTTGTTTTCCACCTGTTCCTGCTTTGTGTCTTTGTTGCCCGACAAAATGATGGTCAAGCAAGGGTTTGGATATCATGCTAAACCACAGTGATAACAAGCCGTGGTTAGGACGGCTACAAACAACCATGGCTTCACCTTGTGGTTTGTTAGTAGAAAGCAAACACGGGTTATTCTGCTGGACTGAGTTTGCTGTTGCCTGAAAACAGAATGCCAAATTAGATGGATCTCGTGTCTCACTTGGCAAAATAATTCTTACACATCCTGCAAAACATTGATTTATAAGCTTTGAAAAGTTGTACTATTATAGCATAATTCTCTAGCCTATTCACACTTGTTTCCAAATCGCTTTTTTTAGTCTTATATAAAAAGTCGATGAATCGTTTTATGTGACATGAGGGATAGCTGATTACCTGTTAATGATGCTGTGGTGGTGGTCTTTGCTGTTTGGTTTTGTCCTTCCACTGTCATGATGCTCTGGATGAAAGTGTTACCTGTGTGTAGTGTTTAAGTTGCTTGTAATAGGGTGTGTCCTTCTGCCCCCAGATGGAGGCGAGGAGGAAATGTGCCATTCCCACCAAATGAGTATCTGCTACATGAGATTGTTTTTTTACTTCCTAGGTAACTGAACAAGGGTTGATAGAAATACTTGAAAAAGTGAGTCAGCAAACTGACAAGAAAACAACAGTAAAGGTAGGGCATCTTAAAAACTGGAGCCTGTTCGCCAATGGTAGAGTGGTCGCAGGATCACAGCATAGCCAGTATTTTTTGTTAAAGGTTTACTACATCTGCATGCTTCTTCCTGTATGAAGCTGACAGCTTATACAGAGCAGAAAATCTGTATATGGCTACTGCTTACAGTTTTGTGAGGTGGGTGTGGCCAGAATTGCAGCCTTGAACTCTTGGGAAGAGTAGGCAGGTGACTTCATCTCCGAGCTTAGTGCTGTAGTGCTTTGCTCTAAGATGAGAGACAAAATATCCTCCAGTTTGTTCTTTTCAGAGCGCTTTAATCAGTCCAGGAGATAAAGCTGCCGGGGCCACTTCCTGCAGCTTGGTGGGAGGATGTAGCCTACAAGCTGGCCCCTATTATCCCTTGATATAAAGACTATACTATTGTAATAGATTTGCTTCAATGTATCTTGAAAATACATATAGCAATACAGCAAGGCAATGAACAAATAGCTGGGTATTGACTTTTAGGCTGGGCAGGTGCGAGATATGCAGCTGGCAAAAAACCTGGGAGCTTCCTTGCTTCTCTGCTTGCTCTTGTTCTCATAACACAAACAGGGAATTCTTGATTATTAAACTTGGCATCAAAGTTATTTTCACCTACACTGTGTTTTCTCCCCTAGTTCAACAGAAGGAAAGTTTTGGATTCTGATGAGGAAGATTAATTGGTGAAAGGCAAATCATCTGGCGTATGTCAAGGAAAGTGTGCTGTGCCTGGCAGAAGCATAGATGAAAAGTTTACACTTTTTTTTCCCTGTACACATTTTTTTATATATAAAGGGATGATCTTGTGTTCTGTATAATAAAATTAAGTGAAATGGTTTTCTTAGACCGCTTTTATAGCAGAGGCCTGAGAAGTTGTGGTTCACTCCCTATCACTTGGACTTCATTTTTCCTTTGGACACTGCTATGCCACTGGCACCTGTGGGCAGCATGCTCGTCGTACTTCAGTGGCAACAGGATGCCTCGTAACCCAGCAGGGAATGAGAAAAGCTGCGTTGCAAGCAGCCTGCTGGTTTTGTCAAAGTTAGTAGAGTTGCATGTGCAGGAAACAAGATTTTGATTTGAATATGTAAGATTGGAGGCTGCTGTATAAACATGACATTCATGATCCTTTAACCACGGTTGAAGGATTTGGAGCAGCCATGGAGTTTTCCCATCCATGTGCAAGCTCTCCCTCCCCTTTCTCCCGAGGATGGTAACTAGAATTTGCTGTTAGATTTTTTAAAGCCGTTTCAGCATCCTAGTGGACAGCAAATCCCAGTTAGCGTGGTTGGTTTTGAAGCATTGGTCTTCAGTTGGCATGTTGGGGCCTGATCTAAGGTAGATTGCAACAGGAGCACCACCACTCTACAGATAGGTTAGAAAATTAAGAAACTGGTCCCCAAATGCATGTGTTGGTCCCCAAATGTTGAAAACTACTGGTTTAAATGTTAAAGGATCATGATGTAATGTGTGAGTTACATGTCATGTCCGCTTGGGTACTGGAACACTTGCAGTATCACTGAACCAAAGCCAGAGGGGTTGGTTGATCAGAATATGGTTCCATGATACAGTATCTTGCTGGATGATCTGTTGCATTGAAAATTAGATAAATCTTGGTTGGCACGCTATGAAGCTTGAAATAACGTGTGCTTGGGAAATATTTCTCTCAAGAGATGTCTTTCCCCACCCCCTGCCATACATTTGCTAATAGCATGAGTGATTGAGAGTGATGCAACCAAAGTCAGGATCTTTAAACATTTCATTTCAACAGAAGACTTAAGCATGTGCTTAAATCTTTCGTATTAAAATTATTTAAAGGTTTAACAGCAGCTGGATTCTCTTAAATATCGTTCCAACACAGAACTGTGTAGACCAGGTGGTGAACCTTTGGCTCACCAGATGTCGCCAAACTGCAATTCCTGTCATCTCGCAGGCTAAAGGTTGGTAGCAGACAAAACATATTTGTTCATATCCAAACTGCCTCCTTTTCTCAGACAGCTATTGAAACAGCTGGCTAATTCCCCTGGCCATCATGGTGCCATTGTGACTTCAGGTTGTGCCTTTTTGTTGAATGCAAAATGAAATGGTTTTTGTATGTCTACTGTACCAACATCCCATGTAAGGCAGACTGTAAAAGGAGGAGGGGTTTGACCCTCTTCTTCACTGTGGAAGTGGAACATATAGAATAAGAGCTTTGAAACATATTAAAATCTTTCCATAAAGAAACCTGAGTTGTAGAGAGCAATTATTTGTCCATTGTAATTGTATTAAAGACACTATAATTAGTGCACATTGACACTGGTGCACTAATTGTTTACAGCTGTGGCCAAATGCCTCTTTCTTTGGGCTAAAGCAGGGAAGACACCATTCCCCGTGTCTCTGGGTGCTGTAAAGCATTAGGCACTGATTTTTGAAAAAACCAATGCATGTTGCTCCCTGCCCCCTCTACAATGCTCATATCAAACTTGATAATTTTTCACAATTGCATACAAGGGAACTTGTTTACACTGGAGGCTTAGGATGACCCAGAATGCATTGCTTTTCTCCTGCTTCCAGACTCCACAGAAGCACCCATACCTTCATGCAACTAGATCTTTGTTGCTAAAACTGGAACATGAGCAACAGGCTATAAAGTTTTCAGAAAATGCTTTATGGCAGCAGCTCCCATCAACCAGCAAGCTGCAATTCATGACTTACCATAAATAAAGAGTCCCACATTAAGAGCATAGATTAGTTAATTTTACTATTTCTTTCTCTCTCCCATCATTTGGCACAAGTCAAAGGCATGTAAGAAAACTAGGTGAACTCAATTACTTAGTAGAAAAATATACTTTTCCTTGTCCTTCAGGAGCCCACTAGCATTCTACCTTTTTATATACCTTGCACTAACATTCTGAACAGAGAAATATTAAACAATAAAAACCCAATGTATTGTTTACAAATATTACATAAAAACAGAATTGGAATTGACAAAAGTTATTGTGCTGTTCAAGTGATAATTCAACCCCTCTTAAAAATAAAAATATAGAATGGAATGTTTACCAAAATGACGCTCCATTACTAAAAGTGCCCCCATCTATCAATCTGGAAGTGTCTTTTCAAGTAAGGTCAACTAAGCAGCTCTTCCAAGACCCGGTGGATACAGATGTACTCTCTAGCTACACTCATTGCATTTAGTGGAATCGTATTATTGTGCCATGCATATTTGCTATTTTAAATTAAATAGGGTAAGGTTGTAGTCTCAATACAAGTATTTGAGAATATGTTCACTAATGTGGGCTGCTACATAAAATAAAATGATTCAAAATCTCAACTCTGCTAGTCCTGCTCTCCATAAGAAGATGTACCCTTTGTTTATAAAACAGTGACTATAACCTCCCTCACTTCCAACTACCCATATATGGCCCATGTTTCAATAAAATAAATGAGAACCAAAGGATCTGTGCAATCTTGCCCTTTGTGTCAAACTATGCTGCCGGTGTGTGTAATTCCTTTCAACAACTGGTGTTAAACTAGTAGTGCAAAAATGGAAAGAAACTGCTGTCTTTTCAAACTATAATTATGTAGGCCTTGGAAGTCCCATAGGTATTCTGTTCCAAACTTACACCCATTACAGTTATATCTGATTTCAAGACTTCAAGTACAGACTAATGTGTCTCATAGTTTTTGATATCTCCATATACATCTCAGTTTTGTGTCTGTTTAAAATGGATCACACCTGTTGGGTTTTGTGGATCCAACTGCAAATAAACAGCCCTTCTGTCTCCAACTGCAAACTGTGTTGGTTGAGGGAGGAGAGGTTCCTCTTCCTGCCAGTCTTCACATTGCAGTTTTGAATCCCTTGATCCTAAGGATTCTTTGATTCTTGAAGGGAGTGGAACTGACGCCAATTGGTGTTGCTGCTGCTGCTGCTGCTGCTGTTTTTTGTTACAAACTTGCTTCTTTGCCAGTGTTTTCGAAAGCATCAATCATCAGAGCAGCCTTCCAGTGAAGAAACAGGGGCATCTCTGGATAAATTGTGGATGTCATCTGCATCTGAAAGGGCCACATTAACCGTGTGTCTCCGATGCATTAGTTTACTTCTAAGAGGCGCTGCTGCCACATCAGACTCGACTTCATCCAGTGTGGGCTCCCCTCTGCTGCTGGAGTCAAGGATCTGCACCCTGCTTTGTTTTAAAGGATCCACGGGCTTTAGCTTGCTCTTATCAAAGCTCTTAATAGCTAACTTGAGAATCAAAACAAAAAAGAGCACGTTAAGATGTTTTATTTTTATCTGGCTGATAAATCTAAAGCAAATACCATTAAAAGTTTCTCCTACTAATCAGCTGCTACCCTCCTGTAACTTCAGCCCAGTGGGTCAAGTCTGGCTTTCTGGGGCAGCAAAAAAACAACTCTTTGCCTTCCTCTTTGTGAAAGCCTTTAAAGAGTGCGATCCTGCCTACCCCCCCTACCCCCACCTCCAATATCTTTAACCAATATCTTACCCCCCCCCCCCCCATCCCTGACCATCCTGATTGTCTTTTTCTGAACCAATTCATCTACTGGACCTCTCCACTAGATAAAATATAGGGGAGAAGGAATGAATCATTCAAGTAAGAGGCACTCCATGTTGAGGAAAGGGCTATGGCTGGCACACCTTAATTATGTCCTGCCCTTCCTCCCAAGGAGGTCACAGTGGGAGACATCGGGATTCTCCCATTTTTATCTTCATAACATGCCAGGTGAGTGTGTGTGACTGTTGAGTAAGCTTACAACCAACTCCGTAGCAAGTTGGCGTCTGAAATCAGGTCTCCCCAGCCATAGACTCTTGTCTATTATGATGCATATCCAGCACATTTGTAGAACTAACACCCCAAGAATCTCAGCCACCACTTATTTTAGTTTGCAATTTTTTGTAAACCGCTTTGAGGGGCTTTTTCTACAACCAAGCCCTTCATTTCAAACCCGTCTTCCTACCTGATGCAGTAATTCATCATTAAAGTTAGGGACGCTTTTATCTCTCGTTATAGTTTTCCGCAAGTCTTTTGACCTAAAGACACAAACAAACAAGGCTAAAAGAAACTTGGTTACATTTCGGTACAAGTCACTCAGTACAGCAGTGTATATCTGCCAGCCACCAGGTGGCGGTATTTCAGTAACAAAACCTGCTCCGTTGCCTTTGCTGAAAATTCTTAATATTTGACCTTCCTGGGGTATAAATGTCATGAGTTGTCCTTTGGAGTCTAAGCGTACAAAGATCAGAAGACAAGTCATTTAAATTTACCCTTAGGAGCATCAGCTACTTTTCCAACGGTCTAAATTAGGGACAGCCAGCTTGCGTATTGGATTCTTTATTCCCCAGCCACTAATTGAGGCGTCACAGAGTGTTGCACAACCTGACCTCTTTGCAGGTGCTCAGGCTCTTTAAACGAAGTCAGTGCAGCCTAAGCAGTGGAGGTGTCACTGTGACACTGTGACACTTGGACATGGCTGGGACATCGTGAGTTGGATTGAAAAGTGCCCTTCCATTTGGGGTTCGAACTGATGTGGAGGGAGGCAAATTTTGGCAGTTTCCCTACATGCTCCATCTCTTCAGAGGGATGGTGAACTTTTCTAAATAGAAATGGAGTGGCAGAGAGAAATCAGCAAAAATCACTCTTTGATCCATTTACAGGGGCCTCCACAGGATCAAAGCTCCCCGTGTTCACAGAATGTCAACTTCCCGTGGGGCACCTTTGGATGTGACCCTATTTATTGAAAAACATTTCTGTCTCCCTTTCTGTATTTTAGGATTCACTAACCAGGTGGCATATGCAAAGGCTGGAACCAAAAGAGAGGCACAAGGGCTTTTCAGCCATCCTCTCTGCTGCAGCTCCCTGTGCCGTCTCTGAAAGTTGCCTCAAGTAGTAGAGACCTGACCGAGCTGCATTCTGTTAAGTGCCAAATGGTGTGTCAGAAGGGGAAACTATGATTGCCAGCATTGGAATAAGCCAATGTAATTGAACCAACTTCAAACCCTGGTTTGTTCTGATGCTAGTAATAATAATATAATAATTTCTTATTTATACCCTGCCCATCTGGCTGGGTTTCCCCAGCCACTCTAGGCGGCTTCCAACAAAACACTAAAATACAATAACCTATTAAACATTAAAAGCTTCCCTAAACAGGGCTGCCTTCAGATGTCTTCTAAAAGTTTGGTAATTTTTCTTTCGACATCTGGTGAGAGGGCATTCCACAGGGCAGTAACCATAGTAACCATAGTTTTTTTCAGTTTGGACAAAAGATGAAACCATAGTTAATTGAAGACCTCCTGGTGTGTTGGCTCATACTATGGAAGGGCTAAACAAAAGGGCAAAAAGCTTGTCCCAGCTCCTGCTCAAATGAAGACCTCAAACTCAGGTTACGGTTTGTATCAAAATATGGAATGTTTAGATCGGCACGACATAGGCAAGCCCTGTTCAAATGCACAGCAGGTGCTACATATGTCTGCACAAGCAAAGGCATTTATCCACCAATGACACTCCCCCTGCAACCCCTTTATAAAGGAAAGCAGGGAAAGTGGTGGGCACAGTAAGCCCAGTGAGCTTCATGGCTGTCGAGTGGGGATTTGAACCCTGGTCTCCCAGGTCCTAGTTTGACACTAACTACCACACCAGATTGACTTGGAAGACATCCTGCAGCTCCAGCCCAATTGAAGACTGCATGCAGTGTTATCTGATGCTTTGGCAGTACCGGCAGGCAGCACTCGGAAGGCAGTTTTTGAAGCTTACTTGTTAAAGCGGTTGATTGACTGGACCAGCTGAAGGCGCCGGGCGACGAGATCGTCTGCTATCTCGGGAGATTTAAAACTGACTGCAGGTTTAAGTAACGAAAACCATTAAATTGGCATACTTCTTTAGCAATCAGTCCACACAATCCTGAATTAAGAATGAATTAAGAATTAAGAATGAATGAAAGCCACCTTCAGCTAACTTTTAAAAGCCACCGAAGCTGTAGAGATGCCTGAGCAGCTTGGCATCATTGCTACAGCGGGTCGAGAATCCTAAGATCCGGTCTGTGGCTGAACTCAGGCATCAGGAAGAATGAGGCGGGAACTGAATCAGAAGAATGGACTGCACCACTTCAGGTGTTGGGAGGGGAGATCAAACCTTCCTCCCTTATATGCAGGGAAGTTTGAATACGTGTTTAATAAAGGCATTCTCACCTGCACGTCCATTCTGCCAATGCAGGTGATTTGACCGCCTCATTCTGCTGCCTGCAGAACATGAAAATCGCCCAAAACCCAGAAAGTGGTTTTGTTCAACATGGCACCCTGTCTAGCATATGCTGTACTCTATACATTCACATGGCCATCTGCAAAACATACAGGCTGAGCAGAGGGCCATGAAGCAACCTATGTGGCCCCCGCATCACCACCCAGCCCACTCCCAAGCCTTTCAAAAATCCCTCCTTATGGCAAGGTCTCCTAGAATAAACTTCATGAGGATCAGCTCCTTAGTGCTGGCAGCAGAAAACGGCAGGTGCAAAAATATCCCTGTGGGGATTGAATTACATTAGCAAGAATACTGGGCTGTTGTCAATCATTCCCACTTAGGGCAGGAAACAATCATCTTGGAGTAAACTGGGTGGGGCTATAAAAGGAAAGACAGAGCCTTGCCCATCCCAGGTAACAACACCGGATCTGGGCTGGCTCCTGTTCTTTTTTAAAAAGAAAGCTTAGAATTATTTAAGCTGCCAGTGACATCTCTGCTTACACAACGGGAAAACAAAGGTATTTAGCTCTCCTAGGACTGATCTGACCCCAGGTGTTGGCACAAAGTGCATTAGGTAACATCTACCTCCATTAGGCAGGGATCAGGCACCTGCTTTACATCTCCAATAAGAAGGGTCAGGTGACAGGAAAGCTCTCCGGTTGAGACCCTAGGGCAGTGATGACCAAACTTGGCCCTCCAGCTGTTTTGGGACTACAGTTCCCATCATCCCCGACCACTGATCCTGTTAGATAGGGATGATGGGAGTTGTAGTCCAAAAACAGTTGGAAGGCCAAGTTTGGCCATCACTGGCCTAGGGAGCTGCTGGCAGCCTCAGTAGACAATGGGAAAATAGCTAGACCTGGCACATTCTTAGGTTCTTGCCAAAAAAAACTGAGCAGAGTAGCCACAGCAGCCCTTTTGCCAGCACTGGCATGTAGAGTACATGCTTTGCATTAGAAGGTCCCAGATTCAATCCTAGTGTATTCAGTTACAAGGATCTGAAGTAGTGGGTGATGTCTTTTTCTACCTGAGACCCTGGAGCTAAATGGACCAATGGTCTGACTTGGTATAGGGAAGCTTCCTACGTTCTGTTTTTTAATTTTGTGAACATTAAGTCCCAAGTTCGGCTGCGGTCTTTGCATTACCAAAGCTAAGGAGTTTGCCTGTATGTGCTAAGCCTACTGCAATGCAATGCAAAAAAAAAAAAAAAAAGCCACAGAGCTAGTCCACAGGACATGGGATGGTTTTTCTAGCTACCTGGCAAGTTGCAAACATCTTTGCAGGCTTATCAATGTTGCCATTTGAAGAAAGAAAAACAAGAAACAAGCCTTTCAAGCTGCTCTCTCCACACCAGCTAGTGGAACAGAGGTTTGCCCCCCATCATCACAGCTCCCTTTTTAAACCTGATTTTGGAAAAAGCTCTTCAGAAAAGAATACATATATCAAGGCAAGCAGAGAAGGCAGAGACCCTTTTCATCTGGCACAGCAGCAAATGAGCTTCCCTGCCCTGCTCAGCCCACCAGCCCTCCGCCTGCTTAGTAAGGTCAGTCCCCAGTGTGATTCATTTCTGCTAGTCAAAATGCCACACTCACTTTTTTTCCTGCTCTTCCCAGTCACGTGAGATCTGCAGTCAGTCTTTCTTCCCTCTTCTGAGGTTCCTACGGCCCTCAGCAGCTCAAGGATACCTGATTTCTTTAAATTAGGTGGGACAAAAAGAGGAGGTAGTTTCTCATTTTAAAAATACTTTATTTTATTTTATTTTATTTTATTTTATTTTATTTTATTTTATTTTATTTTATTTTATTTTATTTTATTTTATTTTATTTTATTTTATTTTATTTTATTTTATTTTATTTTATTGCTGTATATTATATGAAGCTGCCCAACAGCACTTACAGCAAAAAAAATGATAAAATACAATTAACATATAACAAAATATGCATAAGAACTTCCAGCACAATGAATGAAAATGCCACTCTTACAGTGTTCAGAACACAGTAAAAACAGGTTTTTAAAGGGCTGGAGTATATAATAAAGAAGCAGGTACATTTTTAGAGCATCATGACCGTTCTAGATTCTTGGAATATTTTAGCACAGTCAAACAAAGGATGGACGATGGACAATATCTGACCAATCATTGGTCAGCAAGCTAGTCCTACCAATTACCACACTCCTACTTTTGTTGTCTATGTCAGGGCGTCCCAAACTCCCCACCCGCCCCCACCCATGGTGCACTTGAAAAATGTTGAGGGTCTTGCCAGACCTCTTCATGATTTTTTTTTCCCGTTGTAGCAATTGGAATGCACTGTGCTAGATGCTGTATGTTTTTTCAATTGTGTTTTTACTGCTTTTGTTACTCTTACATTTTCTTGTATTGCAATTTGGATTCCATAGAACTCAAAGGGCACGTGTCCTTCACAGACACTCCCAAATCCACCTGACTGAAGCTGTGGTCCACGGACCACCGTCTGGGAGCCCCTGATCTATGTCGCTTGAGAATTATAGCTTCAGGCCGAAGCTGGAGCCAATCACACCCCCCCCCCCCCGTTGATATCTCTGGCTGATCAGTCCATGAATAACTGCCAGGGGGAGGCTGGTAGGCTTACTGTACTTGTGGGCAAGCAAGTTCCTCCTGTGGAGAAATGGGCCACTTACAGGCTCAGCGTAGTCACGGGGCGTGCACTGTCTGTTGTTCCGAGCATGTGCTGATGCGCCGTGCTGCAGCAAGAGCCGGACCAAAGGCTCGTAGCTCCCGATCACAGCTTTATGGAGAGGTGTGTTGCCTTGGTTGTTGGACAGGTTAACTGAGGCCCCATTCTGAAGGGAAAGAAAGGATGGCAAAGGACATTCAAGCGATGATACTGAAAGGAGGTCACACGGAAACGGCAAGTTCTCATACTTCTTTCAGTATCTCAAAATGGTACCGATGAGGAAGTTGCATCAACTTTTACTATGTTATCTGTTGGGGGGTCTGTGGCAGAGGATCTTTCCTGTCTCCCATCTGATCCTCTTAAACTTTAGATGGCAGGGATTGAACCTGCATGAAACGTATCTGCTCTGTCAGTACAAGACGGTCCCCCTCTCAAATTCTTCCTTTGTTTTATTTACATCCCACTTTTCATCCAAGAAGCTGAAGGTGACATACATCTCCCTCCCGCCCCCATTTTATCCTCACATCAACCCTGTGAGGTTGGCTCAGAGTAAGGTCCACCCGTGAGCTTCATGGGTTAAATGTGATATTTGAATCTGGGTCTCAAGTCAGTCCACAATGGCTCTTCCAATATGGAAATATGCGTTTTAATGTAACAAATTGGCAAGGACAGATCTACTCTCTCATTTCATGCTATCAACAGAAAGGCAATGATTAAGCAATCCATTCATCCCACTGTGCTTTCCATTGAAAAGTAGCAGCCTGGTTCAGACAAAATGGGAAACCACTGAGTTTACCATTATGTCAATGAACCTGCAGGAGCCGTGAACTTGCCTTCTTCCTTTTCTTCCTCTTTGCTGCCACAAGGAGGAGACCGGCAGCTTTCACTTCCGCTTTTAAATAAACCACAGTTCTGAACTGTGGCTTGTTTCAAACTGGAGGCCAACACTTCATTGTAGCTGCAATTAAAGGGGGGCAGAGTTCTTCACACAACAGGAAACCACGGTTTCCCATTATGCCTGAACCAGACCAGCGAGCTGAATCTAAAGATGCCCTTCCAGATACAGAAGAAATGTGAAACTACATCCAAATGTGCTATTGCACAACAGGATGCCTGGGGAGTGCTACGTAATCCAGCTGCTTCTGCACTAAGTGCACCCATGCACAGCTCTTGCAGAAGCATTTGCATAGCTGCACAATAATATATTTTCCTTCCGCTCTGAATCCCAGCCCACTATGCTCACATGATAAGGTGAGTACATCTGCAGTAGCTGATCAGTAACTGACAAAGGGCAAGTTTATACAAATGAATGCCAGCATGAGGCTTAGATTTCCCCCATAGTTCTCTTATGGAAGGGATGGAGAAGCTGTGGTCCTCCAGGCATGTGAGCTCCCTTTTCCATCAACCCTAGTCAGCCTGGTCACTCAATGATGATGGGGAGGGACGGAGCTTCCCCAATCATACTTTAGGGCAGTGGTTTTCAACCAGTGTGCCATGGGCAACACTGGAGTCTTTCCTTCCCTCCCTCCTCTGATGCCCTCTTGTGTCTCTGCTTCCCAAAGGCTTGCACAGATGTTTGTTGCAGCAGCTCTGGCTACAAGCTCGGCAGGTGAATGGTGCCTCTGGGGCTGACCAGGGGGTGCTTTCCAGGCCCCTGTGGGGCAGTGTGAAGAGGCACTTCTCTTTGGCGGGGGGGGGGGCAGCTCAGAGACCAGGAGTGGCAGCTGCAGCCACCCAGAGGACTCCCAAGGAGAGGGGAGGAAGCTGAGGGAAGGTGTTTGAAAAAGGGTGAGAGGCTGCCAGCTCTGCAGGCAAAAGGTGATATAACCGGGCTCCTGAGCCCTACAGGGGTGCTATAGAAAGACGTTAGTTGGTCAAGGGAGCCATGGATGCAAAAAGGTTGAAAACCTCTGCTTTAGGGCAACCTATCCTTTAAAATGTACTCTCAAAATGCTGAAATTAAGAGCAGAGTATGATGAAAAGTCCTCTGCTGTTCGGAATCTTGCCAGATCTGCCACCTCATGATGACTGAATATGAAAAATAAATACCACAGTCGAAAGAAAGAAAGGAAAATGTGAAAATACCCAAAGATCCCTTACCTCTAACAAACAGGCTGCTATCTCTAGATAGCCATTCAAGCAGGCATAAATTAAAGGAGTGTTTCCATAAATGTCCTTTTTATTTTGTTTAGCTTTATACTCTATCAGGCACTTTACCACCTATGGAAAAAAGGAAAGAAGTGTTACCATGGCAGCTTTGAACAGTTTCAACACACGCAAAAACCAGAAGTAAAAGGGTTCAAGTCCCCTGCATTTTCTCAATCTTTCTTTCTATAGACGAAACCAACTCACATTAATGCTTTGTAAAGCACAGGCGCAAGCAAGATTATTATCGGCATAGTGAGTGCAGTTGCTCATCTTGTGCCTGGCCCCATCCATACACTCAAAGGGAGCTATCATGGACTTGGGCAAATCCCAAGGTGTGCAAAAGTGGAAACAAAATTGGGTGGGTGGAAGAGCCTTGCTGGATCAGGCCAAAGGGCACCCCTTTGTTCTCATGGTGGTCGACCAGATGTCTCTAATGGGAAGCCCGCAGGCAAAACCCAAGCAAAAGAGTGCTCTTCCCTCCTGAGGTTTCCAGCAACTGGTATTCTGCAGCTTTTACTGCCTCCAACAGTGGAGGTCTGCTGTGGAATATCCTGCCAGCACAGATTCAGCAGGCACCTTGTCTGCAAGCTTTAAAATGCCTGCTGAAAACTTTTCTATTTCGCCAGGCAAAATATACAAGCAATTAAGTATGCATCCCTGCAATGGTCTTCTTTTTATGAGTTTACTGTATGTTTTTGTATTGTTGTAAGCCGCTGTGGTATATTTTAATGATACAGCGGTATATAAATAAGTAAGGTCGAAGAGGAGACTTCCCTGCTGCAACCCTTACCTGAAAGTGCCCGTTCTGGCTGGCGAGGTGGAGAGGTGTCGCATGGTGAGCATCCTTTGCCTCCAGGTTGGCTCCGTGCTTCAGTAAGAGGGAGACCAAGTCCGCATGTCCATGGAGCGAGGCCACGTGCAGCGGCGTCAGGCCCTCTTGGTTTGTGATGTTCACTCCGAGGCCGTTGGAGGGAACTCGGAAGAGTTTCTATCGGGAGGAAGAAAGGGAAATTCCATCAGAGCCTTCTCAGCTGACAAGCAAGCAAACATCCCACAGCAGCCACCGCCTGGAATTCAGCGCTGCCTTGGAAACTTCAGAGTGCTATTTGTGTGCTGAGATGATGCAAATGTATTGGTGTAAACTCACCATTATTATGAACAATGATTTATTAAGTAGCAGTAGTAGCATTAAGTGCCTTAAACTACTATGCACATTTAAAAAACAAACAAACCCAAACTAGACAGGGCTTGTCCATAGGTTTACAATCTAAAACATCACAACCAATGCTGTATGATTTTCATAGCTTAGTTGGCAGAACATGAGACTCTTAATCTCAGGGGCATGGGTTTGAGTCCCACATTGGGCAAAAAGATTCCTGCACTGCAGGGGGTTGGACTAGATGACCCTTGGGGTCCCTTCCAATTCTACAGTTCTCTGATTCCATTTGGTTAGCAAAGGAGAAAGCAGCAGCTGGGAAATCGAGAGCAGAGGCCTTGTTACTTGTTTACTCTCCCACAGGCAAAGACTCCTGGAAGAGGAGTGCAATGCCAAGACAGGGAAATTGTCCACAGGGAGAGGAAGCAGTGGCGAAGCAAGCCGATTGGGTGCCTGGGGCACTGCGCATGCCCTGTGCCCAGGGGCATTGCCAGGTGCCCGTGGGGCGGGGCGAGTCAGGGCAGGACACTCTGCTGGGCCTCCAAGGAGCCTGCCTGCCTCTTCCCACTCAGCTGCCCTACAACTGAGGGGGAGGCAGTGGGCGGACCATTTGGGCAGTGTGGAGCCTGCACGCGCTCAAGCCATCGCATCACTCCCAGGTGAGTGCCGCCTGGCATTTTGTCACCCCCCTCAGTGGTGACACCTGGGGCAGCCCGCCCCCACCACACCCCCCTTCCTCCGCCCTTGAGAGGAGGGTGAGTTGAGGACAAAGTGCAAAGTTTTCTCCCCCTCCCTGCCTCTTCCAGAGGAAAACAAGCTTCTCCTGAGCAGCTGCTCAATCCTTTCAGGAGCCTGATTACCCAGGAGAGCAGCTTCATCTCAGGAGGTCGTGAACTCTGATAAGGACAAGGGGCGGAGGATGTTTCAGAGCTGGGCAGAATGAATGACAGGTCTGGGCAGGAGGAAGATGGGCAGACCTTTTGCATAGGGCCACATCTGGAACACTGGCACAAGGGGTGGCAGAACTCCAGCTTCTCCACGCTGCTGCCGGCTTCTTCGGGTTCCTCTAGATCGTCTTCCGCCCATTCCAAAAGATAGCGCACCTGTTAAGAAACGAAGGCCGTTCTAGAGTCAGAATTGTAGGCCTTATTCTCACTAGGGTGGTTAGGGTGGCCAGTGTCCTATGTTACAGAGAACAGTGTTCTGTTAGAAAGGCTGACTGGTCAAACTCTGGTTTAAACATTTTTTAAAAACCCAGAGGAGGAGGAGCAGCCTGAGCAAGCAGACAGCTCAGCTGGCCGCAGTCTCCCTCACTATGGTAAGATGGATTGTATTTCTATTCAGAATTGTAGCAATTGTTTCTAAATCTGCGTTAATAACCTATAACTTAGCATGTGCATGTTTCATGCACCCCTTTTTTAAAAAAAGAATGTATTTATTTTCTTTTGGGAGAGGAAACCTTGGGGTGGTAAACCCGACCCTGAACTGAACTACATCTGATGACAGAGAGACGCTCACATGAACACGCCCTCGTGAAAAATAATCACTACACAAAGAAAACTACCATGTCATAGAGACAACCAAGCTTGAGCCCTTTCTGCTTGGATATCTCATTTTCTATATGAAGTATTGTTGTTTTGCCTGCATGGAGGAATACTGAAATTATGGCACTCCCCCTGCCCCATAGGCAGCATTTTAATTCAAACATCGATATGCCGATTATTCTGGAAATTGGCACTTACTGATTTTATTTCTCAGTGTATATTAAGCTCACCTTTCAAGGTGGGGATGGGGAACCTGTGGCTCCCCAGATGTTGTTGGACTACAGCTCCCCTCAACACACAGCCCTTGCTTTAGGTTGCTCTAGCGCAGGCTTCCTCAAACTCGGCCATGCAGATGTTGTTGAACTACAACTCCCATGATCCCTAGCTAGCAGGACCAGTGGTTGGGGATGATGGGAATTGTAGTCTCAAAACATCTGGAGGGCCAAGGTTGAGGAAGCCTGCCTAGCCCTTCTCAGACATATAATAGTACATTATAGACTGCACAGAAATTCACCAAAGAGATGATATACAAAAACTAGTATCTTAGAAACATTTCAAACAGGTCAGCATAAAACAGATCATTGTGTTTCAAAAACCAACAGCAATTAAAACCGGGTAAGAAAAAAGCAATCTGGAATAGGTAATTGATAGAGACTTGTGCAGAAGAGACCAGGTAGACACAATCCAGTGGGAATAGCATAACTAGAGCTGGGGGGCACCACTGAAAAGGCCCTGCCCTCTTGCTCCTTCCAGCCTACTTGACCTTACCGGTAGGCCTGTTATCACTTCAGTAGGACATCATCCAAAGTCTCCTGTTACTTTCTCAGAAAGATAAGATAAAGGAAATCTAACATTTCACTTCCCACAAGTCAACTGCAGACCAGTTTCCCAAGGAACCATGATGTAAATTAGAAATGACTTCCTCACACTTAATCGAGTCTTTGACGCTCACCTCAGCCCAAGGCCTCTCAAATCCTTTTAGCCAGGATTGCTGAAGATTAAATGGAGGGCTTTGGGCCAGAATATACCAAGGTGCTTCCTTGAACAGCCTTTATTCCACTTAAAAAAAACAAAAACCCAACCTCAACCACAGTTGATTTTTAATCAAAGAGACAAGAACGCTGACTTTTCTCAAGAAAGAAAAGAGAATATGTTTGTCATTTCTTGTCTTTCTGCCATCAATTAATGCATACGTAGGCTTGGGCAAGTTGTCTTTGTGGGGGTGGAGGTGGGGCTTTGGGCAAGATAATCTTGGTGGGGAGCCCTCTTTTGAATCTGCCCCCCTCTTCCTCCTTACTGCCACTGCCTCTTCTTCTAGGTGAGAATCAACAGCCCAGGAAAGGCACAGCCCTCCACTTGAGTTCCTACTTGTTTATTTATTTCTCACTTTGCTCTATCAATTGAGCATGGGGTGGGGCACACACCTGGACCCACCAGTGCTGGCATTCTTGAAGACACACCTGGAGATAAGCACCCCCTATGTCTCCTGACTTGAATCTTCTGCTTCAACTGATGTTATGGGGTTTTAATGGGCTCACTCATTATACATTTTAAATAACAGGTGTTTTAATGTTCTTGATGAATTTATTTTACCATGTACTGTATTTTAATTATTACTATTTTTAATAAGCTGTTTTTATCCTTGTTATTTTGCTGCCGGCTTCCATTTGTTTGTGAACCACCCGTGTATTTTTTTTTCTTGAAACAAAAGATGGTATATAAATTATTATTTTTAAAAAGTCATGTAAAACTATAAAATCAGCAGGTAACAGAGTCTAAGCAAGCAACAATGGACTGTAACCAGCCACCTCAAAACACCTGGGTAAACAGCTGTTCTTGTTGTTTAGTCATGTCCGAATCTTTGTGACCCCATGGACCAGAGCACGCCAGGCACTCCTGTCTTCCACTGCCTCCCGCAGTTTGGTCAAACTCATGCTGGTAGCTTCGAGAACACTGTCCAACCATCTCGTCCTCTGTCCCCTTCTCCTTGTGCCCTCCATCTTTCCCAACATCAGGGTCTTTTCCAGGGAGACTTCTCTTCTCATGAGGCGGCCAAAGTATTGGAGCCTCAGCTTCATGATCTGTCCTTCCAGTGAGCAATCAGGGCTGATTTCCTTCAGAATGGATAGGTTTGATCTTCTTGCAGTCCATGGGACTCTCAAGAGTCTCCTCCAACATCATAATTCAAAAGCATCAATTCTTCGGCGATCAGCCTTCTTTATGGTCCAGCTACCCTTGGGTAAATCCATCACAGCAGACAGCCAAGGATTCCACTCCACTTTCCTCCAAAACAGATCCCAACTAAAGGAGCTAAACTAGACAACGCCATGAGGACGCAACAAAGAAGGTGAAGTAAGACCTTTCCACCTCCCCCACCATCACAGAGTAGGCACAGTGGGGTGCTTTCACTTCTGCTCAGTTGTGTTCACTGCAAAACATCAACTGTGTGCATTCCAGCGGTCTGATCTTCCCTACACCAGAAAGCATTACAGACCCTGCAGTGCTGGAAAGAGTATAGGGGCAATAACCCTTCCCATTCCATACTGAGACCAAGGCTCCAATAAGGAATGGCCAGCCCTGTCAGTCATTCACCCACCTCAAGAATTCAGGAATCCCTCAGATTATCCTGACAGGTCCCCCACCAGCCACCCCTCCTTCCCACAGGCAGAAACAAGACTGATCATCCCCACAAACTCCTTTCTTCAGCTGCACACATTTATCACCCAACCTTGAACAACAAGGAGTCTAGCAGACCAATCATTAGCTTGCCACAGCTTCCCAAAACATTCCCTCCCGAAGTTTCGAATCAGTGCCTTACCAAAGTTTAATCACGCTGTCTCAAATGTATCTGTTTCCAATGACAATGGATTAAGGAAGGATATTGGTCAAAAGGTTAAATGCATTTTAAAATAGGTGCACGTGTTAAGTATCCCATGGAGCTGCTGTAATCTGATCTCACCAAGTAACACACTCTGAATGCTTTCAGAGCAAGAAGGAATGCATTAAAACATGCAATTAGAAGGATGCTTCTTGCTGTGGAACTTGATTCTACATAGCTTCTCACTCTCTAGAGATTATGATATATAGTAAAATATTATTCACCCTAAGGTCCCAAGGCGGGTTACAACATTAAAACACAATATTAAAAACTTTTTAAAACAACTTGCAATCACAGAAAAAGGAGAGGTATATATTTCAGACCCACAAGTGTCAAAAGCCAGGGTAAAGAGGCATTTTTCTTTTTACCCCTGAATGGGGTAATTGTACCCCTGAAGGACCAGGTGCACAGCCTGGGAGTCATTTTGGACTCACAGCTGTCCATGGAGGCACAGGTCAATTCTGTGTCCAGGGCAGCTGTCTACCAGCTCCATCTGGTACGCAGGCTGAGACCCTACCTGCCCGCAGACTGTCTCGTCAGAGTGGTGCATGCTCTAGTTATCTCCCGCTTGGACTACTGCAATGCGCTCTACGTGGGGCTACCTTTGAAGGTGACTCAGAAACTGCAATTAATCCAGAATGCAGCAGCTAGACTGGTGACTAGGAGTGGCCGCCGAGACCATATAACACTGGTCCTGAAAGACCTACATTGGCTCCCAGTACGTTTCTGGGCACAATTCAAAGTGTTGGTGCTGACCTTTAAAGCCCTAAACGGCCTCAGTCCTGTATACCTGAAGGAGTGTCTCCACCCCTATCATTCTACCTGGACACTGAGGTCCAGCTCCGAGGGCCTTCTGGCGGTTCCCTCACTGCGAGAAGAGAAGTTACAGGGAACCAGGCAGAGGGCCTTCTCGGTAGTGGCGCATGCCCTGTGGAATGCCCTCCCATCAGATGTCAAGGAAACAAACAACTATCTGACTTTTAGAAGACATGTGAAGGCAGCCCTGTTTAGGGAAATTTTTAATGTTTGATTTTTTTCCTGTTTTTAATGTTCTGTTGAAAGCCGCCCAGAGTGGGTGGGGTATATATTATTATTATTATTATTATTATTATTATTATTATTATTATTGCACTGGCTGACCCTTTCAGCAATGATCCTATGAAGTTGCCTTCTGCATCAAACTATTGCTCCATCTAGCCTAAACTCCGCTCTCAGGCAGGGCTCTCTCACATCTCCTTGCTACCCGGAAGTGCTAGGAATCAAAGCAGAGACCTTTTGAATGCAAGGCATGGGCTCCATGCCCATCACTGATTTATCAATTCAAACATTATGCCAAACCATGGTGAGCCCAATTCAAAGGCACAGCTTCCAGTGCTGACTTTGGAATGGCTTGGTATGATATCTGAATACAGCTTCACAAGACTTTCTTTTTTTTCTTTTTTTTTAAAATGAAGAAATCTTCAAACATACAATCGTATAATTTGCCTTACTGTCAACTGCTGCTTGTCACCATTTTAAAAGGCTTCTGGTGAAAAAGATAGCAGGGCTCAGGCAGTTTTCAGTCATCACAGGAGACAGTAAATATTGCAAATTATAGGATGGAAGCAGCAAGGCTGCTGCTGCTGTATGGAAAACGAGGTATTACAGATCAAAACAACCCCAGTTGCTTTTACATTTCTGTAAGTCATTACCCCAAAAAAAATAAAAATAAAAATGTGTTTGTTGGTTAGTTTTAAAATTGCCATGACTTTTTGTTCAAAGCTGATACTACTATTTCAGGAAAAAACATAGCCCAACTTCCCTCTTAGGACTACTCATGAGAAAAGTTACTCATGGATATGAATATCTAAGAAGGTAACACAGGTATTGCATCTATGAAAGGCACATCTGGACTGCAATACTTAATTTAGATCAACCAAGAGAGGAAACTGGCAGCAGGATGGACGGATGGCTAAAAACCCACCCACAAATGCATTCATGTGGAACCTACAACAAAATGTTTTTGTGTCAAGTTCAAGTTCTGTGCCCTTTTTCAGGGCACTCCATTGCACTCCCTCTCCTCAATTTGCCAGTCCCCCTCCCAAACACCCACCAAGAATCAGCCAGCAATTCATTGTCATTGAGCATGTTCAGTCATTGGAGAAGGAATTCACTGTTGGAATATACTATACAGGCTTCTTTTTAATTCAGGCTGCTTATGAAAACTACAAATGGCAAGCACCATCCTAAAAGAGCCATTCTCTCTTCTCACATGCAGAAGGGTAATGCCTCTTCTAAGAGGATGCCAGCTGCAATACAATTTCATAATCGAAAAGCAAAGGACATATGCTTCTTGCTTCAGAAGTACAGTCATACCGCATGTTACGTGTGCTTTACGTTGCCACTTTTCAGGTTACGAACGCGGCAAACCCGGAAGCGTTTACTTCTGGGTTCACCGTGCGTGCATGCGCAGAAGCGCTCTATTGCGCTTTGCGCATGCGCAGTAGCGGCGCTCCACTTACGGACTGTTCAGTGTGCGAATGGCACCCCGAAACGGATCACGTTCATAAGTAGAGGTACCACTGTATTGTTAATCACCCATATGCAAATTGAAAAATGATCAATTATCCAACTAAAAATATCATGATTAATCCATCAGTATTTCTTTTGAGTTGCAGACTTTCCTTTTCCTCTTTGAAACACATAGAAATGTGGGAGGTGGGGATCTATTCGCCCTCTCTGCCTCAGTTTATATTCAAAGGAAAAGCCACATTTGAAAAATACACGCTACCTGCATAATGATTTTGTGTTTGTAGCACAGAGCAGGATGGTGATGTCTGCAACACATCCAGCATAGAAGGTTAAGACATATTCCTTCTCCCTTGCATGCCAGTTTCCGACGAGAAGGGCATTTTTGATATGGGGGAGCATTCAACCATACGATTTTGCCACCTGCATTCTGAAGCCATTCAGTCCCAGCAGGGGACTTGCCACATGCTCTTCCTACACATGGATATACACTCTTCAACAGTTGAATCAATACAGAATGTACTACGAGGCAGTCTAGTGTTGTGCATTTAATTCTAATGCATTTTAGATGAAGACCCAGAGTGTTCAAAGGAGGTGCAGCCTTCTCTAATCCTGGCATTTAAGGTCTTAGAGGAACCAAGACTGCCTCTCTGAGATGTTGAATATTCTATAATGTGCGTAAATGGCTAATTATATGATTTCACAGCAACACAAGAGGCACCAAGCTTTTTAATCTTTTTTAATTAAAAAAAGCATGTTACTCCTGCAATCAGAGTGAGCATGGCAAAACAGGAAGCTGCTTCAAAAACAAAGGGGAGGAAATGTGTTATGTATGCAGAAGTGTTTCCTTAAGTGCAAAGCTCCATTGCCAGCAGTCCTTTAACTAAAGGGTGTTGTGTTACTACCCCTGTTCTAGCCCCCACTACAAATGTAACAAACCCCTTGTTGGGGCTCTGCCCATCCTGTCAGGAATGAGCGGCAGCATCCACAGTCTGGTCTGACCCCCTGGTCCTCTGAGCTTTTCTCACCTGGGCCTCAGAAACAGGGGGGAAGGAGTGAAAGGGTGCCCCGATTCTCCTACTTGTTCTCAGCAGCAACAGACTGCTGCATGCTGCAACTGGCCCAATTCTGCCTCAGGCTTCCAGCCTTTCATAGGACTTCTGGGCTCTTCCTGCTAATGGGGTCATGATTCCGTTGTCACAGCAAAGCTACAGGGAACCAGGCAGAGGGCCTTCTCGGTAGTGGCGCCCGCCCTGTAGAGCGCCCTCCCATCAGATGTCAAAGAGATAAACAACTACCTGACATTTAGAAAACATCTGAAGGCAGCCCTGTTCAGGGAAGTTTTTAATGTGTGACACTTTGATGTATTTTTAATCTTTGTTGGAAGCAACCCAGAGTTGCTGGGGAAACCCAGCCAGATGAGTGGGGTACATATAATAAATTATTATTATTATTGTGGCACGGAGATAGCTCCTTAAAGGAAATGAACCTGTTTGTTCCGCTCAGCGGGCTGTTTTGCTTTCCCCAGCCACTGAAGATAACAGGTGGCTGATGCAGGAAGATATGGTCCAGGTTGGCCCCACAGGAGGACGCAATTTCCAGACACTCCCATTATGGGAATAAAAGCATGTCACTGTTTGGTCACCTTTAACAACTGCACACTCTTACTGTTATGCTCGTGGAAATCTGTACATTATAGAGTGCCATCAATGCATGCAAACAGGGTAGCACAAAGCATATGAGATCTTACCATTTCAAGGTCTCCATCAGCAACTGCTCTTAAAAGCTTCTCCACCTATGTAATGAATACAGCCAGAAGAAAAAGAACTGTTTAGTTGTACTACTAGGGTATTTTGGTTCTTTCAACCTTGCTGATACTTCCTCTTGTGCCTAGTGTTGCTGTCTGGGCTACAAAAGCATCTACACCCAGAGAATCAGTTCACCAAATAGGATGGAAGCCTCCCATCAAACTGCATGTGATGTGGCACTCGCATCCTTCCTCAGGCCACACATCTCCTTGTCCTTGTAAACAGTTGTAGGAAGGGGTCTAGCATGTGATCATTTTGTAAATTCAGCTCTTCTTTCCATCTTGCAAGCAGGAAACAGAGAGTGACCAAGTCTAGCCAAGGGGGGCTCTGAATGAATCACAAGTGAGTAACATGCATCCCCCCAACCTCACTTGAGGCAGTTCCTGATACCTTCTGAAGCTGCCCCATCCTTCCATCCCATGAGAGTTGAGCTGATTCCTCTTAGTTTCCTCCTTGCTTTTGCTGGCTTTTAAGATGTTTTTCCCCTTCTTGCTATGGGGTCTCAGAACAAGTGGGAGTTTTCCCCTGTAGGAACAAATTGGCCAACTACTGCCATATATGTATGTATAGCACACTAAAGTCAAAAAGAAATTACTTTTGCTCGCTTTCCAGAACAAATTCTTCTGCATGCTCATTTGAGAATAAACCATCAAACTCAGTAGGGTTTACTTCTGAGCAGACATGCATAGGATTGGGAACTCTAATCTGAGGTAGCCACAGTGAAAACAGAAGAAAGGCTATCTTTATTCTAGATCAGTTAATCCAGAATACTTGTATCTGGCTCTGACAATCATTGGCTCCAGCCACCAATGGCATGCGGCCTCTAATGTGGGGGTGGGGGCATTCATCTGTTGACAGAAACAAAGGGTGTCAAACTCTGACATTTTCACAGAAAACTAAGATTCTCCAGCAAAACAAAAACACAAAAACCCTCATTTTAAATTTAGAGGCCATTCTTGGCTTAAAATACAGGATCAGGCACAATTCCCACCCCCCACTTAGAAACCACTTTCTTACTCAATAAGATGCAAGTGCAACAAATTATGGCAAATGGGAATGAACTGATTTTGGATTAAACGAAGAGGACGTGAGCTCTAGAAGCTAAAAGGTCTAAGACGCAGGTAATCTCTTTTCCCTGACTTGAACTGAAGCCTCAGCCTCTTGAGGGTGACAAGTTCATATCTTAAAGGCGAAAAGAGTAGGAGAAGCAAAGCACAAAGGAAGCAATCCTCAATCTCGCACTGAATGACTTTTTTATACATGCATGACTTCTCATTTACAGAACAGCAACTTTTGGCTGGTCTGTACCCACAACAGGAGAAGCCACTGCGACCTAAAGGTATCTCACAGAGACAGATCAAAATTCAAAGGTAGTCCTGAGACAGTAATGATGGGGACAGAGCATCAACATTTTGCCTTACACTGGCTCAGACTCTCCATCCATTTAGCTCAGTATTCTCTATTCTGACCAGCAGTAGTTCTCCAGCATTTTCAGGAAAGAAGTCTTTCATGTCAGCTGCTACCTGTTTCTTTCTGTTGAATATGGAGATGCCAGAGATTGGACTCAGTTCTAGCCTCCAGCACACTGTACCAGACCTCCAGCCCAACCTTTGCCAACTTGGCTCCCTCCAGATGTTGTGGACTATAATTCCTATTTGCCCCAGCCAGCTGATGGGAGCTGTAATCCAAAACATTTGGGCTGGGGGGCACCTGGCTAGTGAAGGCTGCTCTAATCACTGCTGCCAATGGCTGACTCTGGGACCTTCTGAAAGCAGAGCGATGGTCTCTTCCCATAATATCTCCAAAATCAGAGGCTGCATATAGTCATCATGGCTAATAGCCATTGACAGATCTCACCCTCCTCCATAAAATGTGTCTACTCCTCTTTTCAAAGCCGTCTAATCAAGTGGCTATCACATCTTGTTACACTGAATGTCAGAAAGTGTGATGTGTGTGAAGTCGTACATCCATTTGTTTGTCCTGAATCTCCTGCTAATCAGCTTCACGGGATGACACTCAAGTTCCACTGTTATGAGCGGAGGAGAAAACAGGAATGACCCTGGCCCCTTAGAGTTCTACTGCGCTCCTCATTGCCCAATGCTTCATCGACTTACCTCTTTATAACTAGATTTTGCTTCTTCTTGTCTAGTTGTTGCTGAAGATAAACTGGAGATGGACGATATTTGGCTGATGGAGTCCTCACAACCCTGAGAAGATCTGGCTGGGGACTAGTGGAACCAGCAAAGAAAACAAAAGGAGGAAGAGTTGGCAGCATCGCCGTTATCACAGCAGTTGATCAGCTGAATACCATTACACTAAGGAAGGGTTTGTAGGTTACCTGAGAAGCAGTCTGCCCTCTTTCAAATGCAAGGTAGTTCAGTTCCATTAAGGACAAAATCTGCAAGCGGAAAGATCAAACATTCATGAAGAGGCAAGCTGCAACTCCATCTCTCCAGAGAAATTTACTCATCAGAAGGAAAGCATGACATTAGCAATGATATATAAAGGCAAATTAGAGAGCATCCCAATCAGGAAGATTCATCTTGCCTCTCAGGCACTTTGGGAGTAGAACTGCAACCCTCCCCTGTCAAAAACAAGCAAAAAGTATTTTCAAGAGTTCCTGAATAGCCACTGTCCTTCCAATTAAGTAAAAAACACAATAACATTGTTTGTTTTCTTAAAAAAAAAATAATTATAGAGCAGATCAATTTAAGAGGACCACAGAAATGAATATGCATGGATGTCTCGGATATAAAACAGTGGCATTTGTCCACCAAAAGCAAATGGAATTTT
The DNA here is from genome assembly GCF_951804945.1 of Podarcis cretensis. NCBI lineage: Eukaryota > Metazoa > Chordata > Lepidosauria > Squamata > Lacertidae > Podarcis > Podarcis cretensis. Next base: position 64,384,522 of record NC_137177.1, read on the forward strand.
ATTTTATTTTTAAATGCCCTGGCCAATATTGCTTCTTTGTAATTAAGCAAAATTTAAAATCATGTAAGACATTTGGGGTTGTTGGTTTTTTAAAAAAAGAAGTGGTATCTAAGAAGTACCGTAGAATTTAATGCGCACTGCACAGGAGTCTCTTTTGTCCGGTTTTGAATATTTGGGTTGGCTCCATTCTGAAGCAGCACTTCAATGATCCCTTGGTAACCCCAGCGAGCAGCTATGTGAAGAGGAGTGTCTCCTTTCTCGTTGCCAATGTCTAATTTACAAGAATGAACGTCGTAATAGACTAAAGCCTTGACACACTGGAAAGTTAAAAGAAAGACAAAAGCTGTGATGGTGCACATCACTAAAGCAACGGAACTAGAGACAGAGGACAATTTTGTCATCGTATCTTGCCAGAGCAAATCATTCTTATACTACTCATCACTGTTTTTACACTGCATCTTAACACTCTAGTTTATCCTTTAAATTTTCTGGGAATCGCTCTGAGAAAGCAAGTTGTTGGGCAGCCATACAAATGCAGTAAAGTAAAGTAAAATAAGCCATGACACACAAGTCATGGTTGTCTCTCTCAACCCTACCTGGAAATGCTGTTGGGGACTGAACCTGGGACCTTCTGCATGCAAAGCAGGTGTTTCTACCACGCAGCCCACTGCTAATCTGTACATTACATTGCACAAGTTGTATCTGACTAAATCATATACTAGACCCACATGAAATCAATGGACTTAAGTTCGCTGACTTATTTAGGTATGTTGATTTAAATGGGCTTATTTTGTGTATGACTTAGTTGGAGACAACCCCATAACACTATGTGCATACTATGTGTAAATGGCATCTGTATGTCATTCCTATAAACATGGCAGCCCAACAGCATAAGGCTACTCCCTTCTACCAAACAGAAAAAAGGACAAGTGAATTGCCTTGTTATGACTATTTGAATGAGGGAACCTCGTTTACTCCACAATCTGTAACCTCCTTTCATCCAAGAACAGATTGGCAGAATCAGGAAGGTCACACTGTCAACTATACAGGGCAGCACAATTTACCCCAGATTTACTCTCCACACTTTACCCCAATTTACTCTCCACAAGGTAAGACAGTGACACAGAGGAATGTTCCATGCATTACCCCAAAGCTCTAACAAAGTTTTTACAAAAGAAAGGACTCTCTTGACGGGCTCCTGTTTCTAACCCTCAAGGATCATTCTGAAAAGGCTGGAGGATTACAAGTTCAGAAATGAAATAAAAATTAAAGTGTGAGGCTGCATCCAGACTAAGTTAAGCCCCTTTGAAATCACTTTAAGTGCCCTTGTTTTCAATGGGGCTAAAGTCCACCTAACTGGTTATAGGTACCCTGGTGTTATAGGTACCCTGAACATGTTGCTGCGAACTACTTACATCTTCATGGCCGTAAGTGCAAGCTAAATGCAGGGGTGTGTTGCCGTTATTGTCCTGGACTTCTGTACTCGCCTTATAGTGCAGGAGGAGAAGCTGAAAAAGGAAAAAAAACCAAGCTACGTTTTTATGTGGCATGCACACATTTCAGTGGGTTAGCAGTGGCAGCTCTAGTAAGTGGAAGAAGCTACAGTACGGTTAAGTCCATACAAATATGTCAAATTGAGTCCCAAAAATTCTGTTTCTAACTTGCATATGTTTGGGATGAAATCTGATGGCTGAACTGTTATACTTGTTCACTTGATATGTTGTGAGCATCTTTGGGCACACTTTTATGGGAAAGTGGCATACAAATAAGAGTTGATGATGCTATAAAGAGCTGGGGGGGGGGCGGAGAATGGGGAATAAATCTTACTGTGGTTCCTTTCAGTTTCTGTGCAAAAGGAATAACTCACATGCATCTCCTCTGCTTAGAAGCAGCCAAGCCTTAATGGCTTGAGAAATAATAATAATAATAATAATAATAATAATAATAATAATATGCCGCCCATCTGACTGGGTTACCACAGCCACTCTGGGTTGTTTCCCACAAAGTATTAAAACACAAAAAACCTCAAACATTCTAAGATCTCCCCATACAGGGCTGCCTTCTTCTAAAAGTCAGACAGATGTTCATTTCCTTGACATTTGATGCTGCTACCATTGTGGCCAAATTCCTGACCGTATAAATACTTCTTATCATGAGCTGCTTAAAACCAATTCAGAGTCATGCCCAAGCTGCTCGGATATTATTTCACTCACTAAACACTGTGATGCAAAACAATACAAGGAAAGCTCAGGCTCCAGCGCTCTAGGGGAGCCTTGCAGAGCAAAATGCATCCTTGGGCTGAATTAATGCATGATGTCAAATCTCATGAAGGATTCCTTCATTCCTGAGTATCAGTGTGGCTCTACTACGAAGAGCTTGAAGCAGTAACATTTAGCACTGATCCAGCAAATTTCAAGCAATCAAATCACTTCACATACATTATTCTCAGCTGATTGACATTCATACAGCACTCAGCTCATAAAGTGGGCTTTACCAAATCCATTGACTTTTCACATGTTTCACCCACTCTTCTTCCACTGAGCTCTGCCTGACAGTTTTCTCACAATCCTGCCAAGTACCGTATTTTTCGCCCTATAGGATGCACTTTTCCCCCTCCAAAAATGAAGGGGAAATCTGGGTGCGTCCTATGGGGCGAATGCAGGCTTTCGCTGAAGCTTGGAGAGTGAGAGGGGTCGGTGCGCACTGACCCCTCTCGCTCTCCAGGCTTCAGGAAGACATCCGCAGCCTAGGCAGCCCTGCGGGAACTCCCACAGGGCTGTCTAGGCTGCGGATAGTAGCCTGCTTCCCGGAGCGCCGGGCGCGCTGAAAGCAGAGCACCCAGCGCTTGGGGAACACATCCGCAGCCTAGGCAGCCCGCAGGGCTCCCCACGCTGCGGATAGCAGCCTGCCGTCCAGCGCAAGAGGCGCCCTGAAGCAGAGCGCCCCTCGCGCCGGGCAGACATCCGCAGCGTGGGGAGCCCTGCAGGAGTTCCCCGCAGGGCTCCCCACACTGCGGATAGCAGCCTGCCGCCCGGCGGGCAGGGCACACTGAAGCAGAGCACCCCGTGCGCCGGGCAGACATCGGCCAGCCCCACAAGCTCGGGGGACAGCAGGGAGGCGCAGCGCCGCCATCCCGCTGTTCCTCGACCTGGTTTTGGGGGGGAAATAAAGGGAATTTTTTTTCCTTTATTTCCCCCCAAAAAAACTAGGTGTGTCCTATGGGACGGAGCGTCCTATGGGACGAAAAATACGGTAAGTTGCACCAAGAGATCCTGACTTCCCTGAGGTCAACCGGGCAGCTTCATGGACAGACAATGGATGTTAATCCAGCATTTCCTGGCCCAAGTCTAACACTCCAAGCCCCAAACTACACTGGATCCCATGCGCCTTCTCTCCCTCTCTCTCTCTCTCTCTCTGTGTTTAAACAAGACTAATTTCATAATGACTGAAACTTTTTTCAGAGCCAAATCTGTCAGCATCAAATTGTCTCCTCCAGAGGAAGCAGTGGAGGATTTCTACTTCATTCATGATTTTTGTTGTTGTTGTTTAAAGAAATACTATAGACCCTCCAGATGGTCAGTATTTTGTGGGAGCTGATGGGAATTGAAGTCAAATAACATATGGAGAAGCCATATTGCTGCAAACTGTAGTGATATATTTTTTATGATGTAGCCGTATATAAATATCTTTCTATATATATATTTTAAAAAACAGCATTCATGGGGGTGAAACCCTCAAAAAGCCACCATTCCTATCATCAGCAAACGGACAAGCAATTGCTTTCAATCTACAAGCAATACTGGATTGAAAGGTAGATAAAATGTTATTATTACGTAAGATTTATGCTTACAGTAACATTCTGGTATCCTTTCTGACAGGCGAGGTGAAGTGGCGTTGATCCGTGATAATCCGTCGCATTGACAATGGCTCCTTTGGAGACCAGCAAGTCAATTAAAGATGCTTGCCCTGTGGAGAAAGGTATATACCGTATTTTTCGCACCATAGGGCGCACCGGACGATAGGGAGCACCTAGTTTTGGGAGGCGGAAAACAAGAAAAAATTATTCTGAACCCCAGAAGCCAGAACAGCAAGAGGGATCTGGCTTCTGGGATACCGTGTGGCTGTTCTGGCTTCTGGGGTAACTGCGCCAAGCCTCTTCAGGGCAGCGGGATGAAGACTCCCCCTGCCCAAAGAGGCTGCGCAGGGCTAAAGCAGAAGCCAGGACAGACGCGTCGCTGAAGGAGCACTGTGCCTTCTCTCTCTCTGCCCAGCGCCCCTCCTTCACAGGAGAGGTGCTGCGCAGAGAGGGAGAAGGGGCATCGCCCTTCAGCGAACCTGGAGAAGGAACAGAAGGAGACCCTTCTGCCACCCCAAGCCTCGCGCGCTCGGCGGGACCTCCTGCCGGGCGCGCAAGGCTTGCAGACACTTGCCCGAAGCACGGGGAGCCCTCCCGAGGGCTCCCTGTGCTTCGGGCAACAGGCTGCCGCCCCAAGCCTCGTGCGCTCGGCGGGACCTCCCGCCGGGCGCGCAAGGCTTGTGGACACTCGCTGGGGCTGCAGGCTGCTGCCCACAAGCCTCGTGAGCTCGCGGGAACTCCCGCTCGGCTTGCAACGCTTGCGGATAGCTTCCTGAAGCCTGGAGAGCGAGAGGGGTCGGTGCGCACCGATGCCTCTCACTCTCCAGGCTTCAGCGAAAGCCTGCATTCGCACCATAGGATGCACACACATTTCCCCTTCATTTTTGGAGGGGGAAAAGTGCGTCCTATGGAGCGAAAAATACGGTAGCTTCTCAGGCTCAAAATGTCAGCATCTCACAGCGAGGAAAGGAAGTGTCACCCTCTGGGTCAAACTGGGAACTGAACAATCTGCTGCCTCTCCTGGCACTTGCAGGCACCATATGACAGGCAACTTAGCATTTGCTTGTGGTGATAAGATGCCCCTCAGCTTGTTGGCACATTACTGTTCTAGGTCACAGCTTGGCAGGGGCCTTTCCAGCCATAATGAATGAATCAATCTCAACTCTGGAGAGAGCCAAGTAATGAATTGCTGCAGGTGCATGTTATACATACACAGAAAAGTCATCCTACCTTGGGAAAAGAAGAGGTAACTAAGTGTAACCCCCAAAACCCAATGAACTTGGCTGCAAATTCTCAAATCAGTGGCCTACACACAGCAGGTGGATGCTGCAGCAATATATTTGATGCTGCAGAAAAGGCCTTCAGGGGAAGCTCCCCAAGAAATAGAATTACAGAGTCAGGAATTTGGAGGAGGCCAAAAGTTATCAAGGCCAATCCACCCCACTGCTGCCTGGGGGTGTGTGGAGAGTGTGTGTATGAGCTTAACAACACTTTTTTCATTTTTTGGTTAATATTTTGTTAATATTATTTTCATAGAATATAAATGCTGTGTTGATATGTTAATCATATAATACGACTTTTATTTGTGATGTTTAGCCTGTTCTTTAGTGGCTGTTTCGCTAACAAGTGTTTTATGGATTGTAACTGTTTCACTGATGATTTGTTAATTATTCTATATATGATCTAGGCTGAATTAATGATGCTCCATTATGTTTTATCATGTTGTTATTATTTATTGTTTGTAAGCCACTTTGCAATTCGTTTGAATGAAAAGTGGCATAGAAACATAATAAATCAAATCAAGCCAAAAAGGAAGATAATCTGGCCACCAGCTCCCATCTGGAATAACCAAAGTCATACAGACTTACAGTTAGGTCTGTATACTGCAGTTTGGTCCTGTAGAGCAAATGATCTCCTTGTACCAAGATTTGTGCTGGGCAGACGTTCAAATCCACTCCAGACCTGGAGTGAAATTCTAATAGCTTTCTAAATGTGCCCCAGAGAACCCCTAAAATCCATGGAAGGTTAACTAGAAGTTGTTGTTGTTGTTTTAAGGAAATGGCTTTATAACAAATCAAACTAGTAGCCCAGTCATGTCTTTTCTGACTAGTAGTGGCTCTCAAGCAGAGGTGTTCCCATTCACCCACTCTCGGATAGTTTTAACATGTAATGCCAGCGGTTGAACCATGTGGGTCTGCCATGGACAAAAGGTCTCTTCTCCATGAGAAGATCGGAATAGGGGACAAGAGACAAGTGTGTTCTTCAATTGCAATTTGAAGTTGTAAGTGTATGCTGGATGCATCATTACGCTCATGCTCAGTTTATATGGGAGGGTCCCCAAGCCTGGCGGCTGCTGTAGGTGAACCTTCGAGAACACCTGAGAATCCTGTGCAATGTGCCGGGTGAAGGGGGGTCTGTAACAGATGCTCAGGGACTCCTCGGAAGACAACGGTTTGTAGAGGGTGGGGGATCAGAAAACTACTGCCATAATTCACGAATGAAGAACTGCAGCGCTTACCACATATTGCAGCTATATGAAGCGGAGTGAATCCCCGGTCATCTCTAGAAAATGGTGTCACAATGGAAGGATCGTTCAGCTTCCTTAAAGTAAAAAAAAGTCATCATTAACAAACAAAACACAGGCAAGCAAAGGATAGTGTATGTTTCACACGGCTGCCTTGTTTAAAATCACCAAAGAACATGGCGACAAGTGAGCTGCCTTGCATGGCTTGTCGTAAGGTCACCAGCTGAATCTGGTCTCAACACTGAACTCGCTAGCAACTGTTCTCTTCACCTCAGTTCCTCCCACCCATATAATGGAAATAATAATACCAATCTACCTTACAGAGTTCTTAGAAGTTTACTGAATAGTTGCTGTGATGGCGGCAGACATATTTTTTTCCTGAGGGTATCCCTGGGAACAAAACTGTGCCATGATGTAGTGCTGTTCCCAGGGAAATTTTGTCCAAGGAACAAGGCTGAGGCAGGAATGCTACAGCCTGAATAGTCAGCAAAGCTTTTTTGCTGTTAGAAAAGGTCATGGGAGGGAAATAAAGCTTTATAAGACACTTTGCTCACCTTGCAGTTAAGGTGAGTAGAAAAGCCAACCACTTTAAATTCCCCTCTCTCACTGCCAAATATTCATGGTAGTTGATTGGCTGAAACACTGTCTGCCATCACCAAAGCAGGACGTAAACCTGGTTCACCTACGGCTTGGCAAACTGTTGCCTTGACTTTGCATCTAAATTGATAAATCATGGTTTGGGCTCCTTGGAGCAACATGGGGATGTTGCTTTGCCCTCAGAGGTTGCTGCTTGGGAGAGAATTCAGAGATTCTACGGGAATTGGGGGAAGGAACCACACAAACCATGGTCTGGAGTCTACACTCCAGTTAGCACAAACCATAGTTTAGGGTAATGTCTCAACCAGCTCACTAGCAACATAGTTCCCAATTATGCTTTGAAAAAGTTTGGAAAACTTTGAAAACACAACCCTTACCCAGAAACCAGCTTCTCACACTTATCACAGAAACAGAGCGGATGGCACATTTTTTGCACAGTGTCCTTATCGTTGTCTCCTTGGCTTAACAAGCGCTCTGCTTCTTCCTGGTTGCCTGAAGCAACATGCTGCAAAGAAGGGCAAAAGGTGAGACAGACACTGGCGCCAAATTCAGAACCAAACAAATGGAGGTGGGGTGCAGGAGAAGGCAGAAGAAAGGTGAGTATGAATAGGGGTGGATTCATACATTACAGAAACCTAGATCTGCATAGGTCTCCCAGCAGCATCTTCTGGAATGCAACATAGAAGCAGAACCATGGCCAATCCTAAAAAGGTGCCACAACTGGTAATATCATACTCCTCCTCTCTACATCATGGCAAAAAATGGATCAGCCAATGTTATTTCAATCCTAAACACTATCCAGAAGCCAAACTGAAGTAGGTCTAGATACCCCATATCATCCTGGAGCAGCTTCGTCACAGCCTACTTGACCATTTTGATGGCTGAAAGATCCTGGCAACCCTGAGATCAGGGTTTTGTTTTTAACTATTTTTAGACGTTTTTATTGTGTCATTCTATTATTGACATGTTTGCTGCCCTGGGCTCATTAGGGAGGAAGGATAGGATATAAATTTAATAAAATAATAATATCGTCATCTAACCAGCCAGCATTTTCTCCCAACTCTTAATCATAATATACAGGTTCTGACTGGACATGTTGTTGGCTGTGCAAAACCAACTACCTGGTCTGTTTGAATCATCAATAAATATCCAATAAAAGCTAAACTAGGAGGGGATTGGACATCTCCTTTACTCACTCTAAAACAAAAGCAAAATCATGGAAAGATTAAGATATATTTTAAGGGGGGTGGAACCTTCAAAACATTGAGCTGTTACAAGGGTTCTAAACTTTCTTAGAACGGAATGTAGTTTTCTAGCCATTTCTCAGAGCTGACATAATATTCATGCAATCCAAACCTGAAACAAGCAGTCTATCGGGGTGTTGGAAATCTGAGACAGTAAATTCATTCTTTGTCTTAAGAATAGCTTCTCACTAAATCCTTCAGATCCCTGTGAGGGGGAAAAGAACCTACTATCAATTTATTCCTGGCATAGCATACAACACTGAATTGATCAGTTCAACACAGCAAAGTCTATTTTCAAGCCAAGCTCAACAACTTAAAATTGATGCCCATGATCTGATTATACCAAGTAAGATATTTTCAATTATTTTATTTGTTTAAAAGGCCTATACCCTGCCTTTACATGTACAAAGAAAAACTAAAAAGAAAAACAATAATAACAAAACAGTGGTACCTCAGGTTAATTCATTCTGGAGGTCTGTTCTCAACCTGAAACTGTTCTTAACCTGAGGTACCACTTTAGGTAATAGGGCCTCATGCTGCTGCTGCCGCACAATTTCTGTTCTCATCCTGAAGCAAAATTCTTAACCCAAGGTACTACTTCCGGGTTACTGAAGTCTGTAACCTGAAGCGTTTGTAACCTAAAGCGTCTGTAACCCGAGGTACCACTGTAATAAGGTTAGAATGAAACTGAATTAAGGCCACGTAATACCATCAATAAAAAACAAAGCAAAAGCAGCAATATATATAGAAGAGCAGAGGTTGCAGTTTCATAAGAAACGTGGCCAAATAAACCAATGTTAAATTGGCTCCAGAAAGTCACCAACGTTGACACCAGGGGACAGCTGGTGCCTAGAAAGCACATATGAGAGTGGTTTTCTGCTTGACCTATAATAATAATTATTTTATTATTTATATGCTTTCTAGGCAGCAGTCCATGCAGTTTTCCCCTTGCCCCATTCTTTTCCCAGGGAAAATCTGTTCTTTAACAATAAATTGGAACAAATGGCAATCCGCAGAAAACCTGAACTGCCAATTGCTTCTACTGAGCACTAAAGAGCAGTTTTCCCCAGGGGAAAGCAGCAGGACAAGGGGAAGTGTGGATACAAGTGTCTCTGAGGAGAGTATTCCATAACAAGACCACCACTATAATCACCACCCATCTAACCTCTGGTGCTTATCATGTTACTATATAATGCAGCCATATTGTGCCACAATGAATGTTTATATTATAAGTACTTCCCAGTCCTCTCAAGAGGCAAAAGAAATGTGGCAAAAGTGGTGTCTGTAACAATATAATTTACAGGCAGATCGAGGTGCCAGTTTAACATTCCTGAGGAAAGTAGTTCCTGTGTTTTTAGGGCCCTGGAATCATATAAGCCATTCCTGCCTCCCTTGTGCTCAGTTTAGTGGTACAAAGCACTGCCTGGCTTTGCAGCATTGCCTGTTCTGTAAAAGAGAAGGATAAATGTAGGGTAGACAGCATCTCATCTTGTAAGTCATTGGGGCATTTTGCAGCAATTCCTGGAAAGTTACGGTTAGCATGAAGCAGGTGTCACAAACCAGATTATTTGCGCACTAATGCAAACAGAGCTATAGCACTCATTTGAATCTGCGTATATAAGGCAGTATGGTCCTCACTCACTTGGAGAATGCACCACCTGAAATTGTATATGGGCAGTGATTTGTTTTTAGTTGCCCTGCCATGTGAGTTATGGTGTGTGTCAAAAATTTCCAGCCAGAAAATCTGGTTTCTCTCTCACACCAACAAGGTCACCCTGCAAGGGTGTGATGCATACAACCTCCAAATATGGCAGCAACAGTGGTGTGTAAAACTGAATGAGTGCATAGTTCGAGCCCCATACAAATAGTGGAGCACATTCACACTGGCCCTATTTCATAGCTTTATCTGATGTGGTCCAATTACCATTTCTACGTCAGACCATCTCGGTATGACCAAATGGTCCTTCCCCACTTGATTACTTCCACTCACAGGGCTCTGGCCTCCACTGGTAACTATGGCGGCTTGGGATAAGGCCTACTAGCCTGATGGAGTAAGGTAACAAAAGGGCCATAAATTAGAATGTGGTTCAGGAATGACAAGAGCTGAATGATAGAGCACATTTTGCATGCAGAAGATCCTGAAATTCAGTTGCTAGTAACAAAACCAGGGAGCTTGTGATGGTGAAGACCGTTGAGAATACCTGCCAGTCAAAGTGGACCACACTGAGCTAGAGGAACAACTAGCCTATAATCTACTAAAGATTAGGACTAGACTGGAGAGCAGGTTTAAGGAAGAGCCCAGTTTCTTTTGTACACATTTTGTATGATTATAAAGGACTCAGTGAAGGTAGTGCTTATATTTTGAGTATAAACCTGTTTGTCTGCACTCATACTATGATTTCCTGCTGCTTATTCTGTTTCATTGTTTCAATTTCAATTTCCAATGCAAAATGGTTTAGCCATTTTGAGTGGTTTTTCATCTTATAAAAGTAGAATATAATTGCCCCAAGCTAAATAGTTCCATGAACCTGGTGCCAACTCCCCTAACCATTTGCTGTGCTGGCTGGGCCTGATGGGAGTTGTTCAACAAGGCACCAGGTTAGCATCATATCGAACATACTGGTGATATACACACAATTGGGACCTGCTATATGAGAGGCAATGTTTCTTTCCTCCAACAAGGGACACTCCCGTTCATGGTCCTAGCCAGTTCTTCCTTCCAAGCAGCACACTCCACTGCCCCCACCAATTTCTCCCTCCAACAAGCAGGTGAGGGACTCATACTGCCCTCAGATTTGAGGGGAGCAAAGAGTCTTCTCTTGGACTGCCACTGCTGCTGGTGGGCTCTAAGAGGTTTTACCTGGCTTTGGTACCAGCACTTGACAGCAGGATCTAACTACTCTTTTGTTTCCCACAATGCTGCAGAACAACATGACCTGGGGCACAGTAGAAATTAAAAGGATGCCTTGATCACATCATCTGGCACTAGGAAGAAAAAAAAACAGAGGAGAAGGGCAGAGCAGGCATCAGCTGTGGGTTCTGCCAGGGTGATGGAACCCAATGCTCTGGCTCCTGAACCAGGGCAGAGATACCTGTAATTTCAGGGATTCTGTACAGCTGCCACCGGATTATTTAAAGCTTTACTTTAAATGCTTATTGCTATTTGCTCTGGTAGAGGCTTCAATGTTTTCTTGATGGAGCATTTATAATTTCAAGAGGAGCGCTCCCAAGGCAGCATATAATTTAAGAAACTGGAACAGGATAAGTATTAGTGATTTAAACATTAATGCTGGAGGACTCCTGCTTGTTCTCCACAGCATGCCATCCTTGCGCAATTGATGTACTCAGAAGACACTGTCCTACGATGCCACATGCTGAAGAGCAAGGGCACGTGGCTTCAGATTTCCAAACAAGAGTCAAGTGCCCCTGAGATTGCCACATTTATGCCTGGGATTATGCAACCCACATAAACTATTGTACATATGACCCATGTTTGCCGTAGCTCAGTGGCTGAGCCCCTGCTTGGCATGTAGAAGGCCCCAGGTTCAGTCCCCAGTAGCACCTGCAGGTAGGACTCAGGAGGGATTACCAAACCTGCCTGAAACCCCAGGGAGGCAGTGCCAGTCCTTGAAGACAATGCTGGGGTGGCAGACAGGTGTTCTGACTCTGTATTAAGCCAATCCGTGTACTATTGTACTCTGCTGTTCCCATTGCCCACATGCTTGAATTTACAGCTTGTGCACTGTAGCTCTAGGCTGCAGTGGGTACCGAGCAGGAAAGGCCCTGCTGGTGGCTTTTTTTCAAAGGGATCTGCCAGGCAGTTTTAAAGAGATTTTTTCCAAGTGTTAAGCGTCAACCCTTTCCTTTTTCACTCTCGTGAAGGTGGAATGCTAGAGCGCAGTGTTTCAAGTTGCACTTCAGCAATAGGGATAAGCACTGACTGGTCTACCTAGGACAATTTTCTACAAGTGCCTCAGAGAAAAGGCAACTGATGTCACAAAACAGTGACAGGAGCTGGGGGATTAACACTGTATCCAGCAGGCAGGGTACTAAACATCACGGCAGCATACATCTGTGAAGGAGGGCCATAGCTCAGTGGCAGAGCACATGCATTGCATGGGATAGGAGGGCCCAGGTTCAATCCCAGCATCTCTTCATAGGGCTTGCGAAGACTCCCATCTCGAACCTAAGAGTTGCTATCACACTGAAGCTAGATACACCAATAATTTGATCAGGGGAGGCGGGGAGTGAAGGCAGCTCACCATGTTCTTGTATACTTAAAATCCAGGTATGCCCTCTTGTGAAGACGGAAAGTAGGGACCCCAATTCAAACAGTAAAAGTGCTTTAAAAATCCCTACTGATGGCTTACCTAGGCACTTTCCTATCCCACTGAACTCCATTAGCAAATGGGAAAGAAGACCAGATGCCCACCAACCCTGATTTCCACGTAACTGAACTGATTAGGTTTAAATGTGTGCCCGACAGTGTGTCCAATTTGGGTCTAGAAATGCACAGTCAAGGTCTCTTGCCTGCCACACACAGTAAAGCTGCATTCTTCAAACTCGAGAGAACTTAAGTCTGAAAACTTGCACCAAGAGATGTCAGTGCAACGTCAGAAGATTCTCCTTCCATATGAAGAGTCTGACAGTAAAAAGCTATTGAGACCTAGCAGCACAAAAGCAGCTTAGAAGCATCCAGGTATGTATTTAGGTAAAATTGCCAGCAAGAAAAGGTAAACTAACTTTAAAGACAGAAAAGCATTTTTGTTGTTGTTTCAAAGCAGCTTTACTTTAAAGAACACACACACATTTGTCATCCAAGTTCATTTATGCCTTTTATTTTACAAAACATAGCAAGTTGCTGTAGTCTTAACATCTCTGCCCGAATCTTTTCTGTTAACAAGGTGGGTAACTGATATTAAAGAGTTCAAACTTCCTTCAGATCAAAGACTGAAATATAAATGTGGGCTTTTATTTTTATTTTTATCCCCCTCCTCTTTTTGGACACAAACTTTTTTCTTTTCTTTTTTTACATAGTAGCTAGGAAGCAAGACTTGTGATACACATTTGCTTTTTTTTTTTAATATAAAAAAGGAGTAGCCAAGTGCCACAAATCTGCTTAAAAGATTTTACCACTGAAAGAGCAAAGTGAAAAATGCTGTAAAACAATTTTAAAAAGCAGATTTTGTGATGTGTGTCCCACAGTAGGGCCCCCACCCCCTTCTATATCAAGCCCCACAGACAGAGCCATTAAGCAGCTAAGTTCCATTTCTTGGCAGCTGGATCAGGTGCAGGTTTCATTGTGGTACCAAGTTCACATCCTTCAGCCTCCAGATCAGAGCGGGAGCACCTAGTTTTGGAAGGTTAAAATAAAGTCCGAGGAAACTACACTGACCAAAGGATTTCTGCAGCATTTCCACCTGTTTCATGGCCACATCCATTGCCCACATTTAAACCAGTATTGTACTACTTTAATAATGGCTCGCCCAAAAAATGCATCCTGGGAACTGTAGTTTGTTAAGAGTTCCGAGAGTTGTTGGACACCCCATTCCCCCTCAGAGAGCTACAATTCCCAGAATTCCCTGGGAAGAGAGTTATTGTTAACCCACTATGGAAATTGCAGCTTGGGGGGGGGGGAATAGGAGATCTCCTAAAAACCCCTGATACTTAACAACAGTTCCCAGAATTCCTTGGGAGAAGCCATGACAGTTTAAAGTGGCTTAATAGTGCTTTCAATGCCTTGTGCAGATGTGGCCCACATTTACTTTGTGCATGTTCTGTTCTTACAGGGCTCTCCTGGTGATCTCCCATGCCAATTCCTGGAGAGGGCAACAGCTACTTAGCTTCAGCAATGCTACAGGTCTGTTTCCTGAATTCTGAAATGTTAAGCGTGGCATTTATTTTTTTTACTGACAAAAGGGATCTAATTGTATCCCACTGCTATAATTTTGGGCATTGTCTATTCTAAATATGCCAACACTTGGAGACAAATGGTGGAGTGAATAGAAGAGCATGGGTGTGCTTATGCACATACAAGCTATAAGGCACAAGATGCAGGAATTGTTATCTACAGCTCATACTCCGTGTCCTTCAAATAAAGCTGAGCAGGAGTCTACCAGGGCTCAAGACTGTCCTTTTACAAGCCCCTTTGAGCAATGGCTCAAGTCTGCTTACAGAGACCTTTAAGCAATGTGCACAGGCAAACAGTAAACTGTTGCAAATAAGATGTACGTCCAGAAGGCGCTCCTATTACAATCACAACTGCTGAAAATTGCAGTTATCAAGACAGACTTTATGCTGCAACCCTTATTAAAGTGACTTACTGTTGGCCTGTCCGAGAGGTTTCCTTGACGGATGTATTCTATTGCAGCCTCAACTGAAGTCAGGCAGTATCCAAGTTCATCCTTTGCTGAGCTGCAAAACCTGAAGTTCTTGATGTAACTCAAGTTTGCCATCCTAGACAGAAAATAAAATAGCATATAAGGCTTCCAAGACATTACTCAAGAAATGGAGATGACTGAGAAAGGTCACTTAAAATTGCATGCACATCTAATTGGTTCCTCAACTTCCAATCACTAATGCAAGATCAAAACATTTATCCTATCTCCCACAGAGAGCCCCTCATCATCCACAAGTTTAATTTATTCTGAGTGGGTTTCAATGCTTGCAGGCACAATATTTAGGGAGGAAAGAGTAGGGTGCCTGTTCCATTTTCAGAATGCACACAACTGATCATGAAAGGCTCCTGAATAAACAGAAAGCCATGAAGACAACATGTTATTATTAATCCACACTTTTTCTGCAGTTTGATCCTGCATACTTCCAATAACAGGATATGTTTTGCTCTCTGATACTATTGAACTCCCAGCCCCAACAAAACCAGAAATGGCATTCTTGGACTGGCAGTCAAAACTGACAAGCTATATTAAAAAAAAGACTATAGGGATCACACTTATTACAGCTTTCCAGGATCATTCTGACGGGTATAATCATATTGGTGGGTTTTAGGAGGCAGGGGGGGTAGAAGAAAAAAATCAGATTAAAACAATTTGGCTTTATTTTCTAGCAGGTTACCACCACAAAAAGCCATGCCATTTGTATTGCAATACCCTGTCCTGGGATGCAAGCTGTGCAGTGCTTTGTTTCAAATAGCCACACATTTACAAAAGGACACAACACGTGCACATTCAAGACACGCAGATTAAAAAAAATAATCAGCCCTGCGTTATAACTGACGTCCAAAAACATAAGCACATTTGTTAAATGCATGTAATCCCTGGAAATGGCACGTTGCTAATACAACAGGTCTGCTGTAAGCATTTACATTTTTAGTTCCCAGCTACATCTTACCAATGTAACAACCAAGGTCTATTTTGTGACAGATGTTAGTACCGTACACATATTTCAGATCTGTGAGATTTCAGATTTGTGATACATGCTGTCCAAGCAAGGCAAGTGATTTCCAAAAGCAGCAAAATATTAAATATTCACACCCAAAAGGAGTTTCTACTCAAATGGCAATAAGAGGACCAGGTTGAACATTTCTGACTCAGGATGCCTCTCGACTGGAGAGTCTGAAACAGCCACCAGTTAGAAGCACTCAGCTGAGCAGTGTTATTATGCCCATTTCCAGGGCAATGCAATCATAGAATTGATAATATCTATTTTTGGTCCTTGATTCAAACTACTATTTCAAATCCAAAGCAAGTCACAATGCTTCTCACAGTTCTGCTATAAAACCTTAGAACACAGAAGCATCCAACTAAGGCTTTGCTCAGGATACAGGACTGTACTGCAACGGTCATTTGCTAGTGAACAGCTAGTACAGACTTCAAATTATCCCATAAACCAAATGTAGGTTGGGTTTTAAGTCTTAAGTCAGATTCTGCATCCAGTTTATTTGGAACGGGTTTGGCTCCAATACTGGAACATGTGATTTCTTAATCACATTTGGAAATGGAACCAAACACTTAAATCAGCTATGCAATCATCTGGATAAGTGGACCTACCCAGTCACAAACCAGACCCCTTCACATCCTGAAACAAAATCAATATTGGGCGGCGGGGAGGTGGGCAGCTGGCAGCTGATGGCCATCCTAGCTTACAGACTCCATGACTTCAAGCAATGCTAGAAACCTTTCAGCACCCTGCCTTGTTTAGCGCTCTTGCAGCAGAAATAACACCCAGGAGCAAAAGGAGACTTGTCACATACCAGTTTGGAATCTCCGTTTTCACAAGAAGGTACAGCAGGACTGAGAGAAGGTCATCTGCACACATGGTCTCCATGTTAACTGAAGTGGGGAGGAAAAAGTGGAGTCACATTTCTATGCTAGTGATAGTGCCTAAATGCTTCTAATTAGGGCTGCAGTGTTTAGAAAGCTTTCAGCAGACTAAAGGTGCTGCCACCACAATTGATCAGCAGTTTTAAAATCCAGAAGCTTCAGGCACATCTTGAAGGCATGCCCTTTGTGTGAAACAAAGAAATACAGCAGGCACTCCTAAACACAAGGAAGTTCAATTTAAAACCCTACATAGATATAACCAGCTCTTTGAAGTCTTTTACTCATTTTCAAGCCATCTTTCTGGGTAAAAGGAAGAAAAGACCAGCCCAAGTGCCAGGGACAATGGTGTGTCTTAATTATACCTTCTATTCTAGCCCTTTCAAGCTGGGGAGTCTCAGAACAAGCCCTGCCATACACCCTGGAAAAGTATTTCAGATGCCTCAGTTCAAGGGAAAGCACTAATTTCCAAGTGATAAGAAAATTTGTTGTTGTTGTAAACATTTGTATACCACTCTATCTGCAGATCACAGGGTAGTTCACAACATAATACAAAATGAGGACACAAAATACATGATAAAACAAGAACAGACCAATAAACACCTGAAAACAAGCACCTGAATGTTACATTTCAAGGTTCTGCTCACATGCACCCATTTAAAAGCTTATGAAGATGGCTTTTCAAAGCACAGAGAGGCGATCTATTGAAACCATTATTACATTGCCATGGTTACAGACCTCTTTGGCTAGGAGACTGCATTATGATTTGAACCACTTTGCGCAGACAGAGGAGCTTCTGTTGTGGGGAGGTGCACTTATTCAGCTGGCCCAGCTCTCGCTTCGCACGAGGAATGTTGAAGCTGTGAAGTGTGGTCAAAAGAAAGGAGTACTTAGCACATACACCAGACTTGAGCAGCAGCAACAGTGACTGTCAAAATGTGGGCACCTATTTCAAACCATACCAACTTCTACTCCTACATTCAGCATAATTCAGGCTTGCCAAATGACCAGGGAGAAGAGAAGGTGGTCTGGCCTGTTCTGATGACTTTTCATTCACAAAGCTGAGCAAATGAAGCTCTTTACGACAGAGATAAGACACTGCTGCCTACTATGATCTCCAGATCCAGCTGCTCCTGAAGCCACAAATACAGGAAGTAAGCTGGAGAGTCAGCAAACTCCAGCACAAACATATTGATAAAAAACTTGTGTTGCTTATCAACTTATCGATAAGCTCCTGTGCACACATCCTTAGGGTGCAGTTCTACAAGCTCTCTTCCATATGCTGTTGCTGCAGAAGTATTATCCCTTGGGATTTGTCTAGAGTCCAGCGTTGCCGTCAAGCCCTTCCAGTTACACGTGCTGACAGCAGAACTCATCTTCTCCCTTTCCTACTTCTCCATTCAGTAGCACCAAGGGCATATGGGTAACAACCCACTTACCTGCATATTTGTTTTTGGTAAAGCGGCAAAGAGTACACAGATTCACAGCATGCAAAGAGCAAGATGCTCTGAGCAGCAGCCATATATCCCTTACCCAAGTTGTTGGTTCCCCCACCCACCCACCCCAAAAAAACCTGGTGGAGCTTTTAAGATTGTCATCTCCATGCAGCGCACCTGAATTCAGGCTTAATACCCAGGTCCTTCTGTTGCAGATCTTGTAAGCTTCTTGTAATTTTGTTGAAAGCTGCATCCTGGTCGACAAATACAAATGAAGCCATTTTAGAAACACAACAAGCTGCTCTCTTGGCTGTATCTTGAGACGTTTGAAGATCAGGTATGGGGGACGTTTGAAGATCAGGTATGGGGGACGTTTGAAGATCAGGTATGGGGGAACTTTGGCCCTCCAGACATTGCTGAACTACAGCTCCCAGAATTCCTAGCCATTGGCCATGCCTGCTGGGTCTGATGGGAATTGTAGCAATAGGTGGAGGGCCGAAGACACCATCCAGTAGACGAGTACATAGAGCATAAGAAGCTGCCTCAATATATCAGGCTTGGTCTATCTAGCCCTATATGGTCTACTATGATTCTCCAGGTTTTCAGGCACCTTCTACCTACTCCTTTCTAACTGGAGATGCTAGGGATTGAACCTGGCATCTCCTACATGCAAAACAGGTGCTCTATCACTGAACTATGGTTAAGGACAATCAGATATTCCAAGTGTTTTTCCTTTAAAATACATGTAAGCAATAGTCAGAAATGTCGACATGCACCTTGAGGCAAAAGCCTTTTGATCAAAATGTACCCTTTCCATAAGTGCTATGATAAGCACCTTATATTCTGGCGCTGGGAAAGTAGGCATTCAAATTGCCAAGAGAAAGTGACACCTACCTCACTCGCCTCTATAGTCCCCACATATTTAAAGATCAGGTCATATAGAGCATGGTGGATGTACATCTGAAACACAAATAAATAAATTGAACCAGAGATGCTCATGCGTTTACCGAGTTCCCACTAAGAAACAACCCACTACTTACATCCACAGCTTGCTTCATCAGATTCATCTGAGGCTCCTGCTTGGCAAGCATCCTCTAAGGACACGAGAGAGAGAAAAGGCAGTCTTAACAGGCACTGTCTGGGGAAGGGGTAGAAAATTGTATTTAACACATACACACACAAACCATTTCATACTCACAAGGTGCGAGTCTCTCAATAACTGCTGAATACATTTGGTGTAGAGGGCATTTACAGAATCCTGGAGACCAAAAAGAAGGACATTATGGAGCACAAAAGGCTGGGCTCAGATGTCACATTAAATCACAAGAGACTCAAGTTCACAAACTCCCACTTCCCCTGACCAGCATGGCTGCCAGGTGGAGCTCAGAAGTTTTCGCTTAACGACAGCTTGTTGTGTTGTCCGAACTCTGCTTAACTCATGGTTTGTTTCACACAAAGCAACTTGTAAACCATGGCACAAGCAGCTGTGGCTAAGCAGAAACAGAACCAAAGCTTATGGACTCACTGAGGTCAAAGTAGAGGAACAGGGAGCACCTGAAGCTTGCTGCAGCTCACTCTTTGTGAGCTATGGTTCAGTGTGCCATCCTAACTGGGCCACTGCATCAACATGTCTAGGTAGAGGGCCCTTGCAGGGATGGGGGAGAAAGAACATTTAAGAAAGACATGAGGAGAGTCCAAGTTGCTTAACTGGGTGGAGTGCCAGTGCTTTCTTTGAGGAGGTACAGGTTCCAGATTAATCTTCCAAAGATTTAGTTCATGTGGGTGCAGAGCACATTTGAATCAAGTAGGTTACTGTGCTTTATTTATTCTAGAGTTGCACTTGAGCCATTCTCATTATGAAGTAATCTAGCAGCGAGCAGTAACTACGGCTGCAACTCAATTTTTTTAAAGGTATCTGAAATGGGTTAATCAACATTTTAGTTAATCTACATTGACTTGCATATAGCTACAGGTTTGCATATAGATAAACTTTTGAAGCAATATGTACTCTTTTTTTAGATCATGCATACATGGCACAGAAGAGGTATTCTTCCTGCGTAAGAAATGGGAGAATGTTTCTTGCAATAGGCATTTGCAACAGACTAAGGCAGGCTGAAAACAGAGATACTGACTATGTAGTGCCGCAGGATTTTCCTGTCATGATCCTTGAAAGTCCTGTGGAAAGATGCAATGGCTTTATCAAACTTTTCAGCATGTCTCCCCAAGAACTCTCTCACATCTTCAACGTTTTTCAGGGAGTAAGAGTTTGATGGCGTTGAGGATTGTTCTGAAACGGAGGGCAGTTGTCAGTGCACAGAAAGATCTGCAGTTCCTCCTAGCATTAGCAGCAGTTTATTGATTTATTTATGTTGCCAGATGCAAAAAGTCATGGCAAGAACCCAGGACTCCCATATTTATTGCTGACCTCTTAACTCTTTTCCTGGCTTCTGAAGAGTCATTTCTTCCAGGAAATAATAATCAGGATGAAGATCCTTCATGCAAGCCTGCTAGGGTAATCTAGCTCTCATCCTTGTCGCCTTATGAAAGGCTTCTGACCTGGCCTTCTAGACCACATAAGCTGTCTGCTCATGGTATATGAAGGTCCTGAAAGAAGTGTTATTGCCCAAGGCTGGCCCTACCATTAGGCAGAGTAGGGTAGATACATCAGGCAGCAGAGGGTGGAGTGGCAGTGATAGCCACCTAGCCTGTTCCCTCTTGGGTACCTGCCATGTACCTCCTAATATAGTCTGCTGCCCCCTCCAGTGTGGTGGAAGGCATTGCATTGTCACCAGTGTTGAAAAAAGGTTCAATTGCCAGTCCAATCCAATTATGTACATGGAATGGAGCAGCAGAAGGGAAAATGGGACTCTCCTGCCATCTGCCTCAGGCAGCAAAATACCTAGAGTTGGCTTTGTTGAAGTCCAAGGGCTGGCTGAGAAGAGCACTACTACTCACCTTCACTCTCATTTTTTTCTAGCGCATGAGCAATACAAAGGATGCTGAAGCTCTCTTCTCTCTCATTGTAGAAAGTTTCCTCAAAAAGAACAGGCACTGAGCAACGAGGGCTGAAGCCAGCCCCTAGGATGATCAAGCTTCCTTGTATGAAGACTTCCTAAAGGGACAGGAGGAAGGGAAAGGCAAATGAAAAAAGATCAATATCAACGTGAGGAGTACGCAAGCGGAACAATTATTTAGGAATAGTGATTAGTCATGCAGATTTTGAGAAAGATAAGGCGGCTTCTCCAAAGCAAGACAGGTGCAATGCAAAAGTTAAAACACACTACTCCGCTTTTGAAATGGTATTACAGAATTGATTTTTAAATGTTTGATGGAAGGGCAAGATTGTCCATCAGTTTTAGAGTAAGAAGCCTTCTCTGTTTGAGCTCTTAAAGCATTACTGTTGTATTTCTTTAGAATTCATTTATTCCACTGAACTTCATGAGGTTGCAGAGTGGGCTGATGCCTCCACCACTCTCAGTGCAAGACTGCACTAGATCCCTGTCCTTAAAATACTTTTTGTACCTTTCCATTCACAGTTTGAAAGTTTTCTTCTACAGACTTCAGAACGTAGGAGTCAAACTGGCAAGCTGAGATGCTGCTGCTCGAAAGACTTCCTTTGCATGGAACTAGCACCTAAAGTAGTAGTAAACCTGGAGTCAGGTGCATGCACGCACACACACAAAACCGATAAATCCTTAAAGTATTAACATTTTGCCAGACCACACTATTTTAAGATGCCAAGTTTTGAAATTGGGCAGTAATGTAGTACAGATCAAGAAACCATTACTCACCGGGAGGTGATCTTCAATCACCACAAATGAGGACAGACCATGACATGGTGCAATGGGCTGGGGGAAGGAATACTATATTGTGGGAGGCCACGAGAGCCACCACTTCATATCTCAAACCCTTAATACTTTGACGCAATGTTTTGTATCCCACCAAGTCCTACTCAGAGTAGACCTACTAAACTTGACAAACCTAAGTTAATCATGTTCATGAACTTCGATGGGTCCACTCTGTCCAGGAGTAGCATTGGACACCACCCAGTATTTCCTCCAAGAGCAGCCAGACACAAGTTCAGAGAAGAATAGATTGCACCAAGCAAGTATCATTGTAAACCATCTAAAAAACTGTTGATTTAAAAATTCTGGATTCTCCATGTAGAGTCATGAAAAGATATTCTTATAACAGGGCTAACTCTTGTGGCAACCATTTAAAAGCACCTCACTGAGTGGTCTCTCTACAACTATGCACAGCTCCTCCACTTTTTCTTTTTAAACATTTTAATATTTTTTTACACAAAACTTATCTTTAGAAGAATTGGCATCAAGTAACACCCTCCTCCCATTCCCAAAGATGCCTCCACTTTTTTAATGCTTTTGTCATATGTGCAACATGTGATGGTGCAAAAAGCAAGGAAACTTAATAGTATACCACAGCAAAGGTGTAGTTTGCCCATTTTTTCACATCTGTTAAATAGACCCCCTGAACCCAAAGTCCAAACTCATTCCCTGCCAAGCTGTAGGACCCATTTTCTGAAGACATCAAGTTTACTTACAATTCCGTGGAATTCTGCAACTTTCCTGCAGAGATCAGGACGTCGTTTCTGCATAGCTAGATAAAAAGGGTTCTTCAAGAGGTCTTCATCATACACAGCCATATGGACTCCCCAAGTATCCAATTTAGAGACTTTCTAGAAAGGAGAGAGAGAGAGAGAGAGAGAGAGAGAGAGAGATCTCCATGGTCAAAACCCAATTGCTACCATTAGTAACCAGAAGAAAGACACTTCCCATCATTCTTCCCACAGACATAGGCTGCAATCCTATAAGCACTTACATCAAAGAAAGCCCTATTGAACTCAATGGCACTTGTTTACATAGGATTGCACCACAATACCCCTCTCAACCATTTGCATAATTATGTACCACTATTTCCGTGCACACAATTATATAGAAGAGTATGAAAAAGTCAAATTCTAGGGGGACTGGAGAAAAAGGTGCATTTAGGTCCAACTCTAGTATTAGGCAGAGTGAGGAGGCAACTGTTTCAGGCAGCAAATGTTGGGAGGCAGGGAACAGTATGCAACCTGTATGTGCCAAGGAATCTGACCTGTGCCCCCTCCAAGCTAAGTGTTGCTGCCTTCAGGGGCAGTGGAGGCAGCTGCCCCATCACCAGTGTTGAAGAAAGTCAACCAACAGTTTGGTAGGTTTCTGCATATGGACAGGAATGGGTGCCACCCCATCCTTTTCCCACCTCAAGCAGCAAAATGTCCTGGGTGTTTTCCAGACTATGTGACAGGAGACCAGGGGTGTTTGTTTCTATGCCTTGGAATAGGTGTCACCATCCCAACTCAGTCCCTTGTAACACCAGACACCAGGGATCCACCAATCATTCACTTTCCTCTTCTAAAAGGTCTTCTCAGTAGAGACTGTTATCCCCAGTTGGATTTTAAATTGTGCATATATATATATATATATATATATATATATGCAATTGTCATTTTGTTTTTATATATGCAGTTGTTTTACTACTTTTTACTGAATTGGAAATGATTCCTGAATAAAATCATTAGTATTCTTATTTATTAATTGTTCACTGGCCCCTGATGGATCAGAAACAGTTTAAACCAATTACTTTCCTGTATTGCACCATAAAGGAAACACTAAGCTCTGCTTCAATATATAGCTGAAGGTTATGAAGTACGAAAAGGAAAGCAAGAACACCACCATACCAGAGAACTGACTACAGCCTTTGTCTATGCTTCCATTGTATACTCAAGTTTTAATTTCTCTTCTTGCCAGGGACAGTTAAAACCATGCTCAAGGCAGTTTACAACATGAAAAAATACATACCGTATTGGCCTGAATATATGCCTCACTTTCCCCCAAAATTCTGACCATACAAAGTTAAAGTGTGGCTTATACAATATTTGCAACCTTATGGTATGCAGCCTGGCAAACAGTGCCAGGAGCACAGCAAAGCGGCGCCTGCCCCGTGCATAGTCACTGATCATTTGCTGATTGGGGAGAGAGATAAGAGATGCTAGAGATAATGGAGGCTGCCTGGGAGGGAGGAGGAAAAGACAGAAAACTTGCAAAGGGGGGGAAACAGGAAGACTAAAGCAACAAGGAGAGAAATTAGAAGAAAAGGAGGGGCAAAAAACTGCTCCAGCTAAGGAAAAGACACTACACTAAGGCAAACAAGAGGGAAGGGAGTGTTGAAAGGAAACAGCTGATCGGTGGGATCGGAAGAGAGATAAGGGATGCTAGTGGTAGCTGCCTGGGGGGGGGAGGTAAAACCCCATGGATCCTCAGGATTTTTACATTGGGTCACCCCAAATTCACCATCAGATCACATAGCATGTCCATGGCTACAGCCTGCACCAAAAAAAATCACGCGCCCACTGTTTCCTGGGGCTGCAATGGCGCAAAAATGTGGTTACAAAGCACACATCCACATGGATCCTCAGGATTTTTGCATTGGGTCACCCCAAATTCACCATCAGATCACATGTCTGTGGCCACAGCATGAACCACAAAAATCATACATCCACTGTTTCATTCAGAATATTTTTTTCTTGTTTTTCTCCTCTAAAAACTAGGTGCATCTTATGGTCAGCTGCGTCTTATGGAGCAAAATATGGTACTTAAAAGGAAGTTCTTTATTCTTCCTTTACAATTTGGCCCTAAGGGCTGATATGTCCTGTGCCTGACAGTATCTCATCAGGTGATGGACAGGTGGGCATGGCATGGTCCAAACCATGCTGTGGGCTAAATGGGGAGACCAGGCAGGCCTAACTAGGATTCCCCACTGCTACTCTACCCAGTGCATGAGGCTATGCTCTGGGACACAGCTGGAGCCTCTTGATAAAGCCTATTGATTAGGACAGGCCCATTTCAAGAAAATTTGGAGTTCAGAATCTCTGTATAGTCTTGAATAGATCAAGCAAAGATGCCCAGTTTGCAGTTGCCAAGAGAAACCTGAAGGATGCCACTAACTAGTAAACACAACATAACTTTGTAAGCCAAGCGGTATCAACAGCTACAATCATTCTAAGGGCAAAAGCGATTGGTGCTTTTTAATCGTGAACGCTGCTGCTTAGTTATAAGTGTAGCATCTATAGCTCATGGCCAAATGCAGATGGGATCATAATGCAAATAGACAGTGATATGAAGTAATTTTGATATTGACAGATGGTAGCTCTGATGGGCCAGAAGTAGTAGTTCCAAGTGATGGCAAGACAGCAGGCAATTCCCAGCATATGGGATTACATGCTGCAAGTGACAAGTCTAAACTGCTTAGTAGCAACAGAACATATACAAGCCAAGCCACACTAACAGTTGCTCCCAGAACCAGCTGGCAGACTACATCTTTTCTCCAACACTTCATTCTTCCTTAGTTTACTTATGCTGAGGGGAGCTGATGGACATACCCATAGTCGGCCTCCTGGTGACCCAGCAACCAATCAGAGCTAGTTAAAACAATTCAAAACTTGATAGTTAAAACTGTTAGATAGGGGTTGATGACCTGCAGAGACAGGGACCAGTTCTGATGGGGATTTGGGGTTATCTTGGCATGGCAAACTACTATGATTCCTGAAGAGTAAAACTCCTAGAAGAGGTTATGAGAGTGTTCCCCCTGGGGTAATAATACCAATAGTCATTCTAGATGGAAATAGTCTATCTTGAGAAAAGGTTCAGAGAAGAATGCTGAATAATGCAGAATATGGAAAAACAGGGGAATATGTCAGATGCAACCCTAGGCCCCCTATCTGTCCTGGATTCACATTGCATTACGTCTTTTCTCAGAGTGGCTCAGGAAAACAGAGGATTATCCCCTTTTTACAGTCAACACCACTCTCCAAAGTAGGCTAGGCAGAGGGACTGCAATTAGCCCAAGTTCATAGAAGAAAATTTGAACTAGAGCCAAAGCCATGTTAGGCGTTTAAAAGAAAACCACATGACACAGCCATCAGAAAAGCATGTGGAGGAATCACTTGATTAATGCTCTTGCATATAAAAAGGCTCCCTCCTTATATAAGGAAGTACTAGCCTAGCCCTCTCCTCCTAGAACATTAACATGGAAGATTATGTATCCCTGAACCTATATTCTTATACCCCAGGAAGGATTATCACTAGATATTTTTTTTTAACATGTGTTACTGGATGTGGTCATGTGCCGATACCACACAATATTACCCTGCTTGGCAAACAAACATTTCACAGCATGTTTAGCAGGTCACATTTGTTGGATGGTTCTCGCATAAATGCCACAAGCCCACCTCTAAACAGGTTTAGCAATGCAAGACAATCAAGCATGCTTTCAGGAAATATTTCAAGGTCATTTGTGTGGATGAGTCATCTTCTGACATTGTTAAGTTTATGGGGTGGTTAAAGCAGGGTCTGTTTTTGCATCTGTTAAGCAGAGCATTTTCACAATGACTAAGGCAGTTAAACTAAACTTCAATGGATCCATTCTTTTACAGCTACAGCATCAAATGACTGGGGGAAAAGGAAAGCAAAACCTCATTTAAAGCAAACAAATGATCTCAAGTACATTCCACAACCATGTCAGACCCCAGGATATCCTGCAAAGTTTGAGGCAGAAGCCTAGTAGTTCTGTCAATGAAAAACATATCCACTTAATATTCTTGTATATCCCAACACATAACCAAGTTAATTTAAAAACTGTACTATTTGATAAGACTACTCTCTTACATCAGAGATGGGAAGCCTCAGGCCCAGGAGCCAAATGCAGCCTTCTATGGCCCCTTTATCCAGCCATGGGCCTCGCCCCAGGCCACACACCCTGGTTTTTAGGCAACACCCCTCACTAGCTCTGCTTTGCATTCCCCCTTGAGTGTTTTTGCTGGCAGAACTATGTCCCTGATTTCTGATAATGCTTCTAGCTTGTGTGAATGAAGGACAGAGGGGTGTGTATGTGTAAAATTTAGCCTCTTGTACAAAGATAAAATTCACATTTGTTGTTCTGGCCACATTTGCCTATGGCCAATCCCACAAAAGGCATGTGGCCCCCACAAGTGAATGTGACACTTGAGCTGAAAAGTTCCCTGCCTAAGCTGTACATGGCTTTACAGCTTCTGGCCTACTACTCTTAATGAGCAGCTGATAGGAGCCAACTGCTATGAGATAGTCAATCATCCCTCCATTGTGTCTGAAGAGATAGCCAAAGATTTAAGGTGGTGACTCCACACACATCAGTTAATGGAAGGGGCTGAGCAATAGTTTGGGCATAAATGAGGCAGAGCAGTCAGAATTAGCTAAATGCTAGAAGTATATCTGTTCTCTGGGGATTTGATATAGTGTAATAGATCTTCTACTTCATGGGGTGTCTGCTCTTTCTCTGCATTCCTGTTTTACTTGTTTATTTGTAGATTGAGCAAAGAAATACAGTTAAGTGCTCCAATCCAGAGAAAGCTAAACTCAGAGAAAGCTACCCCATAACTGCATTGCTCGGGGAAGTGAAGAGTCCATGCCACAAAGGCTGGGTATGAACTCCCATCTTCTCTGAATCCAATGCATGCCCACCGCTTATTTGGGAAGTCATGTACACACAATGTTGGCTCCAATCTATATCTATCTATCCTGTTGCATCCTGTGAAATTGAGAAAAAGAAGACCTAGCTGTATTTTAAGATGCCAATGTGCCTACATTCAGTATTTTGGCTTCAGACCAAGAAGTTTATCTCCAATGCTCACTCCCACCTTTTGAAAATAATTAAGTTCTAATTGTACTCACTTTTATTTGGCCCACTGGTGGTAACCTTATCATCTATGAAGTCAGACAGATCCCCTCAGGAAATCCTCTATATTATTATATCATGATCATCATCATTTGACTAGCAGGAAGTGCCCGGTGCTGCCTGGGTATTTTTAGAAACCTTTTTTAAAATGGATAGATAATGCAATTTGTGAGTTTGGACCTGTGACACCAAAAATCAGGTGCTGCCAATCCAAACTCATGTTTTGGTCCACCATCTTGATTCAAAATGGTGCCTGGCATCTAAACATCAATGAAGATGCTGTCCCCACCTTGGGAAGGAACCCTTGTGCCAAGTTTAGCAACGATATCTCAAGAGGCGTCTGAATATATAGAGAAGAAACAGAAGACAAGACAAACCACTTTCCAAAATATATAGCGAATTGATTGATTCATTCATTTACCGCTTTAGTGGTTTACAAATATAAAACCAGTTTAAAAAGGATGGCCATGCATAATTAAAATATGCAATAAAACAATGTCATAAAACATCAAAACATTCATAATTAAAATGCAAAACAAACAAGGCCTTTAAAACAACCTATATATCTATATACCTATATACACAAACAATTAAGCATGGCTTCCTCCCCATTCCCCAAGCTAGTTAGGAAACTCACAGCATCAGGAAAGTGCCTGCTGCTCTCAGTGCAGTAAATGAGGACCACCTGTAGGGCCACTGAAGAGATCTGTAACACCACAGATCTATACAGCTAATATCTGATTAAGTTCATGCTGCCACTTAACTTACAAAACATGCATGCAATAATGCAATTTGATAATTGAGCCACGGAGTTCAGAGTGCAGAGCTTGTGGTATTTCAAAACAGACTATTCAAAACAGACTAATTACAACAAGAAGCTGTAGTGTGGATGGAATGCTCTGGTCAGGGCTCCAGCCACACTGCCACCTTCCAGAATACTCTGCTCGCTCGCTCTCTCCCTCACTCACCCACACACCCTGTTCAGCATTATGTGGTCAGTGAGGACACAATCTTCACTGGGCTGGAGGTCTGGGGGCGTGCCCTTATCCCCCACCCCACCCCCAAAATAAGTTGGCTCAAAACACTGGTGAAGTTGCTGCTTTGACAAACTTCAAAAGCAGTGTTCGTGTAAGCTCTTTCCGAGAAAGTCAGTTGACAAGATGTGGTGCTGATTTAAACGCCCAGCCACATGACTTATCAACGTTCTACTTAGAAATGTTCCATGCATAAGTTTTGGTAACTCAAAACTGATGCTTCCTAAGTTGTTTTGTTAACTGCATACAAGGAGTGCACTTGCTTCCAAGCAGCCACTGCTTTCTAACACACAAGCTTTTAGCATAATGCCTGCCCCTATCTTGGAAACAAAACTAGTGAATCTAAGCAAAACAGCGAGTGGAACTCAACCTCCATGTAGATAAAAACCCTCAACTGATATAAAGGTAGGATACCAAACCCCAACATTTAACTCAATAAGGGTGTGTGTGAATGCTAGTAAATGAAGAATTGGGCTTCTGCTAGGATGTGAACTATACTATTATTCACACACAAGTCATTGTGTCCCCCACCCCAGCCCCAGAATTCGTCAAAACTCTTAATAAAATGCTTTATTACACTTGTTTCTTTGTATTATGCAAGGCATCTTGAAAATTATAAATAAAAGTTTCACTTTGAGAACATGGCCTACATATCACTTAAGTCATCATGTTCTCACCCATGTTTACTCAGCAGCAGGTGCCTGTAGTGGGATTTATTCCTAAAGGAGTGTGTGTAGAATTGCAGGCATGCAACCCAACATAAATGCATGTTTGTTCAGAGTCAGGCCCCCACCAAGTTCAGTAGGGGGCTTACTCTGAGCAGATACTATGCATTGCCTCCTTAAAAATCCTGTACTTATTGGAAATAAGATAAAACTGAATTTAGTGGACCTTGCATCAAAGCAGACAAGAGTAGGATTCTAGTCTCTTGAACACTAGTCTATGGGATGGCAAAGCCAGTCACAATGCAATTCTATACATGCCTACACGGCAGGAAGCTCCACTGGACTTACTCCAAGGTAAATTGATATAGGGTTACTGTCTTAATCGCTTAATTACTGTGTTTGCCTGCTAGAAGGATACTATGTCATGGTGGGTATTTTAGAATATGTGCTTTTAGCTACTTTACATAAAAGTTATCAATATCCTGTTTTCCATCCAAAAAAAAGTTTACCCATGTATTTATTTATGTGAATTTAAAGCATTTATGAACTGCTTAATGTTTCAAAAATGCCCAAGGGATTCAAACATGTCCTTCCACAGAGGAGTTACAGAGAAGCCCACACTGGAAAGACTGCAGACCACAACTTCCTGTGTGGACAGAAAGTACATTGCAAGAACTCCTCTTTTCAGAATCCTACGCATAACTACGGTACTTGGGGGCAAGCCCCATAGGGCTCAGTGGCATTTGCTTCAAAGTAAAACATGCAGGATTGCACCGCTGCTCATTCCCGATGAAGTCTCCAGTTATAACCCCCTTAATATCTATTACCAGCAAGGGACGTTATGTAGCCAGAAACTCATTTCAAGCACATCTTCAGCTGCTTATTTCTTCTCCAGTCAAGGATATTTCAGGCCACACACCAAACACTTTCCAGGGACTGCCTCAAGAGAAGCGATAAGCCCCTAACGCTTCTTCCCCTCTGAACTTTTCTGCATCACCCTGCAACTTCACTCCCCTTGCAAAGCAGCACTTACTGAAAGGACACGTCCGAGAACCCGAACGCCCGAAAGGCACGAAGCGGAAAGGAAGCAGCTCACGACACACGCGACATTGGGCTGCAGGGCCCCCCAGTTCCCTTCCAGCCACCTGACTCCAAGAAGCGCCCGCACTGGCCCAGGCTGAGCACCAAACCCCGCAGGAGAGGCCTGGAGGGAATCCGCGGGCCGGGACGCCTCACGGCCGGCGCTCAAGCGCTTCAAGCTCTGGCCCCCCGGACTTTCTGGCTCACTTGCCTCCTGAGCCACCGAGTGCGACCAGGGCTCCTTGGCGGCCGCCCTCGCTCGCCGCCCTTCCTGCGCCCCCGGCCCCCTGCAGCCGCCCAGAGCCTTGCCTCTTCCTCGCCAAGCCACCGAGGCGGGCACTTCCCAGCAGGCCAGCCAATCCGCCGGGCCGTTTCCACAGCCGCTTCGACCACGTCTGCTCAGTAAGCAGCCCGAGAAGGTGGAGCTTGGGGGGGGGGGGGGGAAGGCTCACCGAAAAGCAGCAGCAGGAGCAGGCGGAAAAGCAGATGCGGCGTTCGGCGGAGAGAAGAGGAAGAGCAGGAGCCCGGCGGTGGTGGTGGCGGCGGCGGAGGCGACTCTGAAAAGGCGGGCTGGGGGCCCCTGTGATTGGCTCCAGAAGCTCCAGCTGTGAGCTATTTAAGGCCGGCAGCCCGGCGCCTGCTCGGGAGCCCGAGCGCGCTTAAAGGGAGCCGGAACGGAGCTCAGTCTCACGAGGAAGGCACAAGACAGCGAGGGCGGCCAGCTAGCTCACCTGACACCTGTCTTTCAGCTCCTGCGGTGGCGTTTGCTAAGGATGCTGGAGAGCAAGCAGTCCAGGGCGAGGTTCTTTCTCGCTCGCCCAAGATCCAGGCGTTGCGCTGACTCCAGCAGGCGGTGAGCGGCGCGGGCTGTGGGCGATCGGGGGGCTCTGCCATGTGCGCGGGGTCCGGAGACGGAGCCACCGGGGCTGAGCTTCGAAGGAGGGGCGGCGGCGGGGGGAGGAGGAGCAGCGCGTAGGGCCGTGAGAAGCAGCGGCAGCCCGGCTGCCCCGGCCGGCGCGCGCCATGGCGAAGGATGAGTGCAAGGCGCTGCTGGACGCGCTGAGCAAAGTGACGGCCTGCTACCGGCACATGGTGCTGACCATCGGCGGCACCTCGGACTCGCAGAACCTGCGCGAGGAGCTCAAGAAGACCCGGCAGAAAGCCCAGGAACTGGCGGTGGCCAACCGCAACAAGCTCACGGCCGCCTTGCGGGACAAGACGGTGAGCAAAGAGGACAGGGCGGAATTCGAGCGGCTTTGGGTCCTCTTCTCCACCTGCTTGGAGATCCTGGAGACCGACATGCGGCGCGCCCTGGAGCTGGGCCAGGAGTTCCCCCTCAACGTACCCAAAAAGCCGCTCATCCAGACGGGGATGAGCGGCGGCACCTCCGGGGTGGCCGCCCGCGCCATGAGCGTCCAGAACATGAAATACGAGGCGGACAACAACATCGACGTGGTGGATTTGAAGGACCTGGAGAACGAGATCAACCAAGTGGGAGAGATGATGTACGAGATGGAGATGAAAGTCAGCGTCCCGCAATGGACGGTGGAGGCCAAGCAGGACCCCGGGGCGGAGCTCAAGTCCACCATCAGCGTGGGCGCCTCCTCCATCGGCATGATCGAGGTGGAGGAGAGCAAGGCCTTTTGCGATATCAGCAAAGTGCTGGCCGGCATCATCTTCACGGCTGTCCTCCTCATCGCCATCATCCTGGCCGTGTGTGTGGCAAAGCTCTCCTAAGGTGGGGGATGCCAGGTTCAGAAGAAGAGTTTGGCTTTTTTTGATGAGGGAGAAAAAGGAGAGGCGTTTGTTCCCCCAGATTATGGTTTTCCAAGCGAAAGGGTGGAGGGAGGAGGCGAGTATGGGATGGGATCCCTGTGCCAGAATAAGGGGCAGGGGATGTGTTCTGTTCAAGTCCTAAGCCTGAGGATTTGTGCGATATTCTAGCTTTAAAGAACAGTCCATCTAAGGTATGTGGGTATTACAACTCCCAGCCATAGTAGGGATTTGTTCACTATTTATAGATGATTATTCTCAGTAAGCAGGAAAAAAAGTATTGTTTGTGAGTAGGTTCTACTGTTGGTCCATGTTTACAAACTGGTTACAAATTGCACATGATTTGGAGATGGGAATTAATTCAGAGGCAAAATGGAGACACCTATAAATTTACATATAATTTCCTACAAACATAAATGATGTTGTGGTCCTGAGTTGAAGATTTGTTTTCTGTCTCTAAAAGAAGTGTGCTTTTAGCCCTGGGTGCTAAGCCTGATAGTATTTTTTTTTTTTTTTTTTTTTTTTTTTTGGTGGGAGGGAGAGTTTAGAACCAAATGGTTTAAGAGATCTGAACTTCTTTTGTTTTATCGGAACTAATTGCACTTTGGCACAGCATACACTGTGAAAGGCAATCCAAATCTGCAGAAGAAAGATTAAACACCATTTACAGAGACCTTAAGAAGCTCTGTGTTCAATTCACTGTTGCATAACATATTCTACCACTTATAGTTTGCTGTGGGGTAGAACCAGTTCAGCTTCTTTGTTCACTGTCAGTCAAGTTTAAATGCCCGTTCAGACCAAATCTTCCACAAAGGATGCTGCATTATACCCCCCTTATACAGTGTGCACACATGCTGCATTATATATAATGCATATATCACATACCCACAGTAGGATTTACTCCCTAGTAGGTGTATTCATTGCCTTGAAATCATGTATGGATACACATACCTGAGCTGGGAGCAAGTGCCAGTGAATTCAGGATTTAATTCTGAGTAAATAAGATGGCACTGCACAACTCCCCTGGTTTGTGCATGGAAGCTGAACAGTGGTGTTTCTAAAAAACAGTGAAGCTAGAGTGCAGCAAGATCCCAAGTATGTTTACTCAGAAGTAAACTCTACTGAGTTAAATAGGACTTGCTCTCTGGTAAATGTGTTTAGAATCGAAGCTTTAAATGCAGGCTCTGGCTATAATCCTGAGCATACTTATAAAGAAGATTCCATTTATTTCAGTTGGACTTTCATATAATGTGTTTCAGATTTGGGGTGTCAATGTGGCCTAAAAACAAGCCACTATCGCTGATTTTTTTAATGCTGTAACAGGACGTTAAAACCTATGAATCTGCCTTGTGCCAAGTCAGACCATTAGTTCATCTAACACAGCATTATGTTTCTTCACTCATTGGCAGTGGCTCTCCAGGGCTTCAGACAGGGGTCTTTCCCAGGCTTACCTGGAGATTCCAGAGAACCCTTTCCTGTGCTTGAGCTCCACTCTGATTCTATGGTGCAAAGAAGAGGCATGATCTCACGTTGACAGTCTGAAGTTTACACATGTACATCTCCTGTTACTGTTAATGAGATTTACATATGTACCTGCCAGAGCCAAGAAGATTAGAATCAATCTTATAATCCTGACATACCCAAGACCTGGCACAAATGTGACTTGGATGGCAGCATCTGAGCACAGGGCTGTTGGAGCTAGACAGTGGAGCTAGATAAACATTATGTAAAAGAGAGCATTGCTCCTCTTTTAAGCTGTCTGTGGAACAGTATCTTTAAAGGGGATGCAAGAGGCATTCCTGTGCAGACAAAGGCCCTATCTAAAATGGCTTTTAAAGCAGAGTTTCATTTCAGTCACAGCGGATTGTCAAGAACAGTATACTCAACATGCAGTTCCACTCATTCAAACTACAAGGGTGTTACTGAACATTTCTAACCTCTTTAGCAGCAATTAGCAGTTCCAGGCAACAAAGTTAAGCAACTGAAAGTGTGGTCCCATCCCTGTCTACTTAGCAGTAATTGAGACTTACTTCTGAATAAACGTGCTTAGGACGGTATTGCTCATGTACACAAAACATGCTTCTCTACTTGCCCCTTGAATTAACTGAGTTAATTGAAGTGGTGAGAAGATTTACAGGTTAAGCTTCAACCTCTTCAAACTTTTAAGTGCACAAATCGGTGAAAACCTTAATCTGAACCCTTGGGTCTAACAAAGCCATGAGTTACAATTGTCCAGTGTCAGATTTCCTAGCAATGGTGATATGTGTTTTGGACTGGCATTGTGATTGTGATATACGGTACTTTGCATGATAGGATGCCCTAAGTTCCTTTACATGAGTTCCTTAAGAGCTACTTCCACTTTCTCTATACCCATGATGGTGAACCTTTTCCAGCCCAAAGTTCACATTCCCTTCTGGGCAACTTTCTGGGGAGGATGTGTGGCCTCAGGAGAGTTCCAGTGGCTGAATAGAGAGACCTGGGGGCACATTTGGGCCCCAGACCTGAAGTTCACCCCTGCTCTAGACAGGACTGATCTACATGGTCTAACACTATGGGCTAGCTCATTACATTTAAATTAATTGGCTAACTCAAGAGCACCCACCCACCCAGCAACTCCTACAAGGCTAACAAGAATATATTGTGTGATTACTAAGAAGCAGGCAGCAGAATCTTATACCCTGACCCTAAGTCACTTGGGCTAAGAGCATGAGTCTCCTATTGACAAATCTGTTAAGTTTTATTAATAGAGCTATCCTGAATGTAATACTTGGAATTAGGTCCCATTAATTTCAAAGGAACTTCCATATGGCATGTTTAGGATTAGTATGCTTGTCTCATTAATGTCCTTGCAAACTGGATACGTGCAACCCAGTTCTCTGTATATTTACATGGAAGGTTATGTTGGACTCCGTGGATGTCGGCAAACCTAAAAACACTTGAAAGCTAGTCAACATTGGGATAAGTGGGACCTGCATGCAATAGGATCAGGCTGCACAGCTGCAATGCTTTTTTCTACTTACTTGGAAGTAAAGTCCCATTGAACATAGCTGGACTTTAACTTCTGAGACAACATGCATAGGAGGCGGGGCTGCCAGTGAAAATCTATAGGTTCTGCCTTCAAATGCATATACTTAGGTATGTACCTGGCAAATCTATTAAGACTAATGATTTACTGACCATTCTTGAACTCTTTCTATGTGAGTCCTACGTCATACCCACATTAGTTTCCTTAGAATTTTAAGTTTACACTTATTTACTTGTAAGCCAAAACTTAAAATTCTCTGCATACAGGTAGACCATATTTCAAGTCAAATATGCTCAAGGTAGACTTCTGTCCTACAGGGATTTTATGGGAAAGAATGCCCTGTAAGTATGCACAGAATGAGGGCCTAACTCCGTAACTTGCTTCTCTTTAGGAATGAACCATTAATCTTCCTAAATATAAGTTATCTGAGTAAACTGGCTCAGGCTACCCATTAACAGCAGTCTTGTTAGTAAAATTTGTGCTGCATGTTTGCAGGCAGCACTGGACAACAAGTCTTGGTTCTG
Source organism: Podarcis cretensis (assembly GCF_951804945.1). NCBI lineage: Eukaryota > Metazoa > Chordata > Lepidosauria > Squamata > Lacertidae > Podarcis > Podarcis cretensis. The sequence continues at coordinate 64,420,324 of NC_137177.1, forward strand.
CAGAGGTTGCAACCAGGCAAGACTTCAAAGCATGTTAACACATAAATAAATCCTCCTGTGTTCAATAAGCAAGACAGCAGCCTTAATTACTCATGGTATCAAAAGTGTTTTGATATTTGATTGTAAATATGTGTTTAGTCCAAAATGGAATTGAGAGGTGGGATTTGGATTTTATGTATTTGATGTCAAAACTGTGTACTCATATTGGTGCTAAAGTACCTATCTCTGCATATGTAGATAGACTCAAACTGCTGCTATTGATCCTGTGTTCTGACCACTGTTTCACTTCAAGCATTGTTCATGAGAGGTAGTGATGGCTGTCTTCACTGCTACAAGGGCTAGACCTTTTTCTTCAGTGTGATTCACAAACCTTGCACTTAAAGCTGGTCTGCAAATGGCATTATTAAACTTGAGAGTGGGGGAACTGCATAGTTGGATTGCAGCTAGCAGTATTTTAATCAGAAACAGATTCTATATTCTTTGGACATTTAGAACTCCAAGGGTTGCATTTGTTCTGGAACAAACAGGAAATCCGGATTAATAACTTTTTTTAGTTCCAACTTGGGTGTAGTCATTTCTCTACACATATTTGTAAAAGTTTCAGGTTTGAGATGTAAATCTATTATGCTGACATACAAGATTTGTTTTCCAAGTGATCTAAGACACAGGATTGCCACTATCTAATTACCTAATGGGTCCACCATTAATCTCACATGTACGCCCAGTGTAATCACATGCGCAATGTGACCTAGGCACAGCTGCCTGTCGCCTGGTTTACTAAGCTGACCAGATGCAAAGGGGGTCAAGACTCTCATACCTTTAAATAGTGGTATGGAAGAAGACATTTTGACAGGTTTAGCCTGCTAGGCAGAAATCAATGGAATAAAATATAACAGCTAAAATTCTATGGAAATGTGAAATATATGAGACACTGGAAGAACTTTATGACAGTAAGAGCTGTTTGACAGTGGAATGGACTCCCTTGGAAGATGGCAGTCTCTCCTTCCTAAGAGGTTATTAAGCAGAGGCTGGATGGTCATCTGTCATGGATGCTTTAGTTGAGATTCCTGCATTGCATGGGGTTGAACTAGATGAGCATTGGGGTACCTTCTACAGTGCAATTCTATTATTCTGTGTCCTCTGCACTGGTCTCCCTATGGGCAATGAGAGCAGAAGGTAGCAATCATTCCAGCTTGTTTTGTGGGAATAAATTACTGTTGAATTATTAGAAGTTGCACTTCAGGCCACCCCAGTCAAAACTTCAGGCCACCCCAGTCATGCCAGACGAACCTCATTTCTTTTTTGGTGTTTCAGGGGAATGCCGTGAACATAGTATATTTTGATTTCAGTAAGATTTTCCCCATGATATCATGGAGAAGTTAGTAATGGTTCCTCGTCATCCTGAAAAAAAGGACAAGTTGGTGCCACAGGATTCTGTCCTGGGCCTGTTGTTGTTCACCATCTTTATAAATGACTTGGCTTGGATGAAGGAATTGAAGGTGTGCTCATTAATTTGCAGATGACACCAAACTGGAAGGGATAGCTAATGCTACAGAAGACAGAATTGGAATTAAAACTGACCTTAACAGATTAGATAACTGGGCCCAAACAAACAAAATGAATTCAATAGGGACAAATGTAATGTTATACACTTAGGCAAGAAGAACCAACTGCACAAATATAAGATGGGGGACACCTGGCTTGCCAGTAGTATATGCAAAAAGGATCTAGGGGTCTCAGTAGACCACAAGCTTAACATGAGTCAACCATCTGATGCAGCAGTAAAAAAAGCTAATGCTATTCTAGGCTACGTCAACAGAAGTTTAATATCTAAATCAAGGGAAGTAATAGCACCACTATTCTGTCTTGGTCAGATCACACCTGGAGTACTGTCTCCAGTTCTCCACCATTTAAGAAGGATAATGACAAGCTGGAATGAGTGCAGCAGAGGACAACCAAGATGATAAAGGGTCTGGAAACCAAGGTTGGGGGAGTTGGGTATGTTTAGCATGGAAAATGATATGAAGGCCATCTTCAAATATCTAAAGGGCTGTCACATGGAAGAAGGAACAAGCTTGTTTTCTCCTCCAGAGGATAGGACCAGAACCAATAGATTCATGTTACAAGAAAAAAGATTCCAATTGAACATTAGGAATAACTTTCTGATGGTAAAAGCTCTTTAACAGTGGAATGGACTCCCTCAGGTGGTGCACTCTTCTTCATTGGAGGTTTCTTAGCACAAATTGGATGGCCATCAGTCATGGGTACTTTAGTTGAGATTCCTTAATTCAGGCTTCCTCAACCTTGGCCCTCCAGATGTTTTGAGACTACAATTCCCATCATCCCTGACCACTGGTCATACTATCTAGGGATCACGGGAGTTGTAGGCCAAAAACATCTGGAGAGCCAAGGTTGAGGAAGCCTGCCTTAATTGCAGGTGGCTGGACTAGATGACCCTCAGAGTCCCTTTCAACTCTACAATTCTACGATTTATATCTTAGTGCTTGAGCCACTAGATTGTGATGTACCAAATATATTTTACACACAAGATCACATTCGCTCGGGTTGCACATAACGGTAATCTGAACAATTTCTTGGCACAAATGTACAAGCATTTAGACTCCTAGAGGAGAGATTGCTGCCACTTTGCTCTTGGTCTAGTCTTCTGCAGCTGTGAGCTAAGCCATGGTTTAACCTAGTAAGTCATCTGACCCTGGGCTCATAGTTTGTCCCCTCCAGGCAAATCATAAGCTGTAAGCCAAACAAAACTCGGTTACAGCTCATGGTTTCTTGGGAATGAAACAAACCACAAGCCTTGGTTCATACAACATGCTCCAGGACTGAAGAAGCAAAGGAGCCACAATCTCCATTTGGACCAACCCATGGTTTGGCTTAGGTGTTATGTATAAACTCAATCACAAATTTAAAGCAGAAGCTTGGCTTTTGTGTATGTACACACACACACTTCTAAAGGCCTGGTTATTTTCTTATGTTTACAGCCTTAGTAATTCTTAAGAATGTATATATTCACTGGAAAAGGCAGAGGGGGTCTCTTTTTTTTTGTAAAATAAGATTTTTAAAAAATCAAACTTTGCCGTATTTTACAGAGTATGACAAAGTAATGTATTACGACCATGATGATAGCCCAGTAATTATAAATACAGAGTGTGCAATATGAAAGGAAATAAGCACTTTTGATTTATAACATCCAGGTTTTACTTCAAAATGTTTTGTCAGGTTCATATTACAGAATTGTTTTAGTATGAATATGGAAGTGTTAAAATATTATAATGAGCTGGCATCATTCCATCTGAGCAAAAGTGTTGCTTTTGTGCTCAGGATAAAGCCTGTTGCTATTATTTATTTAAAATAAAGCCTGTTCTGTCAACTTGCCAGCCTGTTTGTGACAGTCATTTTTTCAAAAAAAGACAGATGCCCAAGCATAAGCTTATCAATCAAACTGAGTTACCCATACTGAATTGCCTACACACCCCAAATAACCTATTTCATTATTATACTGTGAAACACCACCACTGCATTAGAGAGTTGTCGTGAACTTCCATAGTTATTTTACTGAGTGGAATCTCGCCTGCAAAGAATTTATTATTGTCCACATATATGCGTGCAAGGCTGAAGCGCAAAACACTGTTTAAATATTATCAAATCAGCTGCTTCCATCTCACGACAAGCACAAACTTTTTCATCTTTATATGTAATATAATGCAATGGAAATTTGCTTACAGATGACTCTGTGAATTCCATTTTATAGCAGTGGCACCTAAGCGAATTCTCAGAAATATAACCACATTCACTTGGAAGTTCTATTTTTTTAAAGTGTCACTACCTTTAAAGTAAATAAACTTAGATGGTGGATGTGTGAGCTTTTGAATTACTCCAGCACACTGACTCTTAGAACACTGGTATCCTACATTCACCCTAAGATTCACAGCAACCAAGAATTTTGGAGATCTATAGAGAGGACAGAAAGAGAAAAATTCAATTACAATTTATGGTGATGTGCTGAAGCCAAGGGGTCTGCATCTGGAAAAAATCAAGCACTGAATGCTGATCTATGCTTGTTGAACTAAAGAACCTTAAAGGTTTCATCTGTTTTCTGCAGGTTAAAAATGACCAAACCCAAATCAGTTGGAAAGATCCGGTAATGAAAAAAGAAATATTAAATTAAAATTCAAAACAACAGAACCCGGAAGGCCATGTGTCACAGGATTGTTTCTATATATAAACAAAATCCAAGAGGTATTAAAGCTCCTAGCCTTCCGGCTAAAAATTAAGAGTGCGGAATAATAATTTGAATATAAATAAATGTTTGTGAAGCTCCTCATCAACATATTTACCCTTCACAGATTTTCATTATGTAAAAAGTCATTCAGGAAGACCAGTGGATTATAGTCCTCTAAATGCTTTCTCTCAATACGATTATGTTAGTCTTTTAATGCAGGCTGAGGTCTGAGTGGAATAGTAGGGCTACACGTGAGCAGTCAGCTGCAGTCTACAGTACAACTGGGATTACTGAAGAATGACTGCTTTCTAAATCTTTTGTGAAATTGTGCATGTGCCAAGTATCTGAATAACATTACAGCAAGGAATGAGAAGTCAGTCTATATGAAAGTATATTGCACAGATGAGATGACAAAACTTCATGTTATAATTCCACCAGGCACATTTTGCACAGCTAAGTACTGCATACAGACCAGGAATCTTGGTTTAAAACAAACAATGGTAACTTAAACATGCCAGCTATGGTTTGATGCTGGCTCATTTTGAAACTAACCATTTTCTATTTTAATCTGGATGACAACTGAGTTTGTATACAATGCACAACTATGGCTAGTTCTAAGGTGAAGTAAGACTTCACTTTCGTTTATGTACAGAGAAGGGAGAAGGCTGTGAGGCTGTGTCTGAACTGGGCCTTACATTATTTTACTGCAGATTTGAAAGCAAGGCAGGTCTTTATGTAGACATTAATCTTTTTCTTACAAGTCATGTTGACAGAAGGATAATGAGAAATCAAATCAATCTCTATTTTCTTTATTTGGCAAAATCCATATCTGCTGCACGTAAACTCTGGGAAGCCTATATTTTTTCATGAATATTGCAACGTTTAAAAGTAGCTATTAAATCAGAGCCCATCATGTAACTTATTTATTTATCTCTTCTACAGTTGGCAAGGAAAATAACATTAATACAAAAACCTTAAGAATGCAATATAAATTTAAGAAGATTTTAAAATAATTTGAAAGAAATCAAATTCAGAGAACAGTCCAGATTCTAAAAAAATGACTACAGTGGTACCTCGGGTTAAGTACTTAATTCGTTCCGGAGGTCCATTCTTAACCTGAAACTGTTCTTAACCTGAAGCACCACTTTAGCTAATGGGGCCTCCTGCTGCTGCCGCGCTGCCGGAGCATGATTTCTGTTCTTAACCGAGGTACTATTTCTGGGTTAGCGGAGTCTGTAACCTGAAGCGTATGTAACCCAAGGTACCACTGTACTTGTAATTAGGGTGCAGATTAGATTTTAGAACAAAGACTAGGTATATAATAGTTTCTAAATCTCCAGTTATAATGCACTTAGTTAAAGAGGAGGAAATAAAAACAATTTCACTTAGCTACTTCATAGCAGTTAAATGTTCACTAGCACTTTTCTGGAAAAGATGGGAAATTAATTTAAAGGAAATATAGTAACAGGTAAGTCCATGAAGTCACATACAGATGATCCCTTGTTTTGTATTAAGAATGGTTTTTATCCTTTAAGGACATTGAAAAAAACTTTACCTCAAAAATTAAAATATCCGCACATATGTACCGGTAAGTCACTTATAATATTAGGTTATATCTAATGCTAGTTATACCAAGAGTAGACCCAATTAATACACATGACTAATTTCAATGGGTCTGCTCTGCATAATACCTAGCTGGGTACAGCTCATAGTCAGCCGGTTACCAAAAAAACAATTACATAACTTGGTAACCATTAAGAACTGGTACCTGAATTTGCTTGTTTTTCCCTTGTCATGTCTATTGGACTACAGGCCTATGGATAAGGACCGTGTTATTTGTAATTTATATACAGCACCTAGAACATTTCAGGCATTCCATGAATGAAAGAAAAATAGCAATAATAATATTGCAATAAAGGAATACCAAATAATTCTCTACATTGTGGGTTGTATCCAATGTGGTGCTAAGTTAAAGTCCCTTAGTACTGGAAGTACTGGTTCCACCGGCAACATGTTTTGTATTGTTTCACAACAAAATGCAGAAGCAGGTTGCTGGTAACTTTGCTGCATAACCCCATGAGTTGTGCAATGCATTTCCTCTACAACTGTTGCGAATTGGATACTTCTGCTGTGTAACATTAACGTTCCAAAAAAGTGAAAGGGCGAACAGAGAATGTTGGATACAGCCCCATATCTACCATATTTAAACAGGGGAATTTTATACTTGACTATTCACAAGTCAGCTCTACTGAGTTCAATGAACCTTACTAAATAGTACTGCAGACAGGAAATGGTGAGAAATATTAAGAAAAAATTAATGATAAACAGTTTGTATAGCATATAAGAGAAAGAGTGAGCAGATGTTCAGTCTTGCGTGTGTGTCTGATTATAGCTATGCTGGTGTTTTGTCCCAGTTTCCCCCCCAAATGTAATCAGCCAGCTGGCTGACCTCTGCTACTCTGCCAAGCTAGCACCAGAATGAACTTGCAGCCAAGCAGTTTGGTAGGACGCAAGAGCAGTTTACAGTTTTTCAGCATTCTTTTTTTATTTCTCAAGCAATTTCTATACCACCATCCCCCCACCAAAAAAATCACACAGTGATTTACGACAATAAGGTAATCTAAAAACACACGAAACAGAAACATTAAAGCAATAATCCTAAATTACACAATTAACCACATAATAAAAGTGTCTTAATTCATCAGCTTCTAAAAGTCTGAAAAAATGTGAGTTTCTACATGGCATCTAAAAGAACATAAGGTTGGAGAAACACACACTTCAGTCAAGAGGTCGTTCAACTCATGTAGAATCACCAGTGAAAGGGCCCTTCCATGGGCCTCCACACAAACACACTTCATTTAATGCAGGGACCACCAGGTGAGCCTTTTCTGCTGATCCTAATGCATAGGCAGGTTGATATGAGAGAAGGCATTATCTCAGATATTTATGAACATGAATTAGTAAGCACTGAAAGGGGTTTCAGAGTTTACACTCTGTACAAACTGGCATGGTCCAACTCAACAGTAAAAAAGAAAAAGAAAAAACGCTGGTCCATTAGCCCCCACTACTGACAAAACATAGCAAATGCAATCTCCATTTCTCTGAGCTACCTAGTTCCCATGGAAGGGAAGGGAAGTACTGTAATAAAGTGTGGAGGTGCAATTTTGGTATTCTGCTTCCTGGCTTAATTGAAAGACAAATTAAAGGACACCAATCATGGAGAAGCTACTGACTGCATCTCCTAGGAAGGCCACTACTTTCAGGATAGCAGAGATTCTAGGGAAGTGGAAAGATAATCTTTTGGATTTTGACACAGACTTGATTTCTCCTTGGCCATGGTGATCACTGTGCAGTCATGATCTCACTACTTCCTCATCTAAGATCACTCCCCCCAGTTGCTCTTTGCTACTGAGGATGTCACATCCACTGGCCGCAATCTCACTATCAGCTCCCTCTCCCAGACTGTCACAGTCCCATCCAAAGGCTGCAATTGCTTTAAAAAAACAACAACAAGGCCAGGATAGAGAAGGCCAAATGCATTGTGTATTCTGGATCTTCTTAGATGCATCTGTTGGCCTGCAGCCAAAAGCACTTTATGCTGCACTTCTGTGCAGTTAGCCACACTTACGACCATTGATTTCAATGAGCTTAGGGGGTGAGATCAGGGAACAGTGTACAATAATTTCAACTGCTACACTGACTGGATCAGGGGCCAGCAAACCTTTTAAGCAGGGGGCTGGTCCACTGTCCCTCAGACCTTGTGGGGGGCCAGACTAGATTTTGAAGAAGAAAAAAGAACGAATTCCTATGCCCCACAAATAACCCACAGATGCATTTTAAATAAAATGACACATTCTACTCACGTAAAAACACGCTGATTCCTGGACCGTCTGCAGGCTGGATTTAGAAGGAGATTGGGCCAGATCCAGCCCCCGGGCCTTAGTTTGCCTACCCATAGATTGGGTGGTAAAATTTCAAAGCTCTTACAGTAGCATCAAAATGTAGATATGATATTAATAATCTATAAATATACAAACATATGTTTAGAATCATGGGAAGTGTGTGCACTTCAGGAAGCAGGTTGAGGCTCAATCACTACAGGCACACCACATGCTGCCTATACTTGTTGTATAAATTTTCTTTTGGACAGCTTGTCTGGGCCGTGTACCCCAGAGGTCCGCATAACCCACCCGGGGGTCCATGGTATCATTCACATAACAAAAACCACTGAGATATAAAAAATTTCAAAAGTAGGGGGTGCATGGCTTGGCTTTTGAAAAACAGTACTTAGCTAATTGGGAATATACGGATGTATACCCATGTAACTCCAAACAAGTGTTAAACCAAACCAAGGCTCATAAGTAAACAAGAACCCATGGCTTAAGATTTTGATTTGTTGGCAGTAAACAAATCATAGTAAAACTGATGGACATGGTTCACAGGTTCAATAAACCATGGTTTAGCAACATGTGTGAACCAGGCTACAGAGTCACCTTCCCCTTGGACTATAGACAGCATTATAGAAAGGTCACTTTCCAAGCAAGGAAGCAGGTAAGTCAGCACTTTCCAAGAGTCATTATATGTGTGCATGCAGAGCTCTGATCATGTGACACGTGCTGATCCCTCCTCTGCTGCATTGCAGTACTTGAGAAGAGAGTAAACACGAGTCAGGAGGAGCAGTGAACAAGTGGCAGAGAGCTACTGGAAGACAGTGTAGCATGTGCCATGTGGTATGCCTTGCATAAGTTAGCCTGCCACTAGTACTGAAGTAAGCTTCTGTACATGGGATGAGGGTGGAGCATCCTCTTGTCCCTTCCACCCTTCCACCAAGGATGTAAAGTCAATCTCCTGTGGCTGTAGTCTAGCTAACAAAAAGTGATTGGCTTAGGGTCACCTAATGAATGTCATTATTTAGCAGGTATTTGAACCAAGATATCCCAGGTCCTCTATAATTACCTTACTAGCTCTAATTTTATATATATATATATATATATATATATATACACACACACACACACACACACACACACACACACTTTTTAAGAAATTTACCTTTCCCCTAAAGTTCTCAAGACAGTTGCATACACTCCACCACTGTATCCTTATACCCACCCTGTGAGGTATGTTATACTGATTGTGGGCAGATGAATACAGTTCCCAAGTCCCTTCAATTGAAATGCAGGCTGCAATCTCAAACACACACAGAGCGTAAGCCGCAATTTACTTCTGACTCTGACTTTGGCTGCTTCCTTTTCGCTAATGCATTTCACAATGGTTAACTGACACCTGTTTTTAACTCTCTGTGGGTTTTATTGTGTGGTTTAAAATTTTATCGCTGTAAGCAGTTTTGATATATTTTTAATGACGTAGTGGTATATAAATATTTTTTAGAAAAAAATAATTAAAAATGGGCGGCAGCGGCGTATCTTTTGTTTTCTTTGTCCCGGCCTGTCATTGTGAACCTTGTGTACATTTGCTTTCACTTATCCCGTATACTTACCATGCTCATGCCATCTCTTTTTTCTGTTCTCTCCTTCCTTTGCTGTTCTTGGACTTCCACCTTCCTTAATGTGGCCTCATACCTGTTGAGCGAAATATTTGTTTATTTATTACATTTTTATATACGGCTCTTCATCCGAGGATCACAGGGCGGTTTACTGCATAAAAACACAAAATGCGGAACATAATAATTATAATGAAAATACCACACACCAACATATTTAGAAGGCCGAAGATCGTTCAACAGTCGAGGGCTGTTAAAATAACAATACTAATAATTTAAACAATACTAATAATCATTTCAAAAGCTGCTGTCGGGGGCGGCGTTCCCTTTCCCAACACCGGCCTGGCAGCCCTGAGGAGACACCGCGCCTCAAAAGGCGAGGCCGCTGGGTGGCGGAGGCGGCAACAGGCCCGCCCTGAGGAGGCGGGAGAGGCGGGAACGTGAGGGCACCAGACTCACCCTTGCCACCGGCCCCGGAGGCCGAGGCGCGCAACATGAGCTGGCGGTTGCGGCACTGGCGGGAGGCGGCGACGCTGCTGCTGGCGGCAGGCGGGCCGAGCGCGTCTCCCCCTCGGCCCACGGCAGCGGGCGCCTTCGACTACGAACTGCTCCTGCTGCGGCGGAGCCCGCGGAGCGCCTTCCTGCCCAGCGCCCACGTCTTCCCGGGCGGCGTGGCGGACGCGGCCGACTTCTCGTCCGACTGGCTGCAGCTGCTGCCGGGCGGGCCGCGCTGCGGGCTGGGCTCGGTGCGGAGCAAGTGCCCGAGGGCGCCGCTCTTCTCCGCCGAGCGCCCGGAGCTGGGCTCGCCGCTGCCGGGAGACGTGGCCTTCCGCCTCTGCGCCATCCGCGAGGCCTTCGAGGAAGCCGGAGTCCTCTTGGTGCTGCCCGGCCCGGTAGCTGATGCCGCCGCCGCCGCCACGGCCGCCACCACGGGCCCGGCCCGCCTGCTGCCAGCCGAGCGCCTCCCGCCGTCCTCGGAGCTGGCTGAGTGGCGGCTGCGGGTGCAGCGGCAGCCCGGCAGCTTCTTGCAGCTGTGCCGCCACCTGAGCTGCGTGCCCAACATCTGGGCGCTGCGCGAGTGGAGCAACTGGCTGACCCCCGTGGGCCGCGCGGGGCGAGGCGGCCGCCGCTACGACACCGCCTTCTACCTCTGCTGCCTCGGGCAGGCGCCGCCGGTCGCCTCGCACGACGACGGGGAGGTGACGGCCTGCCAGGTGAGCGGGACTGGGACGAAGCCGGGGCCGCGGGAGAAAAGGCGCCCTCTCCTCACATGCTCGCTTCAGACATGAGGCGATTTTGGTCGTCGTTGTTATTGTTGTTGTTGTTGTTATTACTACTGCTACTTCTACTACTGTACTACCAATGCTATTTTTCTAGAAAAAGAGGTGCTGGAACTCATCACGGACGCCTCCCCTTGTTCTCTTTATAATGGCGAAGGCGCCCACCTGAGAGGTGCCAGAACTGAGTTCTGTGGCTGGGGGAAAAGCCCTGACTACTACTATTGTTGTTATTTATTGTTGTTAGCAGGGGCAAGGCACGCCATCTTTACATGCTCAATTCAGACATGAGAAGTTTTATCATTTTTATTACTACTATTATTGTTATATTATTATTAGCCCAGTGGGGAGAAAAGGTGTACTGTCCTCACATGCTTGCTTCTGACACCAGGCTGCTGCTGCTATTATTATTATTATTATGGGGTGGGGGGAGGTATGCTGTCCATTTGCTTCCAACGAGATGATTTTTAAAAATTATTATTATTAGTGTGGGGGAGAAAGCACGCTGTCTTCAGGTTGGAGGCTTTGCATCTACACAAGGGAAACATTTACATTTTTATTAGATTTATGATGTCGCGCCGCCACAGATGTCAAGACGCTGAACAGGACTCCCTCTTTATCCCCAGTGCCCATTTTATCCTCACAACAACCCTGTGAGGTCTGCTAGGCTAGGAGATGGTTACTAACCAGTGGCCACTAGGCAGGAGAGTGCCAGTAAATTGAGCCAGTTGCTGGAAGCCACAGGAGCGGACTGTGCTCTTGGGCTCAGGCCCTGCTTTGGGGCTTCCCATTAGGGGCATCTCCCCAGCCGCTGTGAGAACATGAGGCTGAGCTCTGGATGGGCCCCCTTTGGCCTGATCCAGCAGAGCTCCTCTTACATTAGGCAGATTAGGCTAAGGGATGCTTACTAGTCAGTGGCCACTAGCCAAGAGGGTGGCAGTTTGCCTCTGGATATCAGGTGTCAGGAAGTAAAGAGCTGTTGAGGTCATGTGCTGCTTCTTGTGGCTTTTTCATTGGCATCTGGTTGGCCTCTGCAGGGACAGAATCTTGGGGTCAGATAAGCCTCTGGCCTGATCCAGCAGAACTCTTCTTCTTGGGACTAGCCCAAGATCACTCAGCAAGCTTCATAGCTGGTGGGAAGCTTGAACCCAGATCTTCCCAATTCTGCTCTCTAAATAGCACCCTGCTGGCTCCCTGGCATCAGCATTCCCTTCTCTCGCCTCACATAAAATAGACATTCTCTTCCTTAGACTGCAAGTCTCAGCGTGCTTACCAGAATGCAAGGCCTGCGTAACACAATGGGATTTATGCTCGGTCAAACGGTGATGAACATGTTCACAGTCTGAGCCCAGAGACTGGCAACAAGTTATGGACAATGACCTTGGCCACACATCACTTGAAACTACACCCTTCTGGTGTGTCCCATGTAGGACTGGCAGGATGCCAGGTTCAAGCCTTGCTCAGCCCTGAAGCTCACTAGGTGACCTTGGGCCAATCCTTGCAGGTTTGGGGCAAATAGCAGCTAGAGAAGGAATACTTTTTAGCAAGAAACAATCAAGGAGCCTTGATCTGGATCAGGAGAACGTTTCAAATTTAGTCTACCTGGCTTTTATTTCTTTGTAATAGAAACACCTGTTTTAAGCATTTTTTAAAGAAGCACAAAAAATATGTTGTTTGGCTTTTGGCCTGACCAACCTCATAAGATTGTTGTGAGGGTAAGTAATGGGGTGTGGAGACTGCTGCCTTGAGCTTTTTGGGAGAAAGATGAGATCAAGCTGGAGAATCCATAGTGCAGCCTTTTGTAAAAACTCTGCCCCTAAATATCTTCTGACCTCTCCTTTGTTTTCCCATAGACCTGAAGGCACAGACATCACATTTATTTGAGCATTTAGAATTGTTGCAAAATTATATTTTAGTGCTGAAATGATTCAGGTGATTCAGAATATTCCTTGCAATGGGAATTCACAAACTATGGAGTTCAGCTTATTCTTCATTCTTTTTCAGTGGTCAACGCCCTCAGAAGCTGTTGAACTCTTTAAGTCCCAAGACATCTCGATAGCACCACCTCAATTTTATGAATTCTGCAGGCTCTGCAATTTCACATCACTTCATGATCTGCATAGGTTTGCCTCTGAACGAGCCTTAGAAGGATGTGAGCGTTGGATGCCTGTTCTGATGATTGCTTCAGATGGCCATATGCAGATTTTACCAGGTAGATCAAAATGGCATTTGGATTAGTTATTTTAACAATGATAAGTTTATTTTCATTCTTTGGGAAGAACAAGTACTTTCAAATTCCAGTGCATATTATTAGGATGGTGTTTTGAAGAAGAATTGATTTATTTACAATTTCCCAATAAGGGAGGTCTATTCTGAATTGTCTGGTATTAGCCACTAGTGTAATCTGTGGATCTTGTCTATTATTAGGCTTAATGTTTGCTTCTTGAATGATGTTATAAATATATTTCTATGCAATTCAGTGCATCTTTTCTCATAAGTGAGTCCAGTAGGGTTTACTCCCAAATAAGTGTCCATAGGGTTGCAGCCTTATTGTGCAATCCTTTGCATGTCATTTAAGAAGTAACCCTGACTAAGTACAGTAGGGCTTCTTAATAAATGAGTTTAGGATCTGCCACAATTGTGAAACTAGTGTGGTTCCTTTCATTTAGTATCGTCAGTGTACTGACCTTGACCTCTGTGTGAAGTCTGCAACTGACATAGGCATTTTATATTTTGCCTTGTTAATAGCCTTTTAAAAAGCAAGAAAACTCAGTTACAGGTTTAGCTATAACTTTTCATTACTCAGCAAAGCAGGCAAAAAAGAAAAGGGGAGGATTCAACCTTGAACCCTGCTTCTTCCCAGAGCTATAATAGTTGAGCTCCAGATTTTTAATATTTTTATCTGGCCTGTCTTCCATGGTGGAACTCATGGCAATGTAGACAGAGTTCCCAGGCAGTCTTTTCTTCATCCATAGAGAGGATAGAATAGCCCAAGGCTACTTATCCTAGTAATTGTAACTCTCAGTATAGTATTATGTCTGAACTGAGCATATTTGTATGTGCAGGCTGGGCCTTAAAGCTCTTGTTTCTCTATAAATTCATTGTTCATATTATATTCCTTGGCACAGATAGAACAAGACCCACTTTATTAGTTCATTGAAATACTTGATTACTTGCATTCTTGTATGCCAAGAGAACCTTTATGAAAAATACTGTCACAAAACCAGTTTTGAATCTTATCAAGCCATCCAACAGCAAAATAGTTTAAAATCTCTAGAAGTACCTAAAACGAAGTTCACTGAAATACTGAATATTACATAAAAATTTAAGTTATACATTATATTTTTTAGGTGATGAGCTATATCCAGAAGATCCTGATTTTACAGGAGAAAGAAAACCAATGTTGATGACAGATAAAAAGATTGAAGATCTAATGAAAGACGCCAGTAGACTTCACCGGATAGTGACACAAGACCATAATAATGTTAATATCTATGTGAATATCCAGCCCAAATATAAACACATCAATCCAGTAACAATGGACTTTAAAAGGGGTAATAATTCAGATTGCAATAGTAAATTATAATATTTTAAAAATAGTTTACATATTTTTATATCTACCAACGCAACGGCAGTTCCTGAATAAGCTGCCCTGGGAGCTTCACATCTTGCTAAGCAACATGTATTTCAAATGTAGCTGGAATTAATACATTCTTGTGCCACTTTATCTACATCAAGCCTTGTGTGAATGATTTAGGCTTTCGTTTGTGTACCACAGTAATTACTTCCCTGGCTAAAATTTTGTGCAAATGTGCCAATTCTGGGGTGGACATCTGTCTGCTAAGAACTTGACCTTAATCTACACGTTTATGGATTTAAGGCACTGAAGAGGCAGTGGAGCAATAGTTACCCATGGCTACCAAAGACCATTTGTCAGTATTGGGATAAACTGGTCCTTTATCAATATTATTCAGTATATTGAACTATTCTGCTTTTCCCATTAAAATCTGGAGACACTATGGATGTTTACTCAAAAGTGAAGCTCCCTAATTAGCTGGGATTCAAAATGGCAGTTTAGGATTGCAGCTTTACATGAGCATAAGTTCTGTAAATTCAATCAATAGTGATTATTTTTAAAATATTCAGAAGCTCTGCTTTTGGAAGGCACTTTTCTAGACACACTAATTTGCTAGTGCTGTCTAACAGCAATAGAATTAATTCCATTGTATGGTTGGGTTTTCAGTTTTTATATTTCAGAATGTCAACTGATGTGCATTTAAATTAGCATTTAAAACGCCAAATTGTAATTTATTTTTAGAATTTATTTTAAAAATAAATATTTATTTTTAGCAACATTGCTTTGGCTGTTTTTATCATTGCTAAGATATACTGAGCCATTACACATCTTGTTTTCTTTAAAATTAAGAAGAGGCCCTATTAATAGTTTGTGTGTGTCAGGAGCTTCCTTATTTTTAAAAATATAAAGCTGGAAGTTGAAATTAAAGCCCTCCTATTATATTTCACGTGTGTCCAAACTGGAGCTTTTGAGCTGTGTCTGACTCCTAACTAGTTTGAGGAATGAATAGAAAACTACTGAAAAAGTGTCCTCCGTGTGTGCCAGTTACAAAGGGACTTGGGTTTCCTCCATCCCATCTTCTAGCTGGAATTAAGAAACTGAGACTTGATGTAACATAAGGGGAGGAAGTAACACAGACCAAGAGAAATGTCTGTCTCTTTAGTTTTACGTTTTGGGTGTTGGAATAGCTAAGCAAAAGATAACAAACTGCAACCAAAGCAGTTTTACACAAATTGCCTTGCTTTGTCTCTGTTGTACAAAAGGTTTTAAAATGTGCACAGAAGATTTATTGAACCATCTATATTTAATGTTCCAAGGTATCACTGTGTATATAGTTTCGTTTTTAGAGAAACTATTTACCAATCACACATAAATATTAATCTGGCTTAACTGAACCCTCCGACTATGCAGTATCTCTTAGAATGCTATTACCGGTATATTAGCCGTATTTCAGGTTTGGTTTAAATATTTCACATCTGTTGTCAAGACCAGTTATCACAAATAATATCAGTCTGTGTCCAGCAAGCTCTTGCTCTCAGAATGTCTTCTAAAAAAAACACCAAGCTCTCAGATCTCTATACAGCTGACTCACGACATGCATGGGAGTTACATTTCAGAAATAGTACATAAAGTCATATTTGTGTATACCGTAGTCAGATCCATGGGCGTAGCCAGGATTTTTGTTTGGGGGGGTAGAACTTCAGATATGTATTGATTTTGATTGATTTAGGAGGGCAGTTGCCCCCCTGCTGCCTTTGGCTACACCCATGGTCAGATCAACTCCTTGGAACTTAGGACTTGCCTAAGATGTAGCAAACTACATCTCCCCCCCCCCCCCAATTTTATTTTATTTTTGTGGGAAGTCACGTGCTTTAGATGTGCACTAAGTGCACCTTAAATGTATGATTGAAGAGGATCTGCATTAAGTTTATTTGGTGGCAGTGCAAGTTGTTCCCTTGCTTATACCTCTTTTAACAGGCTCCAAGTGGGGAGGCAAGAGGGAGGCAAAACCTTAAAGTATATTTGTTTCTCCACCGAGCAGCGTGGAGGTTGTGCAGGCTGAGCAAAAGCGGACATGCCTGATGATGGACTATAACTCAAAGAAGATGTTTTACACATGGCCACATTAGTACAGTACCATACATTTAAAGCACTTTGACCAGCCATTATTTCCTGCAAAGAATTCTGGGAAGTGTACCTGATAAGGATGCAGAGTATTGTTAGCAGGGATGGCTGATTCCATCCCTCTTATAATGAAGGAGTTGTTTGTTATAAGAGGGATGGAATCCCTTCTAAATACTGTGCATGTGGATGTCTGTATATAAATACACACACACATTCATTTCCCCCTCAAATTACAGTATTAACAGGTTTTTTATTTAAAAAACCACCACCAGTTGGACAAAAATGTGTTCATGTACACACAGAAATACACACACACCATTTCTCTGCTTAATCAGTTTGTTTTAAAAATGTTAATTGTTGAGATAGAAAGAAGATAAAGCCCCTACCAGAGAAGAATGGCAGATTAAGTTGATGGATTATGCCAAATTGGCAAAAATGACCAGAAGAAACAGAAATCAGGAAGACCAAAAAAATTCATAAGGAATGAGGAAAATTTATTATTTATCTTAAAAATCATTGTAAACAGTTAAAACTGTTAGCAGGACTGGAATAACACTTGTAGTTTAATGGTGAACTTTGGACATAATGGGGATGTATTTTATGTTGGATGTTGGATATGTGGTTGTAAAACTCTGACCTGAAAACCAAATAAACAATATTTTTTAATGTTAATGTTCACACACAAAATTAAGGGTTTTTGGTTTTTTTAAAACCGCGACAAAAACAAAATGGGCCGCCCGTCGCTGGCACGTGCTCCGCCGCTGAGAAGCTGGGAGCGCCACTGAGCATGCGCGCGCGCGGCGGCAGCGGTTAAACAGCCGCCTCAGTTCTGGAGCACGCGGAAAGGAAAATGTAAGTTAACCGCTGCGGGGAGGAGACGGAGAAGGGGCGGGGTGAGACGAGGTGAGTTGAGGAGCGGAGCCGGAGGTTTGCATTTGAGGGCGCGGGGAGGTGCGAGCGGTGATAAAGCAGCCGCGGGGACGAGCTATTCCTCAGAAGTGGGGGCAGCTTCCCCCCCCCCGCGCGCGTCGGGTGGCGGTTACGTATATTTTAATATACGGATACAGGTAGGACACGTGATCAGTTTAGAACCATCGCAGGTGGCCACCTCCCTCCTCGCCCCCTTCCTTGACACCCTAATTTAGCCTTTATTCCCCGCCTTTATTATTATTATTCCCCGCCTTTATTATTATTATTATTATTATTATTATTTAGTCCAGTGATGGCTGTTTTGGGTCTACAACTCCCATCATCCCTAGCTAGCAGGACCAGTGGTCAGGGATGGTGGGAATTGTAGTCCCAAAACAGCTGGAGGGCCAAGTTTGGCCATCATTGATTTAGCCTAACTGCTTGCCACCACCACGCTTTATTATTATTTAGCCTGGCTTTTTACACCTGAGGGGCATTTTTTTTTTTTAAGGACCTGCCTTATTCCCGTGATTGCAAATTGTTACTAGTTGCTTCCTTCACAAATGTGACCGAAAGCAACTTGCAACAACAAACAAAAATGTCATTATTTATACCCCGCCCCAAAAGAGCTGTGATGGTGTGAATGGGCAGCCTGTACCCAGAGCCGTTATATGTGCAAGGCTGTTCTCCTAATCTCAGTAAAATTTATATTCAGTGATTTATTTTGACCTAAAACAGCCATATGTTCTATGGGCAGTTTCCAGTCCTACTGCCCTTTTTTATTATTGTTTAAGATGGTTTGCTGGGGGTTGGGGGGAGGTTTAATTTATCAACCAGTCTGCTTCACGTTACCCCTCTATAATAATATTAAGAAGTGCTCATTGGGGTGTTAGCAGGCTTTTTCGATAGTTTTTCAAATATATGTGATTTCACAGATGTGTGCAGTGCTTTGTAATGTTACATAACCCCTGTGTAAAAGGGGGGTTGCCTCTATAGAGTCGGGGCCCCAGATGCATGTTTGGACTGAAGGCAGGTGCCAAATCAGACACAGTTGAAGAATACTGTCTTAAGTCGTAAAGAAGCTGACTTCTACCAGCTCAGACTGTCTGTCCATCAAACACAATCTTCAGTACCTGTTCATTACATTTCCTTGTTGCATTCAGAACATCTAACGACTGCAGGAAATCTCAAATACGCCTTTGTCCCATCCTAGTAACTACTTTACTATTGTCTAATTTTATTTTAAACATTGGCCACCTTGAGAACTTTGCTTAGTAAGTAGGCAGGCCATCAATATCATTAAAGCAGCAGTATATATTTTTGCTACCTTTCCCTTTCTTCAGGGAAAGCAGGGCAGTGGACCGGGGTGATCTTCAACATGTTTTATGCTTATAATTGTATAAAGTAGATTAAGCTGCCTGTATTCCTTGCTCCAGAGAAAGCTGGCAAAGAGAAGCCTGTACTGCCCTTTTTGTTTGTTTGCTTGCTTGCTTGCTTGCCTGTCGGTTCAACTGATTGCACACCTAGGCTCAACTTCTAGGGGAGCTGGAGCTATACAGTATTAGTTTTTGGGCCGCTGCATTTCTAAAAGGAAGAAAAGCACCTGGACTGTGGCCTGGTTTTATCAGATTGAAAGTTACTTTTAAAGGAATGTCATTATGTAAAAGCAGTTTAAATGCTTGTTCCTTTGTTGTATTTTTCAGAGGTATAGATAAAGCGTCTAAATCTCTTTGATGTAGTTGAAAAAGTCATTGAAGAAAGAAAATGTTTGAAGTGTTTATATTGAAGGTATTGTGGCTTTTTGGCAAGTTTCAGCATATGAATGTTCATTTCTGAGCATAAACCTTGCAGTGTTTTCATAGGACTCTAACTATGGTATACTTATTCATTAGATTGAAAATCCATGGTGCTTTTGGGGCTACATAAAAGGAGGTGGAAGTATTGTAGAAAACGAAATGGAATATAAAAAACTTCAATCTGAAATGAATCTGTTCTACAATAAATTCCACAGATATGTGGATGATATCAAACCATCTGTATTGGAAAAGGGCCAGGTAATTTTATGTACTTTATTTGCTTTAGTGGATATGAAATTGAAGAGGGGGAAAGGGAGGCTAGTGTTGGGATATTCGGTGTACTTTCAATGCTAGTCCTACTCAGAGGAGATCCATTGAATGTCATGAACATGACTTACTTTGGTTCATTAATTTCAGTAGTTCTATTATGAGTGAACCTCATTGGATACAACCTTTTGTGAAAGCACTGGATAACTTTAACAGCAATGCAGGACTCAGCTAAAATGATCATCCAGCCTCTGCTTATAATATTATACAGTACATTTTATATTTGGGTTTAGCTACTTTTGGAAGTTTTTCTAAATAAATTGTCATATTTCTGCCACCTTTTGGGCACTGTATGAAATATAAAGCATGAAATATATAGCACATTACTGGTACATGTAGTTTTTTCCTATTGGTTTTTCCTTATATTCCATCAATTGTCTGCTAATCTCATGTAGATTTTGTGTCAAATGAGAATGGATGTTTCTTTTTCAGGTTTGTGCTGTTTATTGTCAGGAAATGAATTCCTGGTGCAGAGCTGTTGTTAAATCAATCATATCATGTACAGATTATTACCTTGCTGAGTGTTTCCTTGTGGATTATGCCAAGAGTGTCCCTGTGAAAACAGACCGGTATGTTTTAATTATACTAAAGGCAAAGGTTATACACAATGAGAGTACTGCAACCTGGGACTAGCAAGCCCTCTGGAACCTGGAAGGTACGATCAGAAGGTTAATGTCATGTTCTATCACACAAGCCCACTGAGTTTGTGTGATCCTTCTGATAGACCAAAGTGTATGGAGTTGTAAACTCCTACATTCAAATTTAATCTTAACCTTTAACTTGCTGGCTGGTCCGGGGCAAGTTTGTCTTAATCTTTCTTCACATTCACTTCACACAGTAAGCCCCCAACTTAGGCACATTTAACTTGTGCTCATTCAGCTTTAAGCACACGACAAAATAAAAATAAAAAGGGGCAGAGTTCCAGGAAAAATGACTTTGGCAATCCTACTTGCCATTGAACCCAATGGGTTTTGACTATATGCGATTTTGGCTTTAAGTGCAATTCCTGAAAGGTAGTCCCCGAGTAAGTTCCGGGCTTACTGTAACAGCAGACAGACTACATTGTCCACCTATCAAGGACAACAACACTGTGTTATTTACAATTTATGCTTTGTTTATAATAGGAGTGGCCACTGTGGTGCCTTTGTGACGTTTTGGAATACAAGTTGCATTATTCCTGACCGTTGGCCATGCTGGCTCTGGCTGGTAGAAATTGTAGTTCTGAACATCCAGAGGGCACCACATTAGCTACCCCTGGCTTATAAAGTATTAATTTATGTTAAAGGGTTTGTTTTTCTGAAATTTCTGTTTTCAGGATTTGTGTTGCCTTGGAATCATTTATGAGATTACCCTACAGAGCAATGAAATTTAGACTGTATGGTACAAAACCGGCCACACTGCGTGTCAACTACTGTAACGACAAGGCCAAGATAGTGTAAGTACATTTTGCAAGGTATTATGTAAAAGCGTTCTATATTATTTTGGGTTTCTGTAGGACAAGTATTAGGACTTGTAATTTGGGAGAGACATCACCTTGCCAACAAAGGTCCGTATAGTTAAAGCTATGGTTTTCCCAGTAGTGATGTATGGAAGTGAGAGCTGGACCATAAAGAAGGCTGATCGCCGAAGAATTGATGCTTTTGAATTGTGGTGCTGGAGGAGACTCTTGAGAGTCCCATGGACTGCAAGAAGATACAACCTATCCATTCTTAAGGAAATCAGCCCTGAGTGCTCACTGGAAGGACAGATCCTGAAGCTGAGACTCCAATACTTTGGCCACCTCATGAGAAGACTCCCTGGAAAAGACCCTGATGCTGGGAAAGATGGAGGGCACAAGGAGAAGGGGGCGACAGAGGATGAGATGGTTGGATAGTGTTCTCGAAGCTACCAGCATGAGTTTGACCAAGCTGTGGGAGGCAGTGGAAGACAGAAGTGCCTGGTGTGCTCTGATCCATGGGGTCATGAAGAGTCGGACACGACTAAACAACAACAATTTGGGTGACATTCCATGTAGCTACAAGTAGAGCCTGTGAAATTTTCCTATTTTATATTTACTAGGGCCCCATATTTCTTGGTATAAATGTCACTGAGGCAGACTTCATATCTATCCAGTTTGTTTCATTCTCTGAGAAACATTTTGAAGTGAAATAGTACTTCACAAATCTATAATACATTTTTATATACTTATAATAGTGCCACAGTAAAGTAGTCATGTGTGCTTTTTTGTAGCCCTGCTAACCGCTGGGATATAGCAGCTATCCACTACTTCCAAAATCTCCTGAATGGTAAGGAAACAAGGAATAGCATATTATATAATTCCAAATGTATGGGCTAATCTGTTAAAATGTTGAGGGTTTTTTTTTATAAATCCACCAAGAGGCTGGGTTTGGAGACTATAGCTGAGTTGCAGAACAGCTGACTATCTGCAGATGATTCCATGTTGAGTTTCTAATATCTAAGGGAAATGCCTGTCTGAAACCCTGGAGAGCCACCAGTGTACCAGTCACTGGAGAAGGAGTTGGATGAGCCAACAAATTGACTCAGTACAGTGTAAGGCAATGTCTTCCTTAGATAACTGTGCCTGAAGTAAAGAATATTAGTGTACTTAATGTTGGTACAAATCAGAATAACAGAAAAGTGGCATTATTGGTAATTCATAGAATTGTAGAGTTGGAAGGGACCCAAGGGTCATCTCGTTCAACCCCCTACAATGCAGGAATCTCAGCTAAAGCATCCATGAGAGATGGCTACCCAACCTGAAAAAAAAAAAAAAAATGATACCTACTTGCTGAAACTTAGCAGTTCACAAATTAATTGTTGAACAGGTTCAAAGCCCACTGGCCAGGCAGAATTGTCATAACCCCCCTGTCATTATTCTGATGTCACAACAGGGAGATCCTTTAATGCTGAATGGTAATAAACTTTTGCAGAATTCAGCCACATTGTAATTACACACACATCATAGGATTTTAAAGTTTTATCTTGCTTGCAAATGTCTAGCAACTTGACTTACATATGTACAAAAATAAAATGTATCTATTTCTAGCTTCACTGGAGTAAAACTGATCAAATATTTTGAGATTCATTTCTAACGGGTTAACTATCTGTTAATGGCTTCCCAAAACATATGCTTATTGCATTACCTTACTCCAATCAAGGGGCTGCTTATAACTTTTGATTCTTTGGCAAGAATGTAGAAAATCAGTTGTTGTTGCCTCCCCTCTGATATTTCATCCATTTGGCTTAATCAAGAAAGACCTACTGTGGGGAAATGTAGAAATTAGAAGACCTAATTAATGCTCCATTTATTTTTGTTTCTAGCAACCACCAAGGTGGAGGCCAAGTTATGTGCTGTTGAAGAAGACAGTTTTGATGTTGATCTCTATGTCACAATAAAGGAAGAAAAGGTAAGCCAGTCACCTTTACAATTCTGTTTGTGTATAGTATTTTAAAACAGACATCCAGTTTGCCAGGGTGAGTGGCAGCATCTGTCCCTCTCTACTAATGGGGAATAACAGTCTGCCATTCAGCTTCCCTTCTTGTATGCACCTCTTTGTATATGTTTTTAAGAGTAGATCCTTTAAAATGATAGCAGGGGTTGTATAGGGTGATGACTTGCTTTTTTGATAGAAGAGGCTCCTGCCCAAAGCCTCTGAGGGTCCAAAGTGCACGGAAGCAAGGATGCTAGGACACAGGCAAAAACCCTACAAGCATTGGCAGGTAGTCTAGAGGCAGACCTGCAGTAGGTGGGTCAGTTCTGGATCCAGTCTTTGGGTGAAAAAGGCTGCTCCCCTCTGGCTTAATAGAATTACATGGTTTGCCTTTATGCCGCAGCTGATGGGAAGATTCTTTGTGCACATGGCAAGCTACTTTAGGTGATAGTAGCCGCCTTATAAAACTATTTCAGGTACCTCCCAAATTATGTTAGTAATTTTTATCTCTGCCATTAGTAAAAATGTGTCCCCATTATGCTAAACCTTCACATGCATGAAATCTGTTTTCTTCATAGATATGTGTGAATGACGATCTTCTTGCCAAAAAATTTGCTTTCTATGAGGCACCGAAGAGTACAATTAGTGCTGTGGAAGACCAGAAGAGAGAAACACCATTAAGCCTTGAGCCTCTTTCAGAGGAGATCAATCCTGCACTTGTTCTGTGGCCAATGTTGTTGCAAGCCAAGGAAACAAAGGCTTTTGAAACTTGTGAGTATGACAGATCTGCTTCCCAAATGAATAGACAGGATGGAGCATAGTGGCAAGGGTGTTCCTCTCCTTGCTGCTTTTCCTCTACAGCTCCTACCCCACTTGTTCCCTATTGGCATAGTACAGATCCTTGGGGTGGGCCTTTGCTATTCACCTGGCTTATCAGTACTGGAACTGCTGTCATTTACCAGAGGAGGGGCAGCACAGCATGGCAGTCAGTGCAGGTGTAGCAGCAGAGTCAGTCAGATGCTCCTATGTGACATCAACCTCAGCTTGCCCCTGTCCCTCAGTAACTGGCAATGACCCTGAAGTTGGTAAGCAGCACCATCCTGCTGTGCTCCACAGACTGTTACTGACAAAAGAACCTAAAAGAGAGGAAACCTAATCATACTCCTCAACCAATGAAAGCTTCAGTGTGATTAACGTTCACTTAAGGCTACCAGGTGACTGCTCAAAGGTGGCTAGATTTTTGAAAAAGTGTTTGTTGAGATCTCTTTGATAACCACACAAACAGTTACTCCATCCTTCTAGCTTTTGAAACTCTGTATGGAAACAAATGAGATTTGAAAAGCGAAGAACTTACATAAATTCCCAAATCTGGAAGATCTTCCATCTTAATAAAAGTTGCATTGCTGGTACTCTAGGGTTTGGCATACTGCCCTTCTTGAAAAAATATATCATAAACAAAAATAGTTAAAGGAACTGCTCAAATGATTTGTTTTTATTTTTTTCTGTATGTCATAGTTTTATTTATTATATGTGTCACCAGTATATGGAAATGTCTGGCACATCTAAGACTTCAGAGAACCATTTTCCTCAATAATGATGGAATGTTACAGGTGGAGAATATTTTTATTTGTAAAAGGAATTTTGTATAAGTCAATACTTTATTATCCCTTTGGAGCTGCACTGTATCTTTGTACTTTTGTCCTTCCGGGCTGTAACACTTTATAGTTTATATTTTTATTTCGTTTCTTTCATTATGTTTGGACTTTTTAACAAAACCAAGAAAATACTAAGTAAAGGAAACTTACAAAGAGGAGAAAACTCAAGCTTGATGTGATAATGTCTCAAATTGGCATTATTACACTTTAAGCGAATAATGGAACATACTGCATTTTATTTCTTTTAGGTGCTTCTGCTTCTGATGACGTTAAAAAAACAGCTTGCAATAATTTGCAGGAAACTGATTTAGCCAGTGAAGAAACAGAGCCAGTGAGTGATTGTAGCAAAAAATTAAATTTGCTGTTTACTATTCAAATAATACTTGGGAAAAGTTGGAACTGGCTCACTCCAGTGCTTTGAGCATTGCTTGAAGTATGTGTGTACAGATTCACCTGTATGCATTACTGCTGTTAGCCCCTCTTACACAGTGCTTGTGACATGACTGTTGGTAAGTGGTTCAGCTTTCAACGTGCCCCACCAATTCCCAAATGCTTCCGGATTTGTTTTCTCTCTTGGGGAGGTGTCTGATTGTAATTAGGCTGGGGGCAGTCAGGGGCAAAGAGTTAAGGCCCTCATTCATTCATTCATTCATTCATTGACCTCCCTGCCAATTTAGATACAATGACTGAACTGGAGGCCACTCGACTGACTTCAGGTCCAGTGTTGGACCATTTCGATTGGATACTCCCTACTGATGTGGATAGATTCCTCCAAGTTGGTAGGCCCACCACCTGCCTCCTTGATCCGTCTTGGCTGATTAGGGAGTGTCCAGATGTTGTGCGGACCCCCCTGGTTGAAATTATCAATTTGTCCCTTGACACGGGGACATTCCCAGGGGAACTGAAGGAAGCAGTGGTGTGTCCACTCTTAAAGAAAACTTCATTAGATCCCTTAGACCTATCCAATTACCACCCAGTTTCAAATCTTCCATACCTGGGTAAGGTAATTGAGAGAGCAGTTGCTGAACAGCTTGGTAGGTTTATGGAGGAAACATCGGCATTAGATCCATTTCAGTCCGGTTTCCGTCCTGGTTTTGGGACGGAGACGGCTCTGGTTGCCCTAACAGATGATCTCCATAGACAACTGGATCGAGGCGGGTCAGGACTGCTGATCCTTTTAGATTTGTCAGCAGCCTTTGACATGGTCGATCATGATCTTCTGGACCACCGCCTCGCAGACGTGGGGATACAGGGCATAGCCCGTAACTGGTTGTGCTCTTTTATCTCTGGTTGGGGACAGAGGGTGGCACTAGGGAGGGAAATGTCGTCGCGCCACTCCTTGGTGTGTGGAGTGCCGCAGGGCGCAATTCTCTCCCCGATGCTTTTTAACATCTTTATGCGCCCCCTTGCCCAGATTATCCGGAGCTTTGGGCTGGGCTGTCACCAATATGCTGATGACACTCAGCTCTATCTGCTGATGGATGGCCACACCAACTCGGCCCCTTACACACTCACCAGATGCTTGGAAGCTGTGGCTGGATGGTTTCGTGCAAGCCGATTGAAACTACAGTGGTGCCCCGCAAGACGAACGCCTCGCAAGACGGAAAACCTGCTAGACGAAAGGGTTTTCCATTTTGGAGGCGCTTTGCAAAACGAATTTCCCTATGGGCTTGCTTCACAAGACGAAAATGTCTTGCGAGTTCCTGCGGGTTTTTTTCCCCTCCCCCCCCCTTTTTCTAAGCCGCTTATCAGCTGATCCGCTAAGCCGATAAGCCGCTAATCCGCTAAGCCGTCAATGGGCTTGCTTCGCAAGATGAAAAAACCGCTAGACGAAGAGAATCGCGGAACGGATTCTTTTCGTCTTGCAAGGCACCACTGTAAATCATTCGAAGACAGAGGTCCTATGGCTAGGTCGGGATGGCATGGGGATGAGGGACCAACTCCCTTCTCTTGCGGGCCAATTAGTGCCATTGCCTTCCATTAAGAGTTTGGGTGTAATCCTTGATGCCTCCCTTTCCATGGAGGCGCAAGTTACAGCAACAGCCAAGGCGACATTTTTCCACCTTCGCCGCATCAAGCAGTTGGTCCCTTACCTTTCCCGCCCCGACCTGACCACAATGATCCATGCGATGGTCATCTCCAGGCTTGACTACTGTAATTCGCTCTATGCGGGGCTGCCCTGGAAGCTGTCCCAGAAACTCCAGCGGGTACAGAATGCTGCAGCGAGGCTCCTCACGGGGTCTCTGCCATGGGAGCATATTCACCCAGTGCTTTTCAAGCTGCCCTGGCTCCCGGTGGAGTACAGGGTCAGATTTAAGGTGCTGCTTTTGACCTTTAAAGCCCTTCACGTCCTAGGACCCTCGTACCTACGGGACCGCCTCTCCTGGTATGCCCCACGGAGAGCCATAAATAACAACACCCTAGTGGTCCCAGGCCCTAAGGAAGTTAGATTGGCTTCAACCAGAGCCAGGGCCTTTTCAACTCTGGCTCCGGCCTGGTGGAACGCTCTGCCTCATGAGACCAGGGCCCTGCAGGATCTGATTTCTTTCCGCAGGGCCTGTAAGACAGAGTTGTTCCACCTGGCCTTTGGCTTGGAGCCAATTTGATTCCCTCCCTCTCGTTTCTTTTTTCTTTTCCTTCTCCTCCTGCGATGAGGCTACATTTTAATATTTTAATGTTCCATTATTTTAATGTTGTATTTTATTTTTGTTTTTAAGTTGTAATCATTCATCTTGTTTTTATTATTGCTTGTAAGCCGCTCTGAGCCCGGCCTTGGCTGGGGAGGGCAGGGTATAAATAATAAATTATTATTATTATTATTATTATTAGTATTAGTATTAGTATTATTCTCGTGCCATTGTTCTGAACTGTGGACAAACCATACTTACAAGCCATGGTTTGTTGTTGATTTATAAACCTTGGCTTACATTAATCATGGCTTAGTGTTTTGTGTGAACCCAGCCGTAGTCTTGCTACTCTGTTCTTAGTCCCCTCATTCATAACTTGTGACCAACAAATCAGAAGCTCAGAAAAGCCGGTTGAGCTGGAGGAATACCTTTTAAGTGTTCTTGGTCATATGACCTGTCTACCTTCAGTGGGGGGCCTTAACCCATGGTTGCCTTGGAGTTCTCCAAACACTAATCCAATAAGGAGCAGTCACACCAAGTATTCAGTGCTCTCTTCTTTGACAAATTATGTTTGTATAGATAGGATGGTGAAGGTTAGTTGCAAATCGACTTCACAACTGAGCCAGCTGAGCCACATGGCCAGTGGCGGAGGAAGAGGAGTGCAGGGGGAGTGCCATTGCGGCTGCCTGCACTGGGCACCCCGCCACGCCCCTGGGATGTGTGCCAGCCCCGCCCCCACCTGCTCTCCGCCCCGCCCCCCCGGTGCCGGAGCATGAAGCTCCACCACTGCACATGGCTTTGAGATATTGCTACTGATGCTGCAATAGAGGGACGGAAGAGTAGCTTGATACAATCGCTCGCAGATGTGTTTTGTGTTGTGGGTGAGAAAGCCTGCATTTTACTGTGTTCCAAAGCAGTGCAATGTGCCTTACTCTCCATTCTAGTCTTATAGTGAAGTAGCTCCAGCCAGAAGCACAGAGGTGCCCTGTTTCCTAGGTCATAATTAACATAACCCTGGGATGTTTTTGTCTGCTTACTTAGGCTGTAATGGTGCCGGTTCCTCCTTTAAAACAAGGCATAACTGTTTCCTTGCAGGCGGATATACAAACAGACAGGTTTGTTTTCACCTCTAAATCTTCTATTCCTATTCCCTTACATAGGCAAGGGGCTGAAACTATATGTAAAATAAAATTAAACTTGCTGATTGTCAATTTTAGAGCACAATTAATCTGTTTAAATGTAAGTAGTTTGACTCATTTGATCATTTTCCTGCACGGGAAGAAGGCATGTCTTCCGTTTGGCATATTTGTGAAAATAAGATAATTATCTTATTCAAGTTTATCATGTTTTTGTATACTAAAGTCATTATTAATATATTCCTGGTTGATAATTAGTTCACTTCCAATACATCTTGCTTTTTTGTGCTTTTCATCATTCCCACTGTGGCTGGAATCCACGCAGTCCTGTGTGTGAGCAGGAGGTATTTCCAGTCACACGTGGGGTAGGGACATTTTCATGCCTTGTGTGCGCCCCCCATCCCCCCCAAAAAAATCCCCAGTTCACATATTTTCCACATGCAGCCAGTATTTTTACAGGCATGAGTAAAGTTTTATCAAATGATCGTGTGTTTCATTTTAGCACCTTATGTAAGGAAACTACTAAAACACAAGAACTGGAGAAAGATCTTTATGAGAAAAATATTGGTGTGAAGTAAGTTTTCTTTTATCTTGAAGCTATACAAATACTACATAAATGGAAATGCTACCTTGAGACTGAGTTTTTTAAAGTGTTTTATTATAAAATGGCATAAGCTCTCATAGGCCGCAACCTCCTTCATCAGATGCTGAGTTGAAACATGGATATTTTGTTATATTAATATGTCAGGCAAGAAGAAGCAAAGTGGATCTCCTACAATGTCTGCAATGTTTATAACTTTCACTCTTGTATATGACTCATTACTTAGAGCCAGATTTAACTGGGTTGTCACTAACTAAATTCTACTACTGAAAGGCAGGGACTAAAGTTAGTTGTACTAATTACCGTATTTTTCGCACCGACCCCTCTCGCTCTCCAGGCTTCAGGAGAGCCGCAGCGCCAGCCCCACAAGGTCGGGGGACAGCAGGGAGGCGGAACGCTGCCATCCCGCTGTCTCCCGATGTGGTTTGGAGGCTGACGGCGGGGAGACGCGTGCTTCTCCCCGCTGCCTGCCCCGCAAGCTCCGGGGACAGCTGGGAGGCGCAGCGCGTCTTCCCGCTGTCCCCGGACCTGGTCTGCAGGCGGGCGGCGGGGAGAAGAGCGCTTCTCCCCGCTGCCGGCCCCACAAGCGCCGGGGGGGGGGGAATAAAACATTTTTTCTTTATTTCCCCCCAAAAAAACTTGGTGCGTCCTATGGGCCAGTGCGTCCTATGGGGCGAAAAATATGGTAATTTCAGTGAGTCTGATCTGAGCACAACTTGGTTGAATACGATTCCTCATATTCTTGCTGGTGGTAGTAGTCAGTAAAAATTTGTGCTTTCTAGCAACCCCGACCCTCCCATAGAGCTGATGTAACTAAGCACTGAGACAATCAGCAGATAGCGTGTCTTTTGTGGGGATGTTTTATATAAGGTGCAAACTATGCAGTAAATGTTTTGGGTGAAACTGACTTGGTATCTGATGATGTTTTTAATTGCTAAACAGATATTTGTTCAAGATACTTAGTTTATCAATTCAAAACAAGCATTATTATTTGATACTAGCCTAGTGGTCTATTCCTTATGCTAAACATAGATTGGAGCGGCCCAGATGCAAATCCTTGCTCAGCCATAAAGCTTACTGACTGATTGGCCAAGGTAATCACCTCTCAGCCAGCCATGATGCCTTTGCTCTTTGTCCTCAGTTGGAGGCAGTACTGTAATGCTTCCTAATACCAGTTGCTGGAAATAACAGGAGAGGAGAGTGCTCTTGTGCTCATGTTTGGTTCCTTGATTTCATACAGGCATTTGGTTGGCGACTGTGAGAACAGGATGTTGGACTAAATGGGCCATTATCCTGATCCAGCAGACTATGTTTCAGCTCACAGGGTTGCTGTAAGAATAAAAAAAAGAAATAACTATATATGCCATCCTGAGTTCTTTGGGAGAAGGGCTGAATAAAAGTGTAATAAATAAAGGATTTTAAGTTGGCATGTGGTGACAAACTTTTTTTAAAAAAGCAAACTTGTATATTTTCAGGCTTCTACAATTTTTAAATCCTTTGAAAGCTGTTGATGGACAAGATGAGACCAAGGTATTTCAACTAACTGTTGCTTTTGGCAGATCATAAACACTTTTGGACCGTTAGTGCCATTTAAATATATAAATGAGCTTTTAGAATTTTGGTTTGTTTATCTAGTTTTTTGAATCGATACATAGTGTACCTGCCACTTCAGAAATTGCTACACAAACACACACACACACACACAGAGAGAGAGAGAGAGACACACACCTATTTTACAAATTTCTGGATGATCTCAAAACTGTCCACTAATGTGCTTTCCGGATTGGAACAGGAGGACTATTTGAAAATAGAAAGCAATTTGGGGTTATCTTAGAATTTGATAGCTGAAGGTTGAATATGTTTCAGAATCCTAATTGTAGCACTGGTACTCATGAAATCTTAGTGATCCCATAAATGACATAAATTGTTTTGTGCTTTTCCTAAAGAAACAAAAATATGGAAACATTTGCAGTGAGGTAGAACATTTTAATGCAAATCATCATGTATCCTGTCTGTTGCAGACTTGTGTTTGTTACCTTTAATTTTAGAAACTACAAATGAATAGTAGTGCATTCCGTCCTGCTGTCCTTAATAAAAAAATGGAACCGTGTTTATCTCTTGAAACAGCACCACTGTTTCCAACTCTGAAAAAGGTAATATTCACTATATGATATATAAAAGCAGGGGTTGTGTATTTGATTAAATTCCTCTAATACTGAAAGCTCAAAATTATTTTTTGAAGTTGAGCATGCTCTAAAAATAGCACTTGTTTCTATTGCCATCTTCTGCATAATAGAATCCCAGTAATTCATTGAGGTCACCACAAGGCTGAATGTCAATTTTGGAAGATAGCTATGGATAACTAGATAGCTATGGGCAAGCACCTTGCACTATGCAGCCTGACAGGATGACCATGAGGATAAAATGGTTCAAAGTGACACATTGTAATAATATGTCCTAATCCCATAGATATGGCAACTTACTATCTCTGAACAACAACTAGGAAGCTTTGCAAAGCAGAGCAAGCTAGCTGTTGATACTCTGCCCATAGCTGTCAATGTTTTCCTTTTTTAAAGGGAAATTCCCTTATTCCAAATAAGATTCCTCGCAAGAAAAGGGAAAAGTTGACAGCTATGACTCTGCCTGCCCCGCTTTAATACATCTTATGATAGTGGAAATAATACATTTTAAATATGATGTAGCCCATACCCAGAAATTGCATTGCTTATGGCTTTTTACCCATTTGTTAGCAGCAGATCTGATGAGCAACTCAAAAAGGTTTAATTGGTAATTAAGGCTACAACTGTGTGCTTGTTTGCACTCAGGTGCCACTTGTTTCAGTGGAATTTGTTAGCTTGGCAGGGAATTGTTTTCCAAGACTATTAATAGTTATAACTGTGTCTGCTTAAAACTTGGTCCTGACCATAGCTGGTGCTTCTCCAACCCCTGCCACCCCTTAATCCTGTATTGATTTCTCATATACAGAATATTCAATAACCCAGACTGTTTAAACCACATGCTGTCAGCCATATGTAGGCTGTCAGCCAGTGAATCAGTATACACCTGTAGTGGGTCACCTGGGCATACACAGGTCGTGGTCTCCACGGAAATTCTGTAGGAAGCAACTCACATTGCTCCCTTGTTAACAGGAAAACTGTGGCTGTGTACATAGTGTAGCTTCATTTGATCATCTCCCTAAGACCAATTCTTCTATTTTAAGCAAATATATAAATACAGTTGATGCATTTTTTCCCCTGGTAGGAACTTCTAAGGAATCAGTTCCCAGGACCTAATCATGTACAGTCTTATTCGTGGCCACCAATAGCTCGCGGATGTGATTCAGTTATTATCTCTCCTGAAAACGATCCACTTCTATATCTTCTGCCAATTATTACATTTTTGCAGTCAAGAAGTTGTTATGTATCACTGCCAGCTCGGAGTGGTGTAAGTAGGATATTCAGTTTATTCCCGAATACCTTCTTTGTTGAAACCAAGTCTTGAAACAGTGTAGGCTTGGATTAAGCTGTCAGAATGTGTGGTGCTTTCTGTGGTTGCTTTTTGGATGTGGGCTCTGCATTTGAATGTGCATCACATCACTTCTGAATGGGACTATGAGTGGCAACAATCATCTTAGTCTCCAACCAAATGTAATGTAAATGGCCATTGTAACCATGTGTTAAGAAGCCGCTTAGAAATGCAGGAAAGATAGGGAACGTGGGAATGCTCTAGCCTCTGATTTGAATGGCTAAGCCTAACCAGTTGCCTGCCTAGATAGTTGTATCTAGAGACGCTTAGTAGTAGATGTTTGAATGGGCTCAGCTCATCCAAAGCTAGCTGCAAGCAATAGAACATGAGATTAACTTTTTAAAAGTTGTGATAACATATTCTTCCTAAGGGATGCCATAGAGTTAAGAGAAGGATCAAACTTTATCTGTGTAAATGCCTCTAGTTTGGGGGGCAGGGAGTTGACAGGGAGGGGGAACTAGAACCAAACAGGCTTTCTTCAGGCATGCATAATTGGCATTAACTAAATATGCACGGGGGGGGGGGCAATGAGAATGAGCATACTAGCTTTGTCCTGCCATTATTCTCATTTCCCTCCATAAGCTGGAGAATGACTGGCTGGAGTAGGGAGCTTCCATGAGAGCAATGTCAAAAGGTTTGTCTGGAGCTAGTGTGCTGATCCTTTATAGCAGGCTTCCTCAAACTCTGCTCTCCAGATGTTTTTTTGCCTACAACTCCCATGATCCCTAGCTAGCAGGACCAGTGGTCAGGGAGGGTGGGAGAAAGGGTGGGTTGAGAAAGCCTGCTTTATAGCATCCCCTTGCATGTTTCAGTTAATAACCAATGTGCACACTTCATGAGGGTTATGCACAGCAAGCCATTTGGAGGGTTGAGTAAGCATGCAGCAAAGAGCAGGCCTGATGAGAGAGAGGAGTTTTGTAGAAACAAGGCTGTTCAGAGTCTATATCACCGTGTGATTTCCCCACTCCCTTCATGGATTTTAAATATCTTGGCTAGCTTGCATTACTTTGAACAGTGAGTTTTCTTTTTAAAGAGATTTTCTGACTGATAAACCTCTGATTCATGGAAATGTTTCTGCTCTTAGTATGAATTGATGTCTTGTGTGTGTACATAGCCAGTGGCATTAATCCTGTGCCCAGGACAGAAGAAAGCAGAACTGGTGTTTGAGTTTCTGGAAACTTACAGCCATTGCTCCAGGCCTATTCACCCAATATTGCTCTTACTAGGAACAAATAAGGAAGAAATACAGAGCACAAGAATTCCAAGAGGATGTAAGCATAACATGATCATTAATGCTGAAAATATGATGGAATAAATTTATCTGGACCATAAGGGAATAACAAAATATAAAATGCAAATATGCAAATATGGTATAAAATCATACAGTAACATTAACTTATCAAAGTGGTCTATCACAAGTGTGACTAAATCATTCTTATACAGTTTCAGTGCCACAAAGCGAAAATGAAAATATTGCTTTAAATTGGCAATTCACATGAACTATAAAATCCATATAAAGATAACCAATTAACTGCAGTTTACCAGGACATGTATACTTGGCATCTGACTTGTGTTATGTAGAAAAAGAGGGGAGGGGAGAAGCTGAATTCATCAAAGCTAATTGGATTTCACATTCTTAATTTGTACCTTGCTATGCAGATTTTTGTTCCAGTTGATAAAGCAAGTTAGAGGGTTATTACTTTCCAATTGTCTGTAGCCCTAGAAACAGGAAGCTGCTTTTTAATACAGAATTGGTCTACCTAGCTTAGTATTGTCTACACCAGGGGTCAGCAAGGTTTACCTCGCCTGGGCCAGTTCACTCCAGCAGAGATCCCTCCATTGGCTGGATTGCACACTCACAATTTCCGGTGTCTGCGTCTGCACAGAGGCAATTTCCGGTGCCGCAGAAGCGAGTCGCCGTGCTGCGCCAGTTTAGCGCAGCACGCAGGGACTCGCCAAGCAGGCGGCTCAGTTTGGAGGCAGCTCATGGGATGGTTAAACGGCCCCCATGGGCTGCTTGTGGCCCACGGACCTTAGGTTGCCTACCCCTGGTCTACACCTACTAGCAGTGGCTCTCCAGAGTTTGATGGGAATCTTCTTAACCCACTTGGAGATGCCAGCTCTTGAACCTGGAACTTTTGGATAGCAAAACACCTACTTTGTCACTAAGCTACAACACTTGCTAAGTGCAAATCACTTCTAGGTAACATAACAGGAAAGCTTTCTTAAACAAGAGAACAGGTTCTTTTTCCCCTTGGGTTGTCTGTGGGTCATGAATTATTAGCTAACATGCGTGTAACTGGAATACAGGCTAGTAGTTTTTGATGATACTTTCTGCTTTTTTTGAGATTTCAACCAAATAATGTGACAACTTCCTTACAGGTGAGGTCCTTATAGCAACCCCATATACCCTTCTGAGGTTGCTTGAATATCACAGCTTACTGTTCCTCAGGCTCTGCCATCTTGTGTTTGATGAAATTGATGTGTTGTTTGCTGAAGCCAACATAGAAGTAAGTGTGGGTTTTTGCACATAAGATAAATGTGCTAAGATAATGTGAACTCAAAGTATATTATAAAAAAGATACAATCATAGTTGCCCCTAGCACAGATTGTGCTTTCCCCCAAAATAGTCGACTATATAGTACTGCTTATGTCAAATATACATTGCCAAAGCAGCTAGTTGATTAGTATTGTAAGTTAGCTGTCTTCCCATCACCAATTCTGCCTGTAGTTTACCCATAGTATTACTTTTAGCATATGGAAAAGATAATGATGGGTGTCAATTCCTGTTTTATAGATATTTCGTATTCTAGAATATTACAAAACAGCCTTGAACGTTGAAGAGAAAGAATCTGCACCTCAGCAGATCGTTGCTATCGGAAGGCACTGGAGCAAAAACATAGAACGCTTAACCAAAGAGTTCATGAATGATCCGTATGTTGTGATCACATCCATGGAAGAAGCTGCCATATATGGCAAAGTGCAACAGGTAAAATATTAGGAGCTTTATAGCTCTCTTACATATTTGCTTTTGGATTGAAGACTAGGCTCTGCACAGGTTCACTAACTCTTGCAGGCACAAATTATAAGCACTGTGGCCTTTAAAATACTAAGTGGAATTTGGAGGTTGAGATTGGCTATGTACAGAACAAATCCAGTTGGTCAGACCTGTTGGTTAAGAAGCTGGAAACTTTAAGGGTCATAATAAGAGTAACTTCCTCAGTTCTGAGAATAGTATCAAGAATGGTTCCTATGAAACCTGCTGGTTTAGCCATGATGTGCAAAAATAGGAGGATAAGAATGCTTATTATGTGTGTATGGTTTCTTGAGCTGGTTACTTGAAAGTAAGATTGAAAGGTGCTCATAAATTTTTCACAGAACAATTTCATTAATTTTCTATCCCAGAAGCGCTGATTAAACAAAAGGATAAATCAAACTATTGTGGAACCCCATCTTCATGTTAAATAGGGTTAATTCAGCATCTCCATATAGAAGGTTGTAGCCAGTGCTAGTCCTACTCAGAGTAGACCTATTGACATTAATGGGCATGACTAATCTTGGTCCATCAATTTCAGTGGGCCTATATTGTTGGATACAAGCCATGGGTATTTTTATTACCTAACATAAAGGGGAAGCAGAAGTGAAATACTTGGCTTTTATAGTGATTTAATTTAACCTGACACATTTGAACTACATGTGACTTCTAGGTGGTGCAGCTTTGCCTTGAGTGTGACCGAATCTCGACTTTACTTCAGTCATTGGACTTTACTCCTACTAATGTTCAGAAAACATTGATTTTCACCAGTTCCGTGGAAGAAACAGATATAATTTACAAGGTATTTGCCCCCTAAATGATACAATCCAAATTGTTTAGAAAGAAAGATTCTCCTCTTTTCTATTCTGGTTAATGGATAAATACATAGCTAAATAGGCAACAAGAGGGTGTTGCAAAAGGAAATGGTTTTATTTCTTATTTGAAAAGCCAGCTTTTCTAAGCTTTGCATAAGGCATATGAAGTGTTGTCATATGGGAATCTCAAAGCAGGAAAAGCTAATCACTTCTAGAAAGGACTGGTTTCCTTCCCCCACCCCCAGTGGTGCAATATACTCCAAATCTGATATCAGTAGTCTTAAGTGGTCCATTGAAGATTTTAGGCATTTGAGCAACTCCCCTAATGACTTTGAACTTGCATTACTCAAAAATGCCAATGCATTACAACAGAGCCAACCAATTACGATTAGTTGGCCCTTTGTAAAAGAATTGTGGGGTGAAAACCCGGACCCCAAATACTGCTTTCTCAGCCAGGATGCAAAATCTCAGGTACTCCAGGGTGACACTGTTTTGCTACATCAGCAGATAAGGGTGTTTTGCCTGCAAGTCCAGCAGCAGGACTGATCAACGTTAAGGCACTGGCTGAGGTCCCACCCACATCGCTGCCACTTGCTGGCCCTGGTCCTCCACAACAGGAGCCCAGATCAAACATGAGGGGCAGGCAAGAGGTGTTGGCGGCGCCGGGACTGTCTGCCTATGGGGCTGCCTCAAAAGCAGCAAACAGAAACAGCTGGGGTTCAAAGGGCAAAGATTGATAACAGCACCCCAAGCCCTTTCACTCTCATGAATACGGCAAACAACTCTTCAAAAAAACAAACAAACCTTTGCTTTTGAAGCTGTTACATTATTTTGTTTGCTAGAAATAAATATTGAACTTGAGGGGTAATTCAACTAGCTTAAAAATGTGGCAGAATGGTGTTCCTGTGTCAGAGAGACAGACAAGGAAAATAATCGGCAGGAGATGGTTGCCAGTGGCTTCTGAAACCACTGCTTGGTGTTTCAATCCTCCCCACTTTGGCACTGTTGACAAATTATACTGATGAAATGAAAGCTTTGGCTAACTCGGATAGATTTTTGCATTGAAGGACTCTGCGTGCCATTGAGTTATTCAAAATAAACCCCATATCTCATCATTCTTTAATTTGAGATAAAAGCAACTAAGATTAAAAAATCTACGGTGAAAGAAGTTTTCTTGCACTCAGGCTCTGCTTTGTCAGAGGCATGAAATCTTCATTTGCAGGAATAAAAAATAAAAAATTATTAGGTAGGAGTTTGACAATGAGATTCAAAAAAATGCAGTTGCTGATAATGAGAGTTCACATGTCTGTTCAGTTGGTACCCTTTATGCAGCAGCCAGCAGGTGATAGTGGGACTAAGAGGAAGGAGTTCAGAAGTGGAAAGGAAAGGAAAAGACCAAAGGGCCAGCCTTGGTTGCCTGTGTTCTGAAACATCCCTGAAGGGAAGGACAAAAGTCCTGGTATGACTGATAAGGCTTTGCCTTGTTTGTGGAGTGTTCCCACAACAACCAAAGTCACTGTGTTGGTTCCCTTGCTGCAGGGGATGAACGTTTCTTCGGGCTGCAAAGCAGTAAGGCAGGCAGCAGGGAAGGCACTTCTGGGTTGAAACAGCATAAATTGGCAACACAAGCAGTGCAGCAAAGTTTACAGAGGCAGCATTTTCACTGCTGCTGATAGGTACAAGATCTTACCAAGGAATTGATAAGCATTCCAAATGAATTGGTCTTTGTCTCCTTATTTCACAAAAGGCCATGTATTTGTTTGATATATAAATGAATATAATCATCCAGGGACACATTAGCCTTCATTTAAGGGGTAAATGAAACTGACCCTTTAGACAGTGATGGCCAAACTTGGCCCTCCAGCTGTTTTGGGACTGTAACTCCCATCATCCCTAGCTAACAGGACCAGTGGTCAAGGATGATGGGAATTGTAGTACCAAAACAGCTGGAGGGCCAAGTTTGGCCACCACTGCTTTAGAACGTAGAAAATAAAAGATAACTCATGACCAGACTTTTAATTCTGAATGTAGCAGTGTTCAATTCAGTTTGTTTGTTTGTTTATTTTTTAAATCAGAGCATTGTTCAGTAATTATACATTTCTTTTGTAATCCACATTGTTTGAAACCATTCTCCTTTTTAATTAGGCAGTGGAGAGCACTTCAATATTTTGTTTAAAAATACACCCAGACATTGGATTTCATTTTGATTATGTTTTAGAGCAATGGAAGAAAAAATTTAGCTCTGGCACACATGTTGTACTAGGTAAATATATTGTTTTTCTCACATATGCTTGCTCTAAAACCTTTGTCAGAACTATAGTGACTCTCAATCTCTTTCATTACAATTTAATTACAGTGGTGCCCCGCAAGACGAATGCCTCGCAAGACGAAAAACCCGCTAGACGAAAGGGTTTTCCGTTTTTGAAACGCTTCGCAAGACAAATTTCCCTATGGGCTTGCTTCCCTATGAGTCTTGCGATTTTTTTTTGCTTTCTTCTCCTTTTTTCTAAGCCGCTAATAGCTGCTTAGCCGCTAATCCGCTAAGCCGCTAATA
Source organism: Podarcis cretensis (assembly GCF_951804945.1). Lineage (NCBI taxonomy): Eukaryota > Metazoa > Chordata > Lepidosauria > Squamata > Lacertidae > Podarcis > Podarcis cretensis. The sequence goes on from NC_137177.1 coordinate 64,459,455, forward strand.
GGGTTGCTTCGCAAGACGAAAAAACGGCAAGACGAAGAGACTCGCGGAACGGATTCTTTTCGTCTTGCGAGGCACCACTGTAGATGTATTATTTGCTATGTTATCATTAAACTGTTCAGATAATTATTGTCTCCCAAAGTGACTCACGTAAAAAAAAAAAAAATTAAAGGGGGGGGGGGAGGTTGCCATCAGTTTTGCAGGCTACAGTTTCCAGTTCTAAGCACCCCATGTCAAGAAGCATTTTGACAAATGAACATGTGCAGAGGAGGGCAACCAAGATGACTGAGGGTCTGGGAACCAGTTCTTATGAGGGAGTTGGGAAGGTTTAGCCTGGAGAAGAGAAGACTGAAAAGGGATACAATGGCCATCTTCAAATATCTGAAGGGTTGTCACATGGAAGATGGAGCAAGCTTGTTTTCTGCTGGTCCAGAAAGCAGGACATTAACAAATAGATTCAAATGACGAGAAAGGAGTTTCTGACTATACATTAGGAAGAACTTTCTGCGTGTAAGAGCTGTTTGACAGTGGAATGGACTCCCTCAAAATGTGACTAGATGGCCCTTTGGGTGCCTTCCAACTCTATGATTCTATGACTTTAGAAAGTGGTTGCCTCTCCTACCCTGGAGGTTTTTAAACACAGGTAAAATAACCATCCATCAGGTATTCTTTAGCTGTGATTCCTGTGTTTCAGGGGGTTGGATTAGCTCACCCTTGGGGTCCCTGCCAACCCTACAATTCCATGATTCTATAAAAAAGACAAGACACGCTTGGGAAAGGGAGTGAAAGGAGAGTAGGTAGAGGAGGGAATTCATTCTTCAAGGTTAGAGCAAAGTGCTGAGCTACAAGCATTTATATCCAATTTAGACCCGGCTGGTTTCCCTTTGCCTGGTCATCTTGCTTAAATCTCTGTTTATGTCTTTTGTTCCTTTGACTGATAGCTGAGGCCAGAGCATCCTTTTCCCTTGCTTCTGCAGCCCCAGGATAACAGGCAGTTGACATCCAGTATGTTTTGGCAAGAAGGGAGGAAAAATGCCAGGTACAGTGGTACCTCAGGTTACAAACGCTTTGGGTTTCGAACTCCACTAACCTGGAAGTAGTTGCTCCAGGTTGCGAACTTTGCCCCAGGATGAGAACAGAAATCGTGCGACGGCTTCATAGTGGCAGCGGGAGGTCCCATTAGTGAAAGCGCGCCTCAGGTTATGAACGGTTTTGGGTTAAGAACGGACCTCCAGAACGAATTAAGTTCGTAACCCAAGGTACCACTGTATCTTGCAAAGGTTTTTCCAGTTTCAGACTTGGGGCAACATGGTATCAAGCAGATTATAGCAATTTATGTAACATAAAATCCGGCTAAGGATTAATCAGTTAACTAAAAAACAGGGAAATTATGATAGAAAAGTTCCTTGTTTGTCTACATCATTTTATGCTATTCCAAGTACTTCTGATTGATGATTTTTATACAGCTTGCCACACTGGTGATTTTTATCATTACCAGTATTGTCATTTTAAATAGGAGAGTGATAGGAAAGTGATTTGCAGGAGCCCTCCTAGAACTTGAAAATCAGATGATGAGAAGTATGTGTTGGTTAGGAGTGAAGTAATAAATTAGTGTTGGTTTGGGACTAAATTAATGTTGGTTTTGCCTTGCAGTGGTTTTGAATTATATGTTTTTGGTTTTGCTTTCCAGTTTTAACCGATGACTGCATAAGAACCTTAGGAATTACTGATGCAACTCGGGTCGTTCATTTCAGTTTCCCTGCATCTCCAAGAATTTTTGGTGCACGCTTATACTGTTTGTCTGATAACTTTCAAAACGCAGTTGGAAAGGTTTGTACAAACCAAATGAACTGTTTATGACTGCGGACATTTCAAACAAAAAACCTCCCCTTGTTCCCCTGCCCCTCCTCTATCCTAAGATTCTGCCTGTGATCTTCATTCCTCCAGCTCCACCACTCTTGATCCTTCAATTTTTTTCTCAAGGCGGTTTTCCTGTTGTCTTAGTCCTCCTAACTCCTGACACTTTCTCCCAGAATGCTCACCTGTTTACCCCCAGGCCTATTTCTTCAGTGACATTAGATTAAACCCCTTTATTCCTAACTTAAATTAAATTTTAAGTGTGCAAGTCTGTCTGCTGGGATTTTGATCATGTTGCCATTTGCTTCCCTCCCTCTGGTGTCTGCCCCACTGTCAAAATTTTGGTTGCAAGGTTATTGGAGCAGGGACACCTCTTTTACTTTTGTTGTTGTTGTTGTTAACACCCATTATAATACCTGATAATAAAAACTGAAGGCAAATGTTGCATTTTCTCCCCCTTGCGAAGATTTCATCTCTGGAAAAAGAACAGCCAAATGCAAAATCCATCTTACTGTTGACAGAAAAGAGTGCACCCCATGCTGTTGGAGTAATGCATTATTTAAAACGCACAGAAACCAACATTCCACCTGAATTATGCAACTTTACTTCTGGAGTGCTGGAGGCCAAAGAAGACAGAAAGAAAGAAAGACCTCTCTGTCGCTACCTTAAAGCATATGGAGTTTGCAAGTAAGAAAATACCTGTTAACTTAGCAACTAGTTTCCTACCTTTAAAAAGACAAAGGGAAATGAAATTACTTATTCAATTCTTAAATGATATGATCACTTAATCACTTGGCAAAAGCAGATTGTCAGTTGTATGGCACAGGCATTCCTGTCAATGCTTTGCCAGGGCTATCCACCTGTTCCTCACCACCACATTTGGATAACGCAAGGCAGAGGGGGGGGGTGGGAGGAGAAATGGCTTGTTCTGCTCTAGAAGAAGAAAAAATGCACAAGGAAAGAAGTGGCTTAGAAAAAAGGTTCTGCCTTAAAATCCTGTGGAGAGGAAAAGGTTCCTTCGAGATTCTATGGTGTGAAATTTATAAGGTAGGGTTGTGGGAGAAGCTTGATGGACCATTGATCTCTTTGGAAAGATTGGCCCAAAATAAAGATTGAGTTCTGTGAAACAATTTTTTTTTAAAAAAATTAATAAATGTAAAAACAACTTTAGTTTTTTATATTGGGAAAATTCTTTCTTTTTAATGAAAGATTTTATTTGATTTTGGCAGAAGTTTATTTAGGATATCTTTTTCTGTAGACAAAATTTATATAGTGACCTGCATATGATTTTTTTTTTTAAAAAAATCTGGCATATGGGGGGACTATTCAAAAATGTATTTTTTACTTGTTCTCTGAGACTGTTACATTTATACCAGCACCCAGAGTCTGCATCCTTCAGCAGTAGCTGGAGAAGGCATAGAGACCTTATAAAGAGGAAAATACATAACTTGTAGACCAGGCTTCCTCAACCTTGGCCCTCCAGATATTTTGAAACTACAATTCCCATCATCTCTGACCACTGGTCCTGCTAGCTAGGGATCATGGGAGTTGTGGGCCAAAAACATCTGGAGGGCCGAGGTTGAGGAAGCCTGCTGTAAACAGTAGTATTGTGCATTAACAAAGAGAAGGCAATTCCCGGGGTGATTATTAAAGCACTTGGAAATGCGCATGCTGCATTTAGACTGTCTTTTTAACCTAAGTGCATGAGCTATACCACCAAACTACAGTCCTTTCGATTTCTCCAGGGAATCATGTGGAATTTAAGTGAGCCACCTCCTGTATGGATGGCTACTTTGGGGCTTTTTTCTGAATTTATTTCTCATGGTGAACTGGTGTGCCCTAGTGTACAGTTTGGGAATTACAGCTCTTGAGTTTTATGAGTCCTGCATTCTGCATTTTTTCCCTGCTTTCCATGGCAGTTATAGGGATGGTTGTCATTGGCGTCATTCTTGCAAGCAACCATAAGCCAGGGTCAGAAATAAGCCATGGCTTTCCATGAGCAGCCAGGGTACTCTTGCACAGATGCTCCTGCTCTGCCTTGCCTGCCTCTGGAAGAAACAAGCAGTGAGGCTTGGTTTAGCATTGCCTGTGAGCTCAGAGTCTGTTTTTCACCAAACAAATCACAATAAGTCACCCAAGGAGATAAACATCCCACAAGTAGTGGGTCATATGTAGTGTTAAGCGAAACCTCATAGTCTGTCTCTTCCAGATGCAGACAGGCGGGCTGGAGTGGAGTAGAAGTTCTTTTAGCATTGAGTACTGGCATACTGCACAGGAAACTGTGGTTTATTTCTGGCTAGGGCTTACTGTTAAGTACAAAGCAGGCCAACAGATTCCATTTACAGATGTCACCCCATTTAAGCATGATTGATGCACCCATGACTGCATATATTTGTGGCACGTGGAAATGAATAATTCAAACCTGGAAGTCATGGGAGAGAGCTGGAGAGTCATCATGGCTCGAAGACGACATCAGTGAGGATAGAGGAAGCCCAGAATAAACCAGAGGTGCAGCTGTGCTTTGTTTATGCTTCTCAGCCTAATAGCTGATGTGGAAAGGGGGGGGGTAGTGCTTTGCTGCACATCTCCCATCCTCCTGCCAGCTCTAAAGCTTCAATTCTAGTTGTGGATATTTTTGGATACAGTATTTTTGGTATGGATTGAAGAGACGGTGACTTGGACACACTTGGAGCCAGTGTGGTGTAGTGGTTAAGAGCGGTAGACTCGTAATCTGGTAAACCGGGTTCACGTCTCCGCTCCTCCACATGCAGCTGCTGGGTGACCTTGGGCCAGTCACACTTCTCTGAAGTCTCTCAGCCTCACTCACTTCACAGAGTGTTTGTTGTGGGAGAGGAAGGGAGAGGAGAATGTTAGCCACTTTGAGACTCCTTCGGGTAGTGATAAAGCAGGATATCAAATCCAAACTCTTCTTCCAAACTCTTCTTGCAATGCGCTCTATGTGGGGCTACCTTTGAAGGTGACCCAGAAACTACAACATATCCAGAATGTGGCAGCTAGACTGGTGACTGGGAGTGACCGCTGAGACCATATAACACCAGTCCTGAAAGACCTACATTGGCTCCCAGTACATTTCCAAGCACAATTCAAAGTGTTGGAGCTGATTTTTAAAGCCCTAAATGGCCTTGGCCCAATATACCTGAAGGAGTGTCTCCACCCCCATCGTTCAGTCCAGACACTGAGGTCCAGCTCTGAGGGCCTTCTGGTGGTTCCCTCGCTGTGAGAAGTGAGGTTACAGGGAACCAGGCAGAGGGCCTTCTTGGTAGTGGTGCCCGCCCTGTGGAGCGCCCTTCCATCAGATGTCAAGGAAATAAACAGTTATGGGACTTTTAGAAGACATCTGAAGGCAGCCCTGTTTAGGTAAGCTTTTACTGTTTGATGTTTTTTCGTGATTTTAATGTTCTGTTGGGAGCCGCCCAGAGTGGCTGGGGAAACCCAGCCAGATGGGTGGGGTATAAATAATAAATTATTATTAGTAGTAATGATAATTATTATTTATTTAAAGGTGCTTAGAGGGTATTCCCCACTTCACGTGTTTTCACTTGTGCCAGGAACGTAACTCCTGACATAAGTGAAGAGTCACCTGTATTCTTGTCACCTTCCTGGCACAAGTGATTTGCTCTCTTAAAATACTGAACTCTTTTTTATCATTATTCTGTCACAGGAATAAGAAACGCTGTCCAGATCGACATCGAGTTCGTTTACAAATAGATATCCTACAAAAGGTAACAAATGAAACTTTGCCTGCAACTGGAAATGTAACGGTAAGTTAGTAGTATGGCTTCGTTCTTGCATCTTGAACAGATGCTCCAGATAATTTCTTTTGATCCACTGATCACAGATCTTCTGTCTTCCCAAACTTCATTTTACATGATAAAATGAATTTTCCTCCTCCGCTGAAAATCTTTCACAGATGATTTCCCCCCCTCCCCTATAGCTGTTTATGCTGGCAAAAGTAAACTGAGCTTTCTTTCTGGAAACTGGACTGTGTTCAACACTGGGGAACTGGAGCAGCAGTCTTTGTAGTTACTGTAGGAAGATATCTTAGCATTCCCCCCAAATTTCTGAAGTACCTATGGTTGCAAGCTGCTGTGTATAAATCAAAATAGACACGGGCCTTGTCATCACTGTTGTAGTATATTACTCAAATTAGATGTGAATGTGGAAGATCCGTGTTGTTAACAATCCATCTGCTGCAATCAAGCGGAAAGTGGGGCAAAGCAGCACTCAGTCTGATTTTAAGCTCCAGAGCAGAGTGCAGCAGTCAGGGGGCTCAGACTCTCACAGCCCTCTTTCAAGGTATTGTTCGCACTTGGGGAACTAATGCTGGAAGAGAGCCTGGCTGAGAGGTTTGTTGATTGGTGATACAGCGAAGGAAGCCTTGGGGGGATGCAGTCTCTCACTTCCTCCTTTTCTCCTTTCTTCCTTACTTGCACATTCTGTATAATTCCAGTAGGTTTGGATAAAACATACAGAGGTCCTTCACTTGCATGTAGTTTAGGTCTCAGAGACTCGGCTCGTGTGGGAAAGAGAGGGAAGGGAAACAATCAAAGAAGAAGAGATTTGTTAAAAGTGCCAGAAATGAGGCCAGAACATGAGAAAAGTGCACCCTCTACACATGCAAGGATGTGGCGAAACCTTTTGGAATGTTTATTACAAGATATGTTTTACATGTTGGTATGAGTTTTCTTGTTTGTTATTATTGCAATCTGAAAAAGAAGAGTGCTGGAAGCAGGTGAATTTAAAACAAACATTTAAATCCAGTGACTTGGGAATGTGCCTATTTGCTAAAGTTGCAGCACTCCTTTTCACATGTATTTTCCCCCTTTCAGATCCTCCCTCTTTTTATTGTGGATGCCACAAACTACTTTGGCCGCATTGTCAGTAAACAGAAAGATCCATATGCAGCTCTTGCCGATGAAGTGAATGCATATTATAAAAAAGCTAAGAATCTTGTCCCTGCTGACCCATTAGAGAAGCTAGCAATGTATGGATTACGTGAAGAAAACACTTTCCACAGGTAAAATGTTTTGCTTCTTCTGCAAACAAATTTTGGTATAATCTAGCCTAGCGGTTTTCTATGCCAGTAAAAGCTATTCAGACCTAGGCACAGAGATGTACAGCTAACAATATAATCTGTACAACATAATCTGTAAATGTTCACTATTTCTGGATGGATTGCTTTATACAGGCTTGCTTGGATCCCCCACTACTTTCTTTATGGGTGCCCATGGGATCATCTGGGAAGCACGTAGCCTCAATATAACTCCCATAAAAAATGTAAACACAAACCTTTAAAGATAGATTTGTGCTGGAATGGCTGGTACAGGGGGAAGAACTGTGTGATCTGAATTCACTGGTGTCATAGGCACTGTACAGTGGGTGCCTGTGAAGTCATGAAGTCTCATTAGCAGAACTCACCAACAATGTTGGTGCTACAAGGAAGGGAGAATTGCATTTTAACAGCAGAACTGAACTGCAGTTTTAGTCCTAGATTTCTTGAAATCTGGAAGGAAGTTTACGAGTATAGCATCACCTCTTAAAGATAAAACTTCTATACAAACACATAAGAATTCTGTTGGTTTAACTTACCTGATATGTTGGAATTTTTTTAATTCTCCTTTCTTCCATTCTGTTACAGGGTCCAGGTGCTTGAAATACCATCCAAGGGAGAGAACTCTGTATTTTATAGCGTTCATATCAAGTATATAGATGAAGGCAGATTTGGTGAAGTTCAAAATTATAAATTGCTTTACTTACCTGAACAATTCCAAGCTTTGCCCCCTCAAGCAGTGGAATTTATTGTTTGTCGAGTTAAACCCATTGATAATGAAGTGGAGTGGAATCCAAAAGTAAGTTTACTCCTTTTTCTTACCTTCATTTGTGTTACGGTACACAGAGAAGTCGGTGCCTAAACTTGTTTCAGTGATGGCCAGCTATTTTTTTGTTTCGTTTTTTTAAAACAACTTTTTGCAGGTCACTAGCTTGTATTAAGCAAAACATTTGATATCAGGATTTTTCTTTTTTGTTAGGTTACGAGATACATTAATCAGATGATCAGAGGGAAACCTCATGAAGCAAAAATAGTACTTGCTTTGGGAAACACAATTTGGGTGGATCCAGTGGTATGTAGCAAAACATTAAATATTTTATCTTAACTGCCTAATAAATTCCGAAGTGAACTTCTTTTAAGTTGGTACTGAGGAGTCTTCCTTCCTTCCTTCCTTCCTTCCTTCCCTCCTTCCTTCTTTTGAATATGAGATACTTTGAATGTGGTATGAGATACTTGGTTTTCTCAGGTTTGCCACATTATACCACTTTGATCAGCATGCCCCCGGCTTGGTGGTTGTATTATCAGGTGGTTTTGCTGGGATATTATAGATTTAAGGACCATGAAAAGAATTATTCACTGAGGTTTGGTTTAGAAGTCTCCAGGACTGCCATCTTAGTATTTTAACAATGGATAAACAGATTTTACAAATGGTTTGGAAAATCTTCCCAAACATTTGAGCTGCTAGTTTTTAGAGGAGGCATTATTGACACAGCACAGTGAGCAACTTTGATTTTAAGGAGCACTTAGCCACATCTGTATTAGCGATGAAAACATTAATAATTTCTCTGGTGGGAGATTTCTGTGTCCAAAAGCACAGAAATTTTGGCAGGATTTTTTTGCAATCCTTACGGATCATCACAGAGATATTGAAATAGAACTGGGTTTAGCTATGCTCTCTTTATTTAAAGGGTGCAGAAAGGATCTCCCTTGTAAGAATCTGATAAACCACCTCCTTGTGGCAGCACACATGCATCTGGGATTAGAAAGATGCAGTCAGATGTACCATTCACAAGTGGTGTGATAGGCTATGGTACTTGGTTTGACTGTGGTGATCAGTAAGGATTGCAAAAACTTCCTGCCAAAATTTCTGTGCTTTTGGACACAAAAATCTCCCACCAGAGACAGACCAATGTACCAATCTAAGCCATATCTAAGGGCTCTACTCTAGTTGATAGTTGCAGCAGAAGGAAGGAAGATAAGGTCAGTTTCATAGTCATAACTAGGAAGTTTGAGGGATGAAGGAGCTGCAAACTAGTGGTGTGAAAGCAAATACTACTTATTCACAATTAAATTTCAGGTTCGTGTCACCAGACTTCTAGATCTGAAAACGTCTATTAATGAATACAATATTCGTTCTGAGATCCTGTCTACTGGAATGGGAACTGACAACCCAGATCACATCAGTGAACTCCAGAAGTTATATAGAGATGCTGAAATGGTTCAAGAGGAAAAGGAATTACCTGCATTGTAAGGGAGTGACTTCAATTTCTTTTTTTAAATAATGAAACTTTAAATTTTCAGCTAAAGGAAGTGTGTGTACTAAAATTAGAAGGTAACAGTTCAATGACATATTGAGATCATAACAGAGGCTAAGGGATTGCATTAGCTGGCGTTCTGTTCTCCTTAGTTTTATACCACTTACATTTTAATAACATCTGTTTAGGTAGTTTTCAGGGGTGTTGCAGTATCATTCTCAAACTGGGGTTGATCTGTTTGAGCATTAATTACTTGGTTTGATATTGGTTTTACTGTATTTTACAGTTTATGATGTGAGTCACCTTAGGATGGCTATATAGTCCTTGAAATGCAATGTCTAACTAAGTTAGTAGGGCTTTTGCTCTTGGATACATATGGACAAACTACTCTCGCTATTCTGGTAACCTCTGTTGTTGAGCTTTCACCACATTTTCTCTGAGAGCTCTCCTTGTTTAATAGATTCAGTTCCAAAACTTGTCTTGGTGTGGAATGTCTTGAGTGTCCGGGGTGGGTGTAGCTAGTTTCTAGTGTGCTGGAGTCTCCAATTAGTTTCTAAGGCTGAAATTGACTAGAGAGAGAAGGAAGCTTCCCTCCTAGGTGAGTCCTTTCCCAAGTGTCTCTGTGGTGATTCCTTTTTAAACCAGAAATTTGGGGCGGGCTGCATTTGAGCAGGGAAAGGCTGTTTAACCCTTTCTTCTTGTGTCATTTTCTAACTCAGAATCAGTGTGCCCAAGCTTCTGTTGCACCCAAAGGTAAAAATCTTTGCACCAGAGGATTAAAAACAATGCAGGGAGTATAATTTTTGAGCAGGAAAATGACACAAGTAGAAAGTATTTCATTATTCTTCCTCATCACAGCCTTTCTCCACGCAGACATTCTGCCCCTAGCTGGAGGTTTAAAAAAGCAGGAAGAACTGCAGAACACGTTGAAGCCTAAATGTGCCTTATATTGGCTGGAGACCAACATCACTCGCTGTCTGGACTGCTGCCCATCCAATGAGTAAAATGTTCTTTTAAGCAAAGTGCACTGTAACATCTCACACACCCCTTTTAGGATACATCCTCTGAAGTATGGGGTGAGTGAGCAGGCCAAATCTCCTTCACAAAGCATCTTGGACCAGGCTACTCTCAATTCACAGGCCTCCAAAGAACAAGCTGTATCCAATGTGCAGAATGATGTGCAAGAGGGTGATGTTATTATAAATCAGAGTTTTTCTCAAGAAACTTTACAAAATCATCATGGTAAGTATGTTGCCTTGAAAGGACCTTTATGATTGATTGATTGATTGATTGATTGAACGTGTGTGTTATCTCCAGATAACGGAAGGTGGCATACACACACTGCCTTCCATGTCCAATTTATCCTCACAACAACTCTGTGAAGTAGCTTAGGCTGAGTGTTAGTGACTGGTCCAAAGTCACCCAGGTGGCTTCATGGCTGAGTGGGGATTACATTAAAAGAGTTGGCTTCGGAGCCAAAAATTAATATGCAATAGTTTAAAGGGTGCAAGGTTATAGGATGATATTAAAACAAATATGGAACAACAAATATAAACTGCTGTTATATTTGCAACAAAAAACAACAGTAAAGAAGATCGCACATAGGTGAAGGGAAGTAACAGGTTTAGGGGGAGGGAAGTGAGGGCATTAACTGAAAAATTGTTAGATATATATGGGACCTAAGAGATTAAGGATGAGGAACCAAAAGGAGGAGACAAATATTAAGGAATAGTAAAATAAGGGAATCTGAGAAGAATCATACAAATGAAAATATGAGACTCAAGGTTTTGTTATATACTGTTTTGTCTTGGATTTTAAGTCTTCTGTTGTAAAGATAGTACATAAAATGAATAAAGAAGTGTTACCCTGAACCCTAGCTTGCCAGGTCCAACACCCATCCCCCTGGATAACAAAAAGCGTCAACCAAAATTATCATTCCTGGGGGCAAAGCATCTGCTTCAGGCAATAGAGTTTTAGACTTTTCAGAAGCCCACTGTGAACCCCTCATAAAGCACTTTGAGGGTAAAACTGCTCACCCATGTAGCAGTCTTGATGCCACATCCACATTTACTGCAGTCTCCAGTGAGGTATCCACTACAGCAGCTGCTACAACTTACTAGGATTTGTTTCGGTGGATGTGGATGAGGTCCTTGTGATGATGTAGCCAGCAACATGCCTTCCCGTCCTCCTTGCCTTATTAAAGTTTGCCAATGAGATATGACCAAGTGGATCCAGGGTGCAGCCAATGCATCCTTGTGGGAGGAAGTGAAAGGGGCAGTGATCTGATGGGCTGCAAATTCCCCCCTTTTTCAGAAAAGTTGCAGCACAACAATTGCAAGTAGTCTTGGATAAAAGAAATAGTCTTGAACCCATTTCAGTCTGGATTCAGGCCTGGTTATGGGATTGATTCAGCCTTGGTCACCCTAATGGATGACCTTTATCAGGAGAAAGTTGGGAAATGTGGCCCTGTTACTCTTTCTTGATCACTTAGTGACTTTTGAAACCATTGACCCTGGAATCCTTCTGAACTGACTTAGTGCTAGGAACCTTCAGGTGGATGTAGGAATCAGACTTTTAGTGTTGTGGCACCTCCCCTTTGGAATGCCCCCGCTTTGAATATTAGACAGGTTGTCTTTTTGGCACCTACTGAAGATCTTCCTCTTTCAACAAGCCATTTAAGTTAATCTTTTCCAGGCTGTATCTGTATTAGAATTGCTTTTAAGGAGTTTTAAAGATTTTTTGTTTGTTCTATTACTTATTGTTTGTGCTCAGGATAGGCAGATATAAATTTAATAAATGGAATTCAACATCATACTAATATGATTGTTCTGTCAACGCACTCATTTATGCTTGCTAGGTGGAACCATCCCCCCCCCCGTGTGTTCTGGGTTGGGGGAGGGTACTACTGATCCTCCAAAGCCAATTTGGGGGTGGGCTAGTGGAACTCCCTGGCTTCCACTATCACAAATGTTAGCTGAATCTTGCTCCGTTGTAATAATAATGAATTGCACTTACCAGTTGCTTTTTTTTGTACAAAAAATAACCCAATGCAACTTGCCAAATGTGAAATCTTCCAGTTGCCCATATAGCTTTACTGAAGTCCTGTATTTACAGTATGTGCTGTGTAAAATTAATTTGTTCTGTCTTTCATTTAGACAAAATGACTGCAGCTAAGAAAGCAGATGAATGTCTACAGCCATCTCATGAATGGTATCAATTTTAATTGTCATTCCCAGTCCTAATGCCTTGAGTGGGTAGCAAGTAGTTTCTGAGCTCTGGGCACAGTACTGCACCTAAGATTTCAGATTAAAACTGCAGAGCAGAAGGAAAGGAGGACCCTTTTCTGCCTCCCCACTTCCAGCTACTCTCTGAATACTGGAGAAGAGACCCTTTATGAATATTAGGGAGGTGGGCAGGGGAAGATTAGACCATGTGGAAAATGAACATAATATTTTAGCTGCAGTTCATTCATTTTCAGTCTTGTATTGTTATAAAATAACGCACCTAGTCATTCCATTGTTGCACCCATAACCTAGCTTTAAGGTGCCATTTAGCTCCTAGCTTTCATATCTGTTTCTAACACTGTCTAGAAAGGAAAGCTTCTTCTTTCACTTAGCTCTCTCATCTGTTTCATTGCTTAATTTCTCTATTCTTCAACTTGTTCTGACAGTCTTTTTCTCTCCCATCTGCAGCTCTCATCTTCTTGTCTGTTTAATATATCAAAAGTCTTTTTTGTTATTCTGAATGCTTTTTCTTTTTGTCAGTTTGAATCTGCTTTCTCCCTCAGATCTCCTAGGCACTTTTAGGGTAATTAATGGAAGCAAGGAAGCCCAAATCAGGGCACCAGACCATCAGTGGCCTGAGACAACTGTCAGGGCCTTCTCTCCCCACCTTCCCTAGGGCTGTCTAAGGACATGGGCTCTGGGAGAAATCAGAAGCAAGGAAGTCCATTTCAGGGAGCAAGTGCTGGCAACTGGTCCTGGCAGGACGCCCTCAGTGCCCTAAGAGAACTGATGGATCAGCCCCACCTTCTCTGGGAGTCTTTTTTTTTCTGCATAATTTTTATTGTTTTTTAAATCATAACAAACAAACAAAAAATACAGCAATTTACACCTTGTTGTCACAGATTTCTTTCTATAAGACTTCCTTCAGCTTCCCCTCAAATCATCCATACCCTAATTTAACAAATTCACACAAATCCTGGCTTATATTGACATTATTTTCTCTTTCCTTCTTTTTCTCTTTAGACAATATTCCAACCTTTTCACAGAGCTTTTTTAAACCCAACTAGCGTTATCTGACCTTCACTTATATTTTCCAGATATTCCACGAATTTCCCCCAATCCTCAATGAACCTTTGGTCTTTTAAATATCTAATTTTCCCCGTCAATCTATCCATCTCCGCGTATTCTAGTAGTTTTGCTCTCCATTCCTCAAGCGTCGGTATGTTCTGTTGTTTCCAGTTTTGAGCCAATAGGACCCTTGCGGCCGTTGTTGCATATTGAAAGAATTTACTGTCATTGTTCTTTATATCACTTCCTGCTAGGCCTAACAGAAAAGCCTCCGGCTTTTTCCCAAAGTTGTATCTTAATATACTCTTCATTTCATTATATACACTTTCCCAAAAACCTTTGATCTTTCTGCAGTCCCACCACATGTGGAAGAAGGATCCCTCTTTTTCCCTGCATTTCCAGCATTTATTGCAAGTTTTATATATTTTTGCTAATTTTGCAGGTGTTATATACCAACGGTAAAACATCTTCATAAGGTTCTCTTTTAACGTTATGCAAGCTGTAAATTTAAGATTTTTTTTCCAGAGTTTCTCCCATTCTTCATAGTATATATTATGGCCGATGTCCCTTGCCCAATGAATCATCACCGACTTCACTTCCTCATCTATCAAGTTATACTCTAATAGCATATTATACGTTTTAGAAAGAATTTTATAATCGTTGTTTATTATTTCAGTCTGGAATTTAGATTCTTTATCCGCGTATCCTCTCTCTAAAATGTCTTGTCTAAACATTTCGTTTATTTGGAAATAGTGTAACCAATCATAAACTTTTTCTTTAACCTGGTCATATGGTTTCAGTTTCCATGACCCCCTACTTTTGTTAACAGTTGTTCATAAGTTATCCAATCACCTCTCATGTTTTCTTTTTTCACGCTCATAACTTCCAATGGGGATAGCCTGTGTGGTACTTTAGGTTCTAGTAAAAATCTATTCCTCTCCCAAACTTCCATTAGAGGGCCTTTAAAGATATGTGTTGCGAAACCCTTGTGTTTCCTCTTCCCCTGCCATAAGTACGCATGCCATCCTGCTCTGTTGTCGAACCCCTCCAGATCTAATAGTTCCTTATTTTCCAATTTTATCCACGTTTTCACCCAGCAAAGGCACGATGCCTCGTAATATAATTTCAGATCTGGCAGAGCAAATCCCCCTCTTTCTTTTGCTTCTGTTAACAATTTAAACTTAATCCTTGGTTTTTTGCCCTGCCAGACATATTTTGAGATTCCTCTTTGCCACTCTTTAAATATCTTAGTGCCCTTGATTATCGGTAAGTTCTGGAACAGAAATAACATTCTCAGGAGAACGTTCATCTTAATTAAAGCTATCCTACCCCAGAATGACAATCTCAGCTTCCCCCACCTCTCCAAGTCCTTTTTTATCTCTTTCCATACCTGCTCATAGTTAATCTTAAATAGGTCTATATTTTTCGGGGTTATCCATATTCCTAGATATTTCACCTTTTTGGCCACTTCTATTTCTGTTTGTTGTTGTAATTCCTCGATTGCCTTCGAATCTAAATTCTTCACCATTATTTTAGTCTTTCTTTTATTTAACTTGAAGCCAGCCACCTTACCAAATTGTTCCAGTTCTTCCAGTATCTCTTTTATTGAGTTCAGCGGATCTTCTGTTGTTATTACTAAATCGTCTGCGAACGCCTTAACTTTATATTCATTTTGACCAATTCTAATCCCTTTTATTTTCTTATTTTGTCTTATTGAGTTTAGAAGTACTTCCAGTACTATTATAAATAGCAACGGGGAGAGTGGGCAACCCTGTCTTGTACCCTTCGCTACCGTTATTTCTTCTGACACCACGTTGTTTATAATCAATTTGGCCTTTTGCTCCGTATAGATTGCCTTTATTCCATTGAAGAAGTTCATACCGACCTCCATATATTCTAACTGTTTTAGTAGAAAGTCCCAAACTATATTATCGAATGCTTTCTCTGCATCCACGAACATCATTATGGCTTGCTTATCATACCTGGCAGACAAGTATTCTATGGAATTTATTATACTTCTAATATTATCTTTCATTTGCCTGCCAGGCAGAAAGCCCGCCTGATCTCCATGGATATATTCTGACCATATGTTTTTAACTCTACTTGCCAGTATTCCTGCGCAGATTTTATAATCGACATTTAACAGCGAGATCGGCCTGTAGTTCTTAACTTGCGACAGATCTGAATCTTGTTTTGGGATTAAAGTAATGAAAGCATCCTTCCATGTATCTGGTATTTCTTTTTCTTTCAAAATATTATTCATTACTTCTCTCAGTGGTGCCAATACAATATTTTCCATTTCTTTATAGTAGCTTGCCGTGAAGCCATCTGGGCCCGGGGCTTTTCCTCTTTTTAATTCTTTAATTGCTGATTTTATTTCTTCTGTCTCTATTGGGATATTTAATTGCTCTTTTTTCTCTATTGGAATCTTCTGAACCTGCTTATCTTTCAAAAATCTTTCTATTTTTCTCTGGTTATATCTCTCTCTATTTTTATATAATTCTCTGTAATAATCCAGAAAAGCTTTCCTTATTTCCTTAGGGTTAGTTATTTCTTCTCCGTTCACTACAATTTTATTTATTGTGCTTTGTTCCTTTCTTTTCTTGGTTTGCCATGCCAGAAACTTCCCTGACTTGTTCGCAAACTCAAACGTTCTTTGTCTTAGTTTTTTTATGTTCAATTCTACTTCCCTATTTATTATTGTTGCATACTGGGCTTGCAGTACTTTAATATTTTCTTTTATTCTCTTATTATTAGGTTTTTTAACTAATTTCCCCTCCAAGTCCGTTATCTGTTTCAGAATGTCCTTTTCCCCTTTATCTCTTCCTTTATTTTTAATGGCATTCTGCTGAATAAAAAAGCCCCGCATCACTGCCTTGCCCGCATCCCATACCACCTTAGTTTTGGTGCCTTTATTCATATTATCCTTAAAGAATTCTTTCATCCTTTTCTGCGCTTTTTCGACTATATCTTGGTCATCTAAGAGATAATCCTTCAGTCTCCATCTAAAAGTACCTTCTTCCAGACCTTTCAGTTCCATCTTTATTGGGTTGTGGTCAGATATTATTTTGGCCTGAATCTCTACCCGTATAATTCTTGGTGTTAGTTCGTTCGAGACCCAGATCTGATCTATTCGGGACAGTGATTGGTTAGGCTCAGAGTGGTACGTAAATTGCTTTTCCAACGGAAGTCTAAGTCTCCAGGCATCTATTAGGTTACAGTTTTTAACCAATGAGAAAAAGGTTCTGGGCAACTTCCCTTCCTTACCCCCCCCATCTCTGAGTCTGTCCATTTCTAGTGAGACCACCCCATTCATATCCCCGAGTATACTCATTTTTTGATCTGCGTATTCAGCTAGTTTTTCTTCCAAGGTTTTATAAAACTCGCATTTATTATTGTTTGGAGCGTATAGTCCTACTATAATTAAGTTTTGTCCATGCCATTTAATTTGTACCGTCATTATCCTTCCGTTTTCATCTTTAAAGATTTGCTGGGCCTCAATTTGTTTTTTAACATAAATAACCACACCTCTTTTTTTGACTTTATCAGATGATATAAACTCATTTCCCAGTCTTTTATTTATCAGAATTCTTTTATGTCTTCTTGCTATATGGGTCTCCTGTAAGCAAATAATGTCTACACTTTCTTTTTTCAAGATTTGTTCAATTTTACACCTTTTTTTTCTCTCGTTTATCCCATTAATGTTCCAACTCCAAATCTTTAACGCCATGGTGATTAAACCTACCTAAGTTACTTCTTTTCTTATATATCAGCTAATTCTTCTTCCTCCTGTTCTTCTTCTTCTCCTCTTGACCCTTCTGCTACCTCCTCTATCTCTTCCTCAGCGCCCCCTACTGCCCCTCCTATTTTGTCTTCCTCCTTTTCTAGTCTCAGTTCTTTATATTTTCTTAAGAATTTGCTAGTTTCTTCTGGATTAACCTATGCCTCTTACTCCTGTACATGAATGAGATGCCCTCCGGGTACTCCCATTTAAACTCTATATTATTTTTCTTCAACGTCTGTACCAATGCTTTATACTGCTCTCTGCGTTTCAGAATTCTAATTGGTATGTCTTTGAAAATTATTATATAGTTCCCATTAATGCACAGTCTTTTTTCTCTATTTCTTTGCAAAATCATATTTCTCATTTCCTTTTCTTTAAATATAATCAGGCAATCTCCTACAAATTTTTTAGCTCTGGTTGTTTTTATTTTTAATCTGAATGCCGTTTGTACTGATTTTGCCATCTCTTCTATTGGTATTTCCATCCATTGGGCTAATTCTACAATCAGATTCTCTTTAATGTTTTCTCCTTGTCTTTCTGGTACAGCTTTAAGTCTTAAGTTAACCTCCCTTTGTCTTAGTTCATTCAAAGCAATTATGTCTTTCAAGTCTCCTTGCGCTTTGCTTAGTTCTAATAGCTCTACTTTGATCCTCTCTTCCTCACGTCTTACCTCCTTCAATTCTATTCTCGTCTTTTTCAACCCCTCTTCTGTTACCTGAGTTCTCCTAAATACTTCCTTTATTTGACCTTTTAATTCATTGACTGTTTCGTCCATCTTTTTATCCATTTTCCTTATCTTATTATCTACTTGTTCTAGTTTTACTTCTAAAATTTTTTCACTTTGTTTGATTTCCGCAAACATTCTTAGTATGTCTGCCTTGAAGTCTTGTTCTTGCTTCGACCCCTTTCTTTCAGAAGGTGTCCCCCCCTCCCCCCTCTTTGCTGTGTTCGACATTTTCACCAGATTACAATTACAAAATCCACGCACTTCACACTATCAAATATCCTGACAGGAAACACACACCCTAAATTTACACCGACCCCAAATAATACCACTATAACCAATATAATCCAATAATATTTTCAGTAGGTCAGCAGCCTTCTTGCACCTCTTCTTTTTTTTCCTCTTTTTTTCTTAATAATATTTATTGAACATTTTCAAATATAACAGAAAAATGAAAAAAAAGAAAAAAGAAAGAAGTTTTATATCCTTATTTTCATTAACATCCTTCCAGGACTTCCCCTCCCCACCCCCTCTTGTATTCCAATTCCTTCAAATAAATTCAACAAATTCTTACCCCAAATTTTAAACTTATTACAATTAACCCAATGTTAAAAATGTTTTTCCCTCCCCTAAAAATCGACCTCGCTCCCTTCCACGAGTTCCCCTTTTAAATATGCAGAACAAATTAAATTAAAAGAAAATAGAAAAAAGAATAAAGTATAATTTAACACCCTTTGGATTACAAATTTCCCTCCCCCCTTTTCCGATTGCGTTCCCCAATGTCCATCAATGCCTGTTGTCGTCCTGGAGATCCCACATCTAGGCCGAGATCCTTGCCAAGTCCACTTTGCCGTCTTTTTAATAGTCTTTGCCGTCTTTTAAATCATCTTTAGTTTCGAACGTCCAATCTTGGAAAGACTTTATCTCAAAAAGGACCATTTCTTCCATCCAGATCTCTATATTTAAGAGTAAAAACTCCAATTTTGTTTCTTTAGACCTTTCAAATCTGGATGTCCCAAATGTTCCCACTTCCAGCTTTATCCAATTCTTGTTGTTCATATTATTCTTATTATTCTCTCTCCTCACTTTTCTCCAATTTCTTTTCCTGCTCTCCTGCAAAAATGTTCCAATTCCAAAAGCTTCTAAATCCCCTACAGAGGCTTTGTTATTCAGGAACAAAACTTTACGTCAAGTCCCTTCCATTCTTCAATAGATAAGTCTATTGTCTCCTTTACTGTAGAGACCTCTGTAGACAAAATAGTGTTCCATTTCTGCAGTTTCCCAGGAGATAAAAAGTCCAATTCAAATTCCATACCAGCAATGCTTGTAATGTCCCACAGCCCCTCTAGAGGGATTATAATAACTCAGTTTCCTTCCAGATCACACCCAACAGTCAAAATAGCTTGTTATTCCTTGTTTTAAACAATTTATATCTAATTTGTAACAAATGTAACCGGCAAAGTCCTCGTAACAAAATTCTCTCTCTCTTTTTTTTTATTATTATTATTCTTCAGCTTTGACAGCTCCTTTGACAGCTGTCAAAGCCTCTATTTCTCCTCTCCCGGCACTCTCACGGTCCGCTCCCGGTTCCCGGGGGGGGGGTTGCATTTTAGCTCAGGTTCTACTTTTCTCCTCCAGCCCAGTCTTATAATTTTCCATCGTGAAATTAATAACTTTATCAAACTTAGGTAGCACTCGATCTTAGTTGTTGAATCCTTTGCTTTAACTCCTCTACGACAGGGGGGAGGCTGACTTCCTTTTTGCACCTCCCCCGCTCGGTCCAAATTTAAAATTTAAAATCTTTTCCCTTTTTAAGTCCAGTTTCCAATTACTCACGAGTTGTTCTTTTAATCCGAATTTTCAATAGAAGAAGTCAGCGCTCTCCGCCAAATGGCATGCGGCTTCGCTCGGCAGGGGAAGCGGAGGACTCATAGCACCACACCCTCCCCGGCACCCACTCCGTAGCCTTTAAAAAGGCTCCTTCGTGAGTCGGGGGGCGCAAATGGTGCCCGCCGAGTCACCATGCCCATGGGTTTCAGCGCCCATGGTTTTTGAGGGTCCCCGCGACGCCGACGCGGTAGAACCCAGCCCCTGCCGAGCAGGCTTCCTCCGGAGCTCGGAGGGAGTCCGCCATTCGGCGATGGCGCCAACCCGGAAGTCTTCTTGCACCTCTTCTTGCCTCTATTCAGGCTATTCCAGGTATTAGCTCAGTCTTCTTCCTCCTCCCAATCCAGAAAGAAGAAAAAGAAACTTATAGTAATCATAAAAGACGCTGGAGTCAAAGTAAAGTCTGTCTGTTAAATATTAGGTGTGATCCTGTTAGTTGAACATCATATGAGGGTGCAGGGGGATCACCATAGTCTCAGAAGTCACAAAAATAGATAAGGTCTATGAAGGGAGCAAGTGCTGGCAGCTGGTCCTGGATCAGCCCCACCTTCTCTTGGAGTCTTTAAGACCTTTGTATCCCGAGGTAGGGCAAGGAAACCTATGCCAGGGAGCAAGTACCACCAGCAGCTGAGAAGCCCATCAGTCAGCCAGAGAGGAATCCCCTGCACTATAGTTTATACCATTTCTTTGTTTTAGTATTTTTAAGTGGTAAACTGCATTGGGTCTTGGCAGGAAACAATTGCAATTAAAGCATGGAACTGTTTTCTGGAGTCCTCCTGCACACTCTAGGAAAGAGCACCCACTATGTGTGAACCAATTGCCCAGCCTGTATATATGATAAAAGTTTGGGATCTGTATGGTCTGTTACAGTTTTTTGTTTTGTGGGACAAGGGTATGTATGAAAAACCAGCTTCAGCCATATTTCCATTGCAGAGCATTGCCGTGAGGGGGGACCCTTAATGGAGCTCCATCACCCCACCCCCGCCAATATACATCTTCAAGCTCTTCTGTCTAATTTGCTATTTTTCCTCTTGTAATGTTGATATTCTTTTCCACATGGGGGTTGAGTCCAACCACAGCAGTTAACCAGATGCTCCCGAGAAGCTCACAAGAAGGGCCCAATGGAGAAAGCCAGCCTCAGCTTTCCCAGGCATCTGCTAATCGGAGGTAGGCTGCTTCTGAAGAGGATGTGCCTTTATTGGCTGTCACTTTTGGCATTATCAAACCTTTTTACTATATGTTGTAGAATCGAGCAGTAGCATTACATGGCTTGTTAACTGAATTACTCCCAGGATATTGGAAATTCCTATGTAGAATCCATTTTAACCACTGTTTTTCATTTTTTTAGCTTCTATCCATCAATAAAATGGTTTGAAAAGCAGGATGTTGTTGTTCTGAAGATAAAATTACAAAATATTACCAGCTACGACTGCAAGTTTTTCTCCCAGAGGATCATTTTCAGGTAGATAGGAAATATTTCACCAAAAAGGATAATAAAAAATGATTTGTTTCTGTTTTCAAACTAATATTTTAAAATACTGTCAGTGCTTCTGTAGAAGACAGATTTTATTTGGCTGATATGGAGCTGCAGAAAAATATCATCAAAGAAAAATCAGCTTGTGACCTTAAGAATGGCGAACCTGTCATTACCCTTGCAAAAGAGAAGGCTGAACCTTGGTGCAACTTGCTGAAGCACAAAGTAGGTTGGACATTCAAAAGTGGCTTATGCATCTTAAAATATTGGCATGGTAGACTGAAGTATTCTGAAATGTTCCTTCCAACAGAATCCCCACGTCTCCTTTGATTTTGATTACTTGGATTATTCTGAAGAAAGAAGTCCCTTTTCTGCTGGTAAGCCACTAATTGCATTTTGTGTATACATGCCTCTTCAGTCATAGAGGTTATCCAGGAGTGGGCTACTCTTTTCATTTGTTTCAGAGATAGGACTGCAAATTACTTCTTGCTTGGTCCCCCCTTCAGTGAGAGGAGTCTCTCTCTCTCTCTCTCTCTCTCTCTCTCTCACACACACACACACACACACACACACAGCTTCAAAGCAGCAGGATTTTCACAGAACTTGGATTCTTTCTCTTTCTTTGTCATGATAGCAAGTAGTTTAAACATTTCTGTCCCTGATACTTATGAGGGAAATGCCTGTTACAGATCTGTTGCATACTCTGTGGAGGGGAGAATCAGAGCTGGCTGCAAGGAGGAGCCCTCCTGGGCTAGCATCGCAGGCAGTCAAGCATCCTCCTTTTAGCTGGAGTGGTATAAACCAATGTCTGATGACTCTTGTTCTGGTGGACAGGAAATGTGGAAAGAGAGCCTGTGGTTCACAGGGACGTCTGGAGGGTGGATGTGTCTCTGTGCACTCTCTAGGGCAGGAGCTCACTGGGGTGCTGACACTGGGTTACACTAAATGCATAGTGAACAGCTACCATGTCTGGTTTATTGGTTTGTTTATTTGTTGTTGTTTTTTAAGAAACAAAGTGTTTGCTCTTTTTTCAATCCTTTTCATAAGCTACTAGAATGAAAGCATTAGAGATAATATCTCTTAGATAGATAGATAGATAGATTCTTTATTGTCATTACACAAGTGCAACATTGCACAGTGCAACGAAATTGGATGTTATCCCTTAAAAAAAAAAAACAACAAAAGCAAAACAGCAACAACAACCAAACAAACCACATTCCAGCCACACCCACACCCACACCCATCAAACTCCCAGGTCACACTATCGAGTTACAGCATTCAAAAAGGCCACAGCTCTTGGATAGAAACTATTTTTCAGTCTATTTGACCTTGACTTGATGTTTCTATATCTCCTGCCAGAAGGCAGTAGTGCAAACAGACTGTATCCCGGGTGAGATGCATCCTGCAGGATGTTGTTTGCTTTCCTAAGACAACGGGAACCGTACAGTTCTTCCAAAGATGGGAGAGGATGACCAATAATCCTTTGGGCTGTGGTTATGACCTTCTGGAGCACCTTCTTCTCCCTAGCTGTACAACTGGAGAACCAAGCACAAATACAGTATGTGAGAATGCTCTCTATGGAGCCTCGGTAGAAGGACACCAGCAGTTTCTCACTCAGATTGTTCTTCTTTAAAAGTCTGAGGAAATAAATTCTCTGCTGAGCCTTCTTCACCAGAGCAGTGGTATTTGCGCTCCAAGTCATGCCCTGATCGATAGTCACTCCCAAAAACCTGAATTCCGCCACCCTCTCCACCCGTTCCCCGTTGATATACAAGGGCTGAATGACCGCCTTTTTTGTCCTGTAATCCATCACCAATTCCTTGGTCTTAGCTGTATTAAGAGCCAGATTGTTCTCTCCACACCAAACACAGAGCCGCTCCACCTCGTCCCGATAGGCGGACTCATCCCCTCCTGAAATGAGCCCCACCACCGTAGTGTCATCAGCAAACTTGATGATTTTGTTGCTGGAATAGATGGCTGTACAGTCATACGTATAGAGAGTAAAGAGCAGGGGACTCAACACACAACCCTGTGGTGAGCCGGTGTTAAGGCTAAGGGCTTTGGACATATGTGACCCTACTCTAACCCTCTGAGAACGTTCTGACAAAAAATCCAAAACCCAGAGACAGGTGGAGTTGGAGAGTCCAATCGCCTCTAGCTTGGACACCAGTCTATGGGGGAGGATAGTGTTAAAAGCAGAGCTAAAATCCACAAACAGCAGCCTCACATAACTCCCCGGCTGCTCCAGATGAGACAGAGCAGCATGGAGAGTGGTGGTGATAGCGTCTTCTGTGGATCTATTTGCCCTGTATGCAAACTGGTAGTTGTCAAAAATTGGTGGAAGACAGGAAATAATGTGACGGCGCACCAGTTTCTCAAAGCACTTCATGATGATTGGAGTCAGTGCAACTGGTCTGTAGTCATTCAAACTACTGATTGTGGGTTTTTTAGGCAGAGGAACAATAGTTGACGACTTCAGGCAGGGTGGGACAATAGACTGGTGTAAGGACTTGTTGAAGATCTTAGTAAAGACCCTCGCCAGCTGATCCGCACAGCCCTTCAACACCTTTCCAGTGATGCCATCAGGTCCAGCAGCCTTCCTCGGATTCACCATCCTCAATACCTGTCTCACCTCGTGCTCCTCTACAGTGAATGAGGGGCCCCTATGGGCTGGTGGCTGTAATACCGACGTCTCAGGTGGCTCCCTCTCGAAGCGAGCAAAGAAGAGGTTAAGCTCCTCCGCCAGCAAAGGGTCACCGTCGACAGCACCAAGGTTAGGTTTATAGTTGGTAATATGCTGAATCCCCTGCCACATCTGTCTTGTGTTGTTGCTCCTTAAATTATCCTCAATCCTCTGTCTATAATCCAGTTTCGCCCGTCGAATACCCCTCTTCAAGTTTGCTCTTGCCACACTGTAAAGCTGCACCTCGCCCGACCTGAAAGCCCTGTTTCTTTCCCGCAACAGGCACTGGACCTCTCTATTCATCCAGGGTTTCTGATTGGGGTAAAACCGGATGGATTTATTTACTGTGACAGTGTCTGTGCAGTGATTGATATAGCACAGAACTGCCGCCGTGTGCTCCTCCAGGTCTGAACGATCGAAAATATCCCAATTGGTTCTCTCAAAACAGTCCTGCAGCTGGTGAATAGCACCTTCAGGCCAGATTTTAACAGTCCTTGATATTGTGGGAGCCCGTTTCCTGAGTGGGATATATGCTGGTACCAGGAACAGAGACATATGGTCGGACTGGCCCAAATGTGGCAACTGTAAAGCCCTATAGCCGTGATTTACATTCGAATAAACTTTATCCAGTGTCTTGTCCCCTCTTGTGGGACATTTCACATGCTGATAGAGCGTTGGGAGCACTGTTTTAAGTTCAACATGGTTGAAGTCTCCCGCAATGATGTGCACAGCTTCAGGATACTTGTCTTGCTGGCTGCTGATAAGGCTCTGCAGGCATCCCAAAGCCAAGTTGGCATTAGCATCTGGTGGCACGTACACACCAGTTAGCATAACAGCTGTGAACTCCCTAGGGAGATAGGCTGGTCTACATTTAACAGCTACAAATTCCAAATCTGGTGAACAGTGACTGCCCACAGTCTTAGAATTTTTAGACCAGCACTTGTTCACATATACACACAGCCCCCCTCCTTTGGTTTTTCCGAAGTCCATGCTTCGGTCATGACGATGTACCGCACAGCCTTCCAACTGAATAGCTATGTCTGGTATGGACGGTTGAAGCCATGTTTCAATGACAAATAAAACGCAGCAATCTTTTACAAGGCTGTTCTTTGCTGCCTGCAGCCTCAATTCATCCATTTTGTTGGCAAGAGATCTCACATTAGCAAGAAATATGCTAGGGAGTGGTGGTTTAGATGGACTCCTCTGCAATCTTACCAGGACGCCGGCCCGACAACCCCTCCTTTGCCTCCTGTCTCTACGCCGCCTTCGCCTCCTCCCTGGAGGCATAGTAATCCATGGAGAGCCCGGTGGCCTGGCTACTCCCACAGGAACGGTATCTGGGCGAAAATAATCAGCTCTTACAGCTTGTTCACACTGTAACCCGACCTTCAGAAGTTCCTGCCTGCTGTAAATCTTTCTTGCCCGGCCAGACATACTCAGAACAAGTAAAAATAAACAAAAACAAAACGCTGAAAAACAAAGGGAGAGCACTAAGCCACAGCGTCTGTGCGCACCGCCATCTTGGCTGACAGTTGATGACAGTTGATAGATGATAGATCTAAATAATCAGCTCTTACAGCTTGTACACACTGTAACCCGACCTTCAGAAGTTCCTGCCTGCTGTAAATCTTTCTTGCCCGACCAGACATACTCAGAACAAGTAAAAATAATAAAAAACAAAACAAAACGCTGAAAAACAAGGGAGAGTACTAAGCCGCAGCGTCTATGCGCGCCGCCATCTTGAGTGGATGATACCCATTCTCAATTATTTGACTTCTGATCTGCATTTCTCTCTCTCTCTCTCTCTCTCTCTCTCACACACACACACACACACACACACACCACCATCTCCTGTAAGGCTTTTCCTTTTTAAAAAAACACCCATTGGTGTTAAAGAGTCATAGCCTTGTGGGGGAGGGAGACCATTTTTTTTTAATTAATTTTTTAAGAACATTTTTCTTTTACAAATTATTTAAACACAATCATATTGCATATATAACAGATTTTTGACTTCCCCCTGCTCCCCCCGCAATCCTCATACTTTTGTATTTATTCCGCATTTCCTTTATAATTATATTGCCAGTTTATAAATCTTTACAGCTCTTTTCCCTTTTACAATACCCTTTCTCAATCACAAAGCCTCTTTAAATCCAACTAGCATTGTCTGCTCATCACAAATATTTTCCAGATAAATCGTGAATTTTCTCCAGTCCTGAGTGAACTTGTGGTCTTTCTGATATCTAATTTTCCCTGTCAATTTATCTAGTTCAGCAAAGTCCATCAGTTTCCGCCTCCATTCTTCCAGTGTCGGTAGTTCCTCTTGTTTCCATTTTTGGGCCATTAAAATTCTTGCCGCAGTCACTGCATATTGAAAAAGTTTATAATCACTTCTATTAATTTCTCCTCCTGTAATTCCTAACAAAAAGGCTTCTGGTTTCTTCACAAATGTATATTTAAACATCTTTTTCAATTTGTTATATATCATTTCCCAGAAACCCTTTACTTTCTTGCACTCCCACCACATATGGTAAAACGACCCTTCCCTTTCTTTACATTTCCAACATTTGTTACATGTTTTATACATTTTTGCAAGTTTAACGGGAGTGATATACCATTTTCATAATGTTTTCCTTTATCGTCATACATGCAGTGAATTTCAAATTTTCCTTCCATACTTTCTCTCAATCTGCTAATTGTATATTATAACCAAAGTCTCTGGCCCAATGTATCATGACCGATTTAACTTCTTCATCCTTTGTTTGCCATTCCAATAACGTTTTATGCATTTTTGACAATACCTTATAATCATTATTTATTATCTCTTTTTGAAATCTAGACTCTCCTTCAATATATCTCCTCTCTTTACAATCCTTTTTAAACATTTCGTTTGTTTGAAAATAGTGCAACCAATCATATACATATTTTTTAACTTGTTCATATGGCTTCATTTTCCATTTCCCCCCTTCTTTAATTACAATATCTCCATAAGTCATCCAGTCCTTTCTCATATTTATCTTTTTAACACTCATGACCTCCAGTGGGGATAACCAATGAGGTACATTCGGTTCCAAAATATTTTGGTACCTGTCCCATATTTCTATTAGGGCACCTCTAAAAATATGATTTCAAACCCTTTATGAGCTTTCTTCTTCCCTAACCATAGATAAGCGTGCCAACCAAATCTGTTATCAAAACCTTCAAGATCCAATAACTTATTATTTTTTAATGTTATCCAGTCCTTTAACCAACAGAGACAAGATGCTTCATAGTAAAGTTTCAAATCTGGCAGGGCGAAGCCACCTCTTTCCTTTGCATCAGTTAGTAACTTAAATTGTATTCTTGGCTTTTTGCCCTGCCAGATATATCTTGAGATCATTCTTTGCCACTCTCTGAAGATCTTTGTCCCTTTAATTATTGGAATCATTTGAAATAAGAACAACATCTTTGGAAGTACGCTCATCTTAATTGAGGAAATTCTGCCCCAGAAAGATAATTTCATCCTACCCCACACTTCGAGGTCTCTCTTTATACAATTCCAAATCATTACATAATTGTTTTGATATAAATCAATATTTTTTTGGGTTAACCATATTCCTAAATATTTTACCTTCTTCGCCACTTCCATCTCTGTTTCTCTTTGCACTTCTTCTATTAAACTTTGATCCATATTTTTCACCATTAATTTAGTTTTCCTTTTGTTCAATACAAACCCGGCCACCCTTCCAAATTGATCAATTTCTTTTATGACTTCATTTAAACTACTTGTCGGATCTTCTACCGTAATTACCAGATCATCGGCAAAGGCTTTTACTTTGTATTGATTTCGACCTACTGTAACCCCCTTTATTAGTTCGTTTTGCCTAATTGAACTAAGTAGGACCTCCAGAACCATAATGAATAACAGTGGTGAGAGAGGGCATCCCTGTCTTGTACCTTTCTTTATGTTCACTTCCTCTGTAATTACATTGTTTACAATCAATTTTGCTCTTTGTTCTGAATAAATCGCCTTTATACCATTATAAAAGTACTTTCCCACTTCCATCATTTCCAAATTTTTCAACATGAATTCCCATGAAACATTATCAAACGCTTTCTCTGCATCCACAAACATTAATACGGCTTGTCTCTCATTACTGGCAGTCAAATATTCCAAAATGTTTATTATATTTCTCACATTATCCTTCATATGTCTGCCAGGAAGGAAACCTGCCTGATCTTCGTGGATATATTCTTGCAATATCTTCTTTAATCTTTTTGCTAAGATACCCGAAAAAATCTTATAATCTGTGTTTAGCAGAGATATCGGTCTATAGTTCTTAACTTGTGTGAGATCACAGTCTTGTTTTGGTATAAGTGTAATAAAGGCTTCTTTCCAAGTTTCTGGTATATCCTGTTGTTTCAAAATATTATTGATAACTTCTTTAAGTGGTACCGCCAAGGAGTCCCTCATTTCTTTATAGTAAATGGCTGTAAATCCATCTGGTCCTGGTGCCTTTCCTTTTTTCATCTCTTTTATAATTTCTACTATCTCCTCCTTCTCAATTGGGGCGTTCAGTCTGTCTTTCTTTTCTGTCAGGATCTTTTGCACCTTTTTTTCTTTTAGAAATTTCTCTATCTTCTTTATATTATTTTTTTCTCGTTTTGCGTACAAATGTTTATAAAAGTCCAAGAATCCTTTTCTGATACCTTTTGGGTTTTCTATTTCCACACCATCCACAGTGATTTTATTAATTGTACTTTGCTCTTTCCTTTTTTTAATTTGCCATGCAAGCCATTTTCCAGGTTTATTTGCGAATTCAAAATTTCTTTGTCTCAGTCTTTTGATGTTCCATTCAACTTCTTTGTTTATGATCATAGCAAATTGTGTCTGCAAAACTTTAATATTTTGTTTTATTTTGATATTATTTGGTTTTTTAATTAACTTTTGTTCATTGTCCGTTATTTGTTTTAAAATTTCCTTCTTCCCTTTCTCTCTGTTCTTATTTTTGATCACATTCTGTTGAATAAAAAATCCCCTCATTACCGCCTTGCTTGCATCCCAAACTATACTCATCTTTGTGCCTTTATTCATGTTGTCTGAAAAGTACTCCATCAATTTTTTACGTGCTTCTTGAATAATTTTTTCATCTTCCAAAAGGTAATCCTTCAGTCTCCATCTGAATGTTCTCTCTTCGTAAGCTTTTATCTCCATTTTTATCGGATTATGATCCGAAATTACTCTGGGTTGTATTTCTATTTGTTGGATTCTGGTAGTTGATTCGTTCGAGACCCAATTTGGGTCTCGGGAGGGAGACCATTTTTTGTCAGGATTTCATCTGGGGAGGAAAAGGTTAACCCTCCCCCTCCCCCACACCCTACATTCACACCCTAAAACCAGCCACCAGTTGGAAGGCAGTATTGCTTGTCCTATAGCACCCAGGGCCATTAAGAACCAGGCAAGATCCTCTCTTCAAAGGGCATGTTAAACTGTACTAGAATGCTGAAAATTAACTTTTCTAGATCTATGTATAATGTGCTTTTTTCTTAAGCAGGCACAGGTCCCAAGAAAGTGCACCTGGTTTATACAGAGGAGGAAGAGGAGGAGGACTCCTCGGATGACAGTGACACCGAGAGTGATTTGTCCATCTGTTAATTCTGGTTTGGAAATGGGGATTAAGAACTCGGGTGGCATTTCCATAATGAAAGCATTTTAGCTTTTTGAACATCAGGAAAAGTTCTAAATTTTGACCATGATTTTGAAGAGGGGTGTCATAGTGGGAGGGTGGGATGTTTGCTCTTCGACTTAACTGCCATAGACTGATCACATGTACAATTGATTTCAGTGAGTTTTAATTCAAGGTACATTTGCTCTGAGTAGAAGAGTTGTGGTGATTTTTGCTAAGTACCTAACCATGAAACCAATGGAGGGAGGTAAAAATCCTCTCTCTCTCTCTCTCGCTATTCTTGGAGTCTGTTTCAAAAAGAAAGCACAGCTTCTGGCCTTTTCCTCACAAAACAAATTATGAAGCCTCACAGAGATATTTAGACAAAAGGAGTTAAGAGTAGAAACAGTCTGTTGTACTGCTAGAGACAGGTGTTCAATCTAGCATAATATTTAGTTCTGATCCTAATTTCTTTAAGAAAATGTAGTCATCAAAACCAGTTTAATACTGGTGATGTACTAAATGTACCCTTTGTTAGCTGTACCTTAAGGTGGAAATCTATAAGATGCTGACTGATCTGTGCAGAAAATACTTTTGTTTTCAGAATATGAGAACTAATTTGAAAGGTTAAAGTACTTGATTAGAAAACTATTTCTAGTTCTTTGATCATTTGATTGGTTTGGTTTGTGTGGAATTGTTTGGACCAACACAGCTGGTGCTAATTTTTCCTGATCTAATATGGTAGATAATAAAAGTTAAATTATATTATAGCACTCCCTTGAACATCAATATTCAAAATGGTTAGTTACTAGACACTTTGTTCAATTGCTCTGTTTCTGTATGTTATTATGTTGGCACAAAGAGCTGTGGGTATGTGTATGAAGAATTAGAGATGGCCTTAGAATCAAAGGGTATATCTGGATCCAGGAGTTGTGAGGGGCTGGTAGAGCCACTTAATCAGAAGAATTAAAAATTATCATAAAGTACTGCTACAATAAATACAGCTTTCCCTACCTGTTCGCATAGCAGTTTAACAGCAAAAAGTAAAGTGAAGGATGCCCAAATGACTGTCAGATGTCAGATGCACAGGCATAATTATATATGATAGTCCCTTTGCTATACTTACTATTAAATTTATATGCTGCCCTTCATCTGAAGATCACAAGGCAGTACGCTTAACAAAATAATTGCTCTGTTGACAGTATTGGATAAATAGTAGCTTTTAAGATGCTATAGTCTATATCCTCCAACGAGGAGTAGCATTCTGTCACTGAATTGACAGTCTCTCTGGAAGCTGCAGGTATTAGTTGCAATGGTTCTAACATGCCCACTGATGCCTGCATCCTATTTTCTAAATGCCTCTACTTTTTCCAGTTAAATATTCCCACTCCACATTGTCAAATGTGTAACAGTACAGTGCAACAACAGTTTACTCTATAACATGAATATGGCAGCAATTGTTGAGCTTTCAGTGTTTCACATAATTGACCCAAATTGACATAACAGTTGGACATCTCTGTATATCATATATGCAATTAGATCAGAAGTATTTGGCTTAAAGTTGGATGTTGTGATAAACCCTTCTTAAGGCCATAATCCTATGCATGTAGTAGAAAAAAGTTCCATTGAGTTCAATGGGGCATACTCCCAGGTAAGCAGATAGAGGATTGCAGCCTTATTCAGGAGCTGAACTCAAGTAGGACCTGCTTCCAGCTAAATGTGCTTAGGGCTGCACTGCCAGTGTTTTTCCAAGAGTTTGGCCTTTGCAACCTCCAAGACTGATTTTCATTTATACAAACTCTGTCAAAGAAATTGCAGGGAAGAGCTGTTTAACCCCTTTGTCTCTGGCATTTTTTTGCAACAAATATGTATATTCTGTAGGTAAAAGCAGGATGTCAGGAGAGAAATTTGAATGGGAGGGGGAAACAAGCTCCTCCTGTTTCTGTTTTCCTGCCAGTCCACCTATCCAAAGTGGAACCCTTCCTGCTGCTTTTATTTTGAAAATTAAGAAACATCTGCCGTGTGAAATTTTGTTTGGTTTTTAGCATAGCACCAGGGGCAACACAGCCCTACAGTTTCTCAGAACCCTCATACAGTGAATTCTAATGAAAAGAATAATATAGTGATTGGTGATGGTTTAAATACTATGCATTTCATATGAATAGTTATGGAAAAAGTTATTTATGCCTGTTAGAAAAGCAATAAAGAACACTCTTAAAACCATCCTTTATGTCTTTGGCATTTTTAGAAACTATTTATTAATTAAATAGAAAATATGATAAAAATATACCAAAGGCATTGGCAACAAGTCACAAAATAGTAATGCTGGCTTTTCAGAGTGCACAAGGAATCTAGAGAAGGCCAGAGGAAGGTAGGGAAAGAACGTCTAGTGTTCCATTTACCAGCAGTTCATCCCATGTTTGCAGCAGTATGAAATGCTACATCTTTGGTTTTCCTGCAAATCTTTCACAAAAGTAATTTTGAAAAGCAACAAACATGTCTGTTCCAAGATCACCACCTGCTCAGTATATGAGTCCTGACTTTGACCCCTTTGAGATTATTTCCACTGTCTCAGTAATGAAACAACAGCTGAGCACAGCATGGAAAACCTAGCTTGCACATCCCAAACCAACATATTGTGGAATCCTGACCCCAAACCAATGGTAAGAGGAATGGTGGTAGCCAGATCAAAGATGTAGCTTCTTGGATCCAGCCTAACTTTGAAGCAACAACCTCTGTCTGAGAAGACAAGTAAAGGGAAGGCTCAAGGCAGCATCCTGCTTTCTGCCGGCTTGGTAGCTCAGCTCACAAGCAGGCAGAATGCAGCAAAGGGGGCTTTAAAGGCATGAAAAAGTGCACCTTCCTCTTGAGCTAGCAGGAGAGACCCAGCTCAAGCAAGCAGGAGGAGCGGGGCTGTTTGCAGAGCTGATGGAGTGGGAGGATTCTTTTCCTGTGTCAACTGTTAGGTGGGAGAGTTGCAGCAAAGCCCCACTGCACTTCGGGCTCCCGAGGAGGGAGTTGTACCAGATGACTGCTTCGGGCTCTGGGGAGGGTCCCCTTGCAAGCCAGAGTGTAGCGGGGTTTTGCTGAAGCTGCCGCTGAGCCTGCATGCGCCCACCATGTTCCATCACCGGAAGTGCCCAGGCATATGATTAATCAGGGGACATTACATTAAATCCGGGGACATTCCAGGGGCGGATTCTGCCCGGGGACATATTGGTAGAGCCGGGGACATCTGGTAACCATAGTTTGGATCACATGTCTTTCTCCCTCCCATATATTCTCCTGTCATTTCATTTGGGTTTCTACCCTTTATAAATCTGTAAGACATTTAATATATGAGATTTCATCTTTGCGCTTCCATGTTTGTTTGCTGGTAGATGGCACTGTAATACTGTATGTTCTGTCCTTTCAGCTTGCTGAGAAAATAATGTGGAAATTCCATACCTGAAATCAAGTCCATGGCCTACAAATCCTCAGGTCTTCCCCCCCATTCAGATATTTTCTTAAGATGTTGAAAATCCTTGAATACAATGTGTTACAAAAATGAATGCATTTTACAGGGGAAAAGAACAGAACAGTGTCTTTTTCAGGACACTTACTGTGTCACAAACATCCCCTATCCTCAGCATTGAGACCTATAGTTGTGGACATGATGTATCATACCTGTTGAACCATTTCCAGGATCTAGCCTTTTTAATGATGGAAAAATTCAATGTTATTCAGGAACGTCTTCTGGTGGAACTACTTCCAGAAGCATCTGAAGGTGCATAGTGATGGGCTCTGAAAAGCAGAAGTTGTTGAGGTCAGAAGCCTTTAGAAATGGCAATTGCACTGTTAGTACCATTTCTTTTCCTAGATCATTTCCCCTTTTACACCTAACCACTTAGAAGCATCCGTGTTGATTCCACAAACCAGATTATGGGCTTTACTTTTCCTATAGCCAAATTAACATGGGTCTTGAGAATATTCCAGAAAGTGAGGGCGTATCGGACCACATTTCAAATGGTTTCCAGGACATAATGAGCTGTAACCTTAGCTAAGTGTCAAGAGTCCACTCAAAAGACCAGTTGCCACAATCAAAAGGATCTATTTCCTGTGTATGTCAAACTACCATCAAGTTTCAATCTTTAAAGAAAAGATGGCTAGTGGTTAGGAAGAAGCAGGCACAGGAATGTCTAAAACTCTTTAAAATATAGGGAGGCTTAAAAATTGTCTACCCTGAAGGAAGGGGAGAAATTCCAATTGGAATGTTTTTGTAACTGGAAACACTAGCACCCATGTGCCTGCAAAGGGCAAGTGGCCAGTGCGCAGAAGCATGCATTCTGTATGTAATCTCCAGCAACTCAAGTGATCTGAGGAGACCGCATACCCCATTTCCGGCTCTATGAGCCTCCTCTATTCCCATAATTTCCTCTTTATTGTATCTCATGCACGCCACCTGTTCCTCTTTAAGAAGTTCTTTCCCTTTGAG
Source organism: Podarcis cretensis (assembly GCF_951804945.1). Taxonomy (NCBI): domain Eukaryota; kingdom Metazoa; phylum Chordata; class Lepidosauria; order Squamata; family Lacertidae; genus Podarcis; species Podarcis cretensis. Next base: position 64,493,595 of record NC_137177.1, read on the forward strand.
TCAGAGTTAAAGAGCCACACCCAGATTATTTCATCACAAACACCTCTTCCCCTGGGATGGAAATCAACCATATACTCACTTGAGATTTTTTGAGCCCAGCTGAATTTGAAGTGGATGAAAAGTACATAAAAGACAAGTCCACTGATAATAAACAGAACACAATACAAATATGGCAGCTCGGGTGCAGTGATGATGGGTGCCAGGACCAGCACAATGGAAACAAACAGCACAAGGATGGGGATAATAAGAGGGACCTGCAAGAGAGAGTGGAGGGGGTGGGAATGTAATTGTGTGTGTTGAGGAATCCCAGATTGGAACGACCTAGCAAGGCCAAGTAATATTCTGGCTCAAGAGTCTAATGCACTCCATTTTAACAACTTGGCTGTTGCATCAGGAACAGCGTGCAAATGTTACTTGCTAGGCCAAGAGAGGATCTGGTGGTTTTGGCAAGTCTTGCCACAGTCCAGGCATTCCACATCTTAATTGGCTTCTGCATGATACCCAAGTCATCCTAGGCTGTTTGGGTCTGGAAGCGGGATTTTTAAAAATGCTGATTATCATGGGTGCACACAGGGCCTGTTTAAAGGACAGCTGTATTTCAGTTTTCATAAAGTTTGGGGAAGTGTGAATTGGGCATTATTTATTTATTGGATGTACTCTACACTTGCTACAAAAATGTCTCAAAGTGAGTTAGAGTTATGAAAACATACATGATAACAAAATTTAAAACACACCCAAAAGATAATTGACAAAAAGTACCCATCTTGCAGTCACATAAAAAGGACAAATCCTTTCCCATCCTACTAAACAGTGAACACAAGGATTGGATATCACCACATCCTGACACTCCAGTTAAGAGCCAAATGCCTGGGGAAAGTTCCTGAAAGTTGATAATGATGGTGCCAGGTGCATGTCTCTCTAAAAAGATCATTCCACAATTGGGGAACCACCACTGAAAAGGCCTGTTCTCATGTTGCTGTTTATTTAAGGGGGCACACAAAAAGGCCCTCAGATGATTAGGTATTAAGTATTGAAGTATTGATGTCATGGGCAGTGTAAGACTTTATATGTCAAGAGCAGCACTTTGAATTGGACCAGGGAGCTAACACATCCTATGCACTTGAACCAGGATCAGACCGCCTACTCCCAGTCAATTCTGGCCCCTGAATTCTGCACTAAGTGCAGTTTCTGAATGCTCTTCAAAACGGCACTACATAGAGTGCACTGCAATAATCTAACCTAGAGGCAGCTCACATGTTAACCTAATTTCTCCCCCAACTCTAGCAGTGACAAAAGGAGCAACACAAGAGGAACTGCCAAACCATCCTGAACACTGATGAGAATATCTTCTGGTGGGCTACTTACACGGATAGGCCTTTCAAGATCTTTTCTTGTAAAGCGCATGACAATGAGTCCCAACACAGTTAGACCATAGAATATCCAAACCGTAAAGCTAAAGTAGTTGATGAGGGTGTTGATGTCTCCGGGAATTATGTAAAGCATAGCTAATGCACCCTGAAAGGAGAAGAAATGCATTATGGAGAAGGCATTTTTTTAAAAAAAAAACCCTGCAGATTTCAGTGTTGGGTTTAGAGGCCTTTTAATAGAATGGCCAATACTAATTGTGGCTATGATAACGCTGTTGGAAAACTACCATAATTCAGACACGCTTGCTTAGTCTCTCCAGTGACTTTAAATTTGCAGCCCTACTGCATGGTTGCTTCATTATAATACAAGGCCTCCATTTTCATAAAGACCCTTTTGCATACAGATGGGAAAGCCGTGTGCAGTCACATGGAATTTGGCCTCATGGGAGTTGTGATGGCTGCCAACGTGGACCAGTTGGATATTAGACAAATAAATGGAGGATAAAAGCAGCATTGACTACTAGTCGTGACAGCTAAGCCCTGCTTCCAATAACAGAGAACAATGCTAGACTAGACAGGCCTTTGGTCTGATCCAGCAGGGGTCTTATGATATTCTTCTGACACTTCAGAAATCATACTTACATAAAAGATAATAGCAGGCACTGGAGTTAAGCGCTTGATGTTGATGTAAGAGAGCACCTTTAACACGTGTCCTTCACGACCAGCTACGTAAGGAAGCCTGAGAAGGTAAATCATTCTCATTAAAGAAGCCATTGTGATGGGCTGACCCAGAGCAAAGGATGACAAGACTTCTGCACTTTTCATATTTTTGGTGATGCATTCAGAGAGCATTGCAGAATCTGTGTTTACCATGTCATGCAGTAATATGGGCCTTTGGAGAGTGTATGAGGAACTAGCTGCAACGGTTGTGGTTTGAGAAAAAACAAGATCCTGATTAAGTCCAATGTTAAAAGCATAAGAATCTGGGAAATGGAATGAGATCAGCACAACTGCCACATGCACTGTGAATAACAAAATATGGGATTTTCCCCATCTGACATATATAGTACATTACTTATGTTCTTCCAATAAATGTGAGTGAATGTGCAGATGTGATGTTAAATTTAAGCTGCTTTCCCCTTCTATACCACCTTTCCTTGCACCACCTTCCAGCAACTCAGCAAAGTTTAGTAGCTTGGAAATGTCAATGTGCCCTGTCTCCTGAGTGCCCCCATGTTACTTTTAATGAGAGGATGGTGCAGACATGGGACCCGTTCAGAATGACTATGAAGTACTCCTTCACACAATGTATCACTAACATATCGAATTATTTATTCACATAATGCTGGGGCAGCTTCCACCACGAGTTCCTTAAAAATGATTGGATTAATTCAGAGGAAAACTAATTCAGAGGCACATGTACTTCTAATTAGCAGATGACTGGGGCAGCTGTCTGCAATATGACCTGCTTTTAAGTGTCACCTGGGCATCTGCCTGTTGACAATCGTGGTGCTCTTAACTCCAGGTACATATAAGTGCAGATGTCTTGCAATCTGGATTGGGGGCTGGGGGCACATAAGTCAACTTTAACTTGCAGTGCACTGGAATTCCACATCAGAAAGTTTTGTTTTACCTGCTAGCAGTAAAGCAAGTCCCATTGGCTGACCCGACGGCAGAAAAAGCCACAAAGAGAGGGACTATCCAGGAAGCAGGATAAAGAACCCTATCTCCATATGTCTGTGATGGAAGGAATTGAAATAATGCACATCTTTAAAACCTAGAGGTCAACCAACTGGGCACATGAAGATACAGCAGTAATGAAAAAGATACTGAATAAAAAGCTTGCACAACTTTTTAGAGAAGCAAGTTTTCCCTTGTGTAACTTAAACCACTTCCGATCTTGTTCTGCCGTTTGTATCAAAACATCCTCTTGTACAGAGGTGAAAAACAACACATTTTCCCACTTGGACTCACCACAGCAACAGCTGGAGACTGCAGAAGTTCTGTTGACGTCATAACCGTGAAATAGGATATATTGATCAGAACATAACAAACTGTGACCAGAGGGATTCCAATACCAATACAGAGTGGTAGATTTCTAGATAATGTAAAGAGATATGCTATCAGTTAAAGAATGATATTTGCATTGAGAACTTAAGAACATAAGATGAGTGGACACGCAAGCAGAACCAGAGGAGGAGCTTCCTTCCCAATGCAGATAGCGGCTTGGGTGGGAGGGTCAGCAGGACAAAGGAGGGGGGAGGGTTAATGGGGGGAAGCACCAGCCCCCACCCTGTCCCCATAGATGCTGTTCATTAACGTTATAAAATACATGTATATTAATTGCATCTGTTTATTGAACACTACATCTAGTTTGGCTCTAAACAGCTGTGTATTTAGACTTTAAAATTTCGCTCTGTTGTTGGATGCAGGGCCAGCTCCACCACTAGGTGGAGTGAGGCAACTGCCTTGGGTGGCAGATGCTGGTGGCCAGAAGCAGTTCCTCCTGTGCTCCCAGGCATTTCCCACCTGGTGGAGGATAGAACGGGGTGTGCCACACAGCCTAAACTAGCTTTCTGCCCTTGGGTGGTTCTGAAGGGCACTGTCAGACTAAAACAGCCAGTCCAGTTAGCTTCTGCGGGTGGCAACCATCTTGTCCTTTACCTCAGGCAACAAAATGACTTGGAATAGATATATTTCCTCCTAACTATATAGATGCAGTTCACTAACATGGGCCTGGTTTCAGAAAACAGCTTACTGAATTTTGTTGTTGCTTTGTGAAACTTTTTGCACACTGCCTTAGGGCTGTACACTGAATGGCAGGTTGGAAATCCTTGTTTCAATGGGACTGTGAGGGAGGAGGAAAAAGAAATGGTGTTCTGTCAGCTGATACAGCATTTTTCTTACCTATTAGGATTTTTAAGTTCCTCTGTGATATAATTGAGTTGATTCCTGGAAGGGATGGGGGGAGGGGGGAGAAGTACCAAAATGTTACTTTGCATCCCGCACATTCTTGGAAGAAAACCCTTTTGAACCCAGTGGAATTTAATTTCCAAATAAAAGGGTTATGGGATGTAAGTCTGGATGTTAATAGATATTTTTTCTGAAATTATAATTCCCTTTCAACCACAAACAACAGCAAAATCTTTATGAGAGATTTCACAGAGCCAAGTAGAAAATGTCCTATTTTGATTTGTGTTCTGCATTTTGCACAGAAGCAAGTGCCCAATATGGCTTTCAACAGTAATAGCAAGTACCAATAAACAATCAGGAATATATGCACCTGTTCTGTGCAAAAATAATCCCTTGCACATCTAAGCATACATTAGATCAGCCTTTGGTAGCCTGATGCCCTGCATATGGCTATCCTGGACAAAAGGAAAAGCTTCTCAGTTACGTTTCTCTGTGACATGCTATTTTCTATGTGTAGGGGTCTGTTTTGAGGATTGAGTATGAAGGAGCTGCCATCTGAAATACTACAGCCCAGACACAGCCTTACCACTTCAGGAAAAAAATCCCCATAACAAATATGAGTCCTTCCTCCTTTTGTAATACCTGGCATCCATTCACCTCCCATATGAGAAGCAACCATCAATTAAGACAACACACACCCACACCCCAACCTATAGAAACATCTGGAGAGACCTATTGGATTAGAGATTTTATTATGCATATGAACTGGCTCTAAATCAGGCATCCCCAATCTCGGCCCTCCAGAAGTTTTGGGACTACAACTCCCATCATCCCTGACCACTGCTCCTGTTAGCTAGGGATGATGGGAGTTGTAGTCCCAAAACATCTGGAGGGCCGAGGTTGGGGATGCCTGCCTAAGTAATAGTTCTAAACTGAAGATGCTGTTAACTCTTTTTTCTAATGACCTAAGACTAGCTGATATTGTTGATGCCTTCAAAAGCCATCTCAGCTATTGGCCATCACTGCATCATGTGATAGCAAGTTCCACAAGTTAATGGTCTGCTTAGCTCTCCCCCACAAAAGTGGGTGGGCTCTGTCTCCTTTCATGCCTACCAGGAAGTCACCATAAGTTTAGAATAAGTATTCCCCACCCTACACTATTTCCAGGTGTGATTCTTCAGCAAGACTTCAGGTGCCAGAGTTTTCATGCCATATCTTTCTTAAAGTGCAGTAAAGACACATCAAAATAAGGCATGAACTGCTACACTCTAACTGTTAATGAGTCATAAAATTATATTACCATCCACTATAGGCCCAGAGTCCATTATAAAATGCAAGACTAATGGTACCCACAGAAAGCGGGGGACCATCAAACGAATTGTTGAAGTTCTTTGTATTTCCTGGGGGAGGGAAAGTGAAACATGTCATTTCTTGCAGCTGAGGAACTTGGCTCAGAGTTCGTGAAAACTCCCATCCACCCTGATAAATCTGTTTGCCTAAGATGCTACTGGACCCTTTGTGGTTTTGGTATCATATCTTCCAGATTCATTTATCAAAGGAAAATAAGAGGTACATTGATCGCTCACCACCCAACTGACCCTCCTTGACCCCTTCCCCATTTTTGTGGTCCATCACCACTTCACCAGGGGCACTTGCCCATAGATTATATTATGCCAGATCTTAAAAAATATTGAAACGGAATAGGACCTTTTTGAAACTTGAGACTTATCTTTAATGTATGTCATAAATGGCTTTTAATTTATTTAAAAGGAAGGAAATATTTGAAATATCAACAAACAGGTTCCCACCCACCCCCCAAACAGAAAGCAAAAACAAAACAAAGCAGTTGTATCAATCCCAGTCAACTGCTGCAGATACATATAGATAGATAGATAGATAGATAGATAGATAGATAGATAGATTAGATAGATAGATAGATAGATAGATAGATAGATAGATAGATAGATAGATAGATGATAGATACTGCAACTAAGACTCCAACATAACATACCTTGGGCTAGAAGAACAATCCCACTTACAATGATAATTATGACAATCACCATTTTAGCCGCAGCAAAAAAGTTCTGTATGTAGCTCGCCCACTTCACACTCAGGGCATTCACCAGAGTAATTGTAACTAAGAGAAAGGAAAGGGTGGAAGGTTCACAAGAAATGTCACCTCAACAAATAAGCTTCTGTACCCCTGGAATCCATCCTTTGCCTTCCCAGTTCATTTTCCTACCACTCAGAGTAGCCAATAATGGGCTAGATGGTCCAATAATCTGACCAGCTGCGTAGTAGCTTCATATATTCCTCTGCGTTCAAAGTGTTCAAACCATTTCACTCATCATCATGTGCACTCTTTACAGGAAAGGTAAAGGACCTGTGGAAGGTCAAGTCCAGTCAAAGGCAACTATGGGGTGCAGCACTCATCTCACAGCTTTTGCAGGTCATGTGACCAGCCTGACTAAATGCTTTTGGTGCAACGGGACACCGTGATGAGTGCCAGAGTGCACAGAAATGCCATTTACCTTCCTGCCGCAGCGGTACCTATTTATCTACTTGCCCTGGCGTGCTGGTATGCTTTCAAACTGCTAAGTTGGCAGGAGCCATATAGAAGATGAGTTAGTGGTACTATACCCAAGTAGGGAGAGAGGAATTTGACCAAGGCTGCACATGGGGTCAAGGCAGAGATGAAATTTGAACCAGGGACCTGTGATACCTAGCAGCGTCAATTCGCTTCTGTTGCGCAGCAGCTGCCTCCAGCTTGTGCCAAATTAACCCACAAATTTGCACCGGTGTAAAAGGAAGCCTATTCTTTGCTATTATCTCTGTATGCATTTGGTTTTAGGTCACTAACTCACAGTTCCAGCTACCTTTGTCTTCCTGATCAAAAGCCAAATACTCACAGAGGACTGCTGCTGCCAGACACTTGATGACAATCGTGGGGGGGTCACAACCCGGATAAAATGGAGCCGCTGTGTACTCAGCAAAGCTGAGGCAAATAATGGCAAAGGAACTGGGCATGGTGACGATGAGACTTGTCCAGGAAAACAAATATGCAGGGATTGGGCCAAAGGCTTCCATGAGGTAAGAATAGTCTCCTCCTGATTTTGTTATCATTGTGCCAAGTTCAGCAAAACAAAATGCCCCTGAAGAAAGAAGTGGGAGTTTTTAAAATAACCTTCCGCTACCGCCACCACTGCCACAATCACCCATCTCCATTTCAATATGTCTTCTGGAGGACTCTATATGCACCTGGTCCTTCTAGCCTGTTTCAAGTCACCAGGGATTTTGTTCCTATTAAGTGCATAATTTTGTTATGGTATATGGAACTAGTCAACATTACTTTCAGCCAGTGAGTGCTTCTGTTGTGAGAAGATCATCTGGTCCTAACCAACTATAATTTTGAGTTGCTGAAGAAATGCTTTTTTTCCTCTCCCCCACAAGTATGATTACTTTCATTTATAAACACTGCGCTTGTTCTCTCACTGTGTCTATTAGACACTCTCCATGACATCATCAGCGGGTGCCTTGGGACTCAGGGGGCATCGATAAAAGAAAAGCCAGTGACAAAAAGTGATTTTTAGAACCAGTTATCACATATTTATTACGTTTATATTTATCTCTCATTCATCCTTTCCATTTTCTTCAATACATGCAAAAACCCTGTGAGGTAAGTCAGGCTAAGGGATGGTGACCAGTCCAAGATTACACAGAGAGCTTCATGGATGACTAGAGATTTGAACCCTGAACACCCCCAATTCTAGTCTAACCATGACAACATGCTAGGATATGGTTGCCATATACTAAACATAGATCACTTGGTTCTTCATGACATGGTTATTTGCAAGAGAAGCCAGATGAAAAAAAGGAGCTTCAAAATACAGTGATACCTTGGTTCTTGAACTTAATCCGTACCGGGAATCCATTCAACTCCCGAAATCATTCAAAAACCAAGGTGCGGCTTCCAGTTGGCTGCAGGAGCTTCCAGCACTCAAGCAGAAGCTGCGTCGGACGTTCAGCTAACACTTACTTCCGGGTTTGCAGCGTTTGGGAGCTGATTTGTTCAACAACTAAGCTGTTTGAGAACCAAGGTACCACTGTAATGTAATGTGTTAGCTTTGGCTAGTATTTCCCCCAAACACCTATATCATATATGCTAATTTCAAATGCAAAACTAGCAAATGCAAATCCATTGTTAAAGGGCTAAACAAAATAACACATAACAAGGAGCTTGTAATAAACTGGGGGCAGCGGGGGAGAGAATAAATTGGAAAGAGCAATAGTGATTTACCTAATGTAGCAAGCACTCCACAGGCTGCCCAGATGACTAAGCAGGGCCCAACAGCTCCAACGTTAGCCAGAACGGCTTTTGGAGAAACAAAGATTCCCGAACCAATCACTGTTCCAACAATGAGACCGATTCCACTAAGCAGGCCCACCTGGGAAAAGAAATTGAGGTTAGGTGAATTCAACCGGAGTGGTTCTTTCAGTCTTCTATAGGCAGTATCATGAGGGTGGAGATGGATGGGGGACAGGAACATTGAAACAGATGTTAACCCAAGAATATGTTAGGAAGGCTCCACTCTTATTGCAGAAACACTGCTTTATACAACAGCTGCCGCCACATATCTTAGGGGGAGCTTATTTTCCCAACAAACACATCCGTAGTATCTACAGTTAATTAATATTATTAATTGTACTTCTTAGTTGCTTTTTAAATTAAAAGTGATGTCAAAGCGACTTGGAATGTAACACAAGAATTAAAAGCAATATAAAACTAAAATGAAATAAAAAAAAAATTCAGAAGCCTGAGCTCAGAGTTAAAGTCTATTCTGGGAATGGCCTTGGTAAGCCGCTCTAGGAGCCTTCTTCAGCTTGGAAGTGGGGTGAAAATGTTTTAAAAGAATTTTAAAAAATATAAAACGTTACTTGTTGCCTTGGCAAGGGTGACAAGAATGTGGAGGAATAAGCACTCAGTATTGACCATGACCATTTCTTAATATTCGGTGCCAAAGAAATACAGGGTCTGCTGTGCTGAGACTTTCAGCGCCATTAACAGGTGACACCAGGAACAACTTGTGGTACAATGCAAACATTAACCAGATGTTCTGGGAAAAGAGGCTTTCCTTTTGTACTTCACTGAGCTCTGTGACTATCTCCACATTTAGCAAACAACACTCTACTAATTAACTCAGGTGTTAACATCACAGAGCATTTTACTTCCCCACTTGGGGCATTAAAGTTGGACCTGACTAGACTATTCCCTGTTTTGACAACAGGACATGTACCAAGTGCAACTGTGCCTCCTCTTGAGAGCGATGATGTGTTTATGGATGGAATTCTAAGTGTGGATGGGCAAATCTGTCAAATTTAGTGTCTCCCCCAGTTTCACATTTTCCCAGTATTAAATTCAGTTCTCCTTTACTGCAGCAGCAAAAACGTGCAAGGCAGCCATTGAGAATTACCAGGCTTTTCAGCCACAGCAAGCGCTGCCGTTCTCCAGCGGTTTGACTTCATCCCCAGAAGCACACTGGCACAGACGGATACCAACCATGCATGCTTCCCCCCAGTTTACACAATTTTGCAAACATCTGGTATGAGAACGGAAATGCAAAATTCAGAGAAGTGTGAATTTTGAAGGATAACTGGTTCTATTCATGTCCTGGTTTGGGAACTGCAAGTTAGGTAGGTCTGCATTCAAATGAAAGCTCAGGGCAAAACAGCTAATTCCCATGTTTTACACGGTGCATATTTTGCCGCAAATAGAATCCAACAAGGAGTTAAGCATACTTAAAGCACATTGCTTTCATTGCTTTCAAAAATGCTGACTGTATTGTACTGCCTCGAGGTGAATACCATAAGCCAGGAATGGGGAATCAGATGTTCCTGAACTTCATTTCCCATCAGGCCCACCAGCATAGCTGGAAATTGGAGGCCAATAACCTCTGAAGGGTCACAAGCTCCCCATTCCTGCCATAAACTACGCAGACACATAAGCATCCATGGGAAGGTATTAGGCCTAGGAGAGACACAATTTGGTTGAGGCCACCTGGCGCTGTTCACTACCTCTTTGCATATGTGCAGCTCCTCTTAAGACTATTAATTCCAGAATCTAAAATTCCCTAACTATGACGAAGCGTGGTTTAAGAACGCAGTAAGTAAGTAAGTAAACAATAAAATGATTTTTACAACAGAATGGAATCTATATTTGAGATCTGGGAGGCTAAGAGCTTCTAGGACTGTTTCCAATGTAATATATTACAAGTCTTGCCTCTTTCTGTAGAGTCATAGATTTGCTTTTCTTGATGGGCATTTCATCAGGTTCTTGATTTGAATTTCGTTTTCTGATGCTTTCTTCATCCATTTTGCTTACTTGATGCTGATGTGCCTATTATATTAGTGAATCCTGCAAACAGCACAAAGTTAACTATGATTATATTATTTAAAAGTCTGTTTATCTCTTGACTTCAAAAAAGCAACGGGGGACCCATAGCGCTCTTACCTCACTCCGAGTTGGCTTTGTAATGTTATAGCATAATCCAATCTAAGTGTGGGACACTGTGATATCACCTCACTGGTCCTATGATCCCTGATTATCTAGATCACGTAGCCAGCAAGAAGAACCCTGTTTTTAATGCCTGCCAAGAGGGTGAAGCAGTGTACCTTTTGCTTCCACACTTACCTGTTATGGCTCATCCATTTAACTAATCTTGAATTTTGGTAGTAATCAGTATTCAACTTAAGAGGTACAAATGCCAATGCCTAGGAGCACTCCATTTTTTGAAACAACAGTTTGCCATTTTCATGACAATGTATGAGTAATATAAAGGTGGCTTATCTGCCTTGATGGGAGCTCAAAGGTTGGAAATGAATTTGCTGTACAAAACATGATTTGATGTTACGGATAACTTATTATCAGATAGTTTGCTGGCCAGCAGTGATCAGATGACTTTGTTATCAGTTTGCTCATTTTATATGGCAAACTTTATACCTGGTTTGATGGTTTAACATGCCTATTTGGTGTTCTGCAAGTCTATAATGTGTTTCCTTGTTTTGCACTTGCAAAGAGAGAAATGGACATAATAAGCCCATTATGTGTTCTGAGGTCTTCCTCTCTTTGAATACATCTCACTGTATGATAAAATAGGGCAGATGGAGCAAAGGACCAGTGGGAGCAACAAGAGGAGACACGGGAGGGTGTGTGCATGTCTGTGTGTTAGTCTGGATTAAACAAGGGCATCTGCAGGACTGAGGAGGAGCCAGAGGAAAGAATGATGTTAATCTATGGCCTTGTAAAGCAGAAGGATTATTGTCCCTTTTCTTTTCCTATTATTCTTTTCCCATTGGGTTATGTACTTCGTGTTTTATGCTGTAAACCGCCCTGTGATCTCTTGATGAAGGGCAGCAAATGAAAGAATGAATGAATGAATGAACGAACTGTTTAACCCAGAGAAGAGAAGCCCGAGGTTAAACTAGCAAACCAAAGGTTAAACCAGTGGTGGCCAAACTTGGCCCTCCAGATGTTTGGGACTACAATCCCCATTATCCCTGACCACTGGTTCTGTTACCTAGGGTTGATGGGAGTTGTAGTCTCAAAACATCTGGAGGGCCAAGTTTGGCCACCACTGGGTTAAACTAACCCCTTTCCAGCCCCAGGAGGAGCATCCACATGACACACCTACACACTGCAGCCGACGCTAATGTGTCGCGTGACACACAGTCTGGAAAGCTTTGTGCTAGAATATAACACAGAGGAGGAGCACAACGCATTAAGCTGATAGGGGAGAGAGGGCAGGGTTGTGGTCGCCCACAGGCAGTCACAACGCAGCATGTGAGCAGCTTTCTTTGCTGGGCAGCCAGTTCTCAAAACAAGAAAGGTGCCATTTTGGGGAAACTGGAAGCATTTGCAGGGCTTCTTTCACCTCTTGCTTGCTTATGTTTTGGAACTGTCATCACAAAGAGACAGAGAATGGGCCAGTGGTCTGAGCTATCATCTTGATTTGAGAAATCATCCTTGGGAAGAAAGGTGGCCTCAGTGATGATGCCCCTGCTCATACCTTTTGCCTGGGCTTTTAATTTTTTTCTGAAGAAACAGAGAGAGAGAGAGAGAGGCCTGCCTTTGGATAAGGATAGAAAAGGCAGGGAAAAATTCTTGCTGCACATCTGTGGCTCTCTCCTTCCTTCCCTGGGACTCAGCTAGACTCATGTTATTGAAGAATACACACACACACACACACACACACACACATATATAGGGGGTGGAGGGCAGGGTGCCAACTCCAGCTGCGGCATTTGAAAGTGCAATCCTAAAAATGTCCACTCAAATGCAACACCTGTTGGATCCACAGGTAAATTAAATTAGGATTGCAGGCAGTGTGCTGCACTGGTTGAGCCCACAGATGCATTTGCAAACTAGGGGGACTGCCATAGCCACTATGCACTGATGGCAAGCATGCAAGAGCGGATGTGGCCATCGCACACCTGGGCACACCTTCACACTTTCCCTTCATGGCCAGTGCCTAGGCTGGAAGAAAGTCTTACTTTTCTTTTAAACCAAATTGGTGGCAGCGGGGTGATCTTCTTGGAGAGTCCAGCTGGGGTGGAAAGCAGGGCAGTTCCCTCCCTGCTTACAATGGTTTTAAGATAAGGAACATCACTCATCCCAGAAAAACAATAACAACACACTATTAGGATTTGGTGGGGGAAGTCTTGTAATGGAGTCAACAGAAGGCTCTCCCACCCCAAGTCTAATTGCAGTGGGAGAGCCTTCTATGGACTCCACTGGAGTCAATAGGCCACACCCCTTGTAGGCTGAGGAGACCAGGGTCCAAATCCACACCCATCCATGTAGTTCCCAGGTTGACCTTGGGCAAGTTCCTAATTCACACACGAATCTGCCTCACAGGGGTTGTTGTGTGGGGACAGTGAGGGTCACGTATGTCACCTTAAGCTACCCTGGAAGGAAGGTGAGATGTAAAAAACAAAGCAAACTGGGGAATTGTGGTTTAATCTTATAGACTATAAACCAGGATATTAAACCAGGATCAGAACCAGGTTTACTTGACCAAGACTGCGGCACTTGAATTGTTTTGAACAGTAAATGAAAGAACAACAGAACACTTGGCTGCCCTCTATGGATACACCAAGTAATACAATGACAGTTCTAGCAAATCTATTGCAAATACGCAAGAATCTATAGCTGTCAAAGTAGCTGTCAAAGCAGGAAAATAAAAGAGAACTTTGTTACGATGGCTTTGCTGGTTAGATTTGTTACAATTTGGACATAAATTATTGGAAATAAAGGCAACAAATTATTTGACTTTTGGGTCTGATTTTGAAAGAAATTAAGTTACCATATTCCCTCTAGAGGGAGGCTGGGACATTGCAACAGTAGCAGCAAGTGGAAAAATACTATGAATTTGAGCAGGATCTGTTATCTCTTGGGAAAGCTGCAAAAACGAAGCATTATTTTGTCTACAGAGGTTTCTATACTAAAGGAGACAATGGATTTATCTATTGAAGAAAGGAAGGGACTTGGCGCAAGTTATGTTCCTGAATAACAAAAGCCTCTGTGGAGAACAAGACGTTTCTGAATTAGAAGGTTTCTGCAGCAGAACAGGAAAAAGCAACCTGAGGAATAAGAGCTGGACCAAATTTGAAGCCGGAGTATTTGGAACATCCAGACTTTAAAAGGACCAAGAAATAGAATTTAGGTTAGACTCTTAAACATAGAGGTCTGGATGGAAGAACAATGACTTTTTCTGAGAGTTTTTTCGAGATTGGACTTTCTGAAATTAAAACCTATCAGAAGACGGCAAAGTGGAGTTGAGATATAGGCTGGTAGTAGACAATGGATGAACTTTGGGGATTGGAACCGGGGAATGGGGGGGGGGGGAGATTTGGAATCCAAAGGCTGTAAAATTATATATTATTTCTTTCTTTTCTTTTTTCATGTTTGTTGTTTGAAAATAGGGGAATTCGTGGAAGGGAAATGGGGTCGATCTTAGGGAATTATATAAAATATAAGGAGAAATGGTTCATTAAGATAAATAAGATAAATTAATTTCGAATAAATGGGTTATTTAAAATTACAAATAAGGTTTTAAAATTTGGGGTAAGAATCTGTGGAATCAATTTAAGGGAAATGGAATACAAGAGGGGGAGGGGGGGGAAGTCCGGGAAAGATGCCACTGAAACCAAGTGTAAATCATATTTGTTTTTTCTTTCTTGCTTGCTATCTTTCCTTTTTATTCTGGAAATTTTTAAATAAATATTATTAAAAAAAAAAGAATCTATAGCAAATATTCATGCAAGTCTCTCGCATAATTATCCCTGTGAATCTTTTCACATTTTCAGCCTGGAAGCGAGAGTAGCACTCACCGTGTTTGGCTTAACTCTTGAGTCATCGAAACACCTTCCCTTCACTTATCTCCTCCTTCAGCAGACAATGCCCCCGACTCTAAAGCAGAATGCTGGGAAACAGCAGTCACTTAAGTACAGAGGTTATAAACAAAGGTAATGATTAAACTAGAATGCTTCCAATAATCATTAAAAGCCCAATTAATTTATTGGCGAAAAAAGGTAGAGTTTTTGGTTCCATTTTGATGTCCCCACCCCCAACCCTGCGTCTTGCAGTTTGAACAAGCACCGAAGTATTTGACAGTGCGGCACTCATGGACCAAGGCACCAACAAGGTTGCCGTGATTTTATAAGACATCAAGGTCTTCCTGCATGATTAAAAAGCAAAAGCAAAACCCACTGAACTTGGGGAAGAGATCATTGTGGATTATTTTGTATACAATCTTCTTAATTTTAAAGGTTTTTAAAGCAATACATTGCTTACTTTAGCAAAAAGGAAAGAATTTAAAAAGGAAACAGACAGCTCCTATCTACTTCAAACAATTGGCTGGCTGCCAAACTGCTCTCCTGTCCTGTTTGTCTGGATGGACTGAACTTCTCTTGAACTTGCAAACAGGCTGAATGCAGTCAGAAAGAAGGAAAGAAAATCTCCTTTTGTTTCCAGCCTTGAGCACATTTGCAGACAAACAAACAAACTTAGTTAATTACTTTTCTGCACTTGGGGTTTAGAATATATCTTGTTCGATCCCTCCTTCACTATCACCCCTGATTATTGGCCATGCTAGCTGCAGCTGATGGGAGTTGAGTCCAACAGTATGCAGAGGACTGTCAAAGTTTCTCAACCTAGCCCTAGATTTTTAAAATGTCTCCAATGTTGACATTCACACACTTTTCTGAAGAGATGTTCAGAACTTCTGTGTTTTAATACGTCTTCTTTATCTGTGTGTCCAGAATTAAAGTTAAATAAAATAGGTTGGAGGCTGCCTAGTTCTTAGAGCTAGTGAAGCCCAACAACATATTGAGGACCAGGGGTTCCCCATCACTCTCAGGCCAAATAGGTTTCTGTAGTGCTTCAGAAACCAACACACCTCGATTGACCACAGCAGAACAAGAGAGATTAGGGTGCACATCACCAGAAGCGATGCCTCTGTCATACTGTTACAAAAACAATTGTGTCGTGCAAAAATCACATAGGCTACACGAGCAAAGGGTTTGGTAATAGTCCTAGATTGTGCAAGAGTTCAAAGCAGCTCGAAACAAATGTTTCGACTGTTATAGCAACCAATAAGTATGTACACATGTTCAGCATATTAATTTCACAATGGCAAATTTGATTTGAATAAATGAGTGAGATTGGTCTTTTCTCCCCTCAATGATATAAACTGATTTATTTAAATTGCCTTTATTCAAATCAAGCCCCCCTAGATAACAGAACTAATCTACCTATGTGGTTGTTGCAAGGATGATAGAATTGATGTGTGCATAATGCTTAAAGTTACTGGTCTTCAGCTGGTTGGCCAGGAGCCACTATGAAAATATACAGTAAAAGATTAAGAAATGCATGTTTGGGTTAAAAGCAGGGCCTGGGTCTGAAAAGGCTGAAGACTACTGCTCTAAGCCATTCTTCCCAAACATGGCGTCCTCCAGATGGACTACAACTCCCCAAATCCCTGACCATCAGCCATGCTCTCTGGGACTGCTGGGAGTTGTGGCTCAAAATAGCTTGAGGGTGACAGGTTGTGGAAGGATGTTCTAAATTGCTACTAAAGGTATGCTTAGCAGTATTACTATAGTGTCCAGTCCTCATGGATGTTGAGATGCATTTGAATAAGATTTGCACAGGCTTTTGTACAATGTCCTAAAAAGCTTGACTTTGCAAAGGTGAAATGTAAAAGCAATATTAGAGCCCCTATCTATAGCTTAAGGGCAATCTTAATTCATTCATATGCACTTTGGACTCCCCCCAGGGCTAATCCTTGAGCATAATGAGAATGAATTTCAACATTCTGAGATAGGCACAAAATGTTCAGTGCAATGTTTCCTTATATCTCTATGATCTATTGCAGGCAATTACATTAGTCAGGAATGGAATAAATAGTTCTTGAACACAAAATGAAAACACACCCAGATTGTAGTAGCTACCTGCTCTGAACTTACACAGTTGAGCTATAAAGGCAGCACCGATGCCAACAAGCACAGAGTCAAGCCAGTATCTTGCTAATCTCTCAAGGTAAAGTGCACAATGAGCTATTGCCAATCAGCATAATAATTTTTAAAAAGTTACCTCCGTGTAAGTCCTACACACAACACATTGCTAAACTATGGAATTTGCTTCCACAAGATCAACTGATGGTCCCCAATATAGTTTTGGCATGGGACTAGGCAAAAGATAAGGCTAATTGGTTGCTACTAGTCATGGTGACTTTATATTTCCTCCAGCATCAGAGGCCACAGCCTCAGAATTTCAGTCGCTGGAGAACACGATTGGGAAAGAGTGATCTCCCTTTACCTCCTGCCTGTTTGCTTCCCAGAAGCATCAAGTTGTGCCCTGTAGGAACAGAATGCCAGACTAGCTATGCCTTAGGTCCTATCCAGGAGGACTCATCATCTATGCTTTCAAGAATTTCCAGGCACTAACTCCAAGTGGGCTTGCTGTCCCAAATAGCGTGTGCTGCATCTTGGCTCTATTGGCTCTGTCACTTATTTATTATATTTATTTGCAGTATTTATAGCCCCCCCTCCTCATTTAATGTTCTCAATCCCAGAGCAGGGAATAAAGTAATAAAAACAAACGGGGGAGGGGGGGGAGCAACGATGTATAAAAATTACAAAATCGTATAAACAGGACCAATGAACAACTGAAACATTATATCACGAGCAAAACGGCAGCAACAAAAATTAATCGTTTCAATTTAACCAAATACCTAGATAAAAACAAACACAACATTTGAGCAGATTATAGAACCAAGGTGTCAGGGGTTCAGGAGCAGAGGCACAGGGAGGAGAGGAGATGGAGAGCGAAGGGGAGGAATCTGAGGGGAGCGTAGGAGAAGAGGACAGTGGACCGAGGGATTCCATGAGCCTCTCCAGCGAATCGGAAGATTCACAGAAGGGGGCGCCAGTGGCCAGGGGTAGGGAGTTCCCAAGGGGAATGCCCCAGAAGCAAGGGGGCAGCAGGGACTCCCAGAGCAGTAGTTGGAAATCAGGACCAGCTTCCCCACCAGAGCAGAGTGGGGGGGAAGAGTCCCAAGGATCGGGGCCAGTGCATTCTCCAACAGGGAGAGAAGATAAGGCAGGGCTGACCACACCTCCATCGGAGAGTCAGACAACGGAGGGGAGGTCAGATCCGGCCAGTATCCCGGAAGAGGGAAGCAGTGACAGAAGTAGTGTAACGGTCAGGAGGAAGGTCACTGGGTTGGCGCGAGAGGCAAGTTCAAATGTACAGGAGCGCGGGACAGCAGAGAATGAGGATTGGGAACCGGGTCCTAAAGCCCGCCGGAGGGAGGGGGAGGAGCTAAGCGACTCAGCGTCGGAAGAGTCCAGAAAGGGCAATGCCCCAGCGGGCAGGAGGACCCAGAGGAGGAGAGAGCAGCGTAAAAGGTGGAGCAGGGCTAGGATCTTAAACTGGTGTCATAGGGGAGGAGACTCAGATGGTACTTTGCCGGTCTAGGCTTTAAGACGTAGAGCTGCGCGCTGCGGCTTTGAAATGGAAACTGAACCTCAATAAAGACTTTTGTACATAACGACAGCCTAGCGTTGGTCCTCTGTGAGCTGGGACCTAGAGGCAGCTCTGACACAAGGGGTCTTAGCAGTGGTTCCCACATGCTATTTCCCTTGTGGCAGCCCCCTCCCTCCCTCCCTCTTCCACACAGAGGGCCCCACTCTGTGCCAACTAACTCTCCGTGGCTTTTGAGTCGCTTAGCATATTTCAGTATCCCCCTCCACCAATCCCTCCCTGTTCTCAATCTAAGGGGCATAAAGTCCACAAGCATCCAACCAAAAAAAGAATCCCACAAGAAACTCCCCTCCCTTCTCCACAGTAGCAGCAGAGCAAACCCCACAGTGCCCATATAGCTTTACTGAAGTCCTTTATTTACAGTATGTGCTGTGTAAAATTAACTTGTTCTTTCATTTACCGGTAGTTGAAATGACTGCAGCTAAGAAAGCAGATGAATGCCTATAGCCATCTCATGAATGGTATCAATTTTAATTGTTTCGTTTGGAGCTTTTGTCGTTCCCAGTCCCAATGCCTTGAGTGGGTAGCAGGGTTTTTTCTTTTCTCTCCTTCCCTATCCCAGACCACCAAAGGCAGTTTCATGCCATTCTTTGAAGAAGTACAGGCATGGACTTTGGCAAGCCTTAAAAGAAAGGGAACTCCAAAGTTTGGTGGGGACAGTCTCTGTGAGTCCTTGTGGGTCCTTGAAGTACATAGTGTATTTCAATAAAACATTACCAAGGTTAGGCTGCTCTGGGCTTTCTAGGCTATGGCTACAAGCACCTGAAGATGGGCCATAGTGTTGGCACCATCTAAAGCCGCAGAGCTGCTGAGAGCACCCCTATGTCAAGCATGTATAGTTCAGCCTTGAAAATATGAAGGCCTGGGTGCTGATAGCTGGTTCTCTGGAGGCATGCAGAAGGACTCTAGAAAGCAGTGGGTTTGTTTGTTTTTTGAAAAACAAAGTGTTTGTTCTTTTTTTCAATCATTTTCATAAGCTACTGGTATTAAAGGGTTAGAGATAGTCTCTTGTACCCATTCCCAGTTATTTGATTTAACTTCTCCTCTTTCACAAGGGGAGGAGTTGTGAGTGGGACTTGCTCCCCGTGCTTTGCAGGGGGGCGTGGTTGGGCCCCCTGCGTCACAGGGAGTCCCAGGCTCGTGCCACGCCCTCAGCTGGCCAATCCGGCTAGCTGGGGGCATGGTTTGCTACATTTAAGCGGCCCCGGCTCTGCCTGTTTGGTTCCTGCACGCACAGATCTCGCTTACTTACCACATGCTGTTTGTGGGTCCTTTGCTTTGTTCTAGTTTTGTTAATTTTGAAGTGCCTAAAAGCCTTCGCTGCAACGCTGCGACAGTGACTTTCATGCCAGGGATTGCTTGGTTTTCCTCGGCACGCTGCTCGCCAGCACAGGAATTTATTTCAACTTAACCCCTCTGGGTTCTGGCACTTGGAGCAAAGAAGGTTTCTGTGGGAAGGTTTACTTTAGCAGAGTTAAACAATCCCCTTTATAAGTTTATGCAGCGGTCAGCTTGTTGCTTACTCATCTGAGTTCTACTAAAAAAGATGCCTTCCTGGTTAAAAATCCCTTTGAATCCCTATTAAAGAATATACACACAAATCTGATTCATGTTAATATACAACTATTTTACTCTAAGATTCATACAGGTTTACAGAACTGTACCTGAATATAAGATGTTAGACCTTATGAGTTCCTAAACTCCCCTAGCACACGTTTGGTAAGGTAATAATAATAGCTTACAAACTCTCCATAGGTCAGATTTAAACCTCATTGCATGCTGAACTTTTAAGGGAAACAGGGAGAACACTGTGCTTGATTACCTTCCTCCCATTGCAAGGAGAAGAGACCTGACTAAGCCTGCCAGGGCAGCTCACTCTATGACATTAAACCCTTCATGCATTAATCAGACCGAAGCATGTTGGTTATATGAGCTTGTTACCCCTCATAACATGCTGTCTTCTTTTAAATAACTATTAAAGACAAAGGCAGATGCATGGTCCTCGCTCAGGGTTTGGCTTTACCTACTGGATCATTATATTGGGGTATCCACCTGGCAGGACAATTCAAAATTGTTTACAGATTTTCAGGTTCAATCGGACGTGGTGGGATCTCTGGGCTTTGGTGTTGTTGTTTTTCAAAGGACACTGGTGTGTGCATCAAGTTGATGCGGTAACTATTACACGCGTCTAAACGTTTTTAAAGTTTTTTTCTCTTAGTAGGGGCAGTTCACCTTTAGACGGTGGACTTCAGAAATCACTGCATTGGCTTTTGGACTGATAATCAAGCTGTCGTCAGTGTCCTGGCAAAGCAATCGCCACATTCCAAGAAGATGGACCGCTTCCATTCTTTAGCACCAGAGGCGCAACTGCTGCTGGACCCATTCCCTGAGCATCTTTGGAACCTTGCAAACTTGAAGTGATGGAGGGAGTATGGCCTCAGTGGCGCCTTCAGCTATTAGGTCTTAGAAGGTATTGGGCATAGTCTGCCCCCCCCAACAGTCCAAGTGCTTCAATACTGTGTACACCTGCATGACCCGGGGTGTGTGGCTAAGACTTTAAGGATGCAGTCAGCCGATATTCCCTTCTTCAGTAAATCCATTTATTTTACAGACCCCCCTGTTGAATTCGTAGTCTGCAGGGCGATTGAGGATTGGCACAGGTGGTAGACACAAAGTGGTGTGGGTTGTAGGCCTATCACGTTCATCACTCTTTGCCAAATACATAATAGATGATAGATGATAGATAGATAGATAGATAGATAGATAGATAGATAGATAGATAGATGATAGATAGATAGATAATTTGTTGGTCGAAATATGTATCTTGCTTGTACTCTGGCGCTTTCTCTGTTGCCCTCTTTGGTGCCCTAAGAGTGGGTGTAGTTGTTAACAAGGTTGAGCCAGGATGCTCCTCTAAGGGGTTTCGTTTGGAAGACGTAAATTTATCTAGTGCAGAGTCGCTGGGCTGCATCCATCAATAGAAAACTAACCAAAGGGGGAAAGGCACCCTTATTCAGCTCGCAGTATCAGAACATAAGATCCCTGACCTGTAAACGACATCAGGAGATACTGTTACCTTAGGCCCCCCGGTTCTAGCACATCCCTGATACATCGGGATGGTACCCACCTCTCCCGGCATCGGTTCACACAGGTGATGCGTTTGGCCATGGAAGCCAGTGGCTTCCCGGCCAGAAAATATGCTGCTCATTCCTGCTCATGGGGGCCTGCCTACAGACAGATTCAATGACATGAGTCATGTGTTGGAGGGGAGGGTGTGGCCATCACCTACCCCTCCCTTTGAAGGGTATTCCATTAAAGGAATCCAGTGGTTGTGGTTCCTGTCCAAAGCCCAGGTGGTGGCTAGGGCCATGGAACTACCCTTTAGTGACTAAGGGAAATCTTCCAGTTGATTTGCATCAACAAGTTCTCCCTACAGGTTGTTAACCCTTGTGTGACTTCCTGCAGAGTGGTCAGGAGTCAAGTATAGTCTGTTCAGATCCAGTGCCTAAGCCAATACCACTCACATTCTGTAACCAAGTTGTGGCCTTTTTTAGCCCATTAACCTAAAATACTTGTGTCCATGTGTCTTATTCCATCACAAAGCAGGGGACAGGGCCTTGACTCGCAACTGATCTGCATTTTACCCACAGACATGAACATCACTGTCTCCTGTAAGGCTTTTCCTTTTTTAAACACCCATTGGTGTTAAAGAGTCAAAGCCTTCTGGGGGCGGGGGAAACCATTTTTTGTCAGGATTTCATCTGGGGAGGAAAAGGTGAAAGCTCCCCCTTCCCCACACCCTACATTCCTAATGTAAAATCAGCCACCAGTTGGCAGGCAGTATTGCTTGTCCTATAGCACCCAGGGCCATTAAGAACCAGGCAAGATCCTCTCTTCAAAGGGGCATGTTAAACTGTACTAGAATGCTGGAAATTAGCTTTTCTAGATCTATGCATAATGTGCTTTTTTCTTAAGCAGGCACAGGTCCCAAGAAAGTACACCTGGTTTCTTCAGAGGAGGAAGAGGAAGAGGAATCCTTGGATAACAGTGACACCATCTGTTAATTCTGGCTTGGAAATGGGGATTAGGCTGTCACGTAAGAACCCACATTCTGGCAGGCTCAAGCAGCTTGGGTGGCATTTCCATAATGAAAGCATTTTAGCTTTTTGAACATCAGGAAAAGTTCTAAATTTTGACCATGATTTTGAAGAGGGTTGTCATGGTGGGAGGGTGGGATGTTTGCTCTTTGACTGCCATAGACTGATCACATGTACATTTGATTTCAGTGAGTTTTAATTCAAGGTAAATTTGCTCTGAGTAGAAGAGTTGTAGTGATTTTTGCTAACTACCTAACCATGAAACCAATGGAGGGAGGTGAAAATCCTCTCTCTGTGTGTGTGGCTACTCTTGGAGCCTGTTTAAAAAAAAAAAAAAGCAAAAGCACAGCTTCTGGCCTTTTCCTCACAAAACAAATTATCAAGCCTCATACAGATATTTAGACAAAAGGAGTTGAGAGTAGAAATAGTCTGAGAAGCACCATTCAAGTTCAATGTAACTTGGATTTCTTAGCCATTACAACCCTCAGAATATTTTCCCTTGTGCTACCTTGGAACCTTTTCCTTCAGAATTATTCCTGCAGCTTTATGATCCATTGTAAAGCAAAGCAGTTATGTACAGTGGTGATTATTCACTACAAAGGACATTGTAACAGAATGGAAGCTGGCAGAATGAAACTGTTTTTGGCAATAGAGTAATGTGCTTCTATGAATCAATGAATTTCTGAGTTAGGTTACACTTGGATGTGTTGCATGAAGAACCATTTATTTAGGGAAGTGAATTGTGAACATTCAGCGTGTTAACATTTAGATGAGGTTTCTGTAGTAGGTAGGAAAATGGAGAATAGGTTTTAATCCTTTCCAGCAACCTGTTTAAAATGACAATGTGCAAGCCAAAACCAGGCATTGCCTTTGCTTGTAACAGCCACATAAAGCATTGTGGTCTTTCCCCCTCTCTGGCATCCATTGATACCAAGTGTTTGGTGTGATGTCATGTGCATGTTGTATTGCTAGACACAGGTGTTCAATGTAGCATAATATTTAGTTCTGATCTTAATTTCTTTAAGAAAATGTTGCCATCAAAACCAGTTTAATACTGGTCATGTACTAAATATACCCTTTGTCAGCTGTATCATAAGGTGCAAAACTAAGATGCTGACTGATCTGTGCAGCAAATATTTGTTTTCAAAATATGAGAGCTAATTTGAAAGGTTAAAGTACTTGATTAGAAAACTATTTCTAGTTCTTTGATCAGTTGATCAGTTTGTTTTGTGTGGAATTGTTTGGTCCAACACAGCTGGTGCATTACATCTAATTTTTCCTGATTTAATATGATAGATAATAAAAGTTAAATCATATTATAGCTCTCCCTTGAACATCAATATTCAAAATGGTTAGTTACTAGACACTGTGTTCAACTGCTCTGTTTCTGTACGTTATTATGTTGGCACAAAGAGCTGTGGGTATGTGTAGGAAGAATTAGAGATGGCTTTAGAATCAAAGGGTATATCTGGATCCAGGAGCTGTGAGGGGCTGGTAGAGCCACTTAATCAGAAGAACTAAAAATTATCATAAAGTACTGCTACAATAAATACAGCTTTCCCTACCTGTTCGCATAGCAGTTTAACAGCAAAAAGTAAAGTGAAGGAATCCCAAATGACTGTCTGATGTCAGATGCACAGGCATAATTATATATTATAGTCCCTTTGCTATACTTACTATTAAATTTATATGCTGCCCTTCATCTGAAGATCACAAGGCAGTACGCTTAACAAAATAATTGCTCTGTTGACAATATTGGATAAATAGTAGCTTTTAAGATGCTATAGTCTATATCCTCCAACGAGGAGCAGCATTCTGTCACTGAATTGACAGTCTCTCTGGAAGCTGCAGGTATTAGTTGCAATGGTTCTAACACGCCCACTGATGCCTGCATCCTAATTTCTAAATGCCCCTACTTTTTCCAGTTATATATTCCCACTCCACATTGTCAAATTTGTAACAGTACAGTGCAACAACAGTTTACTCTATAAAATAAATATGACAGTAATTGTTATGGAAAAAGTTATTTATGCCTGTTAGAAAAGTAATAAAGAACACTCTTAAAACCAGCCTTTACATCTTTGGAGTTTTTAGAAACTATTTATTAATTAAATAGAAAATATAATAAAAATATACCAAAGGCATTTGCGACAAGTCACAAAACAGTAATGCTGGAACTTTGACTTTTCAGAGTGCACAAGGAATCTAGAGAAGGCCAGAGGAAGGTAGGGAAAGAACGTCTAGTGTTCCATTTACCAGCAGTTCATCCCATGTTTGCAGCAGTATGAAATGCTACATCTTTGGTTTTCCTGCAAATCTTTCACAAAAGTAATTTTGGAAAGCAACAAACATGTCTGTTCCAAGATCACCACCTGCTCAGTATATGAGTCCTGACTTTGACCCCTTTGAGATTATTTCCACTGTCTCAGTAATGAGACAACAGCTGAGCACAGAATGGAAAACCTAGTTTGCACATCCCAAACCAACATATTGTGGAATCCTGACCCCAAACCAATGATAAGAGGAATGGTGGTAGCCAGATCAAAGATGTAGCTTCTTGGATCCAGCCTACACAACCACAGCCCATTTTGACTTTTACTAACTTCCCAAGAGGTAGCTGTGTTAATCTGTAGCAGCAAAGAGGCTTTTGGCACTTTTTAAAGTCGAACATATTCTGTAATAAATCTGCTTGTATTTATTTAATTAAAATATATGTAACCCACTCTAGTCAAGGATTTCAGAGTGGGTACAACAATTAAAAAAGCAAATCCAACTGCACAGGAGAAAGTGGATAAACAATAAAACATGGGTGACAGTTATTACAAATTAAACCTGAGTAAATAAACAGGTTTTAGTCCGGCACCAAAATTAAAATCTGTCTAGTGGCAACTTTGTTTAAGAGGGGAAGACATTTTGCAAGTAGGGAAATAGGTGTGGCAAAAGTTCTTTTTATGAATGTTGTGATAAATCCATTAAATCTTTAAGGTGCTACAAGTCTCTTTGCTGTCTTTCTTTGGAATTATATAAAAAATGTTGATTAAGCTTTTGTCTTTGTATGCACTCCTCAAAAGATGCAGCTGTGCAGGATACTGAGGTAGAAACATGACAGCAGCAAACCAAGCTAAGGCTCCCTGGGTGCCGAAACACACTTCCTATGGGCAGACAAGGATCTGCCCTTAAGCCTCCTACTGGAAGACTCTACCCTTCTAATACACAAACCATTCTGCCTGCAAAAATCTGCTCCAGTATTGAGATATTTCCCATCATCTGCTCATGTTTCATTGTGTCAAGGCAGAGTCATACTTTGAGAAGCCTCAGCCTATTCCAGTGTATTACGGTACTTTTCTTGACCTCTTCAACCGCAGGAGTCAATATCATACAGATTACGTCTAGATCACATGTCTTTCTCCCTCCCATATGTTCTCTTGTCATTTCATTTGGGTTTCTACCCTTTATAAATCTGTAAGACATTTAATATATGAGATTTCATCTTTGTGCTTCCATGTTTGTTTGCTGGTAGATGGCACTGTAATACTATATGTTCTGTCCTTTCAGCTTGCTGAGAAAATAATGTGGAAATTCCATACCTGAAATCAAGTCCATGGCCTACAAATCCTCAGGTCTTTCCCCCCATTCAGATATTTTCTTAAGATGTTGAAAATCCTTGAATACAATGTGTTACAAAAACGAATGCATTTTACAGGGGGAAAGAACAGAAGAGTGTCTTTTTCAGGACACTCACTGTCCCACAAACGTCTCCTATCCTCAGCATTGAGACCTATAGTTGTGGACATGGTGTATCATACCTGCTGAACCATTTCCAGGATCTAGCCTTATTAATGATGGAAAAATTCAATGTTATTCAGGAACGTCTTCTGGTGGAACTACTTCCAGAAGCATCTGAAGGTGCATAGTGATGGGCTCTGAAACGCAGAAGTTGTTGAGGTCAGAAGCCTTTAGAAATGGCAATTGCACTGTTAGTACCATTTCTTTTCCTAGATCATTTCCCCTTTTACACCTAACCACTTAGAAGCCTCCGTGTTGATTCCACAAGACAGATTATGGGCTTTACTTTTCCTATACCCAAATTAACATGGGTCTTGAGAATATTCCAGAAATTACAGTTTCAAAACCAATGCTTTATTGTGATGCCTTCCATTTCTTAAGTGTACCAGGTGGTGTGTGCAATGCTGAGCACATCACATCAACTGAAAACCAATCTAAGCATCTTGTTATTTCTGGAACATCAAGAGGTCTATTCAAAATCAGTATACACGGTCTTATGCTATTGGTGCTATCAGGGTAGAGTAGCATTCTGTTCTACTGGAACTCTGGTTCAATTGATTTATATTTTCATGTTTATTTTTAACTTTGCAAACTATGGGCTGTTTTTAGATAACTGCTTTAACATGATGAAATTATAAGTGGTCATTTGTTGGCATGGCAACTGGCAAAGTGAGGGCATCTCAGACCACATTTCAAATGGTTTCCAGGACATAATGAGCTGTAACCTTAGCTAAGTGTCAAGAGTCCACTCAAAAGACCAGTTGCCACAATCAAAAGGATCTATTTCCTGTGTATGTCAAACTACCAACAAGTTTCAATCTTTAAAGAAAAGATGGCTAGTGGTTAGCAATAAGCAGGCACAGGAATGTCTAAAATTCTTTAAAATACAGGGAGGCATAAAAATTGTCTACCCTGAAGGAAGGGGAGAAATTCCAATTGGAATGTTTTTGTAACTGGAAACACTAGCACCCATGTGCCTGCAAAGGGCAAGTGGCCAGTGCACTAAAGCATGCATTCTGTATGTAATCTCTAGCAACTCAAGTGATCTGAGGAGAGCACATACCCCATTTCCGGCTCTATGAGCCTCCTCTATTCCCATAATTTCCTCTTTATTGTATCTCATGCACGCCACCTGTTCCTCTTTAAGAAGCTCTTTCCCTTTGAATCAGAGTTAAAGAGCCACACCCAGATTATTTCATCACAAACACCTCTTCCCCTGGGATGGAAACCAACCATATACTCACTTGAGATTTTTTGAGCCCAGCTGAATTTGAAGTGGATGAAAAGTACATAAAAGACAAGTCCACTGATAATAAACAGAACGCAATACAGATATGGCAGCTCGGGTGCAGTGATGATGGGTGCCAGGACCAGCACAATGGAAACCAACATCACAAGGATGGGGATAATAAGAGGGACCTGCAAGAGAGAGTGGAGGGGGTGGGAATGTAATTGTGTGTGTGGAGGAATCCCAGATTGAAACGACCTAGCAAGGCCAAGTAATATTCTGGCTCAAGAGTCTAATGCACTCTATTTTAACAACTTGGCTGTTTCATCAGGAACAGCATACAAATGTTATTTGCCAGGCCAATAGAGGATCTGGTGGTTTTGGCAAGTCTTGCCATAGTCCAGGCATTCCACATTTTAATTGGCTTCTGCATGATACCCAAGTCATCCTTGGCTGTTTGGGGCTGGAAGCGGGATTTTTAAAAATGCTGATTATCATGGGTGCACACAGGGCCTATTTAAAGGACAGCTGTATTTCCGTTTTCATACAGTTTGGGGAAGTGTGAACTGGGCATTATTTATTTATTGGATGTATTTGGCGGTTGGTACAAATATGTCTCAAAGTGAGTTAGAGTTATGAAAACATACATGATACAAAATTTAAAACACACCCAAAAGATAACTGACAAAAAGTACCCATCTTGGAATCACATAAAAATGACAAATCCTTTCCCATCCTACTAAACAGTGAACACAAGGATTGGATATCACCACATCCTGACACTCCAGTTAAGAGCCAAATGCCTGGGGAAAGTTCCTGAAAGTTGATAATGATGGTGCCAGGTGCATGTCTCTCTAAAAAGACCATTCCACAATTGGGGAACCACCACTGAAAAGGCCTGTTCTCATGTTGCTGTTTATTTAAGGGGGCACACAAAAAGGCCCTCAGATGATTAGGTATTAAGTATTGAAGTATTGATGTCATGGGCAGTGTAAGACTTTATATGTCAAGAGCAGCACTTTGAATTGGACCAGGAAGCTAACACATCCTATGCACTTGAACCAGGATCAGACCGCCTACTCCCAGTCAATTCTGGCCCCTGAATTCTGCACTAAGTGCAGTTTCTAAAAGCTCTTCAAAACGGCACTACATAGAGTGCACTGCAATAATCTAACCTAGAGGCAGCTCACATGTTAACCTAATTTCTCCCCCAACTCTAGCAGTGACAAAAGGAGCAACACAAGAGGAACTGCCAAACCATCCTGAACACTGATGAGAATATTTTCTGGTGGGCTACTTACACGGATAGGCCTTTCAAGATCTTTTCTTGTAAAGCGCATGACAATGAGTCCCAGCACAGTTAGACCATAGAATATCCAAACTGCAAAGCTAAAGTAGTTGATGAGGGTGTTGATGTCTCCGGGAATTATATAAATAATAGCTACTGCACCCTGAAAGCAGAAGAAATGCATTATGGAGAAGGCATTTTTTAAAAAACCTGCAGATTTCAGTGTTGGGTTTAGAGGCCTTTCAAAAGAATGGTCAATACTAATTGTGGCTATGATAACTGTTAGAAAACTAATTCAGACATGTTTATTTAGTCTCTCCACTGACTAAATTTGCAGCCCTACTGCATGGTTGCTTCATTATAATACAAGGCCTCCATTTGCATACAGACCCTTTTGCATACAGATAGGAAAGCTGTGTGCAATCACAGAGCTTTCAAAAGAGTTTTAATTACAGCGCCAGATTGCTGAGATGTGTTTGTTTTTATTTAAAGATTTAAGATCTTATATCAAAAGCTGGAGATGAAGTGGAGGGGGCGTTATAGAGGTGTATGCAATTGCATTTTCCTCCCTCACAGTATTACAACCCAGGGCCAGCCAATGAAGCTGAATGTCGAGAGACGCAGACAAAAGGAAGGGCTTGTTTACACAGCACATAATTAAAGTGTGGAATTTGACCTCACGGGAGTTGTGATGGCTGCCAACTTGGACAGGTTGGATATTAGACAAATTAATGGAGGATAAAAGCAGCATTGACTACTAGTCGTGACGGCTATGCCCTGCTCCCAATAACAGACGACAATGCTGGACTAGACAGGCCTTTGGTCTGATCCAGCAGGGGTCTTATGATGCTCTTCTGACACTTCAGAAATCATACTTACATAAAAGATAATAGCAGGTGCCGGAGTTAAGCGCTTGATGCTGATGTAAGAGAGCACCTTTAACATGTGTCCTTCACGACCAGCTACGTAAGCAAGCCTGAGAAGGTAAATTATTCTCATTAGAGAAGCCATTGTGACGAGCTGACCGAGAGCAAAGGATAACAAGACTTCTGCGCTTTTCATATTTTTGGTGATGCATTCAGAGAGCATTGCAGAATCTGTGTTTACCATGTCATGCAGTAATATGGGCTATGGAGAGTGTATGAGGAACTAGTTGCAATGGCTGTGGTTTGAGAAAAAACAAGATCCTGATTAAGTCCAATGTTAAAAGCATAAAAATCTGGGAAATGGAATGAGATCAGCACAACTGCCACATGCACTGTGAATAACAGGGTATGGGATTTACACCATCTGACATATACAGTACATCACTACTGTGCTTCCAATAAATGTGAGTGAATGTGCAGGTGTGATGTTAAATTTAAGCTGCTTTCCCCTCCCTCTATACCACCTTTCCTTGCACCACCTGCCAGCAACTGAGCAAAACTTGGAAATGTCAATGTGCCCTGTCTCCCGAGTGCCCCCAGGTTACTTTTAATGAGAGGATGGTGCAGACATGGGACCCATTCAGAATGACTGTGAAGTACTCCTTCACACAATGTATCACTAACATATCGAATTATTTATTCACATAATGCTGGGGCAGCTTCCACCATGAATTACTTGAAAATGATGGGAATAATTCAGAGGAAAACGAAAAATTCAGAGGCTCTGTACTTCTAATTAGCAGATGATTGGGGCAGCTGTCTGCAATATGACCTGCTTTTAAGTGTCACCTGGGCATTTGCCTGTTGGCAACTGTGATGCTCTTAACTCCAGGTACATATAAGTGCAATCTGGATTCAGGGCTGGGGGCACATCAAATTTAACCTAGGGCACACTAGAATTCCACATCAGAAAGTTTTGTTTTACCTTCCAGCAGTAAAGCAAGTCCCATTGGCTGCCCCGATGGTAGAAAAAGCCACAAAGAGAGGGACTATCCAGGAAGCAGGATAAAGAACCCTGTCTCCAAATGTCTGTGATGGAAGGAATTGAAATAATGCACATCTTTAAAACGTAGAGGTCAACCAACTGGACACATGACGATACAGCAGTAATTAAAGATACTTAATAAAAAGCTTGCACAACTTTTTAGAGAAGCAAATTTTCCCTTGTGTAACTTAAACCACTTCCACTCTTGTTTTGCCATTTGTGAACTGTACAGAAGTGAAAAGCAACACATTTTCCCACTTGGACTTACCACAGCAACAGCTGGAGACTGCAGAAGTTCTGTTGACGTCATAACCGTGAAATAGGATATATTGATCAGAACATAACAAACTGTGACCAGAGGGATTCCAATAACAATAGACAGTGGTAGATTTCTAGATAATATAAAGAGATATGCTATCAGTTACACACCCAAGCTTTTACACAATTAAAGATTAGTTGATTTACCATATAGGTTTCTGTATAAATTTGCATCTGAACAATTCTGAAGGGGGGAATTGTCAAATTTTAAATAATGAGCATTGTCTCTTATTTGAGTGACAATAACACATCTTCTAAGATGACATCTGCCACCCTATGGTCCTGATTAACACCCCCACCCCACCCAACTTCCAGCAATGATATTTGCATTGAGAACTTAAGAACACAAGATGAGTGGATGCACAAGCAGAGCCAGAGGAGGAGCTTCCTTCCTAATGCAAATAGCAGCTTGGGTGGGAGGGTCAGCAGGACAAAGCAGTGGGGGACGGTTGGGGGGGAAGCACCAGCCCCCGCCCCGCCCCCATGGATGCTATTCATTAACATTATAAAATACATGTATATTAATTACATTTGAACATTACATCTAGTTTGGCTTTAAACAGCTGTGTATTAAGACTTTTAATTTCACTCTGTTGTTGTTGGATGCAGGGCCAGCTCTACCACTAATGCAGATGCTGGTGGCCAGAGGCAGTTCCTCCTGGGTTCCCAGGCATTTCCCCCCTGGTGGAGGATAGAGCTGGGTGTGCCACACAGCCTCTCCCATCTTGGGTGGTTCTGAAGGTCACTGTCAGACTAAAACAGCCAATCTAGTCAGCTTCCGCAGGTGGCAACCATCTTGTCCTTTGCCTCAGGAAACAAAATGACTTGGAACAGATATACCGTACTTTTCTGTGTATAAGACTAGAGTTTTTTCACTTTAAAATAAGGTTACAAATCTAGGGGCATCTTACACACGGATAGTGCATATGCCCATTTTCTAAATTTGGGGTCCCCAAAAGTAGGGGGCATCTTATACATGGGGGCATCTTATACACGGAAAAATACAGTATTTTCTCCTGAGTGTATAGATGCAGTTCACTAACATGGGCCTGGTTTCAGAAAACAGCTTATTGGATTTTGTTGTTGCTTTGTGAAACTTTTTGCACACTACCTTAAGGAGGGCTGTACCCTGAATGGCAGTTCTGTCAGCTGATGCAGCATTTTTCTTACCTATAAGGATCTTTAAGTTCCTCTGTGATATAATTGAGTTGATTCCTGGAAGGGATGGGGGGAGGGGGGATAAGTACCAAAATGTTACTTTGCATCCTGCACATTCTTGGGAGGAAACCCTCTTGAACCCAGTGGAATTTAATTTCCAAATAAAAGAGTTATGGGATGTAAGTATTGGTGGCAATACATATTTTTAGTGAAATTATAATTCCCTTTCAACTACCAACAACAGCAACATGAGACATTTCACAGAGCCAAGTAGAAAATGTCCGATTTTGATTTGTGTCCTGCATTTGCACAGAAGCAACTGCCCAATATGGCTTTCAACAGTAATAGCAAATACCAATAAACAAGCAGGAATATATGCACCTGTTCTGTGCAAAAATAATCCTTTGCACATTAAAACATACATTAGATCAGCCTTTGGTAGCCTGATGCCCTGCATATAGCTATTCTGGACAAAAGGAAAAGCTTCTCAATTAGGTTTCTCTGTGACATGCTTTTTTCTATGTGCAGGGGTCTATTCTGAGGATTGAGTATGAAGGAGCTGCCATCTGCTATCTGAAATACTACAGCCCAGACACAGCCTTACCACTTCAGGAAAAAAATATGCCCTTAACAAATATGAGTCCTTCCTCCTTTTATAATACCTGGCATCCATTCACCTGCCGTATGAGAAGCAACAATCAAGACCAGACACACACACACCCCGACCTTTGGAAACATCTGGAGAGACCTACTGGATTAGAGATTTTATTGTGCCTATGAAGTAGTGCTTCTAGCCTTAAGAGGCTGTTAACTCCTTTTTCAAACAACCTAAGACTAGCTGCTATTGTTGGTGCCTTCCAAAGCCATCTCAGCTATTGGCCATCACTGCATCATGTGGTAGCAAGTTCCACTTGGTCTGCTTAGCTCTCCCCCCCAAAAGTGGGTGGGCTCTGTCTCCTTTCATGCCTACCAGGAAGTCACCATATGTTTATATTTAGTATTCCCTACCCTACACTATTTCCAGGTGTGATTCTTCAGCAAGACTTCAGGTGCCAATGCTTCCATGTTTGTTAAAGTGCAGTAAAGACAGATCAAAATAAGGCATGAACTGCTAATGACAGTCATAAAATTATATTACCATCCATCATAGGCCCAGAGTCCATTATAAAATGCAAGACTAATGGTACCCACAGAAAGCGGGGGACCATCAAACGAATTGTTGAAGTTCTTTGTATTTCCTGGGGGAGGGAAAGTGAAACATGTCATTTCTTGCAGCTGAGGAACTTGACTCAGAGTCCGTGAAAACTCCCACCCTGATAAATCTGTTTGCCTAAGATGCCACTGGACTCTTTGTGGTTTTGGTATCATATCCTCCAGATTCATTCCTCAGAGGAAAATAAGAGGGAAATTGATCACCCACCACTCAACTGACCCTCCTTGAACCCTTTTCCATTTTTGTGGTCCACCACCACTTCACCAGGGGAACTTGCCCATAGATTATTTTATGCTAGATGTTCAAACATATTGAAACGGAATGTGACTTTTTAGAAACTTGAGACTTATCTTTAATGTATGTCATAAACAGCTTTTAATTTATTTAAAAGGAAGGAAATATTAAAAATATCAATAAACTCGGGGCATGGATAAAAGAAACAGGTTCCCCCCCCAAAAAAAAAAAGAAAGCAAAAACAAAGCAAAGCAGTTGTATCAATCCCAGTCAACTGCTGCAGATACAAGATGATAGATAGATAGATAGATAGATAGATAGATAGATAGATAGATAGATAGATACTGCAACTAAGACTTCAACATAACATACCTTGGGCAAACAGAAAGCAAAAACAAAACAAAGCAGTTGTATCAATCCCAGTCAACTGCTGCAGATACATATAGATAGATAGATAGATAGATAGATAGATAGATAGATAGATACTGCAACTAAGACTCCAACATAACATACCTTGGGCTAGAAGAACAATCCCACTTACAATGATAATTATGACAATCACCATTTTAGCCGCAGCGAAAAAGTTCTGTACGTAGCTCGCCCACTTCACACTCAGGGCATTCACCAGAGTAATTGTAACTAAGAGAAAGGAAAGGATGGAAGGTTCACGAGAAATGTCACCTCAACAAATAAGCTTCTGGACCCCTGGAATCTGCCTTCCCAGTTCATTTTCCTGCCACTCAGAGTAGCCAATAATGGGCTAGATGGACCAATAATCTGACCAGCTGCGTTTCACTCATCATCATGTGCACTCTTTACAGGTAAGGTAAAGGTAAAGGAACCCTGGACGGTTAAGTCCAGTCAAAGACAACTATGGGGAGCAGCACTCATCTCACTTTCAGGCTGAGAGAGTCAGTGTTTGTCCAGAGACAGCTTTTCCAGGTCATGTGGCCAGCATGACTAAACCGCTTCTGGTGCAACGGGACACCGTGATGGAAACCAGAGTGCACAGAAACACCATTTACCTTCCCGCCGCAGCGGCACCTATTTATCTACTTGCCATGGCGTTGGCAGGAGCCATATATGTATTCCCAAGTTCCCAAAAGGGAGAGGGGAGTTTAACCTAGGCTTCACATGGGGTCAAGGCAGAGATGAAATTTGAACCAGGGACCTGTGATACCTAGCAGCGTCTATTCGCTTCTGTTGCGCAG
Source organism: Podarcis cretensis (assembly GCF_951804945.1). Classification (NCBI taxonomy): domain Eukaryota; kingdom Metazoa; phylum Chordata; class Lepidosauria; order Squamata; family Lacertidae; genus Podarcis; species Podarcis cretensis. Next base: position 64,528,420 of record NC_137177.1, read on the forward strand.
CAGCTGCCTCCAGCTTGTGCCAAATTAACCCACAAATTTGCACCGGTGTAAAAGGAAGCCTATTCTTTGCCGTTATCTCTGTATGCATTTGGTTTTAGGTCGCTAACTCACCCTTCCAGCTACCTTTGTCTTCCTGATCAAAAGCCAAATACTCACCGAGGGCTGCTGTTGCCAGACACTTGATGACAACTGTGGGGGGGTCACAACCCGGATAAAATGGAGCCGCTGTGTACTCAGCAAAGCTGAGGCAAATAATGGCAAAGGAACTGGGCTTGATGACGATAAGACTTGTCCAGGAAAACAAATACGCAGGGATTGGGCCAAAGGCTTCCATGAGGTACGGATATTCTCCTCCTGATTTTGTTATCATTGTGCCAAGTTCAGCAAAACACAGTGCGCCTGAAGAAAGAAGTGGGAGTTTTCAAAATAACCTTCCGCTACCACTACCACTGACACAATCACCCATCTCCATTTCAATATGGCTTCTGGAGGACTCTATATGCACCTGGTCCTTCTAGCCTGTTTCAAGTCACCAGGGATTTTGTTCCTATTAAGTGCATAATTTTGTTATGGTATATGGAACTAGTCAACATTACTTTCAGCCAGTGAGTGCTTCTGTTGTGAGAAGATCATCTGGTCCCAACCAACTATAATTTTGAGTTGCTGGAGAAATGCTTTCCCCCCTCTCTCCCCCACAAGCACGATTGATTATTTTCATTTATAAACACTGTGCTTGTTCTCTCATTGTGTCTATTAGACACTGTCCATGACATCATCAGCGGGTGCCTTGGGACTCGGGGCATGGATAAAAGAAAAGCCAATGAAAAAAAAAGTTATTTTTAGAGCCAGTTATCACATATTTATTATGTTTATATTTATCTCATTCATCCTTTCCATTTTCTTCAATACATGCAAAAACCCTGTGAGGTAAGTCAGGCTAAGGGATGGTGACCAGTCCAAGATTACACAGAGAGCTTCATGGATGAATGGAGTTTTGAACCCTGAACACCCCCAATTCTAGTCTAACCATGACAACATGCTAGGATATGGTTGCCATATACTAAACATAGATCACTTGGTTCTTCATGACATGGTTATTTGCAAGAGAGGCCAGATGAAAAAAAGGAGCTTCAAAATACAGTGATACCTTGGTTCTTGAACTTAATCCGTACCGGGAATCCATTCAACTCTCGAAATCGTTCAAAAACCAAGGCACGGCTTCCAGTTGGCTGCAGGAGCTTCCGGCACTCAAGCAGAAGCCGCGTCGGACATTCAGCTTCCGAAAAACATTTGCAAACCAGAACACTTACTTCCAGGTTTGTGGCGTTCGGGAGCTGATTTGTTCAACAACTAAGCTGTTCGAGAACCAAGGTACCACTGTAATGTAATGTGTTAGCTTTGGCTAGTATTTCCCCCAAACAAATTGTTCACCTATATCTATATGCTAATTTCAAATGCAAAACTAGCAAATGAAAATTCATCTTTAAAGGGCTAAACAAAATAACACATAACAAGGAGCTTGTAATAAACTGGGGGCAGCGGGGGAGAGAATAAGTTGGAAAGAGCAGTAGTGATTTACCTAATGTAGCAAGCACTCCACAGGCTGCCCAGATGACTAAGCAGGGCCCAACTGCTCCAACATTAGCCAGAACAGACTTTGGAGAAACAAAGATTCCTGAACCAATCACTGTCCCAACAATGACACAGATTCCACTGAGCAGGCCCACCTGGGAAAAGAAATTGAGGTTAGGTGAATTCAACCGGAGTAGTTCTTTCAATCTTCTGCAGGCAGTATAATGAGGGTGGAGATGGATGGGGGACAGGAACATTGAAGCAGATGTTAACCCAAGAATATGTTAGGAAGGCTCCACTCTTATTGCAGAAACACTGCTTTAATACAACAGCTACTGCTATTTATCTTAAAGGGACCTCTAACAGTTAAGTCCAGTCGTGAACGACTCTGGGGTTGCAGCGCTCATCTCACTTTACAGGCTGAGGGAGCCGGCGTTTGTCTGCAGACAGTTTTTCTAGGTCATGCGGCCAGTACGACTAAGCCACTTCAGGCGCAATGGAACACCAAAACCAGAGCAGCACACAGAAACACTGTTTACCTTCCCGCCGTAGCGGTACCTATTAATTTACTTGCACTTTTTGGTGTGCTTTCAAACTCCTAGGTTGGCAGGAGCTGGGACCGAGCAATGGAAGCTCACCCTGTTGTGGTGATTCGAACTGCCAACCTTTTGATCGGCAAGCCCAAGGCTCAGTGGTTTAGACTACAGCACCACCCACGTCCCCCCATGTATGTTAGGGGGACCTTATTTTTCCAACAAACACATCTGTAGGCTCTACAGTTTATTATTATTTATTAATTGTACTTCTTGGTCACTTTTTAAATTAAAAGTGAAGTCAAAGCGACTTGGAATGTAACACAAAAATTAAAAGCAATATAAAACTAAAATGAAATAAAAAAAAATTCAGAAGCCTGAGCTCAGAGTTAAAGTCTATTCTGGGAATGGCCTTGGTAAGCCGCTCTAGGAGCCTTCTTCAGCTTGGAAGTGGGGTGAAAATGTTTTAAAAGAATTTTTAAAAATATAAAATGTTACTTGTTGCCTTGGCAAGGGTGACAAGAATGTGGAGGAATAAGCACTCAGTATTGACCATGACCATTTCTTAATATTCGGTGCCAAAGAAATACAGGGTCTGCTGTGCTGAGACTTTCAGCGCCATTAACAGGTGACACCAGGAACAACTTATGGTACAATGCAAACATTAACCAGATGTTCTGGGAAAAGAGGCTTTCCTTTTGTATTTCACTGAGCTCTGTGATTATCTCCACATTTAGCAAACAACACTCTACTAATTAACTCAGGTGTTAACATCACAGAGCATTTTACTTCCCCACTTGGGGCATTAAAGCTGGACCTGACTAGACTATTCCCTGTTTTGACAACAGGACATGTACCAAGTGCAACTGTGCCTCCTCTTGAGAGCGACGATGTGTTTATGGATGGAATTCTAAGTGTGGATGGGCAAATCTGTCAAATTTAGTTTCTCCCCCAGTTTCACATTTTCCCAGTATTAAATTCAGTTCTCCTTTACTGCAGCAGCAAAAACGTGTGAGGCAGCTGTTGCAAGTTACCAGTCTTTGCCGCCACAGCAAGCGCCGTCATTCTCCAGCGATTTGACTTCAACCCCAGAAGCACACTGGCATTGTCTCTTGAGACAGACGGATGCCACCAATTTTGCAAACATTTGGTATGAGAACTGAAATTCAAAATTCAGAGAAGTGTGAATTTTGAAGGATAACTGGTTCTATTCATGTCCTGGTTTGGGAACTGCAAATTACCGGTAGATAGGTCTGCATTCAAATGAAAGCTGGCCAAATTTCTACCTCATCCCTAATTCTATGCCTAATTATCCTCAGGGCAAAACAGTTAATTCCCATGTTTTGCACGGTGCATATTTTGCCGCAAATAAAATCCAACAAGGAGTTAAGCATACTTAAAACACATTACTTTCATAAATGCTGACTGTCTTGTAGTGTCTCAAGGTGAATACCATAAGCAAGGAATGGGGAATCAGATGTTCCTGGACTTCATTTCCCATCAGGCCCAACCAGCACAGCTGGAAATTGGGGGCCAATAACCTCCAAAGGGACACAAGCACCCCATTCCTGCCATAAACTACGCAGACACATAAGCATCCATGGGAAGGTATTAGGCCTAGGAGAGACACAATTTGGTTGAGGCCACCTGGTGTTCACTACCTCTTTGCATATGTGCAGCTCCTCTTAAGACTATTAATTCCAGAATCTAAAATTCCCTAACTATGCTATTGTGAGAGCACCATTTTAGGGAGGGACTGATTAAGGCAACTTTACTTGAGCATACACTAAACATTAAAAGCATCCCTGCCCTCCCAGAATCCTGGGAATGGTGCTTTAGCCCCTTACAGAGCTGCAATCCCCAGCATCCTAAACTATCTATGGTTCCCAGACTTCTGTGGAGGAAAATGTATTTTATATGTATGGTGTCTACACAGCCTCTGTCTGTGCAAAAGGGCCCAACAATTGCCACCTCAGACCTTCATTAAGTTTTAGGCAAGATCTCTAGATGCATCAGGACTGTGGTGCAGTGCTAGTGGGTCATAGTTAATCAGAGCAGTGATTTTTGCGTTGCTGCTGTGAGGGCCTCTTTTTGTAGTTTTAGTGGCTTTTAATTTCTATTGCTTAAACTATATCATTGAAAACTACTCTGGGATTGTATATGACGAAGCGTGGTTTAAGAATCACTACCTCTTTGCATATGTGCAGCTCCTCTTATGACTATTAATTCCAGAATCTAAAATTCCCTAACTATGACGAAGCGTGGTTTAAGAACGCAGTAAGTAAGTAAGTAAACAATAAAATGATTTTTACAACAGAACGGAATCTATATTTGAGATCTGGGAGGCTAAGAGCTTCTAGGACTGTTTCCAATGTAATATATTACAAGTCTTGCCTCTTTCTGTAGATTCATAGATTTGCTTTTCTTGATGGGCGTTTCATCAGGTTCTTGATTTGAACTTCGTTTTCTGATGCCTTCTTCATCCATTTTGCTTACTTGATGCTGATGTGCCTATTATATTAGTGAATCCTGCAAACAGCACAAAGTTAACTATGATTATATTATTTAAAAGTCTGTTTATCTCTTGACTTCAAAAAAGCAACGGGGGACCCATAGCGCTCTTACCTCACTCCGAGTTGGCTTTGTAATGTTATAGCATAATCCAATCTAAGTGTGGGACACTGTGATATCACCTCACTGGTCCTATGATCCCTGATTATCTAGATCACGTAGCCAGCAAGAAGAACCCTGTTTTGTGAAGCAGTGTACCTTTTGCTTCCACACTTACCTGTTATGGCTGAACTCATCTTGAATTTTGGTAGTATTCAACTTAAGTGGTACAAATGCCAATGCCTTGCGGCACTCAATTTTTTGAAATGACTGTTTGCCATTTTCATGACGATTAGGAGAAACGTAGGAGTAATATAAAGGTGGCTTATCTGCCTTGATGGGAGCTCAAAGGTTGGAAATGAATTTGCTGTACAAAACATGATTTGATGTTATGGATAACTTATTATCAGATGGTTTGCTGGCCACCAGTGATTAGATGACTTTGTTATCAGTTTGCTCATTTTATATTGTAAACTTTATAGCTGGTTTGATGGTTTAACATGTCCATTTGGTGTTCTGCATGTCTATAATTTGTTTCCTTGTTTTGCACTTGCAAAGAGAGAAATGGACATAATAAGCCCATTATGTGTTCTGAGGTCTTCCTCTCTTTGAATATATCTCACTGTATGACAAAATAGGGCAGATGGAAACGGTTTGGAGCAAAGGACCAGTGGGAGGAACAAGAGGAGACATGGGAGGGTGTGTGCATGTCTGTGTGTAAGATTTTTAGGCTTCTGGTGAAGATGGGGGTGTGGAGAGGAGGAATTGGGTACGGGATGTGGTGGAAAAGTGTCTGAATTTAACAAGAGCATCTGAGGAGGAGCAAGAAGAAAGAAAGACGTTAATCCATGGCCTCGTAAAGCAGGAGTATTGTCTCTTTTCTTTTCCTATTATTCTTTCCCTATAAGGTTATGTACTTCGTGTTTTATGCTGTAAACCGCCCTGTGATCTCTTGATGAAGGGCAGCAAATGAATGAACGAATGACTTGTTTAGCTCGGAGAAGAGAAGACCGAGGTTAAACTAGCAAGCCAGAGATTAAACTAACCCCTTTCCAGTCCCAGGAGGAGCGTCCGCACGACACACCTACACACTGCAGCCGACACACTAAGACGTCGCGTGACACACAGTCTGGAAAGCTATGCACTAGAATATAACGCAGAGGAGGAGCACAACACATTAAACTGACAAGGGAGAGAGGGCAGGGTTGTGGTCGCCCACAGGCAGTCACAACACAGGATGTGAGCAGCTTTCTTTGCTGGGCAGCAGTTCTAAAAACAAGAAAGGTGCCATTTTGGGGAAGCCAGAGGCATTGCTTGCTTATTTTTGGGAACCGTCATCACAAAGATGGAGAACGTGGCCTGTGGTCTGAGCTATCATCATGATCTGAGAAAAAATCCTTGGGAAGAAAGGTGGCCTCAGTGATGATGCCCCCGGCTCATGCCTTTTTAAAAAAAATTCTGAAGAAATAGAGGGGGGGCTGCCTTTGGATAAGGATAGGAAAAGGCAGGGGAAAATTCTTGCTGCACATACCTGGCTCTCTCCTCCAGTTGGTGTTGCTTCCTTCCCTGGAACTCAGCTAGACTCATGTTACTGAAGAATATATATACATATATATATATTGGGGGCAGGGGGGGATGGCTGCCAACTCCAGCTGCGGCATTTGAAAGTGCAATCCTAAACATGTCCACTCAGAAGCAACTCCTGTTGGATTCAGTGGGACTTACCCACAGATAAATTAAATTAGGATTGCAGGCAGTGTGCTGCACTGGTTAGAGCAGTGTGGTGCATTTGGGCCCACAGATGCATTTGCGAACTAGGGGAATTGCCACAGCCACTATGCACCGATGGCAAGCGTGGAAGAGAAGGCGTGGCCATCGCACACCTGGGCACACCTTCACACTTTCCCTTCATGGCCAGTGCCTAGGCTGGAAGGAAGTCTTACTTGTCTTTTAAACCAAATTGGTGGCAGCGGGGTGATCTTCTTGGAGAGTCCAGCTGGGGTGAAAAGCAGGGCAGTTCCCTCCCTGCTTACAATGGTTTTAAGATAAGGAACATCACTCATCCCAGAAAAACAATAACAACACACTATTAGGATTTGGTGGAGGAAGTCTTGTAATGGAGTCAACAGAAGGCTCTCCCACCCCAAGTCTAATTGCAGTGGGAGAGCCTTCTATGGACTCCACTGGAGTCAATAGGCCACACCCCTTGTAGGCTGAGGAGACCAGGGTCCAAATCCACACCCAGCCATGAAGTTCCTGGCTGACCTTGGGCAAGTTCCTAATTCACACACGAATCTGCCTCACAGGGGTTGTTGTGTGGGGACAGTGAGGGTCACGTATGTCACCTTAAGCTACCCTGAAAGGAAGGTGAGATGTAAAAAACAAAGCAAACTGGGGAATTGTGGTTTAATCTTATAGACTATAAACCAGGATAAGAACCAGGTTTACTTGACCAAGACTGCTGCGCCTGAATTGTTTTGAACAGTAAATGAAGAAAGAACAACAGAACACTTGGATGGATGGATACACCGAGTAATACAATGACAGTTCTAGCAAGTCTATTCCAAATACAGCAAATATTTATGCAAGTCTGTCTGTTAATATATATAAGCTTCTATGGTCAACTGATTTCAACAGGAGACTTTGCCACACTATTTCAGAAATTATTAAGGCAACCCTGAGGACGGTATTATGATCCCCATATTGCAAATATGGGAGCCTGGGGGCTGAGATAAGACCACATCTAGTATGTTCATAGGACTGAGATTTGAAAGAGGCACCCCCAGATTCACAGTAAGTCACTATGCATGGATTTTTATGCACACTTTGCTATACACATTACAAGGCTAGAGAACCGCATTTCAAAATTCCAAGAAGAGCAGATGTATTGAATTTCAGTTTGCTTATTGTTCCAGAAAGCTCAAACTAGGCAGGTTCATCTTTAAACGCAGACCAAATCTATTTCCTCCCCCATCCTCCTTCCCAATGAAGTGTGCATAGGATTTTAGGCTTAGATTTCAGATGCTCTGAACTGCACAGACAAATTTCACTGGCAAAGTTCCACACCAGTTGTTAACATTTCACATAGAAGGAAACATGTCAACATCAAGAACAGCCCATAAATTTGCTGGAGTCAGGGGCAATCCTCATAATTATCCCTGTGAATCTTTTCACATTTTCAGCCTGGAAGCGAGAGTGGCACTCACCGTGTTTCGTGGAGCTCTTGAGTCATCGAAACACCTTCCCTTCACTTATCTCCTCCTTCAGCAGACAATGCCCCCGACTCTAAAGCAGAATGCTGGGAAACAGCAGTCGCTTAAGTACAGAGGTTATAAACAAAGGTAATGATTAAACTAGAATGCTTCCAAGAAACATTAAGAGCCCAATTAATTTATCGGCCAAAAAAAAAAAAAAAAAAAAGGTAGAGTTTTTGGTTCCATTTTGATGTTTCTCTCCCCCCACACACAAACCCTGCATCTTGCAGTTTGCACAAGCACTGAAGTATTTGACAGTGCGGCACTCATGGAGCAAGGCGCCAGCAAATTGCAGGTTGCCGTAATTTTATAAGATATCAAGGTCTTCATGCATGATTAAAAAACAAAAGCAAAACCCACTGAACTTGGGGAAGGGATCATTTGGCATTTCCCAAGACTACAGCTGCAGCTCAGGGCAGACAGGGGCTTCTCAGAGACTCTGAGGCAGTATTGGAGAGCAGTCATTATCCGCATGGTATGCATTTGGCCAGGGCAGCCCCAAGACATTATGCTGCCCAGCGGGAAGGACAACATGGCACATAGAGGAACTGGATGAACTGGCAGCTGGGTTTTATTTCAGCCCTGGCAATGGGACAGCCCCCTCCTCCACCCCCCCTTCAGGGCAGCAGGCTGGCTTAAGGGCCACAAGGCAGGATGTCCAGAACACAGAGCTCTGTTCAACCTTGAGGCTGCCCTCTGTCTCCCAACATTGGCTCCCATCAGGTGGCTGCCATATTCTATCTACTGGTAGGGCCAGTCCTGCATTTCATAGCTATTTGGCCCTATTTACCACCCACACACACTTTCCTTAACAAACAATCAGTCCCCCAAAGCCTATCAGAATAAAACCATCCTCACCTGCCGGCAAAAGAGAAAGGAGCTTCTCGTGGAAGGAAGTGTGGCTGGGTACAGAGAACCAGTTTGGGCAGAATGAATCTGCTTTGGTGCGATTGTCTTGGGTATGTGTTAGGTTGGCCCATGGGAACATTTATTCTCCCCCCACCCCCATGAGATCAGGATATAATTTGAGATGAAATATATACAGTGGTACCTCGGGTTACATACGCTTCAGGTTACATACGCTTCAGGTTACATACGCTTCAGGTTACACACTCCGCTAACCCAGAAATAGTACCTCAGGTTAAGAACTTTGCTTCAGGATGAGAACAGAAATCGTGCTCTGGTGGTGCGGCAGCAGCAGGAGGCCCCATTAGCTAAAGTGGTGCTTCAGGTTAAGAACAGTTTCAGGTTAAGTACGGACCTCCAGAATGAATCAAGTACTTAACCCAAGGTGCCACTGTATATAATCAAAGCGAAGTGCATGGGACAGATGCCAATATATCACAATACTTTGCTTTCATTGTTCTAGTTTGTTTGTTTGTTTTAAAAAAATATTATTTCTTCACTATTCTTAGGGTTCAAACACATCTGGCAATGTTAGTCCTATGGCATGGATTATATGAACCAGGAATGGCATGGTTAATGTTTGGTCTCCTTGGTATTTACAGCACAAGCATGCTCCTCTTTAGGCATCCCTCTTTAGATCCGTTGCTGCGTTAGCAACATCTCAAAGCTGCTTCGCGAGACTCACAGGAGTCCATCTAGTCACAGCTAGACTGTAGGAGTCGTTTAAAAATATTGCTCCCTCCCTTCAAGGACACTCCTATCTCAGTTTCATCTCTTCACTGCCTGTTTCCTGCCTTTAATCCCAGGTTACTGTTTGATGTACTGTAAAAGCCTCTTCCTTTTGCTAGCTGTGCTCTGAAATAACTAGACCATACCCAGGGGTTTCAGAGGAACAACCCAGGGGTGAGAGAAAAATCCTAATGTGAGACTGCTTATTTTGCACTTCCTGAACCAATACATAAACTAAAACCCAGGCATTATTATTTTTTAAAACACACACACACTTATGTGGATTTTGCAATGCAGCCATCCAATCAGAAATCATGTGAAAAAGTATATATTAGGCAAAAATCACATATAAGAAGTGTCTATTACCCACATCATCATGGCTGTCTATGTTCTGGAGTTCTCCAGGTGTCTTGGCCATCTAGTTGGGGAGGTGGTGTGAATCACTGCACAAGTGCCAGGACAATCACCTCCCCCTTCAGCCCCTCCAGGGAGGCTTCATAAGGGGCAAGAGGCTATCTGCTCACCCTGTTCACCAGAGGGCAGTGCCATACGCACCATGGTGAGCCTGACAAGCAGAATTGTTTGAGCCTGCTGGCAAACAAAAACATCAGACTCTCATATTTGCAACTCGGGTGTCCAGGTTGGTTCTTATCCATGGGATACTGGTGAGCAGCCAGCTTTTTAACTAGGAAATCTCTGTGCCAGAATATAAAGCTATTGCAAACGTGCAAAAAGGAAAAGCTGTACAGGATTTCACAATACATAAAGGAACACTGCTCTGAGGCCTAAATTGAGTAGTAAAGACAATCTGTTACAAAGTTCTGTTGTATTGATGTATTTCTTTGAATTTTAGCTTCTGGTGTTATGCTGATTTTTTTTTTAATGATTTTATTCTGTTTAATGTACACCATTTAGAGACGTTGCATATTCATATGTACATAAATCTTATTAATGATATATTAATCAATGCTGTAATGTGGAACATAGCTGAAAATTGCCTGGGAGCTCAACACAAGGTGCCTTTCAGCAGCGGCTTGATGTGCTGGGAGATGTATGCTCCGGGGGGGGGGGGGGCAGACACAGTTGATAACCTGCAGGCACCAGGTAAACATTATGCTTTCAAAAATGTTTTCCCTTGCTCAATCCCTTCCTGCAGATAAACTTGGGAGAATCGCCCTCTTCCGAGCTTTGCTTTGCAGGAGACAAAGCTTCCCAAGTTGCATTCTGCACATATTTAGCATTCTTGTTGTTCAGAGAGTCCTTATAGTTTCAGAGGCAGCTGAAGATACCCAGGCTACCCAGATGTTGTTGTTGGTTTTTCTTTACCTTAAAGTGGTCAATGATGCTATGCAGGAACGGGGTTGGTTAATGTGAAGCTCACAGATGTATGTTTGCAGTTTGACTTACTTAGCTGCACACCTGTGGTCTCTTGACTATTTGACTAACTAAATTTCCGCACTGGATGCAGGAAGGGATGTGATAAGATAACTGATTATTTGACAACTGTATTTAAGTTGATTGAATGTTTTGTATGCTGCTGGTGAGAGACGCGGGTGGCGCTGTGGGTTAAACCACAGAGCCTAGGACTTGCTGATCAGAAGGTCGGCAGTTCGAATCCCCGCGATGGGGTGAGCTCCCGTTGCTCAGTCCCTGCTCCTGCCAACCTAGCAGTTCGAAAGCACGTCAAAGTGCAAGTAGATAAATAGGTACCGCTCCAGCGGGAAGGTAAATAGAGTTTCTATGTGCTGCTCTGGTTCACCAGAAATGGCTTAGTCATGCTGGCCACATGACCCGGAAGCTGTACGCCGGCTCCCTTGGCCAGTAAAGCGAGATGAGCACCGCAACCCCAGAGTCGGTCACGACTGAACCTAATGGTCAGGGGTCCCTTTACCTTTACCTTATGCTGCTGGTGAGGAGTGATGGCTTGCAGTTTTTGACTGTTATGTTTTTAAAATTAAAACTAAGCAAAGATATTGCGGACAACCTTTTATTTCTACGCTCCAGTCGCTGTGCACACTCTGTGTTGGCGAAAAAGTCCAGCAGTTGTTAGACTCCAGCTCCTATCACCCCTGATTATTGGCCATGCTAGCTGCAGCTGTTGGGAGTCGAGTCCAACAGTATGTGGAGGGCTGTCAAAGTTTCTCACCCCAGCCCTGAATTTTTAAAATGCCTCCAGTGTTGACATTCATACACTTTTCTGAAGAGACGTTCAGAACTTCTATCTGTATTTTAATTCGTCTTCTTTATCTGTGTGTCCAGAACTAAAGTTAAATAAAATGGGTTGGAGGCTGCCTAGTTCTTAGAGCTAGGGAAGCCCAACAATAAAGCTTGGCTTTGCAAAGGTGAAATGTAAAAGGAATATTAGAGTCCCTGTCTATAGCTCAAGGACAATTTTAATTCATTCATACGCACTTTGGACTCCCCCCAGAGCTAATCCTTGAGCATAATGAGAATGAATTTCAACATTCTGAGATAGGCACAACATGTTCAAAGCAATATTTCCTTATAACTCTATGGTCTATTGCAAGCAATTACATTAGTCAGGAATGGAATAAATAGTTCTTGAACACAAAATGACAACACACCCAGATTGTAGTAGCTACCTGCTCTGAACTTACACAGTTGAGCTATAAAGGCAGCACCGATGCCAACAAGCACTGAGTCAAGCCAGTATCTTGCTAATTTCTCAAGGTAAAGTGCACAATGAGCTATTGCCAATCAGCATAATAATTTTTAAAAAGTTACCTCCGTGTAAGTCCTACACACAGTTTAGCAATCTAACCTATGGAATTCGCTTCCACAAGACGCACTGTTGTACACCAATTTAGTTTCGGCATGGGACTAGGCAAAAGATAAGGCTAATCAGTTGCTACTAATCATGGTGACGAGTCATGGTGACCTCCAGCATGAGAGGCAACAGCTTCAGAATCCCAGTCGCTGGAGAACACGATTGGGAAGGAGATGATCTCCCCTCACCTCCTGCTTGTGTGCTCCCCAGAAACATCAAGTTGTGCCCTGTAGGAACAGAATGCCAGACTAGCTAGGCCTTTGGTCCTATCCAGCAGGACTCATCCTCTATGCTTTCAAGAATTTCCAGGCACTAACTGCAAGTGGGCTTGCTGTCTCAAGTTGTGTGTGCTGCATCTTGGCTCTATTGTCTGAGCCATCTGCTTACAGGAAGGCCCTGCAGCCCTATGGCTTCTTCTGCTGTTGCTGCTGGGAGACCACTACTGTCTCTGCTCCCCTCCCTCACAAGCCACCTCTGCACAGAGGACTGTCCTCCAACAGCCTTCCAAACAGAGGACACCAAAGTGTGTCTGTCCTTCAAAGCAGACCATCCTCTGGCAGCGCTTCAAACACCCACCTGTCCTTTGTAGAGTAAGACATACGTACAGTCCACCTTAGGGAATGAGTGGGATCACTTTAAGAGAACCGATTTGAGAGGGAGAGCTTGCTGGGCTCTTACAGCAGAAACAAAGAAGCAGAAAGAGTTGCGTGGCACCTAAAAGAGAAGGAAGCATGGCAGATTTTTTTCATGGAGCAGAGCCTAGTTGGGCAGATGCATTAAATGTTGGGAGATTCTGGAGCCAAAAAACCATGCCCTACAAGAGATAGAGACATTTCTGTGCAAGAGCTCAGAAGCCCATTTATCTCAAATGGTCTCTGTGCTTATTTTGTATACATTTCAGCTTTGCATCAATTTGTCACAAGTCTGTCCCACTGTTTAAAATTTAATTTAGTTCTCTGAGCCCTTCTATAGATATCTAGGTCAACTGAGGACAACAGATTGTACTTCTGATGAATGAACAATATTCCAATCTCTTCTGCCATGTGGTTTTTTTAAAGACTTCACAACACTCCCATTTCAAGAGGGTAGGTGCTGAAGTTTTGATTAAAGTGCAAGGAGCAAAAGTCACAGCCCATAAGGATATCATGGGAAATAAAGCAAGAGAAGAGGGTGTGAGCTATAGCAGGGAGAGCTTTGGTCATAATACTCCCGTCATGTGAGGACAATTAACAGATACCTGCTGGAAGAGGTGCACGGTTTGTTTATATTTATATAAACAGGCGTTTAAAAAACAAAAATAGTGGTTTGTACCAGAATTACCCACTGCCTTCTCTGCCCTATTGCTGTGTCATTGCTTCACCTGGCTTCACTCTTACAAGGGAGTATGAAACCAATGTTAAAACAATGCTCCCACCATTTAAATCAGGGCTGCGTTCTCTTCCAGACAACCTTCAGAAGGTCACATGCCAAAAGCTGGCGGGGGGCAGGCTATAGGGAAAAGTGGGTGGAGCAATCCATGCAAATTTTACTTCATACAGTAGGTTCGTTTCTGCACATCCCCTCTCTATCCCATCAAGCGAAGCAAAAGGGTCCAAGGGCACAATCCAGCCCAACAAAAACACTCCAGGGGGTGAAGCAGGACCAGTAAGGGGTGGAGCCTGGAAAGAGTTCAGAGGGCCAGAGAGAGAGAGCTGAAGGGCCAAACATTTGGCCCCTGGGCTTTCCCACCCCTGGCCTAATACTTCATGGGAAATCAAAGGTTTTAAAAGAGGCTTGAAAGAAAAGGACAAGTACCATGTTTTAAATGATCTGGTACCCCTGCTTTTTTACACTAAATTGTCCCAGATTATATGCACATGCAAAGCTATCTTACCCTGATTCAGGCCACCTGGCCAAGTACTGCATACTCTGATCAGCAGCAGCAGCAGCTCTCCAGAAAATGTCTTTCCCATCACCAGCTCCCAAACCCTTTTAGCTAAAACGCCAAGGGCTGAACTGGGAACATTGGCACACAAAGCAGGTGGCTCTGTCACTCATTTATTATATTTATCGGCAGTATTTATAGCCCCCTCCTCATTTAATGTTCTCAATCCCAGAGCAGGGAATAAAGTAATAAAAACAAATGGGGGGGGAGCAATGGATGTACAAAAATTACAAAATCGTATAAACAGGACCAATGAACAACTGAACCATTATATCATGAGCAAAACGGCAGCAACAAAAATTAATCGTTTCAATTTAACCAAATACCTAGGTAAAAACAAACACAACATTTGAGCAGATTATAGAACCAAGGGGTCTTAGCAATGGTTCCCACCTGCTATTTCCCTTGTGGCAGCAGCCCCCTCCCTCCCTCCCTCTTCCACACAGAGGCCCCCACCCTGTGCCAACTAACTCTCTGTGGGTTTTGAGTTGCTTAGCATATTTCAGTATGCCCCTCCACCAATCCCTCCCTGTTCTCATCCTAAGGGGCATAAAGGCCACAAGCATCCATGCCAAAAAAAGAATCCCACAAAAAAACTCCCCTCCCTTCTCCATAGTAGCAGCAGAGCAAACCCCACAGTGGGTGTTTCTCCCCCCAGTCCTCAGGTCCAGCAAGGCTACCATTTGCAAGGAAGATTTGCTCCCAGTGCCTCCCACCCCCCAATTTCTCTTCTCTTTACCTGCTGACACAGGTAGACCTCAAGGAGTTGCAGTCTGGGGAGCGGGTCTGTGCCACCACTCCTTAAATAGGGAAGCTGTCAGCTGTAAGTCAGTCAATAATCCACAGCTGTTGTTCCTCTCCTCTTCCTAGTCCTGAGAAAATTTATTGGGCGGGGGGGGGGGGCTACCAGGGAGGGCTCTGCAGGTGGATTTGCTGGCCTTTCCCAATCTCCTTGCCAGTCAGACCGTATTCAGGGACCTCAAAGTGACTTAACAAAAATGAACTTTAAAAAAAAAATATTAAAGCAACCTAAAATGCATCAGTTTTATCTATCTATCTATCTATCTATCTATCTATCTATCTACGGTATCTATCTATATCTATCTATCTATCTATCTATCTATCTATCTATCTATCTATCTATCTATGTATCTATGAGCAGCTCCAACCCCACCCAACTGAAAGATAAGCAGAATCTTAAGGTCTGGAGGCTGGGGTGAATAATATTATTTGCCTGGCACCTAAAAACAGATAAGAGATGGTGCCTGGCCTCACTCCCTGGAAAGTGTGTTCTATAAATGGGGAGCCACCACTGAGAAGGCCTGTTCTCCAGTTGCCCACTTTCTGCACCTATCTCAGAGGGGGCACACAGAAAGGGGCCTCAAATGAGTGATTCTTCTTCTTTTTACCTCACTCATCTGGCTGGGTTTCCCCAGCTACTCTGGGCGGCTCCCAACAGAATATTTAAAACACGATAAAACATCAAACAGTAAAAACTTCCCTAAACAGGGTTGCCTTCAGATGTCTTCTAAAAGTCAGATAGTTGTTTATTTCCTTAACAACTGATGGGAGGGCGTTCCACAGGGCGGGCACCACTACCGAGAAGGCCCTGTGCCTGGTTCCCTGTAACTTCACTTCTCGCAGTGAGGGAACCACCAGAAGGCCCTCGGCGCTGGACCTCAGTGTCCAGGCTGAACGATGGGGGTGGAGACACTCCTTCAGGTATACTGGACTGAGGCCGTTTAGGGCTTTAAAGGTCAGCACCAGCACTTTGAATTGTGCTTGGAAACGTATTGGGAGACAACGTAGGTCTTTCAGGACTGGTGTTATATGAGGGTTGCTTCATGTGAGGAGAGGGGTCTTCGTTTAAGGCTTTATAGGTCAAAACCCCAGCAAACTGTGCCCAGAAACTAATTGGTAGTGAGGATTGCTGTGATATACCCAGAGATCTCTTTGGGTCTGCCCTTGTAGCCTGCCTTGACCTGGCTCACTGAGGGGGTGGGCGGACAACCCCCTTCCCTCCAGCACAGGATAATGAGTAGTGGAAATAAAACAATTAATCCAATAAACAGTGGGTGTCAGGGGAGAAGAACAAATCTCTTAGGGCAACAGAGTTATCGCCTGTTTCTTGTCCTGAGGTTCAGACTGGGCTTGGGATGGGATTGCTAATTAGGCAATCTTGCCCCCCCCCCCAATGCAAATTCCAGTCATGTCTCTGCCTTTTAATCCAGCAGGAGTTTTTTAATTATGCATCAGAGGAAAGGCGGTCCTGCAATGCAGTCCCAGACTCCAGCTTGCTAATTGCAGCCTGTTCTTCCCTCATTTGTCACTGAGGCTTCAAAGGAAAACAAAGAAGCTGGTAATTTACCTTCTCCAGGCAAATGAGTGCAAAGCCCTGGGTGTTTTGTTTTTGCAGGCAGGGTTATTTGCTGCTGTTGTTTGGCCACTGGCTTGCTTGCCCAGGGAGTTAAAGGGCTCATTCTCACCTTAAAGGTATAAATCAAGTTTTGTTTTTTTTTTAAAAAAAGGATTCACAAAAGACTCTTGGCTCTTGCCAGGCACCACTTACTGCTTGCCACTCTCTTACTCAGCCTCCCCCGCATTTTTCTGCTTCTTTCTCAAGGGAAGAACTGGTGAGGATCTTTTTTTATTCAAGCCCTGAAACTCTGTACCCATCAGAGATGCCGTTTAACTGCTGAATTGGTAAGATTAATCAAATAAAAAGGTGTCCTTGATTAACTTGGCTGATTTGTAAATATGTATCTGTGTCTGAACGCCCGCCTATATATCGATCTGGGAGAGTGCTGCCCAGTTGTTCCCTAACAATTAATATAATTGAATAATTTTCAAGCAAAACATTATCCCATTATTTCTTCCCTCAGGCCCCCTCGCTTCACCATTGTGGTCACAAGTACAGTGGTACCTCAGGTTAAGTACTTAATTCGTTCCAGAGGTCCGTACTTAACCTGAAACTGTTCTTAACCTGAAGCACCACTTTAGCTAATAGGGCCTCCCGCTGCCGCCGCGCCACAGGAGCACAATTTCTGTTCTCATCCTGAAGCAAAGTTCTTAACCCAAGGTACTATTTCTGGATTAGCGGAGTCTGTAACCTGAAGCGTATGTAACCCGAGGTACCACTGTAATCACATCCCCATTGCTGCTGTGCTGTTGAGGAACTAGATTCAGGGATGGTGGAGAAAGAAACCTTCTGAGGCTTTGACATCTTTCTGAGGATGCTGGTATAATCATTGCAGCAAGGATAGCTTAGATGGTGGAACATGAGTCTCTTACTTTCAGGGTCTTGAATTTGAGCCCCACATCGGGCAAAGAGATCTTCTGCATTGGAGGTGCTTGGACTAGATGACCCTTGAGGTCCCTTCCAATTCTATGATTGTTAAATCTATTACCCAGCAGGTCCCAGGGCAGTTTGCAACAATTGTCTAAGCCAGAAATGTAGGTTGCAGTCCCACATACACTTTCCTGGACGTGACTCCCATTAAAGCCAATGAGACCTACTTCTGAGTAGACATGCAGGCCTTGCATGCAGGTCACAAATTCAATTCCCACTGGCATCTCTAGGAAGGGCTGGGGGAAGCCCCTGCCTGAAACCCTAGATGGCTGCTTCCAGTCTGTGTGTAGACAGAACTGGGCTAGACAGGCTATATGATCTGGTTGAGTATAATAAAATTTATACATTGCTTGATTGCAAAAAAGAAAAAGAAGTAAAAACCACCCCGCCCTCAAAGCAATTTACAAAAACACACACAATAAAATCAAGAAAAACTCGTAACGATACTTTAAAACACACAGAAGTTAAAATACTAAAACAGATAAAAATTACCTGCACTTTCTAAGCATGTTTTTAGAAGGTGCCAAAGAGCACAGTGAAGGTTCCTGCTTTTATATCAGTAGGCAAAGCAGTTGCAGAGTTTGGGTGTTGCCACATTAAACAACTGAGTTGTTACTAATGCAGAATGAGTATTATGTGTCACTTGTAGTAGTGCCAATTCTGCTTACTGAAGAGGTGAAGTGGACCAGGGTGTCCTCGCTGGGTGGGTGCTGTTGTCTCCCACACAGCCCTTGCACATTGCACTTGGAGGCAGGAACTGAGGGGCTGCCACATGCATAAGGCCACCTAGTCTATGACTGGCAGAAGTGACTTTTGAACTGGACATTTTCCTGGATCACAGCTCAGGCTATTACACATTTAGTCCCTTCCACGCCACATTGAAAACAAGAGCATTCTCTACCACTGGCCCTGAACATCTCCTTCAAGTACATTTTCGTGCCAGCTTTGTCCTTAATCAAACATGGCCAGTTATTAAATAACGTAATTATATTCCTCTGCCCTGAAACGGTCAAATAAATTATAATTCTCCACCCCCTACCTATGCCCTTATAGTTTGGCTTGCTCTTTAGGGCCAGTGGTAGAGAATGGCCTTTTGAAAGCTAAGGAAGAGCAGTTGTTTGAAAAAGCCCATCAAAACTTTAAAAAGTGCAACTTCCATGATCAAAGAAGATGCCTTTCTTGCATTTGCAGTTGGAGAACAGAATGGCTGAGAGGTGACAAAGGATGGCACTTTAGAACTAATGGACAAATTAAAATGTAACAAGGTGCTGGGGCAGATGGCGTTCACCCAAGGGCTCTTAGAGGCCTAAAATGTGTAATTGTTCAACTATTAACTCAAACATGTAACTTTGTCTCTGAAATCAGTCTCCTTGCTGGTTGACTTGGTCCAGGGAGCACCTGTCTTTTGGGTTTTTTTAAGAGCCAGGAAATTTCACATCTGTCAACCTGACTTCTTTCAGGAGGTGAAAGTGACAGAAAGCTAGCATCAGGGTCAGAACTGTTAAAACACGGAAAGTAACCAGCTTTTTTTGGCACGGCTCCTGCAAAGCAGCCTGGCCTATCCAACCTTTCAAGAGATTCCACCCCCCCCCCAAAAAAAAAAAATACAACACCCTCTCTCAAAGGCTCCTATGAGAATCAGTGGTTTTGAGGCAAGAGGATGGGACTCTCCTTATGCATGGATCACCAACAAGCAAAAAGAGAGAGAAGGAAACGGAGGGAGGAATAAAGGTGGTATCCTCATAACAAAGGGAGGAAAACAGATCTCCAAAGATCTACATTACATACCAGCTCAGCTGGTTAGTTAGAGCATGGTGCAAGTTCGATTGCCGTATGGGACAGCTGCATATGTCTGCACTACACGGGGTTGGACTAGATGATCCTCAGGGTTCCTTCTGCCTCTAGAATTCTGATTCTATGAAACCATGATGTTGATGATGATACAACTAAGCCACTCAGCTGAATAAATCATAGTTGATTAATCAAATGAGTTTCAATATATTAAATCAGTGGATGACCAAAAATACAATTTTGAAGGACAGGCTATGTTTATTCATTTAGAATACCTACATCCCACTTTATAGCCCAAAGAGCAGGAGTCAGCAAACTTTTTCAGCAAGGGGCAGGTCCACTGTCCCTCCAACCTTGTGGGGGGCCAGACTATATTTTTGGGGGGGGCGGGGGTGAATGAATTCCTATGCCCCACAAATAACCCAGAGATGCATTTTAAATAAAAGCACACATTCTACTCATGTAAAAACACCAGGCAGGCCCCACAAATAACCAGAGGTGCATTGTAAATAATAGGACACATTCTACTCATGTAAAAACACCAGGCAGGCCCCACAAATAACCAGAGGTGCATTGTAAATAATAGGACACATTCTACTCATGTAAAAACATGCTGATTCCCGGACTGTCCACGGGCTGGATTTAGAAGGCGGTTGGGCCTTAGTTTGCCTACCCCTGCCCAAGAGGCTCTCCGCATGGCTTTTGAAAGATTTCCACAGTAACAGAAAAGTCCCTATGGTGAGTGACGGGATCCTTCAGGTAACAATTCCCATCCTCACCTGACTTGGCTTTGCCCTTCAGCCTCCACCTCCTAGGCAGCAGGAACTTCTGATGTCCTTTGAGGGAAGGGCATGAGGCTCAACAGCCTGATCCTACTCAGCCTTTCATTGCTGCTAGTGGCCAGGCAATAGTTCTCAATGGTCTTCTCAGAGGTGAAGGGAGCAGCTGAAACTCACCCAGCGCAGGGTGGGTGTTGTTTTCAATCAGTCCTGTGGCTTTAGAAGAAGCATTCCTTTCTATATGAAAGTGAAGAGGGATGCCTTTTAAGATGATGCCTGGAATCTTCTGGGTTTTTTTTGAATGAATGAATGAATGAATGAATGAATGAATGAATTTTAGAAATAATGGGCCATATCACCTACAGGGAACATAGTCAGACCCCTAGCCCAATATTTGTCTACTCTGACCAGCATCAGCAGCGGCTCTACGGAGCATCGGGTAGGGGGATGCTCCTAGCACTGACTGAAGATGATGCCAAAGGGGACTGAACATGGGACCACCTGCCCACACAGCATTTCTCTATTCACTAATGCAAGGGCACTCGCGCTAGTGGACAGGTGAGTTTCACTGTTGTACAACAGAGGAATCCCAACACCACAACTGTGCTAGCGGAAACTTGTGCAACAGATTCACAATATATTGTGCAACAAGGCGACCACCAGCAACTTGTTTATGCTACAACGTTCCACCGGTGCAACAGATTTTGCCAGCAGAACAAGTATTTTAAGGGGCTTTAACTTAACACTACGTGACCCGGAAGTGTCTCCGGACAGCGCTGGCCCCTGGCCTCTTAAGTGAGATGGGCGCACAACCCCAGAGTCTGTCAAGACTGGCCCGTACGGGCAGGGGTACCTTTACCTTTACCTAACTTAACACTGGGACGTGGGTGGCGCTGTGGGTTAAACCACTGAGCCTAGGGCTTGCCGATCAGAAGGTCGCGGTTTGAATCCCCACAATGGGGTGAGCTCCCGTTGCTCGGTCCC
This sequence comes from Podarcis cretensis, assembly GCF_951804945.1. NCBI lineage: Eukaryota > Metazoa > Chordata > Lepidosauria > Squamata > Lacertidae > Podarcis > Podarcis cretensis. The sequence continues at coordinate 64,549,639 of NC_137177.1, forward strand.
TGCTACTGCCAACCTTGCAGCTCAAAAGCATGTCGAAGCGCAAGTAGGTAAATAGGTACCGCTCTGGCGGGAAGGTAAATGGCATTTCCATGTGCTGCTCTGGTTCGCCAGAAGCAGCTTAGTCATGCTAGCCACATGACCCGGAAGCTGTACGCCGGCTCCCTCAGCCAATAAAGTGAGATGAGCTCTGCAACCCCAGAGTCGGTCACGACTGGACCTAATAGTCAGGGGTCCCTTTACCTTTACCTTTAACTTAACACTACATGGGATACAACCCAAAGTCTTTATCGCAAAAAAAAAAAAAAAAAAAAATGGGTGTCAGGAATGTTTTTTAGCCCATTAAAAAAGGCTTCTAACCAGTTAAATTTCACACTCCCAATTATTACTGTTTACATTTTTTAGGAGATCAAGGCAGCACACATATATTGTCCCCTTTTATCCTTGCAACAGCCCTGTTAGGCTGAGAGGTTAGGCTGAGAATGGGAGTGACTAGCCACAGCTGTGCTTTGAGCTTCGTGGTGAAGCAAGGATTTGTACTGAGGTCTTCCCCTCTCAGACACAATCCTTAGGTTAGCTAGCTAGTTAGCTATTTCTTACCTGCTCTTCACCATGAAGTCTGAGGATGGGTTACGACAACATAATCCTACAGTTATAAGCACAAGTAAAACAATTAAGCTGCTCTACTCAAAACAGATTTGACACAAGAGGCTGGGTCCCACAAAACAAAATACTTCAGCTGTCAAAGGCCAGCGTAAAAAGGTTACACCCCACTAGCCCTTGTAACTGATTCACAGTCAGGTCAGAGATCAGTGGCAAGGCAGCCAAGATGTATTTAGCCAGGGTATTTCTATCCCCACTTCCAATCTTACAAGTAGATTCCCAAGGGAGCATCCACAATGGAAAAGAATTCATACACATCATCATATAAAAAGCACCCCCCAAAAAACCCTCTAAACTATAACTAATATAAAAGAGCAAAATGCAGCCAAAAATCAGATTAATAACTAACAAGGGGTAGGATGAGCTTCTTTCATTTCCAGAAGTCAGTCAAATATAGCAGATTCCTGCTCCAGGAGCTGTTCACTCTCATGGGCAGGAAAAGGAGCAGAGTTTTGCTTTGTTTTGTTTTGCAAATTCCCTCTTCCCTTCCTGCACCCCCCCCCCCAATCCTGGTGCCACCCCCACCCTGTTCTGGAGGGTCTCTTTTTGAAGATGAAGTAAGCCCTCAACTTACTTTCATTTAACTTGTGCACATTTATTTTCACACTCTTGGTAAAAAGAAAATTAAAAAGGGTGGGGCAGGCATCCAGGAAAAAAAGGCAATCACATCCACCTCTGAATCCAATGTGTTTTGATTATATGTGATTTTGGCTTTAGGCGTGATCTCCAGAAAGTAACTCTGCGTAAGTTGCAGTCTTACCGTATGTCAAAGGAAGTGCTTGAGCGAAATGGAATCTGTCTGGTGTCTACTGAGGGCTGTTTCTTAAAGACACGTTTTATATCATGTGACATCAGTTGCAACAGTGTGCACACATATAGATAAATCATGGCTATCCGACTCAAAACATGTATATTTTGAAATGGAAAAGCATTTTAAAAAGAAAAAGAATGTTTGTACCAATAATGAATGCATCAAAAAAACCTTGGCTACTGGATCAAGAGTACAAAGAAATGGGCCTGATACCACAACATTATCTAGCTGGACCACAGAACAAGAATGGTTTTGAAGGCCCCAAGTGAGCACCAAGGAAGGAAGGCTGTATTGTCAAAAGATCTCTCACCTGTTCATCCTCATGTGAACCTGGCAATAGCTGGACCGTAAGCAGGGTCTCCCAATATCCTAAATCTCGGTGGAGAAAACAAACATAATCCTTACTGTCTACAAATCCTCCATAAACTAGATTGAATTTATGTTCAAGATGGTTAACTAAACAAGGTGAAGAGGTGGGAGTTCCAGACAGTGGTTAGCGGAACTATTCTGTTTAACAGGTGATCATCATCTCAAAGCCCAGCACACAGGATGCTGTTGTTGTTTAATCGTTCAGTCTTGTCCGACTCTTCATGACCCCATGAACCAGAGCACGCCAGGCACTCCTGTCTTCCACTGCCTCCCGCAGTTTGGTCAAACTCATGCTGGTAGCTTCGAGAACACTGTCCAACCATCTCGTCCTCTGTCGTCCCCTTCTCCTTGTGCCCTCCATTTTCCCCAACATCAGGGTCTTTTCCAGGGAGTCTTCTCTTCTCATGAGGTGGCCAAAGTATTGGAGCCTCAGCTTCAGGATCTGTCCTTCCAGTGAGCACTCAGGGCTGATTTCCTTAAGAATGGAGAGGTTTGATCTTCTTGCAGTCCATGGGACTCTCAAGAGTCTCCTCCATCAACATAATTCAAAAGCATCAATTCTTCGGCGATCAGCCTTCTTTATGGTCCAGCTCTCACTTCCATACATCACTACTGGGAAAACCATAGCTTTAACTATACGGACCTTTGTTGGCAAGGTGATGTCTCTACTTTTTGGGTGCCCCCAATCAATTTATCAGGGGTAGGTGGGGCCTGCAAATCCCTTTTTAGACTAGTCACTCCTTTACCTGGCACACACCTAGCACGATTAATCATTCTCTGAGTGTGCCTCTCTATGCAGCCAAAATAGTATGGCCCATGCATGAAGGGGAGGTATCATCAGTTTCAGAGGAGCCCCAAAGGTTGCAGAGATTTGTAGGCAAGTTTGGAGGAGGTGGTGGAAATCCCTTAAAAAACCCCAATGAGGACTGAGCACGCTTAGGGGCTACTGAATGCTGAGTGCCTTAGGGGGTGGCGGGAGACATAGAAGATGAGGGGAATGGAATTGAGTACAGTCGTACCTTGGTTCTCGAACAGAATGCGTTTCGGAAATCCGTTCGACTCCCAGAACTGTTTGAAAACCAAGCTTGGCCAAGGAGTGTCCTGCAGCCAATTGGAAGCCACGGAAGCCACGCTGGATGTTCAGCTTCCGAAAATGGTTCAAAAACCGGAACACTTGCTTCCAGTTTTTGATCGTTCAGGAGCCGAAACATGTGAGTTCCAAGGCGTTTGGCAACCTTGTTGTATTAAGCGATGGCTGGCTGGCACTCTGAGCAAAAGCATTGCAGATTTTTGTTACAGGTCCCGCTGCAGGCTGCAAAATGCCAGGCTCTGAGGCCTGAACTAAAAGGCAACTGGACTGTGAAGTACATAAGAAGCAACAACAAAAAGGGGGGGCGGGGGAGCTGTCTTTCAGTTTTGAGAGCTGGAACAAAGACACTTGGATTGGTGCGTGCAATTTGTGGTACGTGTCTGTCTACTGAATAAATACCTAATTTCTGTTTCTTGTGGTAAACTACCATGGGAGACATGACAGATAAAAGCCAGCCTCTGACTGCAGTAAATGAAAGATCTGACTGCTCCAGTCTCACAGGACGAGAATGCCTGGCTTAGACGGTGTCTCATCTCTGTGTGTGTGTGATGTGTAGCTCATTAAATTTGTGGCAGACGCAGCCTTAATGGAAAATTGACTTTTTTAAAGCTATCAAGTGGAGAGAAAAGGAGCAGGGTTACTTTTCTTCATAAGCTGCAGGGGCTTCCCAGCAGAAATATCCTCTCTAATCATTAATTCCACTTGCATAATTAACTTTGTTTTACATCTTGAGCTGTAGTGAAGATGTTGGCAGTTGCTCTTTATCATGATTCATCTTTAATCTCAAGTGGTGTCAGTGACTCTGAGATATTTTTTTTGCTCTTTAAAGTCCAATTAACCACTTGAACAAATCAGTAGTTTAAGCGCATACAGCACTGCAAATCTACTGGGGCTTTTTCATACATTTGTATTGATTTCAGTACAACTGAAGGACTAGCAGGCTCACCGCTCTGTATTACATGCCTTTAATATTCATTGTTCTCTCTGAGGACATGGCCTGACAATGACAGCAATGCAACTTCCCATCCTTTAAAATAAAACAATGCTTTATTGCTACAAATTTAATGCTTGGGGGGTGGGGGGGGATACATATTTGACAAACAAGCAAAGGCCTTGATAGTACACAGCCAAGGTAATACAGTACTTATAAAATTGAACATTTATCCAAATGTTGACATATAAAAAATAATTAAAAAGTGGTTAGGAGAGAAGGGGGCTGCAAGTTTAAAGGCAGAAAGCCAAACCATTGATCCATTTTGGCATGTTGCTATGATTCAAGTGCATTAATTTCTATGGCCTGAAATGCACACTTGTATGTACATTAACATGTCTCTCCCACTCAATATTACCAAGTCTCTATTTTATCCTAATGGATAAAATGTGCAGCCATTGTCAAAGACCTAAATGAAACAAGAACCCACAGCATTATTTATGTGGTTACGACACATTGGCACATATGTGGGAAGAACTTAAGGCCATTTGGGCTTCATCTTAAACACACTCATGTCAGAGTTAAGTCCAATTGAAATCAACAGGGCTTATTTCTGAGTAGCCATGCATAGGATTGTGCTGTCAATGCTGCAAACTATCAATTTTTGTGAGACAGATGTTAAGGCAGTATCCACAAGCGATATGAAGATGTTCTGAAAATGGTGCCCTGGTTTCACAACTTTCTGCAGCAAGGAGTTAACCAGATGGGGTCCTGGCATGTGGGCTAATGATTTAGTGTTAACACTCTCTCTTACAAGGCGCTCCATATAAAACATAATTAGAAGGGAACACACAAGCCAAATATAAGGGCAAACTATGGTGTGCAGAAAAGAGGAAGCAGGTACCTGAACCAGCATGAGACAGAACGTGAACATAAGCACCAATGGATGTATACCATTTACAGGGGTGGTATTTAACTAAGTTAAATAGTCCCACTGAAAATTTACATGACCAAGTTAGGTCAGAATTTGTCACTTGCACTTGCAGCTTGTATGTGTAAGGCACAGTTAAACATCTATTTATGGTCTGTTGGAAAATAGGGACTGAGTTCTCAAAGACGGCAGCAAGCTCCAAGATGCTTGTAAGAATGACCAGACTAAAAGCCCAAGAATCAAACTAAACTCTTGGGAAATGACGCTCCATCCCATTTGACCAATGTAAGACCACAGCCAATGCCATTGGATCATACATCATACTGAGTGCTGATAAAAAATGCTTTAGGGGTGACAATTATCCAAAAGGGAAATACAGTGGTACCTCGGGTTAATAACTTAATTTGTTCTGGAGATCCATTCTTAACCTGAAACTGTTCTTAACCTGAGGTACCACTTTAGCTAATGGGGCCTCCTACCATCTCAGTGCCGCTGCTATGCAATTTCTGTTCTCATCCTGAAGCAAAGTTCTTAACCCGAGGTACTATTTCTGGGTTAGTGAAGTCTGTAACCTGAAGTGTCTGTAACCTGAAGCGTCTGTAACCCAAGGTACCACTGTATAAGATTTGGGGGGGGGGGAGGCTGTAACTTCAGAAATTGAAGGTTGTGCTGTCTGTCCGGGGGTGGGGGGCGAGATCCAAAAGCAGCTGTTGTTTCAAGAGCTTTTATTAGAACCAACTAAAATATAACTAGGACTAGGTGATTAGCAAGATGGGTTTTTTTTTTATAAAAAAACCCTCTCTCCCTGGTTCTAGGATAACACGCCAGATAATACTGCTGTTTTAGGATATCATAGTTTGGGACCTTTCATATAAAACCATTCAAATGTATACATAAAAGCCAAACTCTGAGTTCTATGTTGGTTGTGTAGTGGCCTGTTTTTGTAAGAATGAAGGACAAATGCTTTAGACTAATTAAAAGGCTTCTAAATAAGCAAAATCTAGTTTAATTATTGAAATTATATTGTTCACCAACCTCTCAGTCTTAAGGAGGATGGTTGCATATGAAATTGATCATTTGTCAGGGCAAAACACCTGGCCGGACCTTCCTGCACTCTTTGGAAGCATCAATTATTGTCTTCTAAGACCTGAAGGTAGAGTTAGGAATCTCCAGACTGTCTCATTCCTTTTCATTCCCTTTCCTCTTCTTGGATGGGTTTGTTACCTTACCAACTACCCAAGAGACCAATAATGTTGTGTACATCTAATAGATGTTTCCAGGATTAGTCAGTACTTTAGGTTTTGCTACAGAAACTGTTAGGGCTGTGGGTGGCACTGTGGTCTAAACCACTGAGCCTTGGGCTTGCCGATCAAAAGGTCCATGGTTCGAATCCCCATGACGGGATGAGCTCCCACTGCTCGGGCCAAGCTCCTGCCAACCTAGCAGTTCGAAAGCACACCAAAAAGTGCAAGTAGATTAATAGGGTGGGAAGGTAAACGGTGTTTCCATGCACTGCTCTTGTGTCAGTGTTCTGTTGCACCAGAAGTGGCTTAGTCATGCTGGCCACATGACCCGGAAAAACTGTCAGCGGAGTGGACAAACACCGGCTCCCTCAGCCTATAAAGCAAGATGAGCACCGCAACCCCAGAGTCGTTTGTGACTGGAATTAACTGTCAGGGGTCCCTTTACCTAAACTGTTACACCTGTGCACAGATGTAGTCAACAGAGGGGCCATCAAAGCTTTCAGTGTCCATTGGTAGCTAACAGACCTAACTAAACATTACACACAAACCCCGATGGTATTTCCCCTCTAAAAAGAAAAAGGAGCTTTGGTAAGGGATGATTTGCAGAAGAGAAGGAAAGTGTTTTTGTATGTACTTAACGCTTCTCTGTCCGTTGCTTCTCTGCTCCAAATTACCCTATCCAAGCCCCTTCTCACCTCATGAGGTTCCCCAAACATTTGCAAGGATACACAACCATTTCCCCTGCCACTTCTCTCTCTCTCTCTCTCTCTCTCTCTCTCTCTCTCTCTCTCCATTGTTTTATTATCTTTATAACTTACATTTATACTAAAGGAACTAATCTTTGCAAATAAAAATGCTTGATTATAGGCAATATACCATGTAACTGAAAATCTCTAAACAATCTCCTAAACAGTAGTGGATTGATAAAATCTGGGAGAAAATTAATATGTATGAACCCACTCAGCAAGCAAAGAATTCCAATTTTTAAAATGATGTACTGGTCCCAAGTTTGTCTTTCCTTTATTGAAGGCCTTCAAGCTTCTGACCACAACTACTGATGCACATAATTTCTCTGATATATCAGGCATTACAAGTTGCACATTCAAAACGTCAACAGTGATTCTTTCATCAAGGTTGGGTTTACTATAACTGTCTCACAAGCTCTTCCATGATATGCTAAGGTCGGGATGGGCAACTTGTGGCCCTCCAGATGTTGATGGACTCAAACTCCCATCAGTCCCAGCCGAAATAATCAGTGGTCCCAAGGAGGGAGTTGGGACTCCAACAACATACAGGTTCCCCATCCCTGTATTAAGGACCCTTAGAGAGTTTCATTGTGAGAACATTCTTGTTAATTCTTTTCTCCTGATTATTGATTGTGTGATGTTTAGGTTTTTATTTCAAAAGAAAATTTCATATAGAAAAGAAAAAAGACATCGCAAGCCAAGTCTCCCACTTTGTCTCCAGCTGCACTGAGAGATGGCCTCACACTACTAGAAATTCGGTTAAGCTCTTTGATAAAAGGATTAGGTGTTAAAATGGGTGAGTCACTCTCTTTTCCTTTTGTCCCTACCTTTATATAAACTTGGCTAAATCAGGCCCAGGCCGGCAATAATGGCTCCCAATTCCAAATTTAGTGCAAACAGCTCTAAGCAGCAGCTTGGGCTGCATTATGGTTTACTTTGGTTTGAATAGCTAGATGGCTTATTGGCAAAAAGGCTGATTTCAAGTTTCTATTAAAAAAAAAACAAAAAAAAACAAACAAACGTTGCAGCTTATAGCAGTGTGACCAGTATTTAAAAACACAAATTCTGTGAACATAAAACAACGCAAATTTTAAAAAGAATTTGCATTCTTTTATTTCAGCTGCATGGCTTTTTCAGGATATAGAGATCTTTTTAATTATTATTATTATTCAGTCACAAACTGAGAAGAAAGTAGTGGAAATGAGATACATTGAGCTGCTTGCATTTGGTGAATTATAGTGCGCTGTAATTTCTGGTGGGGGGAGGCAGCGGTCTTGCTGCTGCAAGTGCACACAGACCAGAGAGATCAGTGGAGGCAACACAAGAACAGTGATGTTCTTGCTACTTAGCACATCTCCCACAGAGGACTTATCCCTCCCATTTCCTTTTAACTGTTAACATCACTGGCAATGCAATACTAAGCATGTTCACTTGGAAGCATGTCAGTCTGTACTCAGCGAGGCTTATTTCCAAGGCAGAGTTCATAGTATTGGAGCCTGGGAGAAAAAGTCCCCAACGTTCCAATAGAGATAGCAGATAACATTTAAGCTATAGGAATATCTGCCCCATCCTCATAATTAGGAGCCCCACGGGAACACATTTTCTTTTCTTAGGGTGTTTCCAGATGAACACCTCCCTCCTTAGATGACTCAGTCATTTGATCTTCCGCTGTGAGGTACACATGAAATTGCACTGACTTTCCACATGGCAAAGGATACCACACTTTTTGTGTATGATCATCCTGTTAGGAGGCATGATATTGTTGCATGTACAGGGAAGAGGGTACAATTCACCTAGCCATCACCAACTTAAGAAACTCTGCCCCCCATAATTCTTTTAAAAATCATGCTTCTGTCTCTGCCTAATGACATCATAATGTGGGTGCGTTAAAAAACTTAAATGCACGAGCAGTACCAATTCCACCACGAACTCCCATCTGCAAGCACTTTCAGTATCTAGCAGAAAGTGTCAAAATGTGTTTGGTACTTTTTTTAATTTTTGCAACTGTTAAGAGCTAGAAACATTTGGATTTTGAAGAATCTACCGGCCATATTTCTATGGTACAATGCAAATCCCTGCCATGGTGATTTCTAAAAGCCCCAAATAGTACCAAAGGGAATATCAGCTTCTTTTGAAAGATCAACTTGAATACAATGCTGACTGTATTCTGATTAAACTGCTTTGGTCTTCATGTTTGTTTCTTTCAGACCTATTCTCCTCTTAAAAAGGAAGGAGCGTCTGTGTTCTTAACATGCAGGTTCCTGTTGACTCTGAGTTTTCGCAGGCAAGAGAAGCTCCACATCACAGTAGCTAAAACCGTACCCAGCCAGCAGGTCTTTCTGAGAAATGTCAGCTAAATCTGATTCATAAGCTTTGACAGGACTCTGTGTGTTCCTCTTCTCTAGAGATTTATGCAAGAGTTCCTTCATCCTCCTGTTTTCTTTGGTGGTTGATTCCCAAATTATTTCAAGTTCACTTTCCACTTCCCTAAGAAGAAAAATGAAAATGGATTTGCAAGTTTCAGATGCTTTGCCTTTTTTGAGAGTATTTTTAAGGTGAACTACCCAGCCAGTACAGAAAGAACAATTAAATTTATTTTTGTACCTGGAATGTTGTCTAGAGAACACCATGTGCACAGAACAGAAAGAGTAATCAGAGGATCTCTGGCATATAATTCAATCAAATGTACTTGTTTAACCAGTTTTTATGGGTGTCTAGTTCTGAAAGCATCAGAAAAGGTAACCCTAAAATCCTGGGCCCCTTATTGGTGATGTCATGGTTCAAAACAGGACTACAAATTCTCCTCTAAGGCTGTTGTGGGTAGATCTGGCTGCCTGAGTCACACACAGTGGATTGGGACAGAGGATCTTTTCAATTTCAGCCATTTTCACACTGCATTGTCCTTTCCACTACTTTAGGCTCCTCCAATGTTGTGCTGCGAAAGTCCCCTGCCAAAAATCTTGGACACCTGGACCATCTTGGACAATGGTCTGGCTCAATATAAGGCTGCTTCAGATGTCTGAACTATTTCATAGCTGCTTTATATTGTTGATGAAAAGCCTCTTTGCTACAAAATACTGAGATGGAGTCATGTTTAGATAAGGTTAAGCTCGGTTTGAGGGTGGCAGTGCCCCCTGTAAGAGTGCTGGGACTATTCAGATGGCCCACCCTCATGGATGGATGGAACTGGATGTGTTCCTAAATGCGCTAGGGAATTTTCCAATGGAGAAAGTGGTAGATCACCTGCATAATTTGTACGTAAAAGCATTATGACACTAGTGGCTGCATTTTCAATCCCTTTCCTAACAATACCTAGCATGGGATTTGCCCTTTTATTTATGACACATTTTGTCAGCCACTGCCTTGAATTTCTCCTCTTACCCTTAATATTTTCTCATCCTACTGCTGGACATTCACAGCTTTATTTTTAACCTATTAAACTCAAAGGAATTTAGGACTGTTTTCCAATTGGAAATAACTGGTATCCGCAGTGGTACCTCATAGCATATTTCTGCAAATTTCATTGTGTTTCACACTTTGTACTGAATTTTTTTTCCTGTGAAATACGTAACGGAAGTTGTGAATATGGCTGAAGGGTGAGATATAGGGTCAAAAGCAACCGGTCAAAACAATCCTGTTTCCTGTGAAGGTTTTCTAGGTCATATTGCATTTCTTTTGACAGGAATCCCATCAGAAGGAGCTCAGCATGTGGCAATTTTTAGGGGTTGGTCTGGTCTCAAGAGTATTGCAATAATGTCCTTTGCAAGAACAACAAAAATCCTCAACAACAGAAAATCTGAATCACAATAATAACATACACCTATATGCTGCTCCCATAACTGAATATAGCAGAGATACAGCCCATGAAACCTCGAAGAGGTACTTTTTTGCTGCAGAGCTTAGTAGACACCTCTCTGTTCTGGTGCCATGGTGGCCAGTCAGTTTAGAGATAGTCATGTCAACAAATGAGGAATGACAGCCTTTATTTGTATCTCAAAAAGCCGCTCCACTTCGAAGTATATTCCTTAATCAATCAGGGCAGGAACCAGAACCTGTTAAGTGATTTGGTGCCATCTCCCATCCTACTGGCACCTGCACTTCCTGTGATTTTATCAGATCTAATTTTTAGTGGATCATCTTATGGTTAAAGAGAAAACATGTTCAATGCTCTTTTGGTCTTCAAATCTGTCTCTGCTCCATAAATCATTCAAGCAAACTTTCCCGCAAAGCAGTCAGAAATCTGCTTATGTCCTTTCCCAGCTTGTAAATCTTGCATTCGCTTGTCCTGGTTCAACCTCTTGGCCAAGGAATGTCCTAAGAGGGCAAGAGGGACCCATTTCAGCCTGTCTACCTTGTGGTTTTTGACATCATGATAAAGGGAGGAAGATGGCGGAAAAGTAAGTTATGCAAATTAAGTATACAATTTATTCTGGGCACAGATTTTTAAGTTTTCTTGGCAAAAAAAGGTCTACACAAGCTGCACCACTGTTGCATTTGCTCCATGTCCTGCTCAAGCTCTACATGTCAGAAACCAAATATACTATCAAGAGCTTCACGGGACAGAGCAATGTATTACTGTAATGCTGATCCAAACCACCTTGAGGTTTTTTCTACAATCAAGTGGCATATACATTTTTTGAAATAAATAATGAATGTTAATTTTGTTGGGCTATAGGTTAGAACACATTTATTTCATTTAGGAAGTTATTTGTATTCCTCAATTTCTGTTCTACTGGGGGAACCTCCAAGGCATCTAACAACACTTTTCTTTTTATCAAATATTTTACATAAATACGCGCGCGCGCACACACACACAGAGTAATAAAAATATTTTACTATGTTTTATATATGCTGAAAGCCACCCAGAGTGGCTGGGGAAACCCAGCCAGATAGGTGGGGTATAAATAATAAAATTATGATTATAAAATTATGATTATTATTTTTAAAGTATCTAATGAAATCAGAACAGCATAAAAATATGAATCTCAAAAGAAAGCAAAAATTAAGTGTCCTATACCAATGTCCTGGAGTGCTGACATGCCATCAAAGGAGGAGACATCCACACCTTTTGGTATAAGGAATTCCAGGGTTGCACACTGGGGAACACCCACCCAGGAGGGGGCAAGGTCAAGGGGCGGGGGAAACACAGTGCAAATGCACTGCCAGGAATACCAGGTTCGCTCCCCCAGTACATTTGCTTCACACCTAACTCCCTGCTGCCTTGCCTGCCCTTCCTATTAAGTAACAGCAACCCACCTGCCGAGAAGCTGGGTGGGACACAGAGAAAAGGTTTCTCCTCAAAGGTCTCAAACTGTATATGGTTTTAAAGATGATAACCAATATTTCCCATCAAGCTTGGAAGTGGATTGGAAGCCAATTCTTCTGGGTGCAGGGCTGAGCACACATGATCCAAAAGGAAAGCTCCAGTTAGGATGCCTTCCCTGCCATATTTTGAACCAGCTGCAGCTTTCAAAAGGCAGCCCCACAAAGGGTGTACTGAAGCAGGAGACCAATCTGGCTGTGACTAAGGCAGGTGGGCCAGTGGCCAGAGCTGGCTTCTCCAGGAAACAGTGCAGACCAAAGTGAGCAAGGACACTGCTGGCCACAGTAGCCACCTGATGATAATCCAGGAGGGACACTGGATCCAGGAAATCTCTATGAACCTGATTCTTCAAGGGGAGTGCAACCCCATTCAAAACATACCCACCTTTGCTTTTCTATTGGCCAAAGCACTTCCATCTTGAACTGAGTCTCAGTTTATTCTCCCACAGCCACGCTGATCCTGATCTTAGGCACTGGTTCAGTCATTAAGTGGGCATTGGTACTGCCATTTAGGAAAGGGAGCAAATAAGGCTTCATCTGAGGGAGCACTTTATCAAATATGGTGGTGTATGGAGCTGTGAATTTTTACATCACTCGAAGGATGAGCCTAAAAGTCTAAAAGCTTCCCTCACCGAGGCCCCCAGAATTTGACATGTTTATTTCAAAGCTGCTTAACACAGTGAGTTTTGGTTTTGTTGTTGTTGTTTTGGTCTTTCTACTGCATTTGCAGTGATGACTGCAAAAGGCTGCTCTTTTCCTCACTCATTACATGTGTACTGAGCAAAACCCAAATGCTGCTCCCGATGGAGTGAAGGGCAAATGGGGGAGGCAGAGCAGGCAAGGAAGAAGGGGCGGGGGGAGAAGAGACATGAATCGAGTTTTCCCATGTCCAAAACCATGCTATCACTCAGGATTTAAGGTGCTATTTTCCCCTTATTTTTTCACAGAATAAATGAGATTTAATGATCATGCTGTAGCATTTCTCAGATTGCTTCACTGCGAGTGGAGACAAAATGAGATTCTCCTAGTAGAAGCTCAAAACAAGAATGCCAGCTTTCAGGTGCCCCACGTGCTCTTTGGAATAGAAAAGGCACAGTCGTGTGCCTTAGGGATTCTTGAGTCTGCTTGTACAAGTGATATTCTGGAGAGTTGCTATAAAGCAAAAAATAATATCCTCAACATCCAAAAGTAAACACTGCCTCCTGAGCATTTCAAGGGTTCCTGCTAAAGCTCACTATCTTTCAGCTTTTTGGGAACCCACCTTTCAGTGTCAACCTCTGACCTGCAAATGATTAGCTGTCATTCCTGCACTGCAGGAAGTGGGACTAGATGACCATTGAACTCTACCATTCAATGATTCTAAGTTCAGCCTCTCTAGGTTTTTGTGCTCCATGACTTCACCTGCCATTGTTCCCCAAGGAAGTCCTAGTATTACGTATAAAAGAAAGGAAATACTGCAAGACTCCCTCTGCAAAGTTTTCATATTGAAAACTGGATGGCTGGCTTCATCAGTTGTCGTGGTGAAATCTTACGCGCAACACTTTAAGGGTTTTAATAAAATAAACATGCCATTCACACAGCCTATTACTTTCAGTTGGGTATAGCGCTGAGATTAAATGTGTCAGTGAAATTTCTATCTACTGGGAACAATTTTGCAGGCCACAAATTTTCTCCTTGAGCGGCGCTGGTGGAAATGAATCTGCATCAGGACATTATTTGCCCAGCACTGCCGATTCTGGTTGCCAAGCTACAGAAGATTAGTGACAAGAAGCCCACCCCTAAGTCCTTGGTCTGCTTTTCTTTTGACCGGGGTGGGGGGTAGAGTGGGAGGAGGAGGAGAGAGATCCAGAACAACCTTTCAAATGACAGCTTTGTTCAGGGACTGGCTGCACTACAAAACAAAATTATATTTACTCCTTAAAGCGCTTCCGGATTTTGAGAGAACTGAAAGCAGAATGCAACCAGAATGGAAGGAATCTGGCTAAACTAAAGGAGCCCAGCATTCAGGAAGCGTAGGGAAAACATATGCAAAGCATTTTAGCTTCCTGAACTGTAACATTGCTTGTCTGCATAGCTAAGCTGACGTCCCATGGTCACTGGCCAGAATGATTAACCCAGCTATACATCTGTCCCATCCAATCCAGATGTTTGTTAAAACTGACCTAGAATAAGAGACATCACAGCAGGAAAGCATCTCTTTGAGGGAAAGGCAAAAGCTGCATTTGCCTTTCACCAGCTACAAGCACTGCTCATCTTCCAGAATGTCAGTAAAAACTTTCTGACAGTAAGAGCTGCTCGACAGACTCCCTTGGGGGGTGGACTCTCCTTCCTTGGAGGTTTTTAAGCAGAGGTTGGATGGCCATGTATGATTTAGCTGAGGTTGGATGGTCATGTATGATTTAGCTGAGATACCTGCATTGGAGGGGGTTGGACTAGATGGCCCTCGGGGTCTCTTTCAACTCTACAATTATACGATTCAATGATTCTAAGACTTGGCAACCAACTGCAAAACACTCAGCAACTCTGCTGCTGTTGGTGACAATAACAAGGGACAAAGTGCTGCTGTTTAGAACTACTTCCCACAACTGCATTTTCCTCTGCCGCAGTAGAGTGCTAAATCAAAGTGGGGGCAATTATTTTAGCTTTATGGAGTTGTATCCAACTGACTAAAAGCAGCCCCACACTGAAGTAAAGGGACCCAAGTGAGTGGTGTCCATTCATTTCAATGTGTCTCCTCTGAGCAGAACAAATACTGGATACAACCCATTGTGATGGCAGTGCTTCATAAAGCTTGGACTAGTATATTAATAGCCTTTGCTGTTTGAGGTGGGAAGCGTGAGGGGTGGGTGGGTGTGACAGGTAAGAGAAGAGAAATGGTTCTAAGGGGTTGACATGTCTAACACTGCTCTAAGGGGGTGACATGTTGGGGAATACCAGGACTAGAAATAAAATTGAGGATTATTTTATTAATGTATTTATTATTTACAATTATACCCCACCTTTAGTCCAAGGAACTCAAGGAATAGTCCATTTATCCTCATAACAACAATGGGAGGCTGAGAGGCAAGGACTGGCCCACAAGGCTTCATGACCAAGTGGGAGATTTGAACCCTCCCAGGTCCAACACTCTAACTGCTATACCACACTGCCTCTCACATTGGTGGACAGGTGTTCTCCCCTCCTAGATACATACATATTGTCAAGCTGTATGAAGCAACACAGGCTATATGCACAATAGAATGTTTATGTTAGATCAAAACTATGGTTTGGAACATGGTGGCAGCAGGACCTTCCCTTCCACACACCTGAACCACAGGGAAACCTGGCTGTATTCACCACATCTTTAGTTCTCCAGATATGCAAGCAGTCCCAGGTTAGAGTATCTGGTTCCGTAGCATTGTTTGATGCTAAGCTGGTGCTTACAAAACACATTTATTCAATCATTTATATGCTACCTTTCAGCCTTCAAAGGGACTCCTAAAGTGGCTTAGGTCATTACTAAAAGGAAATGTTTTTTAAAGCAAAAGAAGAAGCACAGTCTGCCTGGAAGTTACTCCCAAGAGGAAGTTTTCCTTGCACCCTTTCTAAATAGACAGCTGGTTGGAGGATGCCGTGTGGATTTCCTGCCTACGGAAGCAATCCTGTGCCCAAGAATCTGCTGTAAAATTACACCAGACCCAAGCCCTGTTCAGCAGCAGGCTTTTGCAGAAAGGACTCAATCGCACAATGGCAAATTTAGCTGCACAACAAACCCACTTAAAAAAAGAAGACTTTTTACAGCAAGGAAAGTGATAGTTAAGAACCAATTGATGGGGAGTCCTATATCCTCTGCAGAAACAAATCAGGATGAATGCTCAATAAAGAGAAGGCATTGTATAACCTCCGCCCAAGCTTCCTGCAATCTGGAGGTGCTCTAAGACATGTCGCGTGTGAATTGATACACCAGTCACTGCAGCATGGGGACTATGCACAGAGAGCACATACACACTTTGCCGAAAAATTCAGAAGTTATCTGACCACGCTACTTATCCTCTACTGGGAGTTGATAACTGACACAGATGGCATACAGCTTGAGTTCCAGGCTGGATTATTTTATCTCACAATGGCTGAGATGATCTGCAAAATAACTGCCTAATTATCTGTCTCCTGTATTGTTTCAGTGCTGCTACAAGGAACCATCTCTGAAGCCTTCCCATCACTAACACGAGAAGTAAGAAGCAGGACTCCTTATAGGTTCTCTCGACACGGAGAATCATCTTCCAGCCAAGACCTATTCAACTGTTCATTCCCCTTTTTTGTGATTAGAAACCTCCAGATCCACGAAATATTCATTTTGCCAAGTGCTCTTAACTGACTGCCCTCATTTCCTGTCTGTCAGAAAAATGTCAGCCTGGGACTTCATCAGTCCTCACTGGAAGATGTTATTAAATCAATGAGCATGTGACCAATGATTCACTTTGGAGAGAATTATTGAAAGCTCAATTCAAGCCAATAGCTTCTGCGTGTTTGCTTTCCTTCAGCAAAAGGCAGTACAGATGCCAGGAGGATTTTTAAGGTTGGCTGTCGGAGCTAGCAGGCAACGATTTCCTTCAAGGATTTGTAGGTCAGGGGCTCAGAGAGGGAGAAGGAGGGAGAGGGGGATGGGGGAGCTGACAGAGTCAGTTGAGAGGAGGAGATTTTCAACCCAGCAGCTCGGCAGGGAAGTGAATACAGCCAGAGCACGCCAGAGGGGGCTCTTAGGCAGAGCATGTCCTGCTCCTTTACCAGTCGGGGCTAATGGGTTTGTTTAAGGCTTTGGCTGCATTACCTTTTCTGCTGCAGCGCTTCGTCGAGGGTTTCCTGCTTCTCTTGCAGCAGCCGCTGGAGGTGCCTCATCTCACGCTGGTACTGAGCAGCCTTCCCGGCAAATTCCTTCTCTTGCTCCGATGCTTTGAGGCTGATGTCTCCGAGCTTTCCGGCAGCTGTCTTCTTATACACCTGTGAGAGTTGGAGCAGAGCCCAGTTAGAATCAGCGCCGGGGTTGCAAGCCAGCTGACGGGAACTCAACTGGCGGGAAGATGGTTTTCTCCCACAGGGGCTTCATCCTGAAACCAGGGGTGCTTTGTTCAAAGAACAAATCGGGTAGGTTGGAAATGACCTGGTCCTTCCTTCAAGCATTTCTACTGCATGCACTTTCTACAGCATACAGCAAAAGGTGTCACTGCATAGGTCTACTGTGCTATTTTAATGCCTCCCTTTGGAGAAAGGTCTTTATAAAACAGGTCTTAAATCCAAATATGTTTAACTCATCAGGAAGCCAAGTTGGACTTTAACCACATGTTGCTTATAGACAAGTTTAATAATTTGGTTTTAATTGTCAGCGTATCACTGTAAGCCTGGGAAGAGATGCTACTGGGTGGCATGTATGTTCATTAATCCTTTCATCTTGGAAAAACAACTCAGCTGCCTTATAATTGCTTTGGGTGCCTTGAAGCTGTGTATCCTTTCACTGAAGCACTGGAATGCAACACGTTTCTCCCTGCTTTTGCTGCAGCAAGGCATTATTTAGAAAGCATTAGTTCTTTTTTGAAACAGTGAATTTTACTTCTGAATCACAAAATGGCTAAGAATGCAAAAAGCAATGCTAAGTGAACGTGAAGGAGGAAAAAATATTTCATCTTAGATAAAAAGTTTCATTCTAATTATTACTTTACACAAAACCTCTTATCCGCCTATATGTAAAAGGTCTCAGCTTTGTGGATACCTTAACCTTTTCTTCTGGATGAGCCTGATGTTAATGCTAGCCAATTTCAGATTTATTAGTGTGAAGATCAAAACTACACCCTTGCCTCAAGTCTTCATGGTCTGAAAATTTATCCAGCAGACCTGGAAAAGCACTGTTTCCAATTCAAGTCTTTGTACTAATAGTCATGTCTAAAAGTAGAGCAGGAATTAAAAGGAAAACAAGTTGCCCGGGGAAAGAATTAAGCTGGGGTGATGTGGGAGTCCATCCTATAAAAATTCAAGCATGTTCAATTGCATCAATATTTAAATGGATGGCAATGGTATATGGAAGCTTGTCTACTTGTGTTAAAGATAATGGTTTAGCACAAACAGGGTGCAGTACTGCAGAGGAACCCAACTTGTTGTCTCCAGATGTTGCTGTACTACAACTCCCACCATCCCTGACCACTAGCCACGTTGTTGGGACTGATGGGATTTGGAGTCCAACAGCACCTGAAGGGACATTGGCTGTCCTGCAGAGTTGAGCACTGGGTGCTTGCCTGTCGGATGAACTCAGAAAACTGTCACCTGAGATTTTAGGAAGACTGAACTTTATGGGAGGGACCACAGCTCAGGGGTAGAGCACATGCACTGTATCTGCAGGAGGTCTCAGGTTCAAGCTCTGGACCCCCCAGTTTCAAAACACAGGGAAGCAGGTGGTAGAAAAGGCTTCTGCCTGAGACTCTAGAGAGTTGTTGCCAGTCAGAGTAGGCAGTACTGGACTAGATAGGTGAGTAGCAAGGCCTGGTAACTGACAGCTCCCTGTGTGGCAGTAAACATTTGGAAATCAGGTTGTGACTCTGAACCAGTGTGCCACACTTTATATAAAGGACAACCCTTTCCTTTTCACAGGATGTATCTAAAATAGCAAAAAAAAAAAAAAAAAAAAGTTTGAATTTTTACATATAAATTCTTCCATTTATTTTAAACTCATCCATTCTGAATGCAACAAACAACAAACTTACCTGCCCAATGGATTATGTTTTGGTTATAGTTTACACTGCAGTTGTATTGTTTTATTGGTTTGGGTTTTTTTAGTGTGTTTTCTTTCTTTATTACTTTATCGGCTGCCAATCTTACACTGTGTCAGTTTGCTTCTTTGAAGTGTATAATATGGTTTTGACAGCTGTGAATTTTTTCTTTTCTTTTAATGGTATAAAGGGCGGGGGGAGAAAAAGCACTAATGAAGAAATAAAAAGAGAGAAGAACCCGAAAGGTGCACTAAAATAGAGTTTATCCAGTCCAGCAAATTTCACTTCCAATCTTTCCTCAAGGGAACTGGTAAAACCCTACATATTTGCTATGTGTTCTACTGTAAAATGATTCCCGTCCATATAATTTGTTTATTCCTATTATCATTACATTTATATCTTGCTTTTGCTTCAAGGACCTGAAGTGGTTTCCCCCCTTCCCCATTTTACCATTGCTACAATCCTGTGAGGTAGGTTAAGCTAAGAGGCAGTGGCCAGAACAACCCAATAAAATTCATGGATGAGTGGGGATTTGAACCCTCATCTTCCATGTCCTAGTCCAACACTCTAACCACTACACCACGCTGTAGGTAATCCTATAGGTAACTGATTTCCCCTTCCCAATGTAAAATTCTAAGAAACAGAACAAAGCTTTTATCTCTTGGCTTAGGTTTCTCTTGCAGGCGAGAATGGAACTGAAGAAAACAAGGAATGCAGCCATTTTTACTACATCTACATATGGTCTTGACATTTTAAATATTGATGCATTTATCTAAATAGGGATCCCACTTTCTTCAAAGTGCTCCCTAGGCTGAGGCTCTTTGGAGTCTTCCATCCCCCTCAGTTATGTTGTCTTTATAAAGCAGCAACAGCTCTAGAACTTTTAAAGGGGGAAAATGGATAAGCATGGGGAGTTTTGTCTAAAACTGTGTGTACAACTGGAGAACTCCAAAGCACAGAATTCTGAACAGGGGAAATGCTTCAATCATACCTCTGGAACAGGTGGTTGCCTGGGTTCCTCCCCCCAGACCCGCTTTCAACTGTCAAGCTTGGCAAATATACCTAGACCTTCACAGAATTGAAAGCTGCATCACAAGTGAAAGCAGGATGGCACTCCCTAATGGAAACCTGTTATATTGGGAGTGGGGTGGGAGGTTGAATCATGCTCCATTTTATCACCTAGACAGAAGCAGCTGCCTAAAATCCTCAAAACCAGAAATATAAATGAAATTGTACCTGGCCATTTCCCACATAAGAGCAAAACTTGGAAACAATGAAAAGAAAAAGCTACAAGCAGTGACATGCAAACTTCAAAGAGAGGTTGCCATATTAATCAGTAGTAGCAAAAGCAAGTAAGAGACTAATCCATTTTTAATGGAATAATTTTCCATTGAGTAGAATCTAGCGCCACCACCTTTATCGGTATGCTACTTTGCTGCTATGGTGTTCAAAGTGGCTAACAATATACCAAATGAATAATACTAAATATATATATGAAAAAAACAATCCTATTGGTCTTCAAGGTGCCACAACATCTTTGATGCTTTTACCAGTGAAGTGGATTATTTGCTCTTCTTGAGTGGTATAGAAGAAAGGGAACATCCAGAGCTTCCCAAGACGTCTTCTGTTCCTTTTAAAATACTAAATTCACTGAGCAACAACATAACTTGCTAACTATAATTGCAGACAGGTTCATTTTGTTTTCTCTGTGTTAAGATTGCTCAAGTGTAGGCAATTTGTCCCTGGGGAAGGGATTATCGGAGGAAGGTATTAGAACTGGAGATGGTCTCTTCTGACAATCTGAACACAAAGGGGACTGGAAGATAAGGGAGAAGGCATTCTTATTTCAGATAATTAGGAACATGACAGCAGAAGACTTTAAAAGGTCAATACCTGCAGTCTGAATTGTGTCTGGAAACTGACTGGTAATATATGCAGTTGTTTCAAGACTAGCGTAGTATGAGACCTCAGTCTTGGAAGGTATTCCGGCTGCTGCATTTCGGACCACCTGAAGTTTATGAAAAGTCTTCAAGAAAGTGTCGCAGAGCATACTGCAGCAATTTAATCGAGAGGTCACCGTGGCATCTTCTTGACCATTCAGGAAGGCACACCTCCCACATCCAAATCTAGATCTGAGGGGTATAGCCTGCAGTCAAGGAACCCAAAGTCCAACCATGATGGTGGTACATGGCAGGGGAGAAAGGCCAGGTTCCTAGCATTTCAGGCAGCATGACTTAGTGCCATTCATTTCAATGGGTCTGCTCTGAATAGAACAAGATGGGATAGACTAGTTCTACTCAATCCAGACCATCGGTCTTGATACTGCTTGCCAATCTCAGAGGCTGATGCTGCATAGCTCTGTCGCCTTTTGTGCCTGATGAGGACTTTGGGGTCTGAACACACCTTGTGGATCCCAGTTTAAATCCAGGAGATCTCTGATCAGAACTTTGCATTTGGTACTCTGTGTGATGTGTGTGTGCGCACACCCATGTGCATCTGTGGTGGGGGTTATAGTCATAAAGGAAAAGTAGCAGGTAGGTAAAGGACTCAGCACATTCCTCATGCCTATTGCTTCTTCCTGTGCATTGCACCCTCAGGATGCCACTCTGATTTCTTCCATATCTTTTTAAACTGCTCTTCAGCCAATAAGTCTCCTAGGGAGGCTTACATAAAACCAAGGAAAGCACTAAAAATGTGTGTCAATAAACACAACAGCGCCAAGCAAGTCACTGCTACTATAAAGAGCACCATGGCTACGAACTAAGTCATTGCTTTTAAGTTCAGCATGAAACTCACAGAGTTTCAGAGTTGGAAGGGTCCCAAAGGGTCATCTAATTCAACTCCCCCTGCAATGCATTTTGGAAAATGACCATCCAAGCAGTATACTACACAAGGTAGTATTAAACACAAGACGGTACTTGTAGTGGTTGCTAGACTGGTTTACACTTGTCCCTGGAAATGGTGACTTCCCCTGCCCAACACTGTGAGGAGGATGCAATGAACTAGGTATGGGGCTGTTTAAATGCACCACTGGCCTTGCCCCCAGTTCAAAAGGTCTTTTCAGGCAACACATCAGACTTTTTCTAAGTAATGAAAACATTTTCCTAAACTCTCCTGCCATTTCCCCCGCTACTCCTCCAAGCCTCTCCAAGGAATGTCTTATGACATCGCTTTAAAAGAACAAAACAAAAAACCCTCTTGTTATAATTAACACAGGCAGGTTTGTCAACCTGAACATTTCGTCTGCTTGCGACGGCTGTCTGTTCCTTTCATGTTTCATGTCTGCAACAGGAAAGGGACAAAATGAATAAGAGCATGCACATGTTGAATGGTTTCTTTAAATGTAAAGGTTCATCATTGTTCCACCCAATGTGTATGTCTTTAAGGGGCCAGAGCAAGGGCCAGAGCAAAATAACGAGACCCAGCTTTACAGCTGTGAAACATAGCAGGTGCTGCTGAGTTGTACTGATTAAGGTGTGTCAGCATTTGGTTGTAGTATATAAGGAGCAGCACCTAGCTCTCCCATTACCCTGGGGGTTGGGTTGGTGGTTGGGTCTGGTTTGTTGTTAATGTATTTAGTGTATAAGGAGTTTTTGTTTTTTGTAATTAAAACCTTGCTTAAGTTATTTTTGAGTCCCTTTCTTTTTAATGCATGATCCCCCCAGCAAGCTCTCTGCAGCGCTACCATACTGCAAATAGCCAACAGCACAAGGGTCAGAGAGGGAGTGGGTGAGAGAGAATATTTGTTGGGAGGAATAGGGGAATAATTCCTGAGCATACCTGATTTAGGTCGGGGGCTTCAGTGAGCAGAGGTGGCCCAGCTCTAGCATATTACTTATCTAGAAGCATTTCAGTCTGTTTTTTGGCCTGGTCTTGGTTGGTCTAACGGAAGACCCACACCAGAAGGTGGACAGGGAAAGTCCAGCCCTTTTAATCAGCAGTCTTCAACATCACTCATCATAGCATCCTTCTGGAGCTGTCTTGCTGGGATGGGACATCTAACTGCAGTGGTTTGAATTGTTCCTGAAGGGCCAATCTCAGAAGGCGGTGCTGGGAGACTGCTGCTCCACCCATTGGTCTTTAACTTGTGGGTGACTGCAAGAGTCTCCTATGCTATTTGGCGTCTACATGAATCACTGGGTGAGGTTGTCCAGAGAGGAGGAGGATACCGTCAGTATGCTAGTGACACACAATTCTCTTTCCTTTCCATCTAAACCCAGGGTGGCTGAGGTTCTGACCCAGTACCTGAAATCAGCGATGAATTGGATGTAGGTGAGCAAACTGAAATTAATCCAGGTAAGACAGAGATGGGAGAAGAGCTGATCTAGGATTAAGTGTAGTGCCTAATTTGGATGGAGTTGCAACCCCACCCCAACCCAGTTAAGGATCAGGTTTGTAGCTTGGAAGAGCTGCCGTATGCCAAAGTGTGATGGTGGCCATGGAGACTTTTGAGTAATTTAGGCTAGTACCCTAGCTATGCCCTATTATGATGGACAAGACCTGGCAGCTGATCACACAAACCAAGATTGGGGGGGGGGCTGGTTTTGAAAGAAGTCAACTTGTCTTCTTCATCGCAGTTCCTACATTGGAGGGAGTCAGCTTAGGCCAACCCTACAATTCTATGACGGCTTATTTTTCAACTTCCAATGAAAAACTTGTTATTTTCAGGGTGCTCTTGAGTTAAGCAATAATGAAATAACATTCTGAGATGTTTGTTGGTTATCTTTCATATGATGAGATTACTTTCCTGTTCTCTGTCTTCTTGAGTATTTGGTTTGGGCTTTTTCGTAAAGCTCAGCAGTAGCAACCACCACAACCACCAAACAATGTGTTTTAATATTGTTGAAGGCCTCCTTGGGGAGTCCCTGAGGGAAAGAGAGACTGAAAACAAATATTTTACCTAATTAACTGCTTACTTTGTTGACATGGAATTCAATCTACTTAAAAAGCATTCCCACCCGCCATCCAGGTGAATATGTGAAAGTATTTCACAGCAGACAGAGAGAATTTGGTAACTGAGGAACTTAATGCCTGCTATTTACACTCTTATGAATGCTTTCCAAGGAGCAATGGTTAAAGAGAAATTGTGTTTGGACATGCTGCTATCATAACTATTTTTGGAAGAATCACGTGCAAATGCACACTCTCTCTTTCTAGTGTTAGAGCCTGCTCTGCTCCACCATGTTTGTGAAAGAGTGTGCAGGGTGGACCCACCAGAGAATAAGTCAGAACCAAGACAGAGACCATTTAGCAGACTTGATGGTTAAGATAAAGATGCAAATGAAACTGCCTCCTAATAAAAATGCCGTTGTTGTTATGGTTGGTGTTGTTGTCCTTGCCTGTTCCCATTAAAATTCCATCACTGCTGCATGGCAACGTGAGGGTGATGAGCCAAGACTGAGCCAGCTTTGCTTATTACGAAATGTGAACAGAAACAAATCCTCTTTTCAGGCAAAACAGACAAAACTGTGAAATGTACTGTCGCACTTATTTACCCATCAAATCCTTAAGAATTTCACAACCACACATTCTTATTAATCAAAGAAATGCCATGGGAAACCTATATTCAATGGTGTTGTTTTCCCCCTAAAGGTTAAGTAATACTGTACCTTTGCTGAGTAATTTCAAATGCACAGCACCACCAAATGAGCTACTATTAAGTTTCCCTCCCTCTGTAAGCTCAGAAACAGAGTGCAACATTACAAGAGCATCCGTGCATGATAAGAAGATTTGTCTCCAATGCAAATCAAACTCTAAATGCTTGTCAGGGTTGGTTGTAGCAACTGTTATACAAGTTTCTGAGTTACATCCTCAACTGAAAGCCAAACGTTTTCCAGCCAACTTGCTTCTTTCCCATGTTAAGCTGCAGTAACTAAATATTCCAGATGAGTAATTGCTCCTTAATGTTAACAGATCAACCATATGTAACTTTGCACAGAAGCACTACTGAATTTAATGAGACTTACTCCCAATAGCACACAGGATCTGAGTGTAGTGCAGACACTTTTTCCCACAGGTGCCATCCAAAGGCAGTTCAGAAAAGGAATTAGAGAAGGGGAAGAGGGAGAACTAATCTTTGCGAGGGGCAGTAAATTTAGAGCAGAGGAACGGGGGCTGCTGGGTATACTTGCCCCAGGCCTTGGAATCATATCTAGGCCCTGATGGGGAAGATGGCATGATGCAGTGGACAGAGTACTTCACTTGGAATGCAGACACATGGGTTCAAATCCTATAAGACCCCAAAGTTCACTGGGTAATATTGGGCTCCCTCAATTTAACTATTTGAGGTAGTTCTGTTCAGATATTCAAGAAAATGTCTAATACATTCTACAGTCTGTGGGGTGGTGAAGCAATTTCCTATAGGATGGAAAGTAGGATGTAAAACAAAACAAAACAGATTCAGTGGATATTTGGGGAAATTATACAAAACTGAAAACCAGAGACTTCTAATCAGAAAAGGTAATTGCATTTAACTACTGCTACCAGTTTTAACTTGTTACCGTATTTGCTTCTTTCTGTCGGTAAAGCATATACTCCAGGATAGGCTTCCCCAACCTGATGCCCTCAAAATGGTTTGGACTACAGGTCCCAATAACTCCAACCAACATGGTCAAATGTTGGGGATGATGGGAGTTTTTGACCAGGTTGGGAAAGGCTGCTCTAGGAACAACTACCAAAAGGGCATAATTTAAAGTTGAAACTCACTGCTATTATCTGTTACAGCCTGCCTAATTTAAAGATGAATCATTCTCAAACAGAGGGAGAAGAAAAAGTACCAAACGATGAGCTGGAATGCAAAATCTGTTACCAGAAGTTTAACGTCCAGAGCCGCAAACCCAAAATCTTGGACTGCCTTCACAGAGTGTGTGCAAAATGCCTGACAAAAATCCTCCACGTGGGAGATGGCTCCCATTGCATTTGCTGCCCCTTCTGCCGCCACAAGACAGAGCTGCAGGAAGAGGAAGTGGAGGGCCTTCCTGACGACGCAAATATCATGTCCAAACTCATGACAAAAGACAAAACAGCATGGAGCTCGGACTGCAAAGAAGTTGTCTTGACGCCAAAGAACTTGGCTTCCTCCAGTCCTTCTCATGGGTCATCAAACTGTTTGGTGATTACCATCATGGAAGTACAGAGAGACTCCACAAGGACGCCAAGCCAGAACACCCTCTCGGATTACTACACAGATCACAGCCTTGACTCGGCATCTGTGAACTCTCATAGCCACCTGGATCAAGATCTTTTCTCTAAGCTCTGTAACCATGTCCCCAGAATACTGGTGTGGCTGCTTGGATTTTTCTATTTTGGTTCTTTGCCACTTGGAATCTATTTATTGGTGATTCAGAAAGTGACCCTTGGAATTGTCTGTGTCAGTCTCGTGCCATCCAGTCTAACTGTGTGTCTTGTGTATGGCTTCTGTCAATGCCTTTGCCAAGGAATGTGTGACTGTTCCTCTAGAAACTAACGTTTTTTAAAACTGAATTTTGGATATTGGCACTATAGACCTTCAAATGTATAGGCTATTTAAAGCCTACTGTGGATTTTTTCTTTTTTACAAAAATATCAGTAGCCAAAAATGAGACATCTATATTTAGATGTTCCTAACATTCCATCCCACTCTCCCAACAGGTAGCCACACTTTAGTGTGACCAACGAACAAAACCCGGAGGGATTAATGGCTTTGACAGAGTTCTCCAGGGCAAAGTTGTAGGATCCCATAAGGGATACATCTGATAGAAGGCAAAATTCTTTATCTCACTAGGGGCTATTTAGCTTCCATCGCAATGTCCACAATCCTGACAGGGCCAAGCATCACTGAGAGGCCCCCAGGAGAATAGTGTCCCTCCCTACACCACCTAGAGGTTGTGGAGGCAAAAGAGTATTCCACCCCCAGCACTTTTTCCACCCCAAAAGTCCAGCTTTTGAGGGAAAAGAGAGGAAGGTATTTCTTTTTTGCTTCCTCAGAGGCTGGAGACTAAATTTGGCTTATGAAAGAGGGGACAGCATTTGGAAAGAGAGATATGGCTTGCTTCTTGTTCTGCTTTGACAAGGGCTTCAACAATGGAAAGGAAGCGGAGGAAGAGAAAAGTGAAGGAGAATAGCAGGACTGGGAAAGGACCGGCACTATCACGCTATCTCCCCGTCAAACTAGATGATCCTGTAGCTAGGATGAAATAAAAATGCAGATCTGAAGAACAGACTAGGTGAAATGGTATTGCCAATCTATTCTTCAACCTGTCTAGAATCTGTGTATTTTGAGACAGGGATGCCAAATCAAAAATGATAGAACTAGGGTATGTATACTTATATAAAAGGCTATGAAGCTGGGATGGTCTGAAATGAGATCTGTTTTATTGCATGGATTCTCCTGTTCTGGAATAATGTTCCTTTACTTTAAACAGAGATTTGGCAACTTTTCTGCTAGAACATACTGTTACATTTTTTAAGCCATTGTAATTACCGGTACAGGTCGTAAATTATGCTTTATTTTCTGAGTGAAACTCTTAAGGAAAACTTTCCTAATTAAGGCAATGTCAAGCTTTTGGTCTTTGGTACCAGCAGCCTGTTACTTATTTTATGTGAAAGTAACCTCCACTAAGATCGGTGGGCATGATTCAGCAGTTGGAGGGCAAGCTTTAGACCCAAGGACCCAATGCTACCAGCAACTTAATCTGGCCCCCAGGAGCTGTGTACATCTGGAACGCCTCCTTCCTAAACCAGCAGCCTGTGAAGGGACCATGGGAGACTCTTAGCTGGGAACTCCAGACTAGGGTCTGCTGAAGCACACAGGTTTCTCTTGATGGAAATGCATGCAAGATCTGGGTGGGTGCAGGCTGCTGCTCAGAGCTGTCAACAGAAGTCAGCATGTTGCTGGCTTTATGGGAGAAAGACACAGCTAGCTGTGGCCTAGGGGCTTTGTAAAGGATGGGATAAGGAAATAGCAAACACCAGCACTGGGCCTCCTGAAACTGTGCACTTGTTATTTGGGCCAAACAGTTACTGTACTACCAAGTTTCTCCACCACTATCCCAGCCTCCTCAAAACCTCCAGGATAGAACCTGCTGGATCTATGACTTCCATAAGGCTCACAACCTCATTCATATCTACCATCCCAAGATGCTCCTTTCTCCACAGAACAGAGGTGCAGGTATGCTACTGGATTGACCAATGCCTGGCATATGTAAGGACTGCATTAGGCAATGTGGTATGTACTTGGTAGCAAATAGGCTTTTAGCCAAGAAATAATCATAGCCGGTCATTAAGTTAGAGACCACTATTTTGTCAAACAAATAATCTGCCCACTTTTAACTCTGGCCCTGCCCATAACTTGGAAGGTTGGCCGCAAAAAATGTGGCCCTTAGGCTTGTGTATATGCCAAATAAAATACCCCTAAGGATTTGGGGGCACTAATATAAGAAAAAACAAATGAGCCAGCCATGATCACAATAAAATAGCTTCCTCTTTCACACCTTGGATAAAAGCTAACTTTTTTTAAGGTTTTCCTGACTTCTCAGCTCAAGGCAGTTTAATATACTGCAAACATTAGAAAACAATAAAAACTCGACAGTTCTGCAGCAACAGATAATTTAATAAAACAGTGAAACCATAACACAGCAGCAAGAGCATAATGTTGTTTTTAGCTGGACTACTTCATGCTGCAAGCTGCCTTGTGCTGGTAGGGAAAGGAGGACCAAAATCCCAATTGAATTTTAAATGTTCAAGAGGCTTCCAGCTGGTGCAGGCTGAACACCTGTAAGTGTAGCTGCCCAAAGGACAGGCAGGAAGGAGAATGCTTTTCATCCTCTCTGCAAAAAGAGACACAAAGGGATCAAGTGAGCACTGCATGTGGTGGCACTCCAAAGCCTCAAGGCTCCTCCCAACTGTCTCATTTCCTGGAGCAAAGGCACATGAAGCCCAACCTGTCTGGCCTTGTGTTGGGAGAGGCAGTCTCTAAGCTGCCCACAAAAGGCTAGATTTAGAGCAAGACTGCCACAGTGAAATATGGGACTGATATGTCACAGGAACTGAACTTCATCCTATTACAAGTTGTACTTATGTGACTCATATTCCCAGGGACTGGAATATTTGCTAGGGAGACAACCATTTATTTAGTACACAGCTTTTCCACAGGACTAAATCATTTAGTTCCTTTATCTATACAGTATTGATATGGCATCTGGGAACATGGGAAATTGCCTTACACCTAGCCATAATATTTGCCTCTGTGGCCCACTACTGTCTACCCTGGCAGCAGCTCTCCAGGGTTTCAGGCAGAGCATGGTCTTTCCCACCACCTGCTACTGACACCAGGAATTGAAGTAGAGATTTCCTTGCATGCAAAGCATGTGCAAAGCCAATGAACCATCTTATCATACTGCCACTTACCTGAAAGTAAGCCCCGCATAACATTGTGGCATTTGCTTTTGAGTAAATCGTACAGGGGATTGGGTTGTAAATCACCAAAAATTAAGGTGTGGCCATCTCACAGCTGTGGATCTTCCTCCTCCCCTTCCTAAGCATAAGCCTTTTCTGAAAGCATCACAGGGCCTTTATATGCAGTCTTGCTTTCAGACAGAGGGCCTTCTTGGTAGTGGTGCCCGCCCTGTGGAACACACTCCCTTCAGAAGTGAAGGAAATAAGCAGCTATCCTATCTTTAAAAGACATCTGAAGGCAGCCCTGTTTAGGGAAGTTTTTAATATTTAATGCTGTATTGTTTTTAACACTCGATTGGGAGCTGCCCAGAGTAGCTGGGGAAACTCAGCCAGATGGACGGGGTATAAATAAATTATTATTATTATTATTATTATTAGGCCTGAGTCAAGTTTCCAGGTACTGTTCTTCTGCACTGCACAATACAACAACATCTTTGGCCTTGCTCACACACAATGTTAAGCCAGGGGAGGTAAACCTCCAGCTACCAGACCTAACAAGTCCCCCTGCCTGCCCCAGGCCTTCCCACTTAGCCTGCAGTATAGGTTGACTCAGACTATGCCATCTGTCCCACTCCCGATGTTAGGCACAGGCAGGTAAACCTATGGAGCAAAACTGGGGCCAGAGTGGTAGTGGGGAAACAATGAGGGAGAAGACTGGAAAGAGGAGGAGTCGGAAGCCGAAGAGGTAACAGGGCTTAGTGAGAGAGTGTGTGGCAGAGAGAGGTCCATAATCAGATGCAGAAGCTGAAGCAGGCGAGGAAGAAGAGGGAGGCCAAGAGGCAGAGATGAGTCAGGTTGGTAAAGAGTCATGGGTGTGTCCCCATCCTATTGAGAGAATAACCCCTCCCCCCCCATCTCCCAGAACCAGAAGATGGCTGAAACAGCTGCAGGAGAGACAAGCTACACACAGGCACCATCTCCGATTGCTTGGGGAAAGCCCTCTCCAGGAAAAGACCTGGACTTAAGATGGCTGGGGGAAACCAGGGACTTTCAGTCTTGGCAACTGATTCGTGGGGTAAGACCTACCAGGGATGAGCTACTGTGCTCATTAGGCCTGACACTCAGCCAAATCTGGGAAGATTGCGGTTTTGCTAATAAAAAGTTGACCAACTTTGAACAGTGTGATTTACTGCCGACTCGCTCTGTGACATTTATTTAGGGAAACAGTCTCAATAACGTTGAAAGGCAGGGTATTAAACCAATTCTCCTTTTTCTTTAAACGAAATGATTCTGCAAATTATAATGCAGTTCATGCCTTTAATATTGGATGTGGGGCAAGTGTATTTTGTTCGGGATAGGCTGCAGCAGGATCAGCCACATCCTTAGGCATCCAGCAGACGAGTCTGCTGTGATGAACTCCATGAAGTATGATGGAGAGAAATATGTCCCAAGCAACTCCCCAAGCACTGCAAATGCCTGCCACTCCCTTCCACTCATCTACCACACCTCAGTAGATATTGTATCCCCATTATTCCCTTCACAGTTTTCATTGCAGCAAACACCAGATAGGACGTCAGCAGCAGCAACTGTCACCTGGTCCCAGGATGTCAGATCTTGTCCACTATAAACGAATGCCCAGAGTAATCGTACACAACACTGCACAAGCGGATTGGGCCTTCACTGTTTTTCTCAAAAATAAATACTTAACTGAAGACACTTAGGAGTTGCAACAGCTCATCCATATTTATGAAGAATTACAGTATTTTGATTAGTGGAAAGCTACCCTCAGCTAGCATTTTTCTTCTAAGACTAAAAAAGAGAGAAACAAAAATTAGGCCAACTGCCAATTTCACTCCAGGGTGCTTGCTTTTAATCAAATATTTATCTTAAGGCTGGCTAGAAGAAAGAGAATGCAAAACAAGCCTGTGAAACCAAAAGGGCAAAAGTGCCTCAGCTTGACGCAGTTTGATGCTAAAAGGTTATGATGTTTATCATTACAGTAATTGTTCCAGAAAAATTAAACTGACATTCTTTTACAACAACATCTACAGTACAAAATAACTGTTGTAGTTCTAATATGAAAACCTATAATTATTATTCCAATGCCACTTAAAAGCTGGTAACTGAAAAGACATATTTATATCTATATTTTAAGTGTGAAAGGGATTTAAGATACATGCTCTAAAAATACTTCCCAAATGAGCCTCCTACTGGCAAATACACACATGGAAAGTATCCGTATAATTGTTGATACAATTAATTCTGAGCAGAACTGGAGCCCTGAAGAGAACTTAAACCAAACAGGTCATTCCCTGAAGGGTTTGGCTAGCAAATTATCACAAAACTGCTAATCATCCCTCAAATTACATGAGTTCAGGCCATTTTTAATGTTTCAGTAAGGAGGTTACTGGGGGAAAGCAACCTGAAAGGGCAAACTGTCTCTTCAACTTGTATGTGTGATTCCCAGAAGCATCTGGTTGGTCACGGTGGGAAGCCTAATGCAGGGTGAGTCTTTGGCCTGGTCCAGCAGGGCTCCTGATAAGGCAGAAGTGCTGCCATTGGGTGGGTGGCTCTTAAGTCCAGAAATTCCCCTTCAGGGAAGGGTTGCACTTTAATCTGAAGGAACAGGTTCAATATGGTAGTGCTCCAGGATTCCAGCCCGTCATTTGAGTCCCAAGTGGCTCATGGCTGGAGTGTGATTATGCCCAGTTTAGGCCTGCTTGTTAGCTACTGCCATTCTGGGGCAAGGATAGACTGGCCAGAGTTGTTCGTGCTCTAGTGGCCTCCTGCCTGCAACATACCCTACGCGGAGCTCCTTTTCACATCCCTCTTTACTGCAGAACTTTACAAAAAAGGCTAAAGAATCAGGGACGAAACACCCGGTAAAAGCAAAAATGAAACAAACCCCATTCTCACAGCATTTTACAGCTTTGTAGGTCAGATACATTTTCCCAGCACATCCTGTTACTGCAGAAATCCATGGCATGCATTAGCTAGAAGCAAAGCTGAATGAAATAGCGGCTGTTGCAGCACTTTGAACCAAGCCACATATTTGTGACTGCAGTTCTAAAAAAAATTGCAACATAAAACAGAAGAACTGTAGTGTGCTATAGATATATTGTCTGCAAACTCTACTCACCTTCACTTTCTCTTCTAACATCCCTAGGCGCATGTTTCCTTCTACTATTTTGTTGAGAACACCATCCTGCTGTCTTTCCAAGCAACTGGTCTGGAGGAAAAAGGAAGGGGAAGGTGAGCTGGCAAAAGATTTTGCTGTTCTGAAATGTATTCTACTGATATATTTACGTATATATCAATTACATTTCTGGACTGCCCTTTATCCCATAGGACCCCAGGGAAGTGAACACAAGATAAAATAATTAAATAATTAAAAGGATTACATTAAAACAGTTTGGCAACAAGCACCAGAATAACCATGCCCATTCACAGCCCCGCCCCCCTCAAATGTTTCCCATCACCTGCTACCAGAGACCTTTTCAGCTGAAGATGCTGGGATTGAGCCAGTCATCATTGGCAGGCAAAGCAGATGCTCTACCACATAACTGTGGCCCCTCCCTACTACTGCCCCAGCTGAAAAACACTGTTCAGGAGGCATGTGAGCCTTAAAAGAAATGTTCAAAATGTTTTGTGCCAGACTAACTAGTAGAAACTACAGAAATCATATGAAACCCACATGCAGGAAAAATGCATTACAGAATGAATACTTATCAGTTCTGGAAAAAACCACACACACTGAAATGCTGACCAGTTTTCCAAAATCAACCACTTTAGCAACAGATTTCAATCGCATTAATGATCTGAACAACCAAGAAGAGCTATTGCCTACAGATCTCTCATTATTGTTCAGTGAATTAATGGAAACATTCTACCTTCAGTTCACTGGTTTCAAAAGAATCATTTATTTATCATGCTGAGGGAAGTCTAAATGCCAACGAACCACATCTGTGAATGCATTTTGCACAAAGGTCTCCTGTACTATTTTAACCTTACATAAAACCTATGAAATGAATAAATAATAAAAATGGAAAACTGAGAAAAACAGAACAGGAGGCACAGAAACATCCTATTTCTTGACCGCTCTTGTCATGAACCAATAGGTGAAGGGGATAATATGTAATGGATTGTTTCAAATATAAATGATTTTTTCCAAACCAGGTGGTGGACCATCAATTGCTACAGTTTGCATTCCTCTCCTTGCTTCTCATCAATTATCTTTTTAAAAGGAATTTTTAAATAAACACACATTTCTCAGTCTAAAATTGTGAGTTCATAGGGTCTGTTTGTAAAGCACCTAGTGGTAGGCACTATAGATACAAAAAATATTATTTAGATCCAAGCAGGCAAATGGAACCACTGCATGCATGCCAGAAGTATCAGCTTAATTTCAATTATATGACTGTATGTTTGTGTGCTCCCCCCCCCCCCCAGCGCTCATGAGGCCTCAGTTCACCTATGACATTAAAGTGTGTTTTACACCTTTTCTGACTTCCTTGGCGATGGCTATGGGAAGCAAGGTGGTTTACATATCTTTCTTGGCATATCAATGGAGGTCAAGTGGTTATTCAAGTCTAGACCAGCAACTTTTACGGTAAAGACATTTCAGCTTCCTGATTGGCAGGGCAATCCAAATGCCTTCTGTGATGGGTTAATCAGGATTGGGCAGATGTGTCCCTCCACCCAGCCCTTATGGCCTCTGCCAGCCTCCCCTATGCAGTGATCCCACTTTCAGCCACTGAACAGGCTGGCAGGCAGAGGTGTCATTGCCAGAATCAGCAGCAGCCAGTGATAAGATCCAAAATGGGGCATTTGAGGCTGGGGTATTATCTGAGCCAGCCTGAGATCCAATGGATCTGGAGCCAGTCTCTCTGCAATCATTGATGGGTATTAGGCCCAACCACTGCACCAGCTCCAGGCTAGCGCTGCCATCTGTCTGCCTCACCTGCCCTCCCTGACTGGCATGTTCAGTAGATCTGTGAATGTGGCAGTGGTCCTGCCACTCCCAGCTTCCACCAGGCAGAAGCTGGGATTAGGATTTCATCCTAAAACTAAACACTCTGTGGTCTGCACTCCAATGACACTCAAGTTTGGCACCTGTCAATTTCAGGAAAATACTATGCATAATTAGTCGGCTGCAATTCTCTGATAACTCCAAAATAAACACTTATACAAAGAATAAGTGCCACCAAGTTGAATGGTGCTTACTCCCAGGTTCAACTCTGCATAAGATTATAGCCCTATGTGTATTTCAGCCTTTAGTGCTCCAAACACTGCCCCATTCATGATATAAACAAGGTTTTGAATTCCTTATGGTTATTTCATTTAACCAGAAGGGGCCACATATAGACAAAGGCTTTTTTAAAAAACAATTACCAAGTTTAAAAGACGATTACGTTCTTGAGTCATATTTTCTGTCAAGTTGACCAGGTCTGCTAGAATCCGGCGTGCTGCCATCTCCTCTTCCACTGCCTCTTCCAGCTGCTGCTTCAGAAGGCCTATTTTCTTCTGTGATCGTCTACATGTTATTTTGTAAGGTAGAAAGAGTCTTTAGGAAGCAATTTAGGATCACTTAATATTATGATTCAACTCTGGTGCAATTCCACACCCACAATGACTTCAACTGAAATATACCAGCTTAAGCAATCACTTAAAATGCATCCAATTATATTTTTAGATATTTAACAAATGAGGTTATACCACTTGCAGAAAATCTGAATTATTATTATTACACATGACTGTTGTTTCAGTAACGCTGTGAGCTAGTGTTTCATTGCACACAGTGCATCTAGCTCAAAGAGCTACTGAGCTAATAGTCATGTGTAACAAATTCATGAGTTTTAGCCCAGGACAATTTAGGCTATAACTGTGGGGGTCTGGCTCCTTCAGGCCCATTCTTTGAAATAATAGCTTCAAAGCACACTGCTCAGTCTCACGAAACCAGTTTAAAATAAACTATGGTTTAACCTTAAGTTTGAATCAGGTGGGTTTGATGGTGTTTTCAAACCACCTCAACTATGAGGACTAACCCTCTTATTTCTTATTTAAAACAACAGCTGAGATTTATTTTAAGGAACATTGCATTCATCTATACAAAGCTTATTCCTTGTTTTTCACATTTTGAAAAATTTAAATTAAAAACAAACAAAGCAATATTCTGCTGTCCAGTGCAGGCCAGCCATTTGTTTTTTGTGCAGTCAGGCTACTGTATGTTCTTGTGCTTAGGAGGAAAAAACTAACCAAAAGGAGCACAGAAGAAAACAGGCAAACCTCTTTGTCTTCTGTGTCTTTTCCAGCTCAACTTCGAGGACTGTCTTTTCAGCTGCTAGGCCATTTTTCTCTAGAAGGAGGGCTTTTTTTTCTGCTTGCAGAGATGTCATTTTCGCCATTAGCTGCTCTGACTCAATCTCTCTCTTTTCCTGTTCCTGTTGCAACTGACTACAGAAAACAATAATGAAAACCAGGCAACAAATAAAAGTATTATTTCCTTTTAAGAAATGAAAAATGAGAACTAACAGATCAATGGAAAACAGCAATTACAACAAAATTATTCAGTGAAAAGATTCTGTTCCAGTCTGAACAACATCCCCAAAGAACCACCTTTATGTGGTATGAAGAACTAACTGTACACTGAGCTTTGGCCACAACCCAGACAGGATTCAGTCAGATCAACGACCAAAGCAGATGCCAAGTTAAATGCACATTTGCATTTAGAGCAAGTTTTTATCAATATAAATATGCATCAAAAGGGGGAGCGAAGGCTGATAAATTATCAAATTGCAGCAAGTGTCAAGGCGAGAATTTAACCCTTTTCTTTCCTGCATCTATGGGAGATAACCTCCCAATACAAACAACGTCTTCCAAGAAGGATTTCCTCAGGACCCTAGCATGGAAAGAGTAAGGTCTCCCTACCACACTTTATATGATCCTGAAAACTACCATGCTCTGATGCTATTCACATACTTTAAAACTTGTACAGTAAAGGCAAAGGAACATTTAACTTCATATCCAGTTTGGCACTGAGGCTGCAATCCTATACCTACTTACCTGGGAGCAAACCCCATTTAACTCAATGGGACTTACTCCTAAGCATAGATGCCTAGGCTTGTGCTGTAATTTGAGACATACGCCCAGCAATTTCTGCTGCTTGACCACAATACCAACATGGCCACTTCTTCATGCTTAAGGGGGGCATCACATTTACAGTTGTAGTGTGCTCATTTTAAAAAGTACTGTGAATGCATACAGGGCAAAGGAGTCACAGTACAGATGAAATGGTGGCTACAGTGGGCCACACACTAGGATTGGGACCAAAGGCAAAGTATATGGAAACATAACACCAACACATGAATTCCTCCCCTCTCCTTGCAACTGGACAGCATTTCCACCAATGCCTTGTTCTAAGGCAAACAGAAGATGAACGACATATTGATCTAAAAAACTTAGTGGCATTATGTGCTTGCACCACTATTTTCAAATGTAGATGTGACATGGCAACTCTCCTAATGACTTTTTTAAAAAGCAGGAGGGACTACAATGCTCCTCCCTTCCCATGGTGAGCTCACCCTTCCTGACAAGGGGAAGGACCACAGTTCAGTGGCAGGTGGGCAGGGGAATTGCAGTGTATGGCACAGTGGCAGCTATGCCATATGACATCACACCAGTGCAGTAGTAGAGCACATTCTTTAGATACAAAAGGTTCCAGAATCAGCCCCAGACATCAGCAGGTGGGGCTGGGAAAGAAACCTTGGAAATTAGCTGCTAGCCAAAGTACAGCAAACAATACTGGGCAAGATGGACCAGCTTACCCAGTATAAAGGCAGCTCTCTATGTTCCTGACTTGAGGCTGAAGGACGTTCACCATAGCTGAGGCTAACCCAGTTATTCCAGGTTTGATCAGAGTCTGAAGCTAGTAAAAAGTGTCTTTAACTTCAACCTTCATTACATTGTGCCTCAAGTTGTATCAACTGACTACAAATAAACTTAAAACTGGCACAAATAAATTGGAAAAGCAAAAGCAAGTAAATATAAATAGCTACAACCATGCATGGAATCCTCCAAGAGGTGTTTCCTCTGATATTTGCACTTATCAGACTCCCTACCTTTTGAATTTATTGACCAAAGCCACATGCTCCTCCATTGTGATGTGATCTCCCACACTGGCTTTCAGCTGTTTGTATGCGGAGCGCAGTTCTTCCAGCTGCTTCTGACACTCGCTCAACTCCTCTTCTTGGCTCTGTCTCTTGGCTTCCAAAGTCATCAGCTGTTTTGTTAATTTAGAAACTTCAAAAGAGAAAACAAAACATTTGAGGTAAAGTCAGAAGCTGCCTTAGGAAATGAGAACAGAGTGTATACAGTTATTCACTTCTGACATTTTTAGTTCATCATGAAGCCTTCTCAGCTTGGTTCAGTGAGTTAATCTGAAGTATTATAATTAGTTATAAATGGTACTTTTCACAAGTTCTGAATGTCAATGGAGATTAGTTAAGCATATGAAAGATGTGTCAAATGGAAAGCTCACTGAAGCACTAAAGTCTCCAACAGACTACATAACTCTCTGAAGGGCTAGTTCCTGTGACCAAATTCCTTTTACATTGTTAATGACAATCCTCTGTAAATTAATACAAATCTAAGTTTGATGCCATGTAATGTACTCTGGTGCTGTGACCAGTGACCAGCTATCATTTTACCACATCTGAGACTAAAAACAATAAAAAGTTAAGTAATTAATAGTTAAGTATTGTAATATTACCGACTATAACAAATGCTCCAGCTCAGGTTCTATGATAGTTACTGATTAGCAACATTATCATTCTAAAAAGGCTTATGAAGTGCTTTATTTGGTGCTAATGCTAGCTTACACTTCTGCCCATTCTCAATAAGCAAACATCTCAGATTAACATAGTAGTCAAAAACAGTTCTCAAGGTATTTTACCTTCTTGGACATGTTGGCTGAGGTTGTCTTTTGCTTTTGCTTGTTGTATTTTAAGCTGTTCCATCAATACTGTATTTTCTTCTAATACTAGCTTGGCCTGGCTTTGCAGACACTGCCTGTAAATAATGATCAACTTGAAAGTGAAATGCCATTCAAACTTTTGCAAAAATTGTATTAACTAGAAAAATAAACACACATGGATGTCCTACATGGACATCCAAAAATGAGCCTACATCACTCTCACTTTGTGTTTGTTGTGGGAAACATCAGTGTAACACCAACACCAGCAACTGTGTTTGCTGAGTAAAGTGTGGAGCTTCCTGTTTCATATTCATGAAGTTTGTCTTCTGCTATAGAGTTAGTACACACATATACATGTCATGCATTGGATTGATGAGAGATAACTACTCAGAGATAATAGTGTTCTTCTGAAGGAAAAAGTTTATGCTTGTAAAAACTATTTGAAAATACACATGGAAAGTTATCTTTTTAAAAATGTGTATTTTGCTTAAAATTTATAATTATATTGCTATTATATTACTATAGGTAAAAGTAAAGGGACTCCTGACCATTAGGTCCAGTCGTGACCGACTCTGGGGTTGCGGCGCTCATCTCGCTTTATTGGCCGAGGGAGCCGGCGTACAGATTCCAGGTCATGTGGCCAGCATGACTAAGCCGCTTCTGGCAAACCAGAGCTGCGCACGGAAACACCGTTTACCTTCTTGCCGGAGCGGTACCTATTTATCTACTTGCACTTTGACGTGCTTTCGAACTGCTAGTTTGGCAGGAGCTGGGACCGAGCAACGAGAGCTGACCCCGTCGCGGGCATTCGAACTGCCGACCTTCTGATCGGCAAATCCTAGGCTCTGTGGTTTAACCCACAGTGCCACCCGCGTCCACCTAGTAGCTAAAACTGTTATACATCAAACAAGCTGCCTTGTCAAGAAAAACAAGCAAAAAGTGAAGCAGAATAAAATAATGCATAAAATGCTCTAATAAAAATAATGCATAAAATGATGTATGAAAGAGGAAAGGACCAACATAGCAAAAAAACCTATAAAGTACGGAGAACAGATTAAAATGAACACAAAATACATAATAAAAATAAGAACAAAAACAAACCAATAATCTCCTCTTCCACAACAAGTTTATCATAAGGTGTTTTTTTTACTATAATTCAAGCCTATCATAAGTAATTTTTTTTACAAAAGAATAACACAATAGTTTCAGAGACAACACACTTGCCATTCTTTGGTGGTCACAGTACTATTTTTACTTAGTTGCTGGTGTAACTGTTCATTTTCCTTCACTACCTCTTCAACACGTTCTTTAAAGATCTTCATGTCCTCCTGAAAGAGGAGCAGTAAAGAACATACAAAATATTCACGACCTGTTTTACCTTCATGTTATTTCATGTTTTCCCTCTCAATAATATTTGCACGTGCTAATTATCTATTATTTGTTCATGCAAGTTATCAAACAGCTGATCAAAATACTCATGATAGGGATTTGTAGAGATACGAATTCACACCAGTTGCTCTGACTTAAGAAACATCTACATTTTACAGTCACAAATGTGTGTTTCCCAGTCAGTATGCCTGCCAGTAACTTACAAACAATCCCAACTTTCAGATGGGCATAAACTTGACTGGCACATTGACATTTTTAAATGTACATTTGAGAAACCTCAGGTGTACACCTAAAATATAATACACCTAAAATGTAACAAGTGAAGAGGCCTTTAGCAGAGGTTATGGAACAGGCCCCATATATCAAAGGCTAGTGCTCCCAAACAGCAAGTGATGTGTAAACCTGTGGAAGCTCATACGATATAATGCTCCACCAGAGAAAACAAACTTCCTTCCACATAAATAGCAGATTGTCTAGGAGAAGGGTTCTCGCCTAGTCTTTTTTGTGACATTATAGCTTTGTATTGCTTCAGCAGAAAGCATTCCATCATGGGATGTGAGCTCCCATCTGCAGGCTGAAGCGATTCAGTCCAGGCACATGTTTACGTCCCCATCTTCTGCTTGTGGGCACTAGGTCTGCTATGTGGGCAAGCCATGGAGTCTAAGGAGATAGAGGACAGGGAGTCTTACTAGAAGGGAGATTCCATTATGTACCCTGAGGATGTACATTCCAAAGTATCGCTGAGTACTCTTTACAGTTAAATGACATGCACAGCATTATAGAAGCATATTTTTCTTGATGTTCTATACAGCTTAAACAATCTGTAAAGAAATTAATTTGCCAGCTTGCCTCATGCGCAAGAATCAGGTCTTCCTTTTCCTTCATTCTGTCTTCATATGCCAATAGAAGGGGAGATAAATATTTCATATCCAGCTAAAGGGAAAGAAAAGTCATTTCAATTCACTGAAATGCATCTCAAAACTATATAATTCAAAAATATCCATGTAATGACTCTTTGATCAGCTACTGCCTGGGTAAATCCAGTGGGTAAATCAAGATAGACAGAAGAAAAGGTTAACAATCTCTCTCTCCCCCCTGCCCCCAATACTACATTAACTAAAGGCTAAATAATAAGCAGAGGGGGTGGAAAATAATTTTGCGTCAGCTGGAAAAGGCTAGCTGCAAATAAACAGAGGTGAAATGGTCACCCGTTGCCAGTTACACAAAGTACTGAAGCATCCATCTGTTTGCTTGTTAAAGACCTTGCTAAGAAATTCATTTAGAATCCTATTTTAAAACAAGCCACCACAAAGCAAAGCAAGTTATGGCCACAAACTTTTAAAATTCAATTATCAGTAGTATTTACATAAATATCCCTGCAGAACATAATTCCTGTCTGAAATAGTGAATCTTTTAAGTTCAATAATTCTGTCACATTTTTGCACACAGATTGTATCTCCCTGCCTCCTTTTTAATGTACTTTTTTCAGCCATTTGCACACAGTGGTTAAACAATTTCCCCATAATGGATTGTATAAATTCTCATTATTTTTCCACAGTATTCCCCTAAACCAGGCATGTCCAACTGGTCGATCGCGTGCTCCTGATCGATTCCCCCACCCCAATAAAGAAGCTCAACAACTTTGGGTCTCCCTCCCCCCCAAAAGCTCAACAACTTTGATCAATCCAATAGGTAGATCACTGCCAGTTTTTTTATAGTGGGAGTAGATCGCAGTCTCTTGGGATTTGGACATGCCTGCCCTAAACAACCGCCAAGTTACAGCTTATACTGATATCTATAGAGTGCACACTAAAAGCCACAGCAGACGCAGAAATATTCTGCCACCAAGGCACAAAACCCTGGTTCTTCATGATTTTTACACAGGATGACACCAAAACTACCATCCAGTCATTAAATGCACCTGAGGACTTGGACGTCGCCTATGATTTGCTGGTGCTTTGAGGGAAAATGAGAGTGGCAGATGGCTGCAGTCTTGGGTTGCACTTTGCAGTGCTCAGAAGGACAAGGAACAGAGAGCTTTATGAGTGACAGCCTGCGGTTGCTGAGAGACAACATGTTGGCTTAGGGCCATGTTACACATGGAAACCCTCCTACACATATGATCACGTCTGCATAGAAAAAAATCAGGCACCCTCTACTCCAGCCCATGTAAACAGTTTCATAGGAAAACACATTTCTTTTTACCATATCTCTGGAATGCCCTCTCCAAAGAAATTTGTATGGCCCCCTTTTGCTTGGCCTTCAGGAAAACTCTTCTTAAATCTGATCTGCATCTGAATTATTTTCTTGTTATTATATTGAAGAACCACACTTCTGTTAACTGCTTTTACTGTTAATTTAAATCTTGAATTTTAGCATTTTATTTTATTGGGAGGGTATGCACCCTGAAAAGCAGGCTAGAAATCCATTTAACATTGGTTATGCCTGCAACAGTGTGTGTCAAAGCCACAAAACTGTAACAGCTAAATAATAGTAGTAATAATAATAATAATAATAATAATAATGGCATGGAAAGAAGTTGGGGAAAAGATTTCAGCTGCTAAATGTATGTGTGTAGGGCTGCTACTAAGGCACAGGGCCAGAACTAGTTAAAAAGTATGGAGGGGGGCAATCCGAACAACAGCTTCTTCTTTGCAATAAAAAAATATATCTTTCAGCTCCCTTTCGACTCTACCTAATCCAGGGATGGTGGGGAAGCCAGCCTGCTCCAAAGCTTCACCACAGCCTGGATCCTTGGAGCAAAGCATAAACAGAAGTGGGAGGGCCTCCTGGCCTCATAGCGAGAAGCACACAAGGCTCTTTTGCAAAGCCTGCCTGATGGAGGGGGTGGGAGGAGCAACTCCTAGGAGGACACTCCCCTCCACTGTGGGTAAAAGGAGAGGGGAGATCAGATCATTTAATTTTATATTGTTTCCAGGGAAGGCTGTCAGCTGTTATAGCCTATGATAGCGGATCACTCCGAGGCCCCTGTGCAGATACTTTCACAGGATTACAACATGATCCTGGCACATAGCAACTGAGCTAGGATTCTT
The DNA here is from genome assembly GCF_951804945.1 of Podarcis cretensis. Lineage (NCBI taxonomy): Eukaryota > Metazoa > Chordata > Lepidosauria > Squamata > Lacertidae > Podarcis > Podarcis cretensis. The sequence goes on from NC_137177.1 coordinate 64,592,264, forward strand.
GCAAGCAGAAGCAGGATGAAAATAATTAAGCAACCAGGCCAACTACTTCAATCCAGCTCCCCGCACCCCAGTCTCAACTGGAAAAAGAAATGAAGACTGTCTTATTCCAGCAGGCCTTTGGGAACAGACTCGGGTTGCTGTTTTTTTAAGGAAAAGGTTTTTAATAGTGCTGTGCTGTTTTTATCATCTCTATTTCAAAAGAATTAAAACAATATTAAAAAAACTTATTAGCATTAAATTACTTTATATTTTAAATTTTATTTTAAGTTTTATTTTAATTTATATTTTAAAAATATTTTTTAGCTTTTTGTATTTTATCTCTGTGTTTTTTAATATGTGTAAATATAAATAAATATAATATTGATGGTGATGATCCGGACTCTTCCAAGGGCCTACTTTGGAAAAGGGGCAGGAGATGACAAAAATGTAATAAATAAGTAAGTAACATCACCTTCAAACAGCCATCAAAAATTCCTTTAATAAACACTGATGACCTGATGCTTAATGCTGACTATTAGAATAGAATAAGGTGCCATCCTAATCCCACTTACCTGGAAGTAAGTCCTGATGAATTCAACAGGCTTACTTCTAAGTAGACATGACTAGACTTATTCTAACTCACTGAGTACCATCACTTATTCTAACTCACTGAGTACCATCAGTTTTTATTCAATGGAACATAAAAGTGAAATAAGGTGTCTGGGAACTGCAGTCATATTACAACTATAGATTGTTCTCATGTCACCAAGGAAACAAGAAATAAAATTGTTCTACACACTTTAGAAGTATCTAGCACTAAACTACTGAAACTAAGAAAGTGGTTTGCTACATACCAGCCATGGGGGTATTGGTTTTTTCATTGGCAGGCTTCCAATTTTTAGACTCTAAAATAAGAAAAACGTAAGTTACACATTAATATTCGGATGTGTAACATTTTGCATCACAGGGTTTTTTAAAAAGAAAAATATTTATTTTTGTTCATCCTGAAAACTGGATGCAAAAATTAAACATGGTGCTTCCAAAACAGTTTGACATTTACTTGTTAAAAAACCCACCAATAGTTGCAACAAGCCACTTTGTCAGGTTGCATTGACATGGCAAATTATGGTTAATCAAATATGGAAGTGAAAAGTTCTGAATTTCACCTCACGTTGTGCTCAGAAGCAGGAAGTGCACAAGTGCAAGTCCCACCTAGGCTAATTCTCCTCATGCTATACAGTGGTACCTCGGGTTACATACGCTTCAGCTTACATACGCTTCAAGTTACACACTCCGCTAACCCAGAAATAGTGCTTCAGGTTAAGAACTTTGCTTCAGGATAAGAATCGTGCTCTGGCTGCGCAGCAGCAGCAGGAAGCCCATTAGCTAAAGTGGTGCTTCAGGTTAAGAATGAACCTCCAGAAGGTACCACTGTACTATGGTTTAGCCCAACTGGGACACTCGCTGGTAAAGATGCTTATATTGCAACTGTAACAAATGAGGAAAAGCTCACAGTCACCAATGTTGGAACAGTGCTATTCTTTTCTTCCTAAGAAGCTTAATAGAAAACATTACCTCATTTGGTGAAATTGGTCTGTATTTAGCCTGGTAGCGACTCAATTCTGCATTTAGACGATGAACAGTCATTTTCAGACTGTCATTTTCATCCACCAGTTCCTGGGCCTGTTGTCTTAATAAAATCAGTTCTGCAAGTTCCTCTGCATAACAGAAAATTGTAAAACATTAAAGTGCATTGCAATTATAGAAAATCTTGCTGATTATCCAAACATCCAGTGCTTTTTTTCAGATGGTACTCCAGGGTACACAGTACCAACACCTTTTTTTGTTGTTGTTAAAAAGTGTGGCACTTACTGTAACAACTTCCTGGTGAGTACCGGCACCTATTTTTCTAGAAAAAAAGCACTGCAAACATCTCCTAAGTGAAATAGTAATTCTGGATGCTATAGTTTCTAAAGGTGTTATAATTGCACAAGATTCTGTAATTATAAAGCATACTTTGACTGCAGACGTTCCCCAGATCAATTGTGGATTTGATGTGGAAGCCAAGACCTCTATTCAAGACCTTGGAGACCCTCTGCCAGTGAGAGTGGACAATGTTTGGTGAGATGGCCAAGGAGCCTTTGTTGGTATAATGCAGTTTGCTATGTTTGATGCAGACTCCTACAAGCCTAATAAATTTAATAGAAACATGTGCACACACCTTTAAAAGACTATGTTTTGATTGTTTCTTAAAAACAACCTTTCAGATTACCATTTCTGCAATGTAAATACATACTTACATGCTATTAACTTGTGCACGTTCAGCTTTAAATGTGTCAAAAAAATAATAAAATAAAAGGGGTGTGAAAAGGGAGCAAGTTTCTAGGGAAAATGACTTTGTTAATCCCACCCACCACTGAACCCAATGGATTTTGACAATACACAATTCTGTCTTTAGGTGCAATCTCCTGAACCTAAGTTGTGGGCTTGTTGTTCTAAACCTCAGAAGCAAATGGAACACAGTACAAAGCCATCCATTATAAATACCACTTGATGGCTATGTTTCTATTTTTACAAGGATGTTTCCTTCATATCTTTCTTTAGCACAGAATAGGATCAATGCCAACCCAAATAAACTTCCTTGATCTTTCATCATATGCTTCCAAGGGTCCTGTCCTGCAAAGACTTGCTTCACAGGTCAGATCTGTGTTCATCTGAATATCAAGAACACTTTCAGCGAAATCTACAGGGAAGGGATCCAGCTGAGGGCTCTTGCTACGGGATGAAAAGAAAGTCCGCCCCACCCACCTACAGCAGGCACATGAGAAGTTCAGCATGCACTGTGAAGCCAGAAAGAACAGAGGAGCTGCCTGGTGGTTAAATTCCACAAGGCAAGAACAAGGCCCTTCCAGCCTATGCTCGAAATCTTGCATGTATATATAATATACATGTGTACAGCTGAATATACATGTGCAGGACTAGACACTTTAGGACAAATTTTATAACTTTCAGGTTATGGATCCCTAGTTAAAAAAAAAAGCCTGCTAGCTTAAACTTTTGTAACTTGTGCATTCAAGTAGTCAGTACTGAACTAGACATTTTTACATGACTGAGGATTAAATGCTTTCTCCAATACAGTTGTACCTTGGTTCTTGAACGCCTTGGTAGTTGTACGTTTTGGCTCCTGAACATCAAAAACCCAGAAGTAAGTGTTCCTGTTTTCGAACGTTCTTTGGAAGCCGAACGTCTGGTGCAGCTTCTGCAGCTTTTGATTGAGTGCAAGAAGCTCCTGTAGCCAATCGGAAGCCACACCTTGGTTTTCGAACAGTTCCAGGAGTCAAACGGACTCCCGGAATGGATTAAGTTCGACAACCAAGGTGCCACTGTACTTTGATACTGTGATATCATATACTTCATTTTAAACTTCAATAATTACTTAAATAATATACTATCTGAAAATCAAGTAAATTATATGTTGTCAGCTGTAATGGTTCTAGGGGTTGCTCGTGCGTAAATCGGCGCCACGCTTGGCTGAGTTACCTGGGTGAACCCTTTCTGTCCGGACAACCACTCACCCGTGGCTGTCTCAATTGCTGGCAAAATCCGTCAGTGGGCGTTTCTTGAACTTCTTCCAGCAAAGAAGCTCTTTGATGCCTAGTCTCCGCCTAGTCTCCCTGCGCGGAAGCCTTCTGCGCAGGGAGGGTGTGGGCAGCGGAGGACCCGTGTTCTCCCCGCTGGTCTCCGGCGAGGAGTCATGGAGCCACCTCACCGATTCCCCCATCTGCCCCCCTTCTCCACTAGTGTTACGCTGATTTCCTTCCCCAGAAGATGGGCTGCTTCTCCCCCTCCCGGTACGCTCTCCGGAATCCCTCTGGAGCCCTCCCTCTCCCTCTGGCTCCGATGGCAGTTCCCTGACATCAGCCTTCAAAAGTTATTTCAATTTTGTGTTGGGATACATTAAATAACAACAAATGCAGAGGGAATAGTTCAAGACTATTCCAGGGGATGAAAAATGAGAAGTACAACATTATTCTCCTAAACACATACAAACAACAAAGTCACTCCTACCTTCGCTGCGTGAATTTGGTGCGGTTTCTTTAAATCTTCTATTTTCTTTTTCTAGTTTCTTAATTTCTAACTGGAGCTTCTTCATTTGCTGCTTTGTTGCCTCAAGTTCGGAAAGCAGGGCCTGATTTGCATTGTTCAAATGCCAATTTTCTTCTTTCAGTTTCTGGAATTTTTCTCTAGGGAGGGCCATTGGTCCCTGCATTCTGCAGACTTAAATGGAAAAGAATACTCATTAGTCACACTAAAAAACCTAAGCCACTCAACCACAGGCTGCAGTCCTAAACTCATTTATACAGAAGGAGGTACCATGGAAATAAGAGCCATTCATTTCAAAGTGAATGCTGATTTACAAATTAAAGATCTCCCCAGATCATTATTATCCTAAACATTTCAGCTTCCATTTTGCTTACGACTGCAGGAGAAAAAAATCCCAAATAGGTAGCTGGGTTTACTCTGAACAGTGTAATTTAAAAATAAAACACTCCAATAAACTATACAACTTGAACATAAAACCAGACACAACTGAAAACAACATCAGAATTAACTAGTAGAGACCAAGGTCTAAGAAGCACTCAAGCATGTTTTTGAAACTGGAAAGCCTACAACAAAGGTGACAGCTGAGGGCATTCTACAACTGAAGCATCAGCTCTGAAAAAACCCTCCTCTTAGTAGTCATCATCTTACCCTCATCAGTGGAGATACCAAAAAAAAAAAAAAGGAAGTCTGAAGGTGATTTTGAGTTTGGGACAGGTACATGTTTCAAAAGTACAGCACAAACGTAAGAACATACATTAATATTTTTGAAACCTTTAGTCCAGTGAACTGAAGGCTAACAAAACATTAATTGTTGTAGAATTGTTTTCCCAGGGAAAAGCCATGTTTATTAAATTAACTTTTTAAAAAAACTTAAGTCAGCCACAATCCTGCACCTCCTCTGATATTTTAAGGTCACAAAGAGGTTGGCCCTTCTGCAGAACTACTACTTCCCCCCATCCCACCAAAGCATACCCTGTACAGTGGTACCTCGGGTTAAGTACTTAATTCGTTCTGGAGGTCCGTTCTTAACCTGAAACTGTTCTTAGCCTGAAGCACCACTTCAGCTAATGGGGCCTCCTGCTGCCGCCGTGCCACCGGAGCAGGATTTCTGTTCTCATCCTGAAGCAAAGTTCTTAACCTGAAGCACTATTTCTGGGTTAGCGGAGTCTGTAACCTGAAGCGTATGTAACCTGAGGTACCACTGTAATTTGATGGGATATTACACAGTGGGCTAGCATGAAGAATCAGAGGTTTTTGTCAGCAGGAAAAGCCCAAAATGGAGATTTGCTTTCTTTAAAATCAAGCTCTTCAGTTATCAGAAAACATGCCATGAAAGAAAAATTATTTTTTTTCTAAATTTAGAACTATCATGATTCCTGCTGGAAAATAAGACATGAGAATTTCACATGAAGCAAGGTGTTATCATTTGCTATGGAAATATATAGTAGAAGTTTGAACATAATATTAATGGTTTAGTGTTAAAAGGATAAGCCACAAATTGCCTTTGGCACACAATCTCCCCCACTTTCATGGCACAGCCACGAGGAGCTTGGAAGCTTCCTCTTCAGATTAACCACAGTTTCAGCATTATGTCCTAACCCAGACAAACAATGGTTAATCTTAACCAGTTAGTGAAAACAAGCGAGCTTCATAAACTATGGTTTGTCTGGGATCAAGTGATAGGAAAGCTGCAGTTAATCTAAAACAGCATCAAAAGCTCCAAACTCCTCCTCGCAGCTTATAGAGAATCCAACACAACCCATTTATACCAACCTAAAACAGCAATAACCCAGAGTTAAATACCTGGAGTCAGTGGAGGCTTTTCATTCACTGTATTTTCAGTTATGCTTTTTTCTACCTAGCAGGGAAACAAAATAATTTGATCTCATTTCCTGTTAGAACCCTTCTATTCTTTTTTAAATAAAAACCGCAATGACTGCAGAAAGAATAGAAAATATACTAAACATTTAAAAACCAATTTCCTGCAGTTACAATTTCAATTTTATTAAACAGCAGCGGAAGAAAATTACAAGTAATAGACAGCATTTGGAAAGAAGAAAGATAACCTTGGCTTGTAAATTGTTATGCAAGAGTTATTCTTTAAAACTTCTTTAAACTTATCATTCTTTGTCGCTTTCTGGATATTTCCTGCCAAAGTTAATTGCATCCATATTGTCAGGGTAGGACTGCAAATGCCCAGATTCAAATGATTCAAATTCAGTGACCAACCCCCAGGCTGACCTAAACTGCAGTGTGGTTGTGAGGGAGGTAGAGCCAGGTATGCTGCCCCAAGCTTCCTGGAAGAAGGTAGGAGGAAAATAAATAGACAAGGCAGAAAGATCCTTAAATGCACTTAAGCATCTTGATATGAATCTTACCTGAAAACTCACTCCAGAGGGTTCAATTTCTGTAATACAAGACAGAAGGTAATAAATATGAAGAAGTTCAAAACAGAAAAGGAGAACTACAGTTGATCAGATTTTTTAAAATTCTCATCACTGAATCACAAGATTCTACCATTTCCCTCTTTTCTAAATTGTTTTTTATTAAAGATTTTCTGGGGTTACAGAAGTACAACCATCCTTTTTCATCATATTACCGTTTGGCTGAGAGATGCGAGACCTTTTGTATGCCTCATCCATCATTCTACTTGTTAAGTTAGAAACCAACCAAGGGCTCCACTTCTCTTTTCAGGAGGGCTGGAGAAGAGGCAATTCATGGTGTAATATGATTATGCCCCTTGGATACAGAGGTATTAAAGTAAGAGTTGAAAGCAGCCAAAATATGGAATGAGAGGGAATCTATTGCAGGGGGAGGGAAATGGAGTGTAGAGGAAGAGAGGGAATTGACTTTATGGCTTACAGTAAGGATCCTGGAGGTGAGATGGTATTAGGGTTCAGGAGATGACCCCTGGGATTTTAAAAGTCCCTTCATATACTATATGCAGGGATGTTTCAGAGGAAGTGGAAAGGAACCAGCACTGGGTTTCCCTGTTTTTGTCCTGTGGTGGGTGTGTTGCCATTACAGAGCTACAAAATGTGCAGGTTTGGGGTTAGTAGCCCATCAGAGTTATAAAGCACAGTAAGAGAAACCTGGGAGCAAGGCAGAGGGAGAATATTTAAGAAGGTGTCCTTTATCCCTTTCTGGCTCCTGAAACTCTCTTCACTCCATCCAACCAGAGTCCTGAACAGTACAAGGCTCCTCTTCTGAGTTGGATGGTACCCTGAACAGGCCCACTCCTCATACATGTGGGGAAATGCTACAGCATTTTGATGCAAGTCGCACTTGTTCAGTAATGCTTTTGGAACATGAACTACCATGATAATATTTTTTTGAAGTGACGTTTCCCATCATTTCATCTCAAAGCAGAAAAGTGACATTACCTTCCACCTGAACATTTGGACGAATGAGGCAAGTAGGTTCACAGAGAAAAGAATCATCTTCACCATCAACACTAGAAGATACTGGGGGATTTTCCTAAGTAAAAAGATTGCAATACAATTTATAAATCCACAGTCCATCTTATGCACAACCTGCATCTTTGCTACATGAACATATTCTACTCACTGAAATTACTATCAAACCCTCACCAGCTACTTTTCTTTTTCACTCACATGGGGACAGTCTAGCGTTGCCTGAAACTACCACCATCTGGAAGGACCAGGATGCTTTCCCTAGTCCTCTGGGAGCGGCTGAGAGGTAATAAGGCTTTGATGTTGCAAAGTCTACAGTTGAATATCCTTTCTCTACAAGAACATTGCCAATAAGAAGATCGAAGAGGGAAATGCCTCATTAGAAGGGGAGATTCATGTTACTTGCAAGTACAGTATGCAAAAAGTTGTGTATGCATTTTACAACTGTACACAATAAATTTTCAAGGTTACCACTGCTTTCCGAAGTTTGAGGCTTCAAGCAGCTGGGAGGGAGGGCTTGCAGTTTAGGTCTGCAAAGAAGTTATTCGTATTTTTTCAGCTAGTGTTATGGGGTTATTTTTGCTTTTGGCACAGTCAGAGCATATAAAAGTCATGGAAGGGCTCTTTTTAATAAGTAATGCCACCGGCAAAGTTGCACACTGGCTGCATTGCCTAGCATGGCTTCTGTCTCTTGCTCATGTTTGGACAAAACAGACACCAAGACCATATTAAGTATGTCATGTGGTTAAAGCAATCCGAGTTGTTTATTTTTACTAACTGATGTAATCTATGTAAACTTGCAGATACGCTAATCATTTTGAAGAAATGGTACTTTGTCTAAATCTATCTGCCTAAAAACAATCTTTCTCACAGCATGTTTTCTGATAAATGGGAAGCTGTACCTAGTATCAATGAAACCTAATCTCCACTCTGGCTAATCTCCACTAATCTGTCTTCTGCCCTTGGTGCAGAACCCCCGACTATCAAAACACATGTCCCTCACTAATGAAGGAGAACCTGTTTGTCACCTGAAATGCAATCCAGGGAGATGCAGGGCAACTGCTGTTGAAATCATGTTCCACAGTGGGCCTCATTTGACAAGTCCCACTGCCTTCCCCATGAAAAAGGAGGAAAGCCTCTCCTAAGATGCCACCTGCAGTTCTTAACAAGTACTTGTCATAAAAATATGTGTCAGTATGCTGCTCATTCTAACTAGGTGACCCTTTTTGGTTAATCTGATTAATCCACTGACCCAGGCCAAGGGAAACACTTATCCATTTCATATAAATAAAGCATGGGAAATTGTAGCAGGAAACAGTATGAGACCCAGCCTTGTTGAGCCGAATTATATCACTTGAGAATGCAGGGCGGGGGACACTACTTCATATCAAAATCTCTATGTGCATAGGGAGCCACCCTGTCAGAGATAAGGCCATGCTAGAACCTTCTGCTCTGCCCTGTTAGCTTTCTGCATTCAGGGAAGCATCTAGTTGCCACCTGCACTTTGAAGTGGGAGAGAGTCAGAAGGGTTGAGTCACAATCTTTTTCTGAACATGTCACTCATCCTTTAGTGTGCACTCCTGAACTTTATCTCAAAGTCTTCTTATTTATTGCTGTGGGACTAATGTGCAGTGAAAGATTTCAAAACTGTTGGCCTTTCTGCTTTTCTCTGCCTCACCTAAGGACATTTTCTGCCTCCTTACACAAACACTGTTTTCTTGAAAGTTCCCCCTCCCCACCCATTTTTCTTTCCACTCCAATGCTTTTCCATCCATTAAATTTTTAATTTCATTTGGTACAACACTCTAACCTGCTGGAACGATAGACTGTTAAGCGGTTTGCTCCCTCAGATGCAAGCAATACAAATTGACACCACAAGGGGGGGGGAATCAATGGGAATCTGAGGCAGAGACTTTTATTGATATTGTTTTATGAACCATAGCACCTGTCTCCTTACTGTGGCATCACAGCTTTCATTATTTTGTAGAAATGGTCTTGCCAGACTAGTTTCAAAAATAGCTTTTACAACCAAGTAAAACAATGAGTGCTGAGCCAGATATTTCAGCCGGTCTGGCTGCAAAAGTGAACAGCTTCCTGGAGTTTGAATACCAAGTATGATGCACAGTCTGCTCATAAATTCTGCTGCTAAAAACTCAATTACACTTATCCTCCCAAGATCATTTGGGAACTGTTTGATGAAGGAATAGCTCCAGGAATCCATACAAAGGGTTGCGTCAGCCACAATACAATTTTTAATTACTAACAAGTTGGTACCAACAATTGGAAACTGTCTAGCTTTAAGTGAAAGATAAACAGCTGGGATCAGGAAACACATACAGTGCGAAGGAAAATGGCATCACTGTCAATTATACATGTAACAATAAAGGAACTGATAGCAACATAACATTTGCAAATGTGATTAAAAGAATTTATTATTTTTACAACTGTATTCAGAGAGCTGGCAGAAGCAGACACTCCAATGCTTACCTGCTTAATTTTGTGTGGAATAGCATAGCCAGCCTCGCTGCTAATGTTTATTTTTTTATCAATAACCTGATAGTTTGGATCTGGTTCCTTTTCTGTATCTGAAGGGTATGTATCCATGTCCTCATCCTCACAACAACTGCCTGATACTTCCAAAGACTGCCCAATGCTCCTGTCATCACCATTGCTCTTCCAGTTGTGACTGCAGGCAGAAAATGCATTAAGGGATATGAGTCACATACCCTCTCAAGTCTCCAAACCCTTGGGGTCCCTTCCTACTCTACAATTCTATGATTTCATGAGTCTTGGGTATGTGTGATTTCCATACCCTTCTTCTCATGTCCTGAAGATCAAAAGCATCTGATTTGGATTTTAAATTACCCACAATTCCATAAGATGTCCCAACTGTAAATAAACTCATTTGTTTAAACTATGGTTTCAGGTCCTAGCTTGTTCTCAAACCATACCTTAAACAAATCACAAATGGAAAACAGATGCTTTCTATTTTTTTTCTCGGAAAGCAAAAGCGATAGAGGAGAGTGTGAGAATCCAACACTCACACAGGCACATTCATGTTTCTTATTATGTCTGAAGTGGACTATAAAATCTTGGACTCTTTAACCAGAGGAAATAAAAGTTCTATTACAACTTTTCCAACAGTTTTCATCAATACATGCATTATATCCTACCGCATTCGCAGCTCAGTGACTGTGGCATATGGCTCAATATAATTTTCTTGATCTTGCAAGTAACTGGCATCACTCTCAGAAAGAGATCGTTGACGTGGCTGAGGGATGGCAATGGTCCGTCCAGTTAGGGTTGTCACAAGAATAGCTGCGGCCAGAGCGGATCTGGAAAATAAAAATAAATACATATTTAAGCGTTTACAATGGCTTAGAACATTTTATCTAATTTCTGACAGGAATAACCTAAATGTTATTGCGTATAAGCAACAGAAGCTGCAAAATAAAGATGGTGGAGTGGGCAAACTGCCACCTTTCCTTTCCATTTTTGGTAACATGCCTTGAATCATTAGGAGCTTAAAATGTAAAGCCCTATTTTGCAATCAGATGTGGATCGAATTAAGTCTTCAAGGTAATATCACGTGCCTCCCTCTTATCAACTATGGGAAGAAAGGAGCCTTGCACATACTGGCTAGTTTTTTCAGCAAACTATGCTCGTGCATCTGTGGGGCACTAAATCACAGGATCAGGCCATCTACTCACTCTTCTTTCTTTCTTTCCTTACCTTGAAGAACAAAATGTGAACAAAATGAACCTCTGAAGCCTTTTCTGGACTATACCACTTCACCCAGCAGGCAGGATGCTGTGTATCTGAATACTGGCTCACAATTTTCTTTGTGAAGCAAAGGATTGCTTTTTTATGTTGAAGAACATTCAAGTATGAAACCTGTGTCTGAAGGATTACAGTCCAAGAAAAGCTCCACCACCACTTGATTCTCCTACATGCCTACTCAGAAATAAGTCTTACTGAACTCAACAGGACTTACTTTCAGCCCTGATTGTATAAATTTGCTAGAAGATGTTGCTGTTTGTGAGCGTGATTTTGAAAAGGTAAAAAAGGGAGGAAGAAAGGTGAGATTAAAAAATGATCAGAAAGCAAAATGAAGAAACAGTGATTCTTTTAAAAGTCAAAACAAAAGGTTAATAATGTTTTTAAAGGATTGTATTTTATATTAGTACATTTTTCTGGGTTAAAATAATTTAAAAACAAAAGCATTTCATTACTCTTATTTGTCAGATAAACAATAATAATCTTTGTAAGTGATCTCTTGAAAACACTGATGTTAAATTTTATTTTATATAGGGCTGCAACTTGATTAAGAAATTTTAACTTAGTCCCACAATTTATCAATTAAATTTGCATGTAAAACAATATTTCTGAAGCAAGAAGCAAACTTTCTATGTTTTTAGCAAATGCACACATGTATTTCTCATGTGTGAGAGAGAATATATATCTCCATTGATGGCCTGATTGATCAGCAGCACTTTTAGTCGATTATTTTTAATCACTTAATCCAACTGTAATCTGCACAGTGCCCTCACACATTCTTTGAATGTGTGAGGAATGTTGTTTGACCCCTTCTAACGTAATAGAAAACAAAGCTGCAGTCTTTATTATAGTATTAGGGAATCATCTTCAACCATTTCCACTGTGATCAATACAAGCACATCAGTGTAATGTATACATCAACTAGTTCTTGCAAAGGAAGGAGAGTTAAAAAAAAAGCCATATATTTGTGCTGCTAATTGGACTGTTCTGATCGTTGCTTTTTTGTCACTCATCAGATTTTTTTTTAGCCATCCTCATTACCAATTTAAAATTAATTTATAATTAACATGTTCAAATGGTTAATGACTTCAAAGCTGCAACCCTACATGTTATTGGAATGTATTAGGTTTATGTTACAGCTGCAAGCAAGAGAGAGACATGCATTTTAAATATATATCTATATATATTCTATGCAATGAATGGTAATCAAGAGATGAAAAACATTAAGACCTACCTGGGCCTTTCTGGAGAAGGGTTTGGACTACGAGGGGGAGGGGTGCGGGGGACGGCAGCTTTAGGTGCTATGGTAGCTGCAGGGATCAGGCCATGAGCTATATGTTTCTAGACAATTTAAAATAAAGTTAGTTGGCAATGACTGACCAAACACAATGGAGAAACACAAAACTAAGTATGCACAATGACTCGAAACAACACAAAAGGGGAGAGCAATTACATGCAAATTAATGTATGTATTGGATCCAGGGCCATAGCACTAAAGAACAGTACTCAATATTGCAGCATGGCAACTGAACAATGAAAGTACAAAATACATGTATTTGGAACAAATGTTGCAGTCCTGTCTGTATTTACTTGGAAGAAAGTTCCTTTGAAAACAGTGTTACTTAACTGCTAAGTAAATATGCAAAGAATTGCACTATTAAAAGGTAAAGGTACCCCTGCCCGTACGGGCCAGTCTTGACAGACTCTGGGGTTGTGCGCCCATCTCACTTAAGAGGCCAGGGGCCAGCGCTGTCCGGAGACACTTCCGAGTCACGTGGCCAGCGTGACATCGCTGCTCTGGCGAGCCAGAGTCGCACACGGAAACGCCGTTTACCTTCCCGCTGGTAAGCGGTCCCTATTTATCTACTTGCACCCGGAGGTGCTTTCGAACTGCTAGGTTGGCAGGCGCTGGGACCGAGCAGCGGGAGCGCACCCCGCCGCAGGGATTCAAACCGCCGACCTTTCGATCGGCAAGCCCTAGGCGCTGAGGCTTTAACCCACAGCGCCACCTGCGTCCCTCTATTGCACTATTAGGTCTCATTAATTTCATACTTTTAAGTATGTGCATAGAATCCAAAGAGGACTCAGTGCACCTAGTTATATATATAATCTTACTTCATTTTAAATGAGAATACTACTATGCTATATTACAAACTGATTTGAAACTCCTCTTGGGAAACTGCTGTGAAAGGAAAACAAGCCTGAAATCTTCTAGGGTGAGCAAAACTGGCTCGAGAGTTCTTTAGATCCTTAGAGACAGAGACTTGACATGTTTCATATGAAATATGAAACCACTTGAAAGCCATGCTGCTGAGTACAGCTGCTGGCTTTAACTGGGTTTTTTTCAGGAAAGCGACCAAAGCTTTCATTTATTGAAAGGAGGCAGCCACTTCTAACTAGCAGGGTAGTGAGCTATAGGCATTTCTATTTTTAAAGGCCATTTACAGAATCATATTCTGTTCCCTGCCCCCGCTCCCATAAAGCTGCAATATTGTACAGCCTTACACATCCATCAAATACTTCTGAGTAAGTATGCACAAGAATAGGGCTCACTTGCACGTTAAGATAAACCATAATTATTGCTACTGTATTATATTTATTACCCACCCTTCACCAGAAGAAGTATAAAATACAGTATTAAAAGCAACTTAAAACAAATTGCAGTCACTACTTGGTTGTGTATTAGGATGCTATATCTCAAAAGTCAAACATCAGGGTAAAGTGTTGTGTCTTTAGTATACCATGAAAGTTGTGCCATGAAGGTGCCAGACATACCTCCGTGGGGAGGAAAATTGACAGCTTATGGGCTGCCACAGATAATGCGCTCTCCTCAGTTACACACAACCTTGAACCTCTGAGGGTGATGGAACTACCAAGATGAGCCCCTCTTAACACCTGTGAGGGTCTGCACCTTAGTGGTCTTTTAGATATTTGGGGCCTATGTTGTTTAGGGCTTTTAAACACTAGCATGAGAACCTTAAACTGGGCTGGAAACAAGCTAGCAACCAGTGCAGCTGTTTTAAAACAGGAGTTGTATATACGAGTTCTAAACAAGACCCCATCCAGTAATTTGGCCACTCCATTTTGGAACAGTTTAAGTTTCTGAGTTGTATTCAAGGGTAGCCCCATGTACAGCACATTGTATTATGGCAGTCTGGAAGATATCAGAACATGGACTACAGTGTTGACACAACAGGACAATTCTGATGGTCCTCCTAATAGTATACTGTGAACATACTAGTGTTGCCCATTTTGCTTCCCCCAACTAACATACAACAGAAATAAACCCACAGTTCCTGGCAACTGATGCAATACGGTCAAATATTCAAAAAGTTGCAATTAATGCCGCCAAACAGTTACTTTGTACTTTGTAAGCTGTGCTGCTAGTTTCTTATGTTGGATTGCTTATTGTTATAGATCTGGGGGAATCCCCCTGGCCTAAACCCTAGGAATGAATAAATATTAAGATTTTGTAACAATATTTTTAAATATTTTTTTTAAATAAAAACATTGAATTTTTTTCACTGTTCATAGGAAGCATATTTATATTTATATGCATGCCTCTTCAGGCATGATAAAGTTAACACCAACAATGTTCAGTTGTATATTGATCTTGGATAAAGAAGATTAAACAGGATGACAGTCCTGGAAATGCTGCAGCAACAGTAATAGCTTGAGACGGATGTCCACCCAGTGTGGGAAAGGAGCCATCCAACTGACAGTCTCGCTTTGCATACAGGAAGTCCCCCGGGGCCTCTCCAGTTAAAGCAGAACCTGAGGCAGCCAAGACTGGGAAATAACTTTGCCTGAGTCCCTGAAGCACCACCACAAGTCACAGTAGGCAAAGGCGGACGAGGTGGCTTCAGTATGCATGACTCTACGTATAGAAACTTCATGCCTTAAAAAATTACACTATTCGCATGAGAACTTCCCTTTCTAGAGCAAAATGTCTTGTTTCTAGACTTATTCTTAGGTTAGTGGCGTGTCCTGAAGACACAGAACAGGGACATTGCTAAGTGTGCAAGGCTTTCCTCATCTCTCCCCCTTCGGACAAGTTTTCCAGTGGGAGGCCGAGAGTGGCAGTGGAAGAGCTTCTCGGTCGCCATGGCAACCGGCGCCCCTTACAAGACACGGGGGGGGGGCGGAGGGCTGGGGGGGCTCCCCTTCCCCGAACCACCACCAGACCCCGGCCCGGATACTCACGAACTGGCCCCTCCGGCCGCTCCTGAAGCGAAGCGCCATGTATGCGGAAGAGGGTTGAGCAGCGTACGCAGAAAAGGACGGCGAGGGAGAGTCTTCGCCGCCGCCGCCGCCGCTGCCGCCGCCTGGGAGCGGGGAGAAAGAAGCGATCCCGCCCGGGCAGCAGGGACGCTTCCCCTCTCGCAACCACGCTGGAACAAGCCGCGCGGCGATTGGCCACGGCCTCCCTCTTCCACCAATCGCCGCTCTCTTTACTGCTTCCGCCTTCCCCTTAGCAACCGGGCAGCCGTTGAAGGAGAAGCCCCGCCCACTCCTCTTCTCGTCCCTCGCTCGCGCGCATCTTTTCGTTTTGTGTTTTGACGGGGAGGGGGGGAGGGCGGAGCTTTGAGTTGCGATTGGCTGGTTGGCCCGGTGTCCGTCATGCGCAGAGCGCGCGCGCTGCTCAAAGTTGGGGCGCGTCTGTCTCTCTTTCTCTCATCTCTCTCTCTCTGGAAGCGCAGCTGACGGGGATTGGGTGGGTTTTGTCGGGAAGGGGAGGGGGGTTCTTTAACCTCCACCCACCCTCTTTTATTGCAGGATACAGTGGTACCTCAGGTTACATACGCTTCAGGTTACAGACTCCGCTAACCCAGAAATAGTGCTTCAGGTTAAGAACTTTGCTTCAGGATGAGAACAGAAATCGCACGGCGGCGCGGCGGCAGCAAGAGGCCCCATTAGCTAAAGTGGTGCTTCAGATTAAGAACAGTTTCAGGTTAAGAACGGACCTCCGGAACAAATTAAGTACTTAACCCGAGGTACCACTGTACTGGCCTTTGCAGAAAGCAACCTCTAAGGAGCACTAGGTGCCAGTGAGGGGGAAGGAAGGGCAAATTGGACTAGGAAAGGAGGCAGAAGCCGGACAAGCACACGCAGGGAGAGGGCAGCAGCAGAGGCTCCCCCTGCTTCCTGGCTTCGCATAGGCATCTGGTTGGCCCTTGCAACCGAAAGGAAGCCAGGCTACATGGCCTGGTACTACAGTTTCCTGCCTTCTTCCTAACGTGTGGCTGTTGCTGGGTGGGCGCCTGTATTTTCAGCCCTGCGTGTGGCGTGATCTCTCTCCTGCCTTAAAGCGAGGGTCTCCCAACCAGGGCTGGATTTAGGTTTGATGAGGCCCTATGCTACTGAAGGTAATGTCGCTTTTTTTGTGTTGAATATATAGGTAACCAACCTAGCCTGCCAACCTAGCTGTTCGAAAGCACCCCCGGGTGCAAGTAGATAAATAGGGACCGCTTACCAGCGGGAAGGTAAACGGCGTTCCGTGTGCTGCGCTGGCTCGCCAGATGCAGCTTGTCACGCTGGCCACGTGACCCGGAAGTGTCTGCAGACAGCGCTGGCTCCCGGCCTCTAGAGTGAGATGAGCGCACAACCCTAGAGTCTGGCAAGACTGGCCCGTACGGGCAGGGGTACCTTTACCTTTTACCTTTATATAGGTAAAGGGACCCCTGACCATTAGGTCCAATTGTGGGCAACTCTGGGGTTGCGGCGCTCATCTCACTTTATTGACTGAGGAAGCCGGCGTACAGTTTCCGGGTCATGTGGCCAGCATGACTATGCTGCTTCTGGCGAAACAGAGCAGCACACAGGAACACCGTTTACATTCCTGCCGGAGCGGTACCTATTTATCTCCTTGCATTTTGACATGCTTTTGAACTGCTAGGTTGGCAGGAGCCGGGACCGAGCAACGGGAGCTCACCCCGTCACGGGGATTCGAACCGCTGACCTGATCGGCAAGACCTAGGCTCTGTGGTTTAACCCACAGCACCACCCTGTTGAATATATGCTATAGGGTAATTTATGGACCTAATAGGTATCTAAAGCCCGTTGCACATAACAAAAAGCTAGCAGGCGGGGCCCGTTATTTACATCATAGGAGCCTACTCAACACAAAACACTGTTGCTGTATTAGGTTTTATTTTATTTGTTTTTTATCTTATATTTTGGAAATGTACATCCAGATTTTTTTTTCCTTTAAATTTTTTTTTTTGGACCCTCATTGATTAGCTTATATGTAAATTTGGCACTGCTCCCAACCTTTACTGTACAACCCGGGTGCACATTTTGAAAGATTGCAGCATGGTACAGAGGGGGTGGGAGAGGAGAATAGTCACAGAACAGCTGCCATGAGGTATGCGGCCTAACAACACAGCCACCATGTAGGGAGGAGGCATGGCATCATACAAAATTGGAGAAAGCGCAATCATAGTGAAGCTTTACATATAGCTGTACTGTATTTCCATATTTTAAAAACTGCTCGACCTGACAAATTTCTGGCTAGAAAATAAGAAAGTTTGTTGAAGGGAGGTGAAAAGCAGCAGCTTTTGAGAAATAACACGCATACCAATTGCAGCTCAGACTTCTCTCATAAGCAGGCAGGAACAGTTAGGTTTCCTACTCTCACAAAAATCAGTTAGAAAGGTACCTGCACATTTTGCTTTGTAACTTTCTGTGGAGGGGGGGCTAGATTTTTAAAAAAGAAAACAACATCTGGAACCTCTGCTTGGTGGTGCCAATAAATGCCATTGTAGGCACTCGGGTTGGTGACCCCTGGTTTACACATTCCTATTTTTTGTGTCCAAAATTGTGCTATTCAGGGCTTTACAAATGGCGTATATACCAGAAAGAAATAAAAACCTCTGACAGGTGATTTGTTTATTAACCCAATAGCCCAGTGCAGATATGCAGTGCTTCTGCATCTCGTGAATAATACCTTGTTGCCTTATTTTTCCTTTGTGTTTTATGACAGGTGTTTACAAAATGAAGGAGGTCAGTGATGGCAAATGAAGGCACTCCTGTCCGACTAGGTGCCGTTAGTGTCCCTTATGGGCATGTGATTGGCCATGAAAAATGGAAAGGCTCTCTGGTTGCTCAGGGGATACAAGGTAAATGTGTCAATAGTAAACAGAACATTTGTGAAAATGTAATTAAAATACAAGATCTGGATAGGAGGTAGTATATAATATTTTAAGCCAGATTTTTAAAGTCAGTTTTGATCTTTTGTAAAGTGCACTTGCCATGAGAGGCTGTAGCCCTAAATATAAGTGGGAGTAAGTTTTATTGAAATTAATGGAACTTTTTATAAATTAATATTAATATTGGATAGGTAGACAAGGTTTCACCCGAATTCATATTTGATGCTCTGTTATAGTTATCCTGTTACTAAAATCTTCTTGTGTCTCTTATTTCAAGGAAAAGTTAAACTAATTCTAGAAGATGGCCTGGGAGTCGTAGACTTCCATCTTTCAAACAGATCCTGTGTCCTTTATATTTCTGAAGCAGACCTGGTTGCAGGAAATGGCTTCAAAAGAAGACTTGTTCGCTTTAGAAACGTAAGTGCTGCCTGAAATAGCTGGTGTTTGCCTGACTCCCCATTTTTAGAACTTCCATCAGCAAGAATGTCAGGGCAATTTGAACACAGTTCAAGGATAGAGACCTCTCTTCTACTCAGCGCACACTGGTGGTACTATATCTGATGCTAAATATAGCTAGAAAACAACCCTTTCATGTAGTTTTATCTTTTTCTGTCTTGTTTCAGAAAACATGGGGTTCTGCCTGCCCCAGGATTTCCTATCTTCATTTTCTGTTTTAATTTTATTTTCACCTTTTTAAAACTGGCTCATTCACATATTATTAGTAGGTGAAGCTTTTCACATTATCTCCATACCAGGAAATGCTTTATCTGTTTGCTTTCTTCATAACCCGAGATAACAGGTTAGTCACTGTAAGAAACAAGATACTGAGTGTGACACAGTGGTAATTGATGGTGTTGGGGGTATCAGGCTGCTGTTAAAGGTGCAGGTGCAGGAGCAGAACTAGAACTAGAACAGAAGTGGCAGCCATCGTCTTTTAAATAAGTTCAACCTTTAGGTTGATAAATAAAAGCTTGTCAGCAGCCAAGTCCCCCTCATCCCTACTGAGCAACGATGAATATGAACAGAAGCAGAGGCTTGATTAGAAATTGAACATACAGATCAAAGCACATTTCCATGTCACTTTTGATACCACTAATAGCTTTGTTCCATCTAATTCTTCTTTACTGTTTAAGGCTTGCAATCTCCAAGGAATTGTTATAGTTGAAAAAACCCAGATAAGCGGTCAGTATTTTCCAGCAGTGCAAAAATTTGTTGTCTTGGAACTTGGGATGACATTACTTCCAGTGGCAAGCCAAGAAGAAGCAGCACAGCTTATTATCCAGCTGGTAAGTCCCTTCAGGAGCTGTTTATACAGTGGTACCTCGGGTTAAGTACTTAATTCGTTCCGGAGGTCCGTTCTTAACCTGAAACTGTTCTTAACCTGAAGCACCATTTTAGCTAATGGTGCCGCCGTGCCACTGGAGCAAGATTTCTGTTCTCATCCTGAAGCAAAGTTCTTAACCCGAGGTACTATTTCTGGGTTAGCGGAGTCTGTAACCTGAAGCGTATGTAGCCTGAAGCGTATGTAACCCGAGGTACCAGTGTACTGCCAAATGAGTGGAATTGTGCACATGTCAGGCATATTACATTGGACATGTGTAGCAAATGGTGAATGAAATGAAGAGGGAACAGATAATTAAACAATTGGACTGTGAGAACTTAGAAAAGGATGCTGTGATTACTAAGTCCAACATGGGTTCCTTGAAAACAAGTCATGCCAGATGAATCTCATTTCTTCTATTGATAGAGCTTGGTGAATCGGGGAATGCTGTGGACATAGTGTATCTTAATTTCAATGAGACTTTTTACAAAGTTCTTGGAGAGAAGCTGGTAATGAATTTCAATAGGGACAAATGTAAGTTTCTGCACTTAGACAAGAAGAACCAGCTGTACAAACATAAGACAGGGGAACCATGACTTGCCAGTAGTACATGTGAGAAGGATCTTGAGGTCTTAGTAGACCACAAGCTTAACATGAGTCAACAATGTGATGCAGCAGCAAAAAGGCTGCATCAAGAGAAGTATAGTGGAAGTAATAGTACCACTCTATTCTGCCTTGGTCAGGCCACACCTGGAGTACTGTGTCCAGTTCTGGGCACCACAACTGGAGAAGGATATTGACAAGCTGGAATGTGTGCAGAGGAAGGCAACAAAATGATAAAGGGTCTTGAAACCAAGTCTTATGAGGAACAGTTGAGGGAGTTGGATATGTTTAGCCTGGTAAAGATCTACAAATACTTAAAGGGCTTTCACATGGAGGATGGAGCAAGCTTGTTTTCTCCAGCTCTAGAGGCTAGGACCCGAACCAATGAATTTAAGTTACAATAAAGGAGGTTCTGATTAAACATCAGGAATACCTTTCCAACATTAAGAGCTATTCAACAGTGGAACGGACTCACACAAGAGGTTGTGGAAGAGATTTTTAAGCAGAAGTTCATTTGTTATGTATGATCTAGTTGAGATTCCTGCATGGCAAGGAGTTGGAATAGATGACCCTTGGAGTCCCTTCCAATTCTATGATTTTATGCCACCTTTAATATTGTGTATCTGTTTCTATTGAGGCTCTGCAATGTGTTTACAATGCTGGTGAACTTTGCTTTTTAATTTTATTCATTTTCTCAGTCAGCAGAGGAGCAGAGCATACAGAAAAAGGGTTAACTCCTTTTCTAGAAGGCAGGATCAATACTACTACTAGGGAGAGGGGGGAAACATGTAACAGAATGAAATGATTAACACTAAAAGCCACTAGAGGGTGCTCAGACTCTCCTTGTTGTCTGTTCCAGGTGCAGGAGCAAACTAAAGATCAAGCCAGCAACCCTTTTTTGGCTAAGAAATGTCCCCAGCTCTTAGAGGCTTCTGTATTCCAAACGGTTCAGCAGATTCCGGGAGTTGGGAAAACAAAAGCTTTGCTTCTCCTGGAACGGTTTCAAAACCTCCACCAGCTTTGCAACGCATCCATCCAGGAGCTCGAGCAAGTAGTTGGACACGCTCTAGCCCAACAAATCCATGCGTTTTTTGCACAGGCAAAATAACCTCACCTGGTTGGGAAGGTGGAAGTGAACCATGTACGCCACCTCAAACTCCTTGCTCAAAGGACAAAGGTGGGTTATAAACATAGTAAAAACCTCCATGTAGCCTGCATGCTTGTCCTGAACAGTGTCACAAGCACATTTTGGATTTGGGTAGTGGCCTTGCTTGTTACCGCCATGGCAGACAGTTGTTGACTTTTGTCTGAAGTTACCTGATGTACCGTAAGCCTTGTATCTGTGACACATAAGTAGCATGGCTAGGATCCCAAGAACTGCAGCTGGTCCCATGTGCCTAAGAAGGCTTTATATCATTTTTCAAACATCAGCTTCCATTTCCCATAACAAGCATCCCCTGAAATTGTGGGGGGTTTGCAAAAGCAGTTTGCAAGTCAAAAGAGCAAATGAGATTACAAAAATTCCACTGAGTGCCTACCTGGAGCAGCTATTTGGATCTTAGCTACTTTTCCTTGGACAAGTCGAAGCACCCACTTAATATGAAACCCTTCTAGTATAGGATGAAATGCCCTGAACGTTGGGGTTAGGGTTAGACGGAGAAGCACTCTGCTCACAAATGCTTAAGCAGTGAGTTCTCAATTGTTTTTGGCTGCCATTCACACACCCTTTTTGCAAGAAGCTTCAGTTTTGTTTATTTATTATTATTGTAGGGAAAAACCACTGGGGGTCCAAGCCTCTGGAGGGTGAAGTGGTGCCTGGCCTGAAGCCAGCAGTTGAGCTGCCATTTTCTCCAACAGGGACAAGCAACTTAAGAAGAACCATTGCTGTGGTTGCCTCAGATGACTCATCAGATCAAGGCTCCTGCTGTCACAATTGCCTGGGGAAATAAATTCTCGCAAGTGGTGCTATGAAACCAACCCTTCCCGTCCCCGAGTTGATCGCAAGTCTGTGAAGCCTTATTTATTGCTGTTGCATGAGCTTTCATCCGCACCTGACCTGACCGGCTGCTAGGTTGCTTTTGTGTAAATCATCTTGTTTCAGGTGACATGCTTGGAAACTGGCTGTCTTGGTGCAACCTGAAGATCACTTTTCTGCCAGGCACTTGGGATGCTGCCAACCTGAAACACGTAGGAGTGTCAGAGTTAAAAAGGGTGACTGACTCAGACTTCCTCACCTGCCGGTGGCGTTCTATATCCCTTTCGGTGGAGTCATGCTTTCGTGAAACTCAAAGGTTATAACCAGGCCCTTCTGGGCAAGGCTCCCAGCCTGCTGTTCGGTTCTCTTCAGAGAAGTGGACGCCTGGGAGGACAAATGGAAAGTGATGCATCTCTCTTGACTTTTTTACTGCCTGCAGTCCCGTTTTAAAGACATCCCCTGTGGATGTTCCTGCATTTTGGCTATGGATGAATCCACTAATTTGGTTCCTGTCCCTTGCACAGTATTTGCCATTACAAGCACTCAATTCTAGACAAGCAAAAAAAAAAAGTTGTTTTGCTAATTAATTGTGTTTTCCAATTAGTGGTCCTTTGTTGGTGGAAGGCATCTGGTAGCTAAATGGGGGAAGGGTGCAGTTTTCAGTTATTCTTCCTGTGTGGCCTCCAGTTCTGTTCCAGAAGGTCCCCCAACCCTCTGGAGCAGATACTTTGGGGTTGGGGGCTTCCATGTCTTCATCACAGGGACACAAATTGGACAAACTCTTAGTCTATAGGCTGCCGACACATTCTAACTGTCTCCTCTGACAAGTTAACTGATTCAGTATTGCTTTTCATCACTTTTGAGGGTCTTTTGGTTAATTTGAAAATTTCACTAAAATTGCTTACTTTTTTTGCTGTTTTACTAAGACCTTTAGTTTCACCTCAATACGTGTGACTATACTTGTTCATGGTCTCCCCTCCTATTACACTCTCCCTTCCCCTCTGAATGCCCACCAAGTTGAGATTTGGACCCTTATGTAATTCTGTAAAATATGGTGTATGGCTTTTATAAATTAAAAATAAAATAATCACTAAATATTTTGCAAGTTCTTGGCACAAGAAACACAGGTGATCAGTTCTAAATTTCATTGATTTAATCTGAAGGGAATAATTTCTATGAACTATAGGGATTTTTGTGGTCCTTGATCTGTGATTCTACTGCTGTATTGACCTCTCCTGCTATTCTCTATACAGGCAGTTGAAGTCCATGTTCTAGCCAGGCAAAAGCAATCCAGGTAGATGAGGAGCAGGGTTGGGGAGAGGTGTGGATGTGGGGGCAGAATGCTGAGAGCCAGAGAGGCCTGACATTCCCTACGCCTGCTTTCCATGGTGAAGCAGCTGCTTCAACTCCGCTGTTTTAATGTTGCACTAACACCTTCTAAACCAAGCCTTCTGTTAGGTGTAGCACAGCACGACAGGTGGGCTCTTGGGGTTATCATTCAAACATCAGTGCTAGGAAGTTCTCTGGGCGTTCAAAAGCAACCTTTTGCAATCCAGAGTGCTGAGGCATGCAGAAGCAGGAAGGACATTCAAGTTTCTTGCCATCAGATCTTTTCATGAGTCATCAGAAGGGCAAAAGCATTTAGGCAGTCTTGTCTTGCACTGAAAGATAACAAAAGGTCCCTCAGGCGCACAGACTTCTCCAGGAAGTTCAGCTATGGTCATTAAAGAGAAAAAAGTTTTGTCTATGACTAAAGCCTTAGGGATTTAGGTCATAGATCAATGATCAGATACTTTGCGAATAAACTTGATTGATACAGTATGTGTTACATGTTGAATCATAGATGAACTAGGCCTTACCCTACAAATACTCGATGACAAATACGTCAGTTTTCTAGGTGCCACAGGGCTTTGCGTGCTTTCGATGTTGGCAGAATAACATTTGGAAGGCAAGTCTCTATTTTGTAAACCCTGGAGATTTAAAAAAAAAAATTCTGAATGCCTGCCTTCTAGAATTTTTTTTTTAAAAAAAACAACAACAACCCACACATACATCTAGCTTTGTAATTAATCATTAGGCTGTTGTGGCTTTGTTTAGTTTAATCTGAGCTGCAAAGCACTATTTGTTGCAAGGGGTTCTCTTTGCTGCCTCCATTTAAGCAACTGACCGGCAGCAGCTCAGCCCATGGCTTCAGTCTGTGACTCTTTTCAAGTCCTATTAGGACATGGATTGGGCATTCCACTGTGGCCAGTAGTTAAGAGAGGAGCTGAGTTGTGGACCAGCAACATCTTGAATGCTGCATGCTCCCCATTGCTTACGAAGAGAAACCAGGATCAAACCTGATAACTTTTGAATGCACATCTCATATGTGTTATTACTGAGCTGCAGCTTTTTGCTGCGGTGCTTCTGGGGCAATTTAGGAGCTCTCCTGAGACCCCTGTGAACTCTTCACTGAAGTGTGGGTGCGCATACTAATCTCTCAAACAGTGGAGGTTGTAGAATGAAAGTAATTTAATCACAGTTGTTGCAAAACATTACAGTTCAAATACAAAGAGGCTGCATTTCCATATCAATGCAATTTTATGGGGATGCAGATTCCCATATTCCATAGATATGAGTTACTGGAGCCTCAAATATAATGATTAGATTGCCATTGGTAGTTAGGATTTCTTACAAAAGCAGGAAAAGTGGTGGCTGTGTTGGTGTTATTTGATTGTCTGAAGTACAGTGGTACCTCGAGTTAAGTACTTAATTCGTTCCGGAGGTCGGTTCTTAACCTGAAACTATTCTTAACCTGAAGCACCACTTTAGCTAATGGGGCCTCCTGCTACCGCCGCGCCGCCAGAGCACCATTTCTGTTCTCATCCTGAAGCAAAGTTCTTAACCCGAGGTAATATTTCTGAGTTAGCGGAGTCTGTAACCTGAAGCGTATGTAACCTGAAGAGTATGTAACCCAAGGTACCACTGTATATGCCTTCTTTCTGGTGTTTCTTTCCCCACTTGTATATTTTTCTACTTTGTTTATACTGAGATGCCTTCATTTATTGTTTTCCAGTCTATCTATCCAGTTAATTATTTTAAATGGTTGGCCTGCTCCATTAGATTAAGGAAACCAAGAACATGAGTAATTAAGTGCAAGGGCTGTTCCTGCTAATGAAGTTAAAGTCTTACTTCCTAATCTATCAAAATCTTTATCACAATTTGCGAAACAGCCGTGCTGCTCCTTTTTCACACAGTGGGTTTATGAAGATTTTAAACCCAAAGTATTATTTTTTTTAGTAAGGGTCTGGGCACGTAAGGCTAACCTGTAACTCTTAACACATCCTAATGATCTTGGAAACGCTTTGGAGAAGAAGCAGATCTGAGAATGAATTGTAGCACTAAGCAAAAAAAATAAAATAAAATAAATAGCCAGGAGGGCTGTGTAACATTTCTTTTGCTTCTGTGTCCCTGTCTTGATCTGGAGTGAAAATATGCAAGGGGTAAGTGGAGCCAGAATGTTTGAAAAAAACAGGAGAGTGGGTGAAAGAAGGGACTTTGACTTGGAGGAAGCATATCCTCCTGTTTTCATACATTTCCACCACCACCTCACCCTGATCCTTTATTGGCTCTTGCAGCTTAAAGAGGAGGGTGTCTTAGCCCAATGGCTGTGCACCTGTTCCTTATACTTAAGATCCCAGGTTAGGAACAGGGGAAACTGCTTTAAACTGAGTCAGAGGAGCAGTCAATCTAGCTTGGTATTATCTACACTGATTGGCAGCAGCTCTCCAGGGTTTCAGACAGGGGTCTCACCCAACCATACCTGGGGTTGCAAAGCAGATGCTCTGCCAAATCTGTGGCATCTCCATTTAAAAGAATCAGGCAACAGGCAATGGGAAATACGTCTGCCAGAGACCCTGGAGAGGTGCTACTAATCATGGAAGATGATATTGAGCTAGATGGAAGAACAGCAACTGTGCAACATTGTAAAATTAACACAATATATCCAAATATACCATACAGTTTTTCAACAATTTAGATATCAAAACGATATATTAAAAAGTAGAAATGCAAGCATTATACTGCCTGTGTTGCTATATGTAATACAATGACATAATCAGAAGATTTGCTGCATGACTTGCTACACATATTTTATTAATGGACAGGATTGATTCCACAGTGTTAATTCAGATATTGCACAACAACAACAAAACAATAGCAGCAGCTGCTATTTATGATTTTTCCTTTCACAGAAGGATCATTATGAAGCAAGTTGTTTTAAATCTGCATTCTAAACAAATGTCAACAGTCAATCAGAATTGAAACTGTATCATACTGTTCATATTCAAATGGAAAATAAGTTGTTCCTCAGCAGAATTCACCTGCAGGACTCATTCTTAAATAAAATCTTTTAAAATTTATATATTTACACCCTACCATGTATAAACACAAAAGCCTAAGAAGAATCGTGAGTTAATATAAAGTTAGTGGTCCAAATTTTCCAAAAACTTTCCACTTGAAACATTTTCTAAAATTTCAAATCAGCAGAAGCAATCTCAACTCCAGCGCAACCCAAAGCAGGAGCTCAGATGGAGTTAGGATTTCATCCGCTTAATCTGTATTGACCAAACATCATAAGATCTACCCTGTAGACAATATTTCAGTCTAACACAACTGTGTTAGCAACCTGCAACTTTACAATGAACAGAAGTTATAGCAGCAATAAAACACAAAATTATGGGGTGGGGGAGAGATCACATTTACCAGCTGGCTGAGTTCCTAAATCACTGGTGAATCCCTAAATTTCTCTTTAAGGCACTGTTAATTACATTGGAAGCACTTTGGAATATTACTCCAAATACAGTGGCACTATGGGAGCTGCAGCTTGGGGTGGGGGCTGTGACCCTCCAGATGTTGCTGGACTACCAGTCACTAAATCCCCAACCAGCAGGCTTGCTAACTGGTTCTGATGCTGGATTCCAACACAATCTGGAAGGTCACCAGTTCCACAGCTCTGCTGTAACTAAACTATACGTTTTTACAATGGTGTGAACTTGATCCAGACCAAAAGCTTTTTTTTTTATTGCCCCTTCCTAAGTTTAACACCTGTAGCAATATATAACCCGGATAGTTTTAAAATGCCACCACAAATTGCCATATTTACAGTTATTATTCGGCTTCACAGAGGTAAAGTACCTACAGCATATCATGCAATTCTGAAATATTAGGACTGCTAAACCATGTTTGAGAAAGGTATACTCAATGCCCTCTGCACATTACATAACAGCACCATGGAAGATGCATTGCTGTGGGTCTGTCCTGTGGTGGCGCTGTAATGTTGGACTCCAACCACATCTGGAGGGCCAGAGGTTCCCCACCACTGGTTTAAATTCATGTAACTTCATGGAAGAGAGGGCTATCAATGGTTGCTAGCCACAACTGATATGCTCTGCCCTCCACAGTTGGAGGCAGTAATGCTTCTGAATACCAGTTGCTAGAAACCATAGGAGGGGAGAAGCCACTTGTGTTCGAATCCTGCTTGCTGTTTTCCCACAAGCAACTGTGAGAACAGGATGCTGGACTAGATGGGCCATTGGCCTGATCCAGCAGGCTTTTTTTCTGTCCTTAACTGGGACCATCTCCCAAGTTTGAGGGGACCTTTGACAAAATGCTCTGGGATGAGCCCCCCCTCCTAAATTGACAAGCCCTAGCAGTGGGTGGTACACTCTGATTGGCACTGAACTGTTGCCATTTTAATTTCCCACAATGCTCTGAAACTTTGGGCAGATGGCGCGCGAGCACCCACTTATTAACTTAACCAAGGGATGGGGGAACCTGCTGCACCCCTGGTATTTGGGGACCCCCCAGCTGTTTCCACTAGCTTGGCCAGTGATTAGGGATTATGGTCAGAGATTATCTAGATGGCCATAGGCTCCCACCACATCAGTCTACCCTGTAATCTTTGCTGCACTTCAATGGCTCCACATCAATGTACAGCGACAGGAGAACTGCTCCAAACTCTGGCATTTTTGCAAGCAATTGTTTTCCTTCATCTGCCAGTCTAAAGCGGACATTCAATCAGCCTTCGTTTAAAATTGCTGTTCATCACTGGTATCATGTCATGAACTTGCCCCTGCTATATACAATGACATTTTAAAAAATCCTTCATAAGTCTTTGCAGCTTATACTGCATGCTATAAACAACTTTGTCTAT
Source organism: Podarcis cretensis (assembly GCF_951804945.1). NCBI lineage: Eukaryota > Metazoa > Chordata > Lepidosauria > Squamata > Lacertidae > Podarcis > Podarcis cretensis. The sequence continues at coordinate 64,620,777 of NC_137177.1, forward strand.
AGTTTTGCAGGACAAATAATAACTAGGATAGAAACCCAGACAGGAATCTCACATGTAGTCTGGTGGCAACATACGTCATTTTCTTTTCAAGCGAAAGGGCTCCCAAATCTCTCCTGATGACAATGCTGTGCTTCTCCAACAGTGGCAGTGCAGGGTCCTTAAAAACCATGTAGGGTGCCGTAACTCTGGGCTTACTCCAGATTCACAAAAGGGCTACATTTCAGATTTATGGCACATGCATTCAGGGAACCTTTCCATCAAGAATAAGCCTCTCTTTTCAAGTCCTAGTACAAGGAGCTGTCCGTACTCAGGAGTGTGAAAGGCGAGACAAGTTTCTTCTTGGTTGGGGTGCTTCCAGGCACAGCAGAAGGCAGGCAGAGTGTGCTGGCTGCTTTTTTTCTGTTCTTCGTTCCCCAACTCAAAAAGGAAAGTTTAGGAGCCACCTTCTTGGTCTTATCTATTTTATCTTCTTCCATAGCCAAACAAATCAGAGAGTATGTTTTCTGCATTCCTGCAGAATAAGTTGCACTTTTGTTATGCTAGGAGGGAAAGAGCATAAAAATATTAATAATCAGTCATCCATGATGGGTCAACATTTGGAAGACAACAAAAGGGCATGCAGTGTGTGAACCATTTGCTGAGACAGATTTTGCCATTCTTCAGCATTAATTATATTCCATGATGGACACAGGCCAATCTAGACCACTGAACTTTGCTTATTAGGTCTGGAAAGGCTCATAGGGGGAAGCATGTTTTGTAAGAAGGCAATTTGTCCAGGGCTGCCTGCTTTTGAAAAGGGCTATATGCTCAGCATTAAATTCCTGAAACATAAACTTAGACAGATCACTAGCAGCAACTTTGGAAAAATAAGAATTTAATACTAGTCTAGTTAGCATGGAGACTGCGGGGAAAAAGTGAAATCCTTTCCCTAGTTCCTAGATTTAGAAAACATCCAAAACCAACATGAAGTCTACAGAATAGAAAAACAACTTTAGAGGGAAACAATCATAGCTCCTCGCCCAGACAGAGTATATTCAGTGGGCATGGAATGCTGGCAGGCCTTTTTTTGTGGGGGAGGGAGAAGGAGAATGGAATGGAGTATCCTTAGAGAGGGAATGGCTGCCTAGTGCCTTCAACAAGAGCACTCCATGTGGCAACGCTTTGTTGTAGGTTCCCAGCTCATATTTGAGAGTTACCTCTTTACTTACCATGGACACTGGGTTATCTTGGCAGCTGATGACCTGGATCTCAGTCTCTTGCCTGCTGACATTTCTCAATTTTTCCAAGACCTCACTCACTCCCAGCCATTTGCAATCCACGCCTTCAATGGAAACGACACAGTCTCCTTCTTTCAGACCTGCCAACTTTAGAATCATTGGGTACATCTTAGGATCAGCTGCGATTGGGCAGAAAGCAACATGAGCCCATCTGGACATCCTTTTTATTGCGTATATCTTTGATGCTTCAGGCTCATGATGCTATCAGGACACAATCCTATTTTCAGTTCTGTTTGCACATGCAAATCTTTTGGGGCTTCATTTCGTTACCGATTCTGTAACTTCCTGCTAAAATTCCGTGTCAAATATAACAAATTTTCTGGGGTTTTGGGGGTTTTTGTTTGGTCCTCCAGACAGCAGTAATGTGGTAGCTTTGGAGAAGTATTGCTGAACTGCTGAAGCAGGTTAAGTCCACTACTAGTGTATCATTACTGCCTCAAAAAGATGTTGCAGAAGATACCAGCAGAAAAGCCCCTGTCCAGAGGGGCCCCAGGTCACATTCTCTGGAAATATTTCCTCCTCTTCCCATATATGGCAAACAGTATGTGAGTGGTCAGGTGCTGCCTAACCCAGAGAATGCTGCCTCTCACAGTGAAGGACAAGCATAATTGAAGTCACAGGTATGCAATCCTATGTACATGTAACCTGGGAAGAAAGCCCCATTGAAGAATACCTAGCCTTTTCTCACCACCTGCTGCTCTTTCTCTTTCTTATCCCCTTCCAAGGCTGTGCCCCAACTTCACCTTGTCCATACCTGACATAGAATCTGCCCCCATTGACCCACCCACTTCACAGGTCTGTTTTGGGAGCAAGACCTCAAGGTACAGGAGAACAGGTTTTTAATTTTCTGCCTCAGGCCTTCCTACCCCTGCTGTATGGGGAAACCAAACAGCTGTGCAAGAGAGGGAAGGTTCAGCTTTTGCTAATATTTAACTCTGAAAATTTCGCTGAAATTAACGCGATACCCTCTACACCAAACGTGGAAGGTCCCAGGGTGCAGTGAAGCTTTCCCACAGAGCCCTGTAAAGCCAGTGGAAGGCAGCATAGGGAGAGTCCTACTTACTGAAGCAGGGCAATCTGGATCCAGACAGTAAACATGCACTGGGGGGCCTCCTTTCAGGGTAAACCCCAGACCCTCAGCTTCACACTGGAAACGGACAGTGCGGGGAGCAGTCCACCTCTGCTTTGCTGAAAAGACCGTCAGCGGACCCTGAAAGAGGAAGAGAAGTACGGACCATTATCCTTGGTGATCTGCAACTGTTAAGGTGAGCCATAGAAACTCTCCACCGCATGTGGGGGGCAATGGTGGCTGGTGCCCATTGAGACTGGTGGGACAGAAAGCAGGGTGCCCAACACTAGGTGGTGCCATAGCCAACTCATTCTAGTCTTGCCCCCAGCCTCATCCTTCCTGCTGAGTTCTATGAGGGCAACACTGAGACAAAGGAGGAGAAAAGCTGGCAGGCAGGACCACCCCCTGGCCTTGTTAAGTCAGAAGGCAGGCAGGTGCAGGCTGGCTGAGGGTACACTGAAGCTGCTGGGGCAGTGCTTCACTAGCCCCAGTAGAACAGCCTCCACTACACATGGCCATCCTCCCTCTTTTTCTCTCCTCTTTCATATTACCCAGAAATGACCTTGCAATTTTTATGACATTTATGCTGCCCTGAGTTCTTTTGGGAGGATGAGCAGGATATAAATTTAATAAATAAAACCTAAATAATATTTTCTTAGGCCTGGTACAGATGTATGGCCATTTGATCAATTAGATCCAATGTTACGCATTCTCCCGACTAGTATGCTAAACCATAGTTAACATTAACAATAATGAATAAGCCATAGTTAAAGCTGTGAATGTACCAGTTCCCGGAAACTGCAAGCGGAGAGAGTGCTGTTGCACTCAGGTCCTTGTTTCAGGCTTTCCAAAGCTGGCCACTGTGAGAACCAAATGCTGGACCGGATGAGCCTTTGGCCAGATCCAGCAGGTTCTTTTATGTTCTTAAGAGGAAGGTGTACACAAGGCCAAGGGTGGTAGGAGAGGAAAGCTCAAGCCTGAGGGGTGTTCCTAATGTCTTAACAATAGGTACCAGGAAATGCTTTGTCTGCTTCAGACTGTCAGTGAGGATCCAGGAGAAAAAGCAAATTTTACTTTTTACCCCTCTTAATCCAAGTGGTTCATGGTGGTGTGCGTGCACATGTAAACACAAATAGCTTAATCCACATTAACAACACACACAAATCTATAGTCCAGACTAAACAGACATGTACCTCAATCCACCTGACAGTCAACAGATCCCGACTAGGTCTGGCTAAGCTGGTATAACCCTGACTTGGGACGAGGATCTGAACAGAAAGCTAATTCTGTATTCAGATCACAGAAGTACAGTCTGCACTGCTAGTTGCAAGGGTTTAATGTATGCAATCTGAAAAGCTTCCCTTAATGAGCTCTATTAACTGCAGACTCATAGTGAATTTCCCTTTAACAAGAAAATGAATTTGCATTCATTAGAAGCAAAATTACAGAGGGGCACCCGAGCAAACAGGAACAGGCAAGGTTGCTTCATACATACCAGTCTCTCAAAGAAGTCTTTGACTTTGACCTTGGAGAACAGAGGAGCGACCGCTTCTATTTTATGGTCTGTCTTAGCTATAAAAAAACCAAACAAAACTTAGTATTATTATTATTATTATTATTATTATTATTATTATTATTTTATCCCACACTTTTGGCAAGGAGTGCAGAGCAGCACACATCACTTTCCCACCCAGCCCCCATTTTATCTTCACAACAACCCTCTGAGGTTCCAATGCTGGGAGCACCTCCACCCAGAGAGCACCTCCGTATGAAAACTCCTGTGACAGGGGTGGAGAATCGGTGGCCCCCCAGATGTTGTTGGGCTCCAACTCCTGTCAGTCCCAGCCAGCGTGGCCAGCAGCCCCAAGGCCAGAAGTTCCCAGTCCTGCTCAGAGCAGCTTCTACCAGAAGCAAGGCTATTTGGGAGCTTGGGAGCTCCCTTCCACAGAAGGCTTGTTTCGCCCCCTTCTTCACAGCATTGAGGCATTAATTTATTATTTACAGCATTAGAGGTCACCCAATAACAAAGCCATTTATAATGAAGCTGAAAACAATGGGTTTTCCTATCATATTGTTGGGAATTATCCTTTCCTTTTGGCTCCTGGTTGTTTTCAGAACAAGCTTGGCTTTCTTTTGATCAATTATTTTGAAGTGAGATTGTGATAAAGTTTTTCTAAACCACCCTGGTGCCATTTATTTGAAGAGCAGTATAATAAGTAAATTAACAAAATTAGTATGCCAAGAACTTCCCCCTCCCCCTGCCTAGTGGGTCCTGGGCCGACACAAGATTTGGACGAGGCCTTTCTCAGCCAGCAGTTCAAGAGCTAAAGCTGCCGCTTGCTGATTCTTATTTAAATCCAGCCTTTTTCCCTGACAGGGATTCAAGGCTGCTTTCAGATAAAATAGAAACAGTATATGGAAGGGATTCGATTCTGGGGCACCCCATACTATAAAGGACTTACGGAGGATATCTGGAGCCTGCAGCAAACTCGAAAAGTCATCTTCCTGCTCCTGCTGTGAATATTTGAGAAGGGACCGCTTGTGGGCAACTGACAGGATTTCCTGGAGCACCTGAATATTCCGGAGGTTTTTGCACAAGCCACAAACCCTCAAGGCTTCTTCATGATGAACAATGGCTCTCTGCAGGTGAGCTTTTGCTGGGGAAAGCAAATATACAGGACCATAACACAAGGGTTAGCTCCTAAAATATTCTCTCCGCTCCCCGCCACTTCATGTTCCATAAATGTCAATGTAGATTGGCCCCATCACAACCAGAAGCCTAGCTGTTGTGGTCAAACACCCAACTCCCACAATCCTTAGCAAAACTGAACAAGCTTTGCAGAAGACATTTCAGAGACCGGCATGCAATCGTAAGGATTGTTTCAGTGAGGGCAGGAACATGGGATCTTCTGAAATTTAAAGGCCTGACTTGCTGGCCACAGCAAAGCAGGTACACACACACATGCCTGGATTCACTCTTGCCAGCTGTACGGAAGAGCAAAACCCCACATTTGAGGTGATATGGGAGCCATGTGCATATAGTGCTTGAGAGCTTAGCCATCTCAGATGCTCCTGTCACAGCAGCATTTGCAACAGAGGAGCCCTTTTTAAATCATTACTTCCTACGGAAATAGGTTACCTGCTATCTTCAGGCAAGGGTAAGGCAGGACACATGGCATCCTGCTCTTTCTTCGGCCTCCAGATACATGGTTATGAACAATGTCCAAGTTTTTATTTATTTAATTTTTGCATCTACACCCCACCTTTCCTTCAAAAGGTTAGAAATCAATTAATTTCCAGTCAAATTCTTCTTTGTGTTCCTAGGTGGGTAACGCTGCCCCTGGGGCATCTCAGTGCTTGGGGAAATGGGGGACACGGGTAACGATCCCTTTTGTGACTCACAAGTGGACATGAGGATCTGGCTAGCTGTGAGTGGCATAATCAGCTTTCTCCTCTGTCCCTCCACACCTTCAGTCATCAACCTCCCCACCAAAGGCAGCTGAGCCATGTGGACAAGTCTTACTGAGAACGGGTGGGGTGGCTGTATCAAATTGCCCCAGTTTGGGGAAGCATGAGAAGGTGGCTGGAGCAAAGATCAGAATCTGCCTGCATGTCTGGCTGTTCAATCCATGATTTTTGGTTCTAAACCAGGGTTAGTGAAAGCCCTGGTTTGAGGCAATGTCTGGACTGAGCCAAGATAAGGGAGCTTGCCCTCACCAAGTTGTTTCCGCTGAACTCGGTCCCGCAAAACAGCCAAGGGGGTCAGTCCTTCCGGCATGTGGTCATACAGCTGGGAAAAAGCCTTTTCCTGTTGGTCTTCGTCATCATTCTGGCGCACTAGAATGGTGTAAACAAATGCACATGAAAGAGAGGATAAATACAGGTTTACTTTCATTTCCATCTGGTGGAGATGCCTCAAGGTCTGCTAAGTGAAGGTGTGGCCTGAAAACATGAACAACAATCTCTAAAACCTGTTTAAGTGGACTACTCTTTACATTATTTTGGATTCTTCATAGGCTCGTTTTGCTGACAGATGCCTGAATGTCATGGCATGCTCACCAAGGCTACTTTACTCAGAATGTTAAAAAAAGCACACCTTCCGTCTCCAAACCTGTTTGCAAACATTAGCTAATTGCAGAATAACAAGGAAATAGAGGGCAGGGGAACTTGAGCTCTACCAAAGTGCAATTTTATTGTTTTGTTTAGTTTAAGATTTACTGCCATATGTAGCAGATTTTTAGATCAAGTATGGAGAATGTTCCCAGCCAAAGGGCCACATTTCCCCTTGTCCAAAGGTCCAGGGGCCACATACCAGGTGGGGTATGGTGAGGATCAAACACACAAAGTTTACAGAGCACCATTTTTGAAATTAGACAGAGGAGAAGAAATGGCAGAGCACAAAAGGATAATTTCTCTGGCATAAGGTGCATATTAAGATACACAAATAATATACTCTTCTTAAGCTGGACCATTAGGGTATCTTTTTACCCACCCTAAATAAATTGGTAGGTGGTACCACTGAATCATCACCAGCCAAGCTTAGCAACTGGCAGGTTTTTTAGTGATGTAATTTGCATACATGATATAATAATAGTTGTCTCCTTCTCAAGTCTGCATGTGCTGGCTAAGTAATTCCTCCCATTTCTTTCATCAGGCTGTCCAAGACTGCATTAAGCAAGTGTCTGGTTGGCCACCATGAGAATAAGATGCTGGACTTGATGGACCATTGGCCTGATCCAACAGGCTAGTGTTATGCTCTTAAGTTTTTAAACAGACAAGGAAACCAATTTTCCAGATGGGGAATGCCAAAGTTATTAAAAGGCTGTGCCCATGGGTTGTTTTTTTTTTTGGGGGGGGGTTGTTTTTTCTGGACAAGGGTGATATGATCCTCAGACAACAACCTGACTCCATCCCTACCACACACACACATACATGCATGCGGTTTGGATGACTTAAAAAGAGGCTTTTATTTTGCTTATCAAAATATCTGATATTTCACTCATGGGAAAAAAGGGACATTATTGCATTCAAATGCCTGCTGTAACGAAGTATAAGCACCTGTAACTAATTTTATTTTATTCATTTATTCGTACATAAATACATGAAATTATTTCTCATCCAAATGCATAAGCATCATTCAGGTTAGCTTCCAGCAGTTAAAAACGCAATCATAATAGCAAACGGATTCTTACTACAAAATGCAAGAGAAAGAGGCCTAGCATGCTGTGCTTCAAAGCTACTGATTCCCTCGCGAGGCAAAAGCCTAGTGGAACAAAAAGGACTTTCACTAGCCAGCAGAAGATCATCAAATAAGCCTTGCGGGACAAGGTGTGCCACAATATTGGCACAGTCGCTGAGAAGCCCCCGCCCTCTCTGTCTCTCTCCCCTTCCCAACAACCATGTCTCTGCCTTTGGTGGGAGACAAAGTAGAGCTTCCTCCTTGATCAGAGAAACCATATTTTATGCAGTGTGTATTAAAAAGACTAGTCTTCCCCACCCTGGTGACCTCCTGGTGCTTTTGACTACAACTCCCATCAGCCCCAGCCAGCATGGCCAGGGGTGATGTCAACTGTAGTCCAAAAGATCTGGAGGGCATCAGGCATGGGAATGTTGGCTTAAGAGTGTCCAAGACGTCTGCTGGGCTACCTCATGAGAACATAAGAGCCTGCTAGATCAAGACAATGGCCCATCTAGCACAACATCCTGTTCCCACAGTGGCTGAACAGTTGTCTGTGGGAAACCAGCAAGCAGGATTTGAGCACAAGAGTAACACTCTCTTCTCCTGTGGTTTTCAACAACTGGTATTCAGAAGCATTGCTACCTCCAACTGTGGAGGCCAAGAACAGACATCATGGCTAGCAGGCATCAATAGCCTCCTCCTCCTCAATTAATTTGTCTAATCCTCTTTTAGAGCTATCCAAGTTGGTGGCCATCATTGCCTCCTATGGGAGCAAGTTCCATAGTTTAACATACACAAGTCTAACACCAGTTCCTCCCATGTTTCTTGGCTTGTGCCATTTGCTGAAACAAAGCACTCTGGGTAGGTAAAGAAGCGAATGAATACAAAACCTGACTTACATTGGTGGTCACTCAAAATCGTTGCAACAAAATAATGTGCCAATGCTCTGAAATGGTCCGATTTGACTTGAGCCAGTTTTGACCAGGAATAAGGGATGTTCTCCTTGACTGGTGCTTGACTCATTGCTGTGTTAACAAGCATGTATGTTTCTCCAACCTGAAAACAAAAGCACAAAGTCCAACTCTGAGACATTTTCCTTGTCATTAAAAGCTCAGTCATCTGTGGGTAATGCCAACCATATGTGGATAGTCAATAGGGTGTGCACACCTAGGAGGATTTGTAGGCTGGAAAGGTTGAAATTAGGAAGCATTCAAAACAAAAACTGTAAACCATTGGTGTTTTCTACACATGCACTCACCCACGTGAGTGTGGAAGCTGAATGGCTGAAGCAAGAAGAGTGACTTTAAATGAAACAGGAAAAGCAACAATCTAAGGCCTCCTCACTGGATGAAATCTGCTGTGGACCCTGAGAAGCGCAAGCAGAGTTCCACTCAAGCTTTCTTGCCTTTTCCTTCCTGGTGAGGTTTGGAGGACCCTCAAGAGCTGATGTTGTGTGCATGTAGAGGAGCAGAAAGGAAATCCACGGTAATTGGTTAGTGCACCCCACCCTCTGGCCTAAGCAGAAGTCCCTTCAGCTACTGCAGGAGCATCTCTGGATGTTGCCTGTTGGGACCAGGGAGGTCCCACCCAGCAACGCCTTAAGAGCCAGGGTGGCTTGGGAGTAACAGCCACTGTGGTACTATACAATCCACTATTCTTTCTCTAGAGGGACCTGGGTGGTGCTGTGGGTTAAATCACAGAGCCTAGGACTTGCCGATCAGAAGGTCAGTGGTTCGAATCCCCGCGCCAGGGTGAGCTCTTGTTGCTCAGTCCCTGCTCCTGCCAACCTAGCAGTTCAAAAGCACGTCAAAGTGCAAGTAGATAAATAGGTACCGCTCCGGCGGGAAGGTAAACGGCGTTTCCGTGCGCTGCTCTGGTTCGCCAGAAGCGGCTTAGTCATGCTGGCCACATGACCCAGAAGCTGTATGCCGGCTCCCTCGGCCAATAAAGTGAGATGAGCGCCGCAACCCCAGAGTCGGTCACGACTGGACCTAATGGTCAGGGGTCCCTTTACCTTTTACCTGTATTCTTTCTCTGAGTCAAAATTTTGCCTCTTGTCCTGCCTTCTTAAAACACCAGGTTTTGCACAGGAAGCTGCTTCATACCAGGTCCATCTGCCATGACTAATAACACCTCCTCAGGGTCTCTGGCAGAGGTCTTGCCCATTGCCTGATCTTTTAACTTGTGCGGGTGGGGAGGGGAGAACCCCAGGCCTGAGTGGAGTTGAAATGTGGCCCTCTGGGGCACTTTATCCAGCCTCTGGGATTCTCCTTTGGCCACGCCCCCTTCACCAGCCCTGCTCTGTTCCTTCCTCAAGTGCATTTTCTTGGCTGGAATGCATCCTGCAACTACAACAATGCCTTTTGTTTGCCTTAGATGAAGAAAAGACGTGTGTGTCTCTCTGTGTGTAGAAACATCTGACTTTTGCAAGGCCTGTAATGTAGACAACCATACAAAGGGAAAAGTCACACCCCTTGTTCCACCCACTTTGGCCTCTGGCCCCAACCACCACTGACATGTGGCCCTCAGAATGTTCTCCATGAGAAAATAAGGCACTGAACTAGAGGACAGAGCCAGATACTTCTCCATGCAAAGCATGTGCTCTGTTACTGAACCTTGAACCCACACTGTCCACATTCTCTCATTACCAGCCAGGGAGTTTAACCCTTTTTTTTTTTTAGGAAACAGTAGAAACTTATTTGTTTTCTAATGAATGTAAAATTTCACATTTCTTGACTATGAAAGGGCACTGTCTGAGTCCTTTATACTGTGGAATATACTGTGTAGAAACTGTACCTTTAAAGCACATAAGCACCTTCCATCCCTTCAGACAATTCTGGGCACTGTAGTTTGCCTCTCACAGAGTTACAATTCTCCCAGCAACACTTCACAAACTACAGTGCCCAGAATTCTTTGTGGGAAAGAAAGTGCTTTGAATGTGTTGCAATAATCTACCTGCTATAATGGGGGTAGCATAATTGGTAGGCAAATCTTTCAGTTGCCTTAATGAGAAGAACTGTTGGCAGATGGCTAATTTAATCAACGTGCACTTGTTTCTGAAGAGCTAGATTAAAATCTGGATTTAGGTCCTATTTGCAACCATGCCACTGGAACTTAGCATTTGCAAGCCAGAGTCTGCAGAGGCAGCTTTAAGTCATGTGCTCCATGACCTTCGTTGGCCGCTGCAAACTGAGGTACTTTATTTGCTCACCAGGTTATGCAGTTTGGTCATCAAAGCCAATTTCTCTTAGGCGCAATTCATGCACTCCCTGGCAACCTTCCTCTGCCTGTTTCAAATTCTGAGCAGGAGCCTTCTTTTTCTGAGAATCCCAAGGTAGGCAGGGTGAGATTCCCAGCTGGAATGTGCATGCCCAACTCCCCCCACCCCCTGCTCTTTTAAAAGTTTGGCTGGCAGTAGAACAACTGTTTGCAAGTCAATTCCAGCAGTGGGAGAGATGGAAGGCAGGAGCCATTCCACCAGCGCTGATGGACCCCATCAGACTCCTCCTGTCCTTGAACTGTCCCCGTTCCAATTCCATTTCATTATAAGAAATACTATAAAACTTTTAAAAATTGTGCCTGAGCTTGCCTTTTCCTCTTCCCTCCCCATTTCCTCTTCCTTCTGCTTCACATCTTTTTTACATTGCAAGCCTGTGGGGAAGAACTGCCTTGTTTTTAATTGACTGTATGTAAGTTGCGGACCCGGGTGGCGCCGTGGGTAGGACTTGCCGATCAGAAGGTCAGTGGTTCGAATCCCTACGACGGGGTGAGCTCCCCTTGCTCGGTCCCAGCTCCTGCCAACCTAGCAGTTCGAAAGCATGTCAAGGTGCAAGTAGATAAGTAGGTACCGCACTGGTGGGAAGGTAAACGGTGTTTCCGTGCACTGCTCTGGCCACATGACCTGGAAGCTGTACGCCGGCTCCCTCGGCCAATAAAGCAAGATGAGCACCGCAACCCCAGAGTCGGCCACGATTGGAACTAACGGTCAGGGGTCCCTTTACCTTTACCTTTATGTAAGTTGCTCTGAGAGCAGCTTTCCAGGAGAGTGGCTGTCTGCTTTGCGTGCAGGAGGCTCCGGTTTGGTTCCAGGGAGATCCAGATAGGGGACATTCCCAGCCCTATCTGCAACCCTGGAGAGCTGCTGCCAGCCCGTGTGGACAATCCTGAGTTAGATGGACCAATGTTAAGACTCTGTGTAAGGTTCTATGTGCGTTTCTGTGTTTCCATTTTTTTAAAAAAAGTATTCCATTCAAACTGACATAAGATTATATGAAAGTTCTACAGTTACGATTCTACGATGGCTAGTTCAGACATGCCATAATCAAATAATAAAAACATGCCTATATGAACAGGACCTTCACCTTGTCACCTACCTTGGCCACTTCCTGGGCCATTTTCACAAGTGTGAAAAATTCATTTTGTATTCCGGGAAGGCAAATCTGCTCAAAGTCACATTCCTGAGCCTGAGCCAACATCATCTTGACCAGCACACTCAGCATGGCAGGGCTCATGTCGTAACTTGGAGTGTGAGTAAAAGTCTCTTTTAGGTAATTTAAAACTCCTGAAATGGGGAGGGGAGGGAACAAAAAAATGTTATGATGTTTATAAGATATCTTGATTACTGGCTAACAAAATACCAAGTTTAAATTAAAGCTGTAACAACAGCTACTTCGGCTCTGTGTGTGGCGGACACACTAAAGTATTCAGGTGTGGGGAACCTTTGGCCCTCCAGCTGTTGCTGAACTTCAACTCCCAGAGGCCCCAGCAAGCATGGCCAATGCCAGGGGTGATGGGAGGTGTAGTTCGGCAACATCTGGAGGGCCAAAAGTTTCCCACACCTGCATTAGATATCCAAGCATTCAGTATACATTATCTGAAGCAGGCCAGACTTTTATCTCCAACACAGGTATCTGACAAGTGGGTGGGGCTGCTTTTGCCCTTGCAGTTTTGAAATTAAACTGCATGGGCACAAGGCCCAGAGCAGCACGTGGGTGTCCTGTGGCTCAATGGCACTGACCTGGAGCCCTGAGTGGCTCTTGGAAGCCCTGGCAATCTACTGATTACTCAAAGGTTCAGGAAAGGGCAACAAAATGATCAAAAGGGTGGAGAGACTCCCTTATGAGGAAAGGTTACAGCATTTGGGGCTTTTTAGTTTAGAGAAAAGGCGAGATAAGAGGCGACATGATAGGAGTTTATAAAATTATGCACAGAGTGAAGAAAGTGGATAGAGAAAAAGTTTTCTCCCTCTCTCATGGCACTAGAACTTGTGGACATCCCATGAAGCTGACAGGACAGATAAAAGAAAGGACTTATTCACGCAGAGCACAGTTCAGTTAAGGAACTTGCTCCCAGAGGAGCTGGTGATGGCCACTGAAGTGTAGGTAGGTTCCCACAAGGCAAGACACAGTGACAAAAGCAAGACCCTTTATTGAACTAACAGAACAGGACAACAAGGGCAAAGCAACTGCTTATATACATTTCTGAAGCCCTGGGCCACTCCCAATGTTGATTGGCTGCTTCCAATCTGTGAATCATGACTAAGAGTTTAAGGGCCAATGGCAGAGGTCCAAATCCTGAAATGTTCTGTGGTTGGATATCATGTATCGAATCAGAAGACAGGAGCTCAGAATCCTTAGCCCAGACTCAAGCTCAGGCAAACACAGACCACCAATGAATACATAACAGCCACCAACTTTGATGGCTTTAAATTTTTTATTATTATTATTATTATTATTATTATTATTATTATTTTGAATTTATATACCGCCCTATACCTGTGGGTCTCAGGGCAGTTTAAAGATGCTTAGCCAAATTCAATGGCTACTAGCCATGATGGCTATGCTCCAACTCTAGAGACGGAGGCAGCAATGATTCGGAATCCCAGTTGCCGCAAGCTACAGGAGAGGACGCGGCTCGTGGGCTCTTGCAAGCTTCCCATTGGGGCCAATGTGAGAACAGGATATTGGATTAGAAGGGCCATTGGCTTGATCCAGCAGGCAATTCTTATGTTCTTAGAGCACCACACATAGTTCTATGCACACCTCCTTTTGGCCCAACTCACTCTTTACTTGCTCCACCCCTAGCATCATATATGACATCAGTTGGGCAGGTGGGTGAGTCTTGGCCAAAACTGCCTCAAAGGCCAAATGCGGAGGCCTGGTGGACCTAATTAGGCTCATGGGCTGGAGATTCCCCAGCACAGAGTTAAACTGTGTGCACACTATATGTTTAAAACACCTTCTTTCCCTCAAATAATTATGGGCACTGTAGTTTGATACAGGTTTCTATAACTGTGAGAGCCCAGAATTATTTAAAGGGAAAAGATGCTTTGAATGTGCTTTAAAGGTACGGTATGCACACAGCCCCAAGAGTGCAGGACTACTACCAAGGAGACCCAGGTTCCAATCTTATTCTGCCACGCAGCTTGCTGTGTGATTTTGGGCCACTCTCACTCTGGCCTACCTCACAGGGTTGTTGTGAGGATAAAAGAGTGGCAGTGAAGAGGAACACCGCAAGTGCTACCTGAGTTCCTTGGAGGAAATGTGGGATAAAAACAATTGACAGCAACACTGAAATGGCATGGCAGTTAGGAGAGGGACGAAAAAGAGCAGAGACATTTGAGGGTCTGAGGAGGAAGAGAAATCTCTTAGTAACTGAGCCAGGGCACTCCCTCGAGCAAAGTCTGGAGCCGAGCCAGAGCTCTGCCATAGCAGCAAGCAAGCCAAAATGAAGTTAGACGACAAACTATCCTTTTGGAAAATTAAAACAAACATTTACTGTAGTATAAGCACTAAAGTAATACTTGCATGCTGGTGCTGAAATCTAATCTCAAAAATGCACCTTACCCAACCAGTTTGTCAAGTTTCAGAAGCAAGTTTTTAATTGCCCAATATGACAGAGAATGGAGCATTGCATTATTTGGTTCTGTGAATTCCCCCATCCCCCACTCAAGGGGGTTACTGACATTATGGCGGAGCTTTTGCTAGTTTTAAATTTCCTGCTTCCATTGCCATATGAAAAGCAGCCTTGGGTGGGGCAATCTTTTATTAAAAGCTCCATTTCTAATACGTTTTGCCTTAAAAGCGGTTGAAAAATTCTGGGAGCAAAGGTTCTTTTCAATTTCTCACAGAAAAAGATGTCAGCTTTAGATAAAAAATTGCCAGACCCTCAATTTCTTAACAGATCCACAGACAAAAGTCCACAGCAGCTTGTCTTGGTTTAGTTCATCCTTACATCATAAGTACTGAGGCTGTGACCTTTTTTTTTTTGTTTTTTGTCTCTTAAGTACATATATGTATGCACAGGGTTGTGTTTATAGACCAAAGCCATAGCAACAATCTTCCCTCTGTCCACAAAGAACTATGTGTACAGTTATGAATGATAACGCATTGTGCACAATGCTATGTGGTCACGCCCCACAGGTACAATGAAAAGCATTTTGCTGTAAAGGCAAACTGAAGCACATCTTTGAAGCAGACAGATTTAGGCTGGGTGCCCATCTCAGAATAATCTCAGCTGGGCCTGTGTGTAGTTTTGATTGTGTTCAAGGGTGGGGGAGGCAGAATCCTGCTCCAGCGGAGAAAAACAGATTCTGTGCCGAGTACAAATTATGCAAATTAGACAAACACAAGTGGGACCTGCAACAAAATGTTGCAGTGTGTAGCTTGCAGCTGCTGTTCAGAAATTAAGCCATTCCAATTCATTCCATTCCAAACAGCCAGCATTCCATGACCACAGATAACACTTAGTCCTTGTTGGGCTGTACTTAGAGGTGTTGGTCACTCCCTCCCCCGAAAACCCCCACAACTTTTTTGGACTTCTGAAAATCTTGGTTTTCTCCCAAGTCTTCTGATTATTTCCCTCTTGTGCACACATGGCACAATTTTGGAAAATTGTCCTGCCAGGCTTGGGAGGAAGGGCTACCAAACCCTTTGGGTCTTTTTTCTTCCACCATGTGAACAGTACAGTACAGACGTGTAAGCTGGATGCTTGAAGCTTAGACCGTGTGGCTTTAGCAAGCCATCTTTGTATTTCTATGCAAGTAATATAGAAAGTCTTATCATTTTGCAAGATAAACTGCCTGTCTTTTCTTGCTGCTGTATATAAAAGCACATGAATCTGACCTTTGAATAATTTGTAAGTAAACCATTTTTAACTTACCAAATGTATGGTCTCTTTCTATGCTAAGAGAAGTGGGTAACTTTGGAAGCAACTTAGAAGGGAATATTTTAAAGGTCTAACAGCCTATATTTCTACACTTCTTTTGCTGTGATTTTAAAATCTCTGCTGGGACTCTCTCACCAAAGAGTACTTGTCCCAAACCTGGATCTGGGCATCCAGGGAATACTCCTTGTATTTCTCCATATTCTATTTTTCCCTTTGACTAAACCAAATTAAAACCAGCAAAAGTAAACCTTAGGGCACAGAAAATGCCCTCAGTCTCCTGTGACCACTACTGCAAGGAAATACAAACCAAGGTATGTGCTGGGACCCCTGAAACGACTCACCCATCAGAGATTGGTGGGCACAATACAGGAAGCCATTGCACTTAAGGTGGGGATAATTTAAAGTGTGGATCATTGGAGACACAGGAAGCTGTCTTACACCAAATCAGACCCTTGGTATCTCCAGCTAAGTACTACAGTGACTGGCAGTAGCTCCCTATGGTTTTAGCCAGGAGACTTTCCTAGCCCTACCTGAAGATGCTGCCAGGGACTGAACCTAGGACCTTCTGCATGCAAAACAAGAGCTCTGCCACCAAGCCACAGACAGCCCTTCCTTTGGAGTATAAGCTGCAATAAATTATATACCAGCCAGTGCAATGCCTACCTTAGGGAAGGAGAGGAGAAAGACTTATGAGACTTAAAAAGCTGTTAATAATGGACCACAGTCTAAGGCCTTGAAACTACAGCTCATTAATTGTTAACCATAATATTCACTTTGGGTTGCATCCAAAGTTAGAAAGGAAACCCACGAAAATGGCTGAGTATAACTAACTAACACTGTCACTTCAATTCAATGGGTCTACTCCTGAATAAAACTTAAGCTGCATGTACACCACACGTTTAAAGCGCGCAGACACACACACAGAGAGACAAAATACTGGGAATTGTTGTTTACCCCTCACAGAGCTATGATTCCTAGGGTTTGGGGGGGCAGGGGTTATCAATATATGCTGCGTATGTAGCTTAAATCGGATACAACCCTTAGTCTCAACTAAATGAGTTACTTGGGCAGTTTCATATTTAATGGGACTAAACTCGAAAAGTGAATCTTTTAATTATTACAGTTTTAAGCGTGTGCCCCCTCATGCTAAAAACCTGTTTAATCCTGGGTTTCTTTAGAGGGCAAATACGTTGAAATTAAATGAAGGCTGTGTACACACTGTATCTTGTAAGGTACATTTGAAGCACATTCTTTCCCTCAAAGAATTCTGGGCACTGTCATTGGTTAAGGACTGCTGAGAATTGTAGCTCTGGGAGGATGAACTACAGTGCCTAGAAATCTCTATGGGAAAGAACACGCTTTGGATGTCCCTGAAAGGTACAGTGTGTACACACAGGCTCATGTGAAACTTGTGCGGCTCTATGCATGCAAAAGAGAAGCAACTGGATCAAGCAACTATTCAAAGGTGTTTGGAGAACAAACATACAACTCTTCCCTACCTGCTGCTTTCTGAAAGGCTTCAATGGTCTTTTGAAGCCCAGCCTGCGTCTGCTGATGGCACCTTGTGCCAATCTGGGTGTAGAGGGCTCCGATGTTGAACAGAATACTAGCTTTTTCCAGCAACAGGTTCTTCTGGCAGACGGGAACACCAGTGAAAGAGTCATACCTTCAGCAAAAACAGAAACAAAACCTAATATGTATGTAATTAAGAAGGGTGGTGTGGTGGTGGGATTAGGACAAAGAATAGACAATTTTAAGACCCACTCCCAACCCTCTTAGCTACAGTTAAGCATCTGACAAGCATTACATTTGCACCAGCTCATTGATGGGCTCTTCTTTACTTTGACTAAGAGTCAACAATGCTCATAATCCAGGGCACGTAACACACATTAATTGCTGAGCTTTGTCAACTAGAAAGCACATTTCTTCTTGCTCTCTTAAAAGCAGCACACCCCTTCCTTGCAACGCTTGACTGAATCGCTAAGAGCTTTTTTGGCCAAATGGGAGGCTTTGCATTTTGCCTCCAGAAACACAGGGCTGCAATCCGCCAGGTCAAATTTCAAGCCCACTATGCAAAGCTGTGCTCCCAATGCATTAGAACCAACACTAACAACATTCTAAATGGAACTTACCAGGTAAATAAAATCCCCAGGTGTCTGCTTGGCGAAAAAAATCTATTCTCTACAAAGCCGAGCTGAAGAAAATAGCTCATCAACATTTCAACTCCCGATTCATCTCTGCTGGGCGTACGGCAGGCCTTAGAATACAAAACATACATTCACCATGGTATGTCATCGACATGTGCCATGTAAATGGATTTTACATCATCACATTAGTACAGAGTTCTGAACACATTTTCATAGGCCGCAGCTCACTTTGTCATGCCCAAAGTGGCTTCTTAAATGATTGGGAGTACACTTACAAAAGTGAGGTCAAAGTGAAGGCAAATGAAAACAAAACATGGCTACACTGTTAGGCAGTGTACAAATGAACCCAAGATCCAGCCAGTGGGTGTATCCAAATTCCAATTATTCACTAGTAATAAACTAATGGATAGCAAGCAAACACCTAAAATATGGCAATTACTTTTTTTGGAGTGAGCTCATTTCTCCCGGCATCTAGAGAACCATAGAGGTGGAAGGGACCCCAAGGATCATCTAGTCCAGCCCCTGCAATGCAGGAATTACAGCTACTATGTCCATACTTTATACAGGTACATGGTTTTTGGGGGAGGGTCCAGTTCAAGTTCCTATGTGGCCAATGTTTCTTTGGGGAGATGCCTAGGGCCAGTCTTGCATCTAAATCGGGTTTTTTAAAGTCCTCATCTACAGTTTTGTTTTTTGGTTTTTTAAAAAAACCACACCTAAAATCCAAGTCCATTTTCTAAATAGACTTAACTTACTTGTCTTAAGTCCATAAGGTCAGCAATTTCATTTTCGTATTCAGAACCTTCTTCACTGTAGTGTTCCAGAATAAAGTCCTAGAAATGATAAAGGAGACATGGTACAGTTAAAATCCTGAATTTCTTCACCATGGCTGCGCAAGTATTTTAAAAAACTTTGGCAATGCTATCAATAAGTAATGAAGAGCTCACCTGATCATGTAACCCTGAACTGACATGTGTTACCGGAAAAATCCGAGGGCTCCCTTGGACAAAACAAAGACACCAACCAGGATAACTTGGAGCAAAACAGCAGCCTGTAGGCTTGGCCTTTATTGAACTGTTGCAACAGGGTATTCCCCTCACGTGCAGGAGAGAGGAAAGACCCAGAAGAATAGTGTGCAAGGTCTTATAAAAACTTTTGAAATTCCCCTCCTCTAGGTCTAGCCCACCCCCAGAAACATCATGCATACATTACAGAAAGGAGGGGTTGAGGGAGGCATACATTACAGAAAGGAGGGGCTGAGGGAGGCATACATTACAGAAAGGAGGGGCTGAGGGAGGCATACATTACAGAAAGGAGGGGCTGAGGGAGGAGTTGGTGGTAACTTGAGTGTCTTGTCACCTGGCTGGTTCCTCCTTTCCCCCCTCCCCAGTTTCCTGCCCCCTGAGGGAAGATCTGATCATTGTCCTTTGTTTTAGTCCATGTTGAATCCACTCCCATATGCAGGTTCTTTGTGATCTTGATTGTCTTCTGTCTGGGATCATCAGGGTTGGCATGGGCAGGGCTCCTGTGTATGTGCTGAGACAGTGAAGGGATTATGGCTGACCAGGACTAAGTCACCCCCCTTTGTTAGTTCTTGTCATATGGAGTAAAATAAAAATGGAACAGTGCAAATCCAATGTATGGTTGATTTTCTATGAATTTATAACAGAAATGTGGCGTTATGAATTTATAACAGAAATGTGGCGCATGTAGTGTGTGAGTGTGAAGTTTATACAAACAGAATGATTGGGGTGGGGGGGTTCCTGCTACACATGTGCATTTGCCAAAAAGGAACTAACCTTAAGCAAGTAGAGTCCTTGACTCTGCATGAAGCCTAAATCCTCACCTAATTTTTAGAAAAGCTCCAAGCCTTGAGGGCTGGTTTATAACACTGAAGCTTGGCCATTGAATGAGATTTGTTTAGCATCTCTTAGTAAAGACAACCTTCATCCCCACAGCACATTCTAAGAGACAAAACACCCAGAGAAGCTCATGTCACACACACACACACACACACACACACACACACTGAAAATTGAAATTGCTGCTTAAAGGCTATGACCACCACTATGCAAAAGATGAGCCAGTTTCCAATTTTGTATTTGTCAACAACAATTAGAAGTATGTGAAGTATGCGACGAGACAGTATGCACACCTGGGGTGGAGGAAGTGGACCGAGAATTTCTCTATCTCTTCTGTCACACTAGAATTTTGAGTCATCCAGCAAAATCAACAGCATAAAATTAATTAGCAGAACTGAAAGCCACAAGGCATGATGATGTCTGCTAGCTTTGCCTGAACACAGGAATGATCAAACTGAATGGAACGAGGGGGCACATACAAATCCGGTTCCCCTCTCCAGTATAGAACCTTCACATTTAAAAGCAGTCTAACCTTGAACAGCAGTTGCTGAGGAGCAACATCAGGACTGTGTTTTGACCTTGATGACCTGCTTGTTGGCTTTCCAGATGCATGTGGCTGGTCACTGTAAGGAAAAGGATGGGTGGCCCTTTTTCTGATCTAGAAAGGCTCTTCTTACACTCTTGGGTATTCTAGAAATTGCTTCACATCCACTTTGCTCCTCTGAGATTAAAAGGCTGACTATTCACAACTGGCCAGGTTAAAAGGGAGCAAACTCAACTTCAAACTTTAGAAATGTTTGCTGGGAAGATCAGTCTGTTGCCTAATTTCGACATTTCTTTGCCCTCTGGCAAAGACAGGGTTTCCTGCACACACATCTGTTTCATAATCCCATTCAGGGCACAAGAATACTATTGAGAATGGACTATGCATTTTAAAATGAAAGGGGGCAGGGGGTAAATTAGCAGAATAAACCTAGATGTGCACAGCATTGTGGAAGGGTGGGTTCATTTGGAGGGAGAGAGAATGGCCATGGAGAGGGGCGGAGAGCCTGATTTCATTCATGGTGTAAATATTTGCCCAGCTCCCTAGTGCCCCAGACAGAATCTTGATAAATCTTTCTCTGTCCTTCTCTGTCTCTCTTTCCTGTTTCAAAAGGGGGGTTGTTTATTATGTGATTCATTTACTGCACAGAAGCAGCAACAGCACTTGAAGCAAAGTCTATTAAAAGTCACAACTGCCTGCCTGAGCCAAAGCCTGTTCTCCATTCAGATTTCTGTGGAGATTTATTTGGTGTTTTACTCGTACCAAGAAGATTTAAAACCAGAGCTCTTCAGTCTTGTGTGCGATTGGCTCATAAGAAGGCATGTGGGAATTACTTTGGGCAGACAGGGAATTTTTATACCACCAATTCAGTGGAAGCAAGGCAATACACACACATAAAAGCAGATCAGGAGATCAGTCTAGGAAAGAGAACCATAAAACCTCACAACGATCTTGCAGTAAAGCCAGTAAAACCTGTCTACCACTTGCTAAAAACTACAGGCCAACAAACCAGCCTTGGTCAACTCAGAACTCTGGGGCCCTTCTCTAGGTTATTACACTGCAGGGCTACCAATGGCCTCCAACATGTTACACTCACTGCCTTCACCCCAACCTCATAGTGGCTGCATTTAGATTTCAGCATCTGCAGTCCCTTCATTCCTACCTTTGCATGATCCTGGCTAACAGGCTTCTGCCAAGAAGTCTTCCATTAAATGTCACCCAAACCAACAAGTTAAGGGCTTTGAAACAAGTCAGGATACTAAGGCTACTTTAAACCATAGCTTAGCACCCTGGCTCATCCCAAAGCTGTTAACTACAATTTTGGACACAATGGGTTGTAACCAATGAAGTTCTACTTAAAGTAAACCCACTGGGCATTAGCACAATGAGAGTCCTCCCCCTGTGTGTGCCCTTCCACCATCCTCCGATCTGCTCCAGAGAGTTGTGGGAAGCCCCAGAACAGATTTACAGAGGACATACAGGGGGAAGAGAGGGGTAGATTGCTCCATTGTGCATAGAGAAGTCCTTTCACTAATGGAACAATCTGCTTAATGCTACATTGATAGCAACCCATTGCAATTAATGGACCCAAGTTAGTATTGTGCAAATAACATTGGATATTACCCAGTGGCAAACTATAGTTCATGGATGACGTCTAGGTTTGTGAGATCGTGCAATGGAACTGATTGTGCAGCCAAAAGGGTTTTCTATAGTTCAGCTTAATGAAGCAAAATAGGATTGTCTGAATATGACCATTGACCCAAGTCGTGTTCCTCATGCTGCTTTCATTTACTGTGCAACAGCCAGTCTTGAGCTGTTTTAAAAACCAAGGAAGGGGTTTGTTCTTTCACGTAAATATATCTTCAAATAGCACAAGTGCCTACAATCTGTTATCAGCTGCGTAAAATGAGCCTCCCCAGTCTGGGCACTGGCAGGCTGTGCATTATGTAGTATATTAATGCTCATGCATATGGACTTGCACATTTCTGCAGGAGAGAAAATCCAGCATTAACAGTAACATTTGATAAGGGTAGGAAAGGCCCCTATGGGCAAAACATCTCTCCATATTCCTAAAGAAATGGCTCTTCGCTAGTGCCTCCACCGCAATCTCTGGACACAGTGGTACTAGCACAGTAGAAAAACCACAACGAAGTGTGCAATTTTAATGTTATGACAGCATGAATGAGACATTATTGTTTTTCTCAAAAGACAAGGTAATGCCTGGCCCATATTTGTAATCTGCTCTTGGAATTTAAAACATGCAATTTTTTTTTTAAAATTCTCTTAACCATAAGAGCTAGAAATAATCTAGGTGGAAGTGATAAATTTACAAGATTTTTCTTAACAATGAAACCCTGAGATTCACTGTCGAATCAAGGTTTTTATTTTGAACCTAAACCAACTTTTGTGTTTTGTAAATCTCTCTTGAAGCAAATTAAGTCATAATGAGAATTTGAATCTGTCTTATCACCCCAACATCTGCAGTGTATACTTTTTCCTGCCGGTGTAAAATATTGCTACTAAAAGTTGCTTAGTAGAAACGCTACCTTCAAAGGAACTGCGAAGTCAACCTCTTTGGTTTCTTTCAAGCCAAGTGGTATCAGAGGAATGCTAAATGCCTCCCTGTGTTAAAAAAAAAGAAGAAGATTAAGATCAAACTTCCCCTCCCCCAACTTTTCAAAAACCGCAAATTGATGTAGGAAAGTGGTTGTTCTGTGAACCTCTATATAGTACCCATAAGTGTATACTAGCTTGTTTGACACCTACACCCCAATAGGCTCAATTGCATCATTTAAAAAGCAAGCAAACCAAAAAGTGGTTTGCAAACTCTTCCTTCACCCTGGCTTCAGTGGGCAGTGATCCTTTCCATTTCAAAGAAGAGGAAGTGGAGAGGAAAGTTGAAGTGACTTGCCCAAGGCCATGCAATGAGTTAAACCTAGGCAGACATTAATGGGCAGACCTCTCTTAAGGTTGACCTCCTGGTTCAGGGGTCGCCTACCTTTTATGAGCCTGAGGCCACACTTACAAAATGGGGATACTGCAGTGGGCACCACATGTGATAGGAATTTTATGGTCTTAGATATATGGTAATGTTCATAAGTGTACCAACTAAACACATACATAGATCAGCACAGGAAGGCCAACCTGGAACCATTTTGATTCCTAAACTGAGCAAATGTTTTCTCTGCAAGGTCAAACTGGAAAAGCCTCCCCTTTGTCTTTTCCTTCACAAATCCTGTCTTAAGGGTATGCCTGTGTTTGAATAGGGTGTGAGCCTGTGACATGGCTCAGGAACTAAGTACAGTGGTGCCCCGCAAGACGAATGCCTCGCAAGATGAAAAACTCGCTAGACGAAAGAGTTTTCCGTCTTTTGAGGTGCTTCGCAAGACGAATTTCCCTATGGGCTTGCTTCGCAAGACGAAACGTCTTGCAAGTTCTTGCAAGTTTTTTTCCTTTTTTTCCTTTTTCTAAGCCGCTAAGCCGCTAATAGCCGCTAAGCCGCTAATAGCCGCTAAGCTGCTAAGCCGCTAATAGCCGTGCTTTGCAAGACGAAAAAACCGCAAGACGAAGAGATTCACGGAACGAATTAATTTCGTCTTGCGAGGCACCACTGTATTTATCCCTACAAAAGAATGGCCAGGCTCCCCAGGCAATCCAGTCAAGTAACCTGCCAGACAGGAGATAAACAACGACAGGAGAAAAACAATATTAACATTTCTGTTTTATACCACCTTTTCTGTGATGTAGATGTGATGTATCTAAGGGGTGGTCTTAGGTTACACCCCTTCTGTGATGTATGTATGATGTTTCTGGGGGTGGTCTTGATCTACAGGGTGGCAATTTCAAAAGTCTTTATAAGGCCTTGCACACCATTTTTCTGGGTCCCTCCTCTCTCCTGCAGGTGAGGGGAGCACCCTGTTGCAACAGATCAATAAAGGCCAAGCTTACAGGCTGCTGTTTTGCTCCAAGTAATCCTGGTTGGTGTCTTTGTTTTTGTCCAAGGGAGCCCTCGGATTTTTCTGTTAACACACCCACTCCATGCCACCAAGCACACAAGCCACTCAGCCTATTCTAATGGTGAACAGAACACTTCTTTCAAAGCCTAGTTTCAGCAAGGAAAGGGGACCCGGCAGGCACCAAGTAAGGCCTCTATGGACACCCATGGGTGCATGTGTGTCACCAGTTCTGTTGTTGTCACCAACTCAGCCCCTGAATCCAATTGCGGGGGGGGGGGGCAGCGTTTCAAGGGAGGGTGAGCCCCTGTGGGAACAGGATGCTGAACTAGATGGGTCATTGGCCTGATCCAGCAGGCTCTCATGCTCTTATGTGTGCCATGGCTTTCTAGATTGTGAACCTGAGGACAGGAACCATCTTAACACTCTTTTTTGTAAGCCACTCAAACAGCCTTTTTGGTTAAAGTATGGAGTATAAATGCTGCAAATACAATACAATACAATACAATACAATACAATACAATACAATACAATACAATACAAATGTGTTGTTCAACTCTAGCATAGGGAAGGGCTCCATGACAGAGGGTAGGCCTTCTTTTAAATACAACCCCTCAGCATTTTCACATAAAAAAATGCAAAGTCCGCCAAAGTAGTTTAAGGCTCCCTTCCTCCCAGCCTTCTTTTTCCTCATCACTGATGTACAAATAAACAACCTGATGCAGAACGGGTTACAAAACCAGTCATTGTTATTCAGAGGCATACCACTCTGAGAGAAAAAAGAAAGGGAGGGGGGAGCCACATGAAATCAAAACCAAATCCCTGGCATTAACCACGACATTAAAACAAACCCTTTGCTTGTTGATTTGAGGCATTCCCCTCTGATCCATCTTTATTAAGTTTGCCATGTTTGTGCACAAATTTCCATGGGCACCTGTGTTCCTGCCAGCTCTAAGATGAATGCAGGGTGGAATTCAATCTCTCATTGTGACCATTTGAAATGCCAACCTCATGGTGGGAGAAATAATAAACTTCTCAATTTTGACTGGCAGCACACACAACCTTTTGCAAAACGTCCTTTAAATCTATTCTAAAGTTAAGATCAATCAAGCAAAGCAACAGCAGCAACGAAAGCATGGGGGGTGCACAACAGAGCTACAGTATATTATCTTTAAAAAGCAGAATGGGATATATGTTTGTGACACTGCCGACAATGGGCTTGAAGTTTAAGAGAATTAAAATGTATACCCCTGAGAGGAACGAACGAATGAATATTTATTTATTTAGGAGAGGAAGAAATTATTAAATGAGAGGGACAAATAACTATGAAAAGGGTAAGAAGAGCTAAGCCTGGCATTAAATGTTTCGCTGCAAATCAGCGCCCCACTTTGCCTGCTGGCTTTGTGCAGCTTAATACCAAGAGGAGAAGTTAGTTCTGGCCTTCTCTGCCACTCCCCATTCAAGCCAGCTCTTCGAAGGCATTTCTGAGGATTAGGGATCAGAATTAATTGCTTTTAATACCTTTCCCAAGGAGGAAGGTAAATACCCGCTGTAATCTCCTCAGTCAACAGCCAGACCAAACTGAATATTTTCCCCTCTCTCCTGTGCACCTTTGTTCTCTGCATTCCCCCCCCCCCCCGTCAGACAAATATTTGTTTTTGTGTGTGTTTTTTTCAATCACAGGTAGCACACTTGTCTGGGGAACAATACTACAATAGCTCCTGCCCCACTCACTCTGTGTTCTGGTAAACCTCAACAGAGATGTTGAGTCCTTCCAGCTCCTCCTTAAGGATCTGCAGGTCTGAGTTGACGAAGCTGAGTTCCAGTAGCACCTGCTCCCGCACCTTGTTGCTGGTTGTCGCCCTGCCAGGAAGAAAAAGGCACACACGAACGTCAGAACACCAGAAGAGCCAGCTGGATCAGGCCAGTGGCCCATAGAGTCCAGCATCCTGTTCTCACAGAGGACAACCGATGCCCCACAGGGAAGCAGGACCCGGACACAAGAGCACTTCTTTCCCCTGCAGCCGGTATTCAAAAGCATTGCTGCATCCTATTGTGGAGGAAGTGCATAGCCATTGCTGATAGCCTTAACCTCCCTCAGTGAATGTGTCCAATCCTCTTTTAAAGCCATCTAGGCTGGTGACCATCGTTGCCTCCCGTGGGAGCTAGTTACATAGTTTAACTATGCGCTGCACCTTTGAGAACGCTTTTGAGGACAGCCTCTTTATTGTATAATGGGCCTCACCGACATTCTCTACATTTCTGAGATTTCCCCCTTAAGAACAGACATGAAAAAAACTCTGATTTCAGAACTGATATGGCCCACTGCCAAACGAAAAGAATGTGGAATGGCTTTCAAGACAATATTCGTGGCACAGATACTATTGTTATGACTGTTAAGCCGATGAAGACAAACAAAGCAATAGGCCTGCCTAACAATTCCACTGTGGTTTTGAATGGCAGTGGTTTCCATTGACCCACAGCACTGTAGCCAAGGCCCACAAATACAGTTGATAGGTCGCCAAGTGTTGGTGAGTGGCAGAGAGAACTTACAATTTATCCCTCACTTTTTCTTTTTTTTAAAGCTGTTGCTTAGGGTTTGCCCAAGATATTTTGCCACTTGAGGTAAAAAGGTCAAGATAGCAGCCGCCCACACAACTCTATCAGAACAGCTGTTGAACCCTGGTGACAGGACTGTATCCTTCACTGAATGTGAGGGCAGCAGGCTAGAGTTTAGAGAGTACACGGCAAGCCACACAGCACAAACAGCTTAGCCCTCCATCAGGATGAAATGGTCAGGGACCCCCAGGAAGAGCAGCTCTCTGCTGTCCCTGCCCTCCCACCTGGGGCAGCTGCTTCATTCTCTAAAGGTAGGGCCTTAGTGAAAGGTTTACTTCTTTCAAAATGGTGCCAGGCTGGGCTTTGTACAGGGACCCAGCATGGATCAGAGGAGTTGCTAGCAGCAAAGGTTGCACACACATCACACTTTAAAGCACATTTCACCACTCAAATAATTCCAGGCATTGTAGTTTGTTAAGGGTTGCTGCAAATTTAACTCTGTGAGGGGTAAGCTACAATGACCAGAATTCTTTGAGGGGGGGAATGTGCTTTGAATGTGCTTGAAAGGCATACCATGTACACAGCCAAATCTAGGCTTAATATGCCCAGCTAAAATCTGCAAACTCCTCACCTTCTCCAGGCAGGACTAGCTCATATTTTTGCTATGGTTTCAGCTTCAAAACTCTGAACTAGCTCCCTTTTAATAAAAGGGAGTCATTTTAATAGCTACATTTTGTCCAGGCTTTTGATGGACTATGACAATGCTGCTTTTGCTGCTCGTGCGTAGTCAAAGCTTTCCAAGGTTGTCTGGGGAAAGGACTGTTTTGCATATTTTAAATTAATTGCATAGGTTTTTGTATGAATGTGTCAACATGATAATGTATTTCATGTATACTTATGTTATTAAAATGTACTGCAAGTTCTCTGGAAATTGCTGAGTAACAAGCAACAAACAAGGCTAACAAACACCATTAGCAAACAGCAACATGCACAGCTTTCAGATGTCTGCTTGAATCCCAAGTTAACTTAAGAAGGTTTGGGGAAGGAATGTCTCCCCACCTCACTTCTGTGCCACTTTGTTTGGGATGGTCCCTGTGCCTGATCCCACTTTGCTCAGCAAATGAGGGCCGCCAAACCTCCAGTCAGGTTGCATGAAGAAGGAACGGATGAGAAACTTTCCTTCCGCAAACTTTCTTAAGTTACCTTATCTTAGAACCCAAGCCATTATATTTATGAAATGAATTGTTTGAAATATTGAAATCATATTGTGTATTGAGCTATCCTAGCTGCTCCCTACAGCTGAAAAAATATTTTTATTCAATTAATTATTATAGCATCAAAAGATAGTTATGAAATTATCTATTACTGTGTTTGTTAGAAATGCTGACGTTTTATCTGTTTAAGATTGCTTTTTCATTATTTCTGTTATGCAGTTTGGAGTAAACACTGAGTGAGTTGTTTTAAATGGAAAGGCAGTACATAAATAAATGTGATTTCTTTTAAACAAAATAAAACATGTGTAAAGAAAAGCAAGGGAGAGCTTTTAGAGCAGACAGATTTCCTATAGATGAGAGTCTAAAAATACTACATGGAGTCTACATGCAGGATTATTCCCAGCTACAATTTCTTCCGTGAGATGTTGGGAGTCACTGGGCAGCTGGCTGGGAATCAGAGGCTGCTCCTGTTGGATAGAACAAAGGCTGCATTCTGGGGCTGTGGGCAGAGGGAGGAGGGAAGTCGTGGGAACATACCGGAGGAGGTTTTCAGCGCCAGCTCTCATCCTCACCGCCTTCAGTATCTGCTGGTTGAGGACTGCTCTTTGGTTCTGCAGTTTGCTTCGTCCAGTCTCCGCAAGAGGGTTGCATCCCTGGATTACAGAAGCACACATCATTTATCAAAAGTGGATGAGCAAAGAAATAAAGAATGAATGGACAACTCCCTAAGCAGATAACCCTGATCTCCACATTTTTTAAATAATAAAAAAACCATATATGTCATCCAACACAGTGTTTCCCAATCCTCTTACTAAAGAGGAAGCAAAGGGGAGTTGCATCTTTGACCCAAGCCAAGATCTCTCTACAGCCTTTGCCAATAGCTTCTGTCCTTTATAAATATTCTACAAATACTTCTGTGACTCCAAGCATGCCTCACCCAGTAACAAGTGGAGCCTGCAACAAAATGCTGCAGCGTGTGGTGCTTGTGATCAGGACGCTCCATTCTATCATCTCCCCCTCCTGGCTTTATTTTTCCAAACCCTCCAACAGTCAGCCCTCACTGAGCTGTTTGGGGTTTCTATCCCCCCCCCTTTAGAAGTCCCCCCCCAGATTTATTTCATATCTCTGCAAACCTTGGAGTTCCTACAAGTCTGCTGATATTTCTTTCTTGGGTGATGCTAAAGAAGGCTCTGCCCCCAGTCCCTGCCAACCGCTCCCATCTTAGCAATAGAATACATTGAAAGAGGAAGGCAGTTGGTGGGCAGGTTCAAGCAATAGCAGGTCATTAGTATTAATATTATTAAGATTTATATCCCACCCTTCATCCCAAAAGTTTTCAGAACAAGGAGCAACAATCCATTTAAATAAAACAAAATGCTAGCAAATAGAAATCTGAAATCTCTTTCCATTACTGGCTTTCCAGATGGTTGAAAACATGGCTGTGTATATGAGAGCTTCATAAGGACTTTCAGTACGGGGTGTGTTTTCCTTCAACGTTCAATTACAAAATATTGATTAGATTAAAAAGAAACATCTTGCTTGCATTCCTGGTGCAATCTCACAAAGAAAACCAGAAGGCATTCCACTTCTGCTATATTGATAAAGAAGTGTTTTCATTTTTGTGGTCAAAATCCTCTTACAGGTGGATAAGAAGTTCAAATATTATTATGACTGCAGAACAAAGTTTAAAGGGTTTGTTTAAGAGCAAACCCAGTCATGGGAACAAGGCCTCGAGACCAAGAAAAGGCTGGTATCTGATGCCTGTTTCAAGTTTTAGGGGCCTTGTTTGGAACAGTTTGAGAGGACCCATAGCAAAAGTCCTCCAGCAAGGCCCCACATATGGGCTTACAACTGTGGGTCTAACCTGGCAGCATCAGACAAACAGTTTAATTTCCCATAAAGCCTCAGACACTACATTGCAGATATTGCGAGAAAAATTGGCTGAGGACTGTCCTGTTGGAACTCCCGAAACAGGTAGAGGTTCAGCAAGAATCATTCCTGCCTTCCTTTAGATGTCTCCTAAAAATGTTATTATTGGGACGCAGGTGGCGCTGTGGGTTAAAGCCTCAGCACCTAGGACTTGCCGATCGAAAGGTCGGCGGTTCGAATCCCTGCGGCGGGGTGCGCTCCCGCTGCTCGGTCCCAGCGCCTGCCAACCTAGCAGTTCGAAAGCACCTCCGGGTGCAAGTAGATAAATAGGGACCGCTTACCAGCGGGAAGGTAAACGGCGTTTCCGTGTGCGGCTCTGGCTCGCCAGAGCAGCGATGTCACGCTGGCCACGTGACCCGGAAGTGTCTCCGGACAGCGCTGGCCCCTGGCCTCTTAAGTGAGATGGGCGCACAACCCCAGAGTCTGTCAAGACTGGCCCGTACGGGCAGGGGTACCTTTACCTTTACCTTTAAAAATGTTATTATTCAAGGAGGCCTTTGCAATGTTGATTTCTTCTTACCAGCTAGTATTATGTTGTTACTGGTGTTTTATTATCATTTTGTATGCTTGTATTTTTTATGAAAGTGCAGTTTATAAATATTTACATAAAAATAATATTGTCTAGAGTGGATGGGCAACCCTGTCTCATGGTGAGTCTGCTTCCTTTCCACAGAGCTGGAGTTAGCTGAAATTAGTAACACTCATGATATATTAGTAACACTCATGATATACTATACTCATGATATATATAGCTATAGTGTTTCAGAAAAAAATGGACATTTCTTAGAGCTAGGATAACCTGGCTGGCTATCAGCATTGCACAGGATTGTTGCTTAAGTTGCAATTTCTTGGATGAGTACCTAGGATAACTCTCTCACAAGACCGGTGGGTTGCTTAGGCACCTTGTCTCCATAACTTGTTCAGCATTCAAAGTCTTAAGTCTAAATCACGTCTTTGTTTAACCCAATGACAGAATAATTGCCTAGTCACCAACACATCCTGCAACAGTTTTTTCTCCAGGAAACACAGTGTTCTAAACCTCTACATGAAGTCCAATTTCAGCAAATGCTGGGGCTCTTGGAAGAAACATATATCGTAGGCGCTGAGACTAAAAGCATCACCTGATGTTCTTCATTCATTAATGGGACTAATTCATTCTGTGATGTTGATGAACTCTGAAAAGCACACCCACCAACACAGCAAATATGAAAAGAGGAGCAAGCCAGCAACACCTCCATCATAATTGCAAGTGATTACCGCCTAATTCCAAATTATGCATTTACTACATTTGGATGTAATGCAAAAACATAGCACGGGCAACAAAACAAGTTGTGGTTAATTTAAACCTAAAGCAGAAGCAAAAGTTTTCAAAGTCCTCTTCACAGCTGGGCTGGAGGTGGGAAAGAAGAGAAATACATGAGCCAGGGGCTCATCGTGGCTCATTCTCATCACATGAAACTATGGCTCTTCCATTCTAAATCTCAAGTCTATATTTATTTACTCTATAAGTATAACAGAATGCCCTGGACTATTCTCAAAACCAGTAAGATGTTTGGTCATTTAGTTGCCTGCTAGTTCCAACTGAGCTTCACCAGCACAGGAACCTTAAAGTTCACATGTGTATGTATGCACACATTAGACACACAGATACATCCATGCCCTTAATTCAAAGAGGTGGATCCAGAGATGTTAACTTCCACAGACCTGAAGCATGCCAAATGTCACAACTCACACTAACCGAATCTCAATAAGATGTGTCCCTAAAGGGGGGGGGGGACAGGAGCAGAGTTTTCCCAGGGACATGTTCGTGAAAACAGGGGCTGTCCCTGACCAATAGGGGCCGTTGGAGTATGTATGCAAATTGGCCCAAAAACTTGCATAATCATCTCTAGGAAGCTTCATGTTTGCCAAACTGCCTGAACAACATGTCACCGTGAATTAATCTCTTGTTACTGATGAGCTTTGCTCTCTGAAACCAAGTACAAGGGAGAGTGGAAATGCAAAATCTGTGGGCCTGCTTGAGGCGCTCCTTCCAGGGGGGAAATCTCAACCCAATAAAAATCTCAAGTTTACATGCTCAGGCCTTGCCCTGTAGGGAGAAAAGCAACATTGAATCCAAGCTCTGCTGTATGTATTTCAACATAGGTAATGGAGCACAGCTCACTGGCAGAACACACACTTTCCTAAGTGAATCCCCAACATCTCTAGCCAAAGAAGGATCAGGGTGAGCAGGGCCAACCCTACCATGAACAATGTGAAGCTACATGGCTAAGGCCGCAGGCTGGGAGGCACAGCGGCTTGTGTTCCCCCATCCCTCCATTCAGCAACAAATCATCGTATGCCACTGCTGCCTACCCCAGCTCAACTGTCTGCTAGCTGCAAAGCAAAGTAGTGATGTGGGCACTCCAGGTCTTGCTTAGCACCTGTGCCAGTTTTCTGTAATAGCAGCAAACTACTAGGTGGTGCTGTGGGTTAAACCACAGAGCCTAGGACTTGCTGATCAGAAGGTTGGCGGTTCAAATCCCCGTGACGGGGTGAGCTCCCGTTGCTCAGTCCCTGCTCCTGCCAACCTAGCAGTTCAAAAGCATGTCAAAGTGCAAGTAGATAAATAGGTACCACTCCGGCGGGAAGGTAAACGGCGTTTCCGTGTGCTGCTCTGGTTCGCCAGAAGCGGCTTAGTCATGCTGGCCACATGACCTGTCTGCGGACAAATGCCGGCTCCCTCGGCCTATAGAGTGAGATGAGCGCCGCAACCCCAGAGTCGATCACGACTGGACCTAATGGTCAGGGGTCCCTTTACCTTTACCTTTACTATTTAACATTATCTGAAAAAGGGGGTGGGGGAAGCAGTTTGCCACCATCACAGTGATGGCACCAGAACTTTCCTGGTGACCTTGCCCGCAATGCCTCAGAGGAAAGGGTAATCAGAGTTTAATCACTAGGTGGCACTGGGCTTAGATGCATCTGGGCGGAGTAAGGATCTCCCTGTGTCTATAGCCTAGTCTAGATGTTGCGGAACAACAACAACAACAACCATATATGACCATTTGCCAGGCTGCCTGGCACTGAGAGGCACTGGCGTTCCAACAATACCTGGAGGGCCACAGATTCCTCACCCCTGATGTAGATCCCACATTTTATTGTAAGAATGGATATATACTGGAATTCTAGCAGCCCAAAATACTTAAAAGCTGCCCTTAAGATTCTTATTCTGCAAACAGGGGCAGGAGGGAAGAGTCTGGCTGTTGTGCAACTGATTTCACCTGGAGAGAGAGAGAGAGACATAAACCACCAGTATTCACATATTTATTTCTCAAGTGTACAGATTGCGTCATAGCCAGGGCTCTCAGAAGTTAGCAATAAGCTGACCCTGCTTAGGCAATATCCCACTCTTAACTGCCTAATGTGATAATTGATAGTGCTGCTAGCAAATCTGGAAAAGCAAAAGATGTAACACCTTGTACTTGCACAAAACAGAAGCCAGATATACCCATCCACTTCCACACAGACTCTCCATTAAACACTGACAGTGTTGGATTTCAAAATTGGAAGCTGCAGTTGTGACATCATTAACAAAGCTCTGATTGCCAGATTATTCAGTGGAAGCGGTACAGTACTGAATGTATTCAGTGCTGCCGGTAGATGAGATGAGATATTTCAAATGATGTCATGATAAGCTGACAACTGATAAGTTGAGATGCATGTTAATGGCACAGAGAAGTTGAAAAAGAGTTGAATCTGGGTGTGCCTCGATGGTTAAAGTGAGGCATTCTGCTCCACCCTGTGTTACTGTCCTACCTCCAGAGCAAACAAACACTGACACAGCAAATATTCCCAAATACAAAAAGGTTTCCTCAAACAAGGAGCTCCATTAACCCCTTTGCTTGTATCCTCTACATTCCCATGTCTGTTGAAAACTTCAGTCATTAAAGGAAACCGATGAAAGGAATTGATTCTTCGTGCGACCAGAGTGATACTACTCCACTAACCCAAAATGTGGCAATTGCCACTAGCTTGGGTGGCTTTTAAAAAACAGAAGGGTCCAACAATTTTATGGGAGGCAGCAGACTGTTCATTCAACCATAGGAGTGGCTACATAGCAAGGCAATGGACTCTCCCTTCCTGGGTGTCTTCAGAGATTGGACAGCCATCTCTATGGTTGGTCCAGCTATAGAGCTCCTACGTCAAGCATACAGTTGGGCTAACGCCCTGCAGGGCACCCTCCAACTCTACAGTTCATTCTGTGGGGCTTCTGTATGTGGGGTGGTGGTGGGCCATCTAGTCTTTCACCTCAGGCAACAAAATATCCTGGGCCCAAGAGGGCATCTTGCTGGCCATTGTTTGAAACAAGAATGCTGAATTAGATGGACCTCAGTTTGAGCCAGCAAGACAATGTATTCCTATCACAGAATGGTGTCACTGAACATAATAGGGAACCTCTGTGTACAAGTAGAATTGGGCTGAATGGCTATTTTAAAATCAGCAGTTAATATATAACCACCTTCCGTGTGTACTCGGCACATAACAGTTACATAAATCTGATACATATTTGTGACAGCCAGAAGGTGGATCATAGCATAGAGGCCTGAGGCAAACTTGCCAACACAAGCTTTTAGCAAAGTAGCTTGACTGGGGCCTGTTAAAAGCCTTTCAATCAATCACCAGAGGCAATGCAGGAATACCTCCAGGTTCCCAGGCAGAAAGGCTGGGAAAAGCTTGGAATCTGTAAGATGGTTTGCATATGCACACTTTTATCAGGCTGTCGCTATTGACATAAAATTAGACAAGCAGAGAGCCCTTAAGCAAAGAGAGGGGGGAACCAATGGTGGATCCTATTAGATTAGGGATGTGGAACCTGTGGCTCTCAAGCTACTGTTAGACTCCAAACTCCCAGCAGCCCCAGCAGCTAGCCTAGCCAATAGCTAGGGATGCTGGGAACTGTAATCCATTTATGACTCCCTCCTTTGGCAATCTTCACAGTTGCCATCAATTTGATTTGAATTAATTTTATAATGAAATGATTTTAGAATGTTGTATTATTTTATTGTTGTTAGCCGCCCTGAGCCTGGCTTCGGCTGGGGAGGGCGGGATATAAATAAAAATTTATTATTATTATATCTAGATAACCACAAGTTACCTGTTCCTGCCTTAGATAAAAAGTGTGAAAACTCCATGAGACTGTGTAAATAAAACATTAGCCTTCTGCCCAGACTTCCTGTATTTACATCTTTAAAGGCATGGGTGGATGTTCAAAAAAAGATAGAGGTCCATTTAAGAGCTTCCGCTTTCTGTATAATCATTGACAAGGGCAAGGACAGAAAGTTCTCTCTCCTTTTCAAATTTTCAAAAAGCAGGCAAACAAACACATTCCTAAAATGAAGCTGGGTCATTTCTGTTTGGGCTTCTGCACCACCTGCAGCAGCTCAACCTACACTAAAGCACCTGTTCCCTGGATCTCTTCAATATTTTAGACCGCTCCACACATTGTACACGTGAAGGGGTCCTGACATAGTTACTAGGGACAATGATCACACTGCTGTCCTCACCTCTGAGTCACATGGCTTCCTTTGGCTCACCTCTGATGTCCACGCATTGGTCATGGATACCAGAAGGAGGAAAGCCTATGCATGCACATCTCTCTATAAGGTTTCATGGAAGCTGGTTGCTTGATTGCACAGGGTCCAGCTTCCAAGGAAGCCTATGGGTGTAGACTTTCCCTCTGCAAGTGTCTGTCAGATGCTGGGAAGGGGTGAAGCAGGGGAAGTGGGTGCAGTTATGTCCTGCTCATGGGCTTTCCAAAAACATATGGCCGGTTGCTGTTGGAAAGAGAAATGTTGGAGTATACAGGCCTCTGGGAGGGGGGGGGTCAATGCAACATGGCTCTTCTTGAATTCCACTGTGAGAAAGGTCACTAGGACTACTGCTTCACAGATAATAAAAAGAAAACAGTGAATGATTTGTCGCAGGCCACCCACCCTGAATATGTCACACACAATTCACTAGAAATCTTTGCTTTATAACTTGTAGAACTATGCACCTTTCTCTCTCCGTCTCTTTCTTACATGAGATTGTTTTGCCAGCAGTATCTGGTTGATACTCTGCTCTATAAGTAAAAGGGAACATTGTGACTTTTAAAAAATCAGGAAAGAATTCCTTTTTCTCATGTCTTTGCTTCCTCCAGAGCTCAAAAGAGGAACACTATAGGAAAACAAGTATTATTCTAACATACCTTTATAGGGGGTTTAAGTGAAATTTCTAAAAGTCTTCCCCAAGTACTTAATCAAATGCAAAGAAGCCACAGGAAAAATGAAGGTGGAATTAAATGTGATCAAAAAGTGTGTCTTAATTATTGAATCCACACTAAGAAAAGTGTTAATTTGCCAGCTGTTTCAACTTGCCAGCTGTTTCAACTGAGCAATGCAAATAAGAAAGTCAAACAGAATTTGAGCCAAAGCTTGTTTTCCTTTGTGGAGGTTTCTTTTTCTTCTAAATGTGGGGAATGCACTCAACATTCCCCACCCACTGGCACATGCACTGTCCACGTGAAGATGAAGACTGGTCACAAATGTTCAAAGCCCTCATTCTCCAGAGTCAATTTCTCACTTGCCTGCATCTAAATATATAGCTGCGTACTTAGTAATAAGGAAGTCAGCAGCTCCAGCTTCTTGCTGGTGAGTGTGTTTGCACATCATAGTGGAGCTACTGTCCATGCAGCCATGTCATGCCCTGTGATTAATCATTCAGCTATCTGCTCCAACAGGCGCAGGGCTGCAGTGAATGGCACCTCTTGCCTACATTTGCCAATGCTTGAAAGTTCATGCGAGATAGATTTTAAATTTCTCCCCTGAAGAGAAATTCCCAACTATCTCATACTCAACCATATCTACATAAGAAAAACAAAACTAGGTTACTTTTAAAAGCATGACTTTTGGGGGGGGGGCATATGAGAACATGTACCTGTTGCCTTTAAGATTATCTCAACATTTATTGGGCACATATTTCTTTTTTTCTGGATAACTCTTTAAAGCTCACCTCCTCTGTTAACTTTTACCACCTTCAAAGACCCTAATAAGGACACCATCAGTTCAGTGATTAACTCTGCATGAGCCATAGCTAAATTTTGTCCAAAGTTTCCTTCCCAATACGCAACTGACTGTAGACTTCTCCTATGCAATGACTGATACAGTTATTAATGTTCTATTGATGCAAATGTTTCTACTGACAATTTTTATATTTGATTGCTACCATTCTGAAACTTGAATATTTTTGTTATGACCATTTGGTGCAACATAAAATGACTACACATGATTTACTTTAAGAGGCAGGTGGGGAAGTTTTTTTTCCAGATATCAGGATTGCTTCTGATGGATATGAAAAGACTCTGCCCAATCCAAAGCAAGAACACCACCTCTGCCATTTGCATCATTTCAGTTGTCATATACATGATTCTAATGAGATATGCAAACAAATCAGCCTAGATTATTTTTTAACATGATCCTTGCTAACGATTATGCATGCAGCTGATTGGCGAAAGCAAGGCTTTGAATGAGGTTCAGCTGACTGGCAGGTATGACAACTGCCATTAAGCTTTGACAGTTGTCAGCCACGATTATCATGTCAGGTGAATGACAGGCAGATGACCTCAAAGTTGTCTGGGTGCGAAAGATAAAGATCTGGCCCACAGATGGGATCCTGTTCCCACCCCTGCTGTAGGGCATGAAAAAAATCAGGTGAAAATTGAAAATGTTAAAATTCAAACTTTTCCAGAAAACCCACATCAAATCTCTGTGGCTGAGCAGGGATTTGAACTTGGGTCTTTGTAGTTAAATGCTCCAATACAGCACATGGTGGCTAAAATGTTGTCCCCAGGTTCCACAACTCTCATGAAGAAATAGTAGAATATGTGAAGATGGCGGAACTCTGCCTCCCCCAATTACTAGAAAATAACATCTGCCCAGGGCTGATACATTTTCCTACAGGGAAATGTCCCAGCTTCTGCCATCCTAGCAGTTTGAAAGCACACTAGTGCAAGTAGATAAATAGGTGGTAGGAAGGTAAACGGCGTTTCCGTGCGCTCTGGTTTCCATCAGGGTGTCCCGTTGCACCAGAAGCGGTTTAGTCATACTGGCCTGGAAAGCTGCTCCCTCGGCCTGAAGTGAGATGAGCGTTGTACCCCATAGTCGCCTTTGAGTGGACTTAACCATCCAGGGGTCATTTACCTTTACCTTTACCTACATCTTCCTAGACTGAAGTGCTTTCTATGCAGGAATTCTGATGTTTGTACCACTATTTAAAATGGATATTGTTCCCTATCTACACATTATTAGGTCTGATGGTATGTTACATAGAATCATTGTAAAAGGGCAGAGGGTTCAGTCATGCACATATAGCAGCACTTACATAACTTTCTGATGAGGCACCTGATGAAACCTGTTGGGAGCTCACAAAATGAGCTGCCAGAGTTTCAGAAGTGCCCTAAATTTAACCTGGGTAATCTGATATGCAGGGAGAGGTTTACAAACCTTTTAAGTACTCACCTGGGGCTAGCTGCTGTATTGTCAGGCTCTTAGCCGGCTGAAAAATGCCCTAATCTAAAATGCCCTATCGCGTTTCCTTTTGAATAGCTTTCCCTTTACAAGCCTGGGGCCAGCAGTTCCCTTTATTATCTGTTTTTAGCTAAAGTTAACTCAAGTTTCAGACCAGCTTCACAACCCATCAGAGTCAGAAGAATGTTTGAGGGGAAGGGGTGTGATCAAGTTTGCAAGCCGTTTTACCAAAGCTATAGTTGTGATCCACTTTGTTTATTTATAACCCATCTTTCTTCCATGGAACTCATCCTGGCATTGACCAGACCTGATCCAGACATGCTTAGCCTCAAGGTGGAGGCTGCATCATGGAGTTTCAAACATTCCCAGACTGGGACACAAGAAGCCACCTTTTATAGGGTCAAATAATTTGTCTACCTTTCCCAGTATCATCTCTTCTGACTGGCATCAGTTCTTCATCCAGGGTCTTTCCCCCATACACACAACAAACCTGACCAGTTTAACGGGAGACGCCAGCAATCAAACCTGTGTGCCTCTGTATGCAAAGTTAGTG
Organism: Podarcis cretensis; assembly: GCF_951804945.1. Taxonomy (NCBI): domain Eukaryota; kingdom Metazoa; phylum Chordata; class Lepidosauria; order Squamata; family Lacertidae; genus Podarcis; species Podarcis cretensis. The sequence continues at coordinate 64,659,775 of NC_137177.1, forward strand.
CTCTACCACTGACCTACAGTTGCATCTCTTGGGCTCAGCTTTAAGCCTAAGCGCCCCTGCTGAAACAGCTTGTGGATCCCACTGCATGAGGGCTAGTCTATAAATGTAGGCTGCAATACTTAATTTTTTTAAAAAAACTGCTTGCACTAAAGAAACCTTTACTTTAGTTCCCTAAACCACCCACTTCGTTTGGTCTGCAAACTGCAGACACACACACTTTAGTAAAAAATTAAGCTGAGCTGGCTTCTGGAAATCCCTGCCAAGTTTATTTTCCGCAAGGGGTGGTGAGGTGGTGGTGGAGACAACGCTACATTTTTTAAAGAGGCTGTGATTCCCATCTAAAAGTACAAGAGTAGCAAAGGTCAGAGGTCACTTCTGCACTAGATTCTGATAATTGCAGCAGCCTCCAAAATGGGAGGAATACACCATGCCATCCAATGTATTAAAGAGGTTGCTTACTACTTGTTTTCTTACTTAGATGTACCTAGCGCTGGAATCCACCAAATTAGTACCTAACACTGCAGCAAACTATCAAGTTGTACCTATTTGGATGGTATAATAACAGCTTCCTTGTTTTATAATAGGATTGAATAAATCCTACTCTATAATGAGTTTCTACCTTCTGAAATTTTGAGGGCAATAGATTTGTCTCTCTCACACACAGTTTTGAAATATAAAACTATGGGCTCTCTAGGCATTAGAAAAAAATATGTTATGAAGGTGAAAGTTGCAATCCTATGTACACTTAAAAACTGGGAGTTTATTATTATTATTATTGCAATAAAATTAACAATTTATTTATTTATACCCCGCCCATCTGGCTAGGTCTTCCAGCCACTCTGGGCAGCTTCCAGCACATATAAAAACATAATAAAACATCAAACATTAAAAACTTCCCAACCAATAAAAACTGGGAGTAGGTACTATTGAGTTCAATGTGAATAACTTCCACATAAAGACAAGCGCTAACAAAAAAAGAAGGCAGGATTTGGTTGGATACAAACAAATTATTTTTTCATTTGGTAAATGTTAGCAGTTACTTGTGTATGGGCATAGCCAGGATTTTTGTTAGGTGGGACAGACCTTTTGTTGGGGGTGGGGAAGAACGTCAGTTTGCTATGTATTTTTATTGAATTTTATTTATTTAGGGGGGCAGGGCCCTTCCCTGTCCCCCCTTGGCTATGCCTATGTACTTGTGGCTACAATCCTATATATGTTTACTTGTGAGAAAGCCCCACTGAACACTGCGGCAGTTATTTTTGAGTAAACATATGTAGGACTGTGCTCTCTTTTTCTCTCTGTATTTCCTCTGATAAGAGCTAACAGCTGTTCCCAGCATAACAGTTCCCTGCTGGGGACATCTGTCCCTGTTGAATTTTTTTATGTCCAGGCACTCATAGCTGTCAACTTTTCCCTTTTCTTACGAGGAATCCTATTCGGAATAAGGGAATTTCCCTTTAAAAAAGGGGGGAAATGTTGACAGCTATGAGACACTATTATGGACAAGGTAGCCCTGCTAGGGAAAACGGAAGCAACTTTAAAGATTATGCACGCTCCTTCTAGAAGGCAGCAATGTCTTCAACAATTCCAGCAACTGCTAATTGCCCTCTCACGGTCATTTCTGTTTCCATAAGATAACTACTGTTATTATCAACTTGCTCCAGGCAGATAATCAAATACATTCACCCAATACAATGAAATAACTACTGTATTCAAATCCTCCCGAGACTCCCCACCACACCTGTTATGCTTAGCTTTTACTAAGAGAAAAAAAACACCCTTCAAAAAGGCCAAATCGAAATTTTGACCATACAGGCAACAGCATAACCGCCTCCCTTTCCAAATTCCTGGCGGAGCGAAGGGTTCTTCTTCAGGGCACAAAGTATAGATCGGGGTGGCAGGCAGTTTCAATCGCGCTGCGCCTTGCCTACGGAGCGCCGGAGGGGTGGGGTGCGCGCTGCCTGCCACCCACCCACCCACCTGTCCGCAGGTCAGGTCGCCGCGATGCTTTTGCCTCGACTTACCTTCCGAAAGTAGCAGTCTCCCCTCTGGTCCGCCGCCCGGCAGCCCGAGGGCAACAACGCGTCCGTCATCGCCAGAGCAGCAGAGTCCGGGGTAATTCCCACCTCGCCCTGCGATAAGAGACGAGAGTCGCCTGGGGCTCGCGGAGTCTGGCTCGCCGCTGCGCTGCGCACTGTCCAGGCGATGAATGCCTGTCTGAGAGAGCCCGGATCCCGGCTGCACTCTCGATCCCCTAGCCTTCCGTCGCTCCTCCTCTACCTGGGGAAGCCCACGGGAGATCGGGGTGGGGTGAGGGAGGGAGGGACGGAGGGACCGCCTTCGCGGATCTCCTGTGTATTTGTGGAGCCAGGCGGAGTCCGCTCCTAGCAACGGCGCTACCAGGACAGCTGAGCCAGCCCTTGGGAGAGTCAACAGACACCTCAGGGTGTGCAGGGAGCGGCAGCTTTTCTCTCCTTAACAGCAGGCAGAGGGAGGCTCCTCAGCTGTTGCGCCAAGGAGAGTTTTTACCGAAAGTGACGCAGATTTAAGCAGCCAATTTGCCATGCAAAACTTAGGGAAACGCCAGCCAGGAACCCGATTCCGCAACTCCCCAAGCGACACTATTTGTGCCCTCCTGAATTCTGAAGAACCAGGTTGCCTCCAGACTGTCAGCATTTTGCAGGAGGGAATCAAGCACGTGCTTGATATTTAGGCGGGCACAGTTAGAATGAATGGCAGTGCTCCCTCCCCCTGGCGTAAAAAATCCACTTTTTAAAAAAAAATAAAGTGATGTTTTACAGCTTGGAAAGTGGTGAGAAAAGGCACTGAAAAGTGTAGGTGAATGAATGAGGAACAAGGAGGTGAGGTGCGGTATAAACACTCCACCGGCAAATCAGGAGGAAGGCTCCTTGTCCAATAACTCCCTGCAAACAAATCAGAACAGATGCTCAATAAAGGCCAGAGATAGACTAATAATCTGTGTGTAGGTCTTGTGCAAGCAAATGAATGCAAAATAAAAAGGTCACCTGGAGGAAAACACCCCCCCCCCCATGTCTGTGTGTGCAAGAAAAAACTTTCGGAAGTGTTTGTGCTGATAAGGGTTGGCCAAGATTTGCTTGCATCTGAAGGGTATGTCCACAATGCCATCCCCAACGCCTTTGAAGATAACACTAAAAGTGGTGGGACCGGCCTAGCTGTCAATGGTGGGCCATGGGCATCAGCCAGAGGGGATAAACCAGGAGAGGGCAACCAGCAGCTGCACAATAAGCCAGGCGTCAGGGCCAAAGCAAGTCAAGAACCGCACATACACCAAAACTTACCAACCAAAGCAATCAAGGATTCCAAAGTTCAGTAAGACCAGTTTGGGCAGGTACAGTTAGTCGGGGGCTGGAGTGCCTTTTCCTGAGAAGGTGCCACTTCCAGTTCAGTGGTTTGCCAAAGTGGGCACCTGCCCACAGATCCAGCCAATTGAGGTTTTTTTCTTTTTAGAACAAAGTATTTTATGGAGGTTTTTTATCACACAATTTGTCAATTTATTCCTACTCTCTGCTTCCTGCCACTTAACCAATTCCTGATCCACAGACAGATGTATCCTCTTATTCCTTGACTCTGCTAAGCTTACTCTGGATTCTTTGGTGAGGTATTTTGTTGAAAATAGTTTTGGCATCACCTGTTGCCAAGTTCCTTGGTTGTGAATTCCTGTGGAAAGAGTTCTCCATATACTGTACACTTTTTGTTGATACTTGGTTGAGTGTTTTGTAGAATGAATCATTTTGTGAGAAGTCAGCTACGATCTTTGAAGAACATTAATTCTTAAGTTAATTCAGAGCAAGCTTTCCATTGCCTGTTTGGCATGGGCAATCGCAAGTGGCAGCTGTGTGAATCAAAGGAAAACAATTAGTTGCCAGGAAACTTCCCTACTGGAAGCTTTCCTCTCCCTGGTGTTTTAGAGCTGCTTCTTTTGTCATCATTTTGTCTCTATTTCTGGAGAAGAATTTTCTTTCTATTGCTTTGCTTTATCTTCTGCAACACAAGAGATAATGTGGTCACTATGGCTCATTACCCTTCCCTCTTTCATGACTGAGTCATTCTCCATAGCGTGGGGAGCAGCTCCAAAATGCTGTTCATTCACAAAAAAAGGTCTCAGGATGAATTGCAACAGACCCAGCATTCTTGAACACCCAGTGGTGTTCCGGTCAGTGGGAAGTACACACTGATAGTCTATAAAAATAGAAAGGCACATAGGAAGGCTTTTACAACAACCATGGCAAAAATGACAAGTGCTATTTTTGTAGTGTTATTATTGAAAAACCCAAGCCTACTATTCTAAAAAGCTGTGAATTTAATTTTCTTTTCATTTTAAAATAGCATCAAGGCAGAGCCGTAGCTACAGGGGGTGGTGTAGCCAGTGGGCTTCAATAGTACTTCAACACATAACCCATGGCCTGTACACTGCCTTGTTGCACAGGAGGAGGGAGCAAGGTCAAAATTTGTCCCCCACCCCACATGCTGCTTTCCCAAAGCCAAATAAGTAAGGTGCCAGATTTTAGAAAGGAGATGCGAAGCTCTGGTAGAATTCTAGAGCCCTATGACCTTCTTCCTAATGCTGGGAAAGCGCTAACTAGGCTTTGGGAATGAGACTGGAGGACCTGAGAACCCTGTCAGAGCCCTCATGGCTCCTTCCCAAAACCAATGCCTCCTCAAATGCTCCAATGGGCTGACACAAAAGGCCTTGAGGTGGGCCTTGGGCAACATGTTGGACCGCCCTGTTTAAATGTAGCCCATCAGAATCAAAAGGCCAGATAGAAATTAAATCAGTCAGTAAGTGTGCACAGGTCTGCCTAAATTAGTTGCTACTGGGCACAACAATTATTGATTATACCTGCAGCGGTGGTTCCTAAACTCCCCCCATCCCCACAAACTACTTGAAAATCACTAAGACATAATGAGCTCATGATTCTGTATATATCTGGTATGTTTGATCAATCCCAGCTTGCTTATCTTAACTATTATAAACTCTAGGTGGGGTGAATGTGTTGTCAATTGTAAAAAGATTTATGTGTGTGTGATGCTAGTGACGAATGCAAAACTCTAGTTCTAAAGGTCAGGCAGAAATTTTTATGGGTTGTCCAGCTAATATGGCACTCTGATGAGTGAGTTAGGATGACTATGTTGATAAGAACTTTTCTCTTAAGGCTGCCAACATGTTCCACAGAACAACCTTGCGAGGTAGCTTCGGCTGAAAAGGGCTGACTGACACAAGCTCATCCAGACAGTTTTGTGGCCAATCATGAATTTGAATACAGATCTCCTGTTACGTACTCTAACAACACTAAATGTACAGTATTTATTTATTTTTGTATTTATCCCATTGCATTTATAAATCACTTATTATATAATATCTCAAAGTGATAAATAATAAAAAACTACAAATTAAACAATCAAAATAATTCCATTTTTAAAAAATCATAACCAATACAGATACAGGTTGGGATAAAAATATCCACTTAAAAGTCTTGTTGAATAAGAAATGTCTTCAACAGGCACCAAAAAGACACCAGAGATGGTTTCTGTCTGATACATAAAAGGTAAAGGTAAAGGTAAAGGTACCCCTGCCCGTATGGGCCAGTCTTGACAGACTGTGGGGTTGTGCGCCCATCTCACTTAAGAGGCCAGGGGCCAGCGCTGTCCGGAGACACTTCCGGGTCACGTGGCCAGCGTGACATCGCTGCTCTGGCAAGCCAGAGCTGCACACGGAAACGCCGTTTACCTTCCCGCTGGTAAGCGGTCCCTATTTATCTACTTGCACCCGGAGGTGCTTTCGAACTGCTAGGTTGGCAGGCGCTGGGACCGAGCAGCGGGAGCGCACCCCGCCGCAGGGATTCGACCTGCCGACCTTTCGATCGGCAAGTCCTAGGCGCTGAGGCTTTAACCCACAGCGCCACCTGCGTCCCTATAAAAGGAGGGAGTTCCAAATGGGAGGTACCACCACACTTAGAACATGATTCCTACTTCTACAGAGTGGACCTCCTGGTGCAATGGTATCTGCAGAAGGCTTTCTCCTGTGAAGTGCCGTGATTAGTTGGGTATATATGGAGTGATATGATCTTTTAAGTACTGTATTTAAACAATAATACACGTCCAATGAACTAGTGCATGCATTTGAATTTCTATATAGAATCTCTTCTGCAATTTTATTTTGTTTTTTCAGCCTTAAGTCATTTATCTTTACTCAACCTGAGGGATGTAGTTTTTTGTATTCAAATTCTGTTGGTTGGAAACATCTTTAGGACTTGTTGATCTGGTCTACATGAGTTTTTACTGTTGTTATACTTCATGCCAACTTTGTGCATCGACACCAAACTATAAATTCAATTAACAACAGCAACCGCTTTCCTTCAATAATTCTGAAATTACGCTTGAGTATGTTTTATATAGATACCATTTTACCTTTAAAGATTAAAGGGAGCCAGAGGGAAAAGTGCAGTGACAACATCCTTGATGCAATGGCTTATAGTTCTGAAAGTTTATATCATAATAAATGTATTAGTCTTTAAGGTGCCCCAAGTTGGATCACAGGGACGCAGGTGGCGCTGTGGGTTAAAGCCTCAGCGCCTAGGACTTGCCGATCGAAAGGTCGGCGGTTCGAATCCCTGCGGCGGGGTGCGCTCCCGCTGCTTGGTCCCAGCGCCTGCCAACCTAGCAGTTCGAAAGCACCTCCGGGTGCAAGTAGATAAATAGGGACCGCTTACCAGCGGGAAGGTAAACGGCGTTTCCGTGTGCGGCTCTGGCTCGCCAGAGCAGCGATGTCACGCTGGCCACGTGACCCGGAAGTGTCTCCGGACAGCGCTGGCCCCTGGCCTCTTGAGTGAGATGGGCGCACAACCCCAGAGTCTGTCAAGACTGGCCCGTATGGGCAGGGGTACCTTTACCTTTACCTTTAAGTTGGATCACATCCATGTCATACATTTGAATCCTGGAAACTGATCATTGTCACTGAGCTGCAGTTCCCCGGACTCTTAATGAACTGCACTTCCCAGGATTCTCTGGAAGAAGCCATGGCTGTAAAAAGTGGCACAAGAGTGCTCCTACTCTACTTGCTGCATCAAAATGAGAGGGCAACCCTTCTGGCAATTCTTCACGCCAAAATCTAGACACTGATGAGAAGTCCTTGACTGACCTCTTCTGGCCAATGTATGACAGGTTTTAGAAATGTGTTCTTCAGAGACATGGGGTTAACGGCCTCATAACTTTTAAAACTTGGGTGGGGAAAATCACACATACACATATAAACCAGCCAACTAAGGATCAGATGCATGCATCGTGCATCTGGCAAAGTGGACTCTTAACCCAAGAAAGCTTATGCTACAATAAATCTGGTAGCCTTCAATGTGCCACAGTCCCTTGTTTGTTTTCACTGTTAATCTTTCAGGTGTCAGAGAATACTGGGGTGTGTGTGTGTGTAAGAAATTGACCTGACTTCCTGGCCCTTGCATACAAAGTATATATTATTATTTCACATTATTTCAATCAAAGAGTTCAGGGCATTGTAGTTTATCTGTCATAAAGAGACATTTCTCAATAAACCTTTACAAATCACAGTGCCCAGAATTATTCAAGGACAAAAATTGTACAGTAGTACCTTGGGTTACATACGCTTCAGATTACATACGCTTCAGGTTACAGACTCCGCTAACCCAGAAATAGTACCTCGGGTTAAGAACTTTGCTTCAGGATGAGAACAGAAATCGTGCAGCGGCGGCGCAAGGCCCCATTAGTTAAAATGGTGCTTCAGGTTAAGAATAGTTTCAGGTTAAGAATGCACCTCCAGAATGAATTAAGTACTTAACCCGAGGTACCACTGTACTTCAAACGTGATTTAAAGACGACATAAATACAAGTGGAGTTCATTCTATGGACCCTTTGTTGTAGGATGGGGTCCAAGGTGCATCCTAGGTACCTAACTGTTGAAGTCTGTTGAAGTCAGGTTGGTGTAGCAGTGGTTAAAGTGTTGGTCTAAGACAGGGGTCAGCAACCCGCGGCTCCGGAGCCGCATGTGGCTCTTTTACACCTTTGCCGTGGCTCCGGGGCGGATACTAGCGAGGGGAGGAAGCGCATTGTGCGCCCCGACACTCCCCACTGTGCAGGGTGTTGTACTGGCTGTGCCGTCGCATGGGGGCGGTGCATGCGTTAGTCACGCACCGTCCCGACATCACCTTCCCGCCCACCCACCCGCTATATTGTAAGGGGCATGTACACTGGTCACTGTTTTGCAGGGGAGTGAAGAACACACACACAAAAAAAGGTAACTTGTTAATTTAACGTTTATTTCTATGAGGAGGAGTAATTCTGAGGGGTCAAACAAAGAAATAATAAAAAAGTGACAAAAAAGTTATTTTTATACTGACGAGTTTTGCGGCTCCCAGTTTTTTTCCCTTCGGAAACGGGTCCAAGTGGCTCTTTTTGTCTTAAAGGTTGCAGACCCCTGGTCTAAGACCTGGAAGACCAGGGTTCAAATTCCTACTCAGCCATGAAGCTCACTAGGTGTAGTTGGGCCAGTCATGGCTTCTCAGACTAATCTACCTCACAGGGTTGTTGCAAGGATGAAATGAGAGGGAGAATTTCCTTGAGCTCCTTGGAGAAAAAGTGAGATAAAAACGCAACAACAACTACTAATAGTAACAATAACAATAGCTGAGGATAGACTGGTATCGACCTGTTTTTAGCACTATAATTCATTTTTTCCCGTTATATCGACGTGGTTTTGCAACACATTTCACTGTATTGGACTTGAAAGAGTATATTGCTAATAATAAAAGCAAGGCCTGAAAAGGCTACAGTTTTACCATTGTAATTTTAGCATTACAATTGGTTCTTCCCGTTATATCGACGTGTTTTAACAGAGGGCGCTCCCGAAAGGCGCTGTAAGCGCTGTTTCCCTCGGACTTTTTTGAGACCCGAGGTGTTTATTTTCCACGACCTACCTTAGGGTGAGGGGGCGGGTAAAATAAAACAAGGAAAGAAAGAAAAAATCCACGCTATTGTCCGTCGTTATAAAAGAGTCTATTAAATGGCCTGCTGACTGGCGTTGTGGTGGTTGTGTAGTCGCTATGGCGTTTTCTGTGCAACCGTCGCCGATGAGCCGACGGTCGGTGTGGGGTTTTGCCTTTCACCTCAGCAGCAGCAGCAGAAGAGCCGCCCCGACGGTTCCTCCGCCCGCAGGCGTGTCAGGCCGCGGCTCTGAGCTCGAAGGCGCCGCCCCGCTGAGGGAGGCCGAGGAAGAGGCGGCACCGGGGCTCCTCCGCCCCTTTAGAGGCCCGGCAAGATGGCGGCGGGCGAGAGCAGCGGCAGCGGCGGCGACGACGACGAGGAGGCAGAGCTGGTGAGCTTCGGCACGCCGTTGGAGCCCCTGGAGGAGGGTGAGTTGGCGGCGGCGGTGGCCGCCAGGCCCACCTCCCCCCACTTCTTCTCGGGGCCTCGCTGAGGGGAGAGCACCGCCTGTGCTGGGGACCCCGCGTCCCACTGGCGAGAGGGGGGCGGGGAGGCTGATGGGTTCCTCTTGTTTGGGGGAAGGGTCCCAGGGAAAGGGGATCAGACAGGCTGGAGGGTGGTGCTTATTGGCTATGGGGGGGGGCGGACCCTCACCCTGCCTAGAAGGATGTGCCAGCCCTTTTATTTCGGGGGTGGGGAGGTGGGGTACACACCTCCAGATGCTGCTGGGCTCCAGACTCCATCGCACCCGATCTTTTTGATCCTGGGGGTAGCCAACTGGTTGGGCTGTGGGGGGCAGGCCTGAAATTCTTACGAAGTATTTAAAAGCATTAAAAAATACCTAAGAAACTTTCCCCCAAAAAAACAGAAGCCTCCCCCCGTAGTATCCTCTTTTTGGTGGTATTTTTACATTTTAAAGGAAATGTTTGTGACCCCCCCCCCCAAAAAAAAACCTCAGCCATTTTTGGGGCGATCTCACAAAGAAAGCTCAAACACTTTTTAACACACACACCCTAAGAAAAACGCCCATGTCTTTTGCCTGTGATGGCTGCTGGGGCTGAAGGGTGATGGACACATGGAATGGTAGGGCTGGAAGGGATCCCCAAGGGCCAGCTTATCCAACCCTCTGCAAGTGCAGCTCAAGAACCCCTGACAAATGGCCTCCCAACCTCCACTTTAAAATCTCTAATGAAAGAGAGCTGCTGTTGTTATTCGTAGGATTGTACAATTGTAGAGTTGGAAGGGATCCCAAGGGTCATCTGGTCCAACCCCCTGCAACGCAGGAACCGCAGCTCAAGAACCCCCTGACAGGTGGCCATCCAGCGTCTGCTTAAAAGCCTCCAAAGGAGGGTCCACACCTTCTGAAAGTTCTTCCTAATGTTTAGTCTCCTTGCATGTTCCCACAGTTAATGTGCAGATCGCCTCTCACATTGGTTCAGGTATTCTTGCTTAAAATGGGGTAGGAATTAGGACTGCAGTTCTACTTGGGAATAAGTCTCATTGAACTTGATGGTACTTGCTTCTCAGTAGATATCCATAATCTTGCACCATAAGACTGTTAAGCAAGTGGCTGAACTGAAGAAATTGATCATACGAAACCAGCCTAATACTTGTGATACTCTGTGTAGCTCAGTACTCCTAAACTGAAACAGTACATATTCCAGTGGCTCCTCACTGGTGCCATATGTAGCTAGAAGTGCATGTTAGAGGTAGGGTGTAGTTGGAATGGAAAAGTAAATGAAAATCACTGTATTTTCTACCTTTTGATCATATTGGTTAGTGAGCCTGTTTGTTGCTGCTCTAGCATAGCATTCGGTTGACTTTCCCCCCCTTGTCTCATCTTGTTTTTGTGAATTTGGGAAGAGAGCTAACATATAAAGGAGCTGTCCTCCGTGCATAAACCAGGAGAGGAATGGCTTCTAGGCCCTTTCTCCCCTGAGTCTGCCTTGATAAATTGGCATTGCTGGGCAGGGTGCGAACTAATTTTCATAGTGGAATAGCAAACCCATATCCCTCCTCTTTACACCTTTCATTTACTGTTCTGATTAATTTATGCTTCTTAAAACAATAATTACAGGTGAGCGGATTAAGAAACCAGTTCCTCTCCAAGAACAGACTGTCAAAGATGAGAAGGGACGGTACAAACGTTTCCATGGAGCATTTAGTGGTGGTTTCTCTGCTGGCTACTTTAACACAGTGGGCTCAAAAGAAGGTGGGTAATTACTAATGTCTAAAAGTTCTTTTCTATCTGTCTTACACACAACTCCTTGGGCTACCTTTTAGGCGAGCTTACTTCACAGGGTTATTTTGAGGATAAAATGGTGGGAAGAAGAACCACCTATGCTACCCTGGGCTCTTTGAAGGAAGAATGGGATATTTAAAATATTTATAAATTTATTTGAATATTTTCACCCTGACTTTTGTGGCACATTGTCCTTGCAATGTGACTTCCAAAAAGATTTTAGAACAAAATACATGAATATGATAAAGCACTATCCAGTTAAAGCCAGTGACAGTTAAAATATAACCTACATTTGTTCAGTTTTTTGCTAATATTTTTTCATTATACACTGTTGATATTCTTTAGCTTTGGATATAAATAGATATATATTGTTTGTTTCTAGTTGCTATTAGATGCCATTACATTAATGTAAATACATATGATATATAAAAATATTTTGTGACTAGCTTTTATCCTAATCTTTTTATCATGGCTCCAGTTTTTTGGCATTTATTTCCTTTTTTAAAAAAACCAACACTTAATTTGGTTCTTATAGACATTTGGAGTACCTCTCAAATCCTCTTGTGGTTCAGGCTTGCTTCATTTAAAAGACATCTATATTGTTCCATCATGAACTCAAGGAAGTCTGTATGGGGTTCCAGACAGTCCCTTATCCAAGCAGTGACCTGAACTGCTTGGCTTCAGCAAGGCCCCCACACGACCCACTTTCAGCCCATGCTTTGGCACAGCCAGAAAGCTGCTCTGTTCACTGTAGAGATCACTATGGAACAAAGTGAGGGTGGTAATTGCAACAGTATGAAGGACCCAAGTCATTTGGGCTCTCATAGAGTAAAACTAGCATCTTGAATTAGGTCCAAATGCCTTAGGGGCCCCTTGTAAATGCTAGCTTATTAGCATTGGATAATTACAGTGCAATACTATGCATGTTTACTCAGAGGTTAACACCACTGATTTCACTGGCACTTACTCACCTGTGAATGTGGACAGGATTACAGACAAGGTAATGTTGTGTAATTTTAAATGTAACTTTCCATTTCCACTATGAAACATTATGTTAGTGTTTTAATTACTCATGCCTTATAAGAATGAATTGTTATTGTCTTTAAAGGATGGGCACCGTCGACCTTTGTATCATCACGTCAAAACAGAGCAGAAAAAACAGTTCTGGGGCCAGAAGATTTTATGGATGAAGAGGTAAATTTGCAAATAATGCATTTTAAATAAATAAATAAAACACTGTCATAATCTTTTGAAGTTCCACATAAATGGGATGTGTGTGTCTGTGTTCTGGTTATTCATTAGTCTTAAGTATATATGTATGTAGTGCTATTTCTGCAATGCACAATAAATATGAAGTATGTTTTGCCAAGAACCAATACATTTTATGTTACAATGAAGCTGCTCTTTGTTTTCATTTCAAGATAATTGTTTTAATATGTGGATGAGGAGGAATCCTTTCTAATATGATCTGTTTCTTCTTACTTTCTCCCCTTGCTCCAAAGGATCTTGGTGAACATGGGATAGCACCAAAGGAAATTTCAATTACAAATGAATTTGCTTCCAAAAGCAAAGATAAAATAAAAGAGAAGGCCAAACAACTTGCAGGAGTTGTTGGCCCGATCCCTGGAGCCACTGTGTTGGATGAATTTATAGCACCTGCAAAGTAAGTACCTATTATGGAAAATTATTTGTGTTAATGAATAAAAGGCAATACAACTGATAATGGGTTAAAATTGGGGAAGGGGACATAGACTCGGCAACGTCAGCTTTTCCTCCTCAGACTTCACTGATGCGAAATCTAGAGCTCTGAAAACTTGGCCTGTGTTTTGCTTGATGTTTGCAGTATTGTTTGCACAAAGTTTTTAGTATATGTGGTTACAAAAACTATTAATAAATTTGCTTTTCAGAATAACCATTGGTATTGACTTGTTGCGAAAAATGGGCTGGAAAGAAGGACAAGGAGTTGGGCCTAGAGTAAAGAGGAAACCACGGAAGCAGAAGCCTGGTATATTCCATGAAATGTTTTGTATTGTTTGTATAATCCCCATTTATTTATTACATTTACATGCCACCTTTGCTCCAAGGAGCTCAAGGTAGTTTTTCCCTCCCCAGTGAGTTAGATTAGACTGAGGAATTGTGACTGGCCCAGGGACACCCAGTGACCTTGGCATGAATCCTCATGGATAGTGAGAATTCAAACCCTGGTGCAACACTCTAACCATTTACACCAAAATGACTCTTACATTCCATTCTATGTCAACCTTATTGTGACCCACTTCAGTGGAGCCACAGCAATGTAGATTCTGGGCACGTTGCCCTTTGCATAGTCATGATAATGAAGAATGATAGAAATTTAACCTTGTGTCTTCATACTTGGTTGCAGAGCCTGAAGTGAAAATATATGGCTGTTCTTTGCCCCCTGGATCTGAGGAGTCAGAGGTATTGCTTGTGCAACACTTTACTTTGGGTGGGGGCCACTGTTTTTTGTTTCATCTGCAGTTGTGCAAAGCACACAAAGGATCATTTCCGATGACATTAACATTCTTCTTAAACAGTTACTCCAGTTTTCTAGATCACTATTACTGTATGTAGACTTTTACTAGATAGCATAGCTAACCAAAAAGAAGTCTCAGCTCCCAAAAGCTTGCAAATGTAATAACTCACAATGGGGCAGAGCCACATGAGTCCATTGGCCTAATTTCAAAAGCCTTTTACAAGTGGTCAGTTTAGATGAGAGTTATCAGTCCCTGCAGCCTTCTGGATGAAGAGAAATGGGGTTAGGGAGAGAGCAGAGGCTCACCTTTGTTCTGGCCTGTCCCTCCACTGGATTCAGCTCTGCAGTCAGCCTGTAGCTTCCGGACACAAAACTGTTGTCCCCTGCAGCAGAGGAAGGATTCTTGGGATGAATGCAAGCAAGGTCTTTTTGCTGACCTCAGTACCAATGCTTTGTTACAAATGTGTGTTAATTTCCTAAAGGAAGAAGAGGATGAATATCGCCCAGAAAACGTGACGTTTGCACCCAAAGATGTAGTGCCTGTAGACCTGACTCCTAAAGATAATGTCCATGGACTTGGGTACAAAGGCTTGGATCCCACCAAAGCCTTATTTGGCTCTTCAGAAGAACACATCGACCTTTTCAACCCCAGTGCTGAAAACTCAAATCTTGGAGATCTGCACCACAGTAAAGGGCGGAAGCTTGGCATTTCAGGCCAGGTAAAACGCGGCTGGTTAAAAGTTTTTTTCACCCTTGTGGCTATTAAGATAGATGGGCTTGTAAGTGAATGGATGATGCCTTTTAAAATGTTTGAAGCTAAAAGAGGATTTCTATGGGTGGTTTCAGTGCCCAGTGTAACTTACTATTCACCACTGATTAGGAGAAGGGGGCAAGGGAGTCAGCTTCCATTGCTTACCCAGTTCAGCTTATCTTGCTGCAGAATTTGAGTTAAATTCTGGGTAGATGGTATGTGGGTTTGCACATGTATACAGTGTACCCAGCCTTGTGTGTCATGATATCAATCTCACCACTTGTCTTGTGCAATTAATTTGCAGGGCCAGTGTTGTGGGTCATCACTGGGCAGCTGCCAAGTTTGTGTGTTGACACACTGCTATACATAAAGTATGCTCACTCAGCTGCACTAGTAGCCGCCCCCACTTGCATCTGGGCCTGGATGGCAGCAACAGTGGCACTAGGTCCGGCATCTCTTCCTCCACCCCCTTCTGCCTGCCTGCTGCCCTTGGAAACAACCCCTCATCTACCCTCCCCTGCCTGAGAAGTTGAGGGAAGCTGCCATTGACCTGCTAGTATGTGAGCCAAGAGCTGTGGAAGGCAGTAGCAGCTGCTGTGAAGGGAGAGGATAGAACCGGCAGCTGCCACTCATTTGCTAGGTGAACAATTGAGCGGCAATGGGTGGGAGGAGCAGAAGCTTGCGCCACTTGCTCATCGCCCCCACCGAATCCCTCCTAACAGTGACGGTGGTTGCCCCACCCACCCACCTGAGTGAGCCGCAATGGCACCTAGGAGCAAAAGGTATCATCACTCGCTTGCCTGTCTTCTCCTGCTTGAAACTGATGGTTGTTGCTAGCAGCAGCCATCACTGTCTGCCCTCTGTCCTGAGCAAGGAAGATCCCTTCTTTGATGTTTGTTGCACCTACATGGAGCGGGATTTGGGTACTTGCTCACTGGCACACTGCCAGGCCCCTTCTCCCCAAAAACCTGGAGCCAGTCATGCTTGTTGATGAAAAAGCTCAAAGTACATTTAAAGCAGAACAGAAGTTTTGCTGTTTGCAGAATTCTAGTAAATGCCTGTGTGCTACATGGAAGCTCGTCCACATCTTTATTTGCATTTCTGTGAGTTCTTAAGTGGTTTCTCAAAAACAAGACACATGACTGGTATAAAAGGTACATGGTTCATGTAAAAATATCAGGAAATAAATAGCACCTTGGTACATCCTTCAGGCAGGCTTATCCATAGTTGCATTCGTGTTAGGTAGAGTTTTTGCAGGTAATGACATGTGCTAGGAAGATAAAGAAGTAATGTGTGTAATAAATTCTTTTAGGAGCCCTGCTTAATCCATAAAGATCACTAGCTTTTGCAGCTTGTCATTGAAAAGGCCCTGTCCTGAACCATTGCCAGTTTTGATTCCACATGTGGTGGAGCATGGAGCCAGGCCTCTGTTGGTTACCTCAATAACTAGAGTGGTTCATATGAGAGAATGTGAACCTTTTAGATTCCCTAGATTAAAACAGTATAGTGCTTTGAATATATTTTACAACACTTTGAATTGTCCTTGGAAAGGAATTGGCTAAATAGCATCTTAACTTGACAAGCAAGATAGCCTGCGGCCTGGTAAAACCAAACAAGGGAGTGCATTGACTTCCTTGTGAATTCTGTGTATATGACCTTGTGCCCATGTTGGTGTCAGGGTGGCAATAGGGGCCCTGACACAGTTATAAGTTCAGCACCCTCAAATTAACTGTAGATCCCTGTGTGCATTTTTTTTAAGACAAACACTTAGTGGGCTGTTGAAATATTCAGTTGTAACCATTCTATGTTATATTGTTTTCCTTAGGCTTTTGGTGTAGGAGCTTTAGAAGATGAAGACGACGACATTTATGCTACTGAATCACTTTCTAAATATGATACTGTTCTAAAAGATGAGGAACCCGGAGATGGGTTGTATGGATGGACAGCACCTAAGCAGTATAGAAGCAAGCAGGGTATGAATCTGGAATTTCTGGAGCCCCAAAATCCTGTTCATCTGAAACTTCCTAGAGGGAGGGTCTTGTAGAGGAGGTTGCCATATATTGCCCAGCTCTGCTCCCATTTGTTTTTGCTTGAAACCACTTATGGAATCTAATTTTGTTCATAGGAACAGAGAGAGAACATAAGTACATTGGGAAAATTTTGGATGGGTTCTCACCAGCATCTAAGTCTGTAACTTCTCAAAAGGTACGTAAACGAATTTATTTTTCCCCTGAACAAGACATTTCATAAGATAGCTCCCTTTCCCTACATACCTGCAGATTTTTGCTCAAATTGGTATGGGGGAGGAGATCAGAAGATATGTTAATGGTTCATGGTAGGAAACTCAACTGCCAACTACCTCCCTATTTATGCTGGTGATGGCTTAGCTGTATAAACAGAAGTGCTTCTGGTGGTATCAATTAATTTATCTGTTAAATTGCCAACAAGATTAATTATTTTTCATTTTCAAAATCCACAGCACAAAAAACCCCAAAAAAACATTTTTGTCAAACAATTTAACAGGATCAATTCATTCTTGCTTGCTTAACCCAAACAGGCATCTTACTAATTCTGTTTAAAAGTTAGGAGGATCTCTCCAATGCAGCTTATCAGGTTTTCACAAACTCTCTGTAGAGACTCAATACTTCTTTATTCTTTCTCTACCCTAAAAATAAGGCAGGGAAGGTGTAATTGTTTGGAACTCCACTGCCCTGATTTGATCATGGCAACTGAGAATGTATAGCCGGGGGGAATGACACAGAAGGTTTATTCTTCCAGTGATTAAGTAGCATAGTTCTAGACGCAATTTAACTTGCCATATACAGTAGTACCTCGGGTTATAAACACCTCTGGTTACAAACACTTCGGGTTACAGACTCTGCTAACCGGAAGTAGTACCTCGGGTTAAGAACTTTACCTCAGGATTGGAACAGAAATCGCACGATGGCGGCAGCGGGAGGCCCCATTAGCTAAAGTGGTATCTCAGGTTCAGAACAGTTTCAGGTTAAGAATGGATCTCTGGAACGAATTAAGTTCATAACCAGAGGTACCACTGTAATGGAAGGTGGCGTTTTTGCAGAGGTTGACAAGATTATGAAAACAAGAGAAGCTGTGGATGAATTAGGGCAACTTGGTGCCATGTGATGGTGTTTGATGGTCTGTAGCTATCAGGGATTTTGTTTACAGTTGAAATATTGCAGAATGAGCAGGACCTAATTCTGTGTACTGGTTTGTACACCTGATTTCAGTCTTAAACTTGGACAGTGTCCTGTGACTGATAGAGACATTGTATATATTTAAAGCTTAAGTAATCAAAATGAGACCACATCTACAAAATATTCAATGTTCTCTGTTGCTTTTCCTTTACAAGATTTATCCTCCTCCTGACCTGCCAAGGGATTACAGACCAGTCCATTACTTTCGACCTGTGCTAAAAGTTAGCAGTGAAAACTCTCATTTAGTGCAGACATTAGCAGAATCCATTGGGAAACTTGAGAGTGATGCAGTGCTGCAAAGCAGACACCAGAAGACTGCTGCTCAGCGGAGGGAGTTGCTAGGCGAGAAGAGTCTGGAAGGTACCCAGGATGCTGTATATTTCCTTGCATTTCACATGTTTCTATTGTAGGTTCCTGTTGCTTTGACCATTTTGAGGGGGGATTTATTGGCAAATTTGTATTAAAGGCATTCATTTCTGAAGTTTACAGCAGTCCCCCCCTTATTGATCAGACCCCTCCTTACTGAACATTGATTAACCTAATGGGTTAATGGGCATCCCCCTTGTAATCATACATAACAAGCACAGATATTCTGGGCTGTATTTACTCTGGTCTCTCTCTCTCTCTCTCTCTCTCTCTCTCTCTCTCTCTCTGTGTGTGTGTGTGTGTGTGTGTGTGTGTGTGCTTCATCTTTTCAGACTTCGCATACATTTTTACTCAGTAGGTTCACATGCTCTTCAGTGTTGGAGGCTCATTGAGAAAGTCAGTGCACCCACTTGTTTGTTTTTTCTTGACCATAGGCTAAATTTGAAGGCCATCTTGCTTGTCAAGTTAGGATGCTATTTTAGCCACTTCCTTTCCAAGGACAATTCAAAGTATTGGCAAATATACTTAAAGCACTGTACTGTTTAGATTCTTAAAACAAAAGTTTTCCTTGTTGTCCTGTTTTTACACCATAATGTTTCTTTCTTAGGTCCAGCGACTTCCGTTTTGGAATATTTGTCAGAGAAAGACAAAGAAAGAATCCGAGAAGTGAAACAGGCAGCAGAGCAGCAAGTGAAAGCTCCAGCGCTCCAGCCTCAGGGGCCCTTGCCTGACAAATCCCAGGTGCCTGTGTTACCTGTTACTCCACAGAGGTGGCAATTGGTGCTAGGAACCCAGTTGGCCACCACTGGATCTAGTGATTTCAAACCATTTGCAAAAAATCCAGAGAAACAAAAGAGATACGAAAATTACATAGAAGGTCTTAAAGATGGAAAGAAAGGTAATTGGAAAAATCACATGCAGCTCTTCTTCCCTGTCATGAAATAGGTTTTACATCTGGATCCAAACGTTGTGCTTGTG
This sequence comes from Podarcis cretensis, assembly GCF_951804945.1. Classification (NCBI taxonomy): domain Eukaryota; kingdom Metazoa; phylum Chordata; class Lepidosauria; order Squamata; family Lacertidae; genus Podarcis; species Podarcis cretensis. The sequence goes on from NC_137177.1 coordinate 64,678,812, forward strand.
ATAAGCGGATGGGTAACAAAATGCAAAGAAGGGGCAGGGTGTCAAACTGGTACTAATATACAGAAATTTACTATGATGTTGACTATTGGTATGTCTAATACATTTTGACACCATCTTCAGGTGCAAGGAAATCTTATGTGATGTCACCGCACAGTTGTATGATAGTGGTTCACTTAGAATTTGTATTTTAATGCAACCATACAATTTTCTGTTTCCTAGAACCAGAGTGACACTTTGGCTGTTCATGGCTTTTTAGTAGTGCTTCTTTTGAGGCTGTTGTCTTGTAGTTTTCCTTTTTGTTTATGCTTTTTTTGTGTACCATTTATTGGTGTGAACAACTTGATTGAGATAAGAAATGCACTCCCCTTTGTATATGTGTTTTACAAGGTTCATTTGTTTTTGTGTTTTTAGTTTAGTTTTATGGGCTCCTGTTCACTCCTATCTTCCTATAGATGTGCTAGAAAGCTGCTTAGATCACAGTATGACCGAGTGGGAGCGTGGAAGAGAGCAAGATGAGTTTTCTCGTGCTGCCCTGCTCTACAAGCCCTCCAGCTCTGTTTTGGCCTCAAGGTTTACCACTGCAAAGCATGAAGATGACACAGAAAAAGTCGAAGTTCCTCGTGATGAAGAGGTCTGTTCTGCTTCAGTCCTTCAGTAACCAGTGAATTGTGATGACCTGTATTCACCTCCACAAAGCTCCTCTGTTTAAGATCATTCCCAAAGTTTTATTTTTCATAAATTTCAATTTTAAAAAAATTGTGTTTGGAAGCGACTAAGTTCCGAGTCAGTGTACATTTACTGTAGCTAGTACATTATTTCCCCTCCAGCACTCTAGATACTAATCCCTTTGTGATTATTTTAGACAGCTGTCAGTGACAAAGAGGCTGCTGCAAAGATGAAGATGTTTGGCAAGCTGACAAGAGAGGCGTTTGAGTGGCACCCGGACAAATTATTGTGCAAAAGGTTTAATGTTCCTGATCCCTATTCAGAGTAAGTTGCTTGAGTTTCTAAATAGCATTGAATAGCTGAAGAACAGATGATTAGATATGAAAAAAGCTAATTTTAGAAAATGTAGGTTCCGTATGAAAACCTTCTTCTTTAGGCCTTCTTAGTCACATTGTTAATTTTAGTCTTGATTATTGTCAATAAGTTATTTTCCACAAATGTCTAAAATTATGCTTCACTTGTAAACGGCTTGCTTGTTTCTAGTTTTGTGTGATCTTATTTCTATGTAAAAGAAATGATGTGAAAACCCCATTTTTAAATTTTTCATCAGGTCATGCATTGTTGGACTGCCCAAAGTGAAACGTGACAAGTATTCTGTGTTCAACTTCTTGACTGTATCAGATGCGACATCAAGCATGTTGAGCCAACCCACAAAAGCAGGAATGCAAGAAAATAATGCTTCAAACAGTAAGTGGTCCATTTTGTTATCACTTGGGAGTAAAAGATTCAGGCCACTAAAATACTTGAGGCATTTCAAAATAGTAAGCTATCTTTTAAGGAACAACAGAGGGGAATCAAACAGGACAGATGCAGAATGCCAAGCACCTGGTGCATGAATAGCAAAAGAAAAACAATAACCTCCAACTGCTATTTAAATATCAAATATGCTTTAAAATATAAGTAGTAATGACAAAATCAATATAACTAGAAAACTAAAGAAAGCCGGGAATTTTGTTTGTATCTTTTAAGAGCCAAAGAAACCATCTAGATGGGATGTATCTGACAAAGAGAAGAAGAAAAATGATGCCATTAGTGAGTTCATTAGCGTGGCTAGATCAAAGGTTGTACAGGAGGCACAGTCACCAGCACTGGTTGAAGCAAAGGACAAAAACAGAAGTACTGGAGCTGTTTCTAACAAGGTACAGTAGTACCAGAGTTTTGATGCTTTCATTGTATGTTCTTCACATGGATCTTCCTTGTGAAGAAGTGGAGATGCAGCCAAGTGGTCAAGTGATTGTACACACAGCATTTAGGGTACTTCCTTGTCACTGATTTTCCCTTTGTCCCGGTGCCCAGTATAGGCAGAAATGTGCTACAACTAGTTGTAGACCGTTGTAATACAGGAGTGGATTCTTCTTTAAAATGAAAGGTCAAGAGCATGAGACTGAAGGAAGCACAAACTCCGCAAGAGCAAGCAACAGCCACCCTCATCCAAAGGCCAAGCAGTTAAGAGAGCTATAGCTGGAATTTGAATGAATTGATGAATTGGTGGCCCCTTCTCAGAGGAAGAAATCTGCTGTAAACAAGACATTGAACTGTATCTCCAGATGAGCAAATCATCTGGAAGACCAGGGGCTTAAGCACTTCTCATGAGTATCTAACATAAATCTTACAATAAGCATTTTATTTCTGCCATTTTAGCCAGATTAACATTGTGTGGAGCAGAGCAGAGCAGTGTCTGAAATGTTGTGGTCATGGCTCTGTAGTCTGTTGATCTTTAGGAAACCTGTGTTTGCTACTCACATTCATAATGGGACATTTAAAGCAAAATATGTTAAGTAAACCTCTTTCCTTTTGGTTCTCTTGTGCAGACACTAAGTGAAAGTACTGGTCAGAATGAAGAAACAGAAGAAGAAAGCAGGCCATCAATGGATTTATTTAAGGCCATCTTTGCCAGCTCCTCAGATGAAAAATCATCTGAAGAAGAGAGCGACGGAGAAGAGCAAACAACACCAATGACAGAACCAGATTCTGAAAGCCTGAAGCCTTGTGATGTGCCAAGTGCGCCTTCACTTCATGAACAAGGTAAAAATCAGTGGCTAGTCCAGGACAGCATCAAACTGTGCTTTGGTGCTATGGTAGTGAGCCTTGTACTCCCTTTTCTAATACATAGTGCTTCAGGTAGTTCCAGTTTGATGCAAACTGTAGTTTGCCACTATGTCCATATGGGGGTTGTGCTTTCCTTCGTAACCAGGATTGAAAACCATGGTTTGAACTTAATTGTATCATACTGATTTGGAGGGCAAGTTCAGGCTGTAGTTTGCTGTCACATCCTAGCAAGTTTTGGCTTCTGCAAAAAAGGAAGCAACTGATGGAGCGCGAGAAGAGGGACACACAGGGATGGTTTTGTGTTGCATATTATGTTTGAATCAGCCCAAAGTGTCTGAAGAACTCTTGTGTGGTCTTGAGACCTTGGTGAAATCCTGACACTTTCTGATATACCCTGTAAGTAGAAGTGGAGATAGGATAAAGTTTACTGGACCAACAGTACATTAATTGTTGACAGAAACCCTTAAGGTCCCTTTAACTAAGAGAAAAGGCTCTGAGGTGGCACAAGCTCATAGAAATGTATTATAAGAACCTTTTTTACCTTATCATTGTCAGAGATGGGATTCTGAATGGACCAACAAATTAAGGGCTATATGTTTGGCTCAGCATGGTGATTCTTGTTGTGGTATTATACTTGAGACATTATTATCAAAGCGCCTCTTCATCTTTTTTTTAAATTGTGCTTTTCCAATTAAAGAAAGTGAAGTATTCACACCCAAGCTATCCGTTACCTTAACTCCACCCCCAATGGACATAGTTGATCCAGGAGAGGAATTTGGACCAAGATTGCCACCAGCTGCTGCTTCTGGTAAATACATTTCAGCATAACGTGTGAATTCTGCAGAACACGTTATATGAATTGCAGTTATGTAGTTTGTCTAAGTATAGTTTTAAAGTTTGCATACAAGAATATTGAGGACTTTCTTTATGGAGTTAAATGTGAAGGCAAACTAGTTGTGTAGGCAACTTTGAGCTTGTATTAACATCATGCCTACCAAAAGGATTTTTTGGTAGAGTCACGAAATGTCATCACAGTATTAAGGGATTTCCCTCCCTGTTCAACTTCTTCCATTGTGAGAGCATGCAGTATCCTGTGAACGAAACACATTTAAGATCCTTTATTATTTAAGTGCACCTGGATCTCCCTGTAGCATAGTTGGGAGTGGGGGAGAGATCCCTTTTCGGGGGGGCGGGTTATGATATTAAATAGGGCCTTTTTTGCCTAGGAATTTTCTTACCTCACAAGTATTTTTCTCACTAGAAAATGTCTGTTTACTTTTAAGAATGTAACAAACTTTGTTTCTGTCATTTTTGCGAAATATTTGAAAGTTGATTGAAAATACTATCATTGAACCACAGACTCCTGAGCAAGGAAAATTTGAATCCTGCTGAGGCCCTGTACAGATTCCAGAATCAGTAGACTTGGAAGGAGACAGAACTTTTTAAACTAAGCCTGTAGTTTGTATGAAGATATAAAAGCTTTAGTAGGATGTAAAGTTCTTTAAAAGGACTTCAAAAACTAAACATTGACATTCCTTGAGTATTTTTGATGTTTCTTGATCAGGCACTTCCTCTGTATGTGATTTGATTTTAGACACTCCTTTGAAGCATGAAGAAATCCAGCTTACAAGTTCTCCGGAAGCCGCTAAGAAAGCAAAACCTAAAAAGAGCAGAGAAAAACACAAGACCAAGAAAGAGCACAAACACAAAAAGGAGAAGGTGATTTTTCAATTTGACTTTTTGGGTGTAGAATTTATGCAAAACCATAGAAAATGCATACAGTATAATAATTGTCCTATGGAAATGCTGTGCAGCTCTTTCCACTGAACAGAATTACACTGGTCAGTCCCTCTTCCTCCTCCTGCAAATGTTTCATTGTTGGGGCTTCAGCTTTTATGCATAAACCTTCCCTGTGTGGATCTAGTCTGAACAGCTTGTGGTGTGCAGATGATAGAAATAGCGCTTAAGGTTGTTGAATTCTGCACATGTCAGATCCTCTACAAACATGAATTTCTGGCCCTATGTAAATTCTGTGCTTGGTGTTGACATGCCTTCATTGGGTAAATACCATAAGGACTGGAGGCTTGGAATAACTGAGGGTGTTAAATGTAGTTATTTATTAGTAACTTCAGAGTGAGGGGGACTCTTCTGCTACATTTTGGCTAACACCTTCTTAAGAGTAAAACCCACTGAAGTTGATAGGGCTCATTTTCTGACAAACGTCATCAAGCTAACCTTATTGAGCTTCTTCCAGCTTTTATCTTGGAATAGCCATTGTGTCATCTCATACATGCTCATACTATAAAAAGTTCATTTTTTTGAGTTTTGAATTTCTCTTTGTAAGGTGCATCATATCAGTCCTGGAACTTGTTTTGCAGAAAAAGAAACACAAGAAAAGCAGGCACAAGGGCAAACACAAGAATAAGAAATCGGAGAAAAACAGTGACTCGGAGAGAAACAGTGGCTCGGACACAGCTGATAGCAGCAACAGTGAGGAAGAGACCACAGAAATCCCACCACAGGAACTTCTCAGAAGGTAAAGAGATGAAGGGGCTGGTTTTCCAGTGGGGGAGTATAAAGTGAGTATAAGAAATAAACAAGTAGTTTCTGTTTGCTTCCCGAGTTGTTCAACAAAGTTTACAGCATGTTTAGGCATGTCTACTCAGGAGCAATTCCCACCAAGTTCCATAGGTCTTAGTCCCAGGAATTCTAGCATTCTACATCTAATTTCATTGTAATCACTGGGGCATAGTTCAGTTAAAACATGTTTATTTTTTCTGGAAGATATATTTGCCCATTTTCTTCCACAGATCACTACAAAAATTAGATACGAAATTGAAAGTCTGCTTGTCTAAATTTAATTTCCCAATAGCTCTGATCTTGTTCCATTTCACATTCAACAAAAATGGAATGTGTGTGATTAAGATAAACCTTTATCAGGTCTGGAAAAATCAATACCACAGTTGTCTCCTTCCATCATTCAGAGGTTTTATTGGCAGTTACAGTGTTTGCCCTATTATAAGGAAAATCTCCCTGGATCAGATGTCTGACTCATTTTTCAGTCTGTGCATCTCTTTGCTTACCTCATTCACTAATACTGGACCACAATAAGGGATTCATGCTTTCAGAGAACAGCTAGTTTAAGTGGTGACTTTTTGTCAAATTTATTTATTGGGGTGGGGAGATTTGTTTATATTGGGGAACAGTAGCAGATGTGTTGTTCATTGTTTAGTTCAGAATATACCTGGACTTCTTTGGATTGCTGGTCAAATCTTGAAGACTCTGTTTGGATTATCTAATGTTAGTAGCTGATATAAAAATGGATTATAATGGTTCAATTCTAGATGTTTATTTCCATTATTTACTTATTCAGTCCTTCCCATTTGCTTTCTTCTAGGCTGAAACATCTTCCACTTGTGAAGCGATAGTTTGGATTTTTAAACATCTTTTGGTCTCAAAATGGATCTCCTCTATGATGGCAGATCAACAGTGCAAAGCATATTTGAATGTTCTGTAAATACTGTATTTATGTTGGCTTTGATAGCATAAAAACATACAAGTTGAATTTATGATTTCAGAGTTAAAAATAAAAGGAAATGTGGTTTATGTTAGAGAAGTTTGTTCAACTTTATTGTAATATGAAAAGGAATCATGAAAATTATGCATTTTAAAGAGGATGAGCATGAATAAATTTTAATAAAGTAAATTTACTGATCTTATGCCTAATGTCTTACAATCATTTTTCAAGCCTGAAGTATAAATATGAGAATATTGTGAAGCAGTAATATTCACCAACAGCTGCCTTTTTTGAAATCTTTGACCACTGAAGTAGTATAGCAGTGTTCTGTTATTATTATGGGGAAAATCAGTCTTTCCTTTAAAAATTACTATTTTGGGGGCCCACTCTAAATAAAAACTCATGACAATGGGGCTTGTGACTAGCTTTCTTTAGACCAGGGCTTTTTTGTCTTGTTCAGGCTTTTCATGCTTGCTTATGCATCCTAACCCCCTGCAGGCACAATGGTTTAAAAGGCTGAAAAAATTGTTTGCAGTTAAGAGACAAGTGCAGTTGGTTGGAAGCAGGAGAGAGCAGGCAAAGGTGAATTTGATTTTTTGTGCTAGCCCATCTTTCCCAGGAAACATTTCTTTGAGGACTGGAGCTTGCTACATAATCCAGCAACCCACATTTGCAGAAGAAATGCTCCACTAGTTATCCTTATTTCCGTTTTTCTGATGCTTAGGTTGTGTGGGTGCCATCGCTCATGTACAGGAGAAAAGTATCAGTAGACTCAAGAGATCCCCAAGATTTGCGGAGGTACAGAAAACCTGGAGGAGGAGGAAACCACTAAAAGTGGGAGGGGGGGAGAGGATGGCCCAAAGAGGACTGAGCATGCTCAATAGCTGCAGAACGTATCCTCAGTGTGGGAGGGGAGAAATGGAATTACCTGCATTCAAGTGTCAGATGTACCATAAGTCGTGCATATTGATAGTTGCTTTTGTACTGTAATAGAAATTCTATGGGATTTAGAGGGGTTTTATGGAAGGATGGGAAAGTTTTGTACTCTAACCACTACAGCACATTAGAGAGCGGAGGGAGAAAGTTGAGCTTCCAATGTATGAGCCCCACACAACATTTACCCCACACATCCAGAAAAGTGTTTTCTGTTATATGGCACTGAATTGCATCGAGTCCAATACTTTTCCTTCAGCACAAGACCTTGACAAATGCCTGTCCCTACAATATTGCTCTGTACTATGGGGCATTCCAGGTTTGCCAAATATCCCCTAGATTGATGACAAAACAAGCATCGGACAGCCTTAAGAGGAAAAATGTGCTAGACCTGGGGCTCTTGTGGATACTACCATTCAAAATATTAATATGGTTGTGTGGTTTGTTGTTTTAAAAACCCTTTTAGTATGAGTACATTTCCAGTATGGAGAATATGTCACAGTTCTTATTTCTCCAGTCTACTCACCACTGACCACATTGCAGTCTCTTACTCCTGTTTTGGATCCTACCTTATCGTAGGGTCCTCTCAAAATGGGAAACAAGGCTATATCAGAATGTGTAACTTTTTCCGGTATGATGTTCCTGTCACCCAGGAGCAGCTTCATCTGGACTTTGGTGACCTGGACGCAGGATATAGATACAAGTATATCAGATAGACCATCTGTGGTCAGATCCACACACTAGACCTCTAGCAAGATTGGGAGGCTATCATCTTAAATATGGGGTTTGGAAAGGGCCTAGTTCATGGAAATAAAGGGTTTTAGCTGTACAAAAATCAATGGGAAGGTAAGACAGTAGGATAAAATATGGATGGAAAAAAACCATTGAAATCTATTTCAGTCCATATTAGGCAAACAGTGTTAAAACTTTGGCATAAGTGAGACAGAGCCCCAGTTCAAATTTCTTGTCTTTTGTCTAATGTGGCCCCTGAATGTGGTACTTATTTTCACTTTATAATAATTTTATTGTTTTATCTTTTTTTGTAAACTCCTTTAATTTTTTATTTTATTTTATTTTATTGCATTCAAGCAGTGTATAAATTTCATGAAATAAATAAAGTGATGGTTGAAATGCCTCAAGACCTAGGACTGCAATAATAGGAGCAATTTAGATGAGACTGCAACTGGCTCTTCTCTCCATCTTCAAAGGAAATAACCAAGATGTTCTGTTTCCAATATATTTTGCTTTTCTTTATTGGTAGCTGCCTGAGTTGACCATTGTGGAAAAATTGAAAACTTTACAAAACATGGACATCCTTGTGTAGCACAAAAAGTGTGGAACATGGCTCTTTCTGAAAAGCTTACGTTCCATCTTCAAGCACTGTGGGATCTTGCTAAACCTGACGCCTTTCCCACTATTTGCTGAGATTTTGTAACATACTTTGGCAAACATTACTTGCAACAGCCAGCAAACTCTCTTGAGATACGGAACTCCTGATTTGATCCCTTGTTAAATTACAATGATCAGCATGATGTGATCTGTTTTCCTTACTGTTGGGTTTTGTTATTATACCTACATTATCGACGTGGACTTTTTCTGTTCTTTCCCTCCTTTTATATATATCAAAATTAAATTTAAAAAACGTTTATACAAAAATGCATGCCTGTACATCAATGAGATCTAAATAAAAACACTAGCATTTAAAAAGAGAGAGGTGTAGGCTTAGATGTGATTCAAGACTTAGTTTACAGAGGAGACTGCTGGGCATAGCCAGGATCTGGGAGGGGAGGGACAGTACCTCAGTATGCTATGTATTTTTATTGATGGGGGGGGGGGCAGCTACACCCATGGCTGGGTGTGATTATGTGATTAGTTGTGTGACCCAAAGCAAACCCTCAACTCCCTGCTCTGGGCCATAAAATCTAGTTTCTTTTTTGTTGTGTTTTGTGTACAGTATCAAACTTAAGTGCAAATAAGCTACTGGGCTATTAACTTCAGCTGTCCCATGATCCACCTACCTCCAAGTCAGCGCCACTGAACTCAGCAGGAATAGAAATGCCTAAGATTGCGTTGCAAATATCCACTGCTGAGCGGCAAACACTTTGTTTGGGGGTTGGTGTGTTGTTGTCTGTCACCTTATAGCCTTTTCCTTCTAGCCTTCCCAGAAAATGTTCTTGATTTTGATATGTGTGTGTACGCACGTGCGTTGTACTTTACTCAAAATACTTGTGTGTTTTTTTAATTAGATTATGATTATTATTATTTTAAAAGAACTCGCGCTCGGAGGCATCAAGGAGAGTGCCCCCGGGCTTGTGCAGAGTACAAATTCCCGATTTGTTTCCAGAGGTGCAAACTCTGCTCCCATAAGCGGCGCCGAGCCTTTTCCCGGGAAGGAAGCCGAGAAGCGCTCTGTGATCTCGGAATCCGGGCGTACGGCTTCGCCTCAGGCCTAGAGGGGAGGCACGGGGGGAAGGCGGCTCTTTCCCCGGTGGCGGAGAGGAGGAAAGGGCTGGCGGGAGAAGCCGCGAGCCAGGCCGGTTGCTAAGCGTTTGGGAGGCGGAAAGCGACCCCCGGAGTAGCTGCCTCCGCCGTCGGGGAAGGGAGGGGAGGGTTCCCGCCCTTGGAGATGGCGCCTCCGCCGATGGTCTGCCCGGACGACCCCCTGGCCACCGAGACCCGCTCGCCGCAGGCCTGGGAGGGGGACCATGAGAAGTTGGCCAAGGTGGGGTGGCGGAGGCGAAGCGGGTGGGGCGAGTTGTAAGGACCGCGTGATAATGGGGCGGCGCAAGTTACCTGCCTATGGATTTATTTCTTTGATTAACATCGACTTCTCGTTCCTGCAAGAAGCGGTGCATCATTGGGTGGTATGGTATTAGTCCTGTTGTAAGGGTAGACCCCTCTTAAATTAGTCCTGCTGATTAATTTCAATGGATCTAATCATGAGCGTAGGCAGGGAGGGGCAGCAATCAATAAAAATACATAGCAAACTGAGGTTTTGCACTCCCAACAAAAGGCCTCCCCCCCCCCCCAATCCTGGCTACGCCCATAGATCTAATTCTGAGTAGGACAGCGGACCCTCCAGGTGTCCCTATTTTCCAGGGACATCCCTGATTTAGAGAAACGGTCCTGGTTTCTGATTTGATCCCAGAATGTCCTGCTTTTCCATAAGACGCCCCTATTTTCATTGGAGAAATGTTGGAGGGCATGGCGTTATCTGAACCCCCCCTGCCATCTGAAGGCAATCCTGTATAGAGAAGGGATTTTTTAATGTTTAATTATGTTTTTATATATGTTGGAAGCTGGGGCAGCCCCGTAAGATGTGTGGCAGTATAAATAGTAAAATTATCGTTATGGAATGAGACATCCCTATTTTCATCTAAGAAATGTTGGTAGTCACCTGATAAGGAAATCTCTTAAAAGTCACTCAGTGCAATTCTAACCATGTCTGCTCAGGAGTAAGACCTATTGCATTCAGTAGGGTTTACTCCCTGGGAAATGAGATTAGGATTGCAGTTCTGGTTAAGATAAAGTATCAGGGATGTCATGTAGCACCTTTCTTCAGACCCAGATAAAAATGTTGTTAGGAATCCAGTGGCAGCCACTTCACACAACCATCAGCAGCCACCAGGAACCAATTCACATGTGGAGAGATTTAAAATAGACTCCAGTGAGCCATTTGCTCAGGATTCATGTAAATTGGCTTCAGTGGACGTGCAAGAGAGAAACTGACAGAACAGAAGGTATTTCTAATTACACTTTGTACAGCCCTGTTCTTGACTGGTGTATCTACAAAAAAACATTGACAGAAGATAACATGAGATACTCTGTTCTTTCACAGATTCATTTTAAAATTTTAAAAGGACATTCAGCAGCTGTGACCTCCTGTCATTTCTGTTTTGATGAAACAAAAGTTCTTTCAAGCTCTTATGACAGCACAGTGAAACTCTGGGTAAGCTTGTTACAGACCTGAAGCAAGAAATCTAATTGATCATATTGCTCTGAAGTCTAAACCGTAGTTTATCATATTAGCACAAAGGTTAAGTGAATCATTGTTGAAAGTACCAAACATACACTCTAAGGTCGCACTCCTTTGCACACTCAGCTTGGAGTAAGTCCCATTATACTCAGTGGAATTTATTTCTGAAATGACATATATAGGATTGAACTGTAAAGTATTTGACACAATTTTATTTGCCAAATTAAAGTGGTAACTTTCCCACCACTTGCACAATGAACACTTGGCCTACAGAGCTCATTTTTGTAGGGTGTGGTGATGGTTCGGTATATATTATGTTTAAAAAAAGAGTAGAAAGGTTAGAAGCTATAAATAATATAAAGGGAAATGTGGGAAAAACATCCACTTTTGCATTGTGGGTACCTCTGAACCTGAGACACTGGGCAGAGAATAAGAATACAATTTATGCCCTGTGTGGTTGCATTTGCCTTCAAATAGCCCAAAATAGTCCTTTTTGAAGAGATAAATGTATCATGCAGCCAGTGTATCATGTGGCTTCATCAGGTAAACAGAGGTAATTGATTTATCGGATGCAAGTTCTGCGGGCAGCTTATAAGCAGAACTATTTAGAATAATTAAGTGAAAAAATATGTGCTACGAATTAGCCTTCATTGTCTTTTTCAGTCTGAGCACACTACTGAATAACCAAGTTTATCTTTATTTCTTGAAGGATGTTGCCGGTGCTGTCTGTATTCAGACCTTTGAAGGTGAGCACACTGGGCCCATTTCTGAATGCTGCCTGAGTCCTGATAATAAAAGGTGATAACACTGTTGCATTTTATATATTAATTAGTAAGCCACAGAACTAATTATATTCAGCAAGTGGGTTTATAGGAACAGGGAAAAGAATGATGACAAAACAGAACGGTCAATGCAGTCCTGCCTTAGAAAGCCAGTAGGAAAAATTATTACCACGACTGTGTTGTTATATATATCTTATAAAATACTTGAATCTTTTTTATTGAAAAAAAGTAAATAGATTAATTAGATTTTAACTCAGTGTTGATATAGTATTAGTACCACATGTAATGAAGTCCGCAAAAGCTTATGCCATATTATAGATGCCAGTCTTTAAGGTGCCACAAAACTGTTGTATTTGCTGCAAGAGATGTAACAATTATTCCTTGGGAGAGAGTATTGCCACTGAGTCTGGCTGCTGCAATGTGGAGGAGCCAAGAGAGGAGCATATATCTGCAAGGCTACTCCATGAGTTCATATTGGGACAAATGGAAGATGGTGGAGTGGCTGGGGTCTCACCAGACACCATCATCATGCCACTTGCAGAGATCAGATGCATTCAGTGAGTGCAGCTGATATGAGAAGAAAATTCTGTGTGAAGATTTACAGTTTTGCAGAGCCATCTTCAAGGGACGGAGATAAGCTAATCCTCCTTTTGCTCCCACATTTATTTGCCACATTGCTGAATTTAAGACATCAGTGCAGCTGTTGTCAGAACTGAGTGGAGAGCCAGCTAAGAAGCATGAAGAGTTTCTATAAACCACTGTTTTGTTTTTTTAACTCTATTCATTAAAAGACAACAGCGATGCAAATCAGTACAATATATTCAATTAAATCAATGCTTTCGCATTATGGCTAATTAATTTAGAAGAGACATTAGCTATCCAAACTGGTTATAGATAAGAGGAAAGCAAACAAGCATGATAACAAAATCATCTTCATGCCACGTTAAACCATACCTAATGTTTAACTGCAATTTCACGCCAGCATGCTCAAAAATCCCTGCTTTGCTCCTCCTTTGCTCCTGACTGTGCTGAAATAAATCATGAACTTCGCATTGTCCTGTCATCTGAACCTGGGCTGCTTGTTTTCCCCAACAACCCATGAGTGCTAAGCCAAGAACAGACCTGGGCTACTGCTCATCAAAGAAAAAATAACTCACAAGCTGAGCCTGAGTTCAGATGACACATCAAGTCAAGACTTTGCATTTTTTTCTCATAGCATTGTGTGGCCAGGAGTAGCTGGGACTTTTAAGCTACATGAACCAGCTCACTGCTCATTCGTCTTACACCAGAGCAAAATGTCTCTTATGGTTTAAAAGGATGCACAGACCAGACCACTGCATTAGTTGTCAAAATACTGAAAGGCCATTAGGATAACAGTGCTTACGTTCTGGGGTTAGTCAAGAAAAATTGTTATTTTGGTCTAATGGAGGGTGCTGAAAAATAAACCGTGGGAGACAAATATAGATACTTATCCACCTTGGAATAAATATAATTGAATATCTTTGTTGTATAATGGACATTAGTGCTTTTTTTTTACTGCTGTGTCAATGACAGAGCAGTTACCAAGCAACATCAGCTGCCGGAAAATGCACAGGAAAGCTAGCCCCAGAAAACCTCATATTCAGAATAGTACGCAAATTCTAAATTGAGTCCAATGACAGCTCAATCCTGTGGTCTCAGTACATCAGGCATCCATCACTCCATCGTTGGGATTCTGTGCACAGCCATCAGCAGCAGAGGCAACATTTCAACAGTCGCCATAGGAACAAAAGCCATAATAGCAACAACATCAACAGTGCAGAGACTGCATCTCTGGCAATTCTGGCCCGTTTCCCAACAGCAACCCTATATTAGCCATGCGGGGGCGACAGCTGAATGACCCCGTGATATAAGGCAGGATGTGATGAAGCTTGAATGTTTTCCTGCCTAGTCTATGCACGGAAAACCAGGCAACCAGCACGAGACGCAGTTGCTTCTCCGCCATGTTGCAGTTGGAAGCAGGGCAGCTGCCACAGACTCCAAGGCTGTCTGACATGGGTACAAATTGTCTGGCAGCGCAAACACAAGCCGTCTGCAGCAGCTAGCCTTTTGCCAAGCAGGCCAACAGGGAAGAAAGGAGGACTGTTCCAGTCACAACTCCCAGCCAGCTTCAGAGCACAATAGGTGGGAAACAAACATGGGAAGTGCAAGGTCTACCTAGGAGAAAGCTCAAGACCTGCTGTGGCCCAAATGCTTCCTCAAAACACTCATCATCAGACCATGCCAACCACTCCCATTCTGCTGCGTGTCTGTGTGAACAGAGTATTTTATATTCTTTGCAAGAGGAGATGGTTGCATGGTCAAGGAAGAGCAGAAATGCCTATACAGTGGTACCTTGATTTTCAAATGCCTTGGTTCTCAAACACTTTGGTTCTCAAACTCCAAAAACCCGGAAATAAGTGTTCCAGTTTTTGAACGTTTTTCGGAAGCTGAACATCCATTGCAGCTGTCGGCTATTGTTTCTGGGGCCTTTGCACCAATCAGAAGCTGTGCCTTGGTTTCCAGACGTTTCAGAAGTCAAATGGACTTCTGGAATGGATTAAGTTTGGTGCTTTTGTTTTTGCTATTTATTTTTTGTTTTTGAGGCTTTTTCTGTTAATCTGTTTTTGTGACTGTGTGGAACCCAGTTCAGCTACTGATTGATTGATTGCAGAAATGGATAAAAGCCCCCCATCCAAACAATGAGTATCATTGTTTGCAGAGAAGAAGAAAAATTAAATTTTCATTTTTATCATATACAATACTGTCTTATTTATTTTATAGTACAGTACATTGATTATTGCTTTCATTTTATGGATCAATGGTATCGTTAGATAGTAAAATCCATGTTAAACTGCTGTTTTAGGGGTTTTTAAAAGTCTGGAATGGATTAATTTGTTTTGCATTACTTTCTACGGGAAAGCGTGCCTTGGTTTTGGAACGCTTTGGTTTTGGAACAGACTCCTGGAACGGATTAAGTTTGAGAACCAAGGTACCACTGTAATAGAGTAAACTCATACAGAGCAGCACCAGAAGCTTCCGGGAGGATTAGTGTGAAAGAGCACCGAGGTTGGATTTGAGTTTCAGTTCAGGAGGTTATAAAAGCGATGCCCACAACGCAAAGTTTACCTGCTAGATTGCTCTACCAGCAGTTATTTTAGGTGAGGGCACAGCAGGACTGCTCCAGACAGCAACTGCACCACCACATAGGCACTGCAGAAGGCGGACTAGCTTGATCAGCCTCCCAGGATCCCAGCCTTCCTGCTCTCTTAGCACTGTGCATAGCGCCTAGGGGCACAGCCAAACAGAACTAACTTGGAGGCGTGGGCCAGTGGAACAGCACAGACTTGTGACTTATGGGAGTCTATGACTCTGAAAGTGATGTGGCTCCATTCAGCAGGCCTTAATACACAAGGTACAATTTCTCCAGAGGCACCTTGCAACCATGCGGTGATGGACTGTGGAGGCTTGCAGAATTAGTTGGGCTCCTGATGCTGTGGGACTGAGAAAAGTGGTTGTCTGAGGCTGTCCATTAACTGCAGTGGGAGAGATTTAATGTATGCCGCTTCTGCATAATGTTACACAGGGGGAAGGAACAAGGCCCCAGAGAACATAGGATTCCCCCTAAGTTACATTACTCCTGGCTGTGCTCCTTAATTGCTATAGGGGCAGACATTTTTGTTGCCACTTTAAAAGTGGGCTGGCACAAGGATTTTGAGAAACAATTCCATCCTACCCAGTGGCCACAACTAAGTCATATGATTCCCCCCCCCCCGCTTAAATATCTTATGAGCCGAGTGAGCGGTTTGTATTTTCCTTCTTCCCAGGGTTTTCTGCTTCCTCCATAAGCACATCACATAAAAGAGAGAGAGAGCACCAGTTGATTTGCAAATGTGGAACATCCCAGTTTCCAGTTTGAGTGTAACTCTAATGAACAAAATGGAGCTGTAGTATTTGAAGACATATCTATAGTGTCATTTCTCTTATACTGAGGGCTTATCCATGCTTCCTCCTTTCCTGCTACTTTCCCACAGGAAAAACAGCTCTTTAGCAGTCAATCGGAGCAAACACAATTTGGGTTTTCTCCAGATTGACATTTGCTCCTATTTTGCACTAAAGAGCAGGTTTTCCCTGCGAAAGGAGCTGGGCAAGGGGGAAACCGCTTGGACCCACGCCTAGAAATCCCAGGTTAAGCAGAAAACCATTCCAACTCATGCTTTTGAAGCAGGGAACAAGCAGAAGCACTAAATACTATATATGATGGAGGATGAATCTTTCCAGAATATGGGAGCGGAGCATAAAGCACATTCATAAGCTATTTGTTATTGCTATCTTAATAATAATAATAATAATAATAATAATAATAATAATAATTAGCATGAATCAAACATTTTTGCTGTCTTTCAACATGTAAATGTGTTTATTGTTTTAGGTTGATAACAGCATCATATGATAAAAGTCTAAGGGCCTGGGATACGGAAACAGGGAAAGTGCTTGTATGTATTGATTTTTTAATTAAAAACTCCCTATTTAATCACTAGAAACTAAACTTCCCTTTTACTCAAATGTTTATCCTTGCAAACACATGCAGTCATTTGCAATGGGGGAATAGTTTGGTGAAGCTTCTTGCAGTGAAAATTGGTGGTAGTGGGGTTATAGTTTTTTTATTACTATTATGTTATGCATTTTGTGTTTTTATGTTGTCAACCGGCCTGTGATCTTCAGATAAAGGTTGGTATATAAATTTAATAAATAACAATAATACAGTTATCTTAGCACTTGTCTGCTGCAAATCAACTCCTCCCAAAACGACTTTTCTCGAACAAACGTTGATTTTTCTGTGGGGATTTTTGCCTGGGCTTCAAACGGATTCCAAGGATAAGCTAACAAAAATCAGAAATATAATTTTAAAAATTAAGCATACAGTCAGAAACTGCGTGAAAACAGCAGCCAGTGACAGAACACCTTAGAGTGAAAGTCCTGGGAAAACAGAACGGTCTTTGGCACCAACCAGCATGACATATCTGAATGGGTGTCAAGCAAGTGTTCATGTGGAGGGCCTTCCATAAGAATGGGTTAAATTCATTTGTGTGTAATGTTTGGTTCCACCCTAATGGTCTAATTCAATTGGTACAGATTTTGATCATGTGATTAAAAAACAAAAACAATAAAAAATTTATAGCAAAAGATAAACGTGTGCTGCATTTCATGTATTCATATATGATTTCTGTCTCTGACCAGGATTCTGGCTCTCACCAGGATTAAGCTTTCAGTACTTACTTACTGTTCCTACTAAACAGGACTGGGGCGGGCGTGAACCATAGCCTTAGCTCAGAATGTTCTGAGGCATAAATACAAGGTGTGACCGGAAAGTTCGGTGAATGGTCACAGAAAGCAGACAGCGAGAAATATTCAAACATACACACCTTACAGGGCTTCAAAGTAGGCCCCCTCTGATACAATGCAGCGTTGACAAGGTTTGTAGAACTGTTGGAAACTTCTGGAGAAGTCCTCTTTTCATACTGCTTTCAGTTCCCTTGTCACAGCAGTTTGGACATCTTTGATGGTTTGCCGACCTTCGTGGAAACGCTTAAACCACTCATACACTGTCTTTCAGGTTACAGCTTCATCTCTGTACACAATTTTGAGCATTTTGTGGGTTTCCGATGCTGGTTGTATGTTTGAGTATTTTTCGCTGTCCGTTTTCTGTGACCGTTCACCAAACTTTCCGGTCACATCTTGTATAAATGCTTAGAAGTGAGTTAAATATTCTTTTTTTTAAAACCCGTGAGCGTGATCCAGTCTGCCCTCTGCAGCTGCCAGGTACATGGTGGGAGTGTCGCCTTGGTCTCAGTCACAAGTAACTTGAGCTGCATCTGGGCTCATGTGCGTATAAGTTTGGTCCTTGGCTGATCGTTAACCCTAAAAGCATAACCTCAAGGGCTTCTCTTCTCTTCTCCAGTGGACTCTAGAGCAGGATGGCCTTGTGACTTCATGCCATATTTCTCACGATGGCAAATACGTCGCCTCCAGTTCAGATTTGGAAAATGCTTTATTCATTTGTGGTGTAGAAGATGCGAAAAAGGTGGCATATGTCAGAGGTAACATTTTTAAAACTTGGTCACGATCCTTTTCTTTATACCTGTTGAATGACTCCCAGACGTACACATGCCTCTCTTTTCAGTGGGACGTGTACAGGATACGATTCTGTTTGGCTGTGCCCCTGCCCGTTTGCATATTGATACATGTTTACCTGAATCTAGAGTATATATGGATTTCTTACATATCACCCTAGAAGGAGCATGTCTTTGTACATACTGTTTAATACATTGTTAAATATTTTAGTTCTGCTCTGTTGCTTTGTTGTAGAGCACAATACAGCACACAGCACAGCTGAAAGCTTCAGTGACCCTATATATGTGGCCTATCATGACAGCTAATACACATATGGCTATAAATGGCAAGCATTATTTGCCAAGTACCCAGTGAAATTGTGTGTGTGTATACATTGTTGCACGCACCCCAATCTCTGAGTAGCAAGATACTCCATAGGTGTCTGTGCTTACCTAGGGGTCTGGTATCCTTTGAATGACAGCCAGTGGATATACTGCGGTATCTTTTGAATATATGGTTTTATTGAAACATATATGATCAAAGCCAGGGGTCAGCAACCTTTTTTAGCCATGGGCTGGTCCACTGTCCCTCAGACCATGTGGTGGGCCGGACTATATATTTTTTGGGTGGGGGTGGGGAATGAATGAATTCCTATGCCCCACATATAACCCAGAGATGCATTTTAAATAAAAGCACACATTCTACTCATGTAAAAATACCAGGCAGGCCCCACAAATAACCCAGAGGTGCATTTTAAATAAAAGGACACATTCTACTCATGTAAAAACACGCTGTTTCCCGAACCGTCTGTGGGTTGGATTGAGAAGGTGATTGGGCCGCATCCGGCCCCCGAGCCTTAGGTTGCCTACCCCTGATCTAAGCATAGGATGGAGAGGCTCACAGCATGAACACCCCAACAGATCTTAATGTTCTAGGGAAGCCTCAAGTCACAGTTTTTGAGTCCAGCACAGAGCAAAACATGTCTCTGCAGTCTCCAGCTTCCAGTGTCTGCCAAAATTCACACATGCACAGCCCCCCACCCCCCTTAGCCTATTGTTCCCCATCCTAGGATGACATCAAGCCAGGTGAGTTGGGAAACGGCCTGTCCATTTGTCTCTATGGCAACCTCTTCAGACATGTAAATAGCAGTACTTAAGGCCATGACCTTAACAAAGGAACTAGTCCGACCAGTTTACCAGGTTTCCTCTTGTAGATTCTAACCTCGCACAGGATCACAGGTTTGGAAGGGACCAATGGGTATCATCCAGACTGACCCACCACACACCACATATATCTCCTGAGGACACATTCCTATGGCACAAAATTGAGCCAATTGAATTAACAGAGTGAATTCTAAGGCTAGTTTTTGATGTGTTAAATTGCTAAAAGTTGAATAAATTGGGAATCAAGTGGTGGGCGGGTGGGTAAACTGACTCCAAAAAAATAATAAGACAGTATTACTGTCACTACTTCAGCATTATTAAACTGACATTTTGTCCCATACTTAGATGCTTAGTTATTGTGTGTGCAAGTGTTTCAGTTCCTGCTGTGTTTTGGAACTATAGAGACGTACATTAAAAAAAAAAAACCATGACAATAAGCTGAAACTCAGATGCGAGTAACCATCAGAGTAGCTGGTAGCTCTAACCTTGTCCAAAGTGCTTGCAGCCTGTTTCTTGGAGTGTTTCTTTCTTTCAGAGTATCACAGAAGCACAGTGAGAAGATGTCGTTTTGATCCTCAGAACCAACGAATAGCTACGGTGTCATCTGACATGTCTTTAAAATTCTGGGATATTATAGCACAGTCTACCACAGTCACAATTGAGCGGTAAAAGAGACAGTGAAGCAGCTACTGATGTGGTTCTCGTGAAGTCTGCTTCCTATTAGTGTAAAATCTGTAGCAGTTAAATGGGTAATGTGGCCTCTTGCACTAAACTAGATGTTAATTTTGGAATCTACTTTTCACACTCATTTTATGGGAGGCCCATCCACATAATAGTCACCCTCCTGTGTTTTCCCACTTGTGAGTGCTGAGAGTTCAGCTTTTCAAAATATTTTTATGTGCTTTTCGGGCAGTACTATTTTGATTTTGGCAGTGACGTATCAGGCAGCTGAACCTACCACAGCTCGGTATAGCCACACTATCCGTTTTTTAATGCTTTTCCAGATATAATTTAAAAAAAATATTAACAAAATGGTCCTTTAATGAAAGAGTGTTTATTTCATTAATTTCATAGCACTTTTTCTTTTTCTTTTTAAGCCAAACCGTTTTTCTGAGAAAGAAAGGAAACAGGAGTCCATTTTTAAAAGTATGTCTGTTTGCACTCAGAAAATCCTTGGCCCCAACTCATCTTTTCTTCTTATCTACCATGTCCAGACTAGTGTTACTTTACTTGCACTTCACAGGTGATTCTCCAAAGCTACCCTTTGGAGGGCATTGTGTGCCTGGGACAAAAAGCATTTGCAGTTATGAGGATAGCCAGAAAGAGCAGCAACTGACCAGTAACTGGTTTTTTTCTGCAGTACCAGGGCTGAGGTCAAATAGTGTGCCCTACAGAAGAGTCAACACTGTAAATTTGATGGTATCCTGCTGCAGTGATCTGCACATCTTTTTCAGGGCACACACCAATGCAATTGCAGATTGCCGTTTCTCCTTGGATGGCCATTATTTGTGCACAGCAGGTTGGGATGAAGTTGTAAAGTTATGGGATATCAGGACAGGGGAGTTCCGTTCTCATGGACCCATTATTTTGGATCAGGGCCACATAGGAATAGTTGGCTGCTGTGATATTAGTAAGGATGGTGAGTAATGTGAAATGTCGTATAATGGCACCTTCTACGCAAATGTATAAATGTGAAAGAAAAGTGTGTTTATTTCAGATGAGTCACAGGGGTCATGCTCAAACCACTAATTAAGTTCTCAACTTTCAGAATGAAATGATTTTCCGTTTTGATTAAAAGGTTGCTCGTTTAATTGAGGTAGACTGAACTTGATGACTTACGGTAGATTGTTGTTCAGTCAGCCTTCTAGAACACTCCTTAATTGATAAGCTCATTAAGATCTATTGTTAGGTGAACATGTCTGAGCAGAGAAATAAAATGTCAAGCTCTGTGATGCTGTGTCAGCCCCTGCTTGTTCTATTCAAACCTCTGCCACTGTTTAAAATAGCCACTTTCCCCCTATCAGTATGCTTCCATCCTCACTTTACTCAAACGTTTGCCATTGTTTTAAACCACCACTTTCCCCCTTCTCGCTCTCATGCCATTACCACAGTTGTTTTGCAACACACCTTCACTTTTGCTCCCCTCCCCTACCATGGCTTCCTGCAAATCCAGGCCTGTGATGTGGCCTAGAAATCTCCCAATGGGAGCTGCGTGATGACATTTTTACATTTTTATTATATAGAAAGATCTAGCTTAGTATTCTTAATGCAGTGTTTCAGTTGTATTAAAAGTCAAATATTCATTCACTTTTTCCTGCATGAATGAATCTTAGTTTATTTAATAACAAAGCACAAGGCAGTCACCTGACATAATTTTATATTCCAGCATCGCTAGTGGTGTCTGGAGGTTATGACAAAACAATCGTTATCTGGGACTCACGAGAGGCATATAAAAAGCTATGTTTAAAGGTACTGTGTAAGCATTTGCCTGGGCAAAGGAGGACTTAATTTTGCTTCTGTAGAAGTTAGCTGTGAAACTCCAACTGACTATGCAAGATCAGTTCCTAAATGAAAGATAATTTTTTTTGAAAATGCTCTTTCTATAAGAATAATTAAATTGATGTTTCTTTTTTTCTCCATCTCTTCATGTCATGTTTGATATCCAGTAACAATGTTTAAAGCACTGTCAATTTCTCTGCTTTTATAGCTGATCCATTGGGCAGTGCCGACATATCTCCTGATAGTGCAATTCAGAAACCATATTCTGCACATTCCCACCTTTGGTATGAAGTTGTGGTTGCTAGGAAACTAAACCATAATTCCTAGGGTGGTTCATGATCAAGCATCACAGTTTTTTGAACAGCAATTGTACACCCAATATTTTCACTTGTGTTGTTGTTTAGTCGTGTCCGACTCTTCGTGACCCCATGGACCAGAGCATGCCAGGCACTTGTTTCTTCCACTGCCTCCCACAGTTTGGTCAAACTCATGTTTGTAGCTTCGAGAACACTAGCCAACCATCTCGTCCTCTGTCGTCCCCTTCTCCTTGTGCCCTCCATCTTTCCCAACATCAGGGTCTTTTCCTGGGAGTCTTCTCTTTTCATTAGGTGGCCAAAGTATTGGAGCCTCAGCTTCACGATCTGTCCTTCCAGTGAGCACTCAGGGCTGATTTCCTTAAGAATGGAGAGGTTTGATCTTCTTGCAGTCCATGGGACTCTCAAGAGTCTCCCCCAGCACTATAATTCAGAAACATCAATTCTTCGGCGATCAGCCTTCTTTATGGTCCAGCTCTCACTTCCATACATCACTACTGGGAAAACCATAGCTTTAACTTTTCACTTGTAAGTAACCATAATATTGTGAGGCCTGTATATTCAATAATGATTGAGGTTGGTTAAAGGTCCCCAGCCTCTTTTGGGGCTGTGGGCACAGTTCAAAATTTGATAAACTCTTGCAGACAGAGCAGGGCTGGCTCACCCATGAGGCAAAGTGAGGCAACTGCCTTGGGTTGCCAGATCCGCAAGGACAGTAGATCCCCTGTGATGCCCCTTTGATTCTGACTTCAACCCTTGGGTAAAGATGCTTTGACACTTCCCCCTGTGCTTGATGTTGATATTCACTCCTTCCTTGTTCCTGGTGTAGATCTTCATTCCTCGCTTCTTCCCTGGTGGCGGGGGAGGGAGGAGTGCCAGTTTGCGATTGGCCTCAGGTGCCCAAATGTCTTGGACCGGCCCAGAGGCAGGGCACCACCACAATAGAAATGGCTGCCCTGCAGCCTGGCTAGCCACAAAAGGCAAATAACTTGCCCAGGGAACTGAGTTGCAAGGCAGAGGTTGGGTCTGAGCCCCAAGTGCCAAAACGTATTTGCCTCCAGAAGGCAATTCAACTTCGTGGAAGGAAAAGTGATGGTGCTCAAAGAACTCCCCTCCCCTCCCTGAAAGCACGCACATATGAAATACACAAATCCCACACAGGAAACAAAATGTAACACAGGTCTCTCTCTCTCTCTCACACAGACACACTAAAACTCACAGGCAAAGCATCTCCAGTTGCTTTACTCCCCACTTCAAAGCTTCCTAGGCAGTGGGACAGTCCCATATTTTTTCTTTTTTAAAAAGGCAGCCTCCACCTTCTCCCTTCCCTTTCCTGTCAATGTTTCTCAGCACCACATGGGAGTGGAAGCTTCGCTTTCTGGCCAATATAGAAACAAAACAAATGTGCAGGGCTGAACACAGACACCCGTCGGTGCCATGGGAGGGAATGGTGGCAATGTTTGTGTGCATCAGAACAGAACTTCCACCCTGGCAGGAGGCCCCTTTCCTGTAGGGTTGCTCCCCTTCTCATAACGGACAGAATGACAAATGCATCGGCTGGAAAAGGGAAACAGAACCGTAGTTCTTCCATAACAGTAATTAAAACTATTCACTATGAAGTTCTGTGGAAGATATTATATTTAAAATAATATATTAAAATTGTATGTAAGCGCTTAAGAAAAAATACAAAGTATTGATTAGATTATGCCAGAAACAGATGGGGTTCCCCCCCCCAGAGAGTCACAAAAGACTCACACCCCAAATATCTTGAATGTAGAATACATTTTATAATGCACCTCTAAGCAGTTTTCATCTGTGACGTTCACAACAGAAAAAGGCCTTCAGTAGTATTGAAATAAAATAACAATGAAACTAATAGTGCAACCATAAGCATGCTTACTCAGAGGCATGTTGCACTTAGTTCAGCAGGACTTGGCTCTCTACAAATGTCTTAAGGGTGAACAAAATCCCATTTTTGTGTAATCGGAAAACTGTTTCTTTGCAGGGTCATGCAGGTTGGGTGACAGACATTGCCTTGAGTAGCAACAAGAAGTGGCTTGTATCTGCCTCAAAGGTATCATCTGTAACCTTAGTTAAATAATTGGAAACATAGTTCAGTGGCTGCCTTCCTCCCACTCGCGACTGCTTCCGTAGATACCTCATTGTGATACTTCAATCCCATAAGGTTTTTTGTGGGCCCCTCAAAACCCTGACAAATTTGTCCTAAAAAAAGAGAAAACCTTGAAGACCATTCTCACGAACCTCCTGCTATGAGTCTGTGGTGCCAAGAAATATGTGTAACTGTACACCCACCCACACCTCGATCCCCTCCATTTTAAATATTTTAAAATTGGCCACGACCACTTTTGCATTTCAGTCACACCCACAATGACATGCAAAGGTGTGGCCCTTGGCCTGAAAATGGTTACCCATCCCTGCTGTAAATTGATAGAAATCCTTCCATTGTTTCAGGACTGTACTTTGAGAGTTTGGGACGTTGCAGATGCCCATGAAGTCCCTGTGGTGGTCCAGGCCATTAGAACAAGAGGCTCCAAGTTAGCAAAGGTCAGTCTATTATTCCTCTCCTAGATGTAACTACCCTACAAGAATGTTTCCCTCTATTTGTATGTCCATATGCTGCCTCCTTTTCCTTTTAGCAAACCCTAACCTCAGAATCCTATGTGCTCTAAAGTCCATTCTGCGAGCCACAGGTGCATTTCACAGCCTTTGGATCAAAGAATGTTGAAGGGCAGAGCATCATTTAAGTCAGGGATGAAATCTGGAACTGGTTTTGAATGTCACACTTGAATATTGGAAACCATAATACAGTGGTGCCCCGCAAGACGAATGCCTCGCAAGACGAAAAGCCCGCTAGACGAAAGGGTTTTCTGTTTTGGAGGCGCTTTGCAAAACGAATTTCCCTATGGGCTTGCTTCGCAAGACGAAATGTCTTGCGAGTTTTTCCGACTTTTTTCCCCTCCCCCCCTTTTTCTAAGCCGCTAAGCCGCTTATCCGCTAGGCTGATAAGCCGCTAAAAGCCGCTAAGCTGCTAATAGCACTAAGCCGCTAAGCTGTCAATGGGCTTGCTTCGCAAGACGAAAAAACCGCTAGACGAAGAGAATCGCGGAACGGATTCTTTTCGTCTTGCGAGACACCACTGTAAATGAGAACATCTGAATAGCAGGAAGCTGCATATCCCATAGTGCATAGCAGCCTTCCCTGCTTCCAGATCTTTTGGACTATAACTCCCAGCAGCCAGCTGGTGCTTTCCCCACATCCTTTCCCTACAGGAACAAGAGCTACCAGCATGGCATTCCTATGGCAGCAAAAAAATATTTGGGGGGAAGGTAGGCAAGCTTGCATATGTATGTGTCTGGGTACATCGTCATCCCTGCACAGACTGACTGCAGTGCATCTCAAATGCAGGATGCAATACGGTTGCCGAAACAATGTATTGATTCCAGATGGAATTGCAGTCTTAACTTACTTCTGAGCACACATGGTAAGGATTGAGTTGTAAGGCTACAATCCTGTTCTTTCCTGGAAGTAAGCAGCATTAAACACAATGGGGCTTGCTTCTGACTGAACGCATACAGGATTGCACTGCACTGCAACCAAGAAATTAAGTCATTTTTATCTTGCCCCGCTCATTTTGATGGGACTTAATTGAACCCAATATGGTCTGTCACCTAGTAAAATGCTACTAAAAAATTAGGAGCACGTGCTGAATGTCTCTTATAGAGTGATTTCTGCTAAGCATTCATTAGCATTTGCAAAAATGGGTCTGCATGTCAGTTTGTTTTTAGAATGGAAATTCCTCTTGTCTGAACCACTTATATGTTATTTTTTTCTATATAAAAAAATCTAGTGTGAAGAATGTAAGAAGTCTTTCCTGCTCTTCCACAATGATGAAGACAAAGTAGAAATCAATTGTGTTTTCTGTCGGCTGGCAAGTTACAAAGAAAGTGTTCTGCCAGATCCCCCTCCATTGCCTCCATTGCCTCCTGATTTTTAAAGGAATCAGCAACAGGCCATTGCTGGAAATTTTTAAAGCGATAAAAGTTATTTGCCTGCATATACAGAACTCGGAACTGTTTTTTTAGTCTTTAATTACATACTGAAATTCCTATGGAATAGAGTCATTTGAAGGATCCACTATGTCCTACGGGTTGACAAGCGTAAAATAAAAAAATAAGTACTGCCAAGTGGATTTACACAACTTCTAGTTCCACTGTGGCCCTCTCTTAAATGTAATTGAAAAAGTGACCCAGTGATGCGAAATGAAAGTCGTATGAATCTCAATCTAGTGCGGAGCAATTAAACAACATGGGCGCCATTAAGCAACACGAGTCCAGCTGAGAGGTGAAACTTGCGGTCTTTAAAATTCTGAAATCCACACTAGAGCAATACCTTTATTAGGGCAATCAAAATGTCACAAAATAGTGTGCAAGCCATGAAGCTTCAATCTGATCAAAGCCTCGAAAAGGAAAGTGTGAGAAGGTTGCTGACATTCAAGGGAAGCTCTGTTAGGAGCTCTGTTAGGTTTGATTTCTATCATTTAGCAGAGTGTCATTTGAATGCCTCCCACATTCAGTCTTTGAGATTTTCACCAGTTGCAGATCCCATGAATTTCAACATCAACCAAGTTTTTTCCTCCCCTCCACCTTAGGTTATCTTTTAGCCTGATTTAATATTGTTTATTATTTTATTTAACAGGATTTATATGCTGTTTAATCATACATAACCTCTAAGCAGTTTACATAGAATATGAAATGTTCATTAAAAATTGTTACGGTAAAATCTGGGTGCGAGGCTGCTCTGCCACCCAGCTCGTCGGACTAAGTCCGCGGGTCCCTGCGGAGGAAAATGAGCTCAGCCGGAGACAGGAGCAAGCTGCAGAAGATCCAAGTTTATTGCGCAACAGGTTCAAGGCGAGATTGAACAGCGAGAAAGGAGTAACATGAACTTTTGAAACTTCCCTCCATGTCCCAGAATACAGTGCAAAATACATCCCAATTACATCATGAATACATTAAGAAGAGGTTGGGTTACACAGATTACATCATGAATACATTAAGAAGAGGTTGGGTTACACATGATTAACATATGGAGGAGGGAGGGGGGAATATGCAGAGCTGGAGATATCGCAGATAAGCACATCCTGAGTACTGTTGATGAGAAGACAATGGTCCATGTACTGGCTTTGCCTGGAGGAAAGGCTTGGCAGAGTGATTTGACAGGATTAGGGTCTTGACACCTTGCTTGAGGGATTATGGAGGACAGGGGAGGTGTCATGGAGTCCTAGAGAAATTGAGCAAATTGGCACGTTGAGTTTCTATGAATTTTATAGATTTTAGTCCCTTTTGACATTGACAATTGGAAATAAATGGATATATTATAGCAAAGAAGGTGAAGAAGACATGCCCCCCCTTCCGTATCAAAATATTGATAAAATCAAACATTAAAAGCAAGTTAACCTGAAATTTATCAAAATGCATAAAAGTACATCTTAAAACTATTTCTGGAAGATTTACCTAAACAAAAAGCCTTTAGCAGGTGCCAGAAATAATACAGCAAAGGTGCCTGTTAATATCAATAGGCAGGAAGCTCCAGAGACTAGTTGCTGCCACACTGAATAATCAGTTCCTTGGAACTGAAGAGTTCTGGAGGACTTGAAAGTGTGACCACAATTTTCTGACATTTTGGTTGGCCCAATAAAAGCATTGCCCCGATACAGGTTTTGGGATTTTTCTTATGGACCAAGATGGCTACTTCTACGTTTTGAATCTTTGAAGTGTGTTCATATTTGGTTGCATTTGCAAATGTAGATACACGTATGTGTATAAATGTAGACTGCCAGTTTTAAGGAACATGGGAACAAACCGCTATTCTGAATAATGCTTTTTGTAGGAAAGGGTAGGGAGCACTGGAGATGAGTTTATGGAACTCTGATGGCCCAAAAAAGTTTGAGAACCACTGATAGATGCTGCTACAATCAGGGCCATGAGGCAAGGTGAAGTGACTGCCTCAGGCGTCAGGATCCGCAGTGGCACTGGCAGCAGATCCCAACGTAGACTTTTATTCCCTTTTTGTTCCTGAGGGAATTGGGTGTGTTTGGCCTGGAGACCAACAGGAGATCTGAGAGCCCTTTTCACATAACTTAAAGGCTGTCACATCGAAGATGGAGCAAGCTTGTTTTCTCCTGTTCTGGAGGGTAGGACCGGAAACAATGGATTCAAGTTACAAGAAGAGAGATTCCAACTAAAACATTAGGAAGAGTTGTTTGACAGTGGAACAGATTCCCTTGGGAGGTGTTGGACACTCCTTCCTTAGAGGTTTTTAAGCCGAGGTTGGACGGCCATCTGCCATAGTTGAGATTCCAGCATTGCAGGGGGCTGGACTAGATGACTCTTGGGACCCCTTCCAACGTTTTGATTTTATGTAGATCGCCACTTACTCCTTCAATGGTGGAGAAGGGGAGGGGTCGCCACTTTGGGGTTTGCTTCAAGTGCCAAAATGTCTCTGGCAAACCCTGACTACAACCCACCATTTCTGCTCAGAAGCACAGGCCCATGGGGTGTTGAGGCCCCCAGTCCTTCCAGAGACAACCCTCTCCCTGTGGCCTTTCCTTGTTGTGATGGCCTCCTTAGTCTGTGCAAGGCTGTTTTTTTGGGGGGGGGTGTTAAGGGAGGGGGCCTTGAGCTTCCCCTCCCCGCCCTCCCAGCCAAGTTTGATCCCCTGCAAGTTTTCTGCACACACCTCAGTCGGTAGAGCACAAGCCACTTTTGCAGAGGGTTAGACTGGATGACCCTACTCTACAATGCTGTGATCTATTCTAGCCATAGGAGCCAACTCCCAGGGGCCGAGGGGCTTCCCCCCCAATAAAATATTTGAGGGCCCCCCAAAAAAGTTAGTGGGCATCTCCAAATATGGTGTGTGTGCTGCATTATGCGATCGATTGTGTGGGGCGGGAATTGCCTGCCCCCCCCCCAAAAAAATATTGTTTTTCAAGTTGGCTCCGCTGATTCTAGCAGAATCGACCCTCGGAGAAGTGCGATGCCGCTGGAGGGTCCTATTGAAGCCTACCCACGTCTACTCAGAGTAAGCTCCGCTGGAGTTCAGCGGGTCCCACTCCCTGGGAAATTGCATTTTTGCAAGGGGCTCTCCCTCTGCGCATCTTTGCAAAGCGCTTCTCTCAGCCAAAGCTGAGCTGAAGGACAAGCCCTACAAGCCCTCAACACCCCGCCCCGCCCCAATACATAAATCCCGATGCCGGTCCCTGATCCTTAGGAAGTGCGGTGGGTGGGAATGCAGAAGAACGCCTTCCGTCCACGTGCGGATCCAGCCGCGGCGGCATCTCCCGCAGGCCGCTTCCTCCTCCTCCTCCTCCTCCTCCTTCCTGCTCCCTCCCGGAGGTACATGAAGGCTGCTCCGCTGCTCACCCTACCGGCCGGCGCCGTGGCTTAGTTGGTTAAAGCGCCTGTCTAGTAAACAGGAGATCCTGGGTTCGAATCCCAGCGGTGCCTGCAGAGGAGTCGCCTCTGTTTTGCCTGCGCCTGCAGGAGGCGGCCTTATTTTTATGCCCACCCGCCCTGCTCGGCTGGAGAAAGAGCGAGAGAGGCGCGCTCGGATCCCCCGCCTCCTTCGCCCCAGGTGCTGCTTAAAGGTTTTGCTGCTGCGCGCCTCTTTGCAAGGGGCTCGTGGCCAGGCGCCCGCTTTGCAGGATGCCCGATGTCCTTCCTAGGCGCCCTTAAGAGCAGCCCCCATGCCCCACCCCCCCGGCGGCAGCCCCATC
Source organism: Podarcis cretensis (assembly GCF_951804945.1). Taxonomy (NCBI): domain Eukaryota; kingdom Metazoa; phylum Chordata; class Lepidosauria; order Squamata; family Lacertidae; genus Podarcis; species Podarcis cretensis. Next base: position 64,708,698 of record NC_137177.1, read on the forward strand.
GCGGATCCACGCGCGCACGAGGGGGCGGGGGGAGGCGAACCCACAGCCGAGCCCTTTGCGATTACGGTCACGAGTAAATGTACACCTTTTTTGCAAAAATGGGTTATCATAACAAGAGAGAGAGATAATCTTACGTGTGGCAGTAGTTTGACATCTTGCAGAAAATACGTTTTAATTATTATTTTTTTACACGGAAGTGTGTTTGTTGTCTGCACCTTTTAGACTTGAACTGCCGATTTCTCTCTCTCTCTCTCTCTCTCTCTCTCGTGTGTGTGTTTCTCCTTCCTTTAAACAGGGCCACTTTTTAACTATGCCAGGCATAGGGGAAAGCACCCTCCAGCTCTCATGGATGACCCTCTTTATTCTTTAATGTTTCCTATTCTTTCATGCTTCCTTCCTTGTTAACATGTTGAAAAGGATGCTCAGCAGATGCCCAGTGGTGACGCATTATTCTGAAGACAGACACACACAGAGAAACTTGACAAGGTATGGTATGTTTCTCAGAATCCTGCTTATTCCGACCATGCAGACTTCAAAGGGAAGAGTGTTTGTCACATTATTCTACATTCATTCATTCATCTATTTATAGTCATGTGTTTGTGTAGTTGTCCAGATTAATCCGGAACCACTGCTGTCCCTGCTTATTTCCTTGCCGTCATCAATACAGGCGAAAACTCGCAGAGGGGCATGCATCAATATGTGCCAGGAAATGCTTTATCAAGTCGATTAATCCAACCCAAAGGGTCGATCCAGTTTACGCTACAATCCTAAACACCCTCACTAGGAAGGAATTCCCATCAGACTCAGTGAAATTCACTTTGGACAGTGGTCAGAAAGTGTCACTGGGACTTTCACAAGCAAATCTCAGTGATGGTGGAGGTTTGTCCCTTAGTGAGGTTTCCAGACTTTATCCTGGCCTCTTCCCCCATCCTCCCATTCAGAGCCTCCAGAGCTGCCCATTTCCACCTCATTATGCCAAAGATGGGTACTTGCACTGACTGGACCTTATTTTGCCATAACACTGTCCTACCTCCCCTGTACTATCATTACTTAGGGTCATGGGCGTAGCCAGGCCTTTTGTTAGGGGGGACAGAACCTCAGTTTGCTATGTATTTTTATTTAATTTTATTGATGGCGGGAAGCTGCCCCTCCCTGCCCCCCCTTGGCTGTGCCCATGCTTGGGGTTGCCCTGTGGTTGGTGGTTTAATAACAATCTTACCCTGGTCCAACCAGCATAACTCAAGGGCAATATTGCAGCCTTACAACAGCGTCTTGATTATGTCTATTCAGTGAGTCCTGAATTCATTGGGGATCATTCCAGGCAACTGTGGTTAGGACTGCAGCTTTAAGTGAGTACAGTCGTACCTTGGATCTCAAACACCTTGGCTCCTGAACAAATTAACTCCCGAATGATCGAAACCCAGAAGTGAGTGTTCCGGTTTTTGAATAATTTTTGGAAGCTGAACATCTGGTGTGACTTCCACAGCCTCCGATTAGCTGCAGGATGCTCCTGCAGCCAATTGGAAACTGTGCCTTGGTTTTTGAACAGACTCCCGGAACACATTCTGTTCAAGAACCAAGGTACAACTGTAAATGATTTCTTAGATGCTAAGACAACCACTGGTAAAAATGTTGTCTGGGTTACTGTGATTACACTAAGCCCACAACTTACATACATGCCTTTAACTTGTGCACATTCAGCTTTACATGTGTGGCAAACAAACAAACAAACAAACAAATAAGGGTGGAAAGGGGGCAGGCTTATAGGGGAAACGACTTTGGCAATCCCACCTGCCATCCAACCCAATGACTATATTGGTTTTGGCTTTATGTGTGATCCCCGGAACATAACACATGCTAAGTTGCAGGCTTACTGTACCATATGAACCAAGCGCCAAGTCTCAGAAGGAGGATCTCCTCCCATAGAGGATAGTATAGGTGTTGAGTCCTGCAAGGTTGTGGTGGGCTGCTGGAAATTCCACTGTCATGTGAAGTTCATGGGGTGGGAGTGGGGGTGGGGGTGCGATAGGGCCTCCTCTATAGTGACCTCCAGATTGTGGAATACCCTCCCCTCCTAGATGTGTCTAACCTCATCAATGAACACATCTCAATGGCATGTCTAAATGTACTTGTTCCCACAGGCCTTTGTGGGTGGATGAACCCTAAGGATATGTAATCCCACCCCAGGACTGTGTGGTGAAAGGTGGAATGTAAATGCTAGCAGCAGCAGCAGCAACAACAACAACAACAACAACTTGGGTGGCTTGCACTGGAAAAGTCCACAAGGGCCTTGTGAAAAATAGTGTAGATCAGGCTTCCTCAACCTCAGCCTTCCAGATGTTTTTGGCCTACAACTCCCATGATTCCTAGCTAGCAGGACCAACGGTCAGGGATGATGGGAATTGTAGTCTCAAAACTTCTGGAGGGCTGAGGTTGAGGAAGCCTGCTGTAGATACTTGAAGCAGAAATTTAGCCTGTGGGACTTCAATATTCCTGGAATATTTTGGCACTTTTCCTGCCTACAGAGCAGCCTCACAGGAGCAATACTCCACTTCTGGAGTATGTTCTCCGTTTTGGGCATATTTAAAATGGCTTTGCAAGCATTTTCAAAATGGACTTTAGTTTTCTTTGTTAAGATGCCAAAGATCAATTGGTTGGGAACGTGTATAAAGAACAAAGCGATGGGGAAGGAGAGGTAAAAACATGAGGACAATCCGTCTTCTCAGAGGGTTGGTTTGGCAGAAGGAAATACTGTGCAATTCAGGGACTTTGCTGAAGTCAGATGGTGTACAGGTACGTCACATAAAATTAAAACAGGCAGGAGGAACAAAGTCACTTCCCAGAAAGATGTCAATGACCAAAAGACAAGCAACACTGTGGAAGGGTACCCCTGGAAACAAAGAGCAGCATCACCAAGTACTTTTCCTGAAAAGGACAGGGCTGCCAAGGAGGGAATGCTTTCGGTAAAGGAGTCACAAACGAAAGCGGCAACAGAAATCAGAGCTGGATGTAAATCTCTTAGAAGCTTGGCTGTCACAGGTATGGAACTCCATCCTTATGGACAAATTAATGGCCTTATAACAAGACTGGAAAGAAAAACAGCAACTTTTATGAAACATGGCGTCCTTTTATTGAATAGTACAAGCTATTAAGCATGGCTTCCATCACTAGCATCACATGGAACATTGTGGAATGACGCTTTCATCTGATTACTGTACATTCAATGGACCACAACTGGGATCGCTTCATGTTATTTTTCCTGTATTTCCCTTCTCTCTCTCACCCCCACCCCCAGAACAAGCAATGGCTAGATTTTATATGGCTTGCAGGTGGGTGGGGAGAGATTTGCAATAAAATAAATTACAGTCTGTATTCTATTAACTATTAAAAGGCTTGGAAGCAGGCATAGAAAACAATAAATGCAGCCTCTTAAAGTAGATCAGAATCACTTAATACTGTCATGTTACGACTTTTGAATCAGGGTAATAATAAAAGCCACAATATAAATCAGTTGTCGGAATAAGGAATGACAGGGAAGTGGGGAGATGCTTGTGTATTATTGTTCCAGCTGTTGCGTTGTTTGGTTGGAAGTGAAAGCAGCACTTGGGGAACTCCTCAGGGAGCTGAAGGGCAAGGAGTGGATGTGAGGGCAAGATTTATATACCTTAAAATGAGCTTATTAAGGCCCCATCTGCACTATACATTTAAAGCAGTATTATCCCACTTTAAACAGTCATGGCTTCCTCCAAAGGATCCTGCAAATTGTACGTAGTTTGTTAAGGGTGCTGAGAGTTGTCAGAAGATCCCCCCCCCCCTTCCTTCACATAATTACATTTCCCTGGAAAATTAGGAGTCAATGGTTAAACCACTCCGATAATGGTTCATATGGGAAGAGGTGGTCCTTGACATATTGCGGTCTTGAGCCGTTAAAGGCTGTATAGGTCAAAACCAACACTTTGAATTGGGCCCTTAAACTAATTGGCAGCCAGAGCAGTCAGGCCAGGATTGGTGTTATATGCTCAAGCTGTCTTGCCATGATGAGCAAGTCATTCCTGCAACCATTGAGGGAATACAATAAGTCTGCATGTGTCTCAAGCAAAAAATCACTTATAGCCAAAACCCATTGGGTTCAATGACAGGTGGGACTGCCAACATCATTTTTCCCAGAACCCCACCTCTTTTTCTTTTTAAAATTTTTTTGCTATGCGCACATGTTAAATGCATGTAGATGGTGGGCTTAAAGTACTTCTGTCTGAATTAATGCTTTCCTGTCCAATCTCGCAACATTATATCTGTTCTGAATTTTAGATTGATTGGTTGATTTTTACTGGACTCTGTCTTCTGATGCTTTATTGTAGCTTTGGAGGTATTTGTTTTATTATTTCAAGGCCTTGGGCAGCAGCCACCAGTAATGTGTAGTTCTTCTCTTTCTTCCAAGTAAATTTTTAGGTTTGAGATGTCAAGTAACTCAACATGCTCTGCAGTAAAAGATGGTTGTGTACACAACATACATTCAAAGCACATTTCACTCCCTACCCCCAGAAAAGAATCATTAGAATTGTAGTTTGTTAAGGGGGAGGGAAATTGTAGCTCTGTGAGTGGGTAAACTATTGTTCCCGGATTCTTTTTTTGATGGGCATGTGCTTTAAATGTATGGTGTATATGCAGCCCATCATGGTTATCCAACTGTGATCTTGGGGAGCTGGGAAATCTAAACGGGCCTGCAAATATATATTGATAATCTTAACAATATGCACTTTATACAAGGAGTTTAACAAGATTGATTTGTGCTGCCTTGGTAACAATTAGCGAAGGCTACTGAAACCTTTCAAGGGAGAAATGATTTTTTTTCTAAGCAATTGCTCTAAAGTAATTGCTAATATAAAGCAGGCCTGCCACAATATAAAATGCTTGGCTAGGTGGTGGGACGTTGCTTAATTTCTAGCGAAAGGGATTGTGGGGCTCAGTCTCCACTAGCCTGTCTAGAAACAACACCATCTGATCGAGTAGCTCGTCTCCTTGATTCCTGCTCTATGGAGACTCTGCATTGTATGCAGCTAAATTATGCTCAGATTAGCCCCACTGAAATTAATGGACTTGTGTTTGTCATGTCCATTAATTCAAGTGGATTTACCATGAGTATGAATAGCTTTGGATACAACCCTCTGTACAATGCCCTCTGTACCAGCTCAAGAGGGCTTTCACTTATTTTTACTTAATATCTTCCAGAGTCAAACCTTAAAAGCACTGAAAACAAAGGCCAATGAGCCCTTGTATAAAATAAACCCTGCAGTGGAATAACCAGAATAGTTCATGAGAAGGAACAGTCTTGCAGATTTAGGAGTTGCCTCTTGCAGTCTGGATGGGTTGGAATGATAAACCGCTAAGTGCAAGATCAAGTGTCAATTCAGAGGCACTGTTGCCTGTTGTGGGGACTTTGGCTAAACTCCTGCGCTTTCAAATAAAAAGCACACGTGACATTATCTTCTGAAGACCAATTCTTTAGGACAAAACACAGAATAAGAGACCTTTGGCCCAAACATTAGTGGTAGCACTGAATCACTGACATGCTATTTACCAACCTACCATCCATTGTTTGTTTCTTTACTTTTACTCAAAACAAGCCACCCTTGTTGAAACTGCTAAGTGTGAATTACCACAATGTTCTTCCTGTCACTTGTACCATGCACGGATAATTAAAGCATTAGAGAGAAATGAAGTCGTTAATGGCAACATTTAACCCTGATTTATTTCACAATTGATGGTGGTGGTGTAGCTGTTGTATGCAAAGGAACCCACCGCAGTTGTTCATAGTGCAGGAACAAGATGCTGTTACTAACAGCTCATTATCATATATTCACAATTTGTCAGGGAGCCTGCTGTAAGCATCCACTCTGCATGTAAGGAAAGCATCACCCAAGGAGGCTCCAACTTTAAGGTACTACTGCTGTGAATTTCTGGGCTAGTGGGTGGCAGAGCAACCTACAGCTTTCAGAGTCTTATCATGGGAAGTGGAAAACCACCAGCAGACCAGTCACCACTAGAATAATCACCCCATCCTCTCTTTGTATAAACCCTCAATGAGGGCCAGCTGGCCCAATAAGGTAGATGGGGCACTGCCCCACCAACTTCAGGCTGCCCTCAGCCAGCCCCCCACCTGCTTGTCTGATACTTCCTCCTAAGGGTATGTTCACATAACCACTAACTCCATATTCACTAGTTTTTGAAGTGTTAGTGTTACAGTGTTAGCCACAATTCACATAGATCCCATAGTTTCTTATCAAATACTGTATTTGATGCATTTCTCCCCAAAGCAGCTTCAATTCTACTGGAAAACAGGATATGGAATGTGAGCATTAAAGACAGGGGGTCACATAAGGGAGGCACTCATAGCTCCACAATTCATATTATTCCACTGTATGTTAAAAACATAAAGCCAAGTCAGAAAGTACGCAGAATACTTTTCTCATTGCTGGTGGGAATGTTAGACTTCTTGAAAGCATTGCTCAAAATGTGTTCTCATATTTTTGTTGCCAGTTTTTTTTTATAATTTATGTGCAAACCCTCATGAGCACAATTTCTGCAACACATGCAGTAAAAGAAAGCGAAATAGAACGGTACTGAGGCAAAAGGAATTAGGGATTACAGCAGTAATTTAAGGCTGATCCTTATCATGCGCAGGCACATATTGCTTGTCTGACTCCACAGTGTCATTAGATCCTCCCCTTCAAATTCCACTATATTTCTTTTTCGTTAATCCTAGTTTACACCTTTTATTGAATTCATTTCCCTGGGATTTATGAGGGTTGTTTTTTTTTAAGTGCAATCACAGTCTTAGGACTTCTGCAAACTTTGACACAATTTCTCTTCTTGATGGATAATTACTAAGTCTGCATCTCAGGAATCATTGGTATACAATGGGTTTGGCATATAAAAACAAGTCCATAGCCTCCAGCATTTCCTAGCTCAAAAGAAGGACATGCTTGTTGCAAAATCTGCTCTCCTACCAAAGAATCATTTTGCGAAACTTCAGTTTTACATGTCGTTGAAGTCGTTTTCACAATTTATGCCTGGGTGCTGTATTTGTGTTTACTTTGCAACAGCCTGTCCTCTACTGATTTAAAAGCCAAAATGGGTAATGTTTCATTTGTTTAAAGTGAGCCTTGAAAAATGTAATTATTCTACAGTGGCCTAATTTACACACAGCACTGAGACAAAACAATGGCTTAGTGCACAGAAGCAAGAGTTCGTTCCCAGAGCAAAGGGGAGTAAAATGCACTTTCAATGTGCACCAGTCTTTCCCTACACCAGTGGTGTCCAAACTTCTTTCAAAGAGGGCCAGATTTGATGAAGTGAAGGGCCATGAGGGCCAACCAAAGTTGTTAACTCTTTTTTATGATTGAAGTTGGGGGTTTTTAAACCGACTAGCGGGCTGGATTGGCCCCCAAAGCAGACTTTGGACATGCCTGCCCTACACATTCCAGTTGTTCCCAGCTAATACTGCAGAGCTGGAAAAGGGCATCCCAAATTATTAAGGATTAGCTGCAACTTGCCTACTAAGGAGAATAGTTCTCACATTTGGGGCTTTTTAGTTTAGAGAAAAGGAGAATAATAGGGTATATGACAGAAGTATATAAAATTATGCAAGGTGCAAAGAATGTGGACAGAGAGAAGCTTTCCTTCCTCTCTCATAATATAGGAACTGAGGGCCAGACAATGAATGTTGGAAGTTTCAGGACAGCTCCTAGCTAAATTGTGGATTTCTCTCCCACAAGATGTAGTGATGGTCACCAAAGTCATGGAGGTTAAGGCTATCAATGGCTACTAGCCACATTGGCTGCATTCTGCCTCTATTGTGGAGGCATTGGCAGTAAATGCTTCTGAATGACAGTTGCTGGGAATCACAGGTAAGGAGAGTTGCTGCTATTGAACTCAGGTCCTGCTTGCGGGTTCCCCTTTTGGGTATCTGGACCGTTACTGTGAGAACAGGATGCTGGACTTGATGTGCCCCTTTTGGCCTGATCCAACAGGGCTCTTGCATTATTTTATGCTCTCTCCACTATCTTAAGTCCCAAGTCTTAGCAGCGCCACAAGCCATGGCAAAGAGCCAAGAGAAGGGCATCATCTTCATCTCCAGAGGTGCCTCTCTGGTTATTTGGAAATGGGATGCTGGATCAGAGAGATCTTGGTTTGTTCCAGCCAGGCAACCTTAATGTTCTTACGTTCTTGGCAGCCGACCTCACATGAACCACAACAGACGACAGTGTGAGAAATTATCAGGTCATAAATGTTTTTGCCTCATACATAATTCAGCAGCATGAATTGATCCAGCTAAAATCAATATACGAACGATCACAATACTTCAGTGGTGTTTTTAAGTGAGCTTCAGTGCACGGTGAACAATTTCTCTTAAAGAAAATATTGTTTTTGAAAGCAGAAAGGGGAAACTAAAGCTAAATAACCTATCTTTTACTGCGAATTTGTAGCTTTCCCCGCTGCTATGGATCATAATTTAAAACGACTGTTCAAAAACCCAATCAGCTACATGTTTACCATCATGGGGCTATAAAATCTTTATAGAGATTTGGCTGGTTAGAGTAGGAAATGGGTAGATTTCAGTGGAGTGATTTATTGAGCTATTAAAAAAAAGAGAAACGCACCACAACCCGTACTTTGAAGTAATGACGTCACAGTATTAAAAACGAAGCCAAGTTATATTAGGGATGCGAGGAGCCCAAAGAATTCACTTTTCTTGCCACATGGGGGTCAGTCAGGGAGCCCCTTTCCCAAAGCAATGCAACGAGGAGGACTGGATGTGACCCTCACGAAGCGAGGCTGGACGTTGTCCATGCTCAGAGGCAACTTCTCTCTCTCTCTTTTTAATACTAAAAACATGACCCCGCAAGCCCTCGAGTGAGCCCCGAATTTAAAACAAGAGCAAGCGCTGGGGGTCTTCATCCCTCCCGGCCCTTCCCCTCACAGGCGGCGGTTGCTGGGGGAAGAAGGCGGCGGCGGCGGAGGAGGAGGAGGCGGCCCTGCCAGGCCTGGCGCTCCGCTGCGCTCCCCCTTCCTTCCCGCCCAGGGCGGCCCTGCCCTCCGCCTGCCCCTCAGAGTCGGCGCGTCACGCGGGGCTGGGCCTCGGAAACGGCGGCGGCGTCCTCTCCTCCTCCTCCTGCCCGCTTCCTCGCAGCCGCCGCGGGACGCGCTGCCCAAGCGAGGAGGTCATGGAGAGGCGACGGCGGGATGCTCCCTCGCAGCCCCCGCCGCTTCCGCCGCCGTCGCTCGGGGCAAACGCCGCCTCATCCTCCTCCCCGAGCTCGGCGGCGGCGGCGGCGCTGTGAGGGGGCGAAGCGGCGGCGGCGGCCGGGGGCTCAGCGCACCTCCCCGGGCGAAGAGACCCGCCGCCATGGACGCGGCGCCCTCCTCCTCCTCGTCGTCCGTGGAGCTCCGGGCGCCCGGCGCGCTGGGGCCGCTGGCTGCCCTTTGCCTGGGTGAGTCCGGGCCGGGCGGGACGGAGCCGTTACGGCGGGGAGGAAAGGAAGCGCCGTCGCTGCTGCTGTTATTGTGGCTCCAGGTGGGATGCGGGAGAAGGTGCCGTTGGCTCTGTTTCTGCTGAGGGGCGGCCAGGTGAGGGACCAGGGCGCCAGAGGCCCGGCGGAGATGCTCCTCCGCTGGTGTGGCCGGAGAGAGCGGAGCATCCTCCTGGCCCGTCGCCACCTGGAGCAAGCAGGTGGGAGACCCCCAGCCCACCCTACCTCTGGCTGATTTCCCTCACCCATCTAGCTCCCTGTCTCCTGCACCGACGGGCTGCAGCAGCAGCAAAAGGCCATTCCTACCAGCCCCCCGTCCCTGGAGGTGCTGCCGGCGGGGACTGAACCGGGGGGCCTTCTGCAGGCAAAGCCAGGTGCCGAGTTGTGGCCTGTGCATCCGATGCACGGTGCACCCCCCCCCTCCCCACAAGGATGCCCGCTGGTGGCAGCGGGAGAGGCTCTGTAAGAGAGGGCGATCCGCAGGCAAGAACTGACCGCGAAGCTGCTCTCTTACACACCTGGCAGCACATGTGTTGGGGTGCAGGCCGTTTGATCCAACTTGCTCGAAAGTATATACGTATGCCCAGCCGGGACACACACATACTGGCATGTAGGGCCCCAGCCCCGACTTGGGAGTTTTCCTTCATGCGAGGGCACTGCAGAATGAAGTGACATCAGCTCTGTTTGCTCATGGGAGTGCACTTTTTCTCTCCCTGCACTCAGGTTATGCTCTGCATGGAAATGCTCGGTAGAACCGTGGCCTGTGGTTGCATTAAGGACATAAATTGGTTGGACCCAGTGGTTCTTGAGGATCATTTTCCCTGTCTTTGTCGCTGTAGCTAGAGGCAGCAAGGTTTTCTTTTTTCTTTTCGGTTTTTTTGCAAAGTTGCTAGCCTGTACAGTAGTCAGAAAGGCAAGCCCGGAGTGGTGTTGGTGGCTCACTTCCATTTTACAAACAAGTTAGTGCAGTTTGTTCTGACAGCCTTCTTTGATTTGTTGCTGTTAACATGTTAATGGATTCCACCCCTGTGTTGAGAGGGTGGGAGGAGAGGAGAGGAAGATTCCTGCTATGGTTGTGAGCGTTTTTTTTGCATAAACACCAAGATCATTTGCACAGACTAATGACACATAGGAGCAATACTTGTTTTTCATATTTATGGGAAATGATTTCAGGATAGAAATGGTTTACTAGTTTACAGGAGGGAGTTCTTTATAAAGGCATCAGAAGGCATAATGCAACTATAATGTAGCTGCAGTCTTATGCCCGGTAACTGGGAGTTAGCCCCTTTGAACTCAATGAGACTTACTTTTAATTAGACACATCAACTGTGGTTTAGAATGTGATTTTTTTTTCACTGGGGAGGGGGGCAAGGAAATTGAACAATCTGCTTGACAGAAAGTCATGCCATTTTTCACAAACAAAATTTGGTGGTAGATGCAAGAACCTAAAAATAAGATTTCTGGCTCCCATGCTTATGAGAAACTGTACAAACCCTGCTCTTCTTGTGCCCCTGGGCTCTTGAATGTGTCTGAACTCTGCAGTGCTGTACATTTGAACTGTGACTCTTAATGGGCACAGCTTGCCACATGCAGAGTTTCTGTACAGAGCATATTTTCTCTGCTGTTCTTTACGAGAAGCCACTGTGTTGACAGATATTATTGCTTCGACACGGCTCTGAACATTTGACCAGATTTGGTATGGATGCATCCTTATGCTGGTCCCTGCATTTGGCAAGGAGCTCCTCATCCATGCAAGATGGAATAGGTGGCATTTAGCCAGTGAGCATTCTCATCCAGATCATAGTTGTTCAGTATTGTCAGGATGAAAAATTTGATTTGTTGCTGCTTTCCCTGTGTTCAGCCTCTCGTTTTCCTTCCTGTCTACAGCAATCTTTCCCTTTTCACTTTCGCAGCAGGTTTTAACTCGCTAAATGCAGAAAGAGTGTATGAGCAGCCTCTGATACCAGTTTTGCACGACCCCCTTGTCTTTAAGCAAAGGCATTCAAGTAGCAAGTTCCCAACTCTTATTTCATCCTCTTATTCCTCCAAGATAAAGAAGCAATAGGAAGAAATAAATTGATAAATCTTACTCCTGGGTAATTAGACTCACCTAATCATTTTATGCCTCCTGCTTTTCTTTTGGTAAAAGAGGACTAAATACCACCTTCCCCCCCCCAGCAGTGCTGAGATTTGGGGTGAGGTAGAAGAGCTAGAAAAGTTAACAAAGAGCTGATACCTGAAAGAAGATGGGCTGAATTTAAAAAGCCTTTTGAAAGGAGCCTGATGCCTGGGATATGCAATCAGCCTGCTGACTGACATGGTTTGCTAGAGGGAAGCACTAGCATAAGCAGAAGACTGAAAATCCTGACTATTGCAACGTGAGACCTGGCCAGAGTAGCACACACCTTAGTCATATCTAGATTGGATTATTTGTGCTCTACATAGAGCAACATTTGAAGTGTATTTGGAAACATCAGGTTGTCCAGAATGCTCAGCAAAGGGGTCAGTCAGTGGGACCATATTACACCAGTTGTGTTTTAGTCTTCAGTTTGTTTCCAGGCACAATTCAGCATCTTGGTGATGACACTTGAAGGTGAAGACCTAAATGGCTTGGACCCAGGGTACCTGAGGGACCACTACCTCCTGTGCCAGCCTGCCCATTCATTATGATCAAGTGGAGAGAGGTTTTTCTTTGTGTCTCACCTATGATGAAAGTGTAGTTTGTTGAGACAAGAGATGGGGCCTTCTTGGGGGCTGCACCAATAATGAGCATCTTGCTCCATGGAACTCAGGTGCTTGGGCCCCCCCATTGTCTTCTACCAGCTGGTAAATACTTTTTTTAAAAAAAATATTCTGGCAAGCTTTTTGCCTTGCCAGGCAAATCATGTTTTGTTTTGGTTTTTTTCCTGAAGACACTGTTTTGCTTGCTATGCCATCCTCTGTTATGTTTTGTCTGAGATTGTTCTATTTTGGTGTTGTGATGTTTGATTGCTATAAGCTGCCTTGAATAATGCAGCTCACAGCTTTAGAAGTGTAAGGCAGAACTAACTAGTGTGTGGAGTTCCATAATGTGGATTTCCTTTTTTGAAAACGAAGGGCATGTACAGTATTCTCTGGTCTGTCAGTCCTTGGAATAAAGGATGTGAAACACCCTGCCTGTTCCATGGTATTAGATCAAGAATTTCCACTATTACAGCTGTTTTCGTAAACGGAAGAGGCCCCTCTGTATATTTCTTCATAACTGCTGTCCTTGGCAAGCTGACTTCCTTTATTCAAAGTAGAAATTGAGATTTCTGAGACATCTGTCTGCTAACCAAAATCCAACAACATAGGCATAACTATCTTGAAGTGGGGGCGGCCTTCTCCTTAAGACTGTTCAGGTGGCTGTCCACCCACAAGCTGGGAATCCCACTAACATGTTTTTAAGTTGATGGGCGATAGAGTAATTGCTGTGGCAGGCTCCACAGTCGTGGAACTCCCTCCTTCTAGGGATTAGTCTTTATTCTTCCCTACCTCACCTTTGAAAAGGGCTCTGCCTAGAGTTTTAGTTGTGATTTATTTTTATTACATGAAACACAGAGTGCTGTTCTACTTCTGTTATCCTCCCCCCCACCCGTCCTCCCTCCCATTGGAAATTTGAAATTAAGTCAGCCTGCTCAGTTCAGGCATCAAAGTCTCCATTCTTCCTCCTCCTCTCATGTGTAGCTTCTCTTTCCTGGTTCGTTCTAATCATAGTTTGTTCAATCTAAGCAAGACTTGCTTTCAAAACATGATCAATCACCATGAACCAGGTGTCAGGAGAAGAGAAGGCCCGAGCAAGAATGGCAGATCTAATTAGACAGCAGTATCTAAGAATGAGGTGGGTCTCTCACATGGAGTGGCCTCCTGGCCCGGAGGTTTATTGACCCCAGAAATCAGCATAAGCTGTGAAACTAGTGGAATAATTATTCAGGCTAACCCCTTGCATTAAATGTGTAGTAAAATAATATTCTGGTGGTTGTTCATAAAGATGCAGGGAGCAGTAAAGTGAAGCTGCCTTCATCTTCATCTGCTTTTCTGCCTGGTCTCCAGGCAATTCTACAACTTCAGTCCCTCCCTGCCTCCATTTCTTTTGTTAGATGGGACAGGATATTTGTCAGGGTCCCTTCTTGTCTCTCCATGCCCCCTTGTAAAACCCAACTGTTGATACTACGGAGCAATCATTTTAAAAAGCACCAACCACATTTACTGTCCTTGCATTGCCCTAGTGGTCAGCGGCCGGGATAGCAGAACATTTTGTAACAAGAAGAAAAAACGATACCTCAGTGATAATCCACAGCCCAGTTATTTGCATCAATGTGATGTCTACAGTCAGTCTGTTGTGGATATAAATTGTGGCTGTTCCTGCAAAATGTGAAACTTTTGGATGGAGGTGCAAGGGCAGAGAGTAGCTGTATGGCCTATGAGTAGCATCAAACTCTTCCTGTAATACTGATCTGCTGTCTACCACAGATGATGTTGTCTTTCTTGGGTTGAACAAGACATTCTAACTTCAGCTGCTTCGGTCCGAGACTAGAAAGAATGCATTGATGGTGTTGTATCTGAATGATTTTTACTGAAAGTAGACCCATTGATATTGATGGACCTATGTTCATTTCAGTTGGTCTACTCTGAGTACGGCCAGCATTGGGTATAGCTCATATTCACCACTAACGCTCAGCATTTATGTGACACTTTCTTTTTCAGTGTTCAGAGCACTCCACATACGTGATACCAGTGAACTTTCCAATAGCTCTATAAAGTAGATCAGTACTAGTATCTCACTATTACAGGTGGAGGGTTCAGCTGAGAGAACAGTGCCCCAGATGGCTACTTACTTGTGTGTGTTTGCTGCAGAAATGACCCAGCCCATGCCTCATAGCACTTGAGCTGTGACACTTTCCCCGTGTTCAGCTGATCCCCTAGATGTTATAAACATCCACAGCATGATCTTAGGTATTTTTGCTCAGAAGAAAATCTGACTGTGCCCAGTGATGCTTGCTGCCTACTATATGTGCTTAGGATTGCAGCTGGGGGCGAGGTTATTTGGTTTTGATTTTGATTATATATTTTGTGCTTTTATATTGCAATTTTATCCTGTGAGCCGCCCTGAGACCTGCGGGTATAGAACAGTATACAAATTTAATTTTATAACAACAGCAGCAGCAGCAGCTTCTGTGCCATTTTTCCTGTTCTATAAAAGAAAAAGAAAACAATTAGGTTCTCTCATACCTTAAATATTATACACACAAGGCATCGTGAAGAAAATGAAGACTCTGACTGAGCTATAAGCTAACCCTGGTGCTTGTTGGAAGAACATACCTTCTCTGAATGTGTTTTTCCATTTATAATTTTGTTAATTACTTACTGCCTCCACTGTAATCTGTAACAAATTAAAAAAATATATTTTTTTCTGTTTTGAAAACAGTCAACCTCTTCTTGTCTGGGAAAATTGAAAGTGCTGTCACTTCATTAGGTAAGATACCTCTGTTTTCTATTAGCATTTGAGCTTCATTTTCCTACTGATAGAAAACACTTCCTGTAAAGAATCATTTTGAGAAAAAGGTGTCTTTTAAGAATAATTTTAAAACAATGTAAATGCTCCCTGATACTATAGAGATACTTTAGGCTGAAAGACTAGTCCAGATTTTCCCACGCAGCAAAAAAATTCACGCAGCAAATCCAGATTGTGAATGGCACATTTATCATGTTGGTTTCTATGCCACTGTAAAGGAGAGAAATTCATCTAAATTAATTACTGTCATTCTGGACCAATTTATATGCAGTAAATGTTGCCCAGACTATCCCAAAACCTTATTTTCATTGTAGATAAATGAACACTCTCACTTTACTCTGTGCATTTATTGGCTTGAGTATTAGCAGGAGCAGGAAAGAGGGGATGTGAGAGTAGGAAAAAAATATGGCAGCATTGGAGAGACACCTGTAGTGATTAGGCAGCACTGGACCAGGACCGTCCCAGCTTCAAATCTCCCCTTGCCTTGCGCCATTCATTCTTTCTCAGCCTCATGTATTTCATAACAGGTTTATTATGAGGATAAGATGGTGGGGGAGATGTATTTGCTGCAATTAGAAAGGGCGGATGGGAGGGCAATAAAAAATGAGCTTCCAGAATGGACAAATTCTCTAGTACAGCAGGACTTGTTTTATTTTTTGGAGATTATGTTCTGTTGAAAGCAGCAGCAGCAGCAGCAGCAGTTGTGGCTGCAGTCCTTTATACCAGTGGTGGATGATCTCAGGCCCATAGGCCTAAGCAGGACCAGCATGGATCCTAATTTGTCCCATGAGGCCATTTCCCCCATACTGCTCCACACAGGTGAAGATGTGGCTCTCACATGGACGGCCCTGCCCATCTATTGAAATGGCCAACCAAGGGCAAGGGAGCCCATGGGATGGATCCTCTTCTTCACTCCTGCTCTGCAAACTTATCTGGCAGTAAAACCCCTTTAACTAATTGAGGCCTACTTCTGTGTAGAGATGAATGGGTTTGTGCTGTATGTAAAGCATGCTAGTAAGTTTTAACTGAAGAATGGACTACAACTTCACTTTATAAATTCTATAGCACAGTTCAGTACAACTTGAGATCCACCCAGCAAGAAGGCTGGTTCTCACTAACCAAGCGCCACGGCGTGATGGCTGTTTGACAACCCCTTTTCACTTTGAAGTTTTGCAACCCCAAGCAGGCAGCAAAAATTAGAGATTTGTTGAGCTCCTGGTGGGGTTCAGCCCTCCGCAGCAAGGGATTTGCATTTGGTCCTGTCAGCTCCTGCAACTTGTGATCCATTATCGTGGGAACGTGCAACGGCAGCTGTGTGCTCAAAGCAAAAACCCCACTTAGCGTACTCTCTTTGTAAAGATACTTGAAATCCAAAAAGCAACAATCCACAAGCCTTGCTTTCTCTGAGAACACTTTTCAAACCTACTTATAGAAATTGTGAAGTTTAAAAGAAAGTGCCTGTTTGTGAGAGGAGGAAAACCAAGCATTTTCAGGACAATAGGTCTTCAAAATGATGTATTATTTACTTGGCTTTGGGCATGGATTTCCTGTGGTTGTTGGTTGGTTTGTTCCCTTTTTCCTTTTGGGCAGATCTGTTCAGCATTCCTTATCAAATCCCTTTTGCCAGGCTCATTTAGGGCTATTGATGTTCTCCCAGGAGATGCCCGTTGAACTGAATTTAAGCCAGAAGACCAGATAGTTTAACAAAGCAGAAGGAGCAGGAAAGGGTAATGGAAATATCTATGACAATAACTTTTAGAGACCAGGGAAAGCTGTTGTGGCAAAAAACATGTGTTTAACATTTAACATTTCATTGTGGCTTTTGACAGCAGCTTGCAGTGGAAAACTGGAACAGCATACTGAGCGGCGTGGGGTCATCTACAGCCATTCCTGGCCACTCCACTATCCTCCGGCCACCAACTGCAGCTGGTACATTCAAGGTGATCGAGGAGATGTGATAACTATTAGGTACTACTAGTGAAAATGTTTTAATTGTCTTCCTTTGCTGAAATAAATTCTCAGATCCAGACCAGTTGCCCAACATAAGCTTGGTCCAAAGGAACTTTATTCTTTACGTTGTCCGTGGTGGTGAAAAAGGTAAGGAAGTGTTCTTGTGCTCAGTTCCGGCTTATGGGCTTCTTCCCATTGGGGCATCTGGCTGGCCACTGTGGGAACAGGATGCTAGACTGCGTCCTGTGTCCTGATCCAGCTACAGAGCTCTTCTGATGCTCATGTCCATCTTCCCAGAGTTGTCAGCCTTCTTCCATGTAACCTGCTACCTGACTCTTAGCTGGAGTGGCCAGGATTGAACCTGGGACTGCCTGCAGGCACAGATTGTCCTCCTCCATTGAGCTATGGGTTTTCCACCCTGCCGCAAACTTCTTTCACAACATTTGTGCACCTCTTAACTGTAAAGAAAACACACCTCAAAGCGCGTTACAAAAAGATAAAACTGAGAAAAGTATAGGGAGGGTGTGTATTGTCATCTTGGCAGCCCAGGATCTCCATACACACTGCTTAGGCTTGTGCTCCAGAGAATAGTTTAAAACTACCAAAAGTTAAAATCTAAGGTTTAAATTCACAACTTTCTAAAAAATCTGGGTAGGCTTGCCTAAACAGAGATGTTTTTAGCAGTGGCCGAAAAGAGTCCAGTGAAGCCTCCTGCTTGATATTAATAGGCAGGGAGTTCCACATTAAAGATCTAAGTTCACACTAGGATTGAGTTCTTACAAATGTGGAACTAGTATTATGCGGCAACTGTAGTAGTGCCAATTCCGCTGATCAAAGTGGTTGAGTGGGCATGTGGGGTAAGTTTGTCTTTTAGGTAAACTGGCCCCAAGTTGTTGAGGGCTTTATATACTAATGCATCGTGCCATGTGCCCAACTTATTCATTCCATCAGAGCCTTCAGACAGAACTTCCTGATGAATTGTGCCCTAGCCCGTCTTTAGCAGGCAAAGACATTGCCTGACCTGCATTTGATACCTGTTCCTATGGCCTTCAGGAGAGGGACAAATGCACCAAGCCTTGCAGTTCAGCTCTGTTGTGCCTGGCATTGGGTAATGCATCATGCCAGCAACTAAGGAGGAAATACAACCGAGGCTTTCTAACTTCCCACCTCCTTGTTCTAAGGAGTTGGGCAGAATGTTTTTAATGAGCCAATTAAGGCTTCAGCTGTGTTCACAGCCTGCCCTTATTTAGAGAAAGTCACAAACAATCGTGGCTTCTCTTGTTTTAATTGGATGCTATGGTTGCTTTGCTGTTGGCAGCCATAATTATTTGCGCTGGACTTCCAATGTATTTGCTAGCAGGGGAGGCAAATTAGATTTCCAGCATTTGCTGATTTCCAAATGCTTGATTTAGCGCTGGAAGCTTTAATCAAGATGTTATTGACTGATTAATCAAGAACAGTTTTAGTTGATTAATTGATGGGAGCCATTTTAATTGACTGGCCTGCATCCTAAAGGCAACTTTTGTAAATGTGCTAGCAGTTTTATTGCTGCACCACTAGGAGGAGGAGAGTTGGTGTTCCAACCTGGCAGAGGTGACCCCCTCAGCAAAGTGTCATGTTGACTTTCGCTGTTCCTTTTCATGAGATGCTGTCTCAAAGCCTGCCTTCAAAGACATTCTGAAGTAACACCTTCATTGAACGTTTTAGTGAAATCAGTAATTTTTTGAATGTTCCCCTCTTTCATTTCTTTAGTGCATTCCTCTAAAATGGTGGTCTCCCTTCATTCCTCTAAAAATAAGTCAGTCTCCCTTCATCTGTGCTCCCTTCTCCCATTTTCCTCCTCTTGTCAGTTTTAAGAACTTTGATTTGGAGGACTCTCCCAAGTGTTCAACAGACTGGCTGATGATCGGTCCTCCTGCCAAGGGAGAAGAATACAAAGCATGTGGATCCTTCATCCCACCTCCTTTCATCTCTGCCAGGGATCACGTCTGGATATTTTTCCACTCTGATCCATCAAGTTCAGGGCAGGCTCAGGGATTTCGCCTTTCGTATATCCGAGGTAAAAGTTCTCTCTAGTTTGAATGGCTATGTTGATTATTGCTTTGCATTTATCTTATTTTCAACATTTCTATCTGAGGTTTATCACTATTTATCCTCTGTTAGACTGAGACTGAAGTGTGGCCAAATGCCACCTATTTATAGCTAAGTCAGGACTTGAACCCAGGTCTTTGTATCCCAAGTCCTCACACACTTTCCGCTGTACCACACTGGCTCTGGATGTAGGCAGGAGGAGGGCCTTTTCCGTGGTGGTGCCTGAACGATGGCAGAACCCAATAGGGTTGTCTGCTTTTGCACTGGCTCTTGAGCTTGTTTTATTCCAGCTGGCATTTTCCAGCTGAGCCTGGGACATGCTCCTGTTGACGTGTTTTTTTATTATTCTGCTTCATGATGCAGCTTTACTGCTGTTTGTTTTATTCTTTCTTTTGTTTTTGATTTTCTTGGGAGTTTATATTTCCATTGTACGCTGCTTTGATTTCACCACAAAATAGGGATCAAATAAATAAAACAACCCCCACTCTGCTTCTAATGGTGACAGACTTGGTGACAGACTTAGGTACAAGTGTGATTTTAAAGAACCAGTCTTGCGAGTGGCAGAGGCTGAGTCCTCCCCCTGCCTGAGTTTTTTTCGCTCTCTGTGCTTTTCAACCAGCTGTCTCCAGTACCAGGAGGGAGAGCCCCACCTGGAAGAAAAGTGTGTGTACAGGCAAGGAAGCAAAAGGGGCAGGGCTCAATGGGGGCACCAGCCATTTTTCTGCAACAGCAAAAAGAGGGGGAAATAAGATTACACTGCACAAGGCACCCCACCCAAAAAAGCTTTGCAGATCCTCCTCCCTCTTCCACATAACTGCCTCTCCTGTTGAAAATAACCCTGACGTGATATGTTCTCTTGGCATTCCGTGGGGGACTTGTCCTAAGTGGCAACAAGGCTCTTGTGATTTCCAGTGCTAGGAGCAATCGCTCTGGGCTTCTAGCATTTGTATGCTGGAAGGGAGCTCTTGAAAGCAGCTGAAGCCTCAGAAATTCTCCCTCTACAGATACCCTGTGGCAAATGAGCCAGAGCCTGTAGTTGTAAGAAGGATTCTCATTTGCCTTAATTGCACAGCACTCAGAAGCACTTCTCTGAGTCTCTTTACAGAAACAGCCATGCTTTTGGCAAGAGACTCTTTCCCCCCTTCATACACACTCTTTATTGGAGAGAAGAAAGGAGAGAGAGTGATCTAGTTCTATTGGGAACGCAACCGGGAAAGGGGGGAGGGAAATTTGGAATCCAAAGGGTGTAAAATTATTTTTTTATTTTTCTTCTATTGTAATCTGTATTGCATATTAAAGGGGGGAACTCGCGGAAGGGAACAGGTCGATTTTAGGGGACGGGAAAATATTTTTAAAATTGAGTCAATGATAATAAGTTTAAATTTGGGATAAGAACTTGTTGAAATTCTTTTTTGTTTATTTGTAAGAATTGGAATACAGGAGGGGGAGGGGAGGGGAAGTCCTGAAAAGATGTTATTGGGAAAAAGATTTTATGGAAAATCTTAATAAATATCATTTAAAAAAAAAAAAGAGAGTGATCTAGTTCTGCCTTTACAAGGGGAAGTTAGAACTCCTGGCACTTTAAATCTGAGATCTTTTCTTTCGAATCCCAGCTCTTTTTTGCTCCCCTAATTTGAGAGTCATTTGTCCTCCTTCCACATTGCACCTGTAAGAAAAAAGGGCCTCCTCTCTCTCCCTTCTTGCCTTTGTAAAACAGCTTTAGCTTCTCCCTGACCTGCTTTGCCCATCTAGGCTACCCCTTTTTGTTTGCCTATAGTCTTCTGTTCTCTCAGGCTTTTGTCTTTGAACCTTAACTGGGACGGGGAGCCTACTTGAAAACTTTTCACAGCACCCCAATCCCAGGTATTTGGGGGCTTTCTGGTTGGGGCAGAAAGGTCGGTAAGAAATAATCTTCCCTCCATACTACAGCTGCTCCCCCCCCCCAATGATGGTGGAAATCATAGCTAGTGGTAGTTAGTTTTTTTTTCAGAATCGGGATAGAGGTAGGTGTGGCCAAGGTGGCCAACAGACTGCCAGTCACAGGTGTGCGCATGTGCATGTACACAAATCCACACAAAGGCAGGTGCACAGGCAGGCAGGCAGATGACATTCCATGACAATGAAACTGCTATGGAGAGGAAAAACAGGGAGAGGGAATCCCCTTCCATCCCTTTGGAAAGGGCATCTCCTCCTTCTGAAGTCATGCCATTGCAGTGGAGCTACTGAAAACCCAGGTAAGTTGTGGGGGAGAGATTGTGTGCAGCTGGTGGGGAAGTTCGTCCTTGGCAAGAGAGATTTATACTTGTGTTGGCATAATAATATTTCAGAGTCCTCAAGAGCTGCTGCTTCCAAATCTTGATTGTCCTCCATGCTGGATTCATGTTTCAGGCACAGCGTGGAGCCGGAAGTGCCCGGAGAAGTTTCCTAACACTTGTCTCTCACTTTACAGGGAAAATGGGCCAGGCTAATTGCCAGTCTGATGAATTCCGCTGTCTGAATGGCAAATGCATTCCCGGCACTTGGAAATGCAATTCCATGGATGAGTGTGGCGATAACTCAGACGAGAAAAATTGCACTGTTCCTCCAACCGAGCCCCAGTCCAGCATCTGCCCTTCAGGAACCTTCCAGTGCAGCGTAGCCCATTCCACCAAGTGCTTGTTCAACGAGCTGAAATGCAATACAGTTAAAGAATGCAGCGATGGTTCCGACGAAGAGAACTGCCCCGACCTTTCATGTGGCAAAAGGCTGGGGAACTTTTACGGGTCTTTTGCCTCTCCCGACTTCTTCCGCTCGGACCACAGCCAGGCGGACCTCCTCTGCACGTGGCATGTGGACACCCAGGACAACCGCCACGTTCTCCTGCAGCTTGACCTGCAGCTCGGCTACAATGACTACGTGAAGGTGTACGATGGGCTAGAGGAGAGAGGTGACAAGCTCATGCAGACCCTTTCCTATCGCAACAACAGGCACTCGGTGAGCCTGGAGTCCTCTAAGGGGCAGCTGACCATATCATACCATGCCTGGTCCAAGAGCACCGGGCACGGGTTCAACGCCACCTACCAGGTGAAGGGCTACTGCCTCCCTTGGGAGCACCCGTGCGGCAACGATGAGGGGTGCTACACCGACAGGCAGCGCTGTGACGGCTGGTGGCACTGCCCCAACGGCAAGGACGAGGAGAGCTGCCCAGCCTGCCAGAAGAATGAGTACCCGTGCGAGGGGAACAGTGGGCTGTGCTACTCGCTGCTCGACCGCTGCAACAACCAGAAGAACTGCCCAGATGGCTCAGACGAGAAGAACTGCTTCACATGCCAGCCGGGCAACTTCCACTGTGGCACCAACCTGTGCATCTTCGAGACGTGGCGCTGCGATGGGCAGGAGGATTGCCAGGATGGGAGCGATGAACACAACTGCCTGGTGATCGTGCCCAGGAAGGTCATCACGGCAGCTCTCATTGGGAGCCTGGTCTGCGGGCTGCTGCTGGTGATCGCCTTGGGCTGCGCCTTCAAGCTCTACTCCTTGAGGACCAGGGAATACAGGTGAAAAAGATCAGCTTTGCTTCCTTCCTCCCTCCCCCCCTCAACCCATTTTGTTAGGAGGGCTTTTCATTTCCTTTCTGGGCAGGATAACATAGACACCTAGTTGAATCTTGGAAAGTAAATTTACAAGGGGTCGTGTGGTATGACTGTTAAGACCCTAACATAATACTATTGTTTACATTAACTGCAACAGCTCCCCAGAGTTTCAGACAGGAGAGTTGCATCACCCTGCTTGCAGGTACTATGAATTAAGCCTAAGGCCTTTTGCTTCCAGTACCTGTGCTTCCCCGCTGAGCAGCAGTCCCTCCCCCTCTTCAGACCTCACGGGAAAATAGGGTTTCCTGGTACAGGAATGAGCCATGCTGAAGCTTGAGCTCTCTCCCCATTCCTCTCTCATGCCTGGCGGTAGATTGGGAGCACCCACAGGACCCTCTGACTTTTGGATTTGAGGCACAGGGTATCCTGAAACCACAGTTTCCAAGTTTGGACATTGCAAACCAGGTGGGAGGTCTTCTCTGCAGCCAGCCGGCCAAGAGGCAGAGAGAGAGTGCTTGAGCTTGTTGATTATGCCCAGGAACATTGCTTCGGAACCCAGCCCTGATATGTTTCATGCACAGCACAAGAAGTCTCATACTGTCAAACTGGTAGTATGGCGGTGCAGGACTGGGGAGCCATCCTGGCATTGGCATTAATGCTGCTTACCTGGAGGGGACAAGAAGGGATGGTGGCTAGGTTGGAGCCGTGCAGATGCCCCAGTGGGTGCTCCAGTTTGATGGCGGTAGTGCACCGCATGTCCATAGGCCAAGAAAGCCTCCGGTTGCAGCCTTAGTCATGAGTGGGTGGTAGCCTTTGTCACTTCTACTTTGGGCCATGACAGTCTCAGAAAAGATGCCCACCTAGTCTATTCTAATCCAGCCAGCTTTTCTCTTCTCTTCTCTCCCTCCCTCCCCATCCCGATTCCAGGGCATTTGAAACCCAGATGACCCGTCTTGAGGCAGAGTTTGTGAGGCGTGAAGCTCCCCCTTCCTATGGGCAACTGATCGCACAGGGCCTGATCCCACCCGTGGAAGACTTCCCTGTTTACAACGCATCACAAGTAAATGACTCTGTCTATACAGTGGTACCTCGGGTTACATACGCTTCAGGTTACATACACTTCAGGTTACAGACTCCACGTTCTGTGGTACTCCTTCAGAGTGAGCTCCGCACAACAGAAACAAAGTTTTGTATTTGTTGAGGGAAAGTACAGTAGAACATCAGTTTTTGGGCATCTCGTAAGCCGACTGATTCAGAACCCGAATGCCAAAAACCCAGAAGTAATTGCTTCCGTTTCTGAATGCGCCTCGGAAGTCGAACCAGTTCCGCTGTGTGTTTTTCCATTTTTTTCAATTGATTTTGCCGACTGCCCATTGATCCTCTGTTTTCGAACATTTTGGAAGCCAAACAGTCTTCCGGAATGGATTATGTTCTAAAACCGAGGTTCCACTGTATTATGTTTTGCAAACATTTTTATATGAAAAGTAGGGATGAATATGACACTCCCCCCATGTCTAAATGCATTGAGATTCATTCTGTTCCTCTCAATGCTCTTCAGATGCTTTATTTTGGATGACATTTCTCTGACATGTCCGATCAAAACACAATTAGAACTGCAGCTTGCTCACAACATTGAGAACCTGAATGACTGAGGTGCCTGTTGGTTATTTGAATAAATTGTTGACATCATGATTACAAAATGACACACCCAGGCAATAATCCACCATCAGCCAGCCAACTAATTCTGTATTTTGCAGACAGGTATTTTAATTGAGAGAAGGGAATGATTGCGCCCCCCCCCCACATCTCACAGGCCTGATCTTTATACGATACCCAGTGGCTGTTGTTTATAGTGAGGAAGAGATCTGTGCAAGGCCAAATGATGTGTTTTAAAGCAACATGCAGCCTGGCCCTTAATGTTTGATTACACGTCAATAAAGTTTTAATGCATTAAAGTACTGCAGGGATGGGGAACATCTGTGGCCCTCCAGATGTTGTTTGAGACTGCAGCTCCTGCCACCCCTGACTATTAGGCATGCTGGCTGAGACTGTTGGGAGCTGGAACTCAACAGGGCCACAGGTACCCCCACCCTAAAGTACTGTAGTATTGCTAAACCCAAACGTTTATCTTTGTGAGATGGATTTGGCAAAGGTGAGCTTTGAAAATAAAGAGATTTGGTGTTTATTTGCCAGAACCTTGCGAGGAAAGAGAAAATAAATTCACTTTTTGCTATGACATTTTCGCCACTTTTCACCTAGAAAATCATGGGGATACTTGTATGCACAAGTCCTCCACCCCCCCCCCCCGGCAGTGATTGGATTTTGTTTTGTATTTGCGGTTCCCCCAGCCCTGGCAAATGCATCCAGCCTCTACAGCGTGATCCTATTATGGCCGAAGCTCTGTATTTAGTTACACAAGCAGGGAGATCTGCTTTATGTTTCTGGTTTGGGCTTTTTGGGGGCTTTTCATGCATCAGCCTCTTGCACTGCTGGAGGCTGAAACAGAGGTGACCATTGGCGCTGGATAATCCCGATAATCCCCTGCATTTGTGAGGTCAGGAGGTTCAAGTGGAAAGAAGAGATTGGGGAGAGGTTACTGTGTCGTGGGCTGAGAGGTTCCTCTGGCTTCCTTTCTGAGGATGGCTTCTGACACTGGCGAGGATGTTAGTGTACTATCTTTGAATGAAAGCTAGGAAGGCAAAAAAAGAACCCACTCTATTTGTCTTCATAGGCCTCCGTCCTGCAGAACATCCGAACGGCCATGAGGAGGCAGATGCGTCGCCATTCGTCCAGGAGGAGCTCATCCCGCCGGCGCTTGGGCAGGTTGTGGAACAGATTCTTCCACCGGCCGCGGGTGAGAGCTCAGATCCCGCTGCTGAACCCCACCCACACTTCCCAGACAGTGCTAGGGGATGGAATCATCAATCGCACAGATGGCGCGGCCCCCCAGAGCCCCCCAGCTTCTCCCGAGGGAACTAATGTTGAAACGGGGAGCTGCAGCCCAAACCGGGGACTCCTGGAATCTGAAAACAGCCATTTGCCTTCAGAGACAGAAGCTGCAGAATCGCCCCCCTCAGACGTTCTGTCAAACATTTGCACAGCAGCTCTCTCAGAGCCAGAGGACGGACACGACAAGCCTTCGGGTACTGAAGACCCTCCCAGCGGTGAGATCAGACAGACCAACAAGGCTGATTCAGGGAAAACGTTCAGAGACCCTTTGTTGGAGAGGGTGGCAGAAACGCACCAGGGTGGGGGTTTGGCGTCTAGCAGGACTGTTGCCGAGTGCAGAAGCTCCAGCAGGAATAATTTGCTGAGCGAAGAGCCATGCCGGCTCCCCTTCAAAAAGTGGGAGTCGATATACTCTGACAGCCCCGTGAATGTCCCTCTTCAGGGGGACGGCCGACACTGTTGTTGCCCCCAGTCATATCGCGAAGAGCCTTTGGGCATTCGCCCAGCTTGTTGCCATTCCATGGAAGTGCCAATCCTCGAATCCTCTCCCCCTCTCTCAGAAGTCACCCCCAGCGACGACGAGTCTTTACTGGTCTGCTAATCGGATTTTGCTGGGCTCTTTCAGAAGACACCATTCATTAAATTGTGGTGCTCGCCACCCGCCACCAACATCACCACTTCTGTTGCAGCACATCTCCAGCAAGGTTCAGTAGGACAAATGTGGTATCAGGAGCTGATGAGAGTTTGTTCACACGATCATACTTTTCTTCTTTAAAAACAAAACAAACAAAAAAAAGCATTTTCTTGTATAACGTGTTATACATACAAGACACAGATATTCTTCCGAAAGGGCTTGCAGTTTGGACTGTCTTGCCATCTCCTTTGGTATCTGCATACAGATTTCTGACTAGCAGGCTACAGTCATTAAAATATACCAGTTGTCAGTTTTGGCACCTCCATTTGTGTGTGTGTGTGTGTGTGTGTGTGTGTGTGTGTGTGGCATAAGTGTTTTGTAGCCATCGTCAGATGCACAAAACACCTGGCAGGTGCAATATGTTCCTGGTACGGGAAAGGCAGGTGGGGGAAAGTTCTGTGCCGGCAGGTTAGAGAAAGGAACTGTTAAATTCATCTGCCTGTATCAGCTGTGCTTCTTCCACTGCTTATAATGACATATGCTGGGAGGCCTCCCTGGTGCCCTCGCTTCACAATCTGTGTGTGGTTACCAGGGAGAAACTGACCCAGGGGGGTTTCTGCACAGACACACAGGTGTAACTCTGGAAAGCCGCTGTGTCTCTGAGAAGAAGAAAATATGCAGCTCTGCATCTGCCTACCATAGGGACCCCCCTGGCTACAGTTTTCCCCAGCTGACCTTGATCTGTGGGTGGGTGAACACACAACACCCGCCCCAGCAGATCTGCCTTTGCAATTTGACGCTTCCTAAATCCGCTTGTTCCTTCTGTTTGTGAAAGGCGCTTTCCTCTCTGCTTTCCGAGATAAAAGTCAGCTTATAGCTTCTCATTCATATGCTGGAGGGGATTCATCCAGCAGGCAAAGCAAGGCACCAGGCACAAGTAATTATGACGGACCGCTCAACTGGAGAGATCCAATTATTGGCGATTTAGAATATTTGTCTAAATTAAAGCTATATTTACAGAGCCTCGGGGTAAATCGTTTAACAGGAAACCAAAGGCAGGGAGCATCACATTCCTTTCTTTTCGTACCTCCCCACCCCCTTTTGAAACAAGAACAAAAAAGCTACATCCACTCATTTGCTTGCTCTCTTCGTCACGGTGCCCATAGCGATGGAGAAATGCCAGTGGCAGCCAAAGGTTCCATATCCTTCATTCACAGAAAATAATTGCATTTTCCGGTTGCTGTGCCACTGTAACAACAAAGCAGCCAAGTTTTGATTATAGCGGGATTGTAGCAAAGGCTGACTTCAGTAGGAGTTTTATGTTGGATTAAGTTGGATCAATTTTACAAGGGTATTTGTTGAGCTGTTGTTTATTGTAGGTTTGTGAACCCCTTTTACCCACTCCCATCCTGAGTTTCCAATGTTAGCAGAGCGCTAAGTGCATAGAACTGTGAATTGGGAGGTGCTTTTTACCAGAACTGGGTGACCTGTGGACCTCAGGGGTTATACATTTCCCATCACTGGGCATGCTGACTGAGGCTGAAGGGAGTTGGAGGCCAGCAACAAACATCTGGAGGGTCACAGGGTCCATATCCCTGCTTTATTATTACTATTATTTATTTATCTATTTATTAAATTCACATACTGCCCTGAGAATTATACTGAGCAAGCAGATTTTCCATGGTTTTCAAAGGAAGTTCCAGAGAACTGGTCAGTTCCTCAGATACTGGTGAGAACATAAATAGTGAAAGCTCATGGAGGTTCAGGCATAATGAGAAGTCCTGGTTTCTTGCCGTATAAAGGAGCCTTGGGCTTGTTCACGCTCCCTCTTCCATGCACTAAAGGAGCATCCACGTGTGATATCAAAAACAAGCTGCATGGCTCAATGCTACTTCTGAGCTCAAGGAACAGTAGCTTGCCAAACCCTCCTTAGCGAGCAAACCTGGATCTGAAACCACATCTTGATTCCGCTTTGTTCTCTGCAACTAGAATTGAGTTTTTAAAAGACGACTTAACAAACAAAAGAGAAAAAAAATCAACATTTTTTCTGAACATCATGTGGTACGTTATACTTTGGGAACCTAGTGAGTTTAAACCAGTCATGGTTCCCCAAGTCATGTCACTGGCAGTAAGTTGACAGAGGACACTTCTGGTCTTTTTGTAAATGTGCACAGACCCTCTTCAGCAGTGGCGTGGGGGAAGTTGGACCACCCATGCGCTTGCTGCTTGGAGTCGCATGAGGTCCCACCATTGGCTGGGAGGACATGATTCCAGCCCCCTCAGGCAACCCCTGAACTGTCTCCAAGAATACTTCAGTCGCTTGTCCTTGAAATTCCCTTTTTCGTTTTCCCATAGACTGCTTTATTTTTGTGTGGCTGCAGTCTCTGCGCTGTTGTATGTGTTGCAGTTCCATGGTAATCGATGGGACCTGAGCGCACTTGCTGGGCACTGGTATGCAGCCAGCATAGCCATTAGTAGCCATTTCTCAGAGTGCTGATTGCTTTTTAACAACGTAACCAAATGTTTCTCTGGCATTCTGTCACTTAAAAATACCTTTTCAGTTGTTTTTGAAGTTAAGGGCAGTGAGGAGCAGTGATAATACAATCAGGTATACAGAGTGGTTCAGGGTGCCTAGCAATACTCTCTATTTCTTTAACCCCCTTAAAGTCGAATTTAAATTTCTTGGTTTTGGCTGGACCCAAGTGGTTGTGTGCCTTAAGCGGGGATGGTATAAATCAGAGCGTGCTGCATCAGCAAAATGCTTTTTTTATTGTGAACTTTAGAGATGTCATCTGTCACCCTTTACCAAGGAAATTAAAATGTTTCAACTATCTTTCTGTCAAAGCAAAAAGTAATTAAATTAACCTAACATTGTCTTTCCTTTGTGAGATGGGTTGCACAAGACCCGTCAATGATACTTGAACCATCCCTTCCTCTTACTAGTGAATGCAGGAGCTGAATGCCAAACCATGGCCCCTGGCAAACAAGAAGGACGTGTCAGCTTGGTTGGAGGACCTTCGAGGATTGCAGAGGTAGAAATATATTTTCTTTTTTAAAAAACGCAACCACCTTAGGGGACTCCCCTTAAAAAAATTCCCAGTGAGAACTGTGCACGCTCCATAGTCCTAGTCAGTTCAAAAAGCAGACAAGGAAACTGGGAGTGGGTGGTGGAATGAAGTGTCCTGGAGAAAGCATAGCTGGCTGGAAGCCTGAATAGGAATGTTTCTGTTGGGAGGTGAGGATGAAATGCAACATTTTGTGGAGGGTCCCACTTGTTTAGTTTATCTGGAAAGTTCTGAATTCAAAATCTTGCAAGTGGTAGCATCTCTTGGCAGAACTAGCATGCATTATTCGTTTATTTAAAGTTAATATCACCGAGAAGATTTCTCGGAGCTTTTCCAAAAGATATTTTGGGGAAATTTTTTTTTGAACAAGGCCAATTCCTGTAATAAAGCTTGTGCAAAAGCTGAGTCAGAATTGTGCTGTCCGGGCATGATTTGTGCTTCAAAGGGGAGGAGGAGACGTGATTTGTGTGAGTCAGGGAAAGCGATCAGCTTTGCATGTTTCCTCTTGCTTGGTGTATTTTATCCTGAATCTGTACTTTGATTCTTCTAGTAATGAAGTAGAGCAGGAGGCTGAAGCCCTATCCTTTGACCACTATATATCTTATCCAAAAAGTACTCTGGATCCTGATATTTAATTAGGTGTTGTCCCCACATTTTCAAATGTATCTTCAAACATAAGGGCTAGAAATTTAGAGTCAGTGTTGCTGCTGATTTTAAATGAAAGCTCTGAGATTCTTAGAAAGTGCAGAATTCTGCGGCTAATGTCACATTCTGCGTTTGATTTTCTATATCTGTGCTGATATGCAGGCCTGTCTATTCTGGTCAGAGTAGGTAGAATTGCTGCAAGGACAGCCTTTTGCTACTAAAACAGATTAGGCGAGTTGCGCATTCAGGGCTGGAGAGGGAGACTCTGCAACCTCCAGAGGACGAGTTTCCAAAAGCCATCAACAGATGGCAAGTGCTTTATCACTGTCGTCAATGTTGCACACATTTGTGATAAACACAAGCCGCTCTCTACGCTGTGCAGCAACAAAGAGGACTTGCTGCTTAAAATACAGCACTGACAGCATAGCAGTTGGTTCACAATATCACAAATCGGCAAAGATTGCCTAGTTGTTTGCTGCCTGTCATTTAATAAACGGCAGAAGAACATGTCTAGTGCTAACATGTTTATCCAAAACACACTCGATGCAGATATTTTCACAGGCATTTTTAGTGGCGTTTTTCTTTTTAATTAGCAAATAGGCATGAGCAAGCCAGTCCTGAGACGTGGAAGTGACAAGCCACGCAAAGCGTGGGTGGTCTTTGCTGTGGCTGTGAAGTAATTTCCCTCCTGATCAAGAAGACTTGATTGGATTTTCTCCCCCTCCCTAGGCAGCATCTGTTAAAATTTTCAGCCTCAGGACTGTCAGTCCAGCACCTCCCTTTGGTACCCAGGGCCATCCTTTTCCATCTGGCGGGTCAGTTCTGCTGAGGTCAATCCAAGAATAGGATGACTTTGCCTGCTTTGGGATTGTGTTATTTCCCCATCTTTCCCTCTGTGCTCCTTCACCCAGGAGTAAGCAATGGCTTGGTGGTAGGAGGGACGGTTGTATCTCTGTGTGCTAGGGGTTGTGCAGCTGACAGAAGTAAGCTTGGAGCTATTGACACAGCAACATCTAAAGACGTAGTCAGGTCTCTGTGTAATCTACAGTGGTGGGGTATATAAAATCTTACCTAGCCCAATCAATGAGAGATGGCAAGTGGGTTTTTCTGACCCATAAATGATGCAAAGTTGCAGGTGCTTCCTTTGGGCCTGAAGCCCTCCCCTCTGAGGACCCACTTTCCTTGGCTTCTAATGAGGTCAACTTAATGAAAATACAATATAAAAGCTTTGTTTATGTTGAAACCTAAAGATTTGCTCTTTCAAAAATGAAACTTGAGGATCTTTAAGAATACAGTGGTACCTTGGTTTACGAACTTAACCCGTTCCACCAGTCCTTTCTTAAACCAAAGCATTCTTAAACCATCGCGTGCTTTGCCATAGCAGTGGAGGACTCAATTTACAAATGGAACACACTCAACAGGAAGTGAAACATGTTCTGCTTCCAAGGCAAATACTTTTCTGGGAATACTTTTCTGGGGTCCCTGCTCTCTCATTCACCCTCTGGTCCTTCATTATTGAATCAAGTGATGATGGGTGGTCTTTTCAACAAACCCTCAATCTGCATATGTTAAGGGAGGATATAGGTTTTAGGGTGGGACTCATAAGTTAATGGAAATAACCCAATGCTCTGGATGAACCTTCTTTTGTGGAAGGAAGGGCTTCAAGTCAATGGGGGCAGGGTTTGTGTGTACAAGACATTCCCTTGTCCATAAATAAAGAGAAATTGATAGAGGCAAGCACTGAGACGCCCAGGGACTATTGCAGAAAGCAGCTGTCATCATGCAGTTCTGCATTGTCAGTCAAAGCTGTTTTCAACAATTTGCACTAATTCACATCACTTCCTTAAATTTGTTATTTCCTCATGGCGAAACTTTACAGAAGTTCTTTAGAACTACCGGAATAAGCAACGACAGTCAGAATTTTACATATCGGGCCTGAATGTAAATATATCACTTGACAGAAATACATCACTAGGAAGAAACAAGCCAGCTCATTTTATTTTATTTTATTTTTTACTCTTTTTTTCCTTCTTTTTTCTTTTTAGGAAAAAGAGCTAAGTGCTATTAACGGTCCACTATAGCTGCTGAAAAGGTGTATCTCATTTTATACATTTTACTATTGGATTTCTAAAAAAAAAAAATTCAAGATTTTTCTTTTTTCAAAAAAAAAATCATCATGTAAACAAAAACAACAAAAATCTACTTCTTGTGTGTAAAATATATCGTTATTTCTTCAAGGTCTTTTCTCTTCCTGGAGGGGTGAGTGAGTGAAAGGTAGATCATCCTCTTCAATAGAACCCCCTTGTGGGTAGACTACAAAACACACCTTCTGGCCCCAGTGCGTCAAGGACTCTGGAAAAGAGGAAGTCATCAAGCAGTCAGTTTAATTGTAGACAGAACATCCACCAGTCAGTGGCTCAATCTAGCTCAGTCACAGAGGTCCCACTTTTCCTGCAGAAAGTTTAATGGCCACTGGCATCTCCACTTAAAAGCAGGGGTGGGGAGCCTTGGAATGTCCTGGGAATCCAACTCCCAACAGTCCATAGCAGAGCCTTCCTGGATTAAGCCAATGGCCCATCTAGTCCAACATCCTGTTCTCAGAAGTGGCCAACCACATGCCTGCGGGCAGCTAATAATAATATCTTTATTGTCAATGTACAACCTGTGTACAATGGAATTAACTGAGACACACACACACCCCTGCCAAATACTAGCAAGCAGGATTCCAGCACAAGAACCCTCCCCACTCCTGTGGTTTCCAGCAACAGGTATTCAGAAGCATCCCTGACTCCAACTGCGGAGGCAGAGCACAGCCATTGTGGCTAGTAGCCATCGATAGTTCTCTCCATGAATTTGTCTAATCTTTTAAAGCCATCCATGTAGGTGGCCGTTGCTGCCTCCTGTGGCAGTGAGTTCCACAGTTTACCACTGTGCTATGTAAGGAAGGGGACGGAGGTGGTGCTGTGGGTTAACCACAGAGCCTAGGACTTGCCGATCAGAAGGTCGGCAGTTCGAATCCCTGCGACGGGGTGAGCTCTCGTTGCTTGGTCCCTGCTCCTGCCAACCTAGCAGTTTGAAAGCACAAAGTGCAAGTAGATAAATAGGTACCGCTCCAGCAGGAAGGTAAACGGCGTTTCCGTGCGCTGCTCTGGTTCGCCAGGGGCGGCTCAGTCATGCTGGCCACATGACCTGGAAGCTGTACGGCGGCCAATAAAGCGAGATGAGCGCCGCAACCCCAGAGTCGGTCACGACTGAACCTAATGGTCAGGGGTCCCTTTACCTTTACCTATGTAAGGAAGTCCTTTCTTTTATCTGCCCTGAATCTTCCAGCTTTTCAGCTTCCTTGGATGTGTCCACAAGTTCGAGTGTTATGAGAGAGAGGGAGGAAAACTTTTTTCTTGCCACTTTCTCCACTCCACACATAACATTTATAACTTCCTATTGTGCTGCCTCTTACTCGCCTTTGCTCTAAACTAAAAAGTCCCATTCAGTACGGTCAGTAATCAAGAGATTATGGGCGCCACGACATTCAGAGGCCCACAGGTGCCCATTCATCCCTGAGTTAGGAAGATCATGTAGCAGGTGAGGTGAGAGATCTTGTTCCCAAACTCCCTGGAGAGTAGCTGGCCAGTCAGAGGAAGAACAGAAGAAGCTACCTGGTGTCACACCCTTGATCCATCTAGCTCAGAACTGTCTACACGGACTGGCAGCAGTGGCTCTCCAGGGTTTCAGATAGGCGCCTGTTCTCAGCCTTACCCAAAGATGCTGTCATTGGGGATTAAACCCGGAGCCCTGCTCTGCTCTGCCATTGAGCCACGACCCTTCCTGCCTCCCCACCACCCACAACAAGATGCGAGATGGGGCAGAAAAACTGAATGTTGCCCACTTCAAGAACAGACCTCGAGTTGGCCCTTGTGACCACAGAATGATGGGCTTTGGAAGGCCCCAAATTCAAATCTCTCTGCCCTCACTGCACACATTCGGAAATAGGCTGTTGAAATCTGTGACTACCCTGAACCCGGTGACATTTTCTCTGTACATAACCAACGTCCTTTATCCCGTTTCTATGGTGACCGCAGTTTTTACTCCTCGTAGAGGCACCCTCCCACAGGTTCCCCGCTTACCTGTTATCCTATTTACACACTTTGGTTTGTTTTTCCAGTATACTCCAATAAAAAACACTGGCACTCCAGTTAGTATGATAATCAGTCCAACTCCACAGACTACTGGCTCAGAATATAAACTGAAGATCAAGAGAAAGGCCCAAAATGTCAGGTAAGTGATTGGAACCAGGAGATTAACCTGAGAGGGGAAAAAAGATGGCAAGTGTACAGAAGCCTGGCATTTCCTCCCGATTCCCTTTGCCCTGTATGCACCAAAGGTGTGATGATAGATTGAGAGGCAGTGTGGTGTAGCGGTTAGAGTGTTGGGCTAAGTTGTGGAGTGCTGGGGTCAAATCTCCCACTTGGCTATGAATCTTACTGGGGTGACCTTGGGCCATGGGCCAAACTAGACCACTGCCTCACCACCAAACTAGATCACCCATGATAGTTATGAGGAGAAAATGGAGACGGCAAGGAGGACCTTTAGGCTGTCTTGAGCTCATTTGAGGAAAACTGGGATTTAAATGTATTATTACTGTTGGAGAACAATTTTATTACAATTTTTCACCCACCTTTCACACTAGGGTCCCAGGGTAGGTTACAACAATTTAAACACAAATATAAAAAATAATTTAAAACAACTTCAATAGGTAATACTAATAATAGGTAATATCTAATAAGAATGTTTGTAATCAGTAATAATAGTTATTAACTGATTGAGGAGGCCCAGTTTCAAATCTTCTCTCAGACATGAAACTCAGTCATTCCTGTTCTTTCATTAAAAATCTAATAAATCTGTTGTCTTGTTTGCTGCTTTTAGTAAAGTATTTAAGGATTTTGATAGTGGGTTGCTTTCAAGCTTGGACTGAGGGCCACCTTCGGAGTTATAAAAATGAAAGGATGGGTAAAAAATATGTTAAATACACAATACATATTCACAATTTAACTCAAGAGAACCCTGGGAACTACCCAACCATTTTCCAGAAATACACACCTGTGTGTTGCCACCCTGCTAGTTTGCCGTGATGAGACTGAGTTTCTTTGTTGTGACTTAACACAATAAAAGGTGAACTGAATGGGGTGCAGATTCTCCTTTTCCCAGAATGCAAAATTGGAGAAACCTGCAAAACTGGTTTTGTGCCAGACTGCAAAAACTGAAAGTGTGTCCTTTACAGGAATCGACCAACACACCTACACGAATTGGTGCAATCTCCCACTGTCACAAAAGCTACTACAGCTCATGGGATACTCCTACCATTCTCACAGGAGGTGCCCCTCATCATCATGGTACCCTCCCCTCGTCCCCATTCTTGCCTTTGCTGTGCCAGTATTTGGAGGAATCCGGAAGAAGGTGGAAGCTGCAGCGGCAGAGCACAACCCCCTTCTCCTACCCAATTCTCCCTCTGGTGAAGGAAGGGCCTCTCTGGTCAACCTGTTTCCTAATCAACCACCCAGATCTGCTGGCACAAAGCTTACGCGGAGGTCAAACTGTGTCTGACCTTTCTTGGGCATCTGTTCTCATTTGTTTGTGGGGCAGATATAGGATGGTGCACATTCAGCCTGGGCTGCCTGTGGGTTATTTGTATGCCTCCCTGTCAATCATTCATGCAGCCCAATCTTCCCAGGGTGTTTATCCATCACTTTCCTGGCTGCAAACAGTATGGTTTGTTTGTTTTTTAAAATGGATTTTCTGCTCTAGGGTGGCAGGACCCCTTAACCAGTGGTAGCTGGTGCCACTTGTAGTGGGGCAGAGGGAAGGGGAGTGGCCCAAACCTAGTTTTCTCCTCCTCCTGGGAGAAGGAGAAAACTAGGAGGAGGAGGAGGAAAGTGGCAGGCAGTAATGCCACCTCTGGAACGGCAGGTGGGCTTGGAAGAAGCAAGGCTGAGGTTGCCCCACTTGTCATCATGGACCAAACTTTGAGCCGCTGTGATGCAGGACACCAAAACTTCCTGTCTTTGTTTGAGCCCATCCCTCCAAAGCAGTGACAGTCTGGAGATCACCCCCTGGGCTGGTGGCAGATGAGAGGACCGTTTTGCGTGGTTGTGGCTGCTGACAGGACTGCAAGGAAAGCCTCCCCTTTCACCCCTTCTTCAGGTGCATCGTGGGAAGTGAGCATCATCCGCAAGCCTACCAAACCCCTAAAGAATCAAGAGAGGGTGCATTCGGAGAGCCCCAATATTTTTCACCTTGATGGGTCTGAAGATTTTGGGCTTCTTCCAGCGCAGCACAATCAAACCGATTATTGTCACTCCGTAGCAGAGGTAGTTGATAAAGGACACATAATTGATCAATGTGTAGGTGTCCCCAACAAGCATGATGACCACTGTGGCCAGACACTGGGGAGAGAAGAAGAAATGGAAATGGAAACATTACTGGAAGAAAAGCAAGGAAACCTTCTCATTTCTATGTTTTATTTATTGCGACTCCCTGGACAGGGCATACTTTTTGCATCAGCCCTGAGGCTCTTCTATGTTGTGTACACACTGTGTATTAAAAGCATGCCTGAAAAGTGCGCAGCCCCAGGAATCTTGGGTATTGTGGTTGGCTCAAGCTATTATTCCCAGCACTCTTAACAAACTATGGCTCCCAGGAATTTGGGAGGATGGGGAATGTGCTTTAAATGTGCACTCAGCAATTCTCTCGGAAGTTCGACAAGCTTTCTTTTTGGCACTAAGTGAAGGCCTCAGGGGCGGATGGGATATAAATTCAATAAAGAATAATGATTCTAAGGAGTATTATTTATTTATTATTTATTTATTGCTTTTATTAAGTTTTTTGTGCTGGGATTTTTCTGCTATGTTATGTTGTCCGACCTGGAGAGCTGCACATACATAAAACTTTAAACCTCAACAGGGTCTGGCTTGGTTTAACGCAACTTCCTATTGTGGGATGTAATCCACTGGGAGCAGTTCAAGTACAACATTCCTTGCTTTGCTAGAATGGACATGCAAGGGAATGTTTGGTCCAGCCAGTCAAAACTTCCTGTTCCTCCTGGCCTGTAGTATCCTTCCTTGCATGTGACTAGTAGGTGGGCGTGACCTTTCCAGACCTGGTAAAAGGCCAAGTCACACTGCCACCTTTCTCTCTTCTGCTTCCCTTTTTGTCCTGCAAACTTCCTGGACTGCTAGTCTGCAGTCACTAGGTCAACTCCCATATGGGGTAAGCCTATTTGTAAACGTTTGTAACTTTAAGCCTAAAGCCTGCCTTCAGGGATTGCACTGTGCTCTGCCTGATCGTCTTTATTCTTTTAGGAGGGATTCAAGGGGTCTTTACCAGGAATAATAGAATCTAGATATCCCACCTTTCACTCCCTTTAAGGAGTCTCAAAGCAGCTAACATTCTCCTTTCCCTTCCTCCCCCACAACAAACACTCTGTGAGGTGAGTGGGGCTGAGAGACTTCAAAGAAGTGTGACTGGCCCAAGGTCACCCAGCAGCTGCATGTGGAGGAGCAGGGAAACGAACCCGGTTCACCAGATGACGAGTCCACCGCTCTTAACCGCTACACCTAGTTGGGTGGAAGAGAGTCCTCTTGGACCCTGCTTGCTGGTTTCCCACAGGCGACTGTTTGGACACTGTGAGGAGAAGTTGCAGGACTAGGCGGGCCATCAGTCTGATCCAGAAGACTCATGTTATGTGATTGCAAGAAGGGGAACAGGCAGGCAGGGGTCAAAGGGAGGCAGCTCCCCATCCTCCTTTCAGGCAAGCAAGAGGCATGACTGCTGCCAAGGGTGACTTCCCACCGGCTAAAAGCATGTAAGCAAGGCAAGATGTGTGACCAGGGGAGAGATGTGTGACCAGGGGAGAGACAGCGCTGGGCAAGGTCTTGGCCTGGAGGGCTGCATTCAGCCCTCAGCCAGAGGTTCCTGAACCCTTCTTAAGAGGTTTGCTATGAAACAGACACACATACCTCTTAACATGCACTCTTCCCCCCATGCTTATCACTGGGATGCTCTCAGAGGAATCTGTAAGCCACAAAAGCTGGTATCGGGGGAATAATGAAGCATCTTGTCATTTTATGCTTGTAAACCCCTGAGAAACCTATTTGGGCACAGAGTTGTATGTAAAGGAGAAATACCCACACAGACAAGAAGGGCTGGGATCGGGGTGCAGTGTTGGACGTGGATCATGGCCAACAAGCTGGGCAAATGTCCTTCTCGGGCTCCGGAGAAACACAGTCTAGAAGGAAAAGTAAAACTGGTTAGTGGGATCAGGAGATCATCAACTGCATCATGGAGAGAGCAGCTTATGTTCTTCATTTTCTTCTGGCTACTGAAAGATTTGAAATCAAACAGAGATGGCTCAACAAGGGGAATAAGAAGAAGAAGAAGAAGAAGAAGAAGAAGAAGAAGAAGAAGAAGAAGAAGAAGAAGAAGAAGAAGAAGAAGAAGAAGAAGAAGAAGCAGCTACTTAAGGCTGCCAAACTGACCTCAAAGGAACTAACTTCTGTTTATCGTAGTAAGTAGAGAAAAAGACGGTAAGAAAACAGGAAATATAAACCGCCCTGAGACCTGCTGATATAGGATGGTATATAACTTCAATCAGTCAATCAATCAATCAGTCAATCAATGTTCCACCTGTTGATGCATTTGGGGGATTTGCATGTAAACATGCAGCACACCCAGATGACCTATTTATTGGCCATTGATCCTGATTTCCTTGCACAAAGTTTGTGGGGAGGTGAGACCATGTTGGCCGTTCATTGAGGATTCATCCTGAGCAGTTTTTGCAGGAGGTTTCACAATACTGTGTCAGGGCAGTGTTACATGAGCTAGTTCCCAGGATGATTTAACCATCAATCCCTCTTCCCAGGGCACTCTTGAGAACTGTAATTCCCTGAGGGAAATGGGGGTTGGGGTCCTAACAACTCAGCACCCACAACAAACAACACTTCCTGGGATTCTATGGCAGGAGCCATGTCTGTTGAAAGTGGCCAGACCCTGCTTTCAACGTGTGGTGCAGATTGGGCCTTGGCATAAGGCAGCTTTCTGTGTTCTTATGTTCCTGTCGGTTTTTTTGTTTCTTAACATAATGGAGTGGTTTAGAGCAAACTGCAAATTCTACACCTAATTTTTACCTCACAGACTTAACCCCATATACACCACCACGAGTGATATGGAGGAAGGGCAGGACACAAATAAGATAAGTGAATAAATCTGTCAAAAGTGACCCACAACAAAGACTCAGAGCTAGCCAAGAAAGCAAAAGGTTTCCCCTCACCCATTCCGGAAAAAGAAACAAAATCGTACTTCGTCTAACCTTGATGAGGTAAAAAGGTATCCGTTTATTCCTCCAAATGTAGACAGAGCCACAGAGACGGGCATAACCCACGAAAAATAGCCCAGTAACTTTTCACCAAATGTCTAAAGCAACAAAAGGCAGAGAAACTGAAACATAATACCACACGGCACAGAGCAGGAATAATCGTAATTAAAAAAAGGAAAAAAAGGGGTGGGGAAGGAAAGGAAAGGTCCAGGGGCGCTTTTACTTACTACCGCCACAGCGTTGGAAGACAAGAGCTCTTGGGGTGACATGGCAGTGAAGTAGGCAATATTGGTGAAGGTGTAGACAAAGGTCACCAATGGGATGGAGATGAAGATGGCACGAGGTAGATTCCTGGCATTCGAGAAAGGAGGAGGGGGCAACAAAAAGCATTAACAGGCACACATAATGCGGAGAGCGCAGATCCGCACTGGATCTCTTTCAGCACAGACAGCGGGATGAGGTCAGCAGGGCAAAATCTAACCTAAAACCTGTAGGAAAGAACTTTCTGATGGTGAGAGCTGTTCAACCGTGGAATGGACTCCCTCAGAAGGTGGTGGAGTTTCTCTGTTACTGGAGTTTTTCATGCAGAGGCTGGGTGTAGAGGCCATCTGTTGGGGATTATTTGAGCTGTGGTTCCTGCCTTGCAGAGGGCTGGACTAGAGGATCTCAACAGGACCCTTCCAACTGTACAATTTTGGGATTCTGCGAGTGGATCAAGGCTTAGTACACATGGTGTTTTATTCTACCATCGGTGGGGTCTGAGTACTTGGCGGTTTCCCCCTCTACATAGTCCGCACAGGATCTAGATCGATTGTGTATTTTTGGCGCCATGGAAAGTGCTCACTGATAAACAGTGTTTTGTTCCAAAAACAAAAGCTCACTGCAGATTCATTCTGCATTACCTGCAGTGTTTTCATATGGAAACAGATGCAGGCAGTCCTGGCAATGTGTGGGGTGTGTGTGTGTGTTTGTGCCTATCTACACCTTCCTAATAATGTTGTGGGTGGAAATATACCAAGTTTGCAATCCCCACTTCTGCCTTTACTCGCCTGGAGAAGCAAAGGGTGTTGGGTAACCTAGTCAAGGGGTTCGTTTTGCAAATGTGTGTCAAGCAGCCATGCCCACCCTTATGGCTGGAAGGATCTGGAATCTGGAACTGAAAGCAGCACAAAGTGTTCCAGATTTAGAAGAACTACATTTTTGTGCTGCAGACAGGCTAGTGTGCCCACAGCCTCATTCATTCTTTATGGCTTCGCTCGGAATCTCATTCTAGCGCTGCTATGAAACTGAGCCTGGGGCTTTTGCTACTAACAGGCAAGCCATGGCTTTAAAAAAGAGAGGGGAGGGGAAGAAATGGCGCCGCAAAAAACGCAGCACAACCAAAAAGCAGGGCGCACGGATATTATAAACATGCAAATGGTACATCAATGCAAAAGATGGGAACAGAAAATATTCTCATGCAGGGATGCCAGCTGACACCAAAGGAAGCCATGAACACTCCCAGGGGAGGATACACCCCAGAGCCCTGGGGGAGGGCCGCTGGGGTCAAGTTTGCAGTATCACCAAGTTGTGTGGCTTCTGCAGGATTTCAAAAGAAGAAGAGGAGGAGTTTGGATTTGATATCCGGCCTTTCACTCCCTTTAAGGAGTCTCAAAGCGGCTCACATTCTCCTTTCCCTTCCTTCCCTACAACAAACACTCTGTGAGGTGAGTGGGGCTGAGAGACTTCAAAGAAGTGTGACTGGCCCAAGGTCACCCAGCAGCTGCATGTGGAGGAGCGGAGACGCGAACCCGGTTCACCAGATTACGAAACTACCGCTCTTAACCACTACACCACACTGGCTCTTGCAGAGTTAGCAGAAGGGCTTTAGCTCAGTGGCAGAGCATTCGCTTTGCATGCAGAATATCCCGGGTTCCATCCCCAATGGCATCTGTTCAGGGGGGGCTAGGAGAGACCCCTGCCTGAAACCCCGGACAGTCTTTGCTGCCAGTCAGTAAAGACAACACTGAGCTAGATGGAGCAACAGACTGACTCAGTGTAAGGCAGTTGCTAATATTCCTAGAGGTGCCTATGAAAAGGACCCAGAGTAGACCCACTGATATTAAAAGACCTAAGTTAGCCATGCTCATTAATTTCAGTAGGTCTCTTTCTCTCTCTCTCTCTTTTCAGACATGTGCAGAAAGGCAGGTGCTAGGAGACACCGTGGATGGTTTTCCTCCTAACCCCAGGTTAGACGGGAAGCGAAATACTTGCCTGCGAGGATCAACTAATTCCTCCGTCACATAATTTAGGAAGTTCCACCCACTGAATGCAAAGGAGCCCTGAAGGAAGGCTAGCGCCAAATGCCCCACCGAAGGAGTCATCCAGAAATTGAAGGCATTGCTTGGCAAGAGTTCTTCGTAGTTTCCTACAAGCAGAGCGTAATGCAAAAGTTAATTCAGACATGCATCTCAGCGCCCAGCCACCCCCTCATGCAGTCAATATGTTAGAAGAGCAGGGGGACATGTCCCAGGGAGAAGCAGAGGCCTCCTCTGGACAGGGCCAGTCTCAGCTTCTTTGCTGTCTGAGATGAAAAGACAAGGTTGCTCCCTTGCTTAGTCAGCCTCCCCTCACTCCAATGAGCTACTGCACAGGCTGGAAACACTTTGCATTCTTAATTTCTGCATGCCAGTAAAGAAAGCCAGAAAATCTGCTCAAAGAAACAGGGAAGGACAATCTTGCAGTATAGCTGCACAACATATTTATAAAAAAAAGTTTAGTTGTCCAGGCTTCCCTAACCCTACCATTAGGCAGAGGGAGCAGCATTGTGGGTCTCAGTCTGAGGACTGAATCCCTCTCAAAAAAACCTGCTCCTCAGGGCTACCTGGAGAAGGGGTGTGGATGGGACACCAGTTTACTTCTCTGGTACAGTTCCAAGCAGGGGGACAATAACAAGTTGAACCCTGTGCTCATCATCTGAATTCCTTTTCCATGGGCCTCCTCTGAGGGAGGTGTGGGGGGTGGCAACATGAGAAAGGGCCTTCTCTGTGGTGGCTCCCCATTTACGGAACACTTTGTCCAGGGAGGCAGGCCAGGCGCCAACCTTATCTCTTTTCAGGTGCCAGGCAAGATATAGATATAGATATAGATATAGATATAGATATAGATATAGATATAGATATAGATATAGATATAGATATAGATATAGATATAGATATAATTGATGCATTTTAGGTTCCTTTTACACCTGTTTTTAATGTATTGGTTTTTGCAGGTTGCTTTGAGTTTGCCATTCTGGAAAAAGTGAAACAGGGGCAACTACAACAACCCTCTGCCCCGTCAGAGTGAGTGGGCTCCGTTTGCTAAGAAGGGCTTGATTCCGCTTGATGACATTCTCACAATGTCATCCTGGCATTCAGGGTTCCTGCATTAAATACCTTTGAAGATCTGTATGAAGCCCACAACGATGATCAGGCCCAAGGCGAGGAGTTTCCCTGCAGTGAAGATATCCTGGATGCGAGTGGCCCATCGGACGCTGGAGCCATTCACCCACGTCAAGAGTGCTGGAGAGCAGGAAACACAATTCCGTCCAGAGAGAGGTTTGTGCCACGTGCGTCAAAGATCAAACCCTTTTATTTGAGCTTCTTATTTTTGAAAGAAGACAGAAAACGCCTAGACATCTAAAATGGGCTATACAGTGGAACCTCGGTTTTCAAACATAATCCGTTCTGGAAGACTGTTCGGCTTCTGAAAATTGTTCAAAAACGGAAGCATTCACTTCCGGGTTGTTGGCATTCGGGTTCCGAATTGTTCGGCTTCCGAAGCGTTCAGCAACCAAGGTTTCACTGTAGCACTGAACTCCATTTTATTTGTTTGTTTTTAAGAGAGAGAAGGGTTGGGAAAACCAGAGGATGAAACTGAGGATCCAAAAGGCAGCCTGGGCTTCATTGAATGAGTATTGTGTTTATGTACCCCTCTCACTCCTATTATTATCATCATCATCATCATCATCATCATCATCATCATCATCCCACCTGGGACTCAAGGTGGCTTACAGATCAAAATACAAAAGCACAGATGGAATAGAAAAATGCTAAAAATGTTTTTTTTTTATGTTAATCATTGAAAAGTAATTAAACACCAATAAAACTAAAACGGCACCAGCCCTTTCTTGGTTGAGTGTGTCTCTGCTGGAGAGTGGCCCTTTCGGCAAATGTCGCTGGAAGCCCAAGGAAAAGGTTGCTGATAAATACTCACATAAACACACCATGGAAAGGACTCTGGAGGCATTATAGGGAGGGATACAGTTGGGAAACACTGGCTGGAGGACATAGTTTGAAAAAGTCAGGGCGATCACAGCCAGGCTGGTGGGGTACATGATGAGGACTGCGCTCCATAGGAGAAGAAACCTGAAGCCAAGAGAAAAGGAAAGAAAAGGAGAATCTCTAGTTAAATGAGACAGCGCAAAGAGCCACGTTGGGCTACCAGCTCCTCCAGATCGGGTCATCCTGGCTGGCTTGCAGCAGCTTCCCTGGAGGTCAGAAATGATGCAGCTATCACCTGGAGTTCCTCTCCAGTTCTCATTTTTGCAGACTTAAATTCACTCCTCCACATTTCCACATCAGTTTGCTGATTCAGTTTC
Source organism: Podarcis cretensis (assembly GCF_951804945.1). Lineage (NCBI taxonomy): Eukaryota > Metazoa > Chordata > Lepidosauria > Squamata > Lacertidae > Podarcis > Podarcis cretensis. The sequence continues at coordinate 64,752,655 of NC_137177.1, forward strand.
TTTTTTCAAAAATTTACAAGCCTTTTAGTGTAAATTTCTCCTAGTAAACACATTTTCGAGTGCAGTTTTGCCACATACATGCCATTTTAGAAACAAATTTCCCTAATATAAAGCATTGGGTATGAATCAATGCATTCCCATGCACATCCCCCCCCCCCAATACATGTGTGCTTTGCTGGGCAGGAGAACTGTGCCGCAACATTCAGGGAAGTGCAAATTTTAAGGGGAGCTGCCTTTCAGTTCATGGTCTGGCTCAAGAAGAATCTGGTCCAAAACAAGTGCTTTCTCATTAAATTACAAATCAAATTGATTTTCTCCCCCACCCCTATGTGGAGGTCAGATTGATAGCGGTCTTTACTGCACATTTGCTCTGCAGCGTTTATGGGGTAGTTACATGACACGTTTATGGGGTAGTTACCTGCCTCCACCTGCATTTTCTTGACCTTTAAACGTCTCCCTTGCCAGATGTTCATTCATCTCACACTTCCCATGCATTTCCCCATCATATTGCAAGCTACCAAAGTCTGTTGCTGTTGTTTTTAAAAGTAAATTTGTTATGGAACAGCAACAGAGTGCCTTAATCCACTTTAATCTCACAAACGGAAAGTTCTGACATGCATTCAAATCCCTCCCACAAAATTTTGAGAGTCTGGAAGCATCCTGGATAAGGGGCCCTCCGATTCTCATAACAACAATCACAATCAGAAAATTGGGGGAGAGGGCAGCAAAACTGCACAGCATTCCTCCACCCAGGTTTGCGTCAAGCTCCCCAAGGGCAGAGAGGGACCAGCAGCAAAGCTCTGAGGAACACCTCCCCATGCCCTCAATGAGTTGCTTTATCTTAAGGAGAAGTGCTTTCTGAAGCTCCCCAACAACTTTGGTTGGCCCCCATGTTCACTTCACCAAACCTGGTTCTCTTTAAAAAAAAGTTTGGACACCCCTGCCTTAAGGGAAGCCTTTGCAGAGCCTCATGCCCCCCCCCCACAACCGCATTGTAGGGACAGCAGGAGGCATTTTACCTCAGGTGCCGAAATGTCTGGAGCCACCCCTGACTACAAGTCCCAGATTTTCTGACTCCAGTCAGAAAATTAGACTCATCTTTTCTAAGTGGCAGCAATTGCAAGCCAATAATCATGGAAGGCCTCCTTCAAGTGTTAGTTTCAGGTGGTAGCCGTGTTGGTCTGACGCAGTCGAAATATATAAAAAAATTGTCCAGTAGCACCTTAGAGACCAACTAAGTTTGTTCTTGGTATAAGCTTTTGTGTGCATGCACACTTCTTCAGATACCACGAAAGCTTATACCAAGAACAAACCTAGTTGGTCTCTAAGGTACTACTGGATATTTTTTTATATATATATATATTTCAAGTTTTAGTATTACTGAAGGATTTAAAGAAAGAAAGGGGGGAACTGGCTCCTCCCCGAGCCAAATCTGCTTATGATGCAACCCCTACTAATCTTCCTTTCCCCTTCATTTTTAGAAATAAAAAAATAAAATAAATAAAAATAAGATTAGGCAGGAATCTGAGAGTCATTATTGGAGCTGGGTGGTTTCATAAAACAGCTATTAAATGTGCAGGTTAATTAACTTCTGGTCAGAACAAGATTCTAAAAGTCATTTTTATCGGCCAGGAAATGTTTAAATGGAAAGGGTTCTGGAAAAGTGACCACCTTTTAGTTTTTGTATTAACGTTTTTGCTACAAGGAGGGGGAGAACTATGTCCTCGAGTTCCTTGGAGGAAAGGTGAGGTACAAATTATAACAATCAATCAATAAATAAATCTGTACAACTGGAAAAGCATGAAAGAGAAACGTGTATTTCCTTTATGGAATTACCCGTATTTTTTGCTCTATAAGACGCACCAGACCATAAGACACACCTAGTTTTTGGAGGAGGGAAACAAGAAAAAAAAAATTCTGAATCTCAGAAGCCAGAACAACAAGAGGGATCGCTGCGCAGCGAAAGCAGTGATCCCTCTTGCTGTTCTGGCTTCTGGGATAGCTGCGCAGCCTGCATTCGCTCCATAAGACACATACACATTTCCCCTTACTTTTTAGGAGGGAAAAAGTGAGTCTTATAGAGCAAAAAATACGGTAACTACCACAAAATCTGTTTTCCACCCCAATTTTTCCATTCCCGCCCCGCCCCCGGAAAAAATAGCAACCCCCGTCCCAGCAAAACTGGGTGGAAAAAACCCAGATGTGTTCCCTGGCCCAACACAGTTTTCCCAGTCTTCCCCCAGTCCTTCACAACTCTGTGCTCATCCCAAGGGCAAGTGATGTCAGGTCCAGCTCTCTCAAAAACTACTGTCCCTTTTTAGCCTCAATAAAAACAGCCTTGTGGAGACAGGGCAAGGTTAACACGATCTCCCTGTTGAGTTATTGCTGGCCTGAGGGTGGAGCTGAAGCCTTTGTCAGCCTAAACTTTTAGGAAACAACACGGAGAGCTTTGCCGCTTTTTATATCTCCATGTATGACTCGTCGTTTTGGCACTTTCTCAGATGAAATAAATATCAATTCCTGGGAGGCGAATGGCCCTGAAAATGATTAAGAGTTGCCGGCTTTCTTCTGGTTGCCTTTGTCCTTACAAAATCTTCACAGCATGATTTACAGGCTTTGCAAAATGCAGCCTGCCTCCTGGTATCCTATGCAATTAGGATTGCACCTGCTCTTGGCCAGAGGAGATATTGCCGGGGTGGGGGGGTGGGGGGAGGTAATCTGTCTTTATGCAGGTGCTCCCCTCCCCTCAGCAACATTGCATCAGCAGTTCAGGCTGTAACAAGAAACTCCCTAGCCACTTCATTCAAACACCAATCAAAGTAAGGATGCTTGCCTCCGAACATGAAATAGGGTGTTTGGAAGAGGATTGTGCCAGGAATGGCTGCTCAGGCCTCCATGGCAACAAGGGAAATTGTGCAGCCTCAGGGAAGCTGGTGCAGCACAGTGTGGGGGTTAGAAGCCAGGAAGTCCTGGGTTCAAATCCAGAACTCAGTGGGAAAGCAATGATGCTTTGCATGGCAAAGGAATTCAATAATAATAATAATTGTTTTTGGTCAACATTATTTTATAAGTTAAGAGACTTTTTGCTCAATTTGATATTTTACAGGTAGTTATTTTATATATTGCTACTTGCTGTTATTTTTATTGATTACAGTTCACTAGATTTATCGTAATTGCTGAGAGCGAATTTCTGTTTCATTATTGTTTGCTGATATTTTGAGAGTCGGTTTTATTGTGTACCAAGATTTTCTAATGGATTTTTGAATATTGCCTTATTTGATATAAGCCAGGGGTCAACAAACTTTTCCATCAGGGGGCCGGTCCACTGTCCCTCAGACCTTGGGTGGGGGCATGGACTATATTTTGAAAAATATAAACACCCTGCAAGCTGGTCCTGCGGCTGCCTCTGGACATGGAGGAGGAACGCACTCTGCACGCGCTCAGGAGTGCGTCTCGGCACCGCCCACTCACCTTGGGTTTGATCCCCGGCATCTTTCAGTTGATTGACAGGTGGGCATTGTTTGGGGGGAAATAGAGCACCTGGTGGGCCAAGACTGACCCACTGGCTCTAGCTTCCTTGCCCCCTTTTTAGCAAAATATTGCCAGCTCCCTAGGCATCCTCAGCGCTGTCTCTTCCAAAGTGCTGGACCCACCACAGTCGATTGCTCAGGGGAGCGAGGAGCATGTGCCACTGCTAAAGCGCCACTTACCCAGCTAATTCACCGAAAATCTCAGAGACGTAGGAATAATCCCCTCCAGACTTTGGGATGGTGACTCCTAACTCGGCGTAACACAGCGACCCGAGGGCTGCGATCCCCCCGCCGAGCACCCAGATGATAAGGGCGAGCCCCACGGACCCCGTGTGCTCCAGGACTCCTTTGGGGGAAATGAAGATGCCGGAGCCGATAATGTTACCTGGGAGGAGCAGAAGGCGTAGGAGAAGATGAATTAATATATAGGCATATCTTCTCATCTCGCTACTCAAGTATGCTCAATAACAACAATAGCAATAACTTGAAGAGGAGAATTTGGATAGTACTTGGCAGACGTATTTTTCTTCAGCTACACCAAAGCCATAGGAAGCTGCCTTCTATCCATTCAGACCATTTAGCATGGCCAGACCATCCATGAGACAGGCTGAAGCAGGTGCCTCAGGTGGCAGAATCCAATGGGCATCTCCGCAGACACAGACACCCCATTGCCGGATGAGCAAGGAGAAGCGGCTGAGGCGGCCTTTGGGTTCTGGTATGAGATCTTGCGAGAGCCTCATGAAATATCGCAAGAGTCCCACGAGATCTTGCAGGGATAGCACAAGATCCCACAGAGCTCTCGTGAGATCTTTCCAAAATACAGAAGCCGTGACCCCAATAAGCAAGGCTTTGGCAGAGGCAATAGGGAAGGGTATGTGTGAATATCTGGTGTTCGTGCAGGGCTGCACCTTCCCATTTCAGCAAAACAGCATGGACACATAGCTGTCAATTTTTCCCTTTTCTTATGAGGAATCCTATTCAGAATAAGAGGATTTTTCTTTAAAAAAGGGAAAAGTTGACAGCTATGGATGGACCACCCTTGCCATTTGGGTCCATCTAGCTCAGCATTGTCACCATCGTCACCATCAATCATATTTATATGCTGCTTAATGTTCAAAATCCCTAAGCAGTTTACAAAACAACAACAACAACCCCACAGTAAGGTAATGTTGAAAAAGAATAATGTACATACCACATTTAAAAATTCCGAATGCAAAGAGATGCCTCAGTAAAAGCCATCAATAAAACAATAAATAATAAAGCAGAACGATGTGGCGACCAGTTTAAATAGATAAGTCTTTAGGCAGCATTTGATGATGATGATGATGATGATGATGATGATGATGATGAAAGCTTGCCGCTGTTTCTGTCTCATGAACAGCACATGTAAGGGTGACTGACCTTTGCCCATGCTGTCTGGTGCAGATGAGAGTCTAGCAATAGCTAGACTTGTCAACAGTGACTGGCAGCCATTCTCTAGGTTTTCAGACAGCTTTACCTAGATATGCTGACGACTGAACCTGGGGAACATCTGCCTGCAAAGCATCTGCTGTACTGCTGAGCTACGGCCCATCCCACTCTGGTATCCTCCTAGTGCTTCGGACTCTGACACCCATCAGCTCCAGTCAGAATAGGACCCAGCCCTATAATTCGCCACTCCCTAAGCTGGACTGACACCAAAATCTGCCTTAAAGGAAAGCCCTAAGCAGACAATAGCTATTGAAACAACTATTGGATGCTTTTCAAGGAAGATTCCAGGATCATTTGCTTGGCGCTCAGGCACTCAGTAAAAGGCACGGGATTTAAGAAATTGTTTTCATGACTGCTGTGAGTAAGACAGTCAATGAAAGAGGAGAACTTTCTCAGAATGACAAAGAAAGGAGGTGTTAGGAAGAGGTGGAAGAACTTTAATCTCGCAGCCAAATGGCTTTTCTGGCGAAGGTTTTAATCCGGACGGGGAAAGTCTAATTAATATTCAGAAGAACCTTCTCCAAAGGAAGACAGTCAACCTGGGCGGAATGCTAAACTAGGCTGAGGAAACCTGGAACCAGGACAGCTATGCTAATAGGTTGGATCCTGCGCAGTGAGGGGAGGGCAGCAGGGTCAGGGACTGCCTTTCAAGAGCGGTGGGTTACGTAAGGAGACTCTCAGAGGGAGCAAGTAGATTCCCCAGACCCAAACCGCGGCTTGGAGCAAAATGCAACTGTGCTAGAATCAAGCACGTACGTGTATGTGCACACCCACCCACAACACAGAGATACACAGCATTTCTAAATGAATAAATAAAATTGTAGAGTTGGAAAGGACCCAAAGAGTCATCTAGTCCAGTGCAGGAATCACAGCTAAATAAATACATAAGATTTTGTGTTGCACAGGAGCCCAGGGTGGCAACAACAGCGTAATAAAACAATGCCATTAAAACACACTAAAAACAGTTACGAACATCTAAAAACGTCAAAGGAAGAGTACAATGCCCTGGCAGCAAAGAATTTTGAAGTTGCCAGGAACAGTATCTTTCAGTCATCCATTGTCTGGGTGACTGGGAAGGTTTAAAAATTCCTTGTGTGTGTTAAGAATGAAGGGGGTGAGATGCACCTCTCACAGAAGGAAACAGCCACTGAGGAAACGTTGCCGTGGCCCTGTGCCAACCAGGCAGGACCTAACAGTGCCACCAACAGGGTAATTTTCACAGGTCAGGGTGTTTAGTTTACGTTTCCTCAACTTCCAGGTCAGCAGCTGTGCCGCTCTCCTGTTGCAGCAAAGTGTCAAGGAGCCTTGTTCTACTCAGAAGCCCACACAGCCACCCAGTTGTTCGTATTTAAGATGTCGCAAGACGCTTTGTTGCCTGTACCCGTTACTTCAGTAACCCTTTCTGCCACATTATTGAAAAGCAGGCCAGGAATACTGTTTCTGCTGACTTGATGGGACTGAAACAATCAATGTGAGCTGCTTTCGACCACTTGGCGAGTCAACTGAACACAGACACACCCTTCTTAAATTTCGCAATCCTGTTTTATTGGGAATGCATGCAAAAGATACTGTAGAAAGGGTGTGTCATCTTCTGTCAGATCTTTGCTTTTGTGGTGACTTACATGGTCTTTCTTTCTGAAGAAATCTCCCAGAGAGAGAGCGCTATAAATTGTCATTGTGATGATGACTTTAATCATTTATTTTATTGCTTGGGTTTTATTGCTTCCTTTTGTTTTGTTTTATTTTTGTTTGTTGTTTTAACTGATTCTACCTTCTATTTATGATGATTGATATACATAGTATTTTCAATATTGGCATGTGTGAATGTCTGATCTGTTGAGATATATCAGTTCCGTTTTTGCACCAGAGTACCCCAAAACCACTTATAGAGATTGATGGAGGCATCTAGTTTTGAGAGATATTTTTGGCCTTTGGCCATAAGCAACAAATGTTTCACCCAATTCATGTACAGTAACTTTCTTAGGATTCCTTGTTTACTTCCACATTTGTGTGTGTATGGGGGGGGGGAATCCACCATGTGGACCATAATATATGGATATGGGGCACCCACATCCCATGTAACATTCATGGCAGTTGTGTAGTCTGGGAGCACCTACTGGGAGGATCTCAGAAGTGGCAACAGAATCTTCAACCCAGGTCAGCGTTTGGTGTCGGCCTCGGCCACAGTGCTCCTTAGGTGCCGTGGTGGGGGTCAACCCCACAGCTGAAATCCCCTCCATATCCTGCTTTCACTTCTGGGCTAAGAACAGGGTACCAAACAGAATCGCCCAAGGGGCCAGGTTTGGCTCAAGACAGCTAGCTGCTGATCCCTAACTTAGGTTATAAACAGAAGCAAGGATGGGGAGGGGCAGAAATCCCAAGCCCGAAATGAGCAGATGTATGAGGCTTCGTCTCCATCTGCTGGCCCTAGAATGAAAACCAGCCCCCTGGGCTTACACAGGAATCTTTGAAGAGGAACGTTGGGAATTCACTAGCCAAGCTTTTTTCCTTTTTTTGTTTTTCACGCTGGAAAATTTCTCAAGGCAAGGGAATTCTCTGCCATCTAAGAGAATGTCTGCGGGAGAGCTTTTCACTTTCCCCGCTCTTGTTGATGTGAGTGAAATCATATGAATGAAAGTGAACCGGGAGGGGGAACACTAAAATGCCATTAGCTGATGCATTAGCTGATGGTTGGTGCTTTGTGGAGCCCCCTTTCCCAAGATCCAGCTGTTGCCTGACCATCACCCCTATGCATGGCGCTCCACGAGACTCGACAATAATCAATGCTGGCAGAGCTTGCTCAGGGCTCTGTGCCCCTGCTTTCAGCTCAGACAACATCTTACCCTAACCCACACCCATATGAATGGCATCAGGTGGGAGGGCAAGAGGTTCCTCAAAACTGTCACAGAAGAAGAGTGCATAGTTAAACTATGGAGGCAGTGATGGTCACCAAGTTAGATGGCTTTAGAAAAGCATTAGACAAATCCATGGGGGAGAGGGCTATCGATGGCTACTAGCCATGACGGCTATGCTCTTCCTCCATAGCTGGAGGCAGCAAGCTTCTGAACATCAGCTGCTGGAAACCACAGGGCTCACAACCTTGCTGGTTTCCCACAGGCATGGGCCACTGTGAGGGTAGGATGCTGGACTAGATGGGCCATTGGCCTGATCCAGCATTCTATTATTACGTTCTTATGAGAGTCCCAAGGGGAAGATGGATGGAGAGGCCTGCAGATGCAGTTGTTAGACCATCCAAAGAGCTGCTACACTTAACCCATTTGCAGGCCACGATAGGATGGGGAAATGCGGCAAAAATGAACTAAAGCAACACACACACACACACACAAAACGAAACACTGCAAACATGCCGTCAGCAACCTTGGCAACACTACAACCGCCCACCAATCTCAGGCTGACGCCCCCAGACAATACAGGAGGAGCAACACAGTTACCGCCATTGCTCTGCCAACAGCAGTCCTGAGCAGAGAGCAAACCAAAGCTGCTCTAAACTGTAGTATTTCCTGTATGCCTGTAAAACTCAAACCATGGTTTGGAGTCTGAACCGTGGTTAGTGTAAACTGTGGTTTGCCATGATGTCTGAACTGAGCCTTCATCTTCATTTGCCCACTCACTGAAAGAGGTATTAGAGAGGGTTGATCTTAATAACAGGATGTGATAAATGAATGAACTTCCCAGTGTCTTAAAATGCGGCAACCATGTTCTCCTCGGTGCGCCAGGCTGGGGGGGCGGGCGGGTGAAGAAATAGGCAAACCCAGTAGCTGTGTACCCTCGATGCTAAAGAAAAGCCTTTTTGTTCCTAACAACTTTGAGAAATTCAGCCACAAATCGTTCAAGAGCCGTTCATTCATGTGAAAACACGAGCCCTGTAGCCCTGCCAAAGTGGAGGAGAACTGAGGTGATCCGCTCCAGAATTCCTAGTCACGCAAGTACACCCATTTAGCCTTGGTGGCACCGTTAATCTATGACACACGCAGTGTGTTTCGGGGCGTGCTCTTATGCTGGGGGAAAAAAAGAGAATCTATAGTTTCCAGCGGGATAGAAGTGCCATTTCACTCTCGCGACTCAGTGAACAACTGCAGCTTCCCTCAAAACGCACAACATGCAATACGAAGGAGAATTAAAATCTCCCTAGCCAGGAGTGGCGTCCATCATGTTGGGTGCTTTTAAAGCACTTTAGCCAACTCTCTGATCTAGGTTAAAGTAAGGGAACGTGATTGGCAGCTGCCCTCTTCTCCTGGACTCCTGTGGAAAAACGCTCTTGGATAATGTGCTTATGAAGGATTATAATGCTATTTTTCAAATAGGACCACTCTCTCCTCGTAACCTTCTTTTTCATTTCTTGCTTTGATCTTTTCTCTTTACCGTTGTTATTGCTTGTTGTATATTAGAAAACAGGAACAATTACATAAAAACTGCAACTATCTACCGTAATCAACCTTCAGAGGCTTAAACATGATGTTAACCCATATCTTCCTTCAAAAAAAGCATCCAAATGTGATCCAGGCAGGCATGCCTGCAGTGTTATTTTAGCTTTATTGCACTTTCCAAATGACATCGTTGGCATAAAAATGCCAGTCTGTATCCCCCCTCCCCCATTTAATCCAGATTTACGCTTTCCAGGGGAAATCAGATAGATAAATAAATAAAAACCTGTTCCCAATGACCCATTTGCAATATCTGAACAACCCCCATGTACAACATTAATCCTGTCTGGAAGCACCCTCGGGATCCTGCAACATCTTAAAGGCAATGTCTTTATTGTGGCCACCTTCCCAAACCGGTGCCCTCAGGATGCTTCAGACTACAGCTCCTGACATGTGAAGAGCTGCCACTTCTGGGTGGGGATTGTAGTGTGAGCTTGCGGGGGGGGGGGCACACTAATGTCTTCTTGTACTTCCCAAAGCATCCTGAGATGGGAAAGAAATTTGACGCATTTCGCATTTCAAGGAGAAACTACATAGCCCATGCTTTCCGAAACAATCCATGGACTGAAACGCAACCTCCATCCTTTCAAATCTGCACATCTCCGAATTTCTCAGTTGTACTTCTCTGGCCAAGTCATGCGCACAAGAATGTGCATGTCTGAATCAAGTGTGCAGAGAAAATGAATGTCACTTCGTCTGTTTATGTTTGAAGAAACTCTGATCAGGGATGGGAAATCAATGCCCACCCCACATATTGCTGGGCTACAACTCTCACCAGTCCTAGCAGGTAGTGGGAGGGCCACAGGGTTCCCGCCCCTGGGCTTTTCTCAAAATGAATTCAAGGTGGCTTTACAATAATAAAATGTAGAATCATAAGGCGGATCTATACACAGGGGGTGGGAGGAACATTATAAATAAGTCAGAAATTAGATCGTTATAACAAAATAAAAAAAAAACCCTACAGAAAAACGCATGTAAAAAGTTCCTGCTCTCTGGTGCCATCTGGTGTTGCATGTTTATAGCGCATTCAAATCATTGTTTTTTTACTAATGTAGCCGAGTCCATAGAGTTGGAAGGATCACAAGGGTCATCTAGTCCAACCGACTCTTTTGCCCAACGTAGGGCTTGAACCCACAAACCTGAGATTAAGAGTGCCATGCTTTAGCAACTGAGCTATCATGTCACACGCACACCAGTTTTATACATCAACTCTCTCTCTCTCTCTCTCTCTCTCTCTCTTTCTCTCTCTCTCTCTCTCTCTCTCTCTCACACACACACACAGTTGAACAGCATTAACACATTCAGCCAAGAACCCTAGCAAATAGAAAGAGCAGTGATACCTGAAGATCTAATGAGAGCAGCATTAACGTAACACAAGAAAGAGAAAAATGCTCGGATAATAACCTCCTTTTGAACAGCTGCATTTTAACCAAGCATGTCAAAGTATCAAGACTTGACATATCTCACCTGGAACAGCATTCCACAAGGGTGGCCACTTTAACAGGGCCAAAAGAGAAATCGCATCACCATAAAATTTGCGCACTCTGTTTTATAGGTATAGATGCAAATTACCACCATTTTTTTTTTTTAAAAAAGGAACACCTTCTGTTTTGTCATGGGGGGCTGGAGGAGACTGTGGCCTGGGGGCCCTGCGTCAGTGCCTGCTCAGTCCACTCTCCAGGTGGCAACTTCCTGCCCGTCTCCCTTGAACTATTTCACAGGCCAATCTCATTGTTCCTTCCGTTTCCCAGAACTGGATACAGATGCAACTGCATGCAAAAGTCAGCATTATTTTGGGATAGGGTTTGATGGTGTGCAGTTCCCATATATATATGGGCCACGTGCTAAGAGGTGGCAGTGAACAAACGGAAATGAAACAGAGCCTGCCAGCTACATGGGAGCCACACACCTAAGTTGCAAGGCATAAATATACAGCGATATTTCATAGTAGACAAGAATGGCCTGTATGATGGGTGTCGAGTTAATACGAACCAGCTTTACCAAACCCTCCAGTGTCTCTATTTTCCAGAGACATCCCTGATTTAGAGAAGCCGTCCTGATTTCTGATTTGATTCCAGAATGTCCCGCTTCTCCTTAGGACATCCCTATTTTCATTGGAGAAATGTTGGAGGGTATGGTATGGAGTTATCCGAACCACCAAGCCATCTGAAGGCAATCCTGTATAGGGAAGTTTTTTTTAAAAAAAAAATGTTTAATGTTTTCTTACGTTTTTATATATGTTGGAAGCTGCCCAGAGAGACTGGGGCAGCCCAGTCAGACGTGTGGGGTATAAACAGTAAAAGTATCATTTATGGAATGGGACGTCCCTATTTTCATCGGAGAAATGTTGGAGGGTATGCTTTACTCTTAAGGTTGGGATCATTTTGAAACAATGGCAGTAACGGAAACAGGCACCCAACTCTGCTGCAAGCGAAGAAAGGGTCAGTCCTCTAGTTTCGAATGGATGTCCTTTTTCTGGCAATGCCTTATGGGAAAGCAAAGGGTAGCCATTAGAAACTAGAGGACGAAAGAGGACGCATCTAGTCTAATTTGCATGCATAGATGTAAATGGAGAAGTAATTGCTCTAATTTAAACAGAAATACAATACATTTCACTGTAAATGGGGGAGGATGGCGACCAGGGCGAGCTGGGAGCCTGCTCAGTCTGTGGTCCAAATTTGTTGAGGGACAATTTCAAGGGTCTCTCACCAGCCTCCAGAAACCAACCTTGAACCATGCCACTCTTCCAAGAGAGGAGGCCTCCTTCAGCTGAGGCTGAGGCCTGCTTTGTTGGGCACGATATCCCACTGGCTTCGGTGTGCCCAGGACCGCAGCCTTGGGCTGGGGATGGATTGTGCCCATAGTTCAACCCCAGGCTCATTAAATTTGATGAGGGCACCCAGGTTTACTCTGAGGGCTGAGTGGCCGAAACAAAACAAACTTTACATAAGCCCGTCTTTGCTTTGCTACCGAGCATTGAACTAAGCAGGCCCCGGTTCAGCGCCCAGGGGTCTAATTGAGAAGGGATAATTCCCTGTGCCTTACGTAACATGCCATGTCCTCTTGGCGGCAACAAGGACTGGCGATGAGCAAATGGAGAAGCCACCCTGAAATCCAAACAGGAGAATTCGGTCTTTTCAGGGTCAATGTGGATGGAGCATATGCTTTGCATGCAAAAGGTTCGATCCCCAGCAGCATGTCCAGCTAGACCTGGGAGAGACACCCTGCCTGAAACCCAGGGGGCAGGGCGGGGGCTGCTGCCAGTCAGAGCACACAATACTAATCTAGATAGACCCAGAGTCTGACTCAGTATAAGGCATCTTCCTATCTCCTGTCTTCCAAAGTTTGGGGTGCTGAGGGGCATGGTGGAAAGTGTTAAATGGTGGCATATTATGTAATCCCACAGCTGAGGGGGGAGCACTGATGCAGTGGGGAGCCCACCAGGACTGGAATTGGCCTGTAGGATGGGAAGTCCAGCAGAACAGAACATAGTTTTACTGGGTCAAAACAGTGGAGCAGATTCTCTCTGACTCCAACTCTTACGTTCCTCACACAAGTTCTTTGCAGGAGCAAAACATGGGAAAAGAGAGGGTGTTTTTTTTGCTTGTGGTTTTTTTCTGTTTTATTTTTTTGCTTGAGCTATAATTCCAGCATTCCTCCTGGATTTTACTGGGGTAGGAATTTCTAATCGCATTATGTTATGACCAAACTTTAAAGATTTTTAAAAATTGGTTTTAAGATTTATTTATTTTTAATACAAAAACGTTATTATTTAAACTGCCACTGAGTTGTAAAGAAGTTATTTGGCTGCAGGGCAGAAATGCACTTTCTTTATTAAAACACACACACACACACACACACACACACACACACACCTACAACTGAGCCTTTAATGATTTTGCTGATGTGATTTTTATGTAGAAGTTTTCTGAAAACAAAAGCTTGGAAAGGGGGTATGAGAAATCCACGTATTCCCCTCCCCCACCTCCGCAATCCTACAAGGCGTCACCTCATGGATCAGGCTGATCAACTTGTTGCCCCTGCTGAGGATTATAATGAAATGTATTGGAACTGAAGAACCTGGAACCCCAGATATAGAGGACAGAGGCGTCTTTTCCATAGGGCTTAGTGGTTCGTTGCACCAGGGCACTGGCCTCTCAGGGGCGCCCCAGCGAGCGGGGGGAACTGTGTGGCTTTGCCATCGGCCTCCCCTTTCCCGGCGCCTGCCAGCTGGCCATCAGCCACTCACTCCAAGCCCTACGAAAAATATCATCACCATTATTATTATTATTATTATTATTACTACTAGTAGTAGTAGTAGTAGTACTGCCCTCCACCCATAGATATCAGGGCAGCTCACAGCCTGAAACTACGGTACTAAGCACATGCTAAAAACTAGGACAAAGGCAAACCAAACCAAGCAAGCCTGTTAATTGCCTATCCAACTAAAAAAAAAAGGCACTGAAGATTTTTGAGATCAATGCAAGCTAAAAAGCATTACAGGGGGTTGGGCTAGATGACCCGCAGGTCCCTTCCAATTCCACGTTTTTCTGAAAAACACACACGCACCACCCAACTATGGTCCCTCTGCTGTCCTCTCTCCCCAGAAAGTGTGCCTTGTCTTGCTACCTGTGGTTTTTGGTCTCTCATCAGCCCCCTCCCCCCAATCTATTCATATTCCTTTCTCCCTAATCTCCAATATTACATTTTCCTCTGGTTGAGACTTAAAAGAGAAAGCCCTAATTCCCAGCTGTGTTTCTTGCTGCAGTCCTACTGTCTTCTCAGAAGTAAGGTCCTATTAGATTCAGCAGGGCTTACTCTCAGGTAAGTGCAGTTAGGGCTGCAGCCTTTGTGGGTCCTTTTTGGGTTCAGGATGTCACTGCTTTACACCCACCCCACCCCCCACAATATTTGAAAACGTCAGCTTTGTACTGAAAACACAAATTGGCCAGGAACTTCATTGTCTGTGTCTTTATTAATTTATTTAAAGAACAACAAACTGGTGATTGCTTTAAGTTTTTGATATGTGGTGATTTGAATCATGAGGATGAATTAGAAGAACTGCTGAGTGTTGAATGAGTCTTGCTTTGGAATTGAGGACTTCATTGGATTTTCTTCTGCCTTTTCATTTTATTCTCATTTGCTCTAAGCCAGGGCTTGTTAGAGACAATGTGTAAGGTCAACAACTTTGGGGTCCCCCCCCCTTAATAAAAGGTTGACAACTCTGGGAAACCGGGGGGGGGGGGTGCCGAAGGGATCTTAGCACCACAGCTCCAGATATGCTTAAGACGGCCCTGATAGAGGAACAAAACTACTCCAGGGTCAGTATCTTTCAGGTGGGGGCTGCTGGAGAGCACAGGGGCCCACAGACCACATTACAATGAGCCTCAGTGCCACAACCTACCTAGCCCTTGACTGCCTTTGGGTTGGACCAATGCCGTGAGTGCTGAGGGAAGGAAGCTGAGAGTCAGGGAGCGAGGACCTCTTTCTCCAAGGTGAGGGGGCCAGGTGAACTGCAGTGCAACGTTAGAAAGAGGCAGAAGGTTAATCTTTTTTAAAATGGTGAAAGGAGAATAGAAAGGAACGCGCTAAAACAGGGAAGCTGTTCTGGGAGGAAATGCAAGTAAAAGGAAGGATTAAAGAAACTGGCAATTGCAGGAGGAGTTAGAAGTTTGCTTTAAAGAAATTACAAGAGATGAGGAAAAGAAAAGAAGTTTGACAAGCCTGGAAGAGGAGGGGAAAGCAATCAAAGTAAAAGCCCCCTGTGTTCAGAACCTCTAGATCAGCAAATCCCTCCTATAATGGGGAGAAGAGTCAACATTCTTTCAGAGCTAATGCCTGTACAGTGGTACCTCAGGTTACATACGCTTCAGGTTACATACGCTTCAGGTTACAGACTCCACTAACCCAGAAATAGTACCTCGGGTTCAGAACTTTGCTTCAGGATGAGAACAGAAATCATGCTCTGGTGGCACAGCAGCAGCAGGAGGCCCCATTAGCTAAAGTGGTGCTTCAGGTTAAGAACAGTTTCAGGTTAAGAATGGACCTCCGGAACAAATTAAGTACTTAACCCGAGGTACCACTGTATTGGAACTGAGGAGAGATGAAGAAGGAGCCCCTTGTGAGAAGGAAAATGAGGTGGCAGAGAATTTAGCAGTGGTACGGAAAAGGCACCCACTAGATCTGCTTGCCAAGCAGAGGATCTCTTAGCAGTGAAAAGATGCACAACTCCCCTGCCTTAAGTGACCTGTGGTCTGCGCTTTGCTTACAAAGGGAAGATGCACCTTCCTGAGCGAGGCGAGTCCCAGAATTCCTTGCAAGAATCCCAGCAAGCACTAGGTCACTGGCTCCCAAAATCAGTGGCACCACCCCCTGGGGGCACAGGGAGCAGCCGAGTGGCAAATCATCATCAGACTTCAAAAAGCTGGTATTGCTGGATCAAGTTCCTCAGTTTCGTTGAATTACTCAAACTAAAGAGTTTTAAATGGATTTGGAACAAATGTGCAATTATTCGTTATTGTTTTGAATTAATTGTGTCTTTATGTTCCTTATTGGGTCATGCAAACCATTCTTGTGAAGAATGCTTTTTTTTAAATATGAGGTAGGTGGCCCAGGGAGTTTATGGAACGGGGAGGACAGCCCCCCCCCCAAAGTTTGAGAACTATTGCACTAGGTGGTCTCCTAGCAGAGCATAATTTACCTTCTGCCTGACCTTGTTGTACCCATTTATTTCAACAAGGCCCAGGAACTATGGCTGTCTTTGGCAGCTGGACATCCTATTCAGTGTTCCGTTCCATGCTTGTCTGTTCTGATTTTTTCCTCCCTTCAGACAAAACTTCCTCCCAGTCCTCTGCCTTTCTTCCCTTCCTGACATCCTGCTCCTTCTGTCTTGCCAGTGTGAGGTGATGCGGCTTGCATTTCATTAGGTGAAATCGAAGCCTCGCACAGCCAGATGGAGGTGGAATCTCCTCACCACACTCTGGAGTGTTATGCAAGGGAGCTCAATCGGCAAAAGCAAATCTGCGCAGCGGGAGAAGGAATCTGGGCTCAAACAAACAAACAAACAATACCAGCAGAGGCCCCCCCCTCCAGATCTGGTGTCAGGTGTCTGCCAAGAAGAGTCCCCTGACTCACTGAGGGAGAATGACTTGCCCAAAGGCCCTCCGAAAGCTGGAGCTGACCCCGAAGACTTCACAAATGAAATGAGGGGCAGCCCTCTTCACCCCGACTCTCAGGCCAACCATCACATCCAAGAGGTTTATTGATGGCTACTAGCCACAATGGTTCACAGAAGGCGGCAGAAATGCTTCTGTATACCCGTTGCTGGAAACCCCAGAAGAAGAGAGGGCTTTTGTGCTAGAATCCTGCTTGCTGTCTTCCCAGAAGAGGCATCTGGTTGGGCCACTGTGAGAACAGGATGCTGGACTAGATGGGCCATTGATCTGATTGACCAGTGGGCTCTTCTTATTGTTGTTCCTACATTCTTAGCCACTCACTCAGCACTGCAAAAGGTTCTTTCTTTGCCTGATGAATGTTTAAACTCATTATGGTGTATTGTAGTAGAGGAAATTGCTTGCAAAAAGGTATACATTGGTCAAAGCTGTGTACAAAAAGATGTCTATCATGATACAACCCCCAATTGTCCCTATTTTCCACGGACAGTCCCAGATTTACAAAAGTCGTCCTGGTTTCTGATTTGATCCCAGAATGTCCCTCTTTGCCTTAGAATGTCCCTATTTTCATCAGAGAAATGTTGGAGGGTATGGAGTTATATGCCCGCCCCCCCCCCAAGCCAAGGAGATAGGTAACTATACACTACAGCCTTTAGAAGACATCTGAAAGCAGTCATGTATAGGGAAGTTTTTTAAATGTTTAATGTTTTTATATAGGTTGGCAACCCATTCAGATGGGTCGGGTAAAAATAATAAAATTATTTATTATAAGTATTAGTATTATGAAATAGGCCACAGGAGTCAGCAAACTTTCTCAGCAGGGGGCCGGTCCACTGTCCCTCAGACTTTGTGGGGGGATGGACCATATTGGGGGTGGTGGTGAACGAATTCCTATGCCACACAAATAACCCAGAGATACATTTTAAATACAGTGGTACCTTGGGTTACATATGCTTCAGGTTACATACGCTTCAGGTTACAGACTCCACTAACCCAGAAATAGTGCTTCAGGTTAAGAACTTTGCTTCAGGACGAGCACAGAAATTGTGCTTCAGTGGCGCGGCAGCAGCAGGAGGCCCTGTTAGCTAAAGTGGTGCTTCAGGTTAAGAACAGTTTCAGGTTAAGAACGGACCTCCAGAATGAATTAAGTACTTAACCCGAGGTACCACTGTAAAAGGACACATTCTACTCACGTAAAAACACGCTGATTCCTGGACTGTCCGTGGGCCAGATTTAGAAGGCGACTGGGCCAGATCTGACCCCCGGGCCTTAGTTTGCCTACCCATGGAATAGGGTGTCCCTATTTTCATTGGAGAGATATTGGAGGGTATGCAGTCCTGTTCCAAAACATGGTGGCGGCTTTTATGTAAGAGTAAGGAAGAAACCTTTCAGGCTAATAACTGTGCAGACTCAACAGCAAAGCTGATCTCTCCCCACAGGGTTCCCTGCATTTTTGAACCTTTTGCAGTATTTTTCTTTGCAATATTAATGTGTTGCTAAGGTAGCGAGTTCCTTTCGCAGCAAAGCGCAGCGCTGAAACCTCTTGGAACTTGCGGGCTCTTGGCAAAGCTGCCCCAACTGTGAATGCACATATTTAATTATAGAAAGCATATTGAAACTAGTGGCATCTCACAGGTTCATTCTCCTTTTTAAATTTGCTGGGCATGATCCAGCCAAAGCAAAGCACTTGTAACTCCCATTGATGTCTGTGGAAAAGCTTTAAGCAAAGGTTTCATCCCCCATTGAAATGAATGAGGCCCAAAAGATAATGGAGGTGATCCCAGAGTCTGTCCACTGAAAGCATGAGACAGCCAAGCTCAGCCAGTATGAGCCTGGCTATGCCTGGATAGCAGACTTGTCTCAAAAACGCTGTATGTACCTCCTCAAGTTCTCTAAAGAAAAGGCAGGATAGAAATGAAATAAACCAGGAGTTCTTAACTTTATCTTGATCATGCCCACTCTTTTAAATTTGGCAGCTACCTGTTCTGATCCAAATACATTTCATGCAATGAAATCACAGCATTCATTAAGAAGCTTCATACTTCCTACTCTCGTTTCCTGAATTCGCATGAGCATCATAACAAGGATTCTGCAAGAAGGAAAGCTGAATCCTGTATAATTTATGTGTGTTTCCACCCTAATTTTTCATGCCGTTCAGTGGCACATTTCAGACATCATATCAAACAATGGTTTGTACTAGCCACAGTTTAGAACCCAAACAATGGCTTGAGTTTCCAAACGGAGGCAAACCATGGTTTAGAGCCCCTTGTCTGCTTTCAGTTTTCATCTGTCCGGCATTCCCATCTTCAGGTGCAGAGAAATGGTTGTAACTGTGGTTTGTCAATTTAAGCATCATGCCGACAAGTGGCTAGCGCAAACCACAAGGTCTAAACCTTCTTCACGCAATGGTTTTCAATTCTGGTTTCATGGCCAAAGCAAACTGTTACTTGTCAATGAAGACTGCACACTAAAGCACAGCTAAACCTTCCTTAATCAAGGTTTGGTGTGAGGTCCAAAATTGAGTCAGAGAGCTGGAAGATTTGAGCTCTGAGTTTAGATGGAAAGGAGATCCACAAATGCCCAGTTGCTTCCTTAGAATCCTGTTCAGGGTCATTGGTTTTGTTGCTTGCTGCAGGGAGATTAGTTTCTGGAGTGCTCTGCCTTGCTAGTATATCGGTAAATCAAATATTACAAGACACCTCCAGTTGTGATACCTCCAGATGAAGGAAAGGAGAAGGCGTTTTCTACCTCACTGCCTATTCACTGCAGGCAGCACTGCTTCCATTCTGACACAGTTTGCCTTCCACACAAAAAAATGTGTTACTCACTGTCTGCTGTGGCAAAATTACGTAACTGACGCAATTTATTACATATATGTTAGCTGCATCATCATTAAATGTGTCTACCCCATGCCTCTTATTATAAAGGAAACACAATGCAAATAGGAAAGAAACGCACTCTGGAATGCATCGTTTGCAAATGTTCAGAAACAACAGCCACATTTGCTGGATTGATTTCCACCCAGGACACTTGGTATAAGTGCCCTGCTTTGCCAGGTTAAGAGTGAGGAGGAACATCCTACTATGTCGAAACCAGGGATCATAGTTTGTTGCTCCCTTGCAAGCCACATTCCGTCAGCTGGCAACAAACCTTTACTCAAGGTTGGCCAGCGATTGTGGCCTGTGAGGAAGAAACAAACCACAGTCCCTGGGTTTGATTCAATGGGGAGCCAAGGCACAATGGTTGGTTTATCCCACTCGCGCCAAAGGAAGAGCAAAGCAGGCGCCATCTGGCAGCAGGGGCTAGCTTGCTGCTTCTTTACAAGAAATCACAATTTGCCGGAAAGTCTGGCTTCCTGTTACCTGTGAATACAGCCAGTGAGGGCTTCCGCACTGCTTCAAGGGAAACCTGGAGTTTTTAAGAAATGCAATTCTGCAGCTAAAACCGCATTCAACAAGTTTTCTGTGCTCCCAGGAAACACACAGCCCTGCCTCCTTCCTCAGCCAGCAGTGAGCCTTATGCAATAATCTGGCCTTGTCTTGAACTTCTGGCGTATATGGATTTCACCCTGGGAAATTTGCAGGAGCAAACAATGTACAACTATTATATTGTAACCAAGTACATGGAACCGATAAGCCCTCAATTCCTAAAAACACCCATGGATGTTGCAGTATCTACGTGGTGACAATTTGTATTCCAGAGGAGAGGAGGCCAGAAAGAGACACTTGCAAGGGCAGCCATGATGGGTAACAACAGTTTAGCAGCTCAGATTGCACATTGCACCCAGGAAAGTCTGGTCCAAAATCTCAAGGTTTAGAAATTGTGAACATTTGTAACATAAAATCGTGATCTAAAGGGCTAGCCTTCACCTCTTAATTTCCTAGCACAAGCAAAGCAGCCTTTGCACCAGTTTTTGTCTGCTTGACTTGTTTTGTTGTTTACATCTTATATCTGGCGCGCATGTACATACATGCAAGGAGATTGAAGCGACCTTCAGATATAATAGCAAACCATGCATGGGCAACTTTGCATAGAGGTCATGTCCCACTCAGGAACAGCTGTGGGCAGGATTCCTGCTTTGCGGGGGGTTGGACTAGATGACCCTCGGGGTCCCTTCCAACTCTACAGTTCTATGATTCTATGACTCTTTCAGATTTGCCGTTCCCTCCCTTCATTGCTTCTCCCTTGCATCACATGTAAGAGGTTGGAATGAGAAACATTCGCAGTTAGCATCCAAGCACAGCAAAAAATGGTTTGCTAAGGCTGCTGCATGCCTTTAAACTAGGACCACAAACTAGGACCAGAGGGGTGTGAGTATCAAACTGGTCCTTTTCATGCTAATTTGTTAGTCTTCAAGGCAAAGGCCACACCGGCTGCATTCAGACGTAACAACAAACCATGGTTGCAAGACAGGCAAGTGCAAACCATAGTTTGCCTGTTTGGATAAGGGGAGGAGGCAGGCAGGTGGACATGAGCCTCAGACTCATGTCCACCTGTGTTAAAACTAGGCTGCAGCAAATATATTATATTTCCCCATCTTTCCTAACCTCTATGGCAATTTATTTATTTATCTGTTGCATTTAAATCCTTCCATTTCCTCCAAGGTGTTCATGATGGCGTATATTGTCCTCCTCCTCATTTAATCTCCACAATAACCCTGCCAGGTAGGTTAGGTTAGGCTGAGAGGCAGTGACTGGCCCCTGAGGTCACACCAAGGTCTTCACAACTGTGGAGAGATTTGAACCCTGGTCTCCTGGGTTCAACACTCTAACCACCACACCGCATTTGCATTCAGCGTTAGAACGGGGCCCCAAGTGTATGCACTCCCTTTCATTTCAGCATCTATAAAGGAGAATATTGCCCTGTGTTGCCTCTTACTCCTTTCCTGAATCCCTGAAAATGGGCAAGTGAGATTGAAGCACAGAACGTGGTCCTGAACGTGTATACTGACTTTGAGCCTGATGTCTCAGTGCTTGAGGCAGGGAGCACGCTAGGTTGTATTTGTGTTTTCTGCCCAGCCCCAACTTGAAAAGGAGTTGCAGGGATCAAACTGGTGTTTGAACTTGAAAGGCAATGCAGTATAGTGGTTAGAGCATTGGGCAAGGACCAGGTGAAGACTAGGGTTCAAATCTCCCCACAGGTGCCCTTTGGCTAGTCATTCTTTCTCAGCCTAACCTACTGCACAGGGTTACTGGCATGTACTATGGAGAGGGGCCACTTTGAGCAACTTGGTGGATTATAAAAGCAATTATTAAGTAAAAGTAATGGCATGTAAATAAATAAATAAATTGTGGTCTTATCCTCTCAACAAGAGCAGCAAATTTCTTTCCAGTTTCTCAGAGCTATCACGCTATGAATAATTTACAAGACTAATCTAACTCGCGGGGTTGTTTTGGGGATTAAAGGAGGAAGGGGATAACCATACATTCCTTGGGGGAAAATGTGGTGCATACAGTGGTACCTCGGGTTACATACGCTTCAGGTTACAGACTCCGCTAACCCAGAAATAGTGCTTCAGGTTAAGAACTTTGCTTCAGGATAAGAACAGAAATCGTGCTCCAGTGGCACAGCGACAGCGGGAGGCCCCATAAGCTAAAGTGGTGCTTCAGGTTAAGAACAGTTTCAGGTTAAGTACGGACCTCTGGAACGAATTAAGTACTTAACCTGAGGTACCACTGTATATGCAATGAATAAATAAAAGTAATAAATGAGCAGAATGCAAAGCAACCAAGTTATCCCGAAGGCCTCACATATAAAAGGTCAGAACTGACCAGTGAAAAGGTCAGCTCATTGATTAGTTGTCCATTCAATATTGATGCGTATTTTCATTATTGGATTCTATAGACAAAACATTAGGACGTACTGTAATCTTTTCATCACGTGTTTAATATTCTTGTACTATTTAAGCACAACACACAAACATGGCTATGGACGTTTGTTGGAATGGCTGTAACTCAGTGACAGAGCACCTGCTATTCACCTAAATTCAATTCCCAATAGCAGTATCACCAGGCGGGGCTGGGAGACAGTTCCCTGCTGAGACCCTGGAGAGCCATTGCTGCCAGTCAGTGTAATAATAATAATAATAATAATAATAATAATAATAATAATTTATACCCCACCCATCTGGCTGAGTTTCCCCAGCCACTCTGGGCGGCTCCCAATTGAGTGTTAAAAACAATACAGCTAGATGGACCAATGGTCTGATTTGGTGTAAGGCATCTTCCTACGTTTCATGCTCTACCCCCAAGAAAGAAAAATATAGAGACGCTTCACCACACAAGAAAAGGGACTTCAAAACAGCTTCGTCTCCATTAGAAGTCATGGATGTTGGATGTGGAAGACATGTTAAGAGGTTGCTGTACACAAAGCAAAACAACTTTGAATATGGAATCAAGTATGGAATCAAAAGCAGGGAAAAGCAAGCTATGGCTGCCTTTGCCAATCTAGTGCTGTCCAGATGTTTTGGACTACAACTCCCATCAGCCCCAGCCATCAATAAAATTGCAAAGTGGAACCCGATCCGTACAGAGCAGGGGGGAGAGGATCGCAGGGGCCTGTACGACAAAGAATTCTGAAAAGCGGGGGAAGCCAATCACTTGGAGAGAGCTCCATGTACATACCACAGGGTTTGGCTCATGCATGGTTGGAAGTAGGGACTGCTCTCACAATCCCTATGAACATCCACTGAAAAAGCGAAAAGAACTCATGCTCTGTCGCGTACAGGCAAATTGTGGTGTGCCAGCAGACCAGCTCACTAACAAGGCTTGGCGGAAGTGTGTGTGTCTTTAAACCATGGTTTGTGATAATGATGGTTTAGCTTAATGTCATAAAAACAGAAGAAGAGCCCACTGGGTTGTGCTCATGGCCAGCATCCTGTTCTCGCAGTGGGAAACCAGCAAGCAAGATTCGAGCACAAGAGGCCTCTCCCCTCCTATGATTTCCAGCAACCGAATCTCCCCAACACTCAGCTTCATTAGATGTGCAAGTTGGCAAACCAAAATTATGGTGGTTGTTTCCCCTCCGAGAGGCTTGCCTGTGTCAGAGGAACGAAATTGCTGAGCGGATGGGGAATCAAAGGAGACAAGAAACTCTCAACCATGTATGTTTGGAACCTCAAGTCATGGCTTGCTTGGGTTCTAAACTACGGTTAGAGCAAACTATGGTTTAGTGTGATATATGAACCGAGTCGATCTGAGCTAGATTTTCACTGCATTGCACAAGTGATGGCAAGTTCACACAGCTGTAAGCTATCCTACAAAAATGCTCTTGAAAGTCATCTAGATCGTTACACTGTTTGTTGTCGATGTTTTCTTTTATGAACAAACTTTTTTAAAAATGCAAAAATCCATATCTCATTGGTTCCCTTTTTTGAAAAAAATAGGAAACAGTCTTAAAATGAAGGGGTGGGTATGTCAGTATTATTACTGTATTCCCATTTTGCTGTGTTTCTGGAGAGGGAGGTGAAACTGAGAGATTCTGGCATGCACTGAGTCACCTCCTAAGTCCATATTTGAGGCACAATTTAGCTCAGAGCCTTGCTGGGCTACACAGCTTACGCTTGTAACCACTATGCTCTGTCGAGCTCTCAAGAAAAACACCTCTGTCAGAAAAGATGCCTGGCTTCCCTGCGACAGAAAGGTAACAAATTGTGCTCTTATTTATTCCTTCAGTTGCCTCCATTAAATAGTAAGCCAGGAAGCAGGGTTCATCGGATTGCCCTCCCTCTTTTCTGACATGCCTGATAATAATATTGTTATTCAAATCAAAGCATTGTAGTGTTGGAAGGGACCCCGAGGGTCATCTAGTCCAACCCGCCGCAATCCAGGAATGAAAAACAAAAGCATCCGTGGCAGGCAGCCATCTTTATTAATCATAATACTAATATCACACACATCTCCACACATCACCTTGGGTTGCCCTCGGTTTCCCCCATGCAAAATATCTCCATACCCTGACACAGCGGTGTTAACTATAGTTTGTATGAACAACAAAAAAGGGGGTCATAATTAATATTCCCAGGACTGAATGCCATTGTGTCCCACAAAGAGGAAGAGGAAAGTGACATGGGCAGGTCAACCTGTTCCTCGCCACCAGAAACCACTTCATTCTTCCCCTGAATATGTTGGTGGCTACTCCTTTCGCCCTCCCTCCCCTTGGTTTTGTACCCAGGATGAGGGTCTTTGATGTTGGACGAAGATCAGCTGTGGCAGGAAGGCACATGGATGGACAAGAAAAATGGTTTTCTGTGTCCTCCGGGGACTCAATTAGGAAAATGGTGATGTATGTTGGTTTGTTTTCCCCCTTTCCCCTTGCCAGGAAACTCTTAATTAGAGCTCCTTGTTCTTTTCCTTTCTGTGTGGCTCATTTTGGGACCTCAGAGGTGAGCTGCTAGTCAGGAAGGTTTTCGCGAGGGTGTCTTTCAAGGCAGCAGCACTAGCTCCTTGGTGGGGCACATACTTCATCAGTGAAAAGTCCCGGGTTCAATCCCTGGCTTCTGCCATTACCTCCTCCCCTGCCCTTAAAGGGGGTGGTGGTGGTGTCAGGTAGCA
Source organism: Podarcis cretensis (assembly GCF_951804945.1). Taxonomy (NCBI): domain Eukaryota; kingdom Metazoa; phylum Chordata; class Lepidosauria; order Squamata; family Lacertidae; genus Podarcis; species Podarcis cretensis. The sequence continues at coordinate 64,777,824 of NC_137177.1, forward strand.
AGAGATAGGAAAGACTCTCCCCCTGCATTTCAGTTCAAACTTCTCAGCACAGACACATTCTGGTCTGCAGTTTTGACTGATGTACCCATTTTTGAAAGCAACACCCCCTCTTAAGACTGCATCTTTCTAATTTATTTTCACAGCCTGACTGTGTTTTGGTTCTCATGTGGGTTTCCTAGATATGCTGTTCAAAGCAAACTGAATCAAAATCTCTGCCCCATCCCTACCTCTGCTAGAAACCCTGGGAAGCTCCTGTCACTCAAAGAGATGGCAGTGATGGTGATGATTACTATTCCTGATAGGCCACAGTCCTGTTGTTAATTTCCCTCCCTCGGATGATGCAGAAGCCCTGCTTTCCCTAAGCTGCTGCTTAAAAGCTTTTGGTCCTAATGGGAGCAAAAAAGGACGTTTTAAGAAAAAGGACGTTTTAAGGATGAGAGGATATACTAAAGACTTGGAGACTCAGCATACCCTGAACCACATCCAGCCACAGCTCAGCCTATGCAGTCCACAACAGTGGACAATTCAGTTGTCAACTCATGTGAAGCAATCACATGACCCAGACCACACTCTCCTGGGTCTGCATGTTACAGGTAGGGTTCCCAAATGACCAAGGTCTGGACTATTCCTGGGTCTCTTCTGCTTTTAAGCGTATGGTATATCATCACCAGTGGATAATCTGAGAAATGAGACACTGGAACTTCTCACAGCACAGAGGGAGACACCAGCTTACTCCAGATGTTTTGTGGCATGTGAATGAACATTGAGTTTACACAACTCTCCCTTACACTCTCTGACATCTTTCCTTCCCAGTGTGTGGTGAAACATACCGTGCCACATATGATCCGGAAAAACTATGGTCTGCAGAAAACATGAGTTTCCCCACAAACCATGCAATGTCTGCTTTCGATGTATCAGAAAACAGAGCTTTTGCTGCCGACACAAGCCCTATGAGGGTTCAATTCAGAACACACCCACAGAACTTATGCATCCTCAAAGAGCGGGAAGGTATTGCCACAACAGAGAGCAAAACGGGCCAACTTGCATAAAATTTCCATATACTCTGGAGCAGGGCCTTTTCAGTGGCAGCACCCCAGTTGTGCAGCTCCCTTGCCTTGGAGGCACAAGGGGCCACAGCACTGATAGGCTTCCAGCACACAGCAAAGACTCCTTTGGTCTCCTGAACTTTTAGAGGACACGTTTGGTTTAAATTCTACTCCCCCCCCCCTCGCCTTAGGCTCTGACGGCAGGAACGGTAGGCCCACCTTAATCTAGTATCACCAATCACTTTGCAAATTCCTTTCCAAACCAGCAGTTAAGCTATACCGACCCTGGCAGCTTAAAACACAGCAAAGTCCTTTTCCCTCCCCCTGCCCTGCACTTCAAGTCTCCTTTGCGCACCAGAGAATCTTCCTTCGATGCACATTACCTGACTCCTTTCCCCATGCCTGCAACAACCCCCTCAAACTCCTATTCAAGGAAGCCATCATCCGCACATGCTCAACAACTGTCCAAACTGTGCACACCTCAGCTTAATCACAGTGTGTGTTTTCAAATTGGACAGAAGCTGGTTTGAGGGGAAACAAATCCATCAGGAGTATTCCTTAAGAAATTACAGATTGTCTATGGATTGTGGCTAGCACCCATGGGCCTTCAGCTTCATGCAGCAGCGGTGGGAGTGTGCTGGAGCCAGAGCAATGGTCCTGCATGCAAGTCTATATGGTTGGGGCATATATCCAGGGACGCCTGGGAGAGACTCTTTGCCCAAAACTCCGAAGAGCTGCTGCCAGCCAGTGTAGACAGTACTGCACTAGATGGACCAACGGTCTTGACTCAGTGTAAGGCAGCTTCCTATCCCCCCCCCTTCCTCCGAAAGAGCCCTTTGAGGCAGCTTGGGATGAGAGAGAGTGACTGGCCCTCAATGTCACCCAGTGAGCTTTGTGGCTTAGCAGGGCTCTGAGCATGGGTCTCTTCTCCATTAAACCACACTGTCCTTGTTGCAAGTTCGGGAGGCCATTGCAAGGAGGCCATTGCAAGGAGTTTGGGATCAGAGGGTGGGGGGGCTTGCTCCCTTCTCCACTCTCTGGGCCCAAACCCATAATGGACCAGTTTCATCTTGGATGCAGCTGCTCCTGGGTTGAAAACAAACCCATGCAGACTGATCCCCGTCCAGTCTTTGGCCACAGGTGGGAAGAACCAAGCTCAATGGTTGAATTATGGAATCATAGCACGGTAGAGATGGAAGGGACCCTGAGGATCATCTAGTCCAATGGTCTGAAATTCAGGAATCACAACATGCATCCCTGACTGATGGCCACCAGAACTCTATTCAAAAACCTCCAACGAAGGAGTCCGTTCCACTGTTAAACAGCTTTTACTATCAGAAAGTTCTCCTTAAGGTTTTGTTGCAATCTCCTTTCTCATCATTTGAATCCATTCATGGTCCTACCCTCTGGAGCAGCAGAGAACAAGCTTGCTGCATCTTCCATATGACAGCCCTTTGGATATTTGAAGACAGCTATCATGCCAACCTCTCTGCCTCTTCTTTTCCAGGCTAAATCTATCCCACATCTTCAACTGTCCCTCATAAGGCTTGGTTTCCAGACCCTTTTATCCTTTGCTCAGCAGGAAGAAGGTCCCTGGCCAGTGATGGGAAAGAGAAAAGCCCATGACTGAGACCCCGGAAAGTCACTGCCAGTCAGAGTGGACAATACTGTGCTGGAATCTTGTTAAAACAGAAGGGGGTCAAACCATCGCAAGAGGCAGGCATCCCCAAACTCGGCCCTCCAGATGTTTTGGGACTACAATTCCCATCATCCCTGACCACTGGTCCTGGTAGCTAGGGATGATGGGAGTTGTAGTCCCAAAACATCTGGAGGGCCGAGTTTGGGGAGGCCTGGCAAGAGGTGTTGAAATTTTGGGAGGCTAGATAGTTGCAATGGAACGGTCTCGGGGGTGGGGGGGCACATTTTTATTTTTTATTATTATTACTTTGTTAAAATAAAAATAATATTCATGAGGGGGGGAAATCTGTACTGGAATCTGACTCGAGACAAAGCTGCTTCCGATGTCTGATGTTTGGCTTTGGACCTGAAGACTCACCAGAGAGCCTGGCGTGGTGTCCCCAGAGCCCTTTGGACTGGGTCTCTCTTGGATCCCAGCACCTAGGGGATGAAGAATTGAGGGGGGCCAGGGAGGAAAGGGGGGGTGGACCTCTCTCTTCCTCATCCCATTCCTCAAAAGCCCCCACTTGCAAAGGAGCCAGCTCCTAGGAGACGAGGTCCCTTCTGCTTCTCACAATATAATATTTGAGGGGGCCAGGGGTCCCCCAAAGTTGATAGGCATTGTCATTCAAATGGGGTTTGTGTGTGCTGCATCTTGTGATCAATTATGTGGGGCAGGTCATTCGGACACTTACCTGCCCCCCCTATTTTATCCAAGTTAGCACCCCCACCCACTTCTCCAGTAGTATTGAATTATATTAAAATTGTGAGATTTGAATTGATTTAAAATTATAAGCTGTGGTGTTTTGTTTTTAAATCTGTTTTGATGCATATATTAGAAGAGACCCCAGTCTGGGATCCTGGTGTATTTCTTGAAGTCCTGTCCTATCTTTTGGATGCGGTAGAGGGAGGCATCTCAACAAAAGCAGTTGGATTTTCCTTCCTCTGGGACACCAAAGTTCCCACAACGGCCAGCATCCCTCAGGACCAAACCACAGGTTAAAGAAAATGCAAAAATTCAGGATTATTTTTATATTTAAAAAAGCAAATAGCTGGAGGTGTGTGGTAATTAATAGGATCAGGGCATACATAGAAGGAGGATTTAACCCTTTTCTTCCCTGCTGTGGTCCTGGGCTTGGGGGGGGGAGGGCGATATATACTGAATGTGGCGTTTGCTTTTGGGATGGGATGGGGGATTTCTTCTTAATGCAGGTGGACCAGTAATGCACATTAGTAGGGCACACTTGCTCACAGGTGATAAAAGTGCACAGGACAATGCACTTTGTCACTTGGACACTTTCAAAACCGGATCTCCAAAGAGGCAGTGTGGCATAGTAGTTAGAGTGTCAGACTTACTAAAGCCAAGGAGACATGGGTTCAAATCACAAGGAAGCTCACTCTTCCAAACTCAGCCTGAAGTCTTCTCCCTCCCTTTCAAACCATCCAGAAAGGGCTGTTGTGAGGACAGCAGGGGGGGGGGCGGCAGAGAAACAGCAACGAGGATCCCCCCCGAGCTTTTGGGAAGGCAAGCCGGACAAAAACCACAATCCATATGGACGGCAAAGCGACGATTCACACATGCCCACCAACAACCTGGTAGGCTACAGGTGCCACCGGCGTTTGCCGCGAAACAGGTGCCCGGGATCTGCGGAAGCGTGGCACTGCCACCGACGTTACTCCAGGAAGCTCGGATCCGGTCCCCATTCCCACCCCACAACGCACGAGAAAGCCAAGGGCAGGAGAGCACCCGATCCCTGCTTTGCAGGGCGCGATCCTCCGACTCCCCCCCCCCCCAGCCAAACCCCGACTTTTTGAGCCAAGATAGATCTCAAGGTGGGGGGGGGCAGAGTCTCGAGGAGCCCCCGTCCCTCCCGCACAGACTTTCCTCGGAGTTTCTGCCCGACGCCCCCTTCCCCGGGAGGCGACCCCCTCCCTCCCTCCTTCCCTCCCTCTCTCTCCCCCCACCCCAACTCTGACCTATGATGATGGCACAGGCGCTGACCAGCCCGATCTCCTTCTTGAGCGCGACCTTCTCGGCGGCGCCGGCGGGGCTGCTCGGGGGGGCGGCGCCCTCCGCCCGGCTGCCGCTCCCTCCGCCGCCGCCCTGCTGGGGGGTCTTCCCGGGGGGCTGCGGCTGCTCCTGCCGGGCGGGAGGGGCCGGCTGCTGCTGCTGCGCCGCGATGCTCTTGCGGAGGCTCCGCTGCTGGTTCTCCCCGGCCATCGCCTCGCCTCCCCCGCCGCCGCCGCCGCCGCCGCCGGAGCCCTCCGCTCTGCTCTGCCGCCCAGCTGCGGGGGAGGGGGCAACGGGGAGCGGGAGGGAGGGAGGGAGGGAGGGAGGCGCATGCGTCGTGCGAGGAGAGGAGCCCGGGGCGCCCGAGGTGGCTCGGCCCGGGGATGGCGGGGGGCGGGGGAGGTCGTGTTGTTTGTAACCCACCCACCCCCTCCGATTTCCAAGTCTGCGCGTCCAGTGAGAAAGAGAGAGAAAAGGATAGACGCGTGTAGACACATTCACACGCACACGCGGACCATGCAGGCGCGTCTGGGTGCAGAGACGCTTTTTGGGGGGGGGGGCTGTACGAGCAGCAGGGGCAGGCGAAGGAGGTGGGGCGGGGGGCGCTCGGCTCCGCTTGAATCCCCTCCCTCCACCGGCCTCGGCATCCCTCGCCAGCCCGGGATCAGCCAGGCAAAGGGCTCCTAGGGAAGCGCCCAGGGAAGCCCCGCCTGGCGCTGCTGGACTCTGGCTCCCCTCAGCTCCAACCATTGGTCCTGCTGGCCTTGGGCTGTAGGAAGTTGGACTGGACTCGTGCCCGTTGGGCTTTTCCCTTGGCGGGGGTCACTTTCTATGTGTGGCTGGGGGGGGGAGGGACTCTGTTTGCCATGGGGGTGTGCTTGCTTTCTCCTTTGCTGCTCCACCTGCAGCCCCAGGAACCTCCAGAAGGGAGTTGCTTCCACGGGCATTAGGGGCATGTAGATTTTAATGAGCTAAATCGAGTGGAAGATTATGAGTCGGGAGAACGGTGTAGGAACTTGACAATTTATCTTTCGGTTGCTATTTTGTTAATATTGTTGCATATATTATAAATGCTGCGTTGATTGGTTAAACATATAATCATATGCACTATTGCTTTAAACGGGATGTTTGGCTTATTTTTTTCAGTTGTTGCTTTGTTAACAGTGCTTTATAGATTGCAGTTGTTTGGCTGATGACTGTGGCAATCCATTCAGACTGGTGGGGTACAAATAAATTAATAATAATAACAATTCTATAGGATCCCTGGTGTATTTGTGATGTTCTATTATGTTCTAATGTTTCTGTTCTCGTTTGTAAGCCGCATTGGGATTCCTTTGGAGGAAAGCGGCATGGAAATGAATCATATTGATCAAATCTCTCTCGCACGCACGCACTCCTAGAGGAACAAAATAAAAACCCTCAAAAGCTGATCTTGGGAGCTGTCGGAAAATGAGATTTTGTTTCATTAGAGAGACAAATCCCCCAGGAAAACCCACGCACGCGTCTTCTCGCGTGGTACCAAAAAAAGGGTACATGCTTTTGTCGCTTGCTTCAAACCCCCCTGAACCTTTATGATTCTCAAGGTCCCTTCCAACTCTACCATTCTTTTATTCTACACAAAATAAAAAAATTCCTTCCAGTAGCATCTTAGAGACCAACTAAGTTTGTTATTGGTATGATCTTTCGTGTGCATGCACACTTCTTCAGATACTGTTCTCCTTGTCCCGACGGGACGGGACTTGGCCGAGCAACCTTTGCAATGCAGACGCTGGACGCGGTCCTGATGCGGCCTTAACCTCAGATAACCGGCTCACTTGCAGAGCGCGTCAGCCCTAGATCTTCCACTGCACCTGCCCCCAAACCTCGCAGAGCCTTTTCTTGGGGGGCGTCTGCAGTTCGGGGGGGGGGGTTTAAAAATGTCCCTGTGAATCAGGAGAGGTTGACTCGATAACTCACGTTCTTCTGCATTGCTCCATACCCAAGTTTTTTCTTGAACCCTGTTAGCAAAAATTTACCTGGACGATCACGGGGACAATTTGATGCTGTTCTCCTCCCTCCCTCTCTCTTTTTTTGATGGGGTGGGGAGCTAAACATTGTGCTGCTTCCAGGGACGAATCTCAGCATCCTTGTCATTTTCCTGTCTGTGCCTGGAGTTCTGCAGCAGGAGACTGTCGCGAATCATTTTATTGTTACGGGTCTCTCTGTTTTGTTTCGTTTGGTGTTATTTGATACTTATGAATTTTATGAAATTTTATTTCATAAAATTTATACGCTGCTCGAGTGTATAAACCCTTCAAAAACGGTTTGCAAAAGGAATAAACAATGAAATCAAATAAAGATTTACAACAATAGTTTAAAACATTACAAAAAGTTAAAATGCTAAAACAGGTTGAAATTCACATCTACGGTACTTTCTAAGCGTCTGGGGAGGCATGTCTGAACACGAATGCTTTCAGCAGGGGCCAAAATATATCTGGGCAAAGTTTCTTTTTTGAATACTGGTCGTTGGATCTTAATTGGTTGAGTGATTGATTGATTGATTGATTGATTGAGAAACTTCTACCATGACACGTTTGTTAGTATTTTAAGGTGTCCTGAGATTGACTGACTCTCTCTCTCTCTCTCTCTCTCACCCTCTCACCTTAGCTGTAAGGGACTTTTGTCACAAAAGAGCAAATTTCTCCGGGCAACCTTTAGCTCTAACATCCTGGGGGATGAGCGCATTCTTCTGCTACGGGTGAAAATCACAGCCCCATCCCAGGAGGCGAGGCCCACTGGGTGCAATGGAGCTGCCTTGCTTGGGCTGTGGACACCCGGCCGCTTCCTCCACCTGCATAGCTGTCAACTTTTTTAAAGGGAATTTCCCTTAAAAAGGGAGAAACGTTGACAGCTATGTCGGCCTGCTGCCGGTGCTTGAAGCCGAGTGCCCGCGAGGTTAGTCCCGACCCATGCAGATCCAGTGGCCGCTTGAGAAATTCCCCCCGTCTGACGCGCTTCCCCTCCAACCAGCTCCCCTCCAACTTGAAATCCGCCGGGCGCCGGCCCTTTGCGGAGGTGTGTCCGCTTGAGATGTGTCCCTTGCGCACGCGCAGATGGCAGCTTTCTCCACACGGGAGTTCACACGGGAGTTTTCAGGAAACAAATCAGAGGGTGGGCATTGAGGGAAGCCTTCCAAAAAAGAGGGCCCAGTGAAGGGGAAAGGCGGCTTGGAATGGGGCAGACCGCTTTTTTTGGTTAGTTTCTGGCTTTGCTAAATTCAGTTTTGATAGGCAAGATTGTAAACTGTTTCCAATTTATTTCCCTCCCCACCCCTCCCACCCCTCCTTGCCCCATTGCAACCGCCCACCCCTTGCCTCCCAGCTGGAATGGGGGAGCTTCAAAAGGCAGCTGAACAGGGAGCCCCAGGGAGGAGGAGGAGGAGGAGGAGAAAGGGAAAGGGAAAGGGAAAGGGAAAGGGAAAGGGAAAGGGAAAGGTCAGGGGGCTGGCACATGGTCTTGTCAGGATTGTCAATGGGGAGAAGGGCTTTGTGGAGGGAAAAAATATTGTCCCCACAGCCAATTCTGGCTGAGTAGGCCCCCTACATTTGAAGCATCTCCAAAAAAGAACCCTGGGAATTGTAGTTGGTTAAAGGTGCTATGAGGGGTGAACTACAGTTCTCGGGATTCCTTGAGAGAAGCAGCTTGCTTTAAATGGAGGGTGTATAAGAAATGATTAAAAAGTAAATAAATGTATCTGCTGCCACCTTCTTGCCAAGAGGAAAGGGAGAAATGTCAGCCTCCCCTCCTAGCCTGCTGCTTTCCTGAATAAGCACCCTGCCCCTGCCCCCCCCCTCCCATCTCTGCCAGCAGTAAATTCCTCTATTATTTGTAGAAAAATAAGCTCTTAAGGGGTTTAGCTTGATTACTAAGCAATGTTGGTAGGCAACCCGAAACAAGCTTTCATGTGGACTAGCAACAGGGTCGTGTTAAAGAGGAGGTTTAATTTATTTTGGCTGGCTTTTCCACAGTTGAGAAATAGTTTAGGATTTAATTGCTGATGCTGTTGCTGACTGGATTTGTGTTTTCTTTTAATCTGTTTTAGATTATTGGGTTATTTAAAAAATTGTTTTATCTTTATTTTTTTACTGAGATTAAGTACTGAGAGTGTGATTGTAATTTGTCTTGAGTACCTTGGAAAAAGACTTCAGGGGGATTCAAAACTAGATGATGGTATTGCTTGGGTGTCTGAATGGTACCCCCCTCCAAACAGAAACATTTGCAATAGCAACATCTCATTGCAGAACACCACTTTCCCCTCTACTTTTCATGGGCAGGTCTGCATGTGATGGCTCAGGCGGTAAAACCAAGTGGGAGATATTAGCAAGTTTGCAGAAGTACAAAAAAAATAAATAAATCTCAAAAAAAAAACCCTTCAAAAACCTTTAAGAATGTAAGAAGAGCCTTCTGGATTCTTTGGCAACTCTGCTTTCTACTTCTCTCCATTCAGAGAACTGTCCGTTTATTCCTAACCTTTGCTTCCTGCCACTTAACCAATTCCTGATCCACAAGAGGACCTCTTCTCTCATTCCTTGACTGTGAAGCTTACTCAGGAGTCTTTGGTGAGGTACTTTGTCAAAAAGTTTCAAAACTTCAAGGACACATGTCAGTAGAATCATCTCTATCTATATGCTTGTTGACACTCTTCAATAATTCTAATAGTTAGGTGAAGCAGGGCTTTCCTTTGCAGAAGCCATGCTGACTCTGTTTCAGCAGGGCTTATTCTTCTGTATGCTTGATTATTTTATCTTTAGCAATGCTTTCCACCAATAAGGGCTGAGAATGCTCTGGGGCCACATAATCCTGGCTGATTGGTCCATGACAGGTGTGTGTGTGTGTGTGTGTGTGTGTGTGTTTGTGTTTGTGGTAGAAGAACAGGACAGCTGAATGGAGCATCCTGGTGGATGGTAGAACAGGAATCTTTTCTTGCAGGACCAGATGGGCTGGATAGAAATAATCATCATCATCATCATCATCATCATCATCATCATAATAGCAAGCCATACTCAGATACTGGGCACCCTTAACATGCCTGCACCCCTCACAGCACACTGCCCCAACCACTCTCTAAGCTGCACATCATCCCAAAGGCAGCAAACTTAAATAAGAAGAGCCTCTGGATCAGGCCAATGGCGCATCTACTCCAGCATCCTGTTCTCACAGTGGCCAACTAGATGACTAAGAGAAACCAGCAAGCAGGACTCAAGCACAAGAACCCTCTCTCCTTCCTGTGGTTTCCATCAGAAGCAGTGTTGTCTCTGGAGGCAGAGCATAGTCACCACTTTGTGAATTGATCAAATCCTCTTTTAAAGCCATCCAAACCATTTAAGCGTCAGACACTTAAATACTACTGAATTCCCAGGGGGAAAAAAGGAAGCATTTTGATTCGACATCTACATGCAGAGAGTGCAGGTGTGGAAGGAGTTCCGAAATTCAACATCACAGCATCAGGGCAGGCAAGTTTAGAGAACAGTTCTCTGTTTGATTAGCGCCCTGGGCCAAGTGTGGTTTAAATAATGTAGGAAGTATATACACAAAGTATCAAATGTGGTGACAGTAATAATAATGCAACAAAACAACACCACCACAAACTGGCTTATAAGTATAAAACCAAATTTACTAGAATAATAACTAGAATAGAGATAGGCTTGTAACCATTCAAGCAACAAAGATACTAAGGTGCCAGGTGCAAAACAAAGCCTGGAGATACTGTAAACATGGAGTGGATAAATGTACAACTGTATCTTAACAAAGGGATTCAAGTTGTAAGAAATAAGACTCTGACTAACTTTCTGATGGTGAGAGCTGTTTGACGGTGGAACGAGCTCACTCGGAAGGTGATGGACACACCTTCCTTGGAGGGTTATAAGCATCTGCCATGGATGCTTTAGTTGTGATTCCTGCATTGCATGGGCCTGGACTAGATGACCCTTGGGGTCCCTTCCAGCTCAACAGTTCTATGATTCTAGGGCTTGGTGCCTGCTTGGATTGGGCTGAACAGCCTTCCATCCTGCCTTTAGCAAGGCCACATGCTCAGTTAATATTTCAAATAATTTTATTTTAAAAAAAAGAAGAAGGAGGGGGAAAGGCCAGCATTCAGAAGGCAGAGAGAGAGAGAGACAGAGAGAGCAGCTGCTCTCCAAAGTCAGCTCTCCAGAGCAACGACTTCCTCTGGGCAGCCAAGTCCAGGCAGCCTGTGTTCCCCTTGAATGACGAAATGTTAGTAAGCAAAAAAGCCAGAGTTCTTTGCTGAGAGGGGACAGCCCCATGGCAACTGAGCAGAATGGTGGGGGCAGGGGGTTGGCCCAGGGGCTCCTTTCCCAAAAAGGCTGCTGGTGGTTGCTCTTTTGAGCCTAGCTTTCTTTCACGCATTGAAATGTACAGAAATGCATATATGTACATAAACAGCCTTTTTGGGGCCTGCTTGTTTAATTATTAAGTCAAGTCCCCTTGTTGTTTGTGACTAAGGACATCGGAAGGACTCTGCTGGGTTGCAGGAAGCTGCCTTTGTTCCAATCCAGGCCACGTCAGTACTACCTACACAGACTGGCAGCAGCTCCCTCAGATGCCAGGGCAGTTTCTCTCCCATTCCTAGATTGAGCCTCTGCATGCCAGGGCTAGTCGAGGCTGAGTCTGGGCTGGGAGCTGGAAGGAGACAGAGAGCCTGAATTTGCTCTCTGGGCTGAATCCAGTGCTACAGCTTTGGGGACCCCCTGGAACTCTAATGGGGGAAGCAAGATCAGCTTGTACTGTGAGCCCATCCATCAGGTCATATATATGTGTGTAAATAAAACCAAATAGCCTTAAGACATCAGTCTCCACTGCCCCTCATTCCAAGGAAGGCGAATGCTGGGTAAGTGCAGGAGTCTCTCGCTGCTTAGAGATTGGGATGACACATAAGAATAATAAATGTGTCTTCTAAATATAGCCAATGGCTTCAGCCTTTCCTGACCCCCTTCTGCACCCCTGATCTGAAGCTCTTCTCCTATTCCTACATTTAGCTGTGGTGATTTTATGTTGCAAATCATTCTGAGACCTGCGGGTATTTTGTTGTCGTTTAGTCGTTTAGTCGTGTCTGACTCTTCATGACCCCATAGACTAGAGCACGCCAGGCACTCCTGTCTTCCACTACCTCCCGCAGTTTGGTCAAACTCATGCTGGTAGCTTCGAGAACACTGTCCAACCATCTCGTCCTCTGTCGTCCCCTTCTTGTGCTCTCAATCTTTCCCAACATCAGGGTCTTTTCCAGGGAGTCTTCTCTTCTCATGAGGTGGCCAAAGTATTGGAGCCTCAGCTTCAGGATCTGTCCTCCCAGTGGGCATTCAGAGCTGATTTCCTTCAGAGTGGATAGGTTTGATCTTCTTGCAGTCCATGGGACTCTCAAGAGTCTCCTCCACCTGTGGGTATAGGCAGAATAATAATAATAATAATAATAATAATAATAATAATAATAATAATAATATTGCAATGGGTGGGACTTGATGACCCTTGAGAATCCCTTCCAGCCCTACAGTTCTGTGATTCTCTACTCAGACTGTTACACAAGACAAACACATTCTTAATCCCTTGTTTTTCCCCACCCTCCTCCTTTGCAGCCTTCTTCTACATCTTGTTTTCTCATGTTTCTGTGTTGCTGTTTGTTTTCAAACAAAGGTGAAGGATAACGTAACATACAGCCCATAAATCTGAAGAAGGCCTGCTGGCGAATCTCGCTTCAAACCAAAAGATCTCTGGAAACCGCCAAGGTCAGGGTAGCGGGGCACAAGCCACATGACGCATCCTAGCCTGGTTCCCCCATCCCACTCGGACAAACCGCAACTCTGCTGCATGACTGTGTGGACCTGTGGCTCCTAGAGGGGACCCTGGCTAGTGGATGATTTTCGCCTCGGCAGTTTGCTTTGCTGCTGTGCCATGTATGAACTGCCCAACCTGGGCTTCTGTGTTGCCTTCCAGAAGTTCTTGGACTCCAACTCCCATCAGACTCAGCCAGTGCACCCAATGCTCAGGGTGCTGATGGGATTTGTAGTCCAGCAACATCTGAGGACTGGGAGATCCCCAGTCCTGTTTCACAGCTTGCCATTTCCCCAGGGGAATTATTATAATTGTTTGGATTTCTTAACTGCCCTTCAGTATAATTGACACTGGCTGCCAGTTAGCTACCAGGCTAAGTTTAAGGTGCTGGTTTTAGTGCATACAGCCCTATACAGCTTGGGGCTGGGGAACCTGAAATATCGCCTCACCTGTTATACATCCAGTTATATACCACACTCCACAGATGAGGGCCTCCTGCGGGCACCTCTCATCGGGAGGTTCCTTCTACACAGTGCAGGTATTGGGCTTTTAGTGTTGTGAGACCTTTGCCCTCTGGAATGTTTTCTACTTGAATCTTCTTCTTTGGAGATCACTCGTAGCAGAGTAAGATTGTCTTCCATGAACACGGTCTTAACAGTGACTGTGGAAGCCAATTCTGGATCCACACATTCTTCCACAGTGGGGACATAGATTTCTGGGTGGGAGTTGATCACGGTGAGGGTTTGCCAAGCGTATTTTCCTCTTAGTGTGTTTCTCCCTTTCGTCCTGAGTTTGAGCTGGAAGAGACTGTTCTCCAATTGGAGCGCTTGCAGGCTAGTGTTTTGCAGCTGTCGGTGTTTGTTTATACTACATTTTTTTAGATTTGCCTTGAGACAGTCTTTAAACCTCTTTTGCTGACCACCAGCATTATGCTTTCCATTTTTAAGTTTGGAATAGAGTAGTCGCTTTGGAAGACGACAATCAGGCATCCGCACAACATGACCAGTCCAACAAAGTTGATGTTGAAAAATAATTGCTTCAACACTGGTGATCTTTGCTTCTTCCAGTACACTGGCATTAGTTTGCCTGTCTTCCCAAGTGATGTGTAAAATTTTTCGGAGACACTGTTGATGGAATCTTTCAAGGAGTTGGAGATGGCATTTGTTATGTACTGAAGTTCTCGCCCTGGGCCAGCAGGGGGATATTGTAGATAGTTTTCACTCAGGTCCACATATGCAAATAAGGAATTGAAAGTGACGTGCAGTGATTGGATAGTTACAGAAAGTGGTTACTGTTGCGTTGCGCTGGAGCTCTATATAAGCAGGCTGACTGAACCCTTCAGTTCTGTTCTGGCCTGTGAATAAACAAGAGCTGTTTGAAGAATTGCTGTGTCGTCTGATATGTTCACCCACAACTTAACAGCCTTTATAAACTTGAATATTATACAGGTGCCGTCTCTGTTCTCTTTTTGGCACCAATCAAGTCCTTCCTTTTCCAAGAAGTCTCTTTCCCACCTGTATGGGGGGGTAGTTTTAAAAGTGCTTTTTATTGTTTCATTGCTTGTTGTTTGCTGCTCCTTTGAGAGGCAGGGCAGGATGTGAATGTAACAAATAAATAAATAAGGTCCCTGGGCTGGTGGTGATAAACCATACACAAATGCAATGTAATTAAGACAATTTACAATCAGAAGAGTAGGGTGTGTCCTCTAAGTCATGAACACACAAAGTCAAATTACAGTTTAGCTGGGTGTGGCAGCAGAATGACCAGGGAGGAGTAAAGCGGCTTTTGTTATTATCTCATGGCCAGTTGGCAACACTAACCTCATTTTTGGTAAATTTATTTCTGGTCACCTGATTCATAAAGCATAAATCCACGTGACTTGTGAAAATAAAAGCAGTGGTAAGAACATCATTAATTTGCAGAGCTTGAAAGCATCAGTGCAAAGCCAGAGGGAACCTTGTATGGTCTGCAACCACCTGGGAAGGGTGCTCCATAATCTGGGTGCCAGCACAGGAAAGACACTGTTTCCAGTAGGTTCCCCTCCCTATTGGAGGCTGGTCCATTAGGATGAAGGTGGGACTATGTAATCAAGATGCTCAGGGTTTGCTCAGCAGATCTCAGCACGACCCACCTCACAGCAGCTGTATTCATAGAGACATAGAAATGTAGAATTGGAAGAAACCATGAGATTCATCTAGTCCAAACCCCTTCAATGCAGGAATCACTCACCCAACATGGGGTTTGAACCCACAACTCTTGAGATTAAGAGTCACATGTCAGAGCTATTGGGAGGCCTGGCTGTGGTTTCCCAGCTCCCTGGAACACAGTCCATTTAGCAAGGTGCTCAGTCCCACTTGCTTCCAGAAGGGGGAAAAACAAGCCTGAGAATTCCTTTTATAGCCCTGCTGCTATAGAGGCAGCTCAGCAGAATTAATACATGGCATCATAGTGACACCTCGTGGTAGAACCAGTGAAGTGTCAGATGCAAAATCTAACACTCTTTTTTTTAAAAAAAAATTCATTATTTAAATTGAACTCGGGGGATCCTCCACCTGCCAGCCTTTCAGATAACACATAACTTTTTAAAACTTATTAACTTTATTTTTCAGTTTCTGAAAATACACAAAATTAACAATCCCCATATAACGCTCCCTGCAAGAAACATTCCATGGACATACAATGTAAATACTGCAGTCAAACATGAAGCAAGTTTGTAAATAGTTTAGAGTTAGAGTTTATTACATTGGTTAAGTCTCTGTCTTAACAGGTTGTCCCAGAGTGAGCTGGGGGTAGCTGGTGGTGAGAAGGCCACATTGTCCTTTCTGGTGTTCTGAATAAACATGGGCCATACAGTTTCAAAATCATTTTTTTAGTTCCCAAGTGCTCTGAGATGCTTAATTAATTTCTCTTTAAGGGCTGCATTCCATAGCCTCTCCCACCAGGTCCCTGTGGCGTTCAGTTAGAAGCTGTTTTCCAATACTGTGTTGTTATTTATCTAGCGGCAGACATGAAAAAGATCAGTAGGTCCTTAAACAATTAATTATTATGGTCATCTGGAAACGGATCTAGCAAAGCTAGCCTCAGATCACCTCTCCCATGGTAGAAGGAACTTATTTTCATAACAAGTTACTCTCAAACAATATTGTTGTGGTTGTTTGCAATTTAATTTGGAATATATCTTGCACCACTAAAGCAAGGAACCTAACGACCAAGGATCAAATGTGGCCCTCGATGCTTTTCTGTCTGGCCCTTGGGACACTCCCCTGGCCCCACCCCTCACCATCTCAACTTCACACCTTCCTTGGGAGTTTTTGCCTGGCTGGAATGTGTCCTTACTCAGGAACACAGGGAGATGTTTTATGCTAAGTCAATCCATCCATCTATCTAGCTCAGTATTGTCTCTACCCTGACTGTCTGGGGTTCCTAACAGATCCAGCCTAAGATCACTGAGCTCCTTCAGTCCATCAGCCTTTCCTCCTTTTAGTGCCTCACCCCATTCGTCCTCCCCATCTGCCAACCAAACTCTCCCAGCTTTCTCTCTCCATACTGACAGGGTGATAATGCTGCTGTTCAGAAACTAATTCTTCCTCGTCCCCATGGCAATAAGTAGTGGTGAGAGGTTTAAAGCAGCAGCTGGGCAGGGCGGCTCAGTGCCTGGCTGTGCTGGATTCCTGGCACTGGGAATCAAGGTGGCCCCTGAGGCTGTTTTCCTCAAGCTATTCCCCTCCTGCCCTACACCTGGCAACAGGTAAAGATGAGGCTCCATCAGCTGATTGGCAGACCCTGCCAAGCCCTCTTTCCTTGCCCAGGTGCTCTGCTTTCAGACCCTTCCTGCAAAGAGAAGGCTCGTCACCTGGTTGAAATGGCCCATGGGAGCTGAGCGACCTCAGGATCTGGCCTGCCATTTGGAGAAAGGTTTTCCACAGGATGTTTCTCAGGACAACAGGGAGAGTTCCACAATCAATATTACACCCACAAAAAGAGAACAGGGGTGCTTTTCTCCCTCTCTCATCACACACTAGCCATGACAGCTATGCTCTCTTTCCAAAAGCAACTACTAAAGCAGCTACTCTACTCCAAACTTAAAAATGGAAAGTGTGATGCTGGTGGTCAACAAAAGAGGTTTAACGACTCTCTCAAGGCAAATCTAAAAAAATGTAGTGTAAACACAGACACGGGACACGGGTGGCGCTGTGGTCTAAACCACTGAGCCTCTTGGGCTTGCCTATCAGAAGGTCGGCGGTTCGAATCCCCATGACGGGGTGAGCTCCCGTTGCTCGGTCCCAGCTCCTGCCAACCTAGCAGTTCGAAAGCACATCAAAAGTGCAAGTAGATAAATAGGTACCACTGTGGTGGGAAGGTATACAGTGTTTCTGTGCGCTGCTCTGGTCCGCCAGAAGCGGCTTAGTCATGCTGGCCACATGACCTGGAAGCTGTACGCCGGCTCCCTCAGCCAGTAAAGCGAGATGAGCACCACAACCCTAGGGTCATCCGCGACTGGACCTAACGGTCACTTATGGACTCACTGTTAAAACCGTGTTTATGGAAAACAATCTTACTCGGCTACGAGTGATCGCCAACGCCGAAGCAGCTCTGTTTTCACAGCCAGAGACAGCATTGCTTCTGAGTAACAGTTGATGGAAGCGACAGGAGGAGAGAGTGCTCTTGTGCTTGTGGGTTTCCCTTTGGTGGCCTCTGATTGGACCACTGTGAGACAAGGATGTTGGAACTAGATGGTTCCCCTTTGGCATCTACAGGGCATCTTCTTATGTTCTTAGAAAATGACTCTTTTTTGGAGAGTTGCTTGCCTACCCCTATGTGGGAGCATCCACAGGAAGGTGGCCATTTCAGCAGCCAGTGGGGAAGTCGGTGGTTTGTCCGGGAAGTCAGCCAGAGGAGGTTACCGGTAAGCAAGCTCCGGGGACAGTGAGAGGGGCCAGCCTCTATGGAGGGGGCTTGCAAACCAACAGTTTGGTCAACTGACCAGGGAGAAAAAGCCTGTCTGATCCATATGTGGTGGACCTGCTCCAAAATTAAAGAGGTATGGAATATTATATACGACGAACTAAAAAAAATTATAAGAACATTTCCAAAAAAATCTGAGGCCTTCCTGCTTGGGATTGTAGGGAGAGAAATACCCAAAAATGTGAAAGGAAACTTTCTGTGTGCAACCGCGGCAGCAAGAATTCTAACTGCACAAAATTGGAAGGGGGAGAGGGTTCCTTCAAAAACTGAGTGGCAGAACAAACTGGTAGAATTTGCCGAAATGGCTCAAATGATGAATAGGCTGAGAGGTAATGTAAATCAGGACTTTGTCCAAAATGGGACATGTTAAAGAACTATTTGATGAAATACAACAGTGGTGCAGTGTCTATGACAGCGTTTGAATGATTTCTGTACATACAGTATGAATTATAAAGTAAAAGGTTTCAGAAGCAGTAAGAAACTATAAGATTGTATAATTAGTTTAAAGTTACAATTATATGTTTAATAGGAAAACAGAAAAAGTAAAGGCATTAGGGGGTGGTGAGAAGTCTTATGTATATTTGTAATGAATGTATGGTGAATAGTATTGTATAGAATTGAACTGTCATTGTTTTGTAATCTCCCCCCCCCACCCCAAGACCATACATACTAATGTAATGTTATTAAGTAAATTCAGTTGTATTTTTTTAAAAAAGCCGTTTCATTGTTAGAAATCAGCAAATGGAACTTCTGAGGGCCTGGAGGTAAATGGGATCACCTGCTAACTTCTGCAGATCAAACTGCGGGTTAAAGGGACAGCAACAGGCCTGGCTTATAAATTGGTAGTAAGCCTGATTCCATGGTAAGACATGCCCTTTGCATTATGAAGTTCCTGAGTTCAATCCCTGGCATCTCCAGGTGAGAATGGGAAAGATGGACCAAGAGCCTGACTTGCAATAAGGCACCTTGCTGTGTCATGGGCATCCATTCCCCACCCCCCAGCTAGCCAAGTGGCTGTACATGCTGAGTTGTCAGCAGGTATATTACCGTATTTTTCACTCTATAACACGCACCCGACCATAACACGCACGTAGTTTTTAGAGGAGGAAAATCTGTAGGCATGCCACCTGTAGGCATTCCCTCCATAACACGCACAGACATTTCCCCTTACTTTCTAGGAGGAAAAAAGTGAGTGTTATGGTGCAAAAAATACGGTAAGTGTGCACGCTACAGGCTCAAATCCCTGTTTAATTGCTTGCTTGCCTGTGCTGTCTGAGCTCAGGCTCCATAAAGTATAAAAAGAAATCAAAGGAAATGCTTTTTTAAAAAAAGATCCTTTCTTTAGCAATGCTTCTCGCCCCAACATCCCACTTTTTAATTCTGAAGATCAGGCTTTTAAATCTTGCCTAGCGCTTTCCAAAAAGGAGTCCCTTGGAAACGACAAAGGTCTGATCTAATAATATACATGGTGTACATTTTGATCAGCATCTTTTAACTCAGTATCCATATACTAGCAGTACTTAAAGCAGTCCTCTATTGGAAGACAACTCCAGTTTAAAGCGAATGACCTCCCTCAAAGAATCTTGGGAACTTTAGTTTGCCAGGGGGGCTGGGAACTGTAGCTATGTGAGGGGGAAGCTACCACAGCCAAGATTCTTTGGGGATGTTGTGGGCTTTAAATGTGCTCTAAAGGTATGGTGTGTGTACACAGGTGGATTCATAACCTGGGCCTGAATTCGCATCCTTTGCTGTTAAGAGGGGGGGAATACTGTGCCCCATCCCTACTAACCCCTACCAGGCTTTCTCTTCCTGCTGATAAAGCTCGGAGCCTGGCCTAGTGTGGGTGACTGATGCTTTCCTACATTAATCCTGAGAACTCCTTATGAAGATGGATGCACAGCCCCAGCTACTGCCTGTCCCCCCCAGTTGCAAATTGCCAGTGATTTTCAATTTCCCTCTTATCTCTCTTTTGCTTTTCCTCCCCTCTCTTGCTTGACACCTCTGCCTCCTAAGCAAAGCATGGCTGCAGCACACACTCCATTTGCAAAGGGGTTGGGAACTCTCTCTCTCTCTCTCTGTGTGTGTGTGTGACATGTTGCAAATTGCCTCCTGTGAGGGTGCTGGAGAGACAGCTGGATGTGAAGAGGCTTGGGGAGGAGAAGGAGGGGGAATTAGAAAACCTCATTTCTCCTAGTGCACTTGGCTCGTCCACACAGTTTACATTGTGCTTGCAGCTTTCTGCGTTCCCATTTAACTTGCACAGGCCACATGAAGTTACTATTAAACAACACAACTCTTGATGGTGTTAGCACCTAGTTAGGAAATCTTCCCAGCAGCACCATCTTGGAACTGTTTCCCCAGAACTGCAAGAAGTTTAGGGGCCCAGGAGTGGCGCATTTTGAGCAAAATTTGGCCACCCACAAACATGCTCTATGGGCATAGTCATAGGGTAGCAGGGCAGGCAGTTGCCCCGCCCCCAATTTCAAGTAAATAATTAAAAATACTTAACTGACCAATCACATCACAGATAGCTCGGTACTGCCCCTCCTCCTAAAATAAATCCTGAATACCAGCACCTCCAGATTTTGCTGCTTCTATACCAGGGTTAATTGCCACAAGTCCCGTCCCCCCCCCCACAGTATCATGGGAACTGTAGTTTAGCAAGATGTTGCGAAAGGGGAAAAATATTCTTTGTGATCCCCAACCCTTTCTCATGGAACTACACCTGTTATTTATGCATTTATAAATATTGATTTATTACATTTATATTCCATTTTAGACCAGAGATAGGGAACCTCAGACCCAGGGCTCAAATGCAGCCCACCAGGTCTCTGGGCCTGGCACCTGTGACTCTCCTTAAGCCACACCCCGCCCTGGCCTTGCTTTCCACCTTCCTCTAGTGTTATTTTCCCTGACTAGGGCATGATATAAGTAAAAAAAACCACTGCTCCTTTTCCCCTACGCGGTACCAAGAGCCCATATAGAGTCCTTTCGTAGGTTCTCTATCGATAGGAGAAAATAACAGAGGCCAACCAGAGAATATTGAGAAGCAAAGCAGCTAGTAAGCCTGGTCTTTATTAACTGTTGCAACAGGGTGCTCCCCCACACGCAGGAGAGAGGAGGAGGATCCCGAGCCATGTGTGCAAGCCCTCATATAGACATTTTAAATTTCCCGCCCTGGAGTCCAAGACCACCCCCAGAAACATCATACATACATCATAGAAGGGGTGTAGCCCAAGACCACCCCCCAGATACATAGTACCTACATCATAGAAAAGGCGGTCTACAACAGAAATTTGAGTGCGTTGTTTTTACCCTGTCTGCCAGGTTACCTGTTAATGGTCACTTGACTGGATTACCTGGGGAGCCTGGCCATTCTTTTGTAATGATAATACTTAATTCCTGAGCCTATTCACACCTTAAATGTGCACTTAAGGCAGGATTTGTGAGGACAGAGACAATGGGGAGGTTTCTGCATTTCCTTCGACCTTGTAGAGAAATATTTGAGGTGACTGAAAAAGTCAAAATGGCCTTAGGACTTTTCCTGTGGGTTTTGGACATGTGGTTTATAAATTTATATATGTGTTTGCTTTGTACATTTATGAACATTTGTTATATATACATATAAGCCCTAAAAATTCTTGTAACAATCTTTGAACTCTTGATACAGAAGTAGTGTGTGTGTGTGTGTGTGTGTGTGTGTGCATGAGACAGTGGTATGTGGCCCCTGGAAGGCTGCCTGTAAAATGCGGCCCTCAGAGTGCAAAAGGTTCCTCCCCCATGTTAGGCTGCGTAGGCACCATACCTTTAATGCACATTGTTTCCCGTCTGGGGGGAGAGAACCCAGGACGCTATCATCGTGCCCCAGCCACAATTCTCAGCACCCTTAATAAACTACAGTTCCCAGAATTCTTAGATGGGGGCCAAAGAAAGTGCTTTCAATAGAAGCAGCCTCAGTCCCTGGGCTGAATGGCCTGAGGTTGCTCTGCAGAGTGGGGGGGGGCAGTCCCACGGCTTAGAAAACGGGGGGTGGGGGTGGGCTTCTGCTTATTCCCTTGGCGCCCGATGAGGTTACTCCACGCAGTCCCACGACCACCACCTTGGGCAGCTACTCTTCTTCGGTGGGGGGGGGGGGTTTCTTGCAGTTTCGCGCATGCGCCGCAGAAGAGCCGGGGGCTTCCACCTCCCCCACCATTTCCTTGCGCGGGGGGAGGTGAGGGGACTGGAGCATGCAAGGCGCCCCCCCCCCGCAAGGCAATAGCCCCCTGGTAGCTCAAGAAGCAGAGGCGTTTGTTTATGTGGGAGCTCAGCCCCTCCCCTCCCACAACGCCCCCCCCGCCGGGTGGCGGAGATGGTTCGTTCCCTCCTGCTTCGTCTCCCCCCCCTTCACCAGGGCAGATGGTACGTTCCTCCGGCCAACATTCAGGCTGGGGAGGGAGGGAGGCAGATAGAGACCCTCCTTTCTTTAGCCAAGAGCGCTTAGGCTGCTGCAACCACCTTGCTGGGGGCTCGTAGGAGAGAGAGAAAGGCGTCTCTTCCTCGTTGCTGGGCAGGCCGGGCGTGGGGCTCCCCCCCTCTTCCTCCCCTCCCCCCTTTGGGGGTGGCATGACCCTCTTCGGCAGCCGGGAAGGGGGCTGGCGCTGTGAGTACCGCTCCTGTGTGTGTGTGTTTCCCCCCCTTCCATAACCCCCGCCTCACCCCCGGGTTGCGTACTTGGGAGTGGGGGGGGGAGTCGCCCTCCTCCCCAAAAGGGGACTAGGAGCGGGGGCTCCACCGCCCGGAAGCAATGAAAGAGGAAGGGGGAAGCGTGGGGGGGGGGGGAGAGAGAGGAGGGTGTATCCGCTGGGTCCCCATCAAAAGCCCCATGCCGCCTCCTTTGATTTCGCTGCGCAGGAGGGGCGCACGCGCGCGCCCTTCCATTTGCTTTGCGCCTCTTGCTTGCAGAACGAAGCAAGGGGGGGGGGTCAATTCCGAATCCTTCAGAGACATCTTTGCTGGGCCCAACTCTGGGTGGGAAGAAAGTTGGATGAGGATTGACGAGAGCTCTCTCTTAAAAAAAGGAAAGAGAGAAATTGGCATTTTTATTTTTTATTTTTTTGAGGCCTGCAGCGCAAGAGGTGGCTAGGGCAACTTGGAGGGGTCTGGGGGTGGGGCTTCTATGAACCCCCAGGCGGGGACCTGCCGTGGGATCGGGCGCTGATGCACTTGGAGGCCGTTTGAGGGTGGGACGGAGAAGAGTTACTGGACCCCCCTCCCCGGCCCTTGCTCAGGAAGACCCTCGCTGGCCTCTGTGTCCATCCTGAGACTCTGGCCTCTTCAGATTCTGGGAAACTTTCCCTTGCCAGACCAAGAGGAAGCATCTTTGCCCTGGGATGAGGAAGTCGGGACCCCTCTCCACATTTCTCTCTCTGCCTTGCAGGAAACGGGGCTCAGGATGCCTGGGTCCAGCATGCCAGTTGCCCAAGGGCTCCAGCTCAAGGCCCCTGATGCTGGGCTTTTGATGGTGCCCTGGAATTGGAAGTACCCAGGCCCAAGGAGCACATGCCCAGCCTCAGAGGTGTGGCAGAGTCCAGTGGCAGGCAGGGATTCTGCCCCTTTGGCTCATGCCCAGTGGCAAAAAATGTAAACACTTAACATGGTGTTCTAATTAATTTTTCAACTTGGTTATAGTACAGTGGTGCCTCGCAAGACGAAAAGAATCCGTTCCGCGAGTCTCTTCGTCTAGTGGTTTTTTCGTCTTGCGAAGCAAGCCCATTGACAGCTAAGCGGATAAGCGGCTTAGCGACTTAGGAAAAGGGGGGGGGGGGAAAGGAAAAAAAAACCCCAGGAACTCGCAAGACATTTTCATCTTGCGAAGCAAGCCCATAGGAAATTTGTTTTGCGAAGCACCTCCAAAACGGAAAACTCTTTCATCTAGTGAGTTTTCCGTCTTGCGAGGCATTCGTCTTGCGGGGCACCACTGTATTAAGATGCAGTTGAGCAGGCAAGTCTTTTTATTCCCTGCTGTCCTGCCAAGTAAAGGACAATAATGAGATGCCGCTTTGATTTGCCTTGTAGACAGATTGTGTAAATGAATGGGGAGGCGGAGGTCTCTTTGGTCACCCCCCCCCCACGATGGGACACTGCCTCTGCTGACACCATTAAGTTGCTTTAATTGTTTTTGATACTGTATAGTTTTTATCGCTGTAACCTACCCTTAGGGTGAGTAAATTAATAATATCTAATAATAATAATAACGCATTTCAGTTCCTTGTATCTACAGTATAGAGACTACTCTTGTCTGTACACAAACTTGAAAAATCTAAGCTGGTTTATATCCCTGTGAGATGTTCTAAGGATCTGCCCTGCCGGAGGGGGGTCAGCCTTGGACTTTGTTAGGGGGTCCCTTCTGGAGTGACAGCGGCCTCCATTCAGCCTGCCCCCTCCTGGGCTTCTGGCCTCCTTCTTGCCCTGGGGTTTCTCTCTCATGGTCTTCCTCTTTCTCTAGATCTCGACATGGCCCGGGAGCCTAAACTGAGCCACGCCAGGCCAAGCCAGAAGAGGCAACACAGCGGAGGCCTGTACCCGTGAGTCTTTTGTCACCACGGATTGGATCCGGCTGTGCAATGTCCTGTTTACTGTGTCTAGGCAGGGAAGGGCAATCTGTGGGGCCCTCCAGGAGTTGTTGGACTCCAGCTCCCATCAGCCCCTGCCAGCAAGGTCAATACTCGGGGTGATGGGAGTTATACCAGTTGCTTATGACCTGGTCATGATGCCCGGCCTTCGGAAATGGCCCTGAGAATCTTCTTCACTGCCTGGGTTGAGTTCCAGGGCACCCCCTGGCATGGAATTCCTGGTTGCTGGTGGTGAACTATTTATTTTTATTGATTTGCACTTGTTGCCTTCGTGTTCCACCTTCCCCCGTCCCAAGATGTTGAAGATGGTGAACATAGTTCTCCCCAACCTCCTTTAATCCCCCACAACAACCCTGCGAGGTAGATTAAGCGGAGAGGCGTGACTGTCCCCCGAGGTCACCTGGTGAGCGTCATGACCGAGTGGGGATTTGAGCACTCCTCTGCTGGGTGGTGACAAGCTGCCGTTTAAAATTCCCCACAATGTCCAGACATGGTGTTGGGACGTTGTGGGTATTTCAAAAAAGCCTCTGCTTGGTCTAGAGTGGCTGCTTGGCTCCCATCAGGAGGCGTCACTGCTGCTTTTTGCACCCAGAGTTGCTGGCAGATGGTTTTTGCCACAGCTACTCACGCTCTGGTAACTGAAAGTTTCCAGCCACTGTTTATCCTCTGCCCGAGAAATGTGCTGCTTGCTATATTTCTGTGCCTCTTGCAACTGGACTCCAGCTGCCCTCAGATGGATTGCCTTTTTTCTTCATTAGCTCATGACACGCAAAGCTGGAGCAGTGCTAGGAAAGGGGAGCATGGAAGCCCAAGGGATAGGTGCGGGCTTGACTACTGCACTAAGTGATAAGTGGGGCTGCTCTTGCAAACTGTTCGGAAGCATTGGGCTGCTCCAGAATGGGACAATCAAATGGTTTGCCAGAACTTAAATGTGGGAAACGTATTTGTAGCTTTGCTTCAACTCCCAGTCAGGCAGACTCCAGGGGGAGAGCTTTTTCTATGGTAGCATTGCGGTTGTGGAACCCCCTCCCCCAAAGCCACTAACCGGGCCTGGCTGCTATTCTGCTTTCTTTTCGATGCCACCCTGTTTCATGTGCATGGGCTGCGTTCAGTTTCCTATTTTCCAGGACTGTAGAAAGAGGGACGAGCACTGTGCTCTTCTATCGCCGCTTTGCTTCATCTAGATCCTCACGTGGAGGGTATTCTGTTGCCAAGAAAACAGATTATAACCCTGGGATTAGGCAGAAGGGTGGCTTGTTGGTGGTTTTTTTTTTTTTTTTTGCATTTTTTTATTTATATGGCTGGTAATGGAAATTGTTTGGTTGTAGCTGTTGAGAAGAGGGAGCCGTGGGGATGGGGGTGGGGGAGACAGTGACTGCAAGACTCTTTTGCCGTCCTCTTAGATTCTGGTGGGATCCGGTACTGGTTATCCAACCATAATCTCTGCCTGATCTCCCTGTGTGAAGGAGCTGTGACACGAGCAGCTTGTAGGTAGGACAGAAACGGCTCCAGGGCAAAGGCAAGACAGAACAGGAGGTTAGTGGTGCTCCCAGACAGGGATGGGGTTGGTTTTATTATTAATTTAGAACAATTGTTAACCTGCTTCATAGCCCTCAGAGGCTCTCGGTGCATCTTAGCGCAAAAAAATTGCGAGCGGGCTGTTGAGATATCTCAGATGAGTTGCTAGCAACAGGATTTGTTGTGATGATTGGATTTCCCCTGCAGAAAGGGTAAATGGGCGGGGGATAAGAGATGGCGTTTTGATGCCAACGCAGTTGTGCAGATGCTGCAAAAATACATCCCAAAAACACCTGTCTAGAAGCAGACTCGGGAAACGGTTGGGTGGCCACTTACGCATTGCTGAAGCTGAGGAAGCCTAGCCCTGAGAGAGAGAGAGAGACCCCTCTGCCTGATCTTAACAGCTGAGAGGGTCTGTAGGGAAAGGAGGCAAGCTTTCATATATTTGTGGCCTTAGCCGTTCAGGGTTTTAAACACCAGTGTGAGCTCCTTGAATTGGCCATGGAAATGAACTGGCAATTATAACAGGAGTCGTGTCTGTTATAAGCGGAACCCCAGCCAGTAATTTTGCCACTGCATTTTGGATCATTTGAAGCTTCTGAGTTGTCTTCAAGGGCAGCCCCATGTAGAGCACCTTGTAGTATGGCAGTCAGGAAGTTACCAGAACATGGACTACTGTGGTCAAGGTGTCTTTCTCCAAAACCAGCAAACTGGATGGAGCTGGTAAAAGGCACTCCTATTTATTTATTTTTATAAATACAATCCTAGTCACTGAAGTCATCCAAGCCTCGAGTGAGAAGGCCAAATCCAGGAGAACCCCCAAGCAATTGACCTGTTCCTTCTAGGGGAGAGCAGCCTGCTAGGACAGCCTATCTCTCCATCTCTTGGACTCAGAAATTCAGGATACATAACAACTCTGTCTCTCCATGAGTTGTTTTGACGGAGGAGGTTTTCCAGTTAAATGTAACTGCTATAAATCCTGGGAATAGTGATTTAACTGAGGGTGTAAAAGGCAGTTTCTTAGTAAGCCCAAGCCCCACTCGCTGATGCTGACCCCTGTCCTGGAGCCCTTGCACAGGGTGGCTGCAAGCAGCCATCTTAAATTTCCCACAATGCCACACAGCATCCGCCATAAGGCTGCTTTGGGACATGGTTGGAAATTTTAAAATGGTGGCCGCCTGGTACTGATTTGCCGTGTGCTGGGTGAGACTGCTCTGGGAAGCGGTGTCCTCAAGATGTGCCTAGGGGAAATCAATGGGGTCTGGAGGAGAGCGAACGCTGGAGGGGACTGAGGCGATTCCACCCACCCACCCCCAGGATTGTGGCCTTGCAGGCCTGTGGTCACAGGAGTAAGAACCAGCGTTGCTGAACCCACAGATGGAAACTTGGAAAACAAAAGGACTGAACAAAGCCTCCCAAAATAACTTGGAGGGGCAAACAATAGCTGCTATGCAACAGCTTTTCCCAAATTCCTGGCTTTGGCTTCCCTTGTGGCTGCCAATGTGCCGTCTCGCCGTGTCTTTAAAAGGAGGGGTGTTGCTATTGCCGGCCGGCGTGAGCCATTCTTCAATCCTTCTGAAACCCTATAGCTCCCTTTGTTCTGCAGCCCAGAGGAATAGGCCCGGGAGCTGAGCACCCTCCCTGGTTTGCAGGCCTTCTCCTCCTCCACTATTTGGCCCCTGCCTGGGTTTGGCACTGGCTGAGTTCCAGGATCTGCCCCGTTGCATACAAAGAGCCTGTGAAAGAAGAGAAAGCACAGGAAAGCAATAGGTTTTATTATGGCCTTCGCCTTCGCAGGCCTTCATCAGGCATCCTTCATCACTCAGGTTCTTGCCCACCAGAGCTCAGGCCATCCGAAGTGTCTCTTGTGTATGATACACACTTTCCTGCCTTTTCTTCAACGCTCTTCAAGAAATCTGGTCTGCTGGAGCCAGAGAAAGAAGGGCTGTGATGCAGAAAGAAACCCCCGTGCCATAAGCCAGGGTCTGTGTATTCTCCCTAAAGATAACGAAACACCCATTCTGGGCATTCTGTACCCTGCGCGAAATTAGCCGTGCAAATGTGCTGGTTTATTTTGTGCAAGTTCTTACGATTCTGCTAGTTATGGGGAAGGGACGATCAGCTGCCCCTTCTACCAGTGGCAGTCCTGCTGGTTCTGCTCTGGAATTTTTTGGGGGTTCCTTGTAAAACAATAAAAAAAATTAATCTGCAAAACATGGGTCAAGTAACAGCAACCAGAGGACAGCAGTGTTTGAGACTTGCAGGGCTGGCTATACAATAAGATGACCACCAAGGCACCCCAGGAGAACTTCTCCCCATTCCCTGCCCCATTCTTCAGTGAGCAGTCCCAGAAGAAAATAATGGTGGCCACAACTGGCTGTTGACATTCCCCTAGGCTTTTTCTTTTTTTTAATAGACCTCTGTATTTGTAGAATCTAAGGATAGAAAGAGTCCTTTTGCCCCCCACCCATCTGGGCAGTTTCCAGCACATATAAAAACATAATAAAACATTAAACATTAAAAGCTTCCTGATACAGGGCTGCCTTCAGATGTCTTTTAAAAGTTGTGTAGCTCTTTATCTCCTTGACATCTGAGGGGAGGGCATTCCACAGGGAGGGCGCCACTACCGAGAAGGCCCTCTGCCTGGTTCCCTGTAACTTCGCTTCTTGCAGTGAGGGGGAATGATGGCTGTCCTGTTCGCCTTGTGTGGTTGGGCCAAAGGGTGGAGGGGGGAGCTTCATGCCCCCCGCCACCTTCCAGAGCCAGTTTGGCCAATGCCAGAGCCCTTCCTTTAGGAGATGGACAAGCCATCACCCCGGGACATGGTTGCTGCTGTGCTAGGGAGATTTCCTGAGTGGACAGGCAGAGAAAAGCTGCACAAAACAATCTCCTGGCATCGAGGCAGCCACTACAGAGATTGACGGTGCAGATGCACAGCGAGGGGGAGGCTTCCGAGAGGAAGCGGAGCTGAATTTTTTTTCAATTATTCTGCAAAACATTCCCGCCGATGTCTGGCAACTTGGCTCCCACGCACTCCCTTGTGGGATGGCAATCACTTTCTGGCTCTGTAGATAGAATTCGACACACACACACCCCTGAATGCCAGAGGGAGTTGGAAATAAGGAGGTCTCACCCCTCACCCACCCCCTTGATTCTGGACCCTTTCCTGGATCAAACGAATGGATTTGTGCAGGCTTTCCTCTTGGGCAAAGTATCTTGTGTGGGAGAAGCTGGGCAGGAACGCTGGGCCAAGATGAGGGCAGGGAAATGGAAGATTCCCGCTCCGTCCGGGGGGGACAGGAACGGCCTAGCTGGTTTCCCGGGAAACGAAGCCACAGCCGTACACCGTTCGGGACTCGTGTGCCTTTTAATAGTTGCGTCGGGAAGAGGGAATGTTGGCAGGTGCAGCTTGCAATGTAGTCCAGAGAAAAGCCACACACACACCCCATTAAAAAAATGTCATGCAGGAGATGAAAGGGCCCAGAGCCCCCCGCTTTGGGGTGGGCCAGATCAGCCCATAGGGGCTTTGCCACAGCGTTCCTTCCCCATTCTTTTGCTTGCTCATGTGGCATGAGATTTATTACAGGCACATCAGCACCTTCCTTCAGGGGAGGCGTTCCTGCTGACAGCCTTCCCCCCTCCACCCCTTTCCATTTGGACCTGAAGGGCAGGCAGCTGGCACACAGAAACCACCATCCGTGAAATGTAAAATCAAGAATCTCTGATGGAAGATCAGCAGGGGGTGGAGGGTGGGGGTCCGAGCTGATTCTTCCACTCCGGATAGAGCGCGTTTCTCCCTGAAAGAAGCCTTGACCCAATCTCACTCCCCACACTTTGGCCAAAGGGCAGGCCGGGTTAGGGGTCCTGGAGGATGTTCTTGCCCCTTCCAGTGTCTGGAAGAGGCTCCTGGGCCTGTTTCCTCCCCATAGGCCAGCAGAGCTCATAGCCAAAAGGGAGGTGCTGGGTGCTTAAGGTTGCCCTACCTTCAGCTTTTTAAAAGAAAAGAAAACTCCCCTGGTTCTTTTACTTGTGGGAACAGAAGGAAAATCCTGCAGGCCGGATTCTACTGGAAGAAAAGGAGTAAACCAGCCCCTACCTTCCAGCGACCACAAATGCTCTGGGGGAAAAGGATAAGTGGCAGGCACTCACTTTCAAGTGGCATAAATATACGTTTTAATATAGAATATAATTACGTAACATGTGACATATTGCAATAACTGTTTAGGATCTGGTTGTTTTGCTTTCGTTCCTCTGCCCCCCCCCCTTCCCTTCTGGCTACCTCCTCCAGTGCTCAAATTATTGGAGAAAAGGCAGAGTGGCTTAAAGAAATCTGCAAACTCAACCCCCTCTCCCACCCCGATCCCTCCAGTTTTAGCCAAATCATGGCTCCTGTAGTACTCCTCTGGAACAGTAGCTGAGGGAGCAAACAAAAGGGACAGAATTGTAGGATTGTAGAGTTGGAAGGGACCCCCAAGGCTCATCTAGTCCAACCCCCCAATCACAACTGAAGTCAAGGGGTGGGGGTTTGCTGGCACCCCTGCAACTAAAGCATTACTAACCTTTCTCCTCTTTAGTCTCAGGTGCACCAGGGCCAGTATAAACTGGAAAATGAATATACACTTGAATGCCTAAAATCTGCACAGGGGAGCTTGCACCATGCATGATTTGGCATGCTAAATATGCTACCGCATATAGACTCCTGTCATGCTGACTAGTTACAAAACCCAGATTTACTTCCCGTTTTGCAACCTTCCTTTATTCAAGCCGAAGCACCAGAGGAGCTGATAGGGCTGCCTCCTGTGGCAGGTCAACATTTGAGATGCGTGCGGCAACACAAGTCTTGTTTCTAGCAAAAATGGTCGCAAGGCGCCTTGCTGGCGGCAGAAAGGCAGTGTAGAGATGGAGCGGCAGCATGATGCAGTGGTTAGAGTGGGGGTGAGGTGCCTGTGGCCCTTCAAACAGCACAGGAACACCCAACTCCCATCATTTTTAGCTATTGGCCTTGTTGGCTGGGGCTGATAAGAGCTGGAGCCCAGGGATAATTGCTGCCTCCCCCAAGCTTCCCATCTGTGGGCCAGGAGTGGAGGAAATAAAAGGCATAACACTAGGGGAAAATGTTTATAAAATCAGGGCATTTACAGATGATATGATTGTGATGGTGGAAAATCCAATTAATAGTACAAAGAAACTTTTAGAGAAAATGGAAGAATTTGGAAAGTGGCAGGATTTAGATTAAATAAAGAAAAAACAAAAATGATGGTTAAAAATATGGATAATCAGAGCAAAAAGGATTTAGAAGAAGCAATCGGATTGCAGAGAGCGAAAAAAGCAAAATATTTGGGGATTTACTTAACAATGAAAAATACAAAGGCAGTTTTCCATGCGCCTGTCTCGTGGTGCAGCGGAGGATGTTGAGAAGCATGAAATGGTGCCGAATTACCTTTTCTTCTCTTGTCTGCAGCAGCACCTGCGACCTGGACTATGAGCTCTATAAAGAGGATTTGCCCTACAGGTGTGTTTTGGGGCTTTGCTCTCCCTCCCTCATTGCCGGCCCATCAACATAACGGGTGGGAGTGGGTTTCCCCCACCATATCCTTGGACCTCAGCAACACCCCCCCCCCCCGGCCGCCC
Source organism: Podarcis cretensis (assembly GCF_951804945.1). Taxonomy (NCBI): domain Eukaryota; kingdom Metazoa; phylum Chordata; class Lepidosauria; order Squamata; family Lacertidae; genus Podarcis; species Podarcis cretensis. The sequence goes on from NC_137177.1 coordinate 64,809,113, forward strand.
ACATTTGAGCTGTGGTTTCAAGGGGATTCTGCAACTGACCCTCTTGCTCTCGTTTCCTGCAGGGTCTACGAGTACCAGAAGATTCCCCCGCTCATCAGTCACATCCCGGTCAAGGCCAGGAGAAGCCACTTGGGGGCCGGGGGCAAGGCCAGCTTGGGTCCCCACGCGGGGCTGAGGGGCAGCAGCGGCTCCACAGCGGGCCGAACGAAGTGTAAGCACTTTGGGGCAGAGAGGGCCTGGTGTCCCAGGTGCCAGGGGCACTCTTTCAGCATTTAGCACCGATAGTGAACGAGCCTGTCAAAGAATGTTTGCAGTCCAGACTGTCTGAGGGACAGAAAAGCAGTCTGTTTGGATGTGACTAAAATCCCACACTGACAAGCACCTGGGTGGCCTGTGGGCTAGGAAGTGGGTCTAAAAGGGAGCAAAGCTGAAGAGCAGGGAGTCTCGTAGAAGGGTGTAAAGCAGGCAGTGAAGTGGGAAACAGTAGTCAGGGAGATGGGGAACGAAAGGAATTTCATGTGTTGTTTTACACTCAGCAGCCAGTCTTTGGGGTACAGGTTCTATGGTTTTGTTTCCATTTATCTTGTCCTGATGTGTTTCTCGCAGAAACATGTTACTATATTGGCCTGAATATAAGCCACACTTTTTCCCCAAATTCCGACCATGAAAAGTTAAAGTGTGGCTTAAATGCGCGACCTTACAAAAATCGACTTTAACGAGACAAGTGAGGCAAGATGGCAGGTGCCACTACAGCACGTAGCTCCTAGGACCACCAGCACAAGACACAATTTTAAGGGAGCAGCTTATATTCGGGTATTGTCTTTTTTTCTCCCCCCCCCCCCGAATTTTAAAGAAGTGGCTTGTAGGTGCAGCTTATATTTGGGCCAATACGGTACTTCGTATGGGCTCTGAGTTCAAAAAAGAGCAACACTTCATAGGCACCTTTGTATCCATGCATGTGCCAAGGGCCTTTTGATTTGTAAATAGGAGCTCCTTGCCCACCACAGCTTCCATGAGCTAAGGAGAGCAGCCAGCTGACTGCGGTTTTGATCCACGCACTTGAACACAACATGTAGCCTCCCCCCACAGCCTCCCAGTGACAGAACCAGTGAACAGCTGGTGTGAACCCCTCCCCACCTGCGTCGGTTTCTGCAGGGTGTCAGTAACGTGGTTTGGGCCGCTCATGCTGTCTTTCCCTTCCAGTGCGAGCAGAGGAGCTGCATTCCATCAAGGGAGAGCTAAGCCAGATTAAAGCTCAGGTGGACAGCTTGCTGGAGAGCCTCGACCGGATGGACCAGCGACGGGAGCAGCCCACAGGTGAGGCGTGTGAGTGTTGAGGAGCTGTGAGGATGAACAGCAGCATTTTGTTGCAGGTCTTAGGCACAAGCACACATGCACACAAAGCAAAGATCAGATTCTCTGGTCACAAAACTGACCAGAAATTGTAAATCGTAGCTTCCTTGTCTACAGCAGGTTTGTGTTTCCCCAGCCAACAGAATATTAAAATACAATAATCTATTATACATTAAAAGCTTCCCTAAACAGGGCTGCCTTCAGATGTCTTCTAAAAGTCTGATAGTTGTTTTTCTCTTTAACATCTGGTGGGCGGGCGTTCCACAGGGCGGGTGCCACTACTGAGAAGGCCCTCTGCCTGGTTCCCTGTACCTTGGCTTCTCACAGCGAGGGAACTGCCAGAAGGCCCTCGGTGCTGGACCTCAGCGTCTGGGCAGACCGGTGGGGGGTGGAGACTCTCCTTCAGGTATACTGGGCCGAGGCCATTCAGGGCTTTAAAGGTCAGCATCAACACTTTGAATTGTGCTCGGAGCATAGCAAACCTAGGCTCAGTGCCTAGGTGGGAGATTGCCTGGGAGCACCACAAACGGCACCCGGCGCCAGGAAAAAGGTGGTATGGAAAAGTGTGATGAATGGGTAAGGTGGTGTGATGTAGCCAGCTTGCCTGCTTTGTCTGATCCCTCAGGCTCCAAGGAGGTCAAGAAGAAAGCAGCCGCCAGCACAGAGGCCTCCTACTCAGCAGGGGAGACCACCCGAAGGAAGGAGAGCCCCGTGCAGGATGGCCGGGCTGCTCTGCCGGAGGTGGACAGTGCAGAGGAGAGCACAGACACCGAAGAGGCGGTGAGTGGCAGCGCCGAGGGCGGAATAGCAAGAAGGGGAGCAACCGTGAGGCTGCAGATCTCTCTCTCCCTCTTCAGTGGAAATTTGGGAACACAATATGTGTTTTTTGTGTGTGATACCATGCAGATACAGTACTGCATTTTATTGCTACAGCATTGCAAACTGCACCTGTCCAGAGCGTCAATGGTCAAGGTGATACCTTATGCAGAAAAAGCTACCGGGGTCTCTCAGGATTGTCTCTTGCAAGAGCCCACTGAGCCTTCCCCCTCTGCCTTTTTGTGCAAAGCAAGGCTGCACCGTTTCCTAAGCTTTTCCGCCTTGCCTGCATCTGCACCATTAAGCAAGGGCTGTAGCTTTGCATCTCATTATGTGCCCCAACACACACACACACACACACACACACACCCCCCTTGCAAGCTCTGGGGTGGGTGAGCTGCTAGGAGCTCTCTCAGGCTATTGGAAGCCCACTAACTCCACAAGTTGCACAAAGGTCAGGTCACGGCCATCATCAAATGTTGAGTATTTGAATGGTTTTGGTTTGATCAATGTTGTGTTTGTCATGTGACTTGGAGGGACTGTGCCTATCATAGAGGCAAGATGGCCAGAGGGACATGGGGAGGGGGAGACTTGTAGAGCAAACATCAGGGGCCCAAATTCTTCAGAGGAGTTTAGCAACCATTCCTGCTTTTCTCAGGGAACTCTGGGAATTGTAGCTCCCCGAGATGAATAGGTGGTGCCTCCTATTGACTCTTAGGGACACAGGTGGCGCTGTGGGTTAAAGCCTCAGCGCCTAGGACTTGCCGATCGAAAGGTCGGCAGTTCGAATCCCTGCGGCGGGGTGCGCTCCCGCTGCTCGGTCCCAGCGCCTGCCAACCTAGCAGTTCGAAAGCACCTCCGGGTGCAAGTAGATAAATAGGGACCGCTTACCAGCGGGAAGGTAAACGGCGTTTCCGTGTGCGGCTCTGGCTCGCCAGAGCAGCGATGTCACGCTGGCCACGTGACCCGGAAGTGTCTCCGGACAGCGCTGGCCCCTGGCCTCTTAAGTGAGATGGGCGCACAACCCCAGAGTCTGTCAAGACTGGCCCGTACGGGCAGGGGTACCTTTACCTCTTACCTATTGACTCTCAGCACCCTTATCAAACTGCAGTTCCCAGGATTATTTGGCGGGGGGAGCTGTGCCCATCTAAAGTGCTTCAACTCTGCTTTAAATATGCAGCGCAGATTGGGGCTGAGGATTCAACAGGGAAAATGCCGAGTTATGCCTCAGAGATGAGGCTGACAAAAGCCTCTTCTTTCATTGCAGGCAAGGAATCACACGTTGGACCTGGAAGGCAGCCAGTAAGAGGACCTGGAGTGCCCCCAACCCCTTTGCCCGGCGTTTCCTTCCTGTGTTTTGTATTCCTTCCGATGCCTCTGGCTGGTGCTGCGTCCGGCGTCAGTTCCCTGCCGTCAGGGCTGGTGCAGAGGCCGAGAGGCCCACCATGGTCTCCCTCGCACCTTTTTCTGGCCTGGCAGAGAGAGACTCCTGTGGCGCGTTCGAGGGAGTAGCAGCTTGGTGTTCTTTGTTGTGAAAATTAAAATATGCCAATGTGGGAGACGGGTGGGCAAAGCAGGCAGTGCCAACTTCGCACTTGCCCAGCTCAGCATTAAACAAAAAATAAAGCAGTTGCCATCTCCTACTGATAATGATGTGTTGCTTGCTGCCTGTCTTGGCTACGGATTTACCATGTGCCAGGCCAGATTGATTGCTGCCTTTTATCATTTCTGAGCCTGACGTGTCTGCTCAGAAGTACATCCCATGAGCTTCAGTGGGGCTTCCTCCCAGGTATGTGGGCAAAGGAGTCCCCAGCCCCCCAGATGTTGCTGGACTGCAACTCCCATAATCCCTGACCATTGCTCAATTTGTCTTAGGGCTGAGGAGTTGTAGTCCGAAGCATCCAGACGCCACCAGGTTAAGAAAGGCTGCTCTAGACTCAGAAGAGAAGTCCTGTGGGATCAGACACAAAGCCCATCCAATCCAGGGATGGGAAATCTGTAGCGCCCCAGATGTTGTTCTCCCAGCTTCCATCAGCCTGGACTCATATGCTTCAGCCAAACATCTGGAGGGCCAAAGAATTCCCATTGCAGGTCTAATCCAGCATCCTGTTTGCCACAGAAGCTGGTTGGGTGCTTCTGGAAAGCCCAGGTGACAACCAAAGCCTTTTCCTGAGGAGTTTCCCAGCAGGGACCGCTGTTTAGAGGCATCTGTGTGCTGCCTTGGACCTTGGAGGTGGCATGCAGCCATTGTGCCTAGTTGTCACTGGTAGTATTTTCCTTCATATAGGACTTAATCCCTTCTAATGGTGTTTGCGTTTGTGGCTCCCAGCTGCACAACCTGAAGCAATGCTTCGCTTTCTGTCAGTGCCATCCGCTGAACCTGATTTCTAATACTACGATGATGCAGGGAGGGGGAACAAATATTCTGCAAAACCATAAGTGTCCCTTGTGCTGCTTTATTGCACCACCAGACAAGAAAGACAGGAGTGATTACCACAAGTACATTTTGCAAATATGTTTGAACTTGTAAAATCCACTGGTCTGAAACTTGGCAACTGGCCGGCCTTCTCAAGTCTTCTATAATAGCACTGGGCATGTGCGTTGCCCGTGAGCTTCGTAGAGGAGCTGCTCTGAGTTCAGACCAACTTCTTAAGAGATGGCACGTCCCTAGAATGGTCTAGGAAACCCATCCACAAGATGCATGGTTTTATAATGTACTTAACCCAGTAACCATTTTTTCAGGACATTGTTGCACCGGACCATCAAAAGATATGCATGTGACCTCGCTTTAAACCTAAATATATTGGTGCTTATGTCAGTGCCAGGGTTTATTTCTGGCTATGCTAACCTGAACTCTAGTTTAGTGGGCACCTTTTGTGCTATTCCAGATTTCACAGAGTAGCTCATTTTCACTCTTCCTTTTCCCGGTTTACTCCATTTGTTGACACTCTAGTAAATTCTGGAGTCCATAAATACACACTACACTAGTAGACTTCAACTGGTGGCCTGGGACCCAGTGCTGGGTAACGGTCTGATCTAAACCTGATCACAACAGCAGCGTTCCCACCAAGCAAACACATGGCAAGAAAACAAGACATGGGCTCCCAAATGTGGGTTTGGCTTGAAAGTGGTTCCCGAATTTGAAACTATTGAAGACAACTGCATCAACTCCACAGTGATAGTAAGAGGGAGAAGACATAAAAACCAAAAAGCCTTAAGTTATGCAAAATAGTGTATTTTAATTATAAAAAGAGACTTTATTACAAGTATCTAATAAACTTTTCTCCATGAAGAACAAGTTCTCAAGCCTTGCATATCACAAGATACTATTAGGTCCTAGTAAATCAGACCAAATATTAATGAGTCCATGACAGAAGCAGATTGTGCTGGAAGTGGCCAGTGCAACTCGCTGCCAAATTAGCTAATCACTCTACATCCACCTTGATCCCATTACCAGTTACTGGCTCACTTCCATCACCTCTGCAAGAAGAAACCATTTCAATCTTTAGGATGCCCATTTGAGGTTGACCTTTTAACAAGGGAGGTCACACACAATTTATTACACCACAGGTCTGCAAAAGGAAATTTCACATAATGAAGTAGTCTGATAGTGTTCTGCCTTTAGTCCCCAGATGTTGAGCTAAACTTCCCATCATCCCTATCCAGATTAACAGATGAGATGATGGGACTTGTAGTCCCAATATCTGAGGACCCAAAGTTGAAAAACACCAGAGTAATTTCAGCAACAAACATTTAGCCAATACAAAAAAAGAAACTTGCCGTATTTCCTAAGAGAAAATGCTGATTTTTAATTTTTTGTTTTTGTTTTAAAGCAAGGAGTTTCAGGGAAGTGGGGAGGAATGCAGATAATGATGTCACCTTATTGACAATTGCCTCAATGCAAAGCACACTGATTTGGAAGGAAACTCCTTTGAAATGAGGGTAACTTTCCAAGAAAGCAGGTTAAGAACCAGGATGTGTGGGTTAACCCATTTTGTTCCTTGGCATTTTCAAAGTGTAATATTTTTAAACTTTGGAATTTTGAAAGCAAACATAGCTGCCAACAACACTGGACTAATGAACAAATGCAGATTCCTACCCCAAACTGATAATCATAGCAATTTGAAAACTCAGACCACGGTAGAACTTTGGATTCAACCAGCAGCAAATAACCCATTTTTGTTTTTCTTGAGACTCAGACTGTGCACACACGCGCACACACACATCATATATTTACAACATTTAAAGCAGATTTTTTCTCCCAAATCCCAGGAACTGGGTGAAAACAACACAGAGCAATAATTCTCGGCACGTTTAATAAACTAGCTTTCTGAGCCTGAAGGTGGTGCGGTAGGTAGACTTTCAGAAGTGTCTCTTCGTCGAAGTATCATTCGCAAAGAGCGTGGAGCTGCAGAGATTGTCTCGTGTGGATGTGTCCTGCCCTCCAGGGGAAAAGGGGTCGGGCTCGCCTTCCCTGGACCGCGACTGGGCCCACCGTGGTTGCGGTTCCTCGCCAAGGAGGAGGCCAGGCAACTTCACCTAGGTCGGTTAAACCACGCTCAGATCCCAGATCCAAAACCACGATGCAGCCCAAGGCTCAAAGAGAAATCGGAGGAGTCGTCCGGCGAGGCGCAGCCCGAGAAGTTCCCGGAGTTCAGGCGGTGGCGGCGGGAGGCTGGGCCGTATCTGTGTCGGTCGGCGCTTGGGTGCCCAGCGCGGGTCGGCGCTTGGCAGCGCGCAGGAGGCTCTGTCGGAGCAGCGGGTAGAGGCGCTGGCATCCGTCGAGGCCGAGGCGCACGGCTTGCGCCCAGCTGTCGGGGGCCCCTCCCTCGCCGCTGCCCAGCAGCCCGGCCACCTGATTGAGCGAGGGCAGGAGCGCCACGGTGAGGCGGGCATCGGCGGCGCGCTCCTCGGGCTCGCTGGGCTGCAGGCGCCACTCTCCGCCCGGCGCCCGGCACAGCGCGCACGCCGCCACCAGGTCGTAGAGCTCCACTCCGGCGTCGGCCAGGGCCAGCCCCGCGGCGCAAAGCGCGGCCGCCAGCGCCGAGCCGCCGTCCTGCAGCAGCAGCGCGCTCACCTCCAGCTGCGCCCGCGGGTAGCGCGCCAGGCGCACGGCCGGCTCCAGCGCCTCCTGCAGCGCCAGCGCCAGCTCGGGCTCCCGCTCGCTGGGGCGGATGCGCGCCCCGCGCCCCGAGAAGGGCGCCCGTCGGAACTCGCACACCAGCCGCCCGCGAGGCTCGCCCGGAGCCGCCGCGCCCGCCCCGCCGGCTTCGCGCGGCCCGGCCACGGAGCACAGCACTTTGGTGCCGCCGTGGAGCTCCACGTAGGCCGAGCCCTTGGCCTGGCTCAGCAGCCCCGCGCGGGCGAAGAGCGGCTGCAGCGCCGACGGGTCGCGGGGTGGAACCTCCGGCGCCTCGACGGGCGCGAAGAGCAGCGGCGTCTGGGACTCCTCCGGCCCCGGCACCCGGCGGTGGTCCTGCGGCATGGCTGCTTCAGCTGCTGGCGCGCCGCGCTCCGGAAGGGGAAGAGGAAGCTGCTCGAGGGAGGGACAGTCGGAGGGAGCAGCGGCTTCGCTTCCGAGGCGCACGGGCGGTTTAGCGCCGAAAGAGCGCCGTGGCGGAGAGGGGACCTACAGCCCCCGCCTCGCAGACACCCGTCGAGGCAGGGAGAGCGCCTCGATTCCCCCATCCCACCGGCTGCGGATCCTGCACTCAGAAGGAAGCCTCCGGGCTCCCCGGTGGATTCCAGCTCATCTTGGCTCCAGCAAGAAGAGCCGGTGGCCAGGGTGGAGGGAGTTGTGCCCCAGTGCTACCCATGATTAAGGAGCCCTTTTATATCCATTTTTTGAGTTCGGTAAAGAAATGAGCAGATTCAGGGCTCCTGCAGTTTCTGATGGGTTGGAAGCTGCATGAGCCTTAGTTTTGGGGTGTCACCCACACGGTGCCCTCCCTCTCCAACTGGCAACAGTTTTTACAGTGACCAGCTGCGTACAGCTCTCCCCACTGTGTAGCACTGCTTACAAAGGCGCATCTTAGAAGCGGGACTCTAATTGATACAGCAAGTAATAAATCTGTTTTAAGTCTTTTAACAGCTTGTCTTTTTAACCTTCCTAGGTTCTTTCACAGGAGTCTGCTTTGGCCTCCATTTGTTGGCACTCAGCAGCCTCGCTCACTATTAGGGAAATATCAAAGCTTGATGCATATAGGCTTAAAGCAAGGCTATGCTTTTTCTGCCTTTCTTCAGGGAAGAGGAAGGAGGTGGGTGGGGAGCCTCCAATCTGGGCTGAGCCCTCACTTATGTTCTGGACTAGCAGAAGCCACAAACCTGCAGCTCAGCCTCCAAGATGTACATGACATTCCAAGTGCCAGAGCACCACTCTGTGCAACTTTAACCAGGACAGAGAAAGGTATTGCCATTGCAGGAGCCCATGAGCAAGTGGGCACAGCTGACCTCACTGTCCTGGTCAAAATCCCCAAACTGTTTGGGCTGAGTCACCCACTGCTCCGGCAGCCACACTGCTCCCCTCTTCTGGCTCACATCAAACTAGATTAGCGCTATGCACTATTTTATGAAGTCATGCCCTCTGTCACATTCTGTTAGTAAATGCACAGGTGAATGGCAATCCTATTTTGGAGCTCTGTCTCACTATGGAACGTCCAAGCTGTCCCCCCATCCCAGCTGCTACCATGGAACATTTAGCCTTTATTCCAGTTAGCAAACAGTACTTTTACACTGTGAGCCTGCTGCTCCTGTGTGTGTGGATGTATCAACTATTTCCAAAATTTATTATCCCTCTGTAATATGCTGTGCCACTGAGGATTTGTTCTTCTCGTGTCAACAAGGCTGGAAATGATTAATGCCAGGATGGCATTCATTCATCTGGCTTCCATGAGGCCAAATGAAGTCGGCGCTCAGAACCCCATCCTCCTCCCATGGCCAGGTAATCTCTGCTCCATTAAAGTTTGCTTTCAGAAAAGATCTTGGGCTTAGCATTATATTTGAAGGGGGAATTGTAAATTATGACGAGCAATAGTTAAGCTTGCAAGTTGGCTTCTTTAGCAACAAACCATCATTTGCTGTAACCAACAACCTGCATTTTGCACATAATGGTGAGCCGAGGTTCTCTGAAAGCAAGATATAAGCCAGGAGATGAGTGGCAGGATGGGCCAAGGACCCTGTTTTGCTTGGGCTCAAGTGAGCTACTGGCTCAAGTATCCCTCTGGCAGAACCGAGAAGGAATTTGCAGGTCTCCACTACCCCTTTTGGTTAACCACAGCCTCCTGTGTCATCCAAACCAGCAACTGCAATCGGCAATAACGGGGGTTGATTTCCCCAAGCCAGCTTCTGAAACAAGCAGCAACAATGTGGGAGGAAGCGATGAGGTGAGCACCTGAGCGTGAGGCTGGCTAAGGCATGTTCCTGCTTACGCACTTCACACTAAACCATGGTTTAGCGCAGGCATAGGCAAACTCGGCCCTCCAGATGTTTTGAGACTACAATTCCCATCATCCCTGACCACTGGTCCTGTTAGCTTGGGATGATGGGAGTTGTAGTCCCAAAACATCTGGAGGGCCGAGTTTGCCTATGCCTGATTTAATGTAACCGTTCTTTGGTTCCACAGCAACAAATGCACTTAAACACACGTCTGTTCATTTATTCAGCACTGAACCTATTCTGATCAGAAGTCCTCATGCCAGGGCAAGTCTGCCCAGGTAAGGCTTTGCTACAACAGAGGTTAACACTACGAACCGAAGAAAGGGTTTCCCAGTTACAACGAAAGACATTATAGCAGCCTTGATTGCTCACCCCCTGCACATGCTCACGTTACAGCAAATGCTTCAAGTGCTTGAGCATGGGCGGAGGCGGCTGTGCAGAGCCCCCTTCATATGGTGCAACAGGAGCAACACTGCAGAATTAAACTTTAGAATGTTAGGAAGCATGTATGTGTCCCAATGGCTGTGTGCAAAAAAAAAAGGAGGACACTCAGTTGGCAGCAGGCCCCTTGAAGCAGCTCAGTTATCACCGTGACAAGAGATCAGAACTTGTGCAGTCATGGGCTCTGGTGTCCTGTGATCAAGTCATCGCCTTACAGGGCTACCTTGTTTGGTTAGTGCCTGAGAGGCTGAATTTAGAAGGACAACAATGTGCAGTCTTTGTCTCCACAGACATAACGCTAAAGTAGAACTCCTAACCTATTGGCCAAGCTGACAGTTCCCTTTCTGAGTTTGCCCCACAGGCTGGGGATCAGTTCTTCAGCTCACCCAGCTTGAGCTTGGCAAAGTCTGTTGCCAACTTCAGGGCTTCTTCAAGGCAGTCGGTGTTCTTGCCGGTGGCCTGGGCAGAGAGGTCTTTCCCGCCCCCCCTGCCGTCCATCAGCCCAGACACCTGTTGCACCCATTCGCTGGCCTTGAGCCCTTTGCCAACAACTTCCTGAGAAAGAACAGAGACAGCCTGCATTAGAGTTCTGCACCTCTTAGTTCTGAGAGCTGCCAAGAATATACAAGATCCTGTGATTCTCAGGCTGTGCAGGGAGGAGGGTATTGTTGTCATGTGCCCCCCAGAACTGAACAACTAAACAGCGTGCCCAGAGAAGGGTGAACCAGGATAATGAGGGGTCTAGAAACCAGTCTTATAAGGGAACAGTAGAACAGTTGGGGACTCTCCACCGCCAAGGCTTTGAAGAAGGAAAGGGACTTGCTTTCAACTGCCCCCACCAGCCCCCAATAAACTTCTCTCAGAAGGGGCATGTATGCCTGCAAATATCCAATTCTGCCACGTTACGGCCTTCCTTGACTTCCCAAATAGTGAGTCGGATTCCCCACACCCCAAATGCAATCTGCCTCACACTGGTACCAAATCTGCTAACTTCCAAAGTGCTTTGGATCAAGGTGAGCTGTCTTCTGAAGTGCCAACTTGGGAATCCAAACTGAATTTTCCAGTTGGTACACACTCCTTACTACAAAGCTTCCAGACAAGAGGCCAGATTCAATAGGAGTAGGAAAGCTTCTCTCTTTAACACCCTCCAAGGACAAAGAATGTTGAGACCAGAGGTGAGGAACCTTTCTATTTCTCCTCTAAAGGCCTCAGGGGGAAGAGGCTGGGATTGGAGGCTCCTCACAGTTGAAGCAAAGCCTATTCCTCCAGTTACCGAAATTACATCTGCTGAAATTAATGAACATGACCAAGTTTAGCCAATTAATTTCAGTGGGGCTACTCTGAGTAACGCTTAGATAAATACCACCTTCTGCCTGGTCAGTTGGTGCCCCAAGAGTGCTGAATCCCCACTCCCATCCCGGGTCTACCTGAGGGACTTGGCATAAGCAGGTGATCTTGCCGGCTTCATTATCCACGGTGAACAGCATGGCTGCTGTCTGAGGTGAATGAGTCTTCAACAGCTTCAGAGATTCATTAAGTGCCTGCAGAAAGACACAGGTGTGGTTACAGAGAGCACGTGCTATGCACAGTCACGTCCAATTCTCAGATCTTTGGGCAATTTGCAGTAGATCAGTAATTCCCAGTGGTTTGACAGGAGCAACTTGCTTGCAGCCACAGCAAGTTGCACAGGTTCCCTCCTTGCCCGATGCACCTCCGCCCCCTGTGCAAAGGCAACGAGAAGGGATTTGGGGGATACCTTTGCAGAAGCACCGCTCTCCATTTCCAGAATGACCAGTGGCTGGTTGGGGTGAGCCTCGATGAGCTGCTTCATCTTCTCCAGAACCTGAAGGAACAAAGAGAGAACAGGCCGCCTGTCAGGCTCAGGAACGCTGGTGATGGGAGTGGGGGAAAAAAGGGAAAGCTCCTCTCAAATGCAAAGAGATGCTTCTTTTGTGTTGCAGAGAACAGAAAAACACAAGCAGCATGTCAGGCATAAGGATGCAGGTGTGTGGAAATGCACACTGCTCTTTGGCCAAGGTGAACACTCAAAGAGTGGCTGGCAGCAACTGAAATCTGGCAAAAAGATCTGCTGTGTTTGGACTACGCAGCAAGTGAGAGATGGGTGGGTGGGTAGACCTCACAGTCTGCTCTGGTGGTCCAGGCTCTTCCCTCCAGAGAGAGGGAGGAGAAGCTGCAGGTGGGCTTAAGCAGTGGCTGGAGGCTAAAGTCACACAACAGATAAGAGCAGCCACATTTCCCTTTTAAAACAGTCTGAGCGAAGGGGCCCCCCTTTCCTGATCACTGCTTGCATGTGCTTTCAAAAAGGGAACACTGCCACTTCTACCCATTTCCACTCCCTTTGCCTATGACAGTGGGATGGGAGAACTCACTCGTTTCTGGATGTCTGCTTTGCAGGCACGGTCGAGGTCGTCCATCACCTTCTTCAAGGCTTTGAGGGCCTCTCGGAGTTCATCTTTCTGCCACTGGGGAATGATGGAGGTGGCCAGCACCTGCAACCAGAAAGCGGCACTGAAGCCACAGCCCATGTTTCACAAAGGACAAATAATTTGTTGTGTTCCCAGCATGTTCGGTGCGGGTCCAGATGCCTTCCACATTTAAGAACAAAAGGAGAGCCTGCTGGAATGGGCCAGTGGCCTATCTAGTCCAGCATCCTGTTAGCAGTGCTCAAGTGACACCACCGACTTGAGAATTTGGGGGAAAGGGGCTGATCCCGCCTCTCCCCTCCCCCTGCTCTCTTACCTCACCAAGGTCTGCGATCTCGCGCTGGACTTCTTTGTTGGGGGCGGTCTGGACCTTCACCTTGTCTTCCAGGTCAGAGAGTAGCTTTTTAAGGATGTCCACTTTCCTCAGTGCCTTGGGAAGAGAAAGGGAGGTCAGGATTTTGAGGTGGCATTGGAAAGAAACGGTGGCTTTTACTCTCCCACAAGCGTAGCAGGGTCACTGGGGTGTGTTCCCTGTGGAGTGTTCTCGGGGCCAGACAGAGAAGGCTGGACAGCCATAATTAGTGTCCAGGCCTGCAGGTCCCCACCCCATCTTTTATTTCCCCATCTCACCCACAGCTTGATCCTTGCCCACTGCACCTGCCCACCCCCTGCTCACCTTCTGTGCTTCTGCTCCGGTGACAGCCACTATGCGCCGGATGCCCTTGGCAATTGCTTCCTCGGACACAATGACAAAGTGACCGGCGTGAGCAGAATTCTGCAAGTGCCTGTGAAAATATCAGCAACTGAGAAACACCACAGACATTTACAAGCATCTCCTGACTTGGCAACTGAGGGAGCTTGATTTCAGAGAGAGGGAGACAGATAATGGGGGTTTTGTTCTGGGAAGGAGTGAGGCAGCCTGAGTTTTGGGTGCAGGTGAAGACCCCCTTCGACCCACCCTTTGCTGTGTGGAGCACCAAGGAGAACAAGCAACAGGCACTCCCATGGGTCCATCATTTGGCAGGGCAGCTCTCTTGCTATGGATCTGGAACCCTCCTCCATCCTAAGCCCTCCTGCCAGACTTACGTTCCCCCGCAGAACTCAACCGACGTCATGGCACCCGCACCGCTGGAGGGGTCAGCCAGCATATCCTCGATGGGGATGCCGATCGAGACCACACGCACAGGGTCAGGGTATGTCTCGTCAAACACTGCACGGAGGCCCTGGATGGCTTTGGCAGCTGCCAGGGGACAGTCTTTGGCATACACGACCTGGGGAGCAGACCACTGAAGTTAACAGAAGTTAAGGGCAAGCAAGAGCACAGGAAGAGTCTTGCTGGATCAGACCGCAGGCTGGTCTAAAACAAACATAAGCACAGGTAAAAATCAGGGGAAGAGTAAATGAAGCATGTGGGGATAATACTGTTACACCTCATAAGATTGCTGTAAAGATCCATGAGATAATATAATGGGGAAATCAGAAGATAAATGCTGTATTTTATTATTCAGGCATTCGTTCTGTTGCATAAAAGGGAATGGAAAAGCCCATGCCACAAGTGGGTTTCCAGTGGGTTTCTGGCTCAAAGAAGGAACATTCTTTGGAAATGCCTGTCACTGTGGCCTCTTGTCAAAGATTTGGAGGCTCCAAGAACAGGACCTGGAAGTTCTCAGCATCCTCAAAACAGTGGTGGGGAACCTTTTTCACCCAAGGGGCTGCATTGCCTTCTTGCAATCTTCCAGAAGCCACAAGGCAGCAATGGGTGGGGCCAGAGGAAAGAATGGGCAATGCAGTGAACACAAATTTTTCCTCCGTGCAGGAGGCTGGTTTCTACACATGCTCCTCTCCACCCAGGGAAGCAGGAGTCTTGGTCACGGAGAACCATTTCAGCCAGGTGAAGACACCCCAAGAGGGGGCAAAGCAGGACTGGGGAGGGTCCCAAAGGCCAGCTAGGGAGGCCGAGAGGGCTGCATTTTGTCCCTGGGCCCAAGGTTTCCCACCTATGATAGAGACAAGCATGCACGCACCAGCCATACCAAGTTTCCCTCCTACCTTGGCTTCCTGAATCATCTGATTCGCAATTTCTTCTGCCTTCTTGATTTCCTGGGTAGACATGGCTCCCTTGGCTGTGAAATCAAAGCGCAGCCTGTCTGGAGCCACCAAGGAGCCTCGCTGGTCGGCCTCCCCCAGCACAGCGCGTAAGGCAAAGTTGAGGATGTGGGTGGCTGTGTGGTTGCTCATGATGGGCCGCCTCCTGGGCTGCGGGGTGAGAGAAGGAGACGGAGGTGAACAGAGAAGGGAGGAGGAAAGAGGAGGCCGTCCCTCCTCCACAAGTGGCCAAAAGCAGCGGGGACCAGATTGTGGCCCACCCAGCAGCTTTGTTCAGGGCTGTGGATTAGTGGAAGAAGATGGGAGGCGGCCCACTCAATATCTGCATTCAATATCCAGGCTGGTTTTTATTGCTTCTTTTGTTTCTTATATTTTATTTCATTGCACCACAATTTGAATTCTAAGGAATGCAATACAACTGTGTGTGTAAGAAGAAATAAGAATGTAATGAATGACTGAATGCATAGAAAGACTGGGATTCTAGTCTGAAGCGCCTTTGATATCAAACGCACAAGCCACTCACCTCATCAACGTACAGCCGTACAGTGTCTCCCACCTTCAGGTTCCCATAGACAGTGCCCACGTGCAACACGTAGCCTCCGCGCACTTGGACGTTCTTCACCGTGAACTCTGTCTTCTGAAAAAAGCAAAGGTAGACAAGAGCCGACGATTGGCAAAGGCAGGAATAGGAGCCCAAGGCCAGGGCAGGGTGACTCTTTCTTCCCACCAAGCACCACCAGCAGAGATGCACTGGATTTTAAATGCTTATGATCACGCTGCTTCTCCATCACAAGTCTACAAACCGACTCACAAAAGTAAAAAACATCTGACATTTTTAAAAAATCTTGTGAAAACTTACTACACTTACAAAAGCGTAAAAGAAAAAGAAAGCAGACACAAAAATGAAAGCAACAGTCAACCAAAGAGCAGGACATGGTTTTCAAAAGGGAAAAGTGCAGAAGCTGCACTTGTAAGCACCAGAAATCCTGGTGAAGATGCTCTTGCCTCGGCATCTAGAGGACGACTGCGTTGGCGACCTCACACGCTTGGAGTGCATTCAACACATGAGGTGCCGACACATAGATGGATCTCTCCATGGTCACCACCCTCTCCATCTCAAACAACTGACACAGACTTTCCAGACCAGGCGGGTTTAACAAGGGACAGATATAGGGAAGGTTGGAGTGCTAGAGCACTGTGATCCTCCACCACTATTCTGGGGCAAAATAAGGCAACATGCCACCAATTTCAAAAGCCCCCAAAGCCCTTCCCACCACCAGACTCCAAGCCCCAAGACTCCCAAGCAGGCCCGCGAGCCCAACGTACATCCTCACTGCCTTCGTCCTCCTTGACAAGGTAGCCTTCGTCGTACGTCTGCCCGCCCTGCTCAGCATAGAAGCAGGTGTGGTCCAAGACAACCCCGCACTCTTGGCCCGTGGACACCTCCTCCACAAAGGCCTTATCCCGGCGGAGGGCTTTGACGGTGGCCACTGCACTACTGAACTCTGCACATCAGAAAAGAAAAGTGGGAGTTAGCAAAGCAAGAGCCTCTTGCCTGTACCATGACCCTTCCCCTTATAAACAGTCACAAAATTAAACAGAGAAGAAAATTCTGAACCGAAAACTCCTAATGTCAACTTACCAACAAAAAAAATAATAACAAAAAAACCTATCATTTCAACATTAAGCTTTTTGGTTCACAATACTCAATTATTAAGGGGTTTTAGGTATAAAAAGTATTGACAAGGGAATTCCTTCTGACATGTTCCAATGCATCAAGAAAACAATGTGCTGGATGAAAGGGAGCTACTTAGAACGCACCATAACTGCCACTGGGGTCCGATGTGTAGTTGTATTTCAGAGAGTCATCTGTGGCCTCCAAGCCCTTGGACCGGAGTTCTTCAATGGCGTAGATGTCCAGCATGATGAGATCTTCATCGCCACCTCCCTTGCCCTGAGATTTGAGCTAGGAATGTAAGCAAATCGAGGGTGTAAAGCAGGCCAAGAAGCCCTTGGCATAGAAGCAACCACCTCAGATACGGGCAACCTGTGGGCCACCAGATGTTATTCAACACCAAAACCCATCAGCTCCAGACAGCATGGGCAGCGGTCAGGAATAATGAAGAACTGAAGGGCACACAGTTGGGGAAGGCTGAGGCCAAAGCTGCCTACTTTGGCAGGCAGCTGCCTTCCTCAAGGTCCCAGACCAAGATCTCTCACAGCCTGTTTATCCAAGCTATGTCCTGCCACCCTTCCAATTCCTGGCTTTCGAGGATATGAATCACATGCTACAAATGCTGCTATCACTTGCCCTTTCCTGTGCAAAGGTGACCAATGGAAGCTGCAGTAGAAGGTGGTAATAGCAGGAATAGATGTGCCTTGTGTGGAGTGACTTGGAAATCAAAGGGCCAACTAGACAACCAAAACCCGATGCAACTGAGTGGACGGATGCCTGCCTGGCTCTGCTGGTGCCTCTGTCTACATATGATGTTTATCTGCGTCAATACATATACTGTGTTCAGAGTTGGCGCTGGCCAAGCCCTACCTGGGCAGACTTCCTCTCCTCCTCAAAACCCTCCATGTCCACCTTCAAGCCCTTCTCTTCCGCAATGAGGCCGGTCAGATCCACAGGGAAACCGTAGGTATCATAGAGCAGCCACGCAGTGTCTCCTGGAGGAGGAAGAGGATTGCAGAAGAGTTAAACCTGCAGCACAGCTTCTGCTCAGCTCATGCTCCCTCTTGTGGGGTTTTTGCAAGTCTCATTACTAGCAAGCCCCAGCTGCCCTGCTTTCCTGGCCAAGTGCCCATTTCCCTTCACTGCCGACTCCTGGAGCCTTCATGCAGACCAGGGCAACTCAAGCAAGGAACTTGCTTCACTCGGAAGAGATTTGGATAAGGAAAAGAACAAAGAGCGGGAGAAGCAGATATTGTCTCCTCTCCTCCGAAGTTCTGCGCAAGAGAGAAAGAGGGGAATGATTCTCTCCCATTAACCTGCTCCATGCAAACACACAGGGCTGGGGGAAACAGGCAAAGCCTTGCCCACACTTGGCCCCCAAGGGAAAGGAGGGTCGTCCTCTTGTGGCCTGCCCCAGCTCTGCACTGTAAGCGGGACCTGTTTCTCTCCCTCCTTCAAACCACCACCTTCTACTTAAGGCTCAATTCATCACAATGCTTGCAATGAGAAACGGGTATTCTCCTCCAGCCCCCAACCCAGTCAATGAGTTGAATTTCCCAAGCAGCAGGCGGCTTGGCTCACTTCCTAGCATCAAAGGCATTTCCACACAGGGGTTGCTGGCCTTGGGCCATACCAGGAATAGTCTTGCAGTCTCCCAAGCTCTGAATCTTCCTGTCGAGGATGCGGCGCCCTCTGTTGAGTGTCTTCAGGAACTGCACCTCCTCTTCATTGATGATGTCTTTCACCATCTCAGGGTCTTTCTTCAGCTCAGGGAAGGCATCGCCCTGAGAGGAACAGGAGCTGTTAGCTAAGTGAAAGCAGCTCCCTGCCTCTCTCCCTCCATCCCAAAACCTGGAAGCTTCAAGAGCAAAGGAAAGAGGACAGGACTACAGATTTACCAGGGACTGCACCACCACGTCCACCAGGCTGGCAAAGAATCCCTTGGGGGCGTTGAGTTTCTCATGGGCGTAGCGCACAGCACGTCGGAGGATGCGCCTCAGAACATACCTATGCAAGGGGAGCAGAAGGCAGAGGCTGGTCTTAGTGGCTCCCTACACTCTGGAAAACACCTCAGGCACCCCCAACTTTTCGCAGCACAAAGGAATCTTCCCACTCTTTCTGGGCCTCTAACCCTTGTTTCTCAAACCTGGGTCCCAGCTGTTGTAGGATCACAACTCCCATCATCCATGGCCACTGGCCCTGTTAGCTAGGGATGATGGGAGTTGTAGTCCAACAACAGCCAGGGGACCCAAGTTTGAGAAACACAATGTGAATCCACACATAAACTGGGTTCCCGTCCTTCCTGACAAGACCAAGGGCTCCTAACACATCTTTTTATCATCTTCAGACAGCCGACCCGTGTCAGGGCAACCCCATTCCCACAAGACAACAGGCCAGATTAGGGTTCCCAGGTCAGACAATGTGGCAACAGAAGGGAATGGCTGGGGGGCTAAAGATGGGGAAAGGGAAGGGAGCTGCCTCCTGCACTGGCCACTCAAGGCAGTTTCCCCAATCTGCCTATTGGCAGGGCTGGGCCTGACTGTGATTTTCAACCCTAATCAGCTTAGCCACAGATGCTACATCCTTTCTTACCCAGCCCCTCACCACAAAGCTCCACACAGCCCACTCTCTCACCCCCTGCCAGTGTTATCAGGCCTTCCACCGTCTGAAAGAGCCACTGTGATGGTTCGGGCGTGGTCAGCCAGGACACGATAGGCCATGTCTATGCCATCAGCATCATCCTCCCCGACCTGCCCGGTGTAGGGCCTGCAGCCAGCGCCCTACAAGGAAGAAGGCATGTAGGTGACGTCCAAGAGATGAAAGAGAAATGAAATGGTTAAGGAATCAGAGCAGGTCTTGGAGATTACAGGCATTACAGGTTTTTCTTTTAAGATTCTCTGACCCTTTGCTTATTACCGTTAGTCGCCTCGTAATCAAGCTTCTCTGGGCAATGGGCAATGAAATTAAAATTACACATCCGACAGAACCCCATGTCAAATAGTAGCATTAAAATTATTTTTAAAAAACCCCAAACCACCAGTATCAGGGTAGAGATTAAGACAAATGCAGCCACAATCATCTAACAGAGAGCTACAAAATCATCCTCTCTGAGCAGCAGTGGGAGATCTCTAACCTACAAGGCTAGAGTTGGCCCATGAGGCTGCTTCGGCCAAGCCACACCCACCCACCTGAGACCTGGCATCAAATGAAGGCAGGTAAAGACATGGATCCCTGCAAAGAGCCGGGTTTGCAGGCCCCACTGATCAGCTGAACGCCTCATGTCACCTGCTGCCACTGTGATGCCAGGTGACTGACCCTGCCCACCTGTCAAGTTGGCCCGTTTGGGGCAGGGGAGGTAAGGCTCCAGCCCACCAGCCAAATCCAGCTCCCCACTTCAGTTACAGAGGTAAAGCATACAATGTAATGCCACCAGAAACTGGAGAAATTGAGGTGTTAGTATAAATTTTTAGAAGATCTGCATGTATTAAAAAGCACTGAAAGGACCCTGAAATGGCTGATGGGACTTGGGAGTCCAGCATCTAGAGGGAAGCAAGTTTAGTGCTGGAGTTCCTTCTACCTGTCCTCACTGCTCTAGCTGCCAAGAACTGATGCAGAAACAGCAGCAGCAAAGGTCAGTCAGCCACATGAGAGCTACCAGGAGGAAAGCTACCAGGAGGCAGATAAGAAAACGCTGTGAGTTGTGAAATTCAGTGGGAGGAAGGTGAATGTTGTTATGTCCCTGAGCCAGGAGAGCCTCAGGGCTGCGAGATACACTCCATCTAGAGAGAATCCACATATTGCCAGATTTACTTGCAGCACATCTGAGCAGGTACCTTCTGGATAGCTTCAAAGTAGGGAACGAAGAGATCTGTGTCGTAGTTGGACATCTTGTTCTGAAGCACCGACACCAACCTCTCCAGACCCATGCCCGTGTCAATGCTCTTCTTGGGAAGAGGTTTCAGGGTCCCATCAGCCTCTCTGGTACAGGAGAGAGGAAGAAAAACGCTCCATGATTCACACAGAATAATGCAAACAGAGGGCTGGTTCAGATGCTCACGTGTCTAAGCTTAATAAGCAGAGACGTGAATGAGCCTTTTGCCTGCATGCTCACCCCATTCACTCAAGCATGGAAATGGATCAAAGCATCTCCCCTGATCACAGTTTCCCATTTCATCCAAACCAGGAATTTACTCTTAACAGCTCTGGAACAAACCTGGAGATCAGCCCAAGCTCAAACCACGTCTTCATATCCAGGCTTGTTCTAAAGCCGCTCATCATAGTTTTCCTGGTTTGGATGAAGAGGTCCACAACCAATTAAAGTAACAAAAAGTAGAGCGCAAATGGGAGCTTCTCTGGTTTCGAAGCATCCTGTCAGAGCCTTTGCAGAAAAAAGCAACACAGAACCCTCCCTCACACAACCAACCAGTATATGGTTGTCCTACTGTACTGACTGAGGAGCAGCTGTTTTCTCAGACATTATTTATATATCGTTTTGGAATCTGTCGCTAGCATCTGCTGTACTGCTGCAAAGATCAGGACAAAATTCTTAGGAATGAAGGGTGAGGAATAAATAGCCATGATCCAGGCCACTATGCTCAACACCTAAATCCGTGAAGACAGGAAAGTTTCCTCACTGGATGTGGAGTCCAGCATTACCTGCAAAGCAGGGGGAGATGTAACACACCACATGTGAAAGGCATCGAAGGGAAAGAAGAAGCTGCCTTGAACTGAGTCAGACCACTGGTCCATCAAGCTCATCTTGTTTCTGGTGACTGGCGGTGGCTCTCTGGGGGTTTTTTTGCAACCCCACCTGGTAATGCCAAGGATTGAACCTGGGACCTTTTGTATGAAAAGCACCTGCTCTGCTACTGCACTGCCACCATGCTATAGGAAAGGAAAACAATTCTTGCACCACCTGTTGTACTGTATGAACACCAGGTTCCAGATCTCCAGCACGTTGGGATCATCTTGATTGACGAGATGGGCAGCATCCCTGTCCCCGATTCGGTCATAGTGCATCTCGCTGCAAGGTCCACATGGCCCCGTGTCACCCATTTCCCAGAAGTTATCCTTCATGCTGCCCGGAAGAATCCTACTTTCCGCCAAACTGCAAAAAAGGAAATGGCCAGTGATGCAAGGAATCCCACAAGTTACAGGTTCCTTGAACTGGCAACATACAAGCCATTTGAACTCTTTGACTTGCCCAGGTAACATCATCTGAAAAAGTATCACTGTCAGCTTCATCATGTTAATTTACCTACAACTCTGGCTGCATGTGGAGGCCACACTAAACTATGGCTTAGCAAGATGCAAACAAGCCTAGCCTTCTCCCAGACACATGCCCCCACTCCTCGGTCAGGAAGAAAGAAAAAATCACTTTTGATTAACCACAGTTTGTTGTGTCTGAACCTTAAAAACTATGGTTAATCTTAACTATTAGTTTAAAATCATAGTTTATGAAGTTGCCTTGTTTAAACTAACCAGTTAAGATTAGCCCATAGTTGTAGGTCCAGACAACATGCCAAGCTGCAGCTAATCTGAAGTGAAGGTGAAAGCTTCCAAACTCCACCTCCAGGCCACATGGGGAAAGATTAGGCTCATTCGCAACCTTGCTCAACCACAGTTAAGCATGAAGCCCAAACATAGCCATCGACTAGAAGAGAGAAGCATAGACGCATGGAACTGTCGAGTTGGAAGCGGACCCAAGAGTCATCTGGTCCAAGTCCCTGCAATGCAGGTATCTCAGCTAAAGAATCCCTGACAGATAGCCATCCAACCTGTTGAACAGCTCTTACTGTCAGAAAGTTATTCTTAACCTTTGACTTGATTCTATTGGCTCAGTTCCCCACCCCACTTTCTAGAGCAACAGAAAGCCAGCTTGCTCCATCTTCTAAGTGACAGCCCTTCAGATATTTGAAGATGGCTCTCATGTCACTTCTCAGCCTCCCTGTCTTCAGGCTAAACATACTCAGCTCCCTCAACCATTCCTCATAAGGCTCATTTTCCAAAACCTGTATCATATTGGTTGCCCTTGAAATTCAGGTCATGGCAACGCTTGGAGACATCAAATGGCATTTTATAAATAGGATTTCTGGATTTCTGCTTGAGCACCAATGCATTTTCTTTGCCCCCTTTGTTTTTTTGTGGAAGACACCAAAGAAATCCTGGGATCATCCTGATGGCCCCTTCTCTTGCCATTCAGGGAGTGGGTGCCGAGTGCAATTCCCAGTCTTCTTGGCACACAAAGGCAGCTCTTCCTGTATCCTTTGGATGTCCCAAACTCACCCTAAATCCAGCCAGATTTGCTTGCAATCCAAATCTGGTTGCAGGCCAGCGGCTTCATTCCCACCAAAGTATGTGACATATAGCCTCTCAATGGGGATGCCGAATTCTTTGGTGAGCAGGTCCAGGGCAAACTTGCAAGCCAGCTCCTGAATGGAAGAAAAAAAACAGGGATGGGAAGGTCTTGACATGGAGAATGACATACTAACTTCTTTGACGAGTTTCAGATATGAGCCTTAAATTCTACAGCAGCCACTGCCAGCCAGAACACTGAATCAGCGATGCTCCTGTTCCTACAGTGGCCAATCAGATGCTTGTAGGAAACCAGCAAGCAGGTTTCAAGCACCACTTCTCATTGTAGGTTGGCGACACACATGGCAATATTCCTCCACTGAAAATATTCTCTATTAAAGGGGCAAGTTGTTAGCTTAGAGTTCCTGCTGATGTGCTAGTTTTCTATGCACAAGGATTGTTTTCCCCCTTTATGTGGAAGTATTCAACCATGTATGTAAGCCTACACCTAGATCCTGAAGTAATACAGCCCAGATGTTGATCATACCAGAGAGAAGAACTTGCAGCTGCTGTGCAGGAGACTGAGGCTGGGTAGGGGGAGCTGCCCAGGATTTCTAAGGGGAAGGAGACCACTGGAAGGGCAGCATCTATGCACTGTAGTTCCCTGTCTACTCCCAACTCTTACCTTCTTCCTCTCACTGACCACCACCCAATCATTAAGGCCCCACTTTTTTCTTTGCCCTCTGCTACTCCAACTGTTACCAAACCATTCCTAATTCTGCCATAACAAACATTTCAACCAGCATAACCTCTAGATGTATGATCTGCCAGCAGCACCAGCAGCAGCAGCAGCAGCAGCAGCAGAGCGTGAATGGCTTTAATTTTAAAATATGCACATTTGCCAAACATTTTACCAGCTGGTTACCTGCGTTTGTACAGGCAAAGGCCACTGGCAATGCCCTCACCTTGAAATAATCTCCAAAAGACCAGGAGCCCAGCATCTCAAAGAAAGTGTGGTGGTAGACATCCTTGCCAACGTCGTCCAGGTCATTGTGCTTCCCGCCAGCCCGGATGCACTTCTGAGTGTTGGCCGCTCGGGTCAGCTTTGCCATGGGGTGAGAGGGGTCAATTGTGTTGAGGAAGATGGGCTTGAACTGGGAGAGAAGGAAGAAGACTGCCTTCAGCTCAGCCTCTAGGCAGAAGAGGGACTTCAGGCAAACGTGCCAACAGGGACCCAAGAAATCAAATGGCACTTTTGTCTGCTTCAAACCTACAGATGATCAGTGCCATTGGTCGACCCCCTAGTCCTAGGCATGTAAAAGGGAACGGGTGGCGCTGTGGTCTAAACCACTGAGCCTCTCAAGCTTGTTGATTGGAAGGTCAGCGGTTCAAATCTGTGTGACGGACTGAAGTCCCATTGCTCTGTCCCAGCTTCTACCAACCTAGCAGTTTGAAAGCATACCAGCGAGAGTAGATAAATAGGTACCACTGCAATAGGGAGGTAAACAGCGTCACCATGCGCTCTGGCACTCTTCAGTGTCCCACTGCACCAGAAGTCATGCCGGCGACATGACCCGGAAAGGCTGCCTGCAGACAAACGCTGGTTCCCTTGGCTTGTACCCCATAGTCTAGTTTGACTGGACTAGTTTGACTTAACTGTCCAGGGGTCTTTTACCTTTACCTAAGACAGGGGAGGAAACTTTCTCCAAACCATTCATAATTCTGCAAACTTTTGTCGTGTCTGACCTGATTCATGCCGGCGTTGGCAAAGAGCAGAGTCGGGTCATCCATGGGGATGGTGGCTGAGGAGTGCACATAGGTGTGCTGGTTCTCCACAAAGAAGTTGATGAACCGTTGGCGGATCTCACGGGCTGTTAACGTCACCTCCATCTTGGGATCACCACTCACACTGGGGAGAACAAAAAAGGGGGGCGGGGAGAGAAAGAAAGCACTTCAAGGCAATGCTGAAAATCTTGTATAAAACACCAGCTGGAGCAGCTCAAGTTAGAATTCAGATCTCAGCAGTTGCCACCAAAGACATCCTCCAATGGCTTCTGGCTTGAAGGTGCAACCCTGACACAATTCAAGGCAGCCTGGCCATCAGTCACCAGACAGCTTGGCTCCTAGCTACACTGGAAGAGGGGAGGTTTTCCCCATGTTAATCTCTAAGGTCAACTAAAAGCCCTCAAATCACACCTGGACAGCTTAGTCCAGCCTCAGGCAGTGCTGCTTATGAATTTACATAGGCCTCATCAGCAGTATACATTGAAAATAGTCTCATATTAACAACACATAACTTCTCCCAAAGAATTCTGGGAACTGCAGTTGTTAAGGGTGCTAAGAGTCACTTGATCCATCTTCCCCTCACAACAATCACCGGAGTAGTTTAACAATCAGCCCCTCTTCCCAGAGAACTCTGGGAAATGTAGTTCTGTGAGGGGAATGTGGTCTAAGATCTCTCAACACCCTTAAAGAACTACAGCTCCCACAATCGTGGGAAGCCATGACTGTTGAAAGTGATAAGATATCACTTTAAACGTATAGTGCAAACATAAACGTATTGCCCATTCCCTATTTTCTTTGTAAAAACCACCATGGGAGAGCAGTTCTCCAGCCCAGAAAACAAAAAACAGCAATTGGCCTATGGCAGCTGCAAGGCCTTGGTAAGGCAGTCCCTTCTACCCAGACACCCCTGGCTGCTCCTTGCGCCCTTTTGCCACATTCATAATGCTGCCACCACACATCTGACTTCTGTGTAGCAAGAGGGCCAGCCAGAAGCAGCTATTGGGAAGGGAATAGCTATCTGGAAGAGGGACAGAGAAAACAGATCTCACCCTTGATCTCTGCTACAATCTGGCAAATACAAGGAAAGCTAAACAACTCTCCAGGCTATCCCAGAACCACCCACAAGGTGCCTGCAGAACTGACATAAAGGTCTGGGCTTGGAGGGGAAGGTGAATTCATAGCCAGGCTTATCAGCTAAATACAGAGTTGGAAAATTCCTTCCAATACTAAAACCAGGCATGAACAAAACTCACCCATAAAATCCTTCTACAGAAGCACATTAGCACAACCCTATCTCTGTGAGGAAAACTACTACCATACTTCCAATTCTTACAGGGAATCCTTCAAGGAAAATAAGAGAGACCAGAGCCTACGCAAGGCAAACAAATGGCCCCAACCACAGTGGACCACAAGACAGATGCCAGAATAAAAAAACCTTAATTTACCGGGTGAATACAGATGACCAGGCGCCCTGCATCAAAATCTAACCGCAGCACCACCACGTCAAAACTCGGCAACTTAGTTGCCTCCATTGGCACATCAAGCAGCAAGGTGGATCCTGACGTCCCACCGCCTCCCTAGAGATCTGACCAGGTGCACAAGTGCAGCTAGACTCTCCTTGCTGTGTTGGCAGGAGAAGGGAAATGGGACAGCTTGCCAAAGGGCAGGTGTGTCAGAGGCGATGCCCTGGTGACTTTTTGCCTTTTTGACAAAGACCACCTTTGCCAACTGGGCGCTGGGGATGATGGGAGTTGTAGTCCAGAAAAAGAAATCAGGGTCAGAGTTAGCAAAAACCAGACAAATGCATAATTTCTCTCTCTCTGTTTTTGTGAGAGTGTGTGTATGTGTGTGTATATACACCCACCCCCTCCACCCTGACACCACAGAATGAATGAAGCCACTGCTGGCTTCAGAGACCCCGTCCCACAGGCCAGGCAGCTGTGCCTCAACTCAGGGCTGTCACCCCACGCCAGAACCATGAACCAGACTCCCAGAATCCCCCGCGGCTGTGGCCCTCAGACAGCCCCAGGAGACGCAGCTGGCGGCGGGCAGCGCTGCTTTCCTAAAAGTGGAGGATAAGAAAGACCCCTCAGCCCCCAGCCAGCGCCCTCTCCCTCTTCAGCCCCCCTTCCAGCCCAAACGCCTCCGCACCTTTCCTGCCGCTCTCCAGTCAACCTTTCCACGCGGAGCGACGCTCTTCCACTGCGCACCCAAACCTGCTGTGGGGTTTTTTCCCCCCTCCCTTAACCCCGCCCACCCCGCCGGCCAATGAGGCTCAATAGCCGGGCTGCGGTTGCTCAACGCGGCTGCCCGTCAACGTCACGAAGGGCGGCGCTGGCGAGGAGTGAGGGCTGATGCAACGGCCCTGAAACCGCAGTCACGTGGCTCTCCGGAAAAGGGCTGAAGGCGGCGAGGAAGCCGCCATTGTGGGCAGGGCGGATCTTGAGGGGTGTGAGCGAGGGGTGTAAAGCAAGGCGTCGCGGGTGGAGGCTGTTCCCACTGCGTCTCCTGCCTGATACAGTATATAGGAAGGCTACATGTTTGAGTGCATCTTTCTCCTCCTCTCCTCTGCACCCTCCAAATCAGCTCTGCAGGGTTGAGAGTCCTCCCAGAGAAGATTTTGGGAATGCACAGGAGCAGGAGGGCTGCTTGTCCCTTACAACTCTAAAATTCAGTGTGATTCCTAGTGTGTGTTGTGCAAAGGTAGGGCAGGTCCACGAGAGCATCCCAAATGGTTCCTTGGTTCTCCTCAGAGCACTGCTGACGTGCATCATGCTCACCAGAGGGCGTCCTTGCCCTGTTTGAATAAAGCAGGAGAAAGCAGAATTTCTAGCATAAGCCCCGCAGGCTGTTGATAGGGGCAGATATCAGGCACCCCAAATGGCATTGGCACTTCCTCATTCATATGCTTTAAAACGTTTGTTGACTTTGGGTAGGAGATGCTGTGAAATCCCTTCCGAGTGCAAAAAACTGTCCAAAGTTGGTTTTTTGGGGGGCCTGTTCTTTCCTCCGATTCCAGTTGTTCACCAGAATAAGAACGTAATGTGGTTGCTTCATGCCCAGCCAAGCCCCCTTCAGATTCAGATCTCAGCCTGGGACTGATCCATCCAATGCGTTTCATGCACTTGCAGCAGTGTAGGGCAGGACGCCTATGCTAGCTCTCTTCATGACCTGGGTTTGTCCTTGCTCCTGCAGAAAGCCTGTGTGTATCAGGCAATTCTTCGCTGATTGGAATGCAGAGCGGGAGAAAAGTTTCAGTGCTAAATGAGTGTTTGGACATGGAGGATGTCTCTATTGCGGAACGCACAACACAAAAGCTCAGAGGCTTCACCTTGGGAATGACAGAAGGCCTTTGGGAGGAGAAGAATCTGGACCTGGTCTCTTTAAAAGGCGTTCTTGGATTCACTGAGGGTCTGTGCTCACCAGCCCTTCACTTCTAATGGAAATCCATTTGCTTTAGGACCACCATTTCCTGACAGAAAACATACACAGCTGGCTATGAAAGGAGGACAATCTTTATACAGTGAGAGACTCTAGGGTCATCCACACTTCCCTTTGCCCCACAATTCTGTTTAGTTTCTAGGCAGGGGTCTGAAAGGTTTTTCTCTTGTCCCATTGCTTTCCTTGGGAAAACCCATGACTTAACGCTGAATCAGAACAAAGTCAAGCCGCAGAAAACCCAGTTGATGCTCATTCCCATTCAGCAATAAACCACAGGTTTTCCTGGGGAAAGCTGTGGAACAAAGGAAAAACCTCTCAGACCCCCTGCCTACAAATCACAGTGTAGTTGAGCCCTGTGTGCCATCAGGAGTACACGTCTGCTTTCTATCTATGGTGTTTTCTATTCATTTGTTTATTTACTTGATAAAATTTATGCACCACTTGATTGTAAAAAACCTCAAAGCAGTTTATAATGAAAATAAAACATTAAAATTATCAGTAAAAACTACCTTTTCAAAAATTCCATAAATAAATAAATCAGCAATAAACTAAAAACATGCATCAACATTCTACATGCCTGGACAGTCTTACCTAAGCAAAAACAAATTCAGCAGGTGCCGAAAAGTGTACTGTGAAAGCTCCTGCCTCGTGTCAATAGGCATGGAGTTCCAGAGTATAATGGAGCTCTGCATGTGCTCAGATACGTGTCAGAGGCTTTGGCAGTCCTGTTGCTCTCCCAAAGATACTGTTCCTATAGCCTACTGTTGTCAAGCCTCAGAACGTTGCATACAAATATATGGTCAAATATTAAGAAATGGGTCCCCAAATACGTGTTTAGCTCCAGAGTGGGTTCTGGGTCTGAAAAGGTTGAAGATACCTGGTCTATACATTTTCTTATTACAAACAAAATAGATCTGAAGAGGACTGAAGAGTCCCTCTAGGGTTATATTTAAACAACAAATGCCACAGTCCCCCTGCTGACAGTGATTCTCTTCAAATGCTTGCAGTTTTTCATTGGGCACAGGCTGATGATCAGTTTTCCTCTTGTTCCCTGGAAAGACCAACCATTGAGGGGTTTTTCTGTTGCTCTACAACAGCCAAGGGCATCGACAGCTATGGCAAAGCTTTGCACCCTTTGCTTTATCTCAGCAGATTCAAGTGGGAGAATTTATATGTAGAATGTGAAGAGGACATGTTCAGTTTTCATGTGACCATGGATAATCCTGGGATTTATTTTTGCAAACTTTTCAGATTGTTTGTTCCTGTAAGTTAATGAAAGAGATGAATTGTTACGATGTAGGCCTTAGTTAGCTGAGCAGGCAACAGACTCCTTAAGTTTTCAAACAAATAAAAGCGAAAGACAGTGGGAACCTGTGGCCCTTCTGACCTTGTTCAATGCCCAGTGCTATTTTCCTAGAAAAAGAGGTGCTGGAAATCACCATGAACACCTCTCTTGTTCTCTTAGAATGGCAATGGAGAGGTGTTGGAACCCACCTGAAAGGTGCCAGAACTGAGTTTCTGTGAGTTCCCCCTGAAAAAAAGCACTGCCAGCTCCCATTATCTCTGATGGTTGGGAGTCCAAGAGCCTCTGGAGGGCCACATGGTTCCTATGCTGGAGTTGGAAGGTTGCAACAGCGCATTCTAGCACATGCAGAATGTAAACATGTCAAAGGACTTGGGTTCAGGCCTAACCTTCCTGGTTTCTGCAGGTAGGCAAATGGCAGAAAACGACTGCAAATTTTGCTCTTGCTCAGCCTTGGCTTTCTCCTCTGCTTCTTCCTTGTGACCAAACAGAGTTTGCATATAAAAGTGGGACCTCCCCTTGACCCACCCACCCACCAAGGGCGCCTGCTGGCCAGCTGAAAAACCGCTGGCATGTCCTGTATGTGGCTTAATGTCTTCAGCTCTCTTCTGATTCCACCCAGCTATTTCTGTCCCACACATCAACATTCCTTCTCTCCCTCCCTGGCTTCCAGTGGAAACTGCAAGCAGACACCACCAACTTAGATGGCTTTAAAAGAGGACTAGGCACATTCATGGCAAAACAAGGCTAACAGGGACTGCTAGCCAGGATGGCTATGCTGTGCCTGCAGAGTTGGAGGCAGCAATGCTTCTGAATACCAGTTGTGGGAAATCTTAGGAGGGGGGGAGAGCCCTTGTGCTCGAATCCTGCTGGCCTCTGTGACGCTGAATAAGATGGGCCATTGGGCTCTTCTGATGTTCTGATGGAAGACACATGCTTCTTGGAGGAAGCACAGTACCTTAAACACACAGCCAGACTTTGACTTGAAAAAGAAAGACACACACGCATTCCTCGAGATAGGACAAAGGAAGGAAGAAAAAAGGTCTTGCCTGGTAGGAGTGGGAAGAGTGTCGTTTCGAAAGATGGCAATCCAGGAATGCGAAAAGCTTTCGCCTGCATGCAGTTCTGCCTTTGTGCAGCTGGTTATAGGAATGGCCTCTTTAAAAGTAATTGCTTTGGTGCATCCTCGGTCCCATCCCCTCTCGGCTGCCACACTAAGTGGGAGGGTGGTGGCAACAATTATCAGAGATTGGCAACACCATAGGGCTGTTGTGTTGCAGCTGGGCAGTGAAGGGAGTGGGAGAGGCTTCTCTTAGGCTTCTGCTCTTTGTCACACACCCCAGTTCTTGTTTCCCTTGCCTTCTGCCCCTTCTCCCCTCTGTGTTGCTCCGTAAAAGGACCTCCCTCTGTGAAGCAGAGCGTTTCCTTCTCTTCTGCAAAGGCTGGGCTTTGGAAAAAGCACTCACATAGCAATGCTGCCTCCCTAGAAAAGGGAGAAATAGAAGACTTTGATCCACAAAAACCACCCCCCTAGGCCCTGATGGGTGAAAGACTATAAACCCAAATCTCTCCCCTGAGGGCCACCCCACCCCTCAGCCTTCAAGGCCTGAGCCCAGATCCTGAAAAAACATGTGAAGAGTCAAGTCCTGCAGAGATCTGGCAGTGGCATCTTCCATGTGTTGTGCAGTGACTAGTGATGTACGGGGCCTTCTTCCGTCGTGGCTGTTTCTGCATTACAGCAAAGTCCTGATGGCAGGAAGACGCCTGCTGGCCCCTGAGCTACAAGGGGAGCCTCTGCACAAAAATGTGAGGCCATCAAGGACTATTTCTTCGCCCCCGCCACCCCAAAAAAGGCATCTCCACTAGCATTTATTCATTTGAATATATTAATTATCTCCAGCAACTATGTTTCTTCTTATCCCTCAACTGTTCCACTGTTCCTCCCGTATGCGTGGTGTCTCTTGTACACATTGAGCCACCCGCACAGAGTCTCTGCCACTCCTGCTGTCTGCCCCAGAGATCAGTGCCAAGCGAGTTTGAGGCAGCTGTAGCCCCGAGGATGGAATCTCAGGGCTCGATGCCATTTCCAGCTTCCGGTTCTGTAAGGAGCCTCACTCTCTATCTCAGGAGTTGGCATGTGGTGCAGAAATAAATTTTCCATTTATTTTTAACTTGCTCGGTAAGTGTGTATGTGTGTGTCTGTGTCCTTCTGTTTTGCAGCGTTTGGTTTCCACTTGCAGAAGCTGTGAGGGCCATGGAGGCAAGCGGTCAGCCTCACCAGGGGCTCCTCCTCTTCCTCCCAGGAGACCTGGCCGTCCACAGGGCATCCGCCCCGTGCCTCAGCCAACGTCTGACTTGGATTGCAGGTTGTGGGTGGCAGTTATGTAACCCTCCTCAGACAACATCGGGTAGTTTTGCATCAGGGAAGCCAAGCAGATTATGGACGGAAGAACGATGTGAGACCAAAAGCAAGCCGGGCAAATTCTAGAGCTAGTGATAAAGCTATACTCTCCATGCCTTCTGCTACATGACTCAGGGAGCAGAGTAAAGTACAGGTATCAGTCTTGGGGGTGGCAAAAGGAGCGTGGCCTGAGAATTCATGGGTGAGCAAATATTTGAATCCGACTCCAATACCAGTACAGTGGTACCTTGGGTTACATACGCTTCAGGTTACAGACTCCGCTAACCCAGAAATAGTACCTCGGGTTAAGAACTTTGCTTCAGGACGAGCACAGAAATCGTGCTCCGGCGGTGTGGCAGCAGCTGGAGGCCCCATTAGCTAAAGTGGTGCTTCAGGTTAAAAACAGTTTCAGGTTAAGAAAGGACCTCCGGAACGAATTAAGTACTTAACCCAAGGTACCACTGTATCTCCTATGGCACCCACAAAAAGCCTCAGAAAATCTCCCTTCCATAACCTGCAATGCAATGCAAGACAATTTCTCTTCCTCTTCAGCCCCTGCTTCCTCAATTCCATTCCTGCATCCAACCTCCTTGAACACAACCGCATTTCACTGAGCACCAAGATGGGGCTCTGCCCTCGTTCCCCTCCTGGGCAGAGGAGAGGTGCAAAGAGCTTCTCCTTGTGAGCGGGGTGTCCACACACGGCCATAAGGTGTTTGCTGCCTTCTGCACTGTTTTTTTGCCAGTGTCCACACACTGTTGTCTTCAAATTGTTGGTAAGCCATTCTTTGGGTATTCTCAAAGCGTCTTTCAGTTGAACATTTATAGGCCATTGTTCTACATTTCACAATGCGTTCCAGAACTTCTTCTTAATTTAATTATGGTGGTTTTTAATGTGATGGCAGAGAAGGAAGTGTGTTAGCATGGACCCCTTCCAAACTGAGGCTGGACAGTTTAGGTGTTAAGTATTTGCACAACTGGACTGCTTAAGTGTCTGCCGTTTATTTGCAAGCGAAGAGGATGGGCAACTCAGAAGGAGCCACCTCCTAGGCCATGCCCACGTAACCTAGGCTCTGCCCAGGTGCCCCGCCAGGTCTACCAGCCCCCACTGGATGCTGGGAATCAGAGTCCGGAGAGTTCTGGAGGGTGCCACGTTGGCCCCCCTGGCTTAGAATAAACGTAGCAATGGAAATGTTTGCCAGCAAATTCTGGTGCCGCATGCCCCTCCCTCACTTGGGCCCTGGCACTGCTCTCACTTTGGCCAGAAGCAAAAATGGACCAAGGGCTTTGTTCTGCCGGAAGGTCCAGCAGGGAAGGGGTCAAGGCCCTTCTGCCTCTGAACTACTGTTCTCCTTCCCCAATGCTGCTGCTGCCACCCTGTGCCTGGCATTTCAAGTGGGCAGGGCGGGGAGGGAGGGGGCAGACAGACAGCCTTTGCTTGTTTCCTTCCAGTCCTCTCCCAGCTTTTCTTCTTCCTGGGCCTCCTTCAGCGGGCGGGAAATAAAAGGTTTTCTGTTCCCTCTATGCTAATAAGCCTGGATGTCTTTGCCACAAGTTGCCTTTCTCTCTCTCTCTTTCTCTTTCTGCCTGACCTCTGGGAAACGTCCATGCCAAGGAAGGAGAAAGTGGAAATTTGCTGCACACCAAATGGCTGCTTACAGGGCGCCTTGGGGAGCCTCATTCTATAGTATTTGCCCCCCTCCCTTCTTTTTTTACTAGCAGACATGGAGCAATGCAGAGGGAGAAGCTGGGTTAGGCTGGTGCTGCAAAGAGCCACACGGTGTGGCTGTCAAGCCTTGCAGAATTCACTGTGGCATAAAAACCCCCCTTGGGCTGGAGCTCAGGTTGGCACATGCATAGAATCACAGAATGCTAGAGTTGGAAAGGGTCCCCAAGTGGTCATCCAATCCAGCCCTTGAAATGCTTAGACATATTTTCCGCCGTTTATCCACCTTGACAGTGCATCTGTCAGGGGCTCCTTCCAGGCACTGCGGCTGTTTGGGGGGTACCCAACCACAGTTCACTGCAGGCCAGGAAGGAGGTAGGAATAAATTGCTGCCGGAAGCCCCCTCACCTATAGCTCTCCACCCTGACTCCAGGGAACAGCAGAGCTGTGGGGCAGAGGAGGGAGAGCCCCCACCTGCCTCCTGAGGGACTTAATTGCTCAGTCCCATCAGCCAAGTGCCAAAGGACCCTTGGCACTAGCCAGATTGCTGGCATAGAGCCTGCAGGCCAGGCCGGTGCTTCTGTGTAGGACGTATTGCACCCTTTAATATGTTTCTAGCCCACCTTCTCCCCAAGCTGGGATTCAAGGTGGCTTACAGCATTTCAAAACATCAGTTATAGAATACAGGGTAACTAGTTAGAAACAATACAGTGGTACCTTGGGTTAAGTACTTAATTCGTTCAGGAGGTCCATTCTTAACCTGAAACTGTTTTTAACCTGAAGCACCACTTTAGCTAATGGGGCCTCCAGCTGCCGCTGCGCTGCCGGAGCACGATTTCTGTTCTCATCCTGAAGCAAAGTTCTTAACCCGAGGTAATATTTCTGGGTTAGCGGAGTCTGTAACCTGAAGCGTATGTAATCTGAAGTGTATGTAACCCGAGGTACCACTGTAATTGAAATGCTTCCGTTGAAATACCATTTGCCCCAACGGCAGCCCAGTGACCAGAGCCTGCTTCTGATGGTGTGGAAAAGGAAACCCCCCCCTTTTTTTACAATTGAACTAAGGCCACTGTTTCTTTGAACTGCTTTAGCAGGAATGATCTGTATGACCCAAATGTCTTTGCAAATTCTATTTTTGCATTTCCAGAGTGTGGATGATGTCCCTTAAATACAGGACTAATCCTGGAGTGTGAGCCAGTCAGGAGAACAGAGCCAGTCAGGAGGACGATGGGGGCATTTTCACAAATGGAAGAGGAGTGGATGGTAAAGTATTTTGATCGCTGCTCCGTTCAGGAGATGCAACTTCTCTTGGTTCCTAAGATTTCCCCCCTCCCGTTTTTAGCCTCACAGCAACCCTGCAAAGTAGGCTATGCTGAAGCGGAGCATGCCCAGTCGCAAGCAGAAAAAGAAAATGCTTTGCTGGGTGAGTGAGCAGCTTCCTGGATACCAGAGGCTCTTCAGCTGTGATTCCTGCATTGCGGGGGGGGGGGGGGGGCTGGATTAGATGACCCTCAGGGTTCCCTTCCAACTTTACAAGTCTGCAGTTCTATGAAACGCCCCCTCATTCCCTCGTCCCCTTCCTCCAACTACATAAAACACAACAACAACTGCGTCCTCGCACGAGCCAGGGGCCTGGGAGCTGTCTGCACGTGTACATAGATCCACAACTCTGGGTTTGGATGCGTCGCTCGCTCTGGTATGCAGGCTTGGATTTCAGATGCTTGGCATGCACGCAGCTGCCTCTTGACTCCTCTATTCTTCTCCCTCCCCTTCTTCACAGCAGCCGGACTGGTGCATTTAAAGAGAGAGGAAGGAAAGCCTTTTTTTAAAAAAAGGAAAAAAAACCCTCCTGTAATGTTTGGGGAATTTCAATTGGCATCCCAGGCCTTTTTCCAGCCAACGGAATAACGGTGCAGCTGGGTTTGAATTGCAGGGAACGCCTCCCTGCCTGTTTCCCAGCTCCTGCCGCAGCTGCTCCAGGCGGACAGACAGAAGGGCTGGCTGGCATTCCTGGATCTGATAGGGACAGCTCTCCCCTGGGGCCAGAGAGAGAGACCCCTGGCTCCTAGCTGCTGACCCCCCGCCCCGTCCTGGAGCGCCCCCATCATGCCGTGGCTGGATTTCTTCTGGGCTTGCTTCAAGAGGCCGAAGGTAAGGGAGCTCCCCCTTCAAAACCTCTCTGAGGCTTTCGCCACGGGTGTCAGCTGCCGGGACACTTTCGATTGCCAAGGTCTCCTCTTTGGTTCAATTTCTTCCGCAGCAGATTGCCCTGCTGTGCCTGGCTCCTGTTGTTGCATGTTAGGGAGGGAACCAGCCTGTGGCAGCTAAGTTACCTTTTTAAAAAGGCATTTGACAGTAGCAGCAGCAGCAACAACACCCATCAAGTTTTAAGATTCTCAAATGCTGCAAATTGAAACATCTCAAACTATGGTTGCCAGAATTAAGCGACGTATATATGATGCCTTTCAATGGCTGTTGGCTAAGGCAGTGATGGCAAACCTTTTATAGATGGAGTGCCCAAACTGCAACCCAAAACCCACTTATTTATCGCCAAGTGCCAAAATGGCAATTTAACCTGAATACTGAGGTTTTAGTTTAGAAAAACAACAACTCATATATTAACATATTTTGTCTTTAAAAAAACCACAATGACAGAGCTTTCAATGATACAAACAACTTGTAAAAGTTTGCATTAAGATGATCCAAACTAAGTAAGGAAAGCAATCCCAAGCGCTTTCATTGACTTAAAATTATTTGGCAGAGAATTCCACACTTTAATGATTCCCCGCTTTTAAGCTCCAGCCCGAGCAAGCAAGTGTTCTCAGCATGGCCCTCTGAGCGCGTTCAGAGCGGCGCTCCCCTATCACACTGCTGTTTCCTGAAAGGGCCCTGGGGGCTGCCCCATGTGCTAGCCCCACTCCCTCGCCCAGCCCTGACTGGTCCCTATGCAGGGTGTCTGGCACGGCTGGAGGCTGTGTAAAGCCTCAACCTCGCAGCAGCAGCAGCAGGAGGAGGAAGGTGGCTGGTGGCGGCAGCATGCCTCTGAGTCCATGCAGAGTGCTGCACCCTCCACACCCACAGCGGAGGGTCCCCAAGGGAAAACTGTAGCTCGGATGCACTGGGCAACGTCTGCTGTCTGAGGGCTGAGCCTGCTGGCAACAGCAACATATAAGACTGAATGCCTAGTATCCAGCAGAGAAACCTTCGATCATCAATGCACAGGTTGCAAATGATCTGTGTTTGGGGGAAGGAAGAAGCCTGCACCCCAAATCTCTCCAACAGATAAAACAGGGACAAAATAAAGACAATAGATTTTTTTGGGGGGGAGAAGGCGGAGAAAATAGGTGTAGCTCGACTGCATGAGACTGTGGGTTACAGTTGCAGGGGGCAGGAGAGGCTGTCTGCAGTGGGTGCCCCCAGGGTTTTGGCTTGAACAGAGTCCCACATGCTGTGCTCATACACTAAGCTTGGACTGAGTTCATATGAACATGTGCTGATAACAAGCACACCCACCCCTGCTTCCTTGCAAAGGGGGGGGTTCAGGGGTCAGCCAGAGCTGCAGCATGCATCTGATTAGGGATCAAGAGGCCGTTCGGGGGGCTTTGCCACAAAGAGCCTCCCAAGCCAACAGTTATTTGCTTGCACAAGGCCATTCCAGCGGCTTCTTTAAAAAGAAAACCCAGAAAACCCACAAATTGTACAGTTGTTACTCAGTTGCTGCGGCGGATCCCCACAACGAGACTGAGCTGCTAGTTCCAAGGTAGACAAGTTCTCCTATTTCCTGGGATAGCTCTGTTGGTAGCTCAGCATGAGACTCTTAATCTCAGGTTCATGGGTTTGAGCCCCATTGGCCAAAATATTCCTTTTTAAAAAAAATAATTTTTATTGATTTTCCAATAAAAAACATCCAATTAGTATATCCAATCATAATACTCCAATTAAAATAAAAAACCCAAATTATAGTCCAAATTATAATTATTAATTTTCTGGAGCTCCTCATGGTCTAGATCTCTGAAGCATATCTCCATATCTCAGTGCTGCCTCTCCTCGTTGTTTCTATATTTTCCACATCTAGATTTTGACACTTTATAATTCTACATTGGCCAAAATATTCCTACAATACAGTGGGTTGGACTAGATGACCCTTGTGGCTCTTCTCCAATTCTACAAATTCTATTATCTGTGCAGTGCTGCTACCAAGCTATTTTTCACCTTTGGCAAGGCTATTTTGTGCGGTAGGCAAGGCTATCTACTTGCGCCCCCCCAAAAAAAAGATTTCTTACTTCAATTTTCAAAAACAGGTGTCTTGTAGAAATGATAAATTTGTTCAAAATATAAATAAAAGCAAATCAGAAATTCATAAGATATAACAAAAATAATCTGTATAAAACTGTGCCCCTCAAAGTGGTCTGCACCCTTGGCAGCTGCTTAGCTGGCTTAAGGATAGCAGAGGCCCTGCTTCTGTGTGTGAAATGCAAGTGCCCTGTCCCCAATGTAAAGATTCACCTGCTGGACACGATCAGCTCAAGCTGCAATCCCAGGCACACCTGCTTGCTGCAAGTCCCTCTAGTATTTTTATCTGAAGAAGTGGTATCTGAAGAAGTGTGCATGCACACGAAAGCTTATACCCAGAACAAACTTAGTTGGTCTCTAAGGTGCTACTGGACAATTTGTTTAGTATTTTTATTGTCATTACAGTGGTACAGTACTTCAGGTTATGTACTTAATTTGTTCCAGAGGTCCATACTTAACCTGAAACTGTTCTTAACCTGAAGCACAACTTTAGCTAATGGGGCCTCCTGCTGCTGCCACGCTGCCGGAGCCCGGTTTCTGTTCTTATCCTGAAGCAAAGTTCTTAACCTGAAGCACTATTTCTGGCTTAGTGGAGTGTGTAACCTGAAGCCTATGTAACATGAAGCGTATGTAACCCGAAGTACCACTGTACTAATTACCTGCCCTTTGCCCTAAGGTCCCGTGATGGGTTGC
Source organism: Podarcis cretensis (assembly GCF_951804945.1). NCBI lineage: Eukaryota > Metazoa > Chordata > Lepidosauria > Squamata > Lacertidae > Podarcis > Podarcis cretensis. The sequence continues at coordinate 64,847,257 of NC_137177.1, forward strand.
AACATTGAAACACAAAATTTAAATCTATAAATCAGTTTGTGCACATGTTTGTCCAGGGGCGCATGCTCCAATATATTTTAAGCACCTGGGCATGTCCCTGGACAATGTAATCTCTTTGTCAAGAGTTAAATAGTGTGCCAGGGTCCCTGTCCTCACATACTAAGGGAGGAGAGAGAGAAATAGAAGAAACAGAAGAGGGAGAGCCCAGGGGCCGTCATGTTGGAGGAGGCAGCTGTAGAGTGTTGCACGAGATGTCAGAGGGCAGGAATGTCTGCGGGAAATTTATCCCATTTGCTGGAGGGAAAAATCCACCCAAGCCAAATCGCAGTCCCTAGGAGCAAAGCTCATTGGGCTGGGGAGAGGCTGCCCCTAACTAAGGTCACTTGCATTTAATATTCCTCATACACCCTCTGTAGGAGGCCTCCCTGGAGTCTCAAGGGACCTTGGAGAAGAAGTTTAGGAATGTCCCATTCTCATGAATTTCACTTTCCCACAGGCCGTTGGGGACCCTCTTTCCTGTCTCAAGCTCAGGGGCTTAAGGAAGAGGCACTGGGACACTGGCCTCTAGCTGTTGTGAATCAGTAGGTTTTTTTTTATTTTAAAAAAGGGGGGATAGAAGACTCAAGGGCAGGTCTGGAAAAACTCAGAAATCAGCCCAGCTTTGAGAGTTCCAACCAGGTGGAACGCACAGCATGCTGTAGGAGACGGGACTTGCTCCAGTCTCCAGCAAGCTCTTTCAGCTTCTACAGAAGTCTTTGCCACCCTGATATACACCTCCAGATGTTTTGAACTCCCATCTGCCTTATCCAGCACTGCCATTCCAACTGGGGCACATGGAACATCTACTCCGAAAGGTCTGGAGCCTGTGATCCTGTGTCTGTGGAGCTGAGAATCTATGAGAGTCAACTTGGTGAGCTACCCAGACCAGGACTTTAACTGGACTTGGAGCTGCCTGTGATGAAAGTGTTCAGTAGCCCAGTTTCAAAACGGTTCCTTCCAATTGCTTATTTCCCCTGTTCTTTGATGGCCCTTTTGCAGTCCTGAGTTTTCAGTAGGGCAAGCGAAGGACGCTATGAACCTGCTCCTGATTAGGGAGATGGCGGAGGCTCTTCCTCATCATATATATTTAACTGACCTTTCTACACAAATAGCCCAACCATTGTTTTGGATCTATTATTACCCAAAGGCACTACCGTTAGCCACTGGTGTCACCCCTGCACACACACACCCCGAATATTGCATCAAGGTCAGGATCATTTAAAAAAATCCTCTTTGTAAAACTAGCTCTGGAAATTTGGTTGGGATCTTTGTCCATGGCCAAGGTTCCCAAGAATAAGGCTGCCAGGGGTTTCAAAGGTTTGCATGGGATGTATATAGAGAGGTGTGTGGGTTGAATAACTAACCTCTATTGTTGTGTGTTATTTTTTCCAGTGTTTCACATCACTGGACCGGAGGAGGGACGTGGGTGAGTTGCAGTGACCTCTGTCTTCATTTAGTCTTTCATTTGTTGCTGGGATATTTGTTGCATACCACAGGCAGAATACACTAAATTCTATGCATCCCAGAGAACCCAGATCTGGCCTGTGTGAGCCCCGGTGCCCTAATCAATCAATCAATCAATCAATCAATCAATCAATCATTTATTGCGCTTGACTAAAAGCCATGACAAATTCAATGACAGATCCAGCAAGTCAGTTAAAACCCGCACTCGCCATTCCTAAAATGCCAAAGACATGGGGCACTTTTGACTTTGATGAAAGCTGTCCATGCTATACTACTAGCGGTTGTCAAGTCCCCACTGACTTCTGAGGTGTTTTTCCTCAATGTCATAAGGACTAGAAACCTGTTGAATTAAAATAGATTAGCAGTTCCATGACAGTACTGAATTCTGTGCTTGGTGCCACTTTCCCTGATGGCATGTGGCATGGCACTGTCAGGGAGGGGAGCCCAATTTTTCCCCATCTGCGGAGTGCATGGTCACTTGTTGCTCTGTATTTTGGTGATGTTGTATGTGTCTTGTTGAGAAAGAGAAAGAAAGGAATCCAGTTACACCAAAGTATACACAGATTTTTTTGCAAATGCTTCATTTACACCCGACCCTTGGACTCCTGAATAGCTTCTCTTACGTAGGAACTCGACCTTGCAGTATGGCATGTATATTGAAATGTCAAGTTCTGAAATGTTCTGTTTTGTGAGTGAGAGAAGAGTGCAGCAAATAAAAATACATCCACATACTTAAAACTCCTAAGAAAAGAAGTACCGTATTTTATTTTGAAACCAGTATTTCAAAGCATCCCTTCTCCCTCTCCCGTTACAAAGAGTTTGCTGATTTCTTCACACCAAGCTCCCTGCATGCAAGCTTTGCAAGATTGTTGTAACAGGCAAGCAGGATGATCTGAGAGTCTACAATGCTTCCCCTGCCCAAAGCCTTCCTCCTCTGCTCTGCAATCAGCCATTTTGTGGTGAAAGATGTAATTGCTGTCCATTAATCAGAACATCAGACATGAGTATATTCACTTACACAAGGCTCCCAAAATTTGGGGTGTCAGAGAGAAGGGTTGACTGGAGGCCCTTGTTGCCTTTCCATATTTGGGTCTGAGTTCATTTCAGCCAGCTTGCAAATAGCCACTGGCCTGGTTGTCTGCGGCAAGTAGGAATCGCAGCTGAAGTCTCAATAGCAGTGACACACAACAGGGTTCATGAAACTGCCTCCATGCCTCTTCTCATTTCCCTCTTTGGACATCTGCAATGACCCGGTGGATGCTGGTGAGCTGCTTTGCAGAGCAGATGACGCCGTGAAAACCTGGCTGCTTTCCCCAGAAGAGGGCGCTATTTCTCCACCCTCCTCGGCCCCTTTCTCACCCGGGGCAGGCCGTGACCTCCTGACCTGCCTAACGCAGTTCCCATTCAGGTCCAAAGGCTGCTGTCTTCTACAGTCTCCTTCCTCTCACTTCTCTCTGGTGACGCTAACCAAACTTCCCATCTATTGTTTCTGGGGTAAATATGAAGCAAAGGATCTTGAAGCAAACACAGCTGGCTGGTGCTATGCCCTGGACTGAGTTTGCTCTAGCAAACAATGGCTTTGGCACCTTCAATGAGCAAATTTACTCCCATCGCTGCCCTGTTAGTTATCGAAAAGGGGGTGAAAACTGGCACAATCTCGTGGGGTGTTCAGCAGTTGTGGCACTTCCTGGGCAAGGCAACTTTGCAAAATGAGAGGAGCCAGATTGCTCCCAGAGCTCCGTGAAGTAATATTTGTGACTAGCAGAGGTGTGCCCAGTGCTGCGGCTTGTCAATTAAAACTACTCATTACATTATCATTGAACTTCACTCCCGATTTGTAATTGGATTTGGTAATTTGATGACGGATGCGCACCACCTTGAATTCTTGGGAGAGAATCGTCGAGTTGGAAGGGACCCCAATGGTCATCTAATCCAACCCTCCCACAATGCCTTATAAAGGGGATGGCAGTGATGAATGAATGAATGAATAAATAAATGAGTTTATAATTATAATTTATGTATCATCATCCGTGAATCAAGCCAGGCCTCTTTAGGGAAGGAGTTTCAAAGCAGCGAGTGCTACAGCCGAGAAGGCTAAAGCATCCATAAGGTAAAGGTAAAGGGACCCCTGACTGTTAGGTCCAGTCGCAGACGACTCTGGGGTTGCGGCGCTCATCTCGCTTTATTGGCCGAGGGAGCTGGCATACAGCTTCTGGGTCATGTGGCCAGCATGACCAAGCTGCTTCTGGTGAACCAGAGCAGTGCACGGAAACACCGTTTACCTTCCCGCCACAGCAGTACCTATTTATCTACTTGCACTTTGACATGCTTTCGAACTGCTAAGTTGGCAGGAGCTGGGACCGAGCAACGGGAGCTCACCCCGTTGTGGGGATTCGAACCGCAGACCTTCTGATTGGCAAGCCCTAGGCTCAGTGGTTTAGACCACAGCACCACCCGCGTCCCTCATAAAGCAGCCATATCGCAGAGAATTGTACTCCTCTCTTTCCGAAGAGGGGGGCAGGGGCATAACTAGCTGCTCCGGCACCCGGAGCAGAGGAGGCAGGACGATCCATGCACGGGGATGGCACAACAAGCTGCCCACAGAGTCCGGCTGGTGGATGCAAGCCCCATGCTGCCATTTTGAGCAGCAGAGGGCCCCCAGCCACCACGTCACTCCCAGGAGAGACGCGTAGCTCAGGTGCGCTGCAGGTCAGGCCCCACGGTAAGTGGTGTGCTTTTTTGTCACCCCCTTCAAGGATGACACCTGGAGCGAAACGCACACCCCCTTCCTATGCTCCTGAGGAGAGGAGGTAATGTATCTGCTTGGATCTTTGAAACAGCCTTGGGCTGGGGGTGACAACAAGGTGCTTTCCATGTGTTTTTTGGACTCCCAACAGGCCCCAGCCGGGAAATGTCAATGGCCAGGGATGAGGGGAAAATTGTTGTTCAATGATACCTCCAGGTCACCAGGTTGGTCACACAGAAGCACACACACATCCACACATCTAAAAAAATGTTTAGGGGTACTTTCATTTTGACTCCAGGAAATCACCATTTTATAGTTCAAATCGGGAAAAATAAATATAGAAAATGGACACAAGTACAAAGATTCACAAAATGTTTTGGGGTATGCGTACCCCTGCATCCCCCCAGGAAAAAAAGCACTACACACATCTTTGACATTTTACCACTGCAACTCTGTGAACACAGATGACAGCAGAATGCTGTTAATAGTTTTGTTGGAGGGGAACAGACCAGTTCCAAAGTCTGGCTTTCAGATACACACAAAAAATATTAAATCTATTATGTGTGAGCATTCTGTATGTGGGGGCATTCATTGTGGCCTGTTTAATCGCTCCATGAAAGTGAGACCTAGAGGTCTTATTTATTTGTTATTATTACAATCACAGAAAACAAAGTGCAATCTGACAAAGGGTTTGGAAGAGAGACTGGGCCCCCTTAAATGATTGATAGGTGAGGCTCAGGAGGTGGGGGTTGGACTAGATGACACTTGGGATCCCTTCCAACTTACTGTTCCGTGATTCGATGATAAGGAAGTGGTTCTTTCTTGCTGTGTACTGAAAAGCTCAGCAATTTACTGGAACTGAAAATAAAAACTAAAACTGATTTGGTTTGCAAATACTCTCACACACAAACAGAGTGATCAGAGGGAATCTCCCGTCTTGGTTCATTTCTGCAGGCAAAGTTGTGATCTCTGCCTCTGAGTCATTCTGGGGTGCTTCAGCCCGGCATCTTTGCTGAAAATAAACCTTCCAGCACCAGCCTTGTCTGCCCTCAAGAAAAGCAAAAAAACCACCAACACCCCAATCTTGGCTAGACAGCTTTTCCCCACTGTGTCTGGACAAGGTTTACAGGATCTATCCCAAGTGTGACTATTTAGATCTGGACTTTCTGTCCTACTGACTCTGGGCTATAGCTGGGGGTGCAGTGGGGCTCCATCCTGCCTATATTGGACAACTTGGAGAGTTTTGCATTTAGGAGCCAAGAGACTCTACAGAGTTTCTTTGAGTTCTGATGGCGAAGGGGAAATCAGTGGCTGGTTTTTCCTCATCCTCCAGGGTATCGCTTTCAAATCTTGGCTGCTTCTCGTCTCCCCAAAGCTCTTTGCAGTTTCCCTCTTATCAGTCCTCACCACACTCTGTCTTCTGTGATATCATTGCACCTTTGGGAGCTGAAGGGAACCCATCAAGACTGTTTGCTTTTTGATCCTTCTCCACAAGAGCTTACATTAGATAGCACTGGAGGTGGTGAAGGGCAGTGGCAAAAGTTCCTTTCATTGTACAAAGCAACCAAGGTCCCTTTCTAATAAAAATACACCAGAGGCTCTCTGGTTTGTGAATAGTATTACATTTGTCACTCATCTTTCTTTCATCATGGAACCCAGAAGCAGTGCATGTGGTTCCTATCCATAAGAACATCAGAAGAGGCTGCTGGATCAAGCCAATGGCCCATCTAATCCAGCATCCTGTTCTTACAGTGGCTGAACAGTTGCCTGTGGGAAACCAGCAAGGAGGACATGACAACAAGAGGCCTAATCTTCTTTTAAAGCCACTGAGGTTGGTGGCCATTACTTCCTCCCCACAAAGAGGGCTGGGAAAGTTCCCCATCAGAAATCCTGGAGGACTTGCCAATCATTGTGGACAATCCTAAAACAAGTGGAGTAATGGTTGAACTCAAGAAAAGGAGAAAATTTCCAGAGGACCCTTTCCAGAGGAATTCTTTCAGGAAGTTTTAAGTCAACTAGCACTTTTCAGAGTTACTGTAGTTGTCAGACGTGGCCTTACTATGAAGCATAGGGACACGGGTGGATCTGTGGTCTAAACCACTGAGCCTCTTGGGCGTGCCGATCAGAAGGCAGTTCGAATCCCCACGACGTAGTGAGCTCCCATTGCTCTGTCCCAGCTCCTGCCAACCTAGCAGTTCGAAAGCACACCAGTACAAGTAGATAATTAGGTAACACTGCGGCAGGAAGGTAAACGGCATTTCCATGCACTCTGGCTTCTGTCAGTGTTCTGTTGCACCTGAAGTGGTTTAGTCATGCTGGCCACATGACCCAGAAAGCTGTCTGTGGACAAATGCCGGCTCCCTCGGCCTAAAAGCAAGATGAGTGCTGCAACCCCATAGTCGCCTTTGACTGGACTTAACCGTCCAGGGGTCCTTTACCTTTACCTTACTATGTGGCATGTTGAAGTGGTGAATCTATGAGTGCGCGTACATGGGCATTTGGGCTGCGGCCCACAGGAAACTGTCTGGAATAAGTCCAACTTAAAGGGTCAAAGTTCATTCTGCTCTATGGTGGATTGGGTCCTGCCTCGATCAGCGTCTGGCAGAGATATAGGAGCACTTGGATTTCCCACCTAAGTTTCGGAAAGGTCTTTGGCCATCTTGATATGAACAAATTCACAAGGCAGGGATACGTCACGGGACTCCGCATGACCGTAAAAATAAAATGCAAGCTTTTTAAAATGTGTGACTTAAACTTCAAACTTTCCAGCGTGCGGTTACAGGAAAACTCTTGCGTTGAAATAAGAAGTGCAGTCAGACAGTTACACAACATCTCCTTTCTTCTCCTCTTGGGAGAGTCTGAATTTTCATGCCTTCCCCAGTTGTGAAAGTTTCCACTCGCCTCTGAAGCCCTCCCTGCCGCCCACCCCCCAGCGATGATTTCCGGCCCCAGAATAGTCATCCAGCTCTAGGAAGGCCTCCTGCTTGCTTGAGCGTCCCGGCAGAAGCTTTGAGCACAGCGACCCTTGATGGTTTGCGGAGGGGCATGCATTCAAAATCTGGACCGCAGGCAGATGTCAAAAGCGCCTCACATTCTCTAGCCATACCAACTCTGCCCACATTTTGCAACGGGTATGAATTATACGCATGGAACATTTGTGCCTGGGTTGATTTATAGAGCTTCTGCAAGCAGGGAGGGGAAGGCAAGAAAACTTAGCATTCCTCACTCAGAGGCAGTGAATACCATAGAAGTATAAAGTGTTAGGGTTGGAAGAGACACCAGAGCTCATCTAGTCTAACCTGCTGCAACCTAGGGTGAGGGTTCCTGGAAAGTACAGGAGGGGAGAGTGTTGCTCTTGTACTCAGGTCCTGCTTGGAAATTTCGCTTTGGGAAATCTGGCTGACACTGTGAGAAGAGGATGCTGGACTAGATGGGGCCCCCTTTGGCCTGATCCAGCAAAGGGTCTTCTTAGGTTTTTAACGGAATCTCCTTCTCCACCATTGGAGGAATTCTAATTTAATCTTCCTGGTACTGGATGGCTTTGCTCCCCCGCTACAAAATCATGAAAACAGATTTTGTCCACGACTGTGAAATACACACAACTGGATCACAAAGTGCTCATCTGTGTACTGTGTGGACGCAGGGATCGCCTTTGCAGCACATTCACAATCCCTGGAGGAGGAGGAACTGTAAGAAGGTGGCAGTTTGGGGGGGCCCTGAGGTCTCCTGGGGTTTCCTGGCTCAGGTGCTGTACTTGTCACATGAGTTAACCCTCCCCTGAAGGAAGAAAAGCTCCCCCCCCCAAAGGCAGCACGAACCAGCTCCAATCTTCTTGTTGTTCAGCACTTTGGAAAATAGCTTCCAGAGTCCTAAGCAAGGCAGGAAATCCACTGCAGGCTCCAAACATCCTCTTGAGGATTAAGAGGAAGTTTTGGTGTGCAAGGCAGGAGAGAGGGGCAGGCAGGACTTAACCCTTTCCAAGCCCATCCCATCTCGCCTATAAATACTCTCCCTCTACCATCACCATTTTAAAAACCATGCTCTGAAACTAAAAGTGGCTCTTGTTGAGGTGGGAATGGCATTGGGGAAAAGTGAAGTGTGTGAGGGATGGGTGGGTGAAGCATCCCTCTTTCATGCCAACCCTTCCCCATTAGTGCCTCCCCCCACATCGCAATTATCCTTGCAGATGTGTATTGGTGAACATGTACCACTCCCGCAAAGAACACAGACTGAACATAGATCAGCATGCCTGAAGTTTTGCCTCTTCTCCCATTTGACACTCACAACAGCCCTGTAAGGTAGGTTGGCTGAGGAAGAGTAACTGGCCCAAAGTAACCCAAATAGGAATTTGAAGCTGGGTCCCCTCTGTCCTAGCCTGATGCTCTAACCACTTCATCCTGCTGGTCTAGTAACAGCAACTTAGAGCAGCTTCCAACCAAACACAGATGAGAAACAACAGCCTGCATACTAAGAGCCAACAGATTAAAGCCAACAATTGTAAAAGCAGCAATGGAATTTTTTTTTTTTTTAAATAGCAGCACAGCTAAATATTAAAAGCCTGTGGAAAGAAAAGTAAAGAGAAAGGAGACTGGGCCAAAGTGGCAGGTCCAGGGCCTCGGTGGTGGTGGCCCCACCATCATGAAAGCCCCACCCCTTCTTTTCATTGCCTGAACCGGTTGTGCCATTGGCCCTCCTGAGCAGAGGATGGATGGATGGATGGATGACGTTTACTTACAGTATATGCTGCATTCCCACAAAACAGCTTACAGCAAAATTCAAAACATTGGAACTACAGAGTATTAGTAAGTTCAAAAATCCGGCAAACACTATTGCAAAAACAAAACTATATAGGTTTAAGTGTATAAATACAATGCAAAACAAGTGTTAATCGCTAATAAAGTTTCTGGCACTGGTCTGGCTGCACACTAGGAGCCTGGCTTAAACACAGTTCAGAGATGGGTCTTCTTTCTATGCTAGAGGACATTCAGCTGACTCCCGCAGATGTACTCCACAGGAGGCTGACAGCAGCAAGAGGCAAATGCCAGGGAAGGCAAAGGATGGCAAGGCTCTCCGCCAGCCTCCTGGAAGTACCAAATGCTGGTGCAGGTCTTACTGGGATGGTTTGGGAGCAAACGGACCCAGGGCCATTCAGAGCTTTAAAGGCTGAGAGAACAGCACTTCACTGAGTCTGGGGAGAAGCAGGAAGGCGAAGAAGCTGCAACCAGATGCCAGCGGTTTAGTGCCACGCGAAATGTCTCAGCGCTGCCGTTTGACCAACTGAAGTTTCCTGAGCAGTTTTCAAAGGAGGCCTCCGCATGGACAGCAACGAAAGGCAGCCAGGACATCATGGGGGTTCTGCGACGCATTTCGTACCTGCAAAGCAGCATCAGTCTGGAAATGGCCTAAGCGCCCCCCTCCCTGTCTGGCCTCACCTGTTGGACGGCAACCCTGCCATCCAGGGAGCAGCTGGGCAGATGCTCGGAAAGGGGCCAGGGCTGCCCCCTAGTGGCGTTTCCGAGAAGGCTCTTCGAAGCAGGATTCCCCGACGTGGCGCCTTGCTGGTGTCTTTGGCGCCCGGTCGTGGGAGGAAGAGCCTTGAAAGCGGAGTTGCCCCGTCCCTACCGGTGCCTTTCCTCTCCCTTCCGAGCCCGGGGGAGCCCCAGCGGGCTCTGCTTTCCCGGCGAGGGCGTGGTCGTCGAGGAGGAGCCTGCCCGGCCCTGGATCTCCCTCGCCTAGGCGGCGCAGAGGCGCAAAGGCTCAGACGGAGGATGGAGCGGCCGGGCGCAGCGAGAGGCTCCCGACGGCGCGCTCTGTCCGGCGGCGGAGGCAGGACCTGCGGGCGTTCCTTCTCGCGGCTGCTGCGGGCGCGCAAAGCAGGCGTCGGGGGTGGTGTAGGGTCCCGTGGGAAGCCAGGTAAGCACCCGCCCGCTCGCGGTCCGGGATTCGGCCCCTTTCAGCCTCTGCTTTTCCCGCTGCTCTGTCTTTGGTCCCGCTTTACGCGGTTGGACTGATTTACTTGCTCCATTGCTTTTACAGGTACTTACTTTAATTTGAGTTTATTTGCTTTCTTGCATTTCCTAATGATTTCTTGCATGTCTCTCCCACCTTCTGTTCTCCAAGCTTAGGAGCCAACTCCTAGGGTCCGAGGTCCCTTTGGTCTCCCTCCCCATTTTTTTAAAGCGTCCAGCCCCCTCCTCCCAAGTTGACGGGCATTGCCATTCAAATGATGAGCCTGCCCCGAGTCATGTGATTGATTATGCGGGGGCGGGGCTCACCTGCCACCCCCATTAATTTTATTCAAGTTGGCACCCCTACCTCCAAGGATCTCGAGGCGGCCTACGTGGTTCTCCCCCACCTCGTTTAATCCTCACAACAACCCTGTGAGGTAGGTTAGACTAAGAAACTGACTTGTCCAAGCAGTGGCGGACTTTGGGTTTTCAATTTTCAGCAGTGCCCTGTGCGATGCCAACATTCATCCACATCCTGCCTCTTCCCTTCCCTTCTAAGTCATTGTTTTGGTGCCCACTGAGGCACCCTCTTAGCTCTGCAAGCCCGGTGTGGGCAAACCAGTCACAGTGGCGTAGCGTGGGGGGTGCAGGGGGGGCCGGCCGCACCGGGCGCAACATCTGGGGGTTAGGGTTAGGGATAGGGTTAGGGGGCGCAAATCCAGGGTTAGGGGGCGCAAATTACTTGCCTTGCCCCGGGTGCTGACAACCCACGCTACGCCACTGACCAGTCACACTCCCCTAAATCTGCCTCTGGCCCAAGGTCACCCAGTGAGCTTCATGGATAAGCGTGGGGATTTGAACCTTGGTCTCCTGGCTCCTGGTCCAAGGCTCTAACCAGTACACCGCACTGACTTTTTATGGTCAAGGGGACCAGGGTGCCTCTTTATAGAGAGCTGGCTGGTAGGTGGGACACAGTCCTCCAGGCAGCAGAGGCTGCTGAATAAGGACTTCAGACAGAAGCCACCTTGGGGAATGCTTGGCTGCTGAAACAGCTCCCTGCAAGATGAAAGCCAGCAGCTCAGGGAGAGAGTAACTCTCAGTTACTTGCAAAGAGCTGGAAGTTTTTATCTATGAACACAGAGAGTATTAAAAAAACACAACCATCTGAGTTCCGAAGCAGTACCTTCCATTCCATTCTGTTCCATCTCCCAGGAAGAGGTTCCTGGATTGCCAATGCCTGTTGGCGTAGAAAGCTGGATGGACCAAAGGTCAGATTCAGTATAAGGCAGGCTTCTGAATCTGCATGCAGAGGAGAAGTTTGAGGTGGAGCAGGTCCCCTAATGGTGTCATAGCACTGGGAACTGACATAGAATCATAGGATTGTAGAGCTTGAAGGGACCGCAAGGGACATCTAGACCAAACCCCTGCAATGAGGTTCAATAAGTTGGGTGTGGGGAGAGTGGCAGTTCTAGAAGGGAGGACCTCAGGGTCACAGGCAGCTTTGCAGTTTAGGACAAACCTAAGTTGGCCGCCACCCCATATGTGAAGAAGCTGCACCCCTGGTATGAATTACATTTCCTTCAGCTCCTCTGAAACCTCTGTGTGAATGGTAAAGTGGGATTAATCTTCCTTGGGGCAGGAGCTCTCGCTGCAGATGTCCCTGTAGGAGAAGCCCCATGCGTAAGAACGACATCACATGCCAGCTTCTGACCGGGATTTGTGCCAGTTCTTATGCCTATGATGCCTGAGTCATCTCTTCAAGGGGGAAGCCCTAATAAACTCCCTGGCAGAACTTCCCCAAATGAAGGAGTTTGCCAGCCTGCTGCCCCAAACTGCTTATGGCCATGGAAACCACACCCCTCAATCAATGCTCAGTAAAGACCGGATATAATCTGTCTCCCACTTTCTGCCAACTTTCTGCGAGCAAACTAGGGTGAGTGCTGAATAAATGCATCATATGGGGGAAGCCTGGGTCCCTGATAACTCACTTGGTAGAGCATGAGACTCAGGGTTGTGGGTTCGAGACCCACGTTGGGCAAAAGATTCCTCCATTGCAGGGGGTTGAACTAGATGACCCTCGTGGTCCCTTCCTACGCTACAATTCTATGATTCTGTGCCTCTGTCTTAGAACCGCCTACACAGTCTTTTTCCTCAAAGAAATCTGGGCGCTGTAATTTACAAATCTCTCACTAATTCCCAGCAACCTTTAACAGACAACAAATTTAAGCTTGTTTAAATGTTAACCTTCTGCCACACATAGAAGACCCCAGGGAGAAGACTTGGCTGCCCACCCCCCACCAATTGCTTGAATTGTAGCCTTTTTCAGAGACCATTGTTTCAGTAAAAATGCCTGCTTCCTGTGCTACAATGCGGCATAGTTTTTGTTTGCTTGTTTTTAAATGCATCTTACCAAAAGGCACAGGGTTAAAACTGCAGGTGCTGGCATTTTTCTGCACAAAAGAAAAGCTGAAAGCTCTGGGAGGGCCCTGCTTTTATTCTATGTCTCACCCTGCTTTCCTTTCCCAATGACTCCTGCCTGTAAAGTGAGGGGGCTCCTTTAAACTCCTGGACGTATGGATTAGCCCGGAATAAAGGGATCCTTCAGCTGCGCTCCTTGAATTGCAGGGGTTTGGACTAGATGACCCTTGGGTCCCCTCCATGATAAGATGAGTTGATGACAGTCAGGGGGGTGGTTCAGACTGAGGCGGTGGCTGCACACAGGAAGCTGTGATGCAAGCTAGCTAGTGTGGAGGCAAGTTCATTGTACAGTGGCACTTCGGGTCAGTGGCGTAGCGTGGGGGGTGCAGGGGGGCCAGCCGCACCGGGCGCAACATCTGGGGTTAGGGCAAATCCACGGGTTAGGGGGCGCAAATCCACGGGTTAGGGGGCGCAAATTACTTGCCTTGCCCCGGGTGCTGACAACCCACGCTACGCCACTGCTTCGGGTTAAGAACTTAATTCGTTCTGGAGGTCCATTCTTAACCTGAAACTGTTCTTAACCTGAGGTACCACTTTAGCTAATGGGACCTCCCGCTGCCACCGCACGATTTCTGTTCTCATCCTGAAGCAAAGTTCTTAACCCGAGGTACTATTTCTGGGTTAGCAGAGTCTGTAACCTAAAGCATCTGTAACCTGAGGTACCACTGTACAAGAAGCAGTAGATTCTTGTCTCCTAGTTTTGAACCCCCACTTCCGTCTCTGTGAAAAAGGGCCCCAGTCCTGTATCGGCTGACCTCCCTCTCCCTGTGTTGTGTCACACACTCGCCTGGGCGGTGATGTCGGCTGCCGTTCCCCAGTGCTGTGTTATGAGCTATTAATACCCCCCTGCGCGTGGGCCTAGCTCAATGCTGCCCATTCATCAGGCTGGCTGAGGCAAGCTGTTGGCATGTGGGCCTCCTCCCAGCCCCTCCTTCCAGGAGCACCCCAGCGGTTGGTTTCCTTCGGGGCAGAGATAGAAGCGTGAGTGTTTCACCCTCGGTCATGCTGGCCGGCTGCCTCTCCAGCGCCTCATTCAGTTTTGTACGTTTAGGGCCTGGGAAATATTTCCTGCTTCCAACCCCCGAGTTCTTTGGTTACTTGTTTGGACGAGGACAGGAAAGGAAAAGTCTTGAAAGCCTCACTGACTCCCAATGTTTCCCCTCTGGAATACAGAAGAATGGAGTCAAGGGTCAGCGTCAGCCCTCCCTGACCCGCCACACTCCAGATGTTTTGTCTGGGGGCTGATGGGAGTTGTAGTCCAAAGAGAAGCACCAGGCGGGTGAAGCCTGCCTTAGGCCTCGTGGCGCCCGTAAAATGCCCGTTAAGCCAGTGTGGCGTAGTGGTTAAAGTGTCACACCTGGAAGAGATGAAGGATCTAATCCTCACCTAGCCACAAAGCTGTCTGGGTGTGGCTTTGGGGTCCAGTTGCTGTCTCTCAGCCCAACCAACTTTGAAGGTTTGTTGTGGGAATTAAATGAGGAGGTAGAGAAACACATACACCACCTTGAGTTCCTTGGTGAATAGGGCGGTGTACAAATGCAGTAGTAGTAGTAGTAGTAGTAAGTCCTGTGGCTACAAGGGGCTTGTCCACAGGTAGCTCAGTCAGTAAAGCATGAGACTCTTATTCTCAGAGTTGTGGGTTCAAGACCCATAGTGGGTGAAAAATTCCTGCATTGCAGGGTGTTGGACTAGATGACGCTCGTGGTCCCTTCTAATTCTATGTGTTTAATGTTAAATCGACTTATGTCAATGACATTAATGCAATGCACTCTGCGTGGGGCTGTGCTTGGGCCTGGTCCAGAAGCTCCAGCTGGGGCAGAATGAAGCAGCCAGGCTGCTGATGGGGGCATCTGGCCAAGAACATGGGACACTATTCTTAAAACGGCAGCAGCGGCTGCCCGTCTACTACTGAGCCTGGCTCAAGGTCCTTGTGTTAGTTTATAAAGCCCTGGACAAGAATACTGTAGCGACTGCCTGAACCCTTCTGTCCCGGCTCAGTTGCCAAGATCATCTGCAGGAGCATCGCTGGTTGTTCCCCAAGGCTCAAGTGACAGCAATGAGAAGCCGAGCCTTTAGTGTCACCAGCCCAGGCCTGCGGAACTCTCTGCCAATAGAGAGATGCATTCTGTGCCAACTTTTTAATGCCTGCTGAAAAGTTTTCTGTCAGGTGTATGTTTGGCAATTAAGAGTACATCCTTCTGCAATAGTACCTTGATGTCTGTTTTAAACAAAAGGTCTTTCACACACACACACACACACACACCCCACCTCCTAACTATGCTGTTGAAGAAAGGTACTCTATTTTATGGAAGAACATGCCCAGAGACCCATTACTGAATCTACAGCATTCACCATCCCCAATAGAACAGTGGCTACCCCTATTCCAGATGGAAGGCATTGTGTTTAGGTTCAAAGGGGCTTCATCATTGCCACTTTCCTGATGTAAATAGGCTGCCCCCCCCCCCAAACAGTTCATAGGGAAAAACCATATGTGCACCATGTATGCTTTGGGGAGGGGGCGAGATTCAAGCTGTCATGGAAACATGGGTGTAGCCAGAATTTTGTTGGGGGGGCAGGACATTTTTTGGGGGGGATGTCAGAACCGACATGATTGCCCAGTTATTTAAGTAGTCCTATTGTTTTACTTGATCTAGGGGGCCCTGGTTGGAAACAGTGAAATAGTGCCCAGTTCTGATCTAGTTTCAGCTCCCCCACAAGCACATTTTTTTGGGGGGTGGGGGCAGTAGTTGGGGGGTGATGGGGGGTAGGTCGAATCACAGTTGTCCCAAAGTCACTCCATGTTTTGCTCTTTCTCTCCCTGGCGAAAGCGGGCCTTGCAGATGGCCAGGCTGTGAGGCTTAATGCCCATTTGGGTTGTGTTGCAACAAAGCCAGCTATTTTCAAATGTATTTACACAGACAATTCCAGCACCTTCGCCACAACCCTTTGGCCCACAAGCCTCCCACTTCCTCCCAAGGGGAGACACAACTGGGGCTCTCGCAACCCACTAAGGGAGTCCCCTGCCCCTGCCCCCTTCCCCCGCATTCCCTGGGAACGCCCGTCTCTGCTCATCTTTAGCATAAGGATCCGGTTGGAGGAACTGAAGCTTCATTTGAGAGATCAGTTCCTGAGGAGCCCCCGCTTTCTGTGGTGTTTGGAAATACAGGTTCAAGGAGGATGCGGGGGGGGGGGGGGGCTGGATGTGGCTTTTTTTTTGCCCAGTGGCAGAGGAGGAGGAGGAGATGGTGGCAAGGCAGGAAGAGGATGTGGCTGCATTGTTGTTAAGCAGTTGAGCTCAATGCAGGGTTATGGTTAGGAAGCCACTGACACAGAGAGGTTGTTCCTGAGCATGCCAACCATGTGGCAGAGTTTCCGATACCTCTCGCTTCCTATGGAGACTTCAGTAGTGGGGAGCCTCCTTTCAATTCACTTCCCAGCTTTCAGTTCATTGACTTGGTTGGGTTTCGCCACATCCAGCTGCATTACATGTGACACAGAATCCTTGAAATGTAGAGCTGGGAGGGACCCCAAGAGTCATCTAGTCTGACCCCCCTACAGCACAGGAATGAAGCAATATGTAAATATTTACATGGCAAAATTTGTGGACTCTCTCAGTGCCATCCTGTGCACATCTAATGCAGTGAGCTCAAAGGGACTTGCCGTCTTGTAAATAATGTTGCATGCTTCCCCAAGGTTCGGTTCCCTTGGAGGGGAAGGACAAAGGAGACTGTGGTGTCTTGGGATGTATGGTTTTCTTTACCCATACATCCAACCTGAGCATAGGATGGAGAGGCTCACAGAGTTAACAACACCCCAATAGATTTTGCCGCCTCGTTCAGTTCCTAGGGAAGCTTCGAGTCCAGCACAGAACAAGAAAAGCCTCTGTGTCTCCAGCTTGCAGCACAATCCATATCTCCCTCCCTTCTCTCTCATACCAACTCTTGCACAGCTCCCCTTTCCCTCTTGACTGCTGGCATCCTGCCAGGTGAGGTGGGAAAAGGCCCAGCCATTTGTCTCTATGGCAACAGAGGTAACTCTCTGGACATGTAAATGGCAAGGACCTAACTAGTCACCTTTAGCAAAAACACTAGACTAGCTGGTTCAACAGCTTCTTCCACTAGATTCTAAACCTCACACAGTTTATTAATATTTTGAGAAAATTGAGAAATCTTATGTCAGCTTTTGGTTTTTTCAGCATTTTGCCATGAAAATTGTGCATCATGTTTTGCGAGGGGCTTGAAGGCTTTTGTTGAATAAGCAGTTTATAACTCTTGTCGACGGGATAAATAAGAAGAGTGCTGCTGGATGAAGCCTACTCTGTCCAGCTTTCTGAGGTCTTCTCTTTAATCTGTACCATATTTTTTGACTTGCCTTTTTTGTGGGTACCCTACTTTATGGTGGAAAAGTTGGCTTAGAGTTGTTTCAACGAAGGTGCGGCTTTGAAGAGGGAAGCATCGAAATGGGCTTGCGTGAAGACCCTGCGCTTCCTTCTAACCATGTACTGGGTGGGGAGAAACCAAGGAGCTTTGAAATACTTTGTAACTTTTGCTGATGGCTTCCTCTTGGTCAGTGCTGGTGCGACAGGTCGTCTGGGAGAGGGAACCGCCCTGTGTGATGGTTGGAAAGGTTTCTCGGATTGCTCTGTGTGATGCTCTTGGAAGGTTTCTCGGATTGCTCTTTGCCATTTGGCAGGTGAGAAAACACAGCTGCGGAGCTGGCAAGGGAGGCATCAGGGATCAAAGTCTTTATGGGGTGCGCGTGATTAAACAGAGAGGGTCTCACACGAAGCCGTTGCGATTTCTGGACCTTCGAATCCAGGCTTGTGCACATGTTTCAGATTAAGGGTGGGTTGGGTTGAAGGGATGGTTGTGTTCTCAGTCCTAGAGGGAATAATGGGTTTCATATTGTTGGGGAGTGAGTAATGGGGGAACAGGGGCAAAACTAACTAACACTTTTCATTAGGTAGCATTTGAGCTGGCAAATCTGAGTGAGAGAGTAGACTCTCTCTCTCTTACACACACAGATGTTTGCAGGTCAGAAAATAATAAAGTTGTTTATTGTAGGAAATGCATAACTTGGATGGATAAGGTTTCAAGGTACAGTATAGCCTAACTTTCTGATGTTGGAAGGACTTGTATAGCCCACACGGTCCTGTCCTTTGACAAAATGGAGAGCGCTGCCAGGTTTGCAGAGGTGTGGAAAATCTGTCAGCCCCAAGCAGAGGGGTGCCAGAGGGAATGCAGCCCACCTTTGAAGGCAGGAGGGGTGTGCAAAACCCCACCACCTTTTTATTAATAGAGGTGGAAATGCTTGGATGTGGTCCACCTGGATCTCTGTGAAGCTTCTAGTCAAAGATGATGCTTGATGGAAAGTAACCGCCCTCAGCTTCCGCAGCTCTCTTCCCTAGCCGCTGCCTCCCCCACATTACCTGTGGCAGGTACTGAAGTCTTTTGGGAATGGGGCAGGGTGGGGATCTGGAGCTGAGTGAAGGGGTGTCTTGTTTCGGGCCAGAGGTGCTGAGTTGCCCCCAACATTGGGGGGGGGGGCTGCCACGCGTGCATGACATCACAC
Source organism: Podarcis cretensis (assembly GCF_951804945.1). Lineage (NCBI taxonomy): Eukaryota > Metazoa > Chordata > Lepidosauria > Squamata > Lacertidae > Podarcis > Podarcis cretensis. The sequence continues at coordinate 64,865,503 of NC_137177.1, forward strand.
ACGGCGCCCCCAACCTGGCCAGGCACACTCAGCTCAGGATTCCCTACACTACCAACCACCTTCCTGACAGGCGCCCTGGTGTGTCCTTTTGAGGATTGTCACAAAGTTGAAAATATTGGGGGGACTGCCCCCACGGCCCCCCCAGATGACACCCCTGTTTGGGGCCAAAATGGCAGTGCTCTGGTGAATGACAAGCAAAGCTGCTTTTCAGTATGAGAGATAGAATCAGAGAATTTTAGGGTTGGAAGGGACTCCCCAAGGGTTATCCAGTCCAACCCCCTGCAATGAAGAAATTGCAGCTTAAGATTCTCTGACAGATGCGCACATTCAACCTTTCCAAAGAAGGAGAATCCATCACCTTCTGAGGTAGTGGAACGTGTGCAGACAGATATACCACCTTAAGCCATAAAGCCCCACAATCTTTGAGTTCTCAAGAAATTCTCAGTTACCCCCAGAATTGAGGAAGAAACTTGTTCTCAGAGGAAGAAAACATTTCAAGAAAACGGAAGGTAGATTTTGGCAAGTACTAATGTGACTCTCCAAAGTGGATCATGTTCCTTTGAGTCACATGAATCCTTGTTTATCTGTGGTCTGAACCACAGAGCCTAGGGCTTGCTGATCAGAAGGTCGGCGGTTTGAATCCTGCGACAGGGTAAGCTCCTGTTGCTTGGTCCCAGCTCCTGCCAACATAGCAGTTTGAAAGCACATCAAAGTTGAAGTAGATAAATAGGTACCACTCCAGCAGGAAGGTAAACGGTGTTTCCGTGCGCTGCTCTGGTTCGCCAGAAGCGGCTTAGTCATGCTGGCCACATGACCCGGAAGCTGTCTGTGGACAAACGCCAGCTCCCTCGGCCAGTAAAGTGAGATGAGCACCACAACCCCAGAGTCGTCTGTGACTGGACCTAACGGTCAGGGGTCCCTTTACCTTATGTAACTCTCCAAAGTGGATTATGTTCCTTTGAGTCACACGAATCCTTGTTTTTAAACCCACAGTTAACTCTTCTCGCTGTGCTGGGCTGAGGTGACATGAGCTCCCCCCAAAACCTCTCAGCCAGATGTAAGGGATATGCTTAAACCCACATATAGAGTATGTACAGGACTTTTCTTGCCCATGGCAGCCATTTTTTGCTGGAACCTTTGGCACTTTTATCAAAATAGGAGTATTGGCGCCTCAAAAAAAAAAAAAAATTAACCGGAAAAGTACTGCACACAGCATACATACATAGACCATTCACAGTGGGTATATACAACCCACACAAAGACAGCATCCACATAGAACCATAGAATCATCGAGTTGGAAGGGATCCAAGGGTCATCTAGACCAACCCGCTGCAAGGCAGCACATGACAGCATCGTCGACCATTTTCCTGGCTCATATTTCCCCCTCATTCAGTCTGGATGACCCTTTCAGTGGATAATCTGATGAAAGAAAGAATCCCTGTTCCCCACAAAGCTCATTTGCAATCCCTCCTACGGGCTTCTGCGTTAGCAAGGAATCGGTGACTGTTTTATGAGGTTTTGTCAAGGGTTAAGGGGAAAGCCCAGTTGTTTGGCAGGCTTTCCTGTTGCTTCAGCGATTGGCCAGAAGCCTCAGGGGGCGGGCGCAAGGAGGCAGCTCCAGCAGTTTGGCCACCTGTGCCTGCAGCAACCCTCATTTTTTTGCAATTGACAACGGCCAAGGAGCAGCAGCTGCTTCGGCTGCTGCTGCTCTGGAGCTGGCAACAAAGTGTGTGTGTGTGTGTGTGTGTGTGTGTGTGTGTGTGTGTGTAAGTATAACTCTGGGGGCATGTTGCCTCCGGCCTTTGCCCTGCCCCAGCAGAAGAAGCGACTGAATCTCCCAAGGATTTTTGACAGCCAAGGAGTTTTCTCCTGGTACCTCAGGCACAGTTTTTCAACACGGGACATGGAGCAAGGCAACTCGAGGTAAATAGTCACTGCAGCAAAATGCTCTCCGATACTGTCAGTTCAGTGGTGAAGCTGTCTGTCTGTCTGTCTGTCTGTCTGTCTGTCTGTCTGTCTGTCTCTCTCTTTCTCTCTCTCTCTCTCTCTCTCTCTCTCTCTCTCTCTCTCTCTCCCCCCCCCCTCAGTCTTTTGCTTTCTGGCTCTGAAGAGTCATAACTTTCCCCGAGGAGCGCCTGACGCTCACATGATGACCTGGCAATCCTGTTTTCACTTCATCGACTTGACCTGCCTGAACAGAAAAATGGTGTCTGTGTGGGTCCGGTTATATGTGCCCCATTCCGAGGCCGTTCTCTCCCAGGAGACGTTACTGGTTTCGGTGCATGGCAAGGGAGGACTTCTCTGCTTGTACAAACGTTTCATAAGCCTTCTAAACTGTTGCAGGAGCTCCTTCCGTTGCTGCTCTTCCTTGTCTTTTGCTATGGGAGCACTCTGTGTGTGTGTGTGTGTGTATTATGTGATTATGGGAGTTCTTGGGTTGCGTCTTGCTTATTTTGTGATGCAGGAAAGACAGAGTAAAATGCGCATGGCTCCCTTCCAGCCTCTCGGAGTGGTGGGTGCTGAGCAGGTGGGCCCTTTAGTAAGTGATCGACAAACTGAGTGGGTGAGATCCCCAGTGGGAGCTACACTGGAGGTGTGGTCCTGATCCGTGCACATGGCACAAAAGAAGTCAGTGGTGGCATCAAACACACACACACACAGTTCAACCCACGCTGGTTGGCCCCTGCTCTTTGAGGCTGTAGAATCACAGAACTGTAGTGTGGAAGGTATAGCCAAGGGCCATGTAGTCCAGTCCCTTGCAATGCAGGACTCACAGCTAAAGAATCCTTGACAGATGACCCTCCAGCCTCTGTCAAAAAAACAGAGAGAGTCCACCACCTTCCAAGGATGTCCATTCCACTGTCAAAACGACTCTTGTTGAAGTGGTCAGGGCCCATTGCGTTGGCAGGTGCTGCGTTTCAGTCTGAAAATTCAGATACTTATTTCTCATATTTTTCGTAATTTGCAGCCTGCCCTGTCTCCAGGCCTCTGGGTCTGTTGTACCCCAAAATAACACATGGCCTAACTATGAGCTCTCTTCCATCCATATGGAAAACTGTGAGTCATGGGCAGGGAAAACATAGTGCTATTCAGCGCTAGTCCTGCTCAGAGTAGACCTTTGATGTGACTTAGTTAGGATCCCTAATTTTATTGGGTCCTGGTTGACTACAACCCCAGATTTAGTGTCAGAATTGAAGAATGGATTATTAGAAGTATTTTCCTCCTCCAAAAAAGGAAATGCAAATATCTGCCTATAGTTATGTCTGTATTTTCTGTAGCTTCTCACTTATTGACAGAGATGGCTGAGCTTGCCCCCGCTTGCCGAGGGCCAGAATAATTTGGTTCATTTCCTGAGGCTTGGAAGACAAGCCCGTCTCCCCCGAAACACCCTCCCCCCTCCCCTTAAGGCCTTACCTGGTCAGGTGGGCGAGGTGACCTGCTCAGTCTGCTCTCCGGGTGCTAACTATTGATGGGCAGGATCAAGGCCCCTACTCCTTTATCTTGGGTTGGAGAGAAGTTCTAATAAAGGACTTCTTCAAATATAGGACGGTCATCTTGAAAGTCCTTGAAATATGGAGGGACAGAGAAAGTCCCCTACGAAGAAAAGTTGCCGTGTTTGGGACTTTTTATTTCAGATAAAAAGGCGAGAAAGAGGTGATTAAGATACAAGTTTATACAATGAGGCATGGCATGGAGAAAGTGAATAGAGACAAATAAACTCTCCCTCTCTCAGGACACTTGAACTTGTGGATAGCCAATGGAGCCGAACGTTGGAAGATTCAGGACAGAGAAAAGAAAGGACTTTATGCAACGCATAGTTAAACTGTGGAACTTGCTCCTGCAAGAGGCAGTGATGGCCACCAACCTAGGCAGTTTTAAAAGAGGACTGAGCAAATTAATGGAGTAGAGAGCTATGCTCTGCCTCCAAGGTCATAGGCAGCAATGCTTCTGAATACCAGTTGCTGGAAACTGCAGGAGGGGAGAGTACTTGGCTTGGCTCAGGCTTGTCGGTTTCTGCTCTCCATGCATGTTGCTGCTACTCCTGCCATTGCTCTGTGTGGGGGGAGAGTGTTAGGAATAGGAAGGGTCTTGAATATTGGAGATAGTTGGTGATGAGAGAAGCCGTGAATTCTCCTCCAGCTTGGATTTCAACCTGAGCCAGGGAAGAACCTTCAGACTTTGAAAACTCTCCTCTGATTTAAAATTGGGGTTTTTTAAGAAGCCCCAGAATTGTTTCCCCAGGCTGGCTTGGAAGAGCTTCACCTACATCTATACTTCCTGGCTTTGGGCGATATGCCTTCCGTAGCTTCTGGTTAGCTGAGGAACCACTGTGCATTGTGGGGTATTCCTGGAAAGATCCCCCAGTGCGCAGTCAGCTCCTGTGGAGTGCTGGCCTAGCTTGTTGGGCCTCTCCACTGCCCTGCCTAGTTGAGAGGGGTCTGCCCACTTCCTCAGGGCTTGGCTTTGGAGGGGCAGAGCCCATGAGTGGTGGTAGTGGGGCACCCGCCTCCTATGGAAACTTGGCTGCTGTTGCTGATCTTTCCTTAAAGAACCCCCCAATACAAAGGAAGCTCTAATTGGGAAAAGCATTGTAGTGGCTGCAGTAGGTGACCTCCACCTCTGGAGGAGATCACAGTCCAGGGCTGGGTGTTCACCCTGCACTATAATGGACAGTGGTTATTTAGTGGTTTAGTGCCAGACTGGGACCTAGGAGACCAAATCCCTGCCTGGCCATGAAGATCCTTGGGTGAGCTTGGACCGGTCACTGCCTCTCTGTCTAATCTACATCACAGGGTTGTTGTGAAATGAGTAGAGAAAGCTGTATATGTCACCTTGAGCTTCTTGGAGGAGAAGAATTAGATAGGAATGCAATAAATAAACAAAGGAATAAGAATTGATTCCAAAATAAATAGGATTAAATGTCTTCCCTCTCCCCATTATATTTCTCCTAATCTCTTTAGTGCTACTTTAGGAGCACATTAGGCCAACATAATCCATATTAACCATTTTCTGTTGCAATTCCTTGTCTATCATTCCGGAGGGTTGAATGAGGTCACACATTGCCTGTTCTTTGTGGCAGTCAGAGGCATTGGTGGCCAGGGCCCAAATCCATCTCTTCTTTCTTTGGAAAGGGTGCTAGGGGTCACCAGAGTGAGTTCTGGATTGGAGCTCCTTTATTTCTTGAGCGGGCTAAGTCCTGGCATGTGTGAATCGGTAAAGATGATAACAGTGCCCCTGCAGGCGTGCAGAGTGCTCTCCTCACCAGCGAGGGACCACTGTGAGCCCCTGCGCATTTCAGTATTTGTAGGAAAGGCAACTGGGTAACGTGAGGCGACTTCTGCGTCGCCCTGTGCCTTCCCTTGAGAAACTGAGCAGACCTGGGCTCTCCCTGTGCCATTTAAAGCAAAGGAATCCCTTCTTTCCCCCTTGAGGCAACAACAGGGGAACTGGGTTAGCAGCAAGGCGGGGATAGTACTGCAGTGCTTGGGAAAAGCCCTCTCAGAGACCCGAGTTTGGAGGGCTATGTTTTGCATGGAGTATGAATCCATTAACCTTTGCGCACAGTTCCGGCACATTCCCTGGCATCCGGAACATGGCCGTTGAGGGAGGCTGCATTCCAGTAAAGTCAGGGGTCCCCCTCCAGCCCAGTTAATAATTGAGCTGCAATGACCCTCCTTGCGCCGTGTCTCCCTGAAAGTCACCTCTGTATACTTACAGTCACGCTTGCTGGCACTGGGGGCTCCCGAAGTTTCAAAGTAAAGGAGACCTTTGTTTCCTTGCTCGCTCTGCCCTGAGAGGGATGTCGCCAGTCTCAAGACCCCATTTGAATGTGACTTGTTTGGCAATGCTCCTAAAGGAGTTGATCTGATGAAATAGCTGGACAACCTGGAACTGGACAGAGTCTGGACAGAAGCGGAATTGGTAGACTTAAACTACAGAAACCCCAATCTCTGAGTGGTGAGAGACTCTGGGATGCCTGTGATTTTCCCAGGGGTTACTTTCCTGGGAATGAAGGTCTGTGGTGTCTTTCGGAACTACGGTTTTATTTATGCACATGAACAACCTGAGCAGAGGATGGAGAAGGGTTCATAGCATTAACCCCCCAGCATTTCTCCCCACAGACTTCCCTTAGGTTCCCAGGGGAGCCCCAGACTCAGTTTTGGGTTCAGCACAGAACAATATAAACCTCTGTGTCTCCGGCTTCCAGCATCAGCCAACCCCCCCCTCTCTCTTTCTCTCTTACACACACACACACACACACACACACACACACACACACACTTGGCCTGTTGCTCCCCATCCTAGGGTGACTGGTGGCACTCAGCCAGCTGGGGTGGGAAAAGGCCCACCCATGTCTGTGTGACCACAGGGCAAACTCTTTCTATATGTAAATGGAGGTGCTTAAACTGGCCAGCTAAAGGACTGGTTTTGCTGGTTTCCTCTTGCATTTTCTACCCTCACCCACACAGAAGCACAGGTTTTGGAAGGGATCCCTGGGTGTCATCCAGACTGACCCCCCCCACACCTATAACAGAACATAGATCTAGGTTAAATGGGGGTAGGGGACTTGATAATGACATAATCTCTGTAGCTCCTTGCAGAGATTATTTCATTGCCAAGTTCTCCACACACCCCACCCCAGTTCTAGGATCCAGATTTGGGATGACTTCAAGATAAGGCTCTCCCATCACCCCCTGTCCAGTGGCTGTGCTGTCGGAGGCTGATGGGAGTTGGTAGCCCCAAACATGGGGGGGGGGACAGATTGGGGAAGCATCTATGGCGGACACAGAGGCAAGGATGAGAGAAAGATGGAACAGACTGAATGTCTTGACACGCATTGGGGAAAGGCAAGGCCTTGCCAGTCTTTCTTCCCAGAATCCTCTCTGCTTAAAGGATGGGGGTCAATAGACTCATAGAATTGTACAGCTGGAAGGGACCCAAAGGCTCATGTGGTCCAACCCCCTGCGAGGCAGCAATCACAGCTGCGTCCTGAGAAAAATACCACCATTTGGATGAGTTGAGAATGGCCTTTGGGGCTGCTGCGGGCTCCTTTTCCTTTCGGAGTGACGGCGACTGAAGTGTAGCATTGGGGTTGTGAAAGCAGAGTGAGGGTGGCTTTCCCATTCCTTGAACCGCCTCTCTGGCCTCCTCTCCAGCTACTGCCACCGACTGTTGTGTCAGCTGCTGGTTGGTTGGCACATGGGCAGGTTTGGCCCATCTCTTTGCTTCCGTGGGGGGATGGTTCTTTCCTGCTCATTTGCTGATCACAGAAGCTCAGCTATGAGCCCGAAGATAATCCCTCCATTACGAACGAACCAGCTTTGCATGGGAAACTGGAGAAGATTTTGTTCTACTCAGCGTCCCTCATTTTGGAGTGAACCAGGCCTGGTTTATCTTGGCTGAGCACTTAATAAGTGACATATTACCCTGCCAGCGTGTGCCCGGGAACATTTACGGAGCGTACAGCAACGGCACTGTTTGACTATCCATTTTAACGGTCGCTTATCAGGAAACGGCACTTGTCATATGGTGCCAGAAACGGTCTTGCACACACTTCCACAGATCTGTTACATCAAAGAGAGTGACTCAGTTACTCCCCCTTCCCTCCCAAAAAAGAGACAGAAAATGAGGAATAAATGAATTCTTCTTCTGGTGTTCTTAAGATAACATTTCCATTGCCATGCCAGGAACAAAACGTAGTATTGGGGTGGATCATTTCCCACAACATTGGGGAATAATTCAATCACAATTTAAGGTGTTTCTGTTAGAAATGGGTGTCCTCTTTTGAGACATAAGGGTGGGGAAAGGGGCTTCCAGTCTCTGCTCATCCCCTTCCCTCAACCTGCTCCATTAATCTGCCTTCCGCTTGCTGAGATAAACTGCAGGAAATCCCTAGAGGCCACCTTAACCGAACCTCTGAGCTGTACAGGAAAAACATCCTGGATGGAGCTGCAGAGTCTCTGCTCCCAATTAAGCCAGTTGGGTTCTGCATTTTATCCAGATCCAGATGTTCTCTCCGTTGACGAAACTTCTGGTGCACGTAGGAGGCACCAGCCGAAACATAATACTCATGTGAACTTTGGAAAGAGGCTCTCCCTGCATCGGGAGGGCATGTAGAAGGAAGGCTTGGTAATTTTGTCCCAGGGCAAGCAGCCCACTTCCTACCTTGGACTGGGGGCAGTTGTGGTTGGCCTCCTCTCCTGCCCAATAGGAATCAGCAGACCTGAGCTGGGGCACCTGGTCGCTGTTCAAATGCAGCCTTTAACATTATCTGTTTTGCGTGTGTGTTAATGGAGACATCCGGGTCGCTAGACATTAAAGGCGGTGGAACCTCCTTCATTGGAGGTTTTTAAAGAGGTTGGAAAACCATCTGTCAGGAAGACGCCGTTTGTTTATTCATTTATCCACCCCACCTTCTCCCCAGACTGGGGCCGAAAGTGGCTTACACAAGTTGAAAACACACACAGATAAAATACAGAAAGCTGAAAAAAGATAATTAAAAAGTAATTAAACTATAACTATAAAAAAACTATGGGACGCGGGTGGGGCTGTGGGTTAAACCACAGAGCCTAGGACTTGCCGATCAGAAGGTCAGCGGTTCAAATCCCCGCGAAGGGGTGAGCTCCCGTTGCTCGGTCCCTGCTCCTACCCACCTAGCAGTTTGAAAGCATGTCAAAGAGCAAGTAGATAAATAGGTACCGCTCCGGCGGGAACCTATCCAGGGCTTCCGTGCGCTGCTCTGGTTTACCAGAAGCGGCTTAGTCATGCTGGCCACATGACCTGGAAGCTGTACACCAGCTCCCTCGGCTAATAAAGTGAGATGAGCGCCTCAACCCCAGAGTTGGCCATGACTGGACCTAATGGTCAGGGGTCCCTTTACCTTTACTATAAAAAGCTATTATTTAGCTGTGATTCCAGCATCAAAGGGGGTTGGGCTAGAGGACACCTGGGGTCCCAGAAAATGTTTTGTTTGTTGTATTTATATCCCACCTGTTTCTGCAAGGAATTTGAGGTGGCATACACATGGTTCTCCCCTCCTTGTTTAATCCCCACAACAACCCTGTGGGGTAGGTTAGGCTGAGAGAAGACAGTGACTAGCCCCCAAAGCTGCATGCAGTGAGCTTCATGACCAAGTGGGGATTTGAACCCTGGTCTTTGCCCCCACATTTCAGGGCTTCCCCACACTTCTGCTCATCCCGCTGCTTTCCCCCAGGGAAAAGCCTGCTTTCTCCCTCTGAATCAGAACAAACGTCAGTCGGGTTTCCTGCAGGTTGATGTTCCGATTCAGTGGTCAATGGCGGGTATCGCTGGGGAAAGTGGCAAACGAAAAACCCGCTCGGCCCCATGCCTAGAAAATGCAGGAGAAGTGGGAGTGTGGAGGAGCCCTTAGCCCAGGGGTCAGCAAACTTTTTCAGCAGGGGGCCGGTCCACTGTCCCTCAGACCTGTGGGGGGCCGGACTATATTTTGGAGGGTGGGAAATGAACGAATTCCTATGCCCCACAAATAACCCAGAGATGCATTTTAAATAAAAGGACACATTCTACTCATGTAAAAACACGCTGATTCCCAGACTGACCGTGGGCTGGATTTAGAAGGCGATTGGGCTGGATCCATCTCCCGGGCCTTAGCCCAGCACTCTAGCCACTGGCTCATAAGCTGACCCTTCCCTCCCTCCATACTCAGGTCTGGTACATCTTTTTTTAAAAAGAAAGGTTGCTGTCTGCTGAAAGGTTGGTTTTGAGAGCTCAGCAGCTTCCCCCCTCTCCCCAGCCACCTGCCTTTCCTCTGGGTGATGCGGAAGCGAACTTTGTCACGGAGAGACTGCGTGTCTTGCTTCATTCAACTCTGCGTCCTATTTGAAGGGGGAGCAGTGACATTAACAGCACTTTAGGGCTCTGTGGCTTCCTCTCCTCGGAGTTTCCCTGACCTTTTGCGCTGCAGATCCTCCTCTTGCTCTTTGGACATCTGAACCTAGGGAGGTGCCTGGAAGTCTCTCCTTCTCTCTCCTTTTAACCCAGGCTGCCTGGCGAGAATCCTAGGAGTAGAACAATCAACAAACACAGCAAGTTATTCAGGTTGAACTTAATTAACCCATATGTGAAATAATTTATTTCATTTATTGCATCCTACCTTTTTCTGCCTCCACGGAGCTCAAGGTGTCTTGCATTGCCCTCCCCCTCCTCAATTAACACCCCACAACAACCCTTTGAGGTAGGCTAGGCTGAGGCAGTGGCTGGCCCAAGGTGAGCCAAGTGGGAATTGGAACCCTGGTCTCCCAAGTCCTAGCCAGCACTACAGCTCCCTGGCTCTCTTAAATCATGCGCCCTGGTGCTCACTTTTTTGAGGACCAGGTAAAGAAGATGTCAATCTGCCTGCTGGCATTCTGATTTCAGGGTTTTATCCGCTGCTGCTTTTAATGCTTTAGCTTAAGTTTATATTCTCTTTGTCTATCTCCACTGCTTTATTATTATTATCTTTGATGCTTTAATGTTTTCCTGTTCTTATCTAAGCCGTTGGTTTGGTGGCAGCAGGGGGCGGAGATTTCTTGGAAGTGGGACATTTGCAGAGGAAATGTTCTCACTGGATCTTGAAAGAGATCTTCCTTCCTGTCTCCCATAATCTGACATGATGTTACTTTTACCCCCACAGTGAAATTCAGAGAGGGGGCAGGAAAAGTGCTGGGTGTACTCATGTCTCGGCACTCTTAAAAAAAATAGGAATTTACCGTGAAACTGCTTTGAACATTTTTTTTTGAGAGAGAGAGATGATAAACTGTGGTATGTTTAACAATGAAATTCACTTCCACAGGAGGCAGTGATGACCAACAAACTAGATGGCTTGAAAATAGGATTAGACAACTCCAGGGAGGAGAATAAGGCTATCAAAGTCTACTAGCCACAATGGCTATGCTCTCGTTCCATGCTCAGAAGCAGCAAGGCTTCTGAAGGCCAGTTGCTGGAAGCCACAGGAGGGGAAAGTGTTTTTGTGCTCAAATCCTGCTTGCGGGTTTCCCATTGGGGACATCTGGTTGGCCACTGTGAGAACAGGATGCTGGACTAGATGGGCCACTGGCCTGATCCAGCAAGGCTCCTCTTATTTATTTTTATTTTTTGTAAGTTGTTTTGAGTTTCCTTATGAGGGGAAAGCAACTAATAAATATAGTAATAATCATACCCGTGTGCAGAACGATGAACGTGTGTGATGAACGAAAACGTCATGGGAGTGTTTACATGACAATCATAAGTAAATCAATGTTCAGACCACTTCTTTATTGAAATTATCACTTGCCCGGGAGCTGGGATGTGTCCGGCTTTTTGGAAACCTCACCCAACAAATCATACCCTAAAGCACATTGTTAACTTCAGGCAACTTTGTTCTGAAGATTGTAGTAGCACAGAACTGGAGGGGGAACCCAGAATTAGCCATTCTGGTGAAGGAAATAACCCAGTTGTCCAATTTCGGTGGAACGGTCATGTTAAGAGATAGAAGGTACATTGCAGAGCGTCGTCCTTCTATTCGTTTTCGTAAGCGAAAGCGTAACTTTGAGGTTTATCCTGTTTTCTGTTTCCCATCTCCCGACTGGTTCCATGAGCATTTGCAGGACACAAGGGGTTAAGGCTGCTCCCCAGCAGGATGGGGCAGAGTAGCTTCTTTCATGAGCTGAGATGGTTTATTTCCTTGCCTTCTTCAGGATTCAGGGAGGTGCTGGTTTCTTTAAAGGCATTTCCTGTAGGCAAGTTTATATTTGGCATAGCGCTGGAAGCGGAAGAGGGCTGGGACCAAAGTGGCGGGCTTGGAACAGAGAGAACCAGATTTTTCTTAATGTCACCACAGATTCCCTCAAAGAAATCTGCACTCCTTGACTTGTGTCAATTCCCTCAGGGAAGGAAGAAGGTCATGCAAGCTGTCCCTATATGGATACTTTATAAACTGCTCCTGTTTTTTGTTTTCTTTTTTTAATTGGGCTAACAACAACAGAAATACGCATCAGGCTGGTACAATAAAAATAGGCTGAGTATACTTTTAAACATAGTATGGAATAAAACCCATTACTCTTCATGGGTGGGATGCATGTTAAAGGGGAATAATATCATATATTATTGAATCCACCAAATCTATCGGTAAGCAGAGGGAGGTGACAGACCGTGTCACCTACTGCCCTAAAACTACAGCATCCACCGTGCCTCAGACACGTTACAAAATGACCAGGTAGGCAAAGAGAACATAAGGTAAAGGTAAAGGGACCCCTGACCATTAGGTCCAGTCGTGGCCGACTCTGGGGTTGCGGCGCTCATCTCGCTTTACTGGCCGAGGGAGCCGGCGTACAGCTTCCGGGTCATGTGGCCAGCATGACTAAGCTGCTTCTGGTGAACCAGAGCAGCGGCTGGAAATGCCATTTACCTTCCCGCCGGAGCAGTACCTATTTATCTACTTGCACTTTGATGTGCTTTTGAACTGCTAGGTTGGCAGGAGCAGGGACCGAGCAATGGGAGCTCACCCCATCACGGAGATTCAAACCGCCAACCTTCTGATCAGCAAGTCCTAGGCTCTGTGGTTTAACCCACAGCGCCACCCGCGTGTCTAAAAACTTGTGATGAGAAAATGGGAAGCGGCAGGCTCCCTCGGAAGGTGGTGGACTCTCCTTCATGGGAGGTTTTTAAGCAGAGGCTGGGTGGTCATCTTTAGCTGTGATTCCTTCACTGAAGGAGATTGGGCTCGATGACTCTTGGGGTCCCATCCAACACTGATCCCACAATTTCCTTGTATGAGATGTTGAAATGCCCGAACTTACAACCGTGTTGCTTTCTGTTATTGTGACTTTTTCACATCGGAAGAAGCGAGTTACGAAACCGGGCTTATCCAAACACATCTTGTTTGAAGATAGTATTTCATCGCACGCAGGCAGTTTTCCTGACCCCATGTCAATGGCTTCCATTGTTTCATTGTTGGCTCTGTTTCTTGTAGGTGAGCAGAGGTGAAATCTGGTCTACACACACACACACACACACACACACACACGGCTTTGGAGATGTGAGAATCCTGGACAAATTTATTTGGGTTTGAGATCTGGCTAGCAGAGGGGAAGTGAGAAGTGCCTTAGTTTTGTGCCCCTCTATTTTGGACAATACCATCGCAAAAGATGTTTTCTAATATTCTCCCAGTGCTGTTCTTTCTGCCTTTGAGAAAATGGAAAGGGGGAGGGGATAGAAGATCAAGAGAAAACAATTCTGGGGGCACCTCTCTCCCATTCTGGCCCCTTGGGCCAAGGGATTTGCAAGGTCAGCACATCCTGGGATCGTTTTTAGGTAAGCCAAAGATGGAGCAACATAGAGCCCAAGGGAAGAGAGATGGACTATGTTATGGTTGGCTAGCTGAAGTGGATGGTGTCAAGACACCAGCAGTTGGCTTAGCGCGTGAGTTTGATAGGTGATAGAAAATAGATTTAAAGAAAAGAAACCCAAACACTCCATGATACCCACATTTTGCAATTTGGCCTCGGGAAAGAATCTTGTGTATCTGAATTTGATACATGGGAAATAAAGTCCTACCAAACATTGCAGAAATGTTCCGGATCTTCTCTGCCTTAAGAAACCACTAATTTGTGGGTTATTTTCTCAGTGATAGCCAGAACCCACACATTTTTGTCCTGCAGAGAAAGAGATGCATGTCGTGTAATGTCTTCCATTTTTGAGCTATACAGGTTTGTGTTGCTGCTAGCACTCAGGTGAGGTACATTGCAGGGGGTTGGTCTAGATGACACTTGGGGTCCCTTCCAACCTTAGAATTATAGGATTCATTAAATAAATAAATAAATAAAATTTAAAAATTATCCAGTAGCACCTTAGAGACCAACTAAGTTTGTTCTGGGTATAAGCTTCCGTGTGTATGCATACTTCTTCAGAACATCTTATACCCAGAACAAACTTAGTTTGTCTCTAAGGTGCTACTGGACAATTTTTTTAATTTTTAAAATTTATTTCGACTGCATCAGACCAACATGGCTACCTACCTGAATCCAGGATTCATTCAAAGTTTTGAACAGAAGTTGAGGGACCATCTGTCAGAGATTCTTTAAGCTGTGGTTCTTCCATTGCAGGGGCTTGGACTAGATGACTCTCAGAGTCCCTTCAAACTCTACATTTTTATTTTTCTACAATTCGCAGGAGGCTTTTAAACAGAAGTCATCTAGTCCAAGCCCCTGCAATACAGCAACCACAGCTAAAGAATCCTTGACAGATAGAAACCCAACCTCTTTTTAAAAACCTTCAGCGAAAGAGAGCCCACCACCATTATAATATTGACTCGTCAGATAACGATGGTCTAAATATTGCCAGGTTTCTTGTGGTGCATTCCAGGTAAGAGAAAAATTATAGAACAAGCCAAGTGTGATGGGAGTTTCAGTCCCGATATGTCTTCACCCAATTTCATATTTTTTCTTCAAAAATTCCTCTTTTCATTTGTTCAACTTCAGTTTTGATAAGAAGCCATTTCCTCCTTTATTCATATTCCTGCAATGCAGAAGGTTGGACTAGATGAGCCTTGGGGCTCTAAGATTCTTTTTTGGTGACTTCCTGAAGAAAGAAAGGGGGACCTTCAAAACAGAATCTTGCTTCTGACAAGGTGGCCAGCAGCTGTCGATCTTCAGATTTGGCACAGCCTTTCCACATGGTTACCTGACCAGAAGCAACCTCTCATTCATGTGAGCCTGAAAATCCCACTTAAATTGGGGTTATGCGGTGGGTGAGCATCTCACTAAACAACCATAGGAATTTGGTGCTTAACCTCTGGAGCTTAACCTCTGAAAGCAGTGACCCTGTAGCCAACTCCTACGGAAAAGGGATTAAAAACTTTCTCAAGAGTCAACTGAACTTCGTGTCACGATGGGGGAAGGCAAAGGAAGCTGGTATTGCAGTCTCTCCACCCCTCCCTGCTTTTCCCCACCCCCATTGGGGATTTTTTTAGTTTATTAGCTTATTTAGTTTATTAGCTTAGTTTATTATTAATTAGTTTAATATTAGTTTATTAGCTTATTTATTAGCTTATTTAAGATGCCTATTCCACCTGTCCCACTGGTACTGTGAGTTTGGGCAAATTAACTGGGATTTCCTCCTTGTTGATGTTGTTGCCATCATCATAAAGTTGTTTGTTAGCAGTGGGCAATCGTTTTCCCCAGCTTAGCAAGATGGGCCTCTTGGGCCAAATGTCACAGGTGAGCAAATCTGTCCTGTCCATCACCTGACATCACAAGGTTAGCAGATGACTCAGTGTCTGGAAGTCCTGAAGCACCAAATCTGAAGGGATGGAGGGAGGTTGGTTAAATGCTGCTGTGTTGGCAGCATTGACCGGGCAGTGTCAACTAGGTATGGTTTGGGAGAAGGAACCTCACAGGCTAAACTGGAGGGCCAAGACTGGACCACAGGTTAGATGTGGCTCACCCGTCTTCTAGTGTAATTGCTAGAAATTGAAGGCATGTTCAGGCATTCACCTAAGCACCAGTCTTTCCGTGTTGTTCAGGGAAGGTCTGCAGAGGGTTTTTACCCTTCGTCGGGTGCTAGTAAACAAACATATGAGACACAGGAATCTAAGTATTGGGTACAACAGTGTTTCCCAAGCTTGGGTCTCCAGCTGTTTTTGGACTATGACTCCCATCATCCCTAGCTAGCAGGACCAGTGGTCAGGGATGATGGGAATTGTTGTCCAAGTTACAGCAGGACTGTAAGCTAAAACTGTTAAGTTGTGGGCGAACATATCAGACGACACAGCGATTCTTCAAGCAGCTCTTGTTTATTCAGAGGCCAGAACAGAACTGAACTGAAGAGCTCAGTCAGCCTGCTTATATAGAGCTCCAGAACAACGTAACTGTAGCAACTTTCTAAAACTATTCAATCACTGAACGTCACTTTCGATCTTTCATTTCCATAACTACGGTGGTGCCCCGCAAGACGAATGCCTCGTAAGGCGGAAAACTCGCTAGACGAAAGAGTTTTCCATTTTGGAGGTGCTTCGCAAAACGAATTTCCTATGGGCTTGCTTCGCAAGACGAAAATGTCTTGCGAGTTCCTGTGGGTTTTTTCCCCTTCCCCCCCTTTTTCTAAGCCGCTAAGCTGCTTATCCGCTAAGCCGCTAAAAGCCGCTAAACCGCTAATAGCGCTAATCCGCTAAGCCGTCAATGGGCTTGCTTCGCAAGACGAAAAAACCGCTAGACGAAGAGAATCGCGGAACAGATTCTTTTCGTCTTGCGAGGCACCACTGTATCTAGAATATCCCTCTGCTGGCCCAGGGTGAGAACTTCAGTACATAACAAAAACTGCCACGTTGGCGGGCGGGTGGGGGGGGGGGGCATGCAGTATGAATGAATGGTAAAGTGCCTTAACTTTACCCTTAAATAGAAACTTATAAATTTCAGAACAGGAACTGTGCTTTTTACATTCGAAAAGGGAATAAAATAAGGGTGTTCTCTCTTTTCCTCTTCCATCATCACTCCAAGTATTTTTATGCCTCTCATTGCAGAGGGTTGGGCTAGGTGTCCCTTAGGGTATCTATTCCAACCCTACAATTCTATGATCCTTTTTGGCATGTCCATTGTTTATAAGCTTGGTTTTGTAAATGACACGAATCCCTGTTCTCCAGTTGGCTGGGTCTGGGTTGGAGTAGACGAGATACTTTCTCTGGGCACCCCTAGTAGCAAAATGCTGCAACGCACAGACAAGCCCAGAACCTCTTAGGAGATCCATGCATACCAGTAAAATTCCTCCAGCTTTATCATGTTTGCACAACACCATTTTGTGGTGTCTTCAGGATTGCACAACTCTTCTCCTCACCGAAGAAAGGTGGGGAGGAGAGATTGCCTGTTGCCTTTGAGGGCAGTTTCTGAATGGGAGAGCTAAGCACAATAGTCACCCCTTGGAAAACTCTGGATTTTCATTTCCCTTTTGCTAAAGGATGCACCCCCTTCACAAGATTGCCACCTTTCGTCCCTCAGGAGGGCTCCTCTGCCTTTTTGCAGCTATGTCCCATGTGCTGTGGATTCCTAGGCAAAACCCAAGCAGTCCAGAAAATGAGCTGAAACTCTGCTGCATTTCCTTCCTTCTTTCTTTCTCATCCTAACTTTCATGCTTCCTGCTGTCTGACCTGTTCTATCTTAGCTAGTTATAAACATTGCACATTGAAAAGATATGTGTCTTCTTGTGAATATCAGTGCTTAGAAAACCTGAACAGAGGGAAACTGCACTGTCTTCTTCTTCTTCTTCTTTTTCTTTTTCTTCTTCTTCTTCTTCTTCTTCTTCTTCTTCTTCTTCTTCTTCTTCTTCTTCCTCGGCACAATCTCTCTCTTTTCACCCCTCTTCAAAAACAATGGAAGCAAAACAAGCTTCCTGCTCTGGGAATTTTGCTTTTTACCCTTCTGTAAATTTTAACCAATGGATTAAGTTAGCTAAATCTCATCTGGTGAAGCGAGGTCAGGTTGCAGCCCGACATGATTTCCTTTCTAGCCAGTGGAAATATTTGTAGGACCACCAACAGAGCCCCCACATTCAGGAAGAGGCCAGGAAGGTGGAGGCAGCCCAGTCAAAGGAGGGGATGGGTTCCTTTCAGGAGGTCAGGCGTTCTGCTGGCCCTTCGTGGCATTTGGCTGCTTCTTGCTGTGTTCAAAGAACTTTGGACCTGCTCAGAGACACACTCTGCCTGTGCGGATAACATTTCTGAAAAATCTGGCAACCTTAGCCTCCTATCCAGTGTAGCGGAAAGAGGTCCATATCAATGGAAGATAAATAAGGATTAAAATCTCTGAGGGGAGAGATTGCAGTTGAGGAATAAGCGTTAAGGTGCGTTTGGCCTTTCTGCAGAAGCAACAAACCTTTGTTTCTTCCCCTCTTTCGGTAAAAGCTGGTCTGAATCATGCTTTGTGGGGGAAAGTGGGGAATTCTTAGGTGGCAAATTGCCATGCCAGGTTGTGTATTGCTCCTCAGTTTCAGGGCTTATCCTCACTTCCCTTTCCTCAGATCTTTCCAGGAACAGGCTGCGCTCCATTTCCAAGCATCCCTTTCCTTTTCCCTCTGGAGCATCTCTCCCCCCGCCATCCTGCTCTTTAAAGCTCAATTGGAACAAACAGCAATCAGAGACATGCCAAAGCTACTTGGTGACTTGCATGGCCACAGAGAGACTGTAGGCAGCTCGCTGGCCAGTCTCCTTCCATCCAGACAGCCCCTGACTGTCAGTTCAGCAATGCTGCCTGAGGCCAATCACTCTCTGCATCCTGTTTTGAAATCTTCCCTGCATTCCTGCCAAGGATACGCCTGTGTACAAAGGACGGCTCTTTTCTCTGTTTGGGACCCCATGACATGCTTCGGAAACCATTTCTGACAGGCCTGTTTGTCACCGTGCGGGTGGAGAGGAGGTCACGGGTATTTGTCTCCTGGCACTGCAGCTGCTTAACAGTCTTAAGGACGGAGAGGGTTTGGCACTAGCTGCCTCTCTGTTGTTGTTGTTGTTGTTGTTGTTGTTGTTGTTGTTGCTGTTGTCAGCATCCTTCTTCCTACAGACCTCATTTCCACATTTCATCTGGTAAGGGCATTTTATGGCATAGAATCACAGAATTGTAGAGTTGGAGGGGTCCCCCAAGAGTCATCAAGAGTCATCACAACTAAAGAATCCCTGACAGATGCCCATCCAGCCTCTGAGGAAGTCCGTTCCACTGTCGAGCAGCTCTTACCGTCAGAAAGTTCTTCCTGATGTTTAATGGGAATCTCCTTTCTTGCAATTCAAATCCATTGGTTTGGGTCCTCTTCTCTGGAGCAGCAGAAAACAAGCTTCCTTCCATCTTCCACGTGAAAGCCATATTTGAAGGTGGCTCTTATCACCTCTCAGTCTCCTCCGGAGATGCCGGGCAAATTTCCACCCATGGGGACTGTTAGATCACAGAGGGGAACTCCCAGGTTGTCCTGGAGTCATAGAATGGCAGTGTAGGAAGGTAACCCAGAGGTTATCCAGTCCAACCCCCGGCAAGACAGGCCGCTCCATTGTCAACGGAGTGCCTAAGGCCACCGAGAGTCTCTTGCAGCTGAGGCAAGATGGACGCTCTCCCTCTTTGCTGTGCTCGCTGTTACCAGCTCTCCCTACCCTTCCTTGGATGAAGCAGGGCTTGCACCTGAGTAAATGCACACAAGACTGGGCTCTAAATCTGCTCTTTTGGGTCCTTGCAATGCCTTCCATATACATTCCGTCCCTCTCTTCTGAATCCCTCTGATCTTACATATTTGCAGAGGAGAGTTGTTTCAGGATCCTGAGCTTTCCTCAAATTCTGGGTGACTGGAATTCCTCCAGGGAGACAACCACCCTCCCTTTTCACAGGAAACAACATTGCGGCTTCATCTTCTGGCGCCACGGGAGCCCTGAGCAACAGGAAGGTCCACCCAGGAGCGAGTGGGAAGGAGGCTTTTCCTGTGGAGAGCTGGGTTGAACGCCAAAAGTTGGGGAGAGGAGGATGGGACCCCAAGGAGCTGAAACACCCACTCCGTCCCTCTGCAAAGAAAGAGGTGCCTTTCAGGTACCAAAGTGGGGAAGAATCTTGGCTTTGAAAACATTGAGGACCAGGACAAATTCTGCATTGGCAGGTGAAGCCCAGGCTATTCTCAGGGAGCAACTTAGAAGGAAGGAAGGAGACCCACCTGTCAGGGATTCTTTCGCCTTGATTCCTGCATTGCTGGGGCTTGCACTAGATCACCTTTGGGATCCCTCCCAACGCTACAGTTCTATGAGAGGAATCCAGTTTGGTCTGGGTTTCTTTGATTTTTGAAAGAAAATTGACTGTTTGCACCTCCCAGACAAATACATGGATCGGAAAAGAATTACCCTACAGATATTGCACTTCTCCAAAGTGGGTAGTGACAAGTCTCAGCTCAAAAAACATATCAAAATGTGTAATGTTCTAAAATGAAGCACATTTAGAAATGCCTGCATGGAGATGAAATACACAAGTTAATTTTTCATACTTTTTTTTTTAAGATGCAAATTAATGTGGAAACAGGGTAACAGGGACTTGTCAGTAAACACAGGCAGTATTTTGAGACAGTTGGGGAAAAACCACCAGTCCAAACCACAGGACCCACGTGCTGCTTGCGTGATGTTTTCCATACCAGCAGTGGATCTGGATGTTTGGCTGCAATGGATGCTTGTAGGTTGCGGAGAGTCTGCTCGCTTCTCCACCTTGTATGGAACTTATTGGTTTGACCAGTTAAAGTCTATTCTGTTGGGTCAACAGCGCTGGGGCACCAGGTTGTGCAGAGCCCCAACTAAAGGCCTTTGGTCTCTGCATTCTTTGTTATGTACTGAAGTTCTCACCCTGGGCCAGCAGGGGGATACTGTAGATAGTTTTCACTTAGGTCCACATATGCAAATAAGGAATTGAAAGTGACGTTCAGTGAGTGGATAGTTACAGAAAGTTGTTACTGTTGCGTTGTGCTGGAGCTCTATATAAGCAGGCTGGCTGAATCCTTCAGTTCAGTTCTGTTCTGGCCTGTGAATAAACAGGAGCTGTTTGAAAAATCGCTGTGTCGTCTGATATGTTCACCTACAACTTAACATTCTTCACCTGGCAAACGCCCCAAATGACAGAAAGGAGATTCTGACTAAACATCAGGAGGAGCTTTCTGACAGTAAGAGCTGTTTGACGGTGGAGTGGACTCCCTCAGGAGCTGGTGGACTCTATTTCCTTGGCTGTTTTCAAGCAGGAGTTGGATGAATGCTTCAGCAGTGCTTCTTGCAGTGCTGCGGGTTGGACTGTTCTATGGTCCTGTGATTCTGTGACGCTATGGGGTGATGGCTGTTCTGCTTCTGAGCACAATGCGAAGTGCTGGTTCTTTTACACACCATGGGAGGAAGGTCTGAAAGCTAAACTGCTATAAACATCATTGTGGCTTCTTCATTTCACGGGGCTTGACTCGACGACCCTTGGGTGTGCCTTCCCCCTCTCTGATCCTGCAATTCATTGGAGGCTTTTAAACAGAAGTTGGGTGGCCACTTCCCAGGGATCGATTGTCATTCCGGCATTGCAGGCGGGTTGGGCTGGATGACCCTCGGGGTCCCTTCCAACAGTACAATTCTATGGTTCTGTGACTCCATCCTGGACCCAGTCGTGGGAGCTAATAATTCCCAAACCGACAGTCAAGGTTCATCCAGCTGCTCAAAGCAGCCTCAGCCTGGTCCCTTGGGGTGGGATCCTGTGATCTGAGTGGAATTGCTGGTGGGCTTGCTTAGAAGCCAGCATCTTTTGTTTGGGACCCAGGCAGCTGCTTTAACGGACAGCCTTCCACCTGCAGACTGACCCCCGAGAGAGGGAGGGAGGGTGTCTTCCTTTTCTATGCTCCCCATAACATCCAGAACGCTGTTGCTGTCTTGCATTGCGATTCCGTGAGATCATATTTGGCGCATGCTGTTCGCTCTTCCTGTGTGGGTGGAAGTTCCAGGCAGAGTCCTTGGTTTGCTGGCGCTGAGGCCCAGGGCAGGACAGCACTGCCGATGGATAAATGCTGCAGTCATGTGGGCAGGATGGGATGGTCCGGACTGTTCCCAAGCCTTGCAGAGAGACGTTCTCCTGAGTGTGGCCTCTTCCATCCTCCTCGAGGCCTTTTATTTGTTGAACATGCCTATCTGCTAGGCACAAATGGCTGTGCTCTGCTACCCACAGTTGGAGGGAGCAATGCTTCTGAATCACAGTTGCTGGAAACCGCAAGAGGGCAGAGCGGCTCTTGAACTCGAACTTCCCACAGGCATCCGATTGGGCTAACTGAGAACAGGATGCTGGACTAGATGGGCCTGATCCTGCAGGGTTCTTTTTATGTTTCACTAATAGGTCGCAAGTTGTTTGCTGTGGCAAAGCCGGATGGGGAAACTTTGGTTGTAGGGTCCTAGAATTGTAGAGGGGGGGGGGACAGATGAGTGGGGGGGGGGGGAGGCGAGCATGGAGGGGCTGCCCTGTCACCAGGCCATGGCATGTTGTGTGGTTGAGCAGTAACATCTGAGTTGTGTCTCCATGCCTCCTTGCCTCTGCTCAGCTGAGTGCTTTGTCAAGTTTTTCTAAATGCCCAGCTTGACCATGGCGTAGGCAGGTGTTCTTGTGACTTTATTTGTTTTAAATAGTAAAATAGGCAGTCCTGTTCAATTTGTAAAATAAGGGGGGAGCGGGAGGGAAAGTTAGAACTGTAGAGTTGCCAGGGACCCCTGAGGGTGATATAGTTCAACCCCCCCCCTGCAGTGCAGGAATCACAAATTTGAAAACATTACTGCTTATCCAGGTATTGGTTAGGTGCCTGTCAAGCTACAGTGGTACCTCAGGTTAAGAACTTAATTCATTCTGGAGGTCCATTCTTAACCTGAAAGTGTTCTTAACCTGAGGTACCACTTTAACTAATGGGGCCTCCTGCTGCCGGTGTGCCGCTGGAGCACAATTTATGTTCTCATCCTGAAGCAAAGTTCTTAACCTGAGGTACTATTTCTGGGTTAGCGTACTCTGTAACCTGAAGCGTCTGTAACCCGAGGTACCACTGTATTCTGTTTTACTTCAGCACAACCTCAGTTCAAAGCATTTGACAATGGAAACCAATAAGTTTTAAAAATATATACGCAATAAATGCAGAAGTCACAACTGAAGCATCCATGACAGATGGCCATCCAACCTCTGCTTAAAACCCCCAATTGTTCCTTCCTAGCCTTTTGCCTGGGAAACATATGCGTGCCTAGTTTTGGGGGTATCCTCTTTTTGCAGTCTTTCCCCTACTGCCTTGTTGTTGGGATCAGTGGTGTGTCAGCGGAGGCTTTTTGGATTACATTGAGGCTAGAAGTTAAGACCCAGTGAGCAAGTTTTACTAGAATTACCAACCTCCCTCTCCGGGAAAATTATTTGATGCATATCCTACTTCCTCACAATTGTGTTCTTGAGCTACGGTCCCTGCATTGCAAGGGGTTGGACTAGATGACCCTCAGGTGTGTGTGTGTGTGTGTGTGTTGCAAAACAGCTTTCAGGCAAATGCAGTATCAATTCCAGACAGTTTTGCAACAATATCACAATCTTTGCTTAACGATACTGTATAAGCAAACTTTTTATTAAAAACAACAACCACCAAAAACACAAGACTTACTAGCAACATATTGAAGTAGCTGTGACAATGTGATCAAATGCAAACAACAATACAACAAGCATGGAGACCCACAACCCAATATGCAGATGGGAACTAAATGCAGAGAATTGCTCCCTTGATGACAGCTTGCCTATGTGAGGCTCCCCCTGCAGTTGATTCATGAGCTCTGGTTAGTAGAGGATCCTGCAGCACAATGAGTGACAGGAGGGAGGCCTTGGCGGCACAAACCACCTGTGCTCAGGGATCTACAACGGTTGCCGATTTGCTTCTGGGCCAAGTTCAAGGTGTTACTGCTAAAACCCTGAACAACTTAGGATCAGTTTAACTGCAAGATCGCTGTACAACCACTCAACCGCTTTGATCAGCAGAATTGGTGCTGTGACAGCTGCCACATGATCCCCGTTCCACACTTGCAGTTCCTCAATCTTTTAGTGTAGCGGCACCTAAACTTTGGAACTCCCTGCCTATTGATGCCAGGCAGGTGCCTTTTCTGTACTCTTTTCGCCACCTGCTAAAAATATTTTTGTTTAGGCAAGACTACCAAGATGTTTAGATAGCTTGTGCGAGTTTTAATCTGTTTTTAGTCTGTTGTTATTTCAAGAGTCTGAAATTATTGTTGGCAACACTTCTAATTGATAATTTGATTGTTTTATCTATTTTTGTAAATTGCTTTGAGTGGTTTTTTTTGTTTTTTGTAGTTGCAGCGGTAACTGCAACTGAGCGGTAACTCAGAAGGACAATTAAATGGCATTTTGGAACATGTTTACATCAGAATTCCCATACATACATCCATTCAGTTTGTTTTGTTCTAATATTGTACAGGATTAATAACATTTGCTGGAATCTCAGTACTGCCTTGCAGGGGGTTGGACTAGATGGTCCGTTTTTGGGGGGGTCCCTTCCAATGCAACAAATTATACAATTCCTTGAACAGTTTGCTTTGTGATGGGGGAAAGGGTCCGAATTCTGGGTGGTTCCTGTAATTTCTTCGGAGATAACAGATCTCTTGCTGTTTCTTGGCTTGGACCACTTTTTGATGCTGATGTCCAGAGAGGCATTTTTCACTTGCCCCACCCTGAACTAGAATGCTTTGATTTTTTTACTTATTTTTTTATTTGCGTGTGCAGCCATGGTATGAAAACAAATCCTGTTCCGACTGGCCAAAGGAAAGGCAGATTTCTTCCTCTTTCCTGCCCCCTCCCCCGTCCCTCATCCATTGCTTTGTGGAACAGCGGGAAGGAAGTTCACATTTCCATTGCTGATGTGAAGCAGAGTTCATCAGGATCCCAGGGCACGTCTAAGCAGCACACCCTGTTTTCCTTGCTGCTTTGGAATGGCTGCCTGGCTCGCCTTGCAGAGATCCCAGCCTTGCCTCTCTCCAGAAGCCAGCAAGAGAGCTCTCGCCTGGGTCAGCCAGCGTCTGCATGGATCCCAAGAGGCCGTGCAGAGAGTTGATCAGGCCTCCAAAGCTTCCGCTGTTGTATCCTGGTGATCCGTCCACCTTCAGGGGTGATCATGAACCTCCAGGATGCTCTGAAAGGAATGACAGAAGCTCTTTCATGGCTCCCTTGCTGACATCTTTCCAATGTTCTTTGTGGATAACAGATCTCTTGCTGTTTCTTGCTTTGGTGAAAATGTGTGCTATGTCTGGAGGGTGGTAGGCTGGTCCTTTGCAAAGGGATGATATCTGTGTGGTGGAATTCACTGGGTCAAGTTCTTGTTTTGCAAGTAAAAACAGGAACTGATGTCCAAACAGTGGGGGAAAATGAGGATGGCCAACTCTGTTCCCAAGCTGGTACTCAGTTTGTACTTCCTGGGGTGGGAGGAACAGACGCCTAGAATCATAGAATGGTAGAGTTGGAATGGATCCCAAGGATCATCTAAGCCAACCCCCTGCTATACAGGAATCTCAGCTAAAGCATCCATGACAGAGGGTCATCCATCTTCTGCTTAAACACCTCCAAGGAAGGAAAGTCCATCACCTTCCAAGGGAGTCCTTTTCACTGTCAAACAACTCTTACTGTCAGAAAGTTCTCCCTGATGTTTAATTGGAATCTCCTTTCTTGTAACTTGGAGCCATTGGTTCCATCTTCCAGGTGGCAGCCCTTCAGATATTTGAAGATGGCTATCATATGTCCTCTCTCTATCCTTTTATCCAGGCCAAATGTCCCCAACTCCCTCAACTGTTCCTTATCCAAATCCTTGGTATCCAAACCCTTGATCATCTTGGTTGCCCTTCTTTGCACACCTCCCAGCTTGTCAGTATCCTTCTTAAACTGTGGTGCCCAGAACTGGACACAGGACTCCAGGTGGAATCTGACCAAGGCTACTATGACTTCCCGAGACACTAGACTTCTGTTGATGTAGCCTAGAATTGCCCTCACCGAGCTGTGTTTCCCACAGAGGTTTAACGATTGATTTCTCTTCTGAGGGAACTCTGGGAATCGCAGTTCTGTGAAGGGAATGGGGGTCTCCTGATAACTCTCAGCACCTTGAAAAAACTACAATTCCCAGGGTGTTTTAGAGGGAAGCCACGATGGTTTAAAATGGTATCATGGTGTTTCAAATGTTTGGTTCCTTGTTTTTGCTGGAGACATCTGTCCGCAGCTCCTCCTCAGCTCTGTCCATTTGCTCTCTTACAGAGGCTGAGGCTGCCAAGGCCTGTGACTGGCTGCGAGCAGCTGGCTTTCCTCAGTATGCCCAGCTCTACGAAGGTAAGAGAATCAGGACTGCATGCAATTCCTTTGGGATGAAGTGGGGGAAGGGAGGCCCAGCCTGACACCCAGAATATTCAGCCGCCGCCACCACTGTGACTGTGTGGTTGGCTGGTCCACCTCTCTTGCTGTGTTTACTTAAGATCCACCCTCCCTAGATGTCCAGGTGAGGTCCCTCCTCAGATGGCTGCCAGTCTCTGCCTTCCCCCAGTAAGATACTGTATTATGGAATCGCAGAATGATAGAGTTGAGGAGGACCAGCCTAACCTGCTTCAGTGCAGGAATCACAGCTAAGGAATCCCGGACGGATGGTCATCCATCCTCTGTATGAAAACTTCAAGTGAAGGACAGTCCTCCACTATCCAAGGGGCGTCTGTTCCACTGTTGGGACAGCTCTTCCCCTCGGAAACCTCTTCCAAAGCTGCTGCAGCCACCACATTGGTCTCCATCTGAGACTGACTGAGCCAAAGGAAGCGTCAGGCGATGTCTGCATGAGAAACGCTTTTACATGAAGTTTGGGGGGAGAAATGTAGGAAACCTCCCATTCTGGCTGTGTTTGTTTTGCTGCCCGCCAGCCTGTGGAGCATGCAGCCACTTCATTTCAGAGGGGTTCTTTCCCTCTTCTTCTCTGGGAACCACCCTAGTGCCCCCCCTTTAAACCCAGATGGGAGTTTTTAGGGGTTTGTCCATGTCTTCCACATCAACCCAAAAGGCCAGCTGGGCTTCTGTTTTTCTCCTTCAGTGGACGTTTGGCCCCCACTGGCCCACAGAGACAGAACCTAGCAGTCCTCTTCTGAGAGGCTCCTGGTGGCCACAGGAGTTGGACTCCTGCCCCCTCCTTGACAAGATACCCTCTTGCTCACTTCCTGGCTGGTGTTGAGGAAGGTGCTTCTATCAAAGATAGGGGATCTTGGCCATCTTTTCACTGCCTCCTCAGGTATAAGGGGAGTTTTCAAGCATTTGGAGATTCTGGGCTCATTCACACTTCCTTTTGTGCTGTGTTTATAGTGTCCAAGCTGTTTTTGTTGTTCTCCTGGCACTTTCCCTGGGGAAACCCACATTTTACAGCTGAAACGGAGCAAATGGCAGTCTGTGGAAAACCCGGTTGCTGTTTACTCCAATTCAGCAGTAAAACACAGGTTTTCTCGGGAAAAGTGCTGGGACAAAAAATAAAATAAAAATGCTCAGACCTGGAACCTCCAGAACTGTGCCTGGAGCGTGGAGGAAAAGTAAATATGCACGAGCCTTCTGATTGACAGCAAGAATCATAGAAGGGAAGACAGAGAGGTAACATGAGAGCCATCTTGAAATATCTGAAGGGCTGTCCCACGGGAGATGGAGCAAGCTTGTTTTCTGTTGCTCCAGGGAGCGGGAGCAGAACCAATGGTTTACAGTGACAAGGAAGGAGATTCCAACTAAACCTCAGGAATAACTTTCTGACAGGAAGAGCTCTTCCACAGCCACTTGGATTCTTCCTGCATGCCATATACTTTACAACGCAAACCATACACAGCACAGGGTCTCCAGGCTGACTTTTGTTTCCTGTCGGCACATGGCATGGAAGAGCCAAACAAAAGCCTGAGCTTTGCCTTAGCTGGAGGACAGGAGAGTTACAGGGCCAGGACAATCGGAGGAAGCCCCCAGCAGCAAAGCGCAGCCAACCATTGTGCCAGTCAAATATCTCCCCTCCCATCACGTCCGCGCGAGACAAGACTGGCTGATAGTTTTCCAGGCTGCCTCTTTGTGAGGGTGGGGTGCATATGGGTCTGTTTTTGTTTGGTTTTTAGAATTGGGCAGGTGCTTGAAGGCTTCTTTTGGGATGTGTGCATTCTCCTGATGAGATCAAGCTTTGTTTTGAAAACAAACAACTCACAATACTAGCCCTTCATGTCAGAATAACAGAAAAATAGATTTTTAGACTTGGAAGGGACACCCAGGGTCATCTAGTTCAAGCCCCTGCAATGGGCGAACTTGAAAGCCATGGGGGGAAATCTGAGGGAAGACCTCTTGGCTGAAGAAAAACAGGACCAAGTAGGGCTTCATGGGGTCTGAGATGCCCCACGTCACTCCCCAGCCCTCTCCAGTGGCTACTATTTCCTTCACTCTTGCACTGCATGCATTTATTTCCTGATTAAATAAAAGTTGCACACCTCTTAATGGCAAATAAGCAGTTTGCAAACAAAGGATTCGTTTAAATCACACACACACACACAAATACCAGTTTAAATTTGGGAGTTCATGAAGCCCCTAGTCTTCAGCACAAGTTGCTCTCTTATTCTGACACATGCCCTTTGGCAACATTAAGGACTAAAAACTTGTTTTGCATTACATGAAAGCTGAGATTTGCTGGGTGCTGAACGCCAGTTTCTAAGCCGGTGTGGTATTATTCCTAAATTGCAAAGTTCTGCTGACAGAAAGTGACAGCGGGCTGGTGAATTCAAGTTAGGATGGAGCCTAGAAGTGAGAACAGAGAGGGCATTTGGCAGGGCAGCAGAAATATGGGTGTCCCTTCTTCCACCACGGACGCCACTGTGGACAACCGGCTTCTCCTCTAGCACCTTCAAGCAGCCGTCCATCTTCTCGATCAAACTCTTCTCTCCTCCTTCTCATCCTCAGAATCCCTCTTCCCTCTCGACATTGCCTCTGTGAAGAAGGACCACAGCTTCTTGGACCAGGATTCCCTCAAATCCCTCTGCAGGTTAAAATAATAATAAAAAAATGCTCACTGTTGCCAATGGAAGGATATGGGGAAGCACGTTGTTGTGGTCAGAGGGTGGCGTTGGAGAGGGCAGCTCAGCCAGGCTCAGGGGATGCGAAGGTCTGATCTTTCCTGGTCCTGTCAAGCAGCTGACCATCAACTGGCTCAGTGAGGTGGGAAGGGGGATCCTGGGACCTGGCCTGTCCTCTCTGCCAAGCCCATTTGGGTCTGGGAAAATATTCTGTCCATTTGCTTGATGGGCAGAGCACTTCTTCTGGGGCTGATGAATCCAAACTCGCTCCTCCATCCAGAGCATCTTGCTGCTCAGTATATGGCTGGTTGGGGTTTTTTTTTGGAGGGCCAGCTCTGACACACTGCTGGGATAAGCCCAGAGGGTGGAGATGCTACAGGATGTGAGCTTGACTGAGCTCTGGAAGTTGACGTCACAGATGAGGTCACGGACAGGAAACCTGAAGCCGTGGTTAAATTGAAGAGCTGTTCTTAAATGTGGCTCCCAAGTCATCCTTTGAGTTGTAAGAGCGATTTGGCAGTAGAGCAGACTCTCGCGGAAGGTGCTGGACCCTCCTTCGCTGCCGGTTTTTAAGCAGAGTTTGGATGGCCATCTCTCAGGGATTCTGTAGCAGATTCTCGCATTGCAGGGATGGCCCTTGGGGTCCAATCCAACTCTACAATTCTGTGAAGTTATAGCTCTGTAGAAAAATTAGGGGATGGGTCGCAGCGGGAGTTTGCTCCCTCAGATGCTTTTTTCCTCCTAAAGCCCCCTTGTTTTGGGTCCTCCCCAAGCCTGCCTTTCCTTCCCTCTTGTGCTTCGCTGGGACCATTTGAGCAACATTAGGATTCCTGTGTTAACTTTAATCCACGTAAACCAGGTTCCTTGATGAGATTATTGCCCTGCACGTAACACCACAAATGGCTGTGCACTTTCACATTCCAAAACCTATCACAATGCTCCCCCTTTCAGTAAATTTATTATCAACTTGTCTAGCTTTTTAAAATTGTAATGGCTACTGCTGCTATTGCTACTATTTTAAAATTGCCCTGCCCCTCCCCCCCGAATTGCTGCTGTCTCGTGTGGTTATTCTATTGTCAACGTTGTTCTGATGCTCTGGGCCTGTTTTAATTTTGACCCGGCAGCTCTTGGGCTTTGCCAAAATAAACAGCCCACCATCTCAAAATGCAAATAAATCGTATGTGTGTTAACCAGCTTGGGAAGTTGGGGTGGGGCTTTTCAGAGGCCGAAGGCCTGGCCCAATGCCCTTCTAAGGGGTTACCTTTTAGTCTGGTAACCCCTTAGAAGGAATACAGGGAGTTGGACTGGATGACCCTTGGGGGTCCCATTCCAACTCGCATGATTCTGCGATCACTGTGTGTCTGTGTTGGGGGCCAGGCTTTAATCCCCTTGCCAGCTGGCTCCACACTCCAGGAACTTTCTGTTAGGGGGCAGGAGGCCGGGGGGACATTTCTCTGGACTTGGGTCGCAGTTGCTGGCTTGAGATGAAAGTGACGCTCGGCCGGTCGCCGGCATGTTTGAGCAGCTGGAAGCGCCTTGCTGGGGCTGCTGAGCCACACATGTTGGTTGCTTAGTGCCCATAGTTCCCCCTCTATTGGCCTGAGCTGGCACCCCCACCCACAGCATCCCTGGAGAGAGCCGCGTGTGGTCACTTGATCCCCAGCTGTTTGCGGGACAAGTGACGGTGCCCCGAAACAAGAGCCGCTTGTTTTTAAATAGCCTGGCCGGCGGCAGCTGGGACGGGACGGCCGAGCCAGACAAAAGCCCCTCTCCTTTACTCCTTGCAGGAGACTCGTGACACTGAACTCGTGCGCCTCGATGAAGCTGGAGGTCCACTTTCAGCGGAAACAGGTAAGCCTGGGCCCTTGGATGGGGAGGCCGGGAAGGGCCCAGAGGAATCGAACCTGGCCCCTGGGGAAGGAAGCTCAGGCAGACCTAGCACAGCAGAAAGCAGGTCTCAGTCAGGTTTTCTCCCTCCCTGCCACCCAAATGGATTTATTAAAGGTTTTTAAATGACACAGAACAGCCCCTGTGGTTCCTGCATTGCAGGGGTTGGACTAGATGACCCCCTGGCCCCTTCCAGCTTTTCTGAACATGCAACAGTCTAATTAGTACAGTCGGCATGGTGTAGGTATTAGAGTTGAGGACCTGGGACAGGCTAGGGTTCAAATTCCTCACTTGGCCACAAAACCTACAGGTTGACTTTGGAGGCCAGTCACTGCCTCTGGGCCTGGCCTTTCTCAAAGGGTGTTGTGGGGCTCAAATGGGGAGGGAGAAGAACAACCATTTTGTAGCAGTCAGAGTGTTAGACTAGTGACCTGGGAGACAACACATGGTTGTGGTTGGGGTTAAATGAAGAGGAGAACCACATGCTCCACCTTCAGCTCCTCGGAGAAAACAATGGGTTAGAAAATTAAATTAAATTAAAATAAATCCCAGTAACTGAGGGATTAGGGATGTGGGTGGCGCTGTGGTCTAAACCACTGAGCCAAGGGCTTGCCGATCAGAAGGTCGGCGGTTCGAATCCCCTCGACGGGGTGAGCTCCCATTGTTCAGTCCCAGCTCCTGCCCACCTAGCAGTTCAAAAGCATGCCAAAAAGTGCAAGTAGATAAATAGGTACCTCTCTGGCGGGAAGGTAAACAGCGTTTCCGTGCGCTGCTCTGGTTTCACCGGAAGCAGCTTAGTCATGCTGGCTACATGACCCGGAAGCTATCTGCAGACAAACGCCGGCTCCCTCGGCCAGTAAAACGAGATGAGCGCCGCAACCCCAGAGTTGTCCGCGACTGGACCTAACGGTCAGGGGTCCCTTTACCTTTAACTGAGGGATTATTTCCTGTGCTTGCTTTAGAATGACGACTCGGGAGACGAGGACTTCTGTGCCATCAGTGATCGGTGGGCTTTCCAGAGAGACAGCCGTAGGTGGTCCCGAATCGGCTCCGACGATTTCCTCTCCCGCAGCCCGGAGGCAGCCTCCACCATGAGGAAGCTGCCCAGCCAGGAGAGCATCCTCACTGACCTGAGTGCTGAGCTGGAGGCCTCCTCTCTCCACAGCAACCCCAGCACAGGCGAGTGTCCTGCTCTCCCTGACCCATCCTCCACCCAGGATTCTCCGACCTTGACCCTCTCCGTCCCCAGCTTGGAGGACCACTCGCCCACTGACCAGTCCCAGGACATGAGTGGGACCAGCAAGGGGGACGCCAGGAAACGCCGGACTCGGAGCTTCCTCAGGAGGATCGAGTCCCTCAGGAGGAAGGACAAGGAGAAGCTGGACTCTGCCAAAGCCCCAAAAGAGGATGGGGCAGATGCTGAGTCCTGGTGGAGCTCCTCAAAAGACCCAAGAAGTGGGATGTCGCCTTCTTCCTGTGGAAGCAAAACGCTTCCCTCAAGAGGGCGCCGGGCCAACGGCGCCTTGGGCTCAGCTGGGGAGCAGCCCAAACATGGTAGCATTTACCTGGAGGACTACGAGGCAGGCCGGGGCAAGGGCACCCCCTGGGATGCTGGCGGATTGGGCCACCATGACCTTTTCGAAAGGGACTATTTGGTCCACATCCCCAGAGACTACAAGCCGGGCACTTTCCCCAAGTCTCTCTCCATCGAAAGCCTGTGCCCGCTTGAGAGTGGGTGTTTGCCTAACTGGAAATCGAGTGGCCCGGCTTCAGGCCTCTCGCCAGGCGGGGTTGGGATGGGCAGCAGGACAGGCGAGGCCTTGGAGTGCAGGCTGAGGCGGCCCTCGTGCGGCTCCACAGGCAGCTGCACCAGCCTCTATGACAATGTGCCCGAGTCCAGCAGTGTCACGGACGACCTGTTTGGCCTGGACAGGGACGTCATCTACGAGAACCTGGACGAAATCCTGGAGCATGTTTGGGGGCTGCAGAGGAAGGTGGAGCTGTGGTCCGAGGCCATCCAGCTGGACCCGGAGGGCGGAAGCATCGGTGGCGGGGAGGAGACGGACTCCGGAGGGGAGCCTGCCACCCCAAACTTTGAGGAGCGCTCTGTGTCGGACATTGGCACGTCGGCCAGCGACTTTGACAGCACGGCCAACTCCCTGAACGAGGCGGAGGACCTGGGAATGAGGGAGCGGAGAGACTCCGGGGTGGGCGCCTCCCTCACCAGGCCTTGCAGGTAGGGGGTCAAGGAATTGTCAAGGTGGGTGGGGCCCCCAGGGTCATCCAGACCGACCCCATGCAAATTGGTTAGACAGGAACCAGAAGATCACACCATGCTTCTATAGGAAAACAGTGTGGCAAACTGGATGTTTTGAGGAGAGCCAGGGTAGTAGAATCCTGGAATTGTTGTGTTGGAAGGGATCCCAAGGGTCATCTAGTCCAGCCCCCTGCAAGGTGGGAATCGCTCAAGAATCCCAGACAGTTGGCCATCCAACCTTGCAGTCAGGATGTTGGGAGGCACTTCCTTGTATCTCCTGGAATTTGTCCCTCTATTCCTCCCTCTTTCCACCCAGCAGTTGTTCTTCAGGGTCTCCTTGCAGGTTGCAATCCTGCTCTGTATGCCTGGAGTTTTGCTTTACACAGTTTTTGAGTTTTCTGGAGTCAGGATGCCTATCACACGTAACAAGTGCAGGATGCACATGTGGAACTGTCAACCCGTTTTTTCTTTCGATTTGCCGTGGGACTGCGCTCGGACTCCTAGGATTTTCCATTTTTATTTTTAAATTGGCATTTGGCAAATGTGTTCAGTGCTGCCCATAAGGAGAGAAGCAGCTGCTGGAAATGCAGTGGATGATAACCATAGTAATAACAACTTTTATATAATATGGGCTGCAGCGGGTTGGGCTAGATGACCCCTCAGGTCCCTTACAGCTCCACAATCCTAGGATTCTACGATGCACCAGCCTTTGCCTTAACATGGCAGGGCCCTTATGGACTGGTACCATGGGTGGGTTGTACATTAGTTTTGAAGATGGTTCCAGGCACCCTGTGGGAAAGCCCGGGAGCAATTACAGAAGCCAGCGAGTTCTCTTTAGTCAACTAAACCCATGGCGGGAAAATGTCCCAACTCAGGTTGGAAGTTTGGTGCCCTCTAGTGAGCCGAAATGGAAATAGCACCCCTGTGAATTTTGGTACCACTTAGATGTCTGCATCTTTGTGATGGCACCCCAAAAATATAACAGCTAAAGTATGCTATTTCTCCTTTGCTGCATCTGACCTTCAAAATAGCTAGACCCCACCTTTTCTTTTCATGAATTCATTTCTAAATAAGGTTTCTGCTCTTTGTGGATGGAGGATTCGACTTTTTGCCTTCTGCACATTCCTAAGTTTGACTGAGGATGACCCGTGGGGTCCCTTCCAATTCTATGATTCTAATCGTGATTCTGCCTTGATCAGACCCCACCTCTAGTCCTGTGCCCCATTCTGGGCACCACGGTTGGAGCTGAGCTGAGGGTCCACTTTGAGTGGCAGGTGGCAAAGCTGGTTGAGGTTGAGATAAATCAGTGACGTCTGTTCTTCCTCCCCTAC
The DNA here is from genome assembly GCF_951804945.1 of Podarcis cretensis. Classification (NCBI taxonomy): domain Eukaryota; kingdom Metazoa; phylum Chordata; class Lepidosauria; order Squamata; family Lacertidae; genus Podarcis; species Podarcis cretensis. The sequence goes on from NC_137177.1 coordinate 64,899,557, forward strand.
CAGGAAGCTTCGCTGGCACAGCTTCCAGAACTCCCACCGACCCAGCCTGAACTCTGCTTCCTTGGAGATCAACCGCCAATCCGCCGCCCAGCTCAACCTCCTCCAAAAATGCTCCCTCCTTCGCCTCACAGCCATCATGGAGAAATACTCCGTCCCCCACAAGCAGAGCTGGTCATGGTGAGTCAGCACAGAGATTCTGCCAAGGAACGTTGTGGTCTGAAATATCCATTAGAAAGTGGAGAAGGGAAAGGGAAAGGCAGGAGCATTTGGCCCCGGGCATGGGGGTTAGAATAGATGTCCCTTGAGGTACCTTCCAGCACTACAATTCTAGGATCCTGTATAGCATGTACAGTGGTGCCTCGCAAGACAAAATTAATCCGTTCCGCGAGTCCCTTCGTCTAGCGGTTTTTTCGTCTTGCGAAGCAAGACCATTGATGGCTAAGCGTATTAGCGCTATTAGCGGCTTTTAGTGGCTTTTAGTGGCTTTTAGCGGCTTTTAGCGGCTTTTAGCGGCTTATCGGCTTAGCGGATAAGCAGATAAACGGCTTAGCGGCTTAGAAAAAGGGGGGGGGAGGAAAAAAACCCACAGGAACTCGCAAGACATTTTCATCTTGCGAAGCAAGCCCATAGGAAATTTGTTTTGCGAAGCACCTCCAAAACGGAAAACCCTTTTGTCTAGCGGGTTTTCCGTCTTGCGAGGCATTCGTCTTGCGGGGCACCACTGTATATATCTTTAGTTGAATGGTATCCCATTCAACTAAAGATATATACATACTATACAGGATCCTAGAATTGTAGTGCTGGAAGCTACCCCAAGGGTCCAAGGATGGGACGCGGGTGGCACTGTGGGTTAAACCACAGAGCCTAGGACTTGCCGATCAGAAGGTCAGCAGTTCGAATCCCCGCAACAGGGTGAGCTCCCGTTGCTCGGTCCCTGCTCCTGCCAACCTAGCAGTTCAAAAGCACGTCAAAGTGCAAGTAGATAAATAGGTACCACTCCGGGGGGATGGTAAACGGTGTTTCCGTGCACTGCTCTGGTTCACCAGAAGCAGCTTAGTCATGCAGGCCACATGACCCGGAAGCTGTATGCCGGCTCCCTCAGCCAATACAGCTAGATGAGTGCCACAACCCCAGAGTCGGTCACGACTGGACCTAATGGTCAAGGGTCCCTTTACTTTTACCTTTATCTCCAAGGATGCTTCTTCAAGGGCACTGCCCTCATTGGGCTAAATAAATTGACACACCTCTGAAGCCTGTTATCCATTCTCTATCTGCCATGTGTGTGGCAGAGCAGATTATTAATGCAGAAACACAGAATCAGGGAATTGTTGTGGTGCAAGGGACACCCCCCCCAGCCATTTAGTCCAACCCCTTGCACTGCAAGAATGGCAGCTAAAGAATCCCCAACAGATAGCCATTGAACCTCTGCTCAAAAAGTGCCCCGCAACTTCCTTTACCTATTGTGGGAGAGGGTAAGTTTTTGTAAATGCTGATGGGGCTTAGGATGTGCATTCTGTTGGGGGACAGATTGCAGTGGCAGGAAAAGAAGGAAAATAGACAGTTTTGAGGAGGGCTGGGGGAGGCAGTGTTGGACTTCCCAGTAAATTTATGCCCTAGGGAGAGAAGAGGACAGGCCTTTATTACCTAGAGCACAAGGTGGAAGGAGCAGCATCTTACTCTGGGAAATAAGGCAGGAATGTGCTAATAAAAACTGCTCCCTGCCAGGAATGCTTTAGCTTTGATTCCTGCATTGCAGGAAGTTGGACCAGATGAGCCTTGAGTTGCTGCCTGGGGACCTAGGGACTCCCCGCTTCCTACTCCATCCTTCTGATGCCAAATTGCTGTATTCTTCCCTGCATTTGTTTAAACTGTTTTAGCCATATGGTGGGTTTGGGGAGGTGTTTGTGTGTGTCGGGGGAGAAGAAGAGCTGGGCCGAATCCTGTTCAGGCTGGGCAGGCAGCCCCTGGAGACACACATTCCCCCCCCCTGCTTTCCTTTGACAGAATAGGACAGGCATTCCCAGCAAGGGCCCACAATCCCTTTATTTATTTTTCTATAGTATTTTCATTTAATTGCTCCGTACAGCCCAAATAACAAAACTTAAGGCTTCACAAAACAAAACACGTAAAAATGAAACTGAACTGGACCAAGGTCAGCAATGGGATGCAAGAGAAAACGATAAAAGCTGGTTATCTGGATATTTGCAATTCCCTATTGACCACCCCCACCCCTTCTTTCCTCCGGCAGGGCAGTCCCGAAGTTCATGAAGAGGAGCAAGACCCCCAACTACAGGGACAAGAGAGTCTTTGGGGTCCCACTACTCGTCCACGTCCAGAGGACTGGACAACCGCTGCCCCAGAGCATTCAGCAGGCAATGCGCTACATACGCAGCCAGTGTCTGGACCAGGTGAGGGGACCTCGGCAGGCTCAGCCAGGCTTTGCCTCGGCCACAGCCCCTCTGAAGTCTTGGGGTGCCAGCAACCTGCCCCTATGGGGGTCTGGTCTCCTGCAGCAGCCTTCACCAATGTATTCTTCTCTGGCTGCCTTAGACGGCAACACCCACCAGCTCCATCTGGCAGGGCTGTTAGAACCATAGAATTGTAGGGCTGGAAGGGACACCAAGGGTCATCCATTCCTGCCTCCCGGAACTACAATTCCCAGAGTTCCCTGGGAAGAGGGATTGGCTGTTAAACCCCTCTGGGAAATGCACCTCTGCCAATATTATTATTTATTAAAAAAATAAAATTGGGGGCAGAAGTGAGAACGCCATCCAATGATACACAGTTAAGGCCACATCTCTGGCAGGATAATGTAGTTGTGGGGAGACAGAGTCTCTTTATAATGCCCTGGACTTGGAGCAAGAAGGTGCAGGGGGTTGTAGACCCATTTGGATTACTTGGACGCGGGTGGCACTGTGGTCTAAACCACAGAGCCTAGGGCTTGCCGATCAGAAGGTCGGCGGTTAAAATCCCTGCGACGGGGTGAGCTCCCGTCGCTCAGTCCCAGCTCCTGCCAACCTAGCAGTTCGAAAGCACACCAAAAAGTGCAAGTAGATAAATAGGTACCGCTCTGGCAGGAAGATAAATGGCGTTTCCATGGTCTGCTCTGGTTCGCCAAAAGCAGCTTAGTCATGATGGACACATGACCTCGGCCAATAAAGCGAGATGAGCGCCGCAACCCCAGAGTCGTCCATGACTAGACCTAACGGTCAGGGGTCCCTTTACCTTTACCTAATACTGACATACTTGATTTAGATATGGAAATTTGTTATGTTAGATCCTAAGATATCCCTTTTATTTCATGATGTTGGCAATGATGCCTGACATGTCATAAAATTCTACTCAATATTGATCCAGAGTAGATTCCAATATATAGTTAGCAGAGTAAAAACTTATACACGTTGCAGGATTCCCCAAAAAATAGACCAAAGGCAATTAATATTTCATCTAGCAGAGCTTTACTGCTACTGAAGGCAAATGAGCATAATGGTCACAAATCCAATACTTTCAGGATTGGCACTGTCCGTAAGAAATCCAGTTGCAGCAGACTTGACTTTAACTTACAATAACTTATAATAAGACTAAACCTTAACAGTAATCATACTATGTACAGAACACCATACCAGAAGGAAAAGAGAAACTGAAACTGAAACCCAGAGTCCTTCTGGCCTATTATTATCGTCCACATGACCTTAACAGAAAGAGATAAGAGAACCAGTTTAAGCCAGTTGTACTCAGCTTCTCTGAAGGAATAACCCAAACATCACGAACCTTCTGCTTGCTTCTTTCACACAGAGAAGCTTCCAGAACCCTCTTGAATTAATTAGAATAGGGAAGATCTCTACACATCAGATCAATACTCAGTATAATCAGTATAATCAGTACTAAGAAATACTAACTGACATGACATTCCATTTTAAAAAGCACAACTTTTAAACAGGAGGCACCACAAATCAAACCTCCGCTGCAGAGTCCTGGTCTGGACGCTCTGTGAAAATGTCTGAGAATCACAGAACTGTAGGGCTAGAAGAGACCCAATGGGTCATCTAGCCCAACCCTCTGCAAAGTCAGCTTGACCAATGTTGGGACTCAACACAAGAGAAGCCCTCATAGCTCTTTGGCTCAAGGGTACTTGCATTTTCTTTCATATGATCTTTCCCTCTCTCTTTCTCTGGGGTCTCCGAGCAGGTCGGCATTTTCCGTAAGTCCGGGGTCAAGTCCCGGATCCAGGCCCTGAGGCACATGAACGAAGCTTCCCCAGACCATGTGAGCTACGAGGGCCAGTCGGCCTACGATGTGGCTGACCTGCTCAAGCAGTACTTCCGTGACCTCCCTGAGCCCGTCTTCACCAGGAAGCTGATGGAGACATTTCTGCAGATTTACCAGTGTGAGTGGAGGTTCTGGTTTTGTTTTGTTTTTATGGCCTTATCGGCAGGGGAAGCAATGGATAAGGGATTTGTTTATTTGTTTTATCTATACACCACCTTTGCCTCCAAAAAGCACGAGGTGATGTACATGGTTATCTTTTCTATGTTTTCAGCTTTCTGTATTTATCTGTGTTGTTTTAATTTGCGTAAGCCGCCTTGAGTCCCGTTCTGGGAAAAAGGAGGGATACAAACAAACCAACAGTAGTAGTAGTAAATAAACAATCCTTTTGGATCATCCCAGCATGGCAGAAGAAAGCAGGAATTGATTTGCGTATTTTCCAGGAGGTAAATCATAAGGTTGACATCCAGCTGAGAAGATGTGGGGCTGTCTCTAGCTAGGGTGTCTGAGCAGAATAATCCCAGGTGTCAGGGGCCACTCTGGGAGGCTGTTTTCCAAAAATATTTTGACAAAAATACAAATCCAATATTTCCCAATAAATATGCATATTTTGACTTCCCCCACCATTTTTGCCATTTCTTATATTTTAAAATTTGTAACACTGCATTTCTTTCCTTATTCCAATTATTAAGAACTCCCTCGTTTTCCTTTAGCATTAATTTTAACTGGTTTAAGTTAATCCCGCTAATGAACTTATATGTGTACAATAACATTTCAAATAATCCACAAATTTCCCCCGGTCTTTGATAAAGTTTTCCCCTGCTTGGTTCCTTATTGCTCCCATAAGATTTGCCATTTCGGCATAGTCCGTTCGTTTAGTCTACAACTCCTCCTTGGTTGGTGCAGAATCATCTTTCCATCTCTGTGCATAAATCTTCCCTGCTGTGGTCCAGTCTGGCAGGTTATTTGTCCCTCAATGACCAGAAACAGGACCAAGGAAGCAGATCCAAGCACCACTGACGGGTGTAGGTGATCTGGGTTTTGGATTTTAGAATGGGGTTTGGGGATCCAGCCCTGACATCCTTCTCTTCCTCCTCCTCTTCCTCCTCTTCCTCCTCCTCCCAGTTGTGCCGAAGGACCAGCGTCTGCCGACGGTGCAGGCAGCCATTGCTCTGATGCCCGACGAGAACCGGGAGGTGCTGCAGACATTGCTCTACTTCCTGAGTGATGTGGCCTCCGCCCAGGAGAACCAGATGACAGCCGGGAACCTGGCAGTCTGCCTGGCCCCCTCTGTTTTCCACCTCAACGTCTCCAGGAAAGAGAGCACTTCTCCCAGGTAAGTCAGTGGGTAACCACAAAGCCAGGCACTGCAGATCTCTCCTCTCTCTTTGCTCTTACCTGCGGGCACCTGGCTGCGGGCATCACCTAAGGCAGGCTCAGCAGGTTGCGGGGTTCTGCAACACCTGAGGCTCTCTCTAAGAAACAAGGCCATCCTATGCAGTGGTGTGCTGTGGTTCCTGCATTGGAGGGGGTTGGGATGGTTGACCCTTGGGGATCCCTACAGTTCGGGGATTCTGCAAACTTTGCCCACAGCTCCTTCCCACCCCCAGCATATCCCCAGCACCTAGGCTCCCCATTGATTGTTACGCATCTGAGATGAAACAGCCACTCTCCATGGAAGGCCCCTGCTGCTGGGAATTCTGGGCGGCCCTCTCATGGCATACAGAAAGGCTTTGGCTGATTCGTGGCAATCGTGCAAGAGTTTCATGCGCCAAACTTTTTTTAAAGAAAGAGGGGCAGGTTGTTCTTCGTCTTGGTCACCAGGTGGTTAGAAAACAATACCTAAGGGGTTTTATTAAATAGGGTTGTCCTATTTCAAAAGGCAAAAATCCAGACACAAAAGGTTTTTGAGCTTTTTTTTGCTCAAAAAATGAAGTTTTGGAGCTATTTTTTAGGAAATTCGCCAAAAATACGACACTTCCGACATGGGTTCCCTCACGCCCATGTGCTGAATTGCCAAACGTTTCCCTCAAAGCTCTTTCCTCTTATCTCCTGTCTCCTCTCCCATCCTCACCCTGCTCAGGATGATTCACAAGCGAGCCACGATGGGCAAACCAGACCACAAGGACCTGAATGAAAACCTGGCTGCCACCCAAGGCCTATCCCACATGATCACGGACTGCAAGAAACTATTTCAGGTACTGTCCCTGGACTCAGGCTTTGTTGTTGTTGTCATTCCAACTTCTCAATTAGCACTTTTAAGAGGGTAACCAAAATTTGCATGATAAAGACTGACAGTGCACCTGCTTATAGCGGCTGGAATGACCACCCCTCCATTTTGGAGAAACTTAGACAGAGTCAATCTTACTATTTGACACACTAAAGTGTGGGATATTGCCTTGGGGGGGGGGACAACTAGTCAATAAGCTGAGAGTCCATTGGGGGCCAGAGAGAGAAAAAAGGATGGTTTGTACTTGTTTGATCTGACTTTATTTCATTCGTAAGCAAGGAGGAACATGGCCCAGGATCCCCTTTGGACTACGAACGAGTTTGGCTGCTATTGTGACCCAGGGCATTTGAATACTTAAATTGCTTTCCCTTGATATAATAGGGTCCATGCTTTGCAACTCTGTCTTGTTTAAGCATTATGCCTACTGCTATAAATAGTTCCTGTCTCTACTTTCCATGCACTCACATGCCTGTGGTTTGTTTATTTTGGCTTTATTTTGTACCTGTTTCTCGTTCGGCGGTAATTGTGTATGGACTATGTTTATTGTCATCAGATCCTGTTTGATAACACTGCATTTTGCAGAATTATGTAGGACCTGTTTTTGGAATATTTATAATAATAGTAATAATAGTAGTAGTTGTAGTAGTAATAATAATAATACTATTTAAGCACATCAGAAGAGCCATGCTGGATTAGGCCAATGGCCCATCTGACCCAGCATCCTGTTCTCACAGTAGCCAACCAGATGCCTGTGGGAAACCTGCGTGCAGGATCTCAGCACAAGAGCACTCTGGAGCAAAATTTACCTGGCTCCCAAAATGTCCTAGAGCTGCTGCATTTGCTCTGATTAGATCAGCCCTCCATTCCCCTCCTTAGCTTCCTTTGACCTATATGGGACAGATTGCGAGAAGCAAAGCTACAGGGAACCAGGCAGAGGGCCTTCTCGGTAGTGGCACCTGCCCTGTGGAACGCCCTCCTATCAGATGTCAAAGAGATAAACAACTACCTGACATTCAGAAGACATCTGGGAAAGTTTTTAATGTGTGACATTTGAGCGTATTTTTGGTCTTTGTCGGAAGCCGCCCAGAGTGGCTGGGGAAACCCAGCCAGATGGGTGGGGTACAAATAAATTATTATTATTATTATTATTATTATTATTATTATTATTATTATTATTATTATTTTCAGACAACCATTGCGCACCCAGCATGATTTCCCAGGGGATTCCTGTTTTTGCAGGCATCCGGTCTCTGCCCACATCTGCTAACAACCATGGCTTTGCCTTTCCAGATCCCCCAGGACGTGATGCTCCAGCTTTGCAATTCCTACTTGGCAGCGGACACCCAGCCTCTCTCCTTCTCCGAGCTGATGGGCCGGAGCCTGCAAGGGGAAGGCCGGGATTCCCGGATTGACTTGGAAGTCAGTATCCAAAGCCTGCTCAAGGAGTCCTTCGACCGCTTCAAGGGGTGGCTTGGCATGCCTGGACCCCTCAACACGGAGATCTCGTGCAAGAAGGTAAGAAGAGATGGGAGGCTGGACTCTCCTCCGTTGCAAGAGGTGGAACCTGGAGTCCTTGAGCTGAGATTTCTGCCTTGCAGGGGGTTGGGCTGGATGACCCTCAGGGTCCCTTCCAATGCCGCAACTCCATGATTCTACGGAATGACACCTTGCCTCCCTGTCTGCTCAGGTGGGGGACGTGCACCCCCTGCGCTTGTGGAAGGTGTCCACAGAAGTAGAGGCACCCCCTCAGGCAGTGCTTCAGCGGGTGCTCCGGGAACGGCGCCTGTGGGACGAAGACCTCCTGCAGGAGAAAGTGATGGAGACCCTGGACCACAACACAGAGGTCTACCACTACGTGACAGACAGCATGGCGCCCCACCCCCGGCGAGACTTCCTCGTCCTCCGGTGAGAGCCAGGAAATATCAGTGCATCTCCCTTACCCCATCCAAGCGGCCGTTTGCTAGCCAGCATTGCTACCTCCGAACATGGAGGGGATCCTCTTTTAAAGCCATCTAGGTTAGCGGACATCCATGCCTCCTGTAGGAGCAAGTTCCATAGTTTAACAACTGCGCTGTGCAAAGAAGTTCTTCTTTTTCTTTTCTCTAGCCTGAACCTTCCAACATTCAGCTTCATTGAATGTCCATGAGTTCTAGTGTTATGAGAAAGAGAGAGGGAGAAAAAAATTCTCTGTCCATTTCTGCATGCCACACCTACTTCTATAAACTCCTATCATGTCGCCTTTTGCTTGTGTTTCTTCTAAACGGAAAAGTCCCAAACTTTCCTCTTAGGGGATTTCCTCCACCCCCTTTGATCATTTCGGTTGCTCTTTTCTGAACCTTTTCCAACTCTGCAATATCCTTTTTACAAGAACATCTTTAATAAAAACGAATCTAAAAATGAAAAGGATATTGCAAAGTTGGAGAAGGTTCAGAAAAGAGCAACCGAAATGATCAAGGGGATGAGACAACCGGAACTGTACACAGGATTCCAAATATGGTTGCACCATAGATGTATATAATGATATTGACAGTTTTCTTTTCAGTTCCTATCCTAATGATCCACAGCCTGACTGTTCCTGCTCATCTGCTCTGTTTTGTTTTTCCTTTGCAGAAAATGGCGCTCAGACTTGTCCCGAGGAGGCTGCCTCCTCGTGTCCTTATCCCTGGACCATAAGACGTTGCCCCTGGAAGGTGGGGTCCGGGCAGTGGTCCTGACCTCCCAGTACTTGATGGAGCCCTGTGGGATGGGGCGCTCCAGAGTGACCCATATCTGCCGTGCAGATCTCAGGTAAGCTGTCCGGCCAAGCCTATAGAAGCATAGAATTGTAGAGTTGAAAGGGACCACCAAGGGTCCTCTAGTCCAGCCCCCCGCAATGCAGGAATCCCAGTTAAAGCATCCCTGGCAGATGGCCACTTGACCTCTGCTTCAACCAAGCAATTGAAATGTCCCCTCACTTTCACTACTTGGGCTTAGGATCCTGTCTGCTCATGATTATCCTAAAGATGACCCCTTAGCCTTTCTATTGACTGCTGCTCATATGGAGATAGACAGATGTTGGGAAACTGGTGATGGGCTGAACACAGATTCTTGGTATAACAGAGTATGGCCAATAGCATTGGCTGAGAAACTAACATGCCAAGTGAGAGCGGCAAACAGAATCCATATTCCTTTTATAACATATGGCAAATGTTTATTGAATACATACCGTATTTTTCGCCCTGTAGGGCGCACCTAGTTTTTTTGGGGGGAAATAAAGGAAAAAAATTTTTTTCCCCCAGGCGTGGGGCTGGGGCGGGGGAAGCCCGAGCTTCCCCCGACCCCAGCCCCCAGAACAGGCTGCTATCCACAAGCCTGGGGAGCCCTTGCGGATATCTGCCCAAAGGCTTGCGGATATCTGTTCCCCGAGCTTGTGGGACTGGTGGTGGGGAGAAGCACTGCTTTCCCCACCGCCAGCCTCCAAACCAGGTCAGGTTTGGAGGCTGCTATCCGCAAGCCTTGGGAGCCCGGTGGCAACTCCTGCCGGGCTCCCAAGGCTTGCGGATATCTGTCCGAAGTCCGGGGTGCGCTGTGCAGCGCTCCCCGGGCTTCGGGATGCAGGCTGCTGTCCGCAAGCCTTGGGAGCCGGGCGGAAATTCCCGCGGGCTCCCAAGGCTTGTGGATAGCTTCCTGAAGCCTGGTGCACACCGACCCCTCTCGCTCTCGCTCTCCAGGCTTCAGCGAAAGCCTGCATTCGCCCCATAGGACGCACACACATTTCCCCTTCATTTTTGGAGGGGAAAAAGTGCGTCCTATAGGGCGAAAAATACGGTAAATAGTTGGGACTGCGGCTGGAATCCGCCCAGCCAAATGAAACTTTTAACACATGGCATGATAAAAGTCTGCCATTTTATCAGGACAAGTTACTTGTCGTTTACTGTTGTAACAATTGTTTTCTCAAAATTTATCGTCTGTACCATGAAAATAAATAAAAAGTTTTTTTGTTTGTTTTTTAACCCTCCAACGAAGGAGAGTCCTCCACCAAGTCCGTTCCACTGTCCAACAGCTAAAGCCCTTGCAGATTGCCTGGGCATCTTCCTACTCCTCCTGAGACTTCGATGGAGTCTCAGTTTCAATGAACAGGGAATCCCTCTTGTGCAGTGTGGAAGATGCCCCCCACTAACCCGTTACTCTTTTGTCTTTCCAGGGGACGGTCTCCAGACTGGTACAGCAAAGTTTTTGGCCGCCTCTGCGCCATGGAGCTGGCCAGGATCCGAGACTCTTTCCCGGCACTCGACCCAAGTGGTCCAGAGACAAAGATCTGAAGGGGGCTTCTGGCGCTCTTGGACTGTGGAGTGGCTTCAGCCTTTGCTAGAGGGGAGGAGCTTTTCCAGGTGCCTGAACACCTGCGAACTGAGCAGCCTCTGCCCCTCCTGTCCAGAAACATCAGCTCTTCAAGGCTGAGCTGCCCCGAGGAGCAGAAAGGTCTCCATTTGTGACGGTGCCCTTTCCTGGTTGAGCAGCGTGCTTCAAGTCTGGGAAGCCATCTTGGAGATTCCTTCTCAAAGCCTCTGAGGGCTGCCTGTCCACTCCCCACACCACCAATGGATCCAGCATCCAGATACCCATTTACCTGTGATTCCTGCATTACAGAGGGTTGGATTGGATAACCCTTGGGGTCCCTTCCAATTCTACAATTTCAGGGGAAAGGAGAAGAGCTGGGCCACAGGGGTGGAGGTGGGCGAGGAGCATCTCCACCTGCAAATCTTCTAAGGTTGTGGGCTGGCAAGGAGGTCCACCACCAGCCAAAGGAAGACAGTCCTAGGCTAGGTGAACCCAACCGTCTGATCTAGCTAAATAAACTAGTTCTGGGTTGGATCTGATGACCCTCAAGGTCCCTTCTCCCAACTCTACAGTTCTGTGATTCTGTGGCTGCAGGATTTATGGAGATGGCATGCAGAGGGATGCCAGAGGAGGGCAAAGTTGTCTACAGGAGTCAGGGAATGACGCTGCAGGGAACAGGGAAGGTTAGTTGGCGGTCAAGTGTGTGTAGGAGGCATTGCAGGATGAACAGCCGTGTTGTAGCACATGGGGGCAAGAGGGTATGTATGTGTGTAGGAGAGGGAGAGAGGGAGCCAGAAAAACATTATTTTATTCCTATTTGCTGCCATCATTCCTGCATGGCAGGGGGTTGCGCTTAGAAGACCCCAGGGTCCTTTCCAACCCTATGATTCTTATCACATGAGTAGCACAGAACTGGAAACTAAGTCCAGGTGTTTCCACTTTTGCACCGGAGGCCTTTCACTTAACATGACAAAGAGCCCATTGGCTCAGAGATATTTGATGCTATTCTTGGCAAAACCAAAGGGCAACGGATACAGATGAGTGTGACCAAAGCCTGGGGTCTTGTGTCCTCTGAGGACTCGTGTCTTGCTCTTGAATGCCAACTACATGATTCCATTGGGGGTTGGGGGGAAGAAAAGAGACGTCACTGCATCCTCCATCAGATGGCTGTGATTCTCTGATCTTTCTAAATCAATAGTTTGACATTGGCTAACCTTGGCCTGTAAGTAACCCAGTTTTTATTTTATTTTTCCGTAACCGGGGGTCCAACTGACTAGGCAGCATTCCAGCTGGAAGGCATGAAAACTTTTCCATTTTTTGTTAGAGATCTAACAGTGTCTGTTCTGCGGGTGATCAATTCAACGGCTCTTGTCAACTCTTGCACTGCAAAGGGTCAGAGTAGTGACTTTTGGGGGATCCTTCCAACTCTTATAATCCTATGGTTCTATAAATCATTGGAGGTTTTTAAACCGAGGTTGGATGGCCCACTGTCAGGGATTCTTTAGCGGTGGTTCCTGCATCGCAGGGGGTCAGACTAGATGAAACTTGGGGGTACCTTCCAACTCTACATTCTTTGGATTCTGTGAACTCAAATAGAAATAACTGATGTAACATTTGTGGGGGTATTTTTTGTCTTACTAATACCTTGGGGGTGGGGCTGTTATTTCTCTAATCAGTTTTTCCTCTCGCACCTATAAATATTGTACAGTCGTAATATTTAATATATAACTTGAGTGGGAGAGCATTTGGACAGAGGTGTGTGTGTGTGTGTGTGTGTGTGTGTGTGTGTGTGTGTGCATGTGTGCGAGAGGAAGAAGCGTATTTTGTATTTAAAGGGTTTTTTGTACTAAAGCCGTTGCGGGGTATCAAAAGGAGAGAGGAAACTCCCTGTCTCTGTGTAATAAATAAAGTACTAACCTGGTCACTGGCTGCTGATGAATATGATTATTACAACACCTAAAAGACGTGTTAAAAACAAAATTACAGGAATAAGGCAGGCCCTACAAATATAAACCCCAAATGTTGAACACCAGGGTAAAGCCATGTGTCTTTAGCATTCGCTAGAAGCGGTTCAATGTAGGCACGCCTCTGCAGGGAAGGGTTTCAACAGCTTATGGGCCACCACCGAGAAGGCCCTTTCCCACCCCTCACCCTGCCAAGATGTAATCTCAGAGCCTTCGTCTATAATCTTTGAGAATTCTTGGAGGAAAGGTCCCTGAGGACTGGAAGAGGGCCAGTGTTGACCCCATCTTCAAAACAGGGGTGGGAAGGGAAGACCCAGGCAACTACCAGCAGGTCAGCTTGATGCTGATAGAAAGGTAATAGAACAGATAATTAAACAGTCATTCTGTGAACACTTAGAAAAGAATGCTGTGACTACAAAGAGCCAAGCATAGGTTTCGAGTTACAAGCTTGGTAGATCAGAGGAATGCTGTGGATGTAATGTATCTTGATTTCAGTACGGCTTTTGACAAAGTCCCCCATGATATTATTGCAGAAAAGATGGTAAAATGTGGGCTGGACAATGCTACTGCTATGGGAATTTGCAGCTGGTTAACTGACCAAACCCAAAGAGCACTCACTAATGGTTCCTCGTCATCCTGGGACAGCTGGGTTGCCACAGGGTTCTGTCCTAGGCCTTGTGTTGTTCAATATCTTTGTAAATGACTTGAAGGACTTTGCAGATGACACCATGGGAGAGGTAGCTTAATGGGCCAAGGTTCTGATTTGGAATACAGCCATTTTATAGGTAGACCCCTACAGTCATCTTTTTTACACAGCTAGAACTGCTTGCCACATATTTTTGAATATTTGAATTTCTAATCTAGCTGCTTAGTTAGCCACCACAGGCACTTCCTCAATGGGAAAATCAGGGTTGGGAAGAAAAACGATTTTAACAAAGAGTTCATGTTAATAAACAGATTAATAAATAATAATGGTTTATTGCTGCCTTCCCCACATTTCCAGTAATAGACAGTCTTGGAATTAGTCCTTGGGGCGAAGAGAAGCACTGAGATGCCAACACATCAATTTTGCAAATTAAGATGCAGCTTGTGGGGAGCGTCCCTTTGACATCAAAATGTGAACTTTGAAATGCAGAGATTTCAAAAATTCCGAACAATAAATGCTGCTGACTTTGGAATCCACGCAGAAAAACACAAGTAAGAAAACCCCCTGCATTTCCGCTCTGGTCCTCTTCCCCACAGGAGAGATTGCCCTCTCAAAGCAATCCTCTGCATCAAGTCCGCAACCGGTTTGCCTGCTTCTCGGGCTTTCCTACTTCGGCTTCTTGCTGCCTCGACATTTAGGGGTGATTTCTTTGCACAAGACGTAAGGGTAACGGCGGTACTTCTTGTTGTACGTTTTGGCATACTTTCGGAAGCAGAGGGCCGCATGACGGTCGCATTCGCACGCCAACACGGCACAGTGGGAATTGTTTCTGTACTCTGCAGAGGCAAAAGCGGCGAGGAGACGTCAGACTTGCAGGATGCAAAGCTTCCTTTTGACTGGAACCTCATGTGAGAAGTGCCTTTGTACCGTAGGCCGGTGTCTAAACACATTCACACACACACACACACACACACACACACACACACCCCTCTCCATCCTCCTCCCAGGCAAGCAACAAGCATTGCCAGAGTTTGAGGACATGTTTTGGCCAAGCTAAACCTCTCCAGGAGGACAAAGAGCAAGACCAGTGAGAGGTGCGGCTCAGGGAGAGTTGGGCAGGCCTGATCGAGACCACCAGAAATAAATGGGGGTGGGGCATATCTGGAGACAGTTCTGTGGAATGGTTCTATGAATGGCCTCTTTCTTCTAAAGGGAAGGTGGGCAAAGGAAAATACAGTAAACCCAAATCCTTCTGCCCGCCACTCACCACAGATAACATCGTCATTGATGATCAGGTATCTGTAGTGATCAATATATGGGTGGCACTGCTTGCTGTGTAGACCCTCATAGCAGCAGTCGTGTTTATAGCAGCACCTGGAAGGGGAGAAAGGGGGGGGGAATGCAGGGGGAGGAAGGCCTGCTGGCAGGAAGCCCCTGCTGAGATTTTGAGAATTTTGGTGTCCCCCCCCCTCCACTGCGCTGCTGAGCTTTCATTTAAAAATAAAATAAAATATTGTTATTACTATATTTACATCCCACAGTTTTACCAGACAAGGTCTCAAGGTGTCTTACACCTAAAATAGAAATGGCTAAAACCTAGAAGGAAAAGCAATAATTAAAAAACAATTAAGCATTAATAGAAATGTGTGCATTAAAAGGTAAAGGTAAAGGGACCCCTGACCATTAGGTCCAGTTGTGACCGACTCTGGGGTTGCGGCGCTCATCTTGCTTTACTGGCCGAGGGAGCCGGCATACAGCTTCCAGGTCATGTGGCCAGCATGACTAAGCCGCTTCTGGCGAACCAGAGCAGCGCACAGAAATGCCGTTTACCTTCCCGCCAGAGCGGTACTTATTTATCTACTTGCACTTTGATGTGCTTTCGAACTGCTAGGTTGGCAGGAGCAGGGACCGAGCAACGGGAGCTCACCCCATCGTGGGGATTCAAACCGCCGACCTTCTGATCAGCAAGTCCTAGGCTCTGTGGTTTAACCCACAGAGATCTCTTAAAACATGCGGATAGCGACACTGAAAACAGCAGAGCACCAGCCCTTTCCTTAAAAACAGTCTAAACATTGAATCTTCATACACCCTGATATGGAACTCAGCTACAGTGGTACCTCGGTTTACAGACTCTACAGGTTACAGATGCTTCAGGTTACAGACTCTGCTAACCCAGAAATAGTACCTCAGGTTAAGAACTTTGCTTCAGGATGAGAACAGAAAACATGCAGCGGCAGCGGGAGGCCCCATTAGCTAAAGTAGTACCTCAGGTTAAGAATACAGTGGCACCTCTGGTTACATACTTAATTCGTTCCGGAGGTCCGTTCTTAACCTGAAACTGCTCTTAACCTGAGACACCTCTTCTTATGCTGACAGTATCACAGGGAAAGATGCGTTGTTGACACTTGCTGGTTTCTGGCGCAATAGACTCCACCTACCAGGAATATCTGGCATCGCCTGGGTGTGAGCAAAGCCGCCCCCCACCCTGTCTGACTGAGTGAGGGTCGTGGTGGCTTTGTGGAGGCCCAGGGAGTCACGCCGGCCAACTCACCATAGCTGTCAACTTACAGATTTGAAAATAAGGGACCAGCAGCCTCGAAAACAAGGGACCAGCAGCCAAAATAAGGGATTTTCTGGGCACAGGTATGTTCAACTTCTGAGCCCCTCCGAGCCAAAGGCAGAAAGCCCAGCCAGCAGCCAGGCGAAGCCTCAAGTGGTGGTTCCCACAGCGCAGCAACCCGGCAAAGGGGATGCAGCAAGGAAAACCACTGTCACCTCTCCGCTGGGAAGCGCTGAGAAAAGGCGAGTCCCTAGGCAACACGGTGGATTTGATCGGCGCAAGGCATGCAAGCTTCACACCCCAGTCGTTCTTAGACTCCTTATTGGGTGAGCAACGCAGCCAAGCAACACACTTGGAGCCTCCCTCCTCCCTGGCCAGCAGCGAGAGAGGGAGAGGAGCTGCTTCCTTTGAAACCCAGGAAATTTAAGGGGCATCATCAGTAAGGGACAGCAGCGGGACACGGCGCTGGGAGTTTCCCACCAAATAAGGGACAGTTGACAGCTATGCAACTCACATGTCTGTCTGGTCTCTCGGCTTCCCTCTCCCGCCCTTTCCGCAGTAGCACCCGTACCCGTTGAAGTGGATGAGGGCGTTTTTGTGGGTAATCCTCTCGATCAGCACCTTGAAGTTGAGCAGGCTGCCGTGGATGACGGACAGAGCTGGGAAGGGGACAAGCAGCAGCAGCAGGAGGAGGAGGAGGAAAACAGGCAGGGGTCCCCTGTCACGGTCCGCATTTTGGAGCGAGAAAGTGCAAAAAGCCCACCTCGGCCAGGATCTGGTCCAGGGACAGGAGAGCAATTCAATGCCATCCGCAGGCCATGGCAGGTGCCCCTATTTCCAAAGCATTGCTCAAATCAAAACATGGCTGGCCTTCAAAATTTGCACTTAGCTGGATTTTGCAATGTATCTCACACGCTTGTGATCCAGCGGATCCCAGGCGGGCTCAGCCCCTCCATTTCCCCACCTCTGGAGTGCCCCCTTCTGCCAGTAGGGACCCCCCTGGGGGCACCTCTGGGCACCCACCCACATTTGGCAGGTGGGAAGGGGTTGCTGGCTGCACCAGTGGGTGGACGTCTCAGCAGCTGATAGGTCCAAACCCTTTCCAGCACAAGATGGGCTGGGATGGCTCTCTTTCTTTCTTTCTTTCTTTCTTTCTTTCTTTCTTTCTTTCTTTCTTTCTTTTTTATATAAATGATTTATAGCCCACTGTTCAACAGAAGGTGGTATTTGGCTGGGGTCCAGTCAGATCAATGGATACTGCCCAGTTTCCTGGAGGGTTGCTGCCCGTCAGTGCTGACAATACCAATCCAGAGGGGGACCAAGGGCCTGACTCGGCCAAGGCAGCTTGCTGAGAAAAAAGGGCTTCTGGTAGCAAAAGTAAGTGAGGAACTTTTTAGCACTTACCGCCCACCCCCAGGATAGCAATCAGGAGAAGTCGCTTCATGTCTGAGGAAAACAAGAAGCAGAAAAGGGAAGAGGTAATTCCCATAGCAGCTGATAACCTGAGGAACAAAGCACTAATAATAAACCATGGATTCCTCGCATTTAGAATCGTAACATCACTTTACATGTTATGAACTGTCACAAAAATAGTTTTCGTTTTTGACTTCCTCTCTAGCCCCCACCCTGCTTCGCCACTGGCCTTTTGACCAGGAAAAGGTGGCCGAAATCTGGTTCTCAGGCTGGAAAAGGGCTCCTTGCTTTGAATCAGTCACCCTTGCCCAGGGGTGCCCTCCAGATGTTTATTATTGTTTGCTACATATCTGCTAGCCCCAAAGTGACTTACATTAAAGCCAGGTAGTCCGTGTTGTTGGACTACAACTCCCATCCCTGGGATGGGGCTGATGGGAGTTGTAGTCCAACAGTGCATGGCGATCACGAGTTTGGGAGAGGGGTGGTGTAAGAATGCTGGGCCTTTCATAAAACTAGAACTCATATAGGTCACATGTCTCAATGTTTGGGTAGCAATCTTGGGGTCTCTGCACCAAAATTTCACTCTCTGGAGGTTTCTCTGGGAGATCTAGAGATCCTCACTTGATATACTTCATATGCTGGGGGTTGGGGGGGGGATTTCAGGAGGGTCTCTGCGGATGATCTGAATAACCAGGCAGGTTTAAGAGAAGAGGCTACCCTTCAGATATCCAAGGGTGCAGAAGTTAAATGGCGTTAAATGCCTTTAGAAGTGCTTTGAATTGAGCCTGGAAACCAATCAGAAGCTGGTGTGATTGTTTCAACAGCAGAGTGATACGCTCCTTTCACAGACCCTCCAAAATTCCCTATTTTCCAGGGACATCCCTGAGAAAAGAGAAGCTGACCCAGTTTCTGATTTGATCCCAGAATGTCCCACTTTTCCTTAGGATGTCCCTATTTTCATTGGAGAAATATTGAAGGATATGGAGTTATCCGACCCCTGAGCCATCTGAAGGCAATCCTGTATAGGGCAGTTTTTTTTTTAAAAAAAAAGTTAATGTTTTATTATGTTTTTATATATGTTGAAAGCTGCCCAGAATGGCTGGGGCAACCCAGTAAGAGGCGTGGGGTTTAAATAGTAAAATTATCGTTATGGAATGGGACGCCCCTATTTTCATCAGAGAAATGTTGGAGGATATGCTGTCACATTCTGGGCCAGTGGAAGATTCCAGGCACTTTTCCAGAGCAGCCCCAAAGAGAGTGTTTTGCAGCAGAGATCCAGGGCCTCCCCAAAGAGGCAGGGATGGCTGATAACATTTAGAAGTAACGCACATTTCCAGCTAAAGAACGGGGAAGTAATTTTCAACCCAGAGTCTAATATTACCTAACTTCACCATGGCATCGTGATAGCCCAGATATAACATAAGCAATGACCACGGCCATATTTGCAGATGCGAAGAACAGACACCAAGGCACTTTCATGCCATACATTTAAAACACTGTGATACCACTTTATGTCATGGCTTCTCCCAAAGAATTCTGGGAGCTGCAGTTTGGGAAGGATGCTGAGGGTTGTTAGGAGACCCCTGTTCCCTTCACAGAGCTACAATTTCCAGAAGAGTCAATCCCTCTTCCCAGAGAACAGTGCCCACATTGTCCTCTTGATTTCTTTCAGACCCAATTTGTAGCAACTTCTTTTCTTTTATAAAACCTCCAGGAAATGTGCCAGGGACATTCCTATATAAAAAATATAGTTATAAATACAGTATATAATTGCAAAGTAGCACTATTTCCCACTGGAGGGGAGCATTAACAAACACCGTATGAGAAACTGAAAGGGCTGGATTTGCATACCATTAAACCCGTGGTCATCACAAATCCCCCTAAACAACAACAACAACTAGGAGGAAACTTCTACATTTGATCTTGGCCAAAAGGCCGAGAAGCTTCAAGGAGGAAGCTTCAAGGAGGAAGCTACTAAGATGTACAATGTACGGGACTTTCATCAAACAGGACTTATTTCGGGAATGGGCATAACTGTCAGAGTAAGCATTAAATGTCCTCTGAGAAATGTCAACTTAGTTCTGGTTAGTTACTCCATGAACACACAACAACACAAACTGATCCCCCTGTCCCAGATTTGATGGACATCTATTACTGGTCAGCTCCCAGCTTCTTTCTGTCCTGTAGAGAAGTTCATCTGAGTTGAACTTCTGAGACCAGGAACCATGGTGCATGGAGTCAAGAGAGTGATACATTGCCCACCACTGGCCATTAGATCTCATGCTTTCCCTTCAGAATCTAACACAATTGTGATGCTTAGAGCCATGGAATCCACAGAGCAGAGGGGGGAAGGAAGGGGAAAGAAGAGAATAAGGAGAAGGTCTTGCCACTCAACATTTCTCAGGTGGAGGATGGGACGTCCCCCGCACCGGAGTCCCAATCTCACTTCAAGAACTCAGCTTCAGATGACACACAAGTGATCCCATTCAGAGAAAACCTCTCTGAATCACTTTCTGAGGACTGATTATGTGGATCCTTAATCACCATCAGGTTCTAGAGATAACTCCCCTATAGCATCTCCTGTTCCACAGCCATGCAGGAACATGAACTGCAGAGTAAATTCCAGGTCTTTTATAGATTGCAGACCTTCAAGAGCAGAGCCATTGGAACTGAAGGCCCTGCCAGCCGCCTTTGCTGTGACAACATCTTCTCATAGCTCATGAGATCTTTGCTAGACCTTTGCCAAGACAACATCTTCCATAGCTCAGCCAGCAGGGCCCACTGGTGGCTGTCCAGGGTCCTGATTTGACTTGCCTTGGCGATTGCTACGACTTTCTGAGTGAACTACAGCAGAAGAGGAGAGAAATGGGGATGTACATGCAACATTCCAATTCTCATGCCTGAGCGCAACACCCTTTCCACATTCTTAATCCTTCTGATGACTTTTCCCACCCACCCCCAAAAATCTGAGTAATTGGTACTCAAACCAGGGTTACAAGATGACACTCAAAAATCCAACTTTGTCTGGTCCCCTGAGAAGACAAATTGACGGTACACATTTGGCTTTGCTGAGATTTATCTGTTGCCATTCTGCTTGTGCTTTTAGGTAACTTTCTGTTTCTTGACTTTCTGTTTCTTTCAACCACAAACACCCCACCCACCCCCCATTCTCCTTGACCTTCATCTCTACCACGTAGTGCACCAGAGGGTCTTCCGCAGGGATGTTCTGTGCACTTGCTCTGTCATACACAAACTGCATGACTTTCTCACTTTTGGCACAGTGTTGATACCCTGGCATCTATTGATACCCTCGTCGCCATTCTCTGAAAACGGAGCTTGTGCATTGCCTGCATTGCTTAGCTGGGTATTGGTTCCTAATTTCCTTGTCTCTTTAGCATTGAGACTGATGTGATCCTTTGAATCTGTTGAAATCCTAGGTTAACAACAGGAAGAATTAGAGGAACTATTGGAAATGACTATGAAAAGCAGTAGAGATATGAGATGATCAGAACCCTCCAAACTTGAAGCATTAAAAAATTTATAATTTGGCAGAATATTTGGATTATTTGATATGTATATGTATAATTTGGAATATTTAATGTGATTGGATTGGATTGTTAAAATGGAAAATTTAATAAAAATGAATTCTTTTTTAGAAAAAAGAATCTGTGGAAATCCTGCACTTCCTCCTTTGCTTTCGTAGTCTTTTCCTGAGGCATTTGCTTCCTATCACCCTCATCGATCACACCTGTAGTACGAGTTGCAGCAGCAAGCTTCCTGGTGCCCTCCATGGTCAGAATGCGCTTGAAGATGAAGCCATCCAGATGCATGGTTAGAGTTATATGCTTGAACGCTGTGCTCTTCAGGTCTTTGAAATAAGCCTTACTGGAAACATTTGCTGGTTACCTCTAGTTCCAGGAACAATGTTTGGTTTATTTCTTCTACCATGAGAGTGAAAGCATTACCCCTGTACCAGCAGGAAAACATGCTTCATTGCTTTCTTCTTCTGTCTTCGCATCTTCTTTAGGATCAAGCCCTCCAATTCTGTCCAGAATTATTGCTTACTTATCTCCAGTCAGGGCTGGATTTAGGTTTGATGAGGCCCTAAGCTACTGAAGGTAATGGGGCCCTTTATATGCCCAGCTGTCCTTTGTCAACAACAAATTGTTGCTGTTTTTGTGTTGAATATATGCTATGTGGTAATTTATGGACCTAATAGGTATCTGACCAATGATATTTTAGGGAGTGGGCTAGCAGGCGGGGTCCATTACTTACATCATAGGAGCCTACACAACACAAAACACTGTTGCTGTATGTAGGTTTTATCTTATTTGTTTTTTATCTTCTATTTTGGAAATGTACATCCAGGGGTTTTTTCTTAATTTTTTTGGGGGGCCCCCAAGAGAGTGGGGCCCTAAGCTATAGCTTGTTTAGCTTATACATAAATCCGGCACTGTCTCCAGTGCTCCAGTATTCACCGAGAATGCTTCCCTTGTTCTCTTATCAGCAATAATGTCCACCTGAGAGGTTCCGGAACTGAGTTCTGGTGAATTCCAGCTGAAAAAAAAGCCCTGCTTATCTCACAGTTTGTTGGCATGCCTATCTCCTTGCCCTCTCCCTCAGTTTACTCACGTCAACAGTGATGATTTTTCAGCAGTGACTTCACATTTCTTATATCATGTGCTTTCACAACCAGCGCTGTGCTTCTTCAGTAGAAGTGACAAGTTAGGTGACGCTGCCCTCAAAGACGAGGTCATTTTGCCATCAGGTTCACCAGGTGTGCAATGTTATTGCTGATGTTGCAATCAGGCAAATTTGGCAATCCCTGGTTTTCATTCAAAACCTTATCACACTTGTTCGGGTATTCTGACAGGAATGGAAATTTTGTGAATGTCTGGATGCATGCTGACATGAGAGCTGGGGACATGTTTACAACAACCATCTTAGGTCATCGTAAGCCGTCGTGGTGCTGCATTCCCAGCCAATATTATTTTCTATTTATTTTATTACTTATTAAATTTATATACCACCCTATACCTGCAGGTCTCAGGACGGTTCATGGGATAAAATGAAAACGCAATGTTTTGTCGTCTCTGTGTCATGTTATTCAGACAGCATGCTGCACACTGGATAGATTTTTCTGGTGTTTGAATTTCAAACAGCATTATACAGAACTATCTGCCCAAATTTTTCTCCCTTGCCACCCCTATCAACCCAATAAACACACAAGACATATTCATTGTATCAAATTGTAGATTTCAACAGAATCCTTTCACAGAGTCTAAAACAAGTCTAAAACAAGGATTTCCGGAATATTAGCCTTGTTTCACCATCCTAGGCTTCCTCAGTAGTATAGGCTCCAAGTAATGCAAAAAAATACAATATCGTAATCTCACACATTTTCCCAGTGAAAATAATATACAAAAACCATAAACAACTGTGCATCCCATATGTAATGTTACAGGATAGTGGATCTTATAGCATAGTAGTGGTTGCAGTAAGCAACATCTGTTACAAAGCAGGATTACTATCCTGTAAAATTACATATGGGATGTACAGTTGTTTATGGTTTATTATTTTCAATGGGAAAATGTGCGAGATTACGATACTGTATTTATTCACATTACTTAGAGCCTGTACTATTGAGGAAGCCTAGGATGGCAAAACAAGGCTAATATTCCGGAAATCCTTGTCTTAGACTCTGTGAAAGGATTCTGTGGAACTGTAACAACTCTTCATGTGGATTACTGGACTCTATGAACAGACAGGTAGAATAGACACTTATACATGTATGGACCTTATGCATGAACTGACTATAGAATGAACTGATCCACTGGGTCTTCTGCTTTTTTCGTTGAGCTTCATGAGACTTCCATTGAAATTGAAATCTACAATTTGATACAATGAATAGTGTACCTTGTTTAGTCAAAAGTGCAGCCGGCTACATCTTGTGTGTTTATTGAGTATGTTTCACGTAACCAGAGGTTTGTTGTTGTTTTACATACAGCAGGTGTCATATGATTACCTGTGTGTAATCATGTGACACAGCTCTGCACAGCTCAAGGTTTACCAGCATTACTTGGGCACTACCAAGATTCCAAGTCTGAGCATTGATGCCACAGGAAGATTGGTTAGCAGGGTTGATACCCTGGTATGGCTATGTGTCCAGTAGCAAGCACAGCATCTTCATGCAGGTAAGTTCCCTTCATAGCTTTGAACTTTGTCACTTGCAGGACATTTGTAGAAGAAAGTTGACTAGGTTCATAATCACCAAACGTCATCAGACAAGGTTGGGTTTTGGGGTATACTTATGGCCCCCAGTTTGAGTGTCAATTAGTTTGGGAAGGCAGCACAAAATGTGGGGTTTGTGGTGCAAAACTAGCACAAAACTTTGGCCTCCATTTGGAGGGGATCCAAAATTTCAGGGTCACATGTTAATGAAGCTCATCAACCTGATCTCACAGTAGCAAACTTGTAGGGAACCTGCAAGCAAGACGCAAGCACACAAAAGTCCTCTCCCTTCCTGTAGTTCCCCACAACTGGTATTCAGAAACCATGGAGTCAGCTCCAGCCATTCTGGCTAGTGGCTATCCATAGCCTTATCCTCCCTTCATGAAATTGCTCAATCCATCTACGTTGTCGGACATCGCTTTTAAAGCTGCGCTCAACTGTGATGATAGCAAAATGTCTGACCAGCAGAGTACCATTTTTCTTCTTCTTCTTAAGAAGACCACATGGGAGGAAATGTGAGTTATTACAGTTTCAAAAGAAGCATATGGGCAATTACGTGGAAATTATGAAAGAGAACCTGAAAATTATTTACAGGGAAGCCCTAACAAGAATAACTTCTGTATAACAATTCCTAATGGGGCGGAGTTAACAGTCCCTAATGGGGTGGAGTGTGTGTGTGTGTGTGTGCATATATATATTCACCCTTGATCACCAAGCAGAAGTTATCTGCAGCCTCTGAAATTCTCCCTGCCATACGCAGAAAAGGTAAGTAGAGAGAGTGGGGGGAAAGAGGGAGAGAGAGAGAGACAGAGAGAGAGAGAGAGAGAGAACAGACACAGCTCCAGATTGTGAAGTTGCCCTAGTGAGCAGGAGAGGCTGCCACATCGTGGCTTCTTCTATCAAGAAGCCGATTGTTGCTGGTGTTACTTACTCATACAGTGGTACCTCGGGTTACAGATGCTTCAGGTTACAGACACTTCAGGTTACAGACTCTGCTAACTCAGAAATAGTACCTCGGGTTAAGAACTTTACTTCAGGATAAGAACAGAAATTGTGCTCCTGCGGCACAGCAGCAGCAAGAGGCCCCATTAGCTAAAGTGGTGCTTCAGGTTAAAAACATTTTCAGGTTAAGAACAGACCTCCAGAACAAATTAAGTTCTTAACCCGATGTACCACTGTACAAGTAACACCTGCTATTTGGGAATGACTTTGCTGCCTTTGTTTTGTTTGTTCATCACTGCTCCTGTAAAAGGAACATCAGATCGAGAGGTTAAAATTTCTTTTTCAGGGCCACACATGGCAAATATGACTCTGTCTGCAGTGGTGGCATTGCTATTATTGACATGTGGTGAGTATGTGCGGCGGGGGGGGGGGAATACACGTACTTAAATTTTAGTCTCTCCCTTACGTCACTCCACTCAGATCAACGGCAAGCACACAGATAGAGAAACTTAAGAAGCTGTCCTTATGCTGTTGAGTTGGACTTGCAAAGCGCCCCCCCCCACGGGTTTCAGATAATGGTATGCCCCAAACCTACCTGGAGGTTGAAGCTGGGACGTTCTACAGGCAAAGCAGGTGTTCTGCCCCTGAGCTAGGGATGCACTTGAAGCTGTCCATGTTTCATCTAATACCCTGTTGTCCACGCCAATGTTCTTCCACCTTGTATCCTCAGGTGTTGCTGGACTACAACTCCCATCATTCCCAGACAGCTTAAGCCAATGATCAGGGATGATGGGCGTTGTAGTGTTGGTGGCAAGGATAATAAAGGTATAAAAAATTGGGTACCAAGATCCAGGTTTGATGAGGGAACCCCAGCAGAGATTTAAAATCACAACATATACAGCAAATAAAGCATGGAAATATAGGCTGTTGGACCTTTAAAAGATGCCCTTGTGAGTTCCAAAATGTCCTTCTTCCCACAGCAGAGGAATAGATCGCACACTTGGTAAGTTAAAAATGGTTTTACTTACAAACTCTTCAAAGCTTAGGTTCATGTGTTTTTCCATGTATCAGTCAGAAAGGTTGCACAGGCAGTAAGACTTGGCTTATTTGCAAAGTGGTGAAAGTTCCTAAATTGTTTGATATAGAAACTCAGGAATGGCTGATGAGAGCCATGCGGTTTGAGCTGGAGCAACCAGCTTTGAACCTCTTAGCATATTGAGCTTCTCAGGTAGTCTGAGGTACAACTATGAGAGACAACACTTTATGTTGGCATATAGATAGATGATAGATAGATAGACAGACAGACAGACAGAGAGACAGATATACATAGGTCCTCCCAGCTGATTCCTTTATATTTTCAAAAGTTCTTCTCCTTCAGCCTCCTTTACCAAACCAGAGACTTCCATGTTTGCTTTGTAAATACCCTAGTGATTTGAGGTTTCCCCCCTCTGACTGTTTTCAAGGTGCAATCGGAGTAGGTGGCAGTCTCATCCAACTTGCTGAGATGATCAAACAAATGACTGGAAAAAATGCCATACCAGATTACATGGCCTATGGGTGTTATTGTGGATGGGGAGGCAGCGGCATGCCAAAGGATCAAACTGACTGGTAAGCTAATAAATAGTCCACATGAACCTTTAGGGAACACCAGGATATGCTTCCTACAGAGCCAGACTCTCGGTCCATTGACCCAACCTCTGTGGCTCTCCAGGGTTTCAGGCAGAAGTCTAGGCCAGACCTACCTGGAAATGTCAGGGTTTGAACCTGGGACCTTTTACATACAGAACATGTGCTGTTCCACCAAGCTGTGGCCCAGAGTGGCTTAACCACCAACCCCACTTCCAAGGGAACTTTGGTAATTGTCTGCCTAATTGTCTGGTAATAGCGACTGCCTAACAATTCTCAACCTCCTTAGCAAACTATACCTCCCAGGATGCTTTGGGGGGGAGCCATGACTTTTTAAAGTGGTATGATACTACGCGGGTGGTGCTGTGGGTTAAACCACAGAGCCTAGGACTTGCTGATCAGAAGGTCGGCGGTTCGAATCCTCGCGATGGGGTGAGCTCCCGTTGCTCGGTCCCTGCTCCTGCCAACCTAGCAGTTCGAAAGGACGTCACAGTGCAAGTAGATAAATAGGTACTGCTCCGGCGGGAAGGTAAACGGTCTTTCCGTGCGCTGCTCTGGTTCACCAGAAGCGGCTTAGTCATGCTGGCCACATGACCTGGAAGCTGTATGCCGGCTCCCTCGGCCAATAAAGCGAGATGAGCGTCGCGACCCCAGAGTCGGCCACGACTGGACCTAATGGTCAGGGGTCCCTTTACCTTTATCTTTTATGGATGGGGCCACATGGGGGTATCCCTGCTGCCCTGCCTACCTGCAACTCACTTTTCCTTTCAGGAGTGTGGCCCTCCAAGCCCCTCTTTCTGGCCCTGAGGACTCTCCCCAGGTCCATGCCCTCCTTGAGTTCTTTTGCTTGGCTGGAATGTGTCCTTGAACTGATAAATGTCTCCTAGATGGCAAATGGCTTTGCCTGGATGGAGGCTGGAGGGATGTGAATGGGAGTGTGGGAACCGTTATCTTTTGCACAGCTGAAAGGTAGCCTTTCTGTACAAGCAGAAGAGTCGCATCCTTTGCCCCAGCTGCTTTTCCTTCTGGCCCCACCCACCACTGGCATGTGGCCCTTGGAAAGTTTCCCATGAGGAAATCTGGCTCTCAGGAAACGAAAAGGGTTACCTGCCCTTGTTTTACACTGTATCACTTTGCTCTTATTCCCCCCGCCCTCAGGTGCTGTCGTAACCATGACTGTTGCTACAAGAGAGTGGATGAGCAGGGATGTGACTCCAAACTTGCCACCTATTTTTACACCTACAAGTCAGGGAACGTCATCTGTGGTGAGCTGACCTTTGCAGAGCGAAACCGATGCCTTCGGGTGGACGTTTTGCCCCATCTGCTCCACCCCGCTGTCCATATCTCTTGCCCAACGGGTCCCAAGAGCCCAACAACCAGCTGGCTATCAGGCGCTTGGGAACTGTAGTGCAAGGGGCATTGCTTTGGGAAGCGCCAAGCACAGGACTGGCAGGGTGCCTCTTTCTCTCCTGCTCAAACAACCCTGCCCCCTCATCATCAGCTGATGACGGTGGGTGTGAAACCCTCTTGCTTCGGCCGCATGCACCTGTCTCCTATTCTGCACAGCCAACTCAGAATTCACCCTCCCCCTTATGCCTATCGGGTGGCTGTGGTTTGGGGAAAACGGCCTTGATAATCAAACTGGACACACCCACCCTCCGGGCACTGTATGGTGGGCCCTGAGATATTAACAACAACAACAACAACAACAACAACAACAACAACAACAATTTTTATTTATATCTTGCCCTTCCCAGCGGAAGCTGGGCTCAGCGCGGCTAACAACAGTAAAATAATACAGCATTCTAAAATCAATTCATTATAAAATCATTTCAGATCAAATTGATGGCAACCATTAGGCTAGAGTTCTGTGAAGAAATTACCAAAGGAGGGGGTCAGGCTGTGCCTTGGCCAAAGGCCTGGTGGAACAACTCTGTCTTGCAGGTCCTGCAGAAAGATGTCAAGTCCCATGTTGATGGCCTTTCAGCTGATTCTCTGGTGGCCCGCTGGAATGTGGAGTTAACCAGGGCTATTGACTGTTTGGCTCCGAAGCGCCCTCTCCGATTGCATGGAGCCCAGAGAGCCCCGTGGTTTTCTACGGATCTGAGGGCAATGAAACAATCGTTGAGACGGCTAGAGCGCCGGTGGCGGATAACTCATTCCGAATCTGACTGGACACAGGTTAGAGCTCAACGTCGAGCCTACCAAGTGGCGATAGCGACGGAGAAGACTTTCATCACCACCTGCGACATCAGGGCCCAGTACAGGCCACATGATCTCCTGCAATGATTTTGCAAAGTTTTTTGCAGATAAAATCGCTCAGATTCGGGAAGAAGTAGACTCCACCGTGGGAGCAGGGCCGGGGCGGGAGAGTGCTAGAGTTTTGTCTAGTCAAGTTGAGTGGGATCAATTCCAATCTGTTATCTCCGAGGATGTGGACAGGCTGCTTGGACAAGTGAAACCAACCACCTGTCTCCTGGATCCTTGCCCATCCTGGCTTATAAAAGCTAGCCGGGAAGGACTGGGCGATGGGCTTCGTGGGGTGGTGAATGCTTCCCTCCGTGAGGGAGCCTTCCCAGACCTGCTGAAAGAGGTGGTTATTAAACCGCTTCTTAAAAAAACATCTTTAGATGCGGCCACGATGGCCAATTATCGCCCAGTCTCAAATCTTCCATTCTTGGGCAAGGTGATTGAGCGAGTGGTTGCTGAACAACTCCAGGCACGCCTGGAAGAAGCGGACCATTTGGATCCCTTCCAGTCGGGATTCAGGCCTCATCATGGGACTGAAACTGCCTTGGTCGCACTGGTTGATGATCTCCGGCGGGCTAGGGACAAAGGTGAGAGCTGTTTCCTAGTTCTGCTGGATCTCTCAGCGGCGTTTGATACCATCGACCATAACATCCTTCTGGACCGTCTTGAGGGGCTGGGAGCTGGGGGCACTGTCATACAGTGGTTCTGCTCCTTCCTCCTGGGCCGTGTTCAGAAAGTGGTGTTGGGGGATGAGTGTTCAGACCCCTGGGCTCTCACTTGTGGGGTGCCTCAGGGTTCTGTCCTCTCCCCCATGCTTTTCAACATTTACATGCAGCCGCTGGGAGAGATCATCAGGAGGTTTGGGCTGGGTGTTCATCAGTATGCGGATGATACCCAGCTCTACCTCTCTTTTAAATCAGAACCAGTGAAGGCGGTGAAGGTCCTGTGTGAGTGTCTGGAAACGGTTGGAGGATGGATGGTGGCTAACCGATTGAGGTTGAATCCTGACAAGACAGAAGTACTGTTTTGGGGGGACAGGAGGCGGGCAGGTGTGGAGGATTCCCTGGTCCTGAATGGGGTAACTGTGCCCCTGAAGGACCAGGTGCGCAGCCTGGGAGTCATTTTGGACTCACAGCTGTCCATGAAGGCACAGGTCAAATCTGTATCCAGGGCAGCTGTTTACCAGCTCCATCTGGTACGTAGGCTGAGACCCTATCTGCCTGCAGACTGTCTCGCCAGAGTGGTACATGCTCTGGTTATCTCCCTCTTGGACTACTGCAATGCGCTCTACGTGGGGTTACCTTTGAAGGTGACCCGGAAACTACAACTAATCCAGAATGCGGCAGCTAGACTGGTGACTGGGAGCGGCCGCCGAGACCATATAACACCAGTCTTGAAAGACCTACATTGGCTCCCAGTATGTTTCCGAGCACAATTCAAAGTGTTGGTGCTGACCTTTAAAGCCCTAAACGGCCTTGGTCCAGTATATCTGAAGGAGTGTCTCCTCCCCCATCGTTCTGCCCGGACACTGAGGTCCAGCTCTGAGGGCCTTCTGGCGGTTCCCTCACTGCGAGAAGCCAAGTTACAGGGAACCAGGCAGAGGGCCTTCTCGGTAGTGGTGCCTGCCCTGTGGAACGCCCTCCCATCAGATGTCAAAGCGATAAACATCTATCTGACATTCAGAAGACATCTGAAGGCAGCCCTGTTCAGGGAAGTTTTTAATATGTGACATTTTAGTGTATCTTTCATCTTTGTTGGAAGCCGCCCAGAGTGGCTGGGGAAACCCAGCCAGATGGGCGGGGTACAAATAATAAATTATTATTATTATTATTATTATTATTATTATTATTATTATTATCAGCAGTGGCATCGCAAGGGGGGCGGGGGGGGCAGTCTGCACCAGCTGCCATGTCTGGGGGGGGGGGTTGACAAGAAGGCACCCCGCAGGGTGCTCACCCCACCCAACCCCGGGCGCAGCGGCATGAGCAGCCATCACCCCGCCGCAGCCGCATGTGGAGGATCCTCTGTTTGCGGCTGCAGCTGTGAGCAGAGGATCCTGCCACCGCCCGTACGGCACTCGAGCAGTGCCGGCGGCAAACCGTTATGTACAACGCATGTGCGGTGTTGCACACATGCGCTGTACGTAGTGACGTCGCACATGTGCCCTACGTAGCGACGCCACGCATGCACCGTACGTAGTGGTGCAACACATTGCAGCCGGCGGTTTGCCGCGCCCCGGGTGTCGGTTAGCCTTTGTTTGCCCCTGTATATCGGGGCGGAGGGGAGAAAGACAACTCATGTTTGTGGAATGCTCTCCCCAGGGAACTTCACCTGGTGCTTTCATTATACACCTTTAGGCGCCGGGTGAAAACATGCCTCTTTAACCAGGCCTTTGGCTGATTGAAATCCCATGCCCTTTTAAAATGTGTTGTGGAAGCAGGGGTTATTGGGTTGTCTTTGTTTTGTATTTTCTGTTTTTTAAATTGTGGTTTTATGCTGTGAACTGTTCTGAGACCTTCGGGCATAGGGCAGGATACAAATTATAATAATAAGTACTACTACTTCTGGCTGGCTTAAGAGACTGCAATTTACAGACTCCCTCCCTCTCTCCTGCCCCCAGCCATCACCATAGTTCCAGAATTTATTCCTTAGCCCAAAATCTTGTTGTGTTCTCAGGAAATGAACCCTGGTATCGGGCAATGATTCCGGGTACTTCAATCCAGTGTGAGCGCCTGACCTGTGAATGCGACCAAAAGTTTGTGCAGTGCCTGAAAAAGAACTTAAAGACGTACCAGAAGAAGTACACCTATTTCCCCAACTTTTTGTGCTTTGGCCACCCTCCTCTGTGTCCTGCTGAGACAAGAATGAGGTGGAGTAGGGAGGCAGTAGGGGGAGGGAGTTTGCATGGAATACAAAATTCAGTTCCGGTTTTGCATTTCCCTAAGGAAGACCTGGACAGAAATGCAGCTGCAACATTGAAAAGCTCCCTTATTTCAACTTTGCAACGCTTTTCTCCACCCAAAAAAAACATGTATGAGTTCCGCTCGCCACTTTCCTGCATGAAGCGAAAATGTTTCTCTTCAACCAGGCTTTGGGCTGATTAATATTCTACAGCCTTTTGAATGTGTCTGTGGCAAGGGCTGGGATCTTGTTTTCCCGTTTTGTTTTACCTATTTACCTGTTTTTATCCTGTATTTTATTCTGTGAACTGCACTGAGATCTTATGATGAAGGGTGGTATATAAATCTAATACATTAATACAAATAAGCTTGTGGTCTTTTCCCCCCCTGAAAATGAAATAAAGTCATGAAAATTCATCTGCACTTTTAGAGCATCTTTCCCTCAATATACACATTTTTGAAGGCAATTTCACCTGATAGAAGGCATGTTCTTTTCACTAATATCAGCTTATTCCGTCGGCTCTGTCACCTGGGGGCAGCCATTTCATCTGGCGGCCTCAGTGGGAGGTGGGGGAATCAGAGGCTTGTTCCATCAGTTTTGCCAAAAGCCCAGCTCTATAAGGCCCCTCCTGCCCCCTGTTAAACCTCAAAAATATCCTGCTGTACTTGCGTTCCACGTCTGCATTGATGCTTTCTTTCCTGGTATCATCTCCCTCTCTTCTCTTCCTTATTTTCCTTCTGTATTCCCCCTACCCCCACCGGTTTTCTTATCATCTTCAAATATCAATAATAATTATTTGGGGTGGGTGGGGGGACCCAAATGCTGTACATAAAATAAATGTAAGTCATATTAGCATTGTTCGGCACACTTTCCTCTTATATACAAAAGACGGTCTTCTCCTCCACTGGCCTGTTAAGGACATTCAGAGCAACACATGAAACGTGGTTAACTTCTGCCACAGCCAGTGAGCTCAGCTTGGTGCCCCAGCTGGCTGCTGGCAATGCTAAGGTAGACTTTTTCACCAGTGCCACCAGCTAGGGCAGGCCTTAGAGGTGGGTCAGCTGGGGCACCAAGCTCAGAGAGGAAGGAAGCACTAAGATGAGTTCAGTGGCTGGGGGTTGTTGTATTTTTAATGTAATGTCAGCAGTGAGCTAGGGGGACAAGAAGAAAGTGTTTGTACTGAGCTGAGGGGAGGGGCACTAAACACGGACTGAGGGGGGGCACTGAGCTGAGGAGTTCAAGATGAATTCTGGAGCATGAAAGGGTCTGAAGAAGATGATCAGGTGGTGGCTTCATCGCAGGTGGAAAGGTGAAAATGGGTGCTTAGTGGTGGCAGGGGGAGGAAGATACAGGAGGTTATCATGGAGGGGGGTTCTGTAGAAGCAGGGATTGCACCAAAGGAGGGGAGAGGAGGGGGCATGTGTTATGCTGAATAGGATCCAAAATGCAGCAGCCTGATTGGTCCCAGAACAATAGGATTCAGAATGCAGCAGTCTGATTGGTCTGCAGGAGCCACCCAATCCAACTCCAGGTGGAAGTGACTCCGCAACCTTATTGGCCTACAGGAGAATCCCGGAATTACCCAGTCACATGGGGCCCATTGTGTAAAAAATGTATATAAAGCAGACATTTCAGGGGAACTGGCATTCCTCACTACTATGAGCTGAAGAAAGAGCATGAAATCCACACTCGACTCTGAGTATATTTCAGCATGGATGTGGGGGTGCAGGTGGAAACAGGGGTACAAAGGGGTAGAAGTGGATGTGGCAGTGGGGCTGGGAAGGTGAAAAGCAATCTGAGTATTTCCAAGGGGGTGGAAAGGGTTAGGGAGTTAATGTTAACTTCCAAGCATGGGGAGGAGGCCGGGAAGGGTTTGGTGAGTGGGGCAAACAGGGGGACAGCCCCTAGTCCGTTTGCTTCTAGAGCCCAACCTCATCTGAACCAGAATGGCAAAACCATCCGAGCAGACTAATTCTGGGAGTCCCACCGCAGGGGAAGCTAGCTCGTTTTTTGTTTCTGCTTTCCATATTCCTCCTATTAAGCTCCAGCACCATCATTTCCTGCACAACTTGGTGAGAAGATCCTTCTAATAATAGTATAAATGTCCACACCCTGCTGGAGAAAGTGACCACTCGGGTTGCGAAAGAAGGATGGCAGCTACGGGTGATGACCTTTGCTATTTTTCATCATTCTTCTAGAATGAAACCAGGCAGGCCCAGAGGCAAGATCTGGTGTCTTACTAGCTGGGGAAGGAACTGGCTAGAGAGGTTTAGGCATGTTAGTCAAGTCAAGGAGCAACTTCTTTTCTCACCTGGTTACTGGATATGGGGAAATGGGATTTTCCCCTCACTAACAGTTAAAACTCTCCAACGGACTATAAATTCCAGTTGTCACATTTCTGAGGAGAGAAGGACAACCAAATCACAAGGAAGAAAGAGAGCCAGGTGTGATATCGACCCCACAATAAGTTTTACGAGGAGGCTAAGCAAAGTAAGTACCGCTGCCGTTGGTTTTGCTTAACGAATTGTTTCTGCTGCACAACTGCAAGCCATCAGTTTTAGAAGGAGGTTGGACAAATTCGAGGGAGAAAAGGCTCTCAATGGCTGCCGGCCATGATGGCTCTATTCTGGCTCCACTGACAAAGGCAGCAATGCTTCTGAATTTCAGTTTCTGGAAAACGCAAGTGCGGATCCAGCCACGTCCTTGCTGGGATTTTTCACCCCTGAAAAGAATGGCACCTTCTCCACAAAAGGAGTTGACGTTCTCTCATGTAAACCCCCAGTTTTTCATTCATCGGATGAAGACAAAAAGATCTGTCAAAGTTCAATTCTTATCCCCCCACCCCTTCTTAAATTCACTTCTCTGCATTTCTGCTTTGTTTTTAAAAAGTCTTCCTGAAAACTCATCAGCATTCTTTGTATGCCCTTCTGACTAACGTACGCAATTTTTTGCAGGCAATTTCCCCTGATTGTTTGTTTGCTGACGTTTCAAATCAAGTGCTGACAAAACAGATAATGTAATTCAACGGCAACATAAATATTCATTTGAGCTGAAACACAAACATTTCTTCTGCGGGTGGCAACGGGGAACAAAACCAAAGTGGGTTTCGTTGGAGAGGAGTAACACCACAATTGTGACTTCCCTGGCAAATCTGTCAGGTGCCCCTTCTCCCTCAGATCTCCTCCAATGGGCACCACCCCTCTAACTTCCCCTCCACTCTTTCTTGGCTCCAAGAGGCAAAGCACCCCCCCCCCCATCCTATGCCTCTTCTTATTCCCCAACACTACTTGACCCTTCTCCATGCCTCTGTCTACCCCCACCCCCGCTTCTCAATTCTGTCACCTCCCAGCCTCTCTGGGCCTCGGACAGACTTGCCTCCCCATCTCTGACCTTCTGCTTCCAGGCCTAATCAGGCCCCTCTTTCTTGGGCCAATCTGCTCTTTTAGACACCTAATGTTGCCATGCTGTCCTTGTATCATTGTCCGAGACAGAAATCCATGCCACAGGTGATTGTGAGGCAAAGGAGCGTGGGGAGGAGAGGTGGCATTTTTGCTAAAAAGCCAGACTCACATAGGACCAAAATTTGATCTGGCCACTTCCTAGTTGCAGACCTGTCCTTTAAGAAGGAATGGGCCAAATCTCAGGGGTTGACTGCCAGCCTTCCAACCCCACTTCCCCTTCAAACCAATACAACCCTTGGCATTTTACTGTGTTTAGGATGAACTGTTTGTGTTGTTGAGCCATCTTTGGGGGGTGGGGTGGGGGTGGCTGATATCAAAAGGTGGAATACGGATCCTCTAAACAAATTGAAAAACTGTACCACCTCTCCTTTAGGTCTTTATCAACGGAAGATGAAGATCTTATGGGGATCAATGGTGTTGCTGGTTTGCAGTAAGTGGAATCATAGAATAGGATGGGAAAGGGACCAAGGGTATTCTAGTCCAACCCCCTGAAATGCAGGTATCTAAAAGTAACAGGGAGAGGAAAGATTAAATTATGTTCTGCTAACAAAAGGAAGGGGCCATACTTTTTTTAAAAAAGTGTACCCCGCTTCAAACTTGACAAAGCCTACTTCTGAGGAGACCTTCATAATTTTTTGGAATTCTAATCTGAGCAACCAAAGTCAAAATTGCAGCAGGTTGGTCTTCTTGATAAATTAATCCAGAAAGCATTTGCTTCTCCAGCCATCATCAGCTGTGGCTTCACCTACCCCCACCCCTGTGTGGCTCCCAGCAGATTACCTCTGAGAGGATACAGCCCCCAATTGCGCGGGGGGGGGGGGGAGGTTGCCCACTTCTGACATGTATCAAATCCCAAAATGTATTAAAAATGCTACACAAGGTATAATTCATTTATGGATACCACCACCACAAAATGTAGTGATAGCCGCTAGCACAGACCAATTTATTAACGAAGAGAGGTGGATCAATATTTGCTAGAGAGTATTTGCCCCATTTTCAGGAGCACCGAATACCGTTTGGTAGAAGGGAGAGGTGAAGAAGCACAACAGCCAGGACAGATCTCTTTCCCTAATAAGCCACGCACCTGACGCCTTGTCCGTTTCTTTGCAGGTGTTTTGGCAGTAAATGGGAACCTCTTTCAGTTCGGAAGAATGATCCAAAAGCTCACTGGGAAAACGTCTTTCCCCCACTACACCACGTACGGGTGTTACTGCGGGGTGGGTGGCCAAGGCAAACCGCGAGACGACACCGACCGGTAAATCAATGGCTTGTGGGTTGTTGTTTTTGACATAACTGATCACCTCGCTATTAAAGAGGCGCTGTGCTGGAAAGGATTTGTTGGTGTGTGTTGGTTGTTCTAGCCAGTTGGCCGGGGGGTATTGAGTTGGTTCACCACACTGGGGGCTTTCATTTCATTGATTTGCTTTTTTATAAGGATATCCCACTGGGTTATCCTCAGAAACATCCCACCCCCCACCCCCCCACCCCGGATAGGCAGAAGGTTCTGAAATGGGAAGTTTTGAAACAAGAAGTCAAAAGGTAGCCCATGACCACATTCACACCATACATGTAAAGCTCTGTGAGACCACTTTAAAAGTCATGGTTTACCGCAAAGAATTCTGGGAACTGTAGTTTGTCGCTGAGAGTTGTTAGGAGACACCCCTATTCCCCTGGCAAAGCTACAGTTCCCAGCTTTCTCTGGGAAGAGGAAATTATTGTTAAACTATTCTGGGAGGGGAATAACTCTCGGCACCCTTAGCTCCCACCTACAGCTCCCAGAATTCTTTATTGCCCCTGGTAATGGGGCAATAAAAGAACAAGATGGGGACCCCCCCCCTTTAATTCCTGATTGTCGCCATTTGATAAACTCATGGGCGTAAAATTGTTTTAATTATCGGTGCAACTGATGCGTGTACCTTATACCTATTTTTTTATTAAGATGTGTATAAATAATCAAATAATAATAAAAAGAGCACCTTTAGCTCCCTTGGGCAGGTGAACAGTGTAGATTTGTCTAAAGGAGATTTCTCTTCCTTCTCCACAGCTGCTGCCTGGCCCATGATTGCTGCTATGAAAAGCTGAAGGACTGTAACACCAACACCGACATATACAACTATTCCATCGACGATGGAGTTATTACTTGTGGTAAGTAGCGACAGGAGGAAAAATGGGTTGCATCCCTTCCTTTTTGGAGGACAGACAATTCATACATACCATGAACTAAATGCTGTTGTGCGCCTGCCGACTTCACTAACAAAGAGGCAGGGGATCCATCGAAATTTGCACTCCTCCGACAGATGGCCATCCTACCTCTGTTGAAAATGAATCATAGTAACAGTAGAGTTGGAAGGGACCGCAGAGGTCCTCTAGTTCAACCCCCTGCAAAGCATGACTCACAGCTAAAGAATCGTAGAATCATAGGCTTGGAAGGGAACCCCAAGGGTCATCCAGCCCAACCCCCTGCGATGTAGGAATCACATCTAAAGCATCCCTGAGAGATGGCCATCCAACCTCTGCTTTAAAAGCTCCAGTGAAGGAGAGTCCACCACCTTCCAAGGGAGTCCGTTCTCCACTGTCCAACAGTAAGGTTTGCATCCCAAATTCAACCCCTGGCATCTCCTAGTACAGCTGAGAGAGACTCCTGCTGGAGATGCCGCTGGGGACCTTCTGCATGCAAAGCAACTGTCCTACCACTGAGCTATGGCCCTTCTCCGTGTTCCTTGTTGGTAGCTGCCTAAACCACATCGCCACAGAATCACTGACTTAGTTGATCACATTTTTAGCCTCCACTTCCTCCGAGCAGCTCCCTGCCATCTTCCTACCAACCCTATAAGGTCGATTACTCCAAGAGGGCAGTTACTCTGCAGGGAGAGGGCATGGTTCAGCTACAGAGCACCTGCCTTGCATGCAGAAGGTCCCAGCTGGCCTCTCAAGGTAGGGCTCAGAGAGACTGTTGCCTGCACTTCCGGACAGCTGCTGCCAGCCAGTGTTGACAATACCCTGCTAAATGGACCAGTGGTCTGATTCAGCATAAGGGAGCTTGCTATGTTCCTACACATTAAGGAGGAGGCGTGGCTCTGTGGCAGGGCACAAGGTCCCAGGTTCAATGCCTGACATCTCCAGGTAGGGCTGGAAAAGACTCCCTGTTCAAAGCCCTGGAGAGCTGCTGCCAGTCAGTGTAGACATTATTAATCTAGGTGGGCAAATTGTTTGGCTCTGTGTAAGGCGGCTTGCTAGGAGCCACAGATGCAGCCCTCAGCTGTTTACAGGAAGGGCAGGATGATGACATGACAGGATGATGACATGTTCTTTCAACAGGTGAAGGAAGCAGCTGTGAAAAGCAGATCTGTGAATGTGACAAAACAGCAGCCCTCTGCCTGAAGGACCACCTGGACACTTACAATAAGGAGTATCGCTTTTACTCCGACAAGAACTGCAACGAAGGGCCAATGAAGTGCTGAGCTCAGCCCCTGCAGGCCCAAAGCTGCACTGCAACTCCTCTTCAAAAATAAAAAAAAATGAAGCTTGCAGTCATCGTGTGAAGTTGTCCTTTCGTTGGGTGTTTGGGGAGCAACTCAGCTTGATTTACGGAGCCCAGTTAGCTGAGGGAGGGGGTGCTCTCTCCTTTTGAGGGTCGCACATCAACCACTCTCATCCCCATCGCTCAGCTCATGGCGACCCCGACCCTAATGACGGCTTTCTTCTTTGCATTCGGTCACAAGTGACCCTATCAATAGACTCCATTGTGCAGAAACTAGTTTCGAACAGGTCCGCCAGGAAATGTGAGCTCCTATCATACTGCTTTGTGCCTCCTGACTGATCAGGACATCCGGAAAGCAAGACAATACATCAATCCTGAGTTAAAAGGGCGTGTGAGCCTTTAGTGAAAAGCTGTGATTGAGCGGTGGAGCATCTGCTTTGCATGCGGAAAGTCTCTGGTCCAATCCCCAGAGGAATCTCCAAGTAGGACTGGAAGAGAAAACCTGCAGAGTCACTGCCAGTCTGTGTAGACAATAATGAGCTAGAGGGAACAATGGTCTGAGCTGGCAGAAGGCAGTTTCCTGTGGCCCTGTGTAACATGGATGCTGATGCCCAACAGCTCCTTCAGTATTCCTGTGGGATGTGTTGGGTTGAGGACTAAGCTGGGTGGACCAATGGTCTGACTTCGGAAAAGGTCACAAAATGGCCACTGTGGGATGTGTGACATACCCTCCAACATTACTCCAATAAAAATTAGGAATGTCCTATTCCATAATAATAATAATAATAATAATAATAATAATAATAATATTTATACCTGCCCATCAGACTGGGTTGCCCCAGCCACTCTGGTGGCTTCCAACATATATAAAAACATCATTAAACATTAAAAAACCTTCCCTTTACAGGGCTGCCTTCAGGTGTTTTCTAAAGGTATAGTTGCTTATCTCCTTGGGCATAACTCCAGAGCCTCCAACATTTCTCTGATGAAAATAGGGACGTCCAAAGGAAAAGAGGGACATTCTGGGATCACATAAAAAGCCAGGACCCCTTCTGTAAATCTGGGACTGTCCCTGGAAAATAGGGACATTTGGAGGGTCTGGCAAAAGGGCTGCCACATCTAAAAAGGGACAAGACCAAAAAATAGGGAGTGCAAAATGAGGAACGGCCTACACATCAGCTCCTAACTGATAGAGAGAAATGCTTTGCCCCTCTTCTCTGTTCACAATGGAGTGTCCCTATCCTAGCATCTGCTGAAACATGGGCATGTTTAATAGGCCATGTTCAAAGCTGGAGATGCTAAGTCAATGCAAAGAGGAACTGAGCAGGAAAAGCAAACAGCCTCTTGCACACTGTGGAGATTTGAGGGGCTATTTATGGAGACCTTTTGTGGGAGCCGCAAGAGGTCCTGGCTGGCACACACGCACCTGCAGGTGCCAGGTTGGCAACCCCTGGATCTTCTCAGTAGGCTTCACTGATCACAGCACGAGGGGTGGAACAAGGCAGCAACAGGAGTGAAAGCTTGTCTCAAAAGAAGCGTCCTCAAGTGCAGGAAGACCGCAGAGAACAAGGCAATAGCACACCTTGCCTTGCATTCTGCAGATTCCTTTGGCGCAGTGTTTTACCAGCCCTTTGCACAGGACAGCAGAATCTTGATGCAACCTTCGTAACACTGTGCAATTGCACCAAGGTTCCTTTTTGGCAGTTATGCATCAGTTACACACACTGAATACAGGTCTGGCCCTACCATTAGGCAGAAGGCAGTGGTGAACTCCAGTGACAGCAAGCGGCAGTGAAGCATGGGTGAGCCCTGTGGCCTGCCTTTCAGGAGCAGAAGGAAACACTATCCCATCCCCAGTGTTTAAGTAAGATACCTGTCCAGCTAGGTTCTTTACACATAATTCTTTTTTTTAAAAATTCAGTTTTACACTATACATTTGAATTCAGACAATAATAGTAAACATCAACATATAGGATTCCCTGAATCCTTATATTTTCCTCCACCCTTCATAGTTTACATAATCAATTTTTATCTACTGCATCATATAATTTCTCCATTTTTCTTTTTTCAAACAACAACAATTTTTACCTTAGTTTTTAATACATTTACAAGTGTTACTAAAATCCTGCCAGAGTTTTTAATTGTTTGCAATGTTCTCTTAGGTAACTTGCAAATTTTTCCCATTCCTTATTAAAGTTGACCAAGAAAATCAGATACCAGGAAGATAGAATCTTAACACATAATTCTTTGCACATAATTCATGTCAGGCACCAAATGGCAGATTCAGAGAGGAGGAGGGAGGTCAGTGTCTTTAAAATGCACCAGCGGAACCAGTTCCTGCACTCCTTGCTAGTGTGTTTGCAGTGCACTGTCCTCCTCACCGCCTCAGTCCTCCTCCTCCTCCTCCTGTTAAGAAGCAGTGACAAACCCGGTGGGAATCTAGCATAGAGCCTCTGCTGCATCCAGTGAGCTGAACCTGGTCTTAGGTAGGCTGCAACGGAATGATCACGAACACTTCCCAATCTGTGTTGAAGTGTGTGAGTACACCCTGGTAGGCCCCAGTGAGGATCTGAAGCCTCTCAGCTGGGTCCTCCGAGATCTCCTTCTTGGGGGAGGACCACGCCACCTCAAAAAGGAGCTTCACCGCATCTCTCACCACCGTAGCTGTGACAAGTGTCCCTGGAATTTGGGGACTAGTTTGGCTCTATGGATGGGCAAGTCCCGGGAACGCCTTCATGTACTCAAAGGCCCTTAGTGAGAACTGTCAATATTGATATATCCTTTCCTAAGGCTATGGAGTGAACTGGCACAGAACAATAGCCTGAGTGTATGTGTGTGTGAGAGTGTGTGTGTGTGTGTGTATATATATATATATATATATATATATATGGTATACTGTAGCTTGCAACTTCCTGACTTCTTCTGTCCTATTCTAAGGAACATTCATTTCATTCTACTGCTGATTTGGACAAACTGTGCAAAGATGGGGTGTTCGTTTGGGGTCCTTCTGCTTCTCCTGTGTGGTAAGTGCATGTTCAAGACAGTTGCATGTCTAAAGGATGCCAAATCTAAATTTTCTAATACCTCAGTACAGAAGAAGAGTTGCGTTGGTCTGTTTTAACATTTTAGCAACCAAGATTCACGCATGTTCTTTTCTTTTCTTTTCAAAATTATTTTTATTAAGATTTTACAAGTTTTAGCATAATCAAAAATTCAAATTACATTTTACATTTTCAGTTAACACCCCCGACTTCCCCCAGCTTCCCTTTCTGGTTTATAGCACATTTATTTCTTCTGCTTATAATTTTATATGCCTTATGTACTAAAATTAAAGTTGCACCTTATCAATCTGTTCTTAACATTTTAATTTCATTTTTATATTTTCTATTTATATTTGTCCGTTGTAACTGTATTATTCGAATCCTGCAAGTGAGTTCATTTCAATACATTGTTTCTGTATATACATCATAATAGGTTCCCAATCTTTTTTGAAGTCATTGTTGTCCTTATCTTTGAGTCTCTCAGTTAGCTTCATCATTTCATCAGTTAGCTTCATATTCCATCAACTTTTCTTGCCATTTGGTTCTTGCCAAAACCATCCGTGGTTTTCCACGGATCTGAGGGCAATGAAACAATCGTTGAGACGGCTAGAGCACCGGTGGCGGATAACTCATTCTGAAGCTGACCGGACACAGGTTAGAGCTCAATGTCAAGCCTACCAAGTGGCGGTAGCGACGGCGAAGAAGACTTTCTTCACCGCCTCTATTGCATCTGCAGAAAACAGCAGCAGGAGACTTTTTCAGGTGGTCTGCAATTTAGCGGAACCACCTGCTACATCGGGGCCCAGTACAGGCCACATGATCTCCTGCAATGATTTTGCAAAGTTTTTTGCAGATAAAGTCGCTCAGATTCGGGAAGAGGTAGACGCCACCGTGGGAGCAGGGCCGGGGCGGGAGAGTGCTAGAGTCCTGTCTAGTCAAATTGCAATGCACTCTACGTGGGGCTACCTTTGAAGGTGACCCGGAAACTACAACTAATCCAGAACGCAGCAGCCAGACTGGTGACAGGGAGCGGCCACCGAGACCATATAACACCGGTCTTGAAAGACCTACATTGGCTCCCAGTACGTTTCCGAGCACAATTCAAAGTGTTGGTGCTGACCTTTAAAGCCCTAAACGGCCTCGGTCCAGTATACCTGAAGGAGCGTCTCCACCCCCATCGTTCTACCCGGACACTGAGGTCCAGCACCAAGGGCCTTCTGGCGGTTCCCTCACTGCGAGAAGCCAAGTTACAGGGAACCAGGCAGAGGGCCTTCTCGGTAGTGGCGCCCTCCCTGTGGAATGCCCTCCCACCAGATGTCAAAGAGAACAACAACTACCAGACTTTTAGAAGACATCTGAAGGCAGCCCTGTTCAGGGATGCTTTTAATGTTTGATGTATCATAGTATTTTAATATTCTTTTGGAAGCCGCCCAGAGTGGCTGGGGAGGCCCAGCCAGATGGGCGGGGTATAAATAATAAATTATTATTATTATTATTATTATTATTATTATTATTATTATTGCTCTTTCACGCATGTTATTTTCAAGGATAGACACTGTACTTGCAATGACATGAACTGTCCCTCATGTGTGCTATTATTCTGTAGATTTTAGCAAGTGGTTAGACTGTAGACCAGCATTCATGAAACTGTAGGGCTTCTCCGCATTATAGGAGGAAGACAGGAACCTAAAAGGAACCAGGGAGGAGTGATGAAAGAAAAGGGGATGAAAATGCAAATTAAATGTATGGAGGTCAGGGAGAAGAATTGACAGAAAGAGCAGTAAAAAGAATTTTCCGGGTGGCAAACCTGAAATGAAAAATCCTTCTAAAACCAGATCACCCAATTCTGCCTGAAGTGGTGAAGGCAAATGAAAATAATTCCAGAGCTAATGTCTGTGCTTAGTTTGATGAAAGCTGAACTATGGAACTCCCTGCCTCAAGGAAATCACTGTGGCGTAGGAGATGTGTGATTTTTGAGCTTGTGTGTATGCTATTTCCAAAAGAGGGTTTAGATAGGGATTTTGCTCATTGCCAGCTGATGAGCCAAAAACATCACCTCCTGCCATTTTGTGACTGGCAAGCCCTTGTCGTTTTAAGCTCCTTTAGGTGGGCCAGAAATTCTGCAAAGCTCTGCTTTCAATCCATGCAAAGTTCAGGCTGAGCAATGCAACAAAACAGGAGCACTGGGATTTCCCTTCCCTATGAGGAAAGGTTGCAGCGCTTGGGATGTCTTAGTTCAGAGACAAAGCGAGTGGTACATGATATGATGGAAGCATGTACAATTTTGCATGGCAAGGGGAAAGCGGATAGAGAAAAGTTTTCCTCCTTCTCTCCTAACACCAGAATGGTGAACCTGAAAGTTGGAGGATTTGGGACAGATAAAAGAAAGTTCTTCATGCAGCGCAGTGTTAAACCATGGAACTTCCTCCAACAGGAAGCAGTCTTGGCCACCAGTTTGGATGTCAGTTTCCCATTGAGGCATCTGCCTGGCCACTGTGAGGATGTTGGCCTGAGGTTCTTCTTAGGCTCTCAGGCAGGCTTCTTGCTTTCAGCTGTCTCCTTAGGAAGCAGCAACCTGATCCAGTTTGCGGATATGGTCCGTCAGCTGACGGGAAGGCTGCCCTCTCTCTTTTACAATGGGTACGGATGTTACTGTGGACTTGGAGGATCCAGAAAGCCCATGGATGAAACTGACTGGTGAGCAGGACTCTCGCTGAGAACAAGGGGTGAGGGAGAAATGGGATTCCGTTCTTTGCATTTAAAGGCAAACCTACCTAATTTGCACTCCCTGAAACGAAATACAAACGGAAATGCAGC
This sequence comes from Podarcis cretensis, assembly GCF_951804945.1. Lineage (NCBI taxonomy): Eukaryota > Metazoa > Chordata > Lepidosauria > Squamata > Lacertidae > Podarcis > Podarcis cretensis. Next base: position 64,943,706 of record NC_137177.1, read on the forward strand.
CATTTTGAAATTTGCACTTTGACCAAATTTGCAGTACCATCCTTCATACTAGTAATGCATTCAAATATGCATGGGGCGGGGTGTATGCATAAATATATATATATTGGTGGAAATAGCATACCAAAATGCATCATATGTGGGGAAATTGCAGCACTTGCTGCCAACTCATGCTTTTGGGATGCTGATGAGGACTCTTACGTTTTCTTCTTCTTTGGCAATCACTCATAATCAAGTTAGGACGCAGGTGGTGCTGTGGGTTAAACCACAGAGCCTAGGGCTTGCCGATCAGAAGGTTGGCGGTTTGAATCCCCGCAATGGGGTGAGCTCCCATTGCTCGGTCCCAGCTCCTGCCAACCTAGCAGTTTGAAAGCACGACAAAGTGTAAGTAGATAAATAGGTCCTAGGTGAAGGTAAATGGCGTTTCCGTGCACTGCTCTGGTTCTCCAGAAGCGGCTTAGTCATGCTGGCCACATGACCTGGAAGCTGCATGCCGGCTCCCTCAGCCAATAAAGTGAGATGAGCGCCCCAACCCCAGAGTCGGTCACAACTGGACCTAATGGTCAGGGGTCCCCTTTACCTTTACCATAACCAAGTAAGATTGTCTTAACAGTGAGTTAAGTGACTGTGGAGGCCAGTTCTGGATCCACACATCCTTCCACAGTGGGGACATAGGTTTCTGGGCTGGAGTTGATCATGGTGAGGGATTGCCAAGTTTGCCTTCCTCTTAGCTCGTTTCTCCCTTTTGTTCTGAGTTCGAGCATCTTCAAAGTCCATGACACCTTTGGTAAAGGCTGTTCTCCAGTTGGAGCGCTCACAGACCAGTGTTTCCCAATTGTCAGAGCAGGTGGCACTGTGGGCTAAACCACCGAGCCTCTTGGGATTGTTGATCAGAAGTTTGGGGGTTTGAATCCCCGTGATGGGGTGAGCTCCCATTGCTATGCCCTAGCTTCTGCCAACCTAGCAGTTCAAAAACACACCCGTGCAAGTATATAAATAGGTACCGCTGCTGCATTTTGGTGTGCTCTGGCTTCTTCCATGATCCTCCGTGCACAAGCAGTGGTTTAGTCATGCTGGCCACATGACCCAGAAAGCTGTCTATGGACAAACGCCAGCTCCCTTGGCCTGAAAAGTGAGATGAGCGCCACACCTGCAACATCCTCTGTGAAAATCAGTCTGGATTATGGGGGCATCATCCAGACTAATCCCACCCTCCAAAAAAACCCCACCCCTACAGCGTGAATAATAGAGAATGCACCTAATCTCTCTGTCTTAATTGTCTTCCTTATGGCCTGAAGTAATCGGTTTGATCTGTGCTGCTTCCAGGTGCTGCCATACCCACGATTGTTGCTATGGAAAGATGGAAAAACTGGGTTGCAAACCCAAACTAGAGCTTTATACCTACTTTGTCGGGAAGAGCAGAATCGTGTGTGGTATGTGTGAACATGGAGTATGTTTGGGGTGGCTGCAGATACTTGGATGAGAGCTAGAGATGGGGGAAAAAACCAATCCAGTGGGCTTCTCTGCTGGCTGTTAGAAGCTGACTCCAGAGCTGAAAAGCGTTCCCCGCCTCCCTGCTTCAAGGAAAGGTGTGGCAAAGAATTAGGAAGTTAACTAAATAAGGTAACTAAAGCAAGCTAACAAAAAGCAAACATGCAGGCACAAAGTCAACAAGGATGTGGGGGCTTTTCAGTGTTTTTCAGGGTATGGGCAGAAGTCATGGGTATGTCTAAAGTGCAATTGTCACAGACTGGTTGGACATGGAGGAATGTTGGGAGGTACCAGCTGAGGAACCCCCAGGGGAAGAAAGCTCAGAGCCAGGGGATTGGTGGTGGGACAATGATGAGTTGTCAGAGGGAGAAGACTGGGAGGAAGAAGTGTCAAAAACTGAAGAGGTAACAGGGCTTAGTGAGCAGGGGGAGTCTGCGGCAGAGAGCAGTCCAGAATCAGAGCTAAAAGCTGCAGCAGGAGAAGGGGATGAGGGAGGCCAATAGGCAGAGAGGAGTCAGGTTGGTGAAGAAGCATGGGTGTTTCCTCCTGCTGCTGTGACAAGTTCCTCTCCCCCCCCCCCCCGGTCTCCCCGGACCAGGAGAGGCACCAAGTGGGAGGAGCAAAGGCAGGCACACCAGCAGAGTCTCAGATTGCTTGAGGAGGAGACTTAGGCAGCTGTGGATGGCAGGGACTTTCAGACAACTGCCTCATAGGGGCAAGACCTGCTGCTGAGCTCATTAGGCCTGACATCCCTGTGCAGATCCTGATTTTTTAATTAAAAAGTACTTTTCTTGCTGTGTGTTATTTACTGCTGGCTTGCTCCTGACAGCAATGAGCTCTTGGCTCTCTGGGAAAAGGTTTGTTGAGGCCAAGGGGGCACAGCTGGAAACGGTAAGAGACTCAAAGAGACAAGTGGATAAGTCCCACTCCTGGGATGTGCAGATCTATCTCAACTTTTGGCTCTTTTGTCTTCCAGGGGGAAGGACAATGTGCCAGAAGATGACCTGCGAGTGTGATAAAGTAGCCAGCTTCTGTTTCCAAAAAGCCGCCTATCACATCAAATATGCCTTTTACCTAAACATTCTATGTAGAGGCCCCACGCCTCCTTGCTAGGATCCCGGAAACGCTGCTTTCTCAACTGCCTTCCTGAAGGTGGTGCAGTTAAACATATCCTCTTGTTCAATGTTTATTTCATCCCATCATTTCTTAGAGTCAACCTTGCAGCGCCATTGTCATCACCTGACACAGTTGAGATGCTGTGGGGGCCTCAACAACTGGGCAGGCCGCACCACTCCTACCTCTCCTAGGCCTCCAGCACCTGGCAACTTAGTCTGGGAGGCGCTTGCCATTTTTATTTCCCACAAAGCCCTTAGTGTTGTGTCACTCCAGGGCATTGTTGGAAATTTCAAGGACAGCTTCTCCACCTCAAGTGAGGCCCCCTCAGACTTTGAATTGACCCTACCACCTGATCTGGCCTCAGCCCCAAACTTGTTTTTCAAGTGACTTAATGATGAATTGTTTGTTCTTAGAAATGCTTGTAAGCCATCCTGAGATCTATACTGGATGATGGGCAGTTGAGAAGCTGCAGACATGAGTAAATAAAAACAAATAACATGGAATTCATGGTCTCCTCCATAATTTCCCAAACCGGAACAGAGTATTTGGGGGCTGCACAAAGCTGCAATGGAATCTTAGCTCATCTTACACATACAGAAGAACGAGGTTTGTAGGACTGAGCTACACTACTTTGAACTGCAGCTGGGAGGTACCTTTTTGAATGCTTCCCCTGCATTTAAGAAAATAGAATTAGAGAAGAGGTTCAGCACAATGAAAAGCAAGGTAGGGCTTTAGGGCTACTAGCCACAAAGACTATACTGTACTCTGCCTCCACAGATGAAGGCAGTTTTACCACTGAGAGTTTGTCACATGTAACCAGTGAAGGCATGGACAGTAGCCAAGCAGTTCCAAGGAGAACCAAAAAGTATCCAGCTAGAGACTCCAGTGCAAGCGGATAAAGAGCAGGCACTACTGACAAGCGGAGTCTAATCTGTGATCCCAAAGTGGGCATTAAGCAGCATGAATACTTGTGGGATTTGCTGCCCTGCCTCAAAGGCTGAGCAAATGTCAAGACCAAATATTTATCAAGGCCAAACAGGTTAAATAAGGTATCTGCCCTCAGGAGGAAAGATATGCGCCAAACACTGTAGGCAGTGAATATTATTTCTAGAGCCCTGAAACGTTTGCTCCACTTGGCTGAGTTCACCAGATGTTTGCAGGCAAGGTTAGTTCGGGACAATGTTGATCTTGTCTTATGATTACGTAAACAGATCCCAAATATACTCAAAAGAAGCTATGGTATTTTGCTCATCCTTCAAATGGACATATCCTTTGCAAATTCTTGCATTTCAGTTGGCATTGGAATTTGATAAATCTCAAATTATACTGCAAGGTGGGCTAAACTGCCTGATGTGTCCAACACGTTTTTGCTTGGGGAACACAAACACCTTGCTGCCCCTGTTCTTCCAAGATATGGGTCAAACACTCTGCTATCTTCAGGATTACCCAGAGGCAAACCACTCCACTACATGTGGCAAGTGTGTGTGTGTGTGTGTGTGTGTGTGTGTGTGTGTGTGTGTGTGTCTGTCAGGGTGGTTTAGTGACTAGAGTGCCAGACCAGGACTTGGAGACCAGGGTTCAAATCCTCACTCAGCCATGAAGCTCCCTGGATGACCTCAGGTCAGTCACACTCTCTCCACAGGAGTATCATGGGAATAAAGTGAGGGAGGGGGAATCATGTGGGTTGTAATCATATAGGAGGAAAAGGGGAGATATAAATGTAATAAGAAATAAGAATACAAGCAAAGAGAATATTAGGGCCTTGACAATGTTAAGCCTCTGAGTGGAAAATTCTTCCCAGAGGCACTCAGCAGCCGTCTTTTTCTGCACCACATAAAACTCTGATTTTTATCCCTGCCTTTGGTGCTTTAACTGCTTTTATTGCTGGTTTTAGCGCTGCTTTCCCTTAGGTTCAGATTTTAATTTTTTGCCCCTTGAACTTTCCTGCAGAGGCAAGTGTTTCATGTGCCAATGGCAGTCGGGGCCAGAGGCAAAAGTGGGTGGGACAAGAGTGGGCATACAATTTGTGCATGCTGGGGAAAGCAGTGGCATGTGCAATCCTGAATGCCAGCGCAAGACCTGCTCTTGGGCTGTGGGCCACTGCCAGGAAGAACCACAGGCTTGTAAAAGGGAAACGTGGCTGTTTTAACTGGTTGATAGCCCCAACAAGGCCAATTTTATTTTGATAACCACAAAGATGCAGAACTTTTATCCCCTCCATTATCTACCAAACATATTTACAACCTCAAACCTGGATCTCTGCTATGGCTCTCTTTTCCAGAACGAAGAGGACTGTCATTACTTGATGTCACCGAGAGGAAAAGTTATTGGGGTTGCTGAACAGCTGTCCAGATTGTTGGCATCATAGAACTGTAAGGAGAACCTTCACCAAACTGTCCTGTCAGCCTAGCCTGGTGAGAGGCATGATTGACAGCTCTGGCATCAGCTTCCGTTCTAAGGGCAGGGGCAACCACTGCCTTTACAGCAGTCTTGGCCAAATTGCTGCCCTCCAGGTATATTGGACTAACAGCTCCCAAGTGGCCAAGGCTGCACTAGCAGCTTGCATCATGCCACTCCTAGTGGTCCTAAGCTTTCCCTCTGCCCTTTTTTAGTTGAATGGCATTTTTTAGTATGTGTTGGCTAAATCCACCCTTTGGCTTATAAGTATCAGAAGCACCAGAACCCTGTTTCCAAACCGCATTAGGCAAGTGCCACATTTTCCAACTGTCGCAGCACTAGGATAAAAAAGTTGCTTCCATCCAAATTTTGCCTTCCGAATCAACCCATTTAGGCACACTAAACCCACTCTTTATGGCAACTGCAGAATATACATATTGAAATCACACAAACCCTGTTCCACTCCAGTCAGCCTAGGAACTGGCCAGAGATGACAAGGATTGGAATTCAAAAGCAGCTGGTGGGATTGCGGGCGGGGGGTAGCTTCCCCTTCCCTGTAATATCTGCTGAATTAGCCTTTTAAAAAACCCAACTATAATAGAACTCTTTAGGGAGGAAAATGGGTTTTTTTAGCGAACAAAATTAAGGAACAAGTGTCCCTTGGAAGTTAGCCAGTATAATATCTTGGGTCTATAAATTTTAACATGATAAAGAAGTAATTCTTTGAGTACCAAGTGTCTTTGGATGAAGGCCATGACATGCACAAGGAAACAAAATCGCCAATGTTCAAGATGAAAGTACACTTTGGGTCAGCCTTGTTTGCATCACATACTAGTAAGCTGGCAAGGATGGGGCTTGTCCATTTCCTCCCCATCGTTGGTGAAGGGGCCACAGTTGAAATCCAACTTAGGTAGCACTGCTCAGCCACTTCATACTCTGATTTGCCCACCCCCACAGGAGGAGCCCATATCCCTGCATAAGTGGGGCAGGACTAAGAATCCCACAAGGGCAGGCACAAGATGAGATCTGGTCCTTCCCCCACAAGTCTGTAATGGTGGACAGCTGCCCAACCAGTGCTGTGACACAATTGTGGCCTATTCCTGCTAGGGGTGCAAGTGAGTAATTGATCAAACAAACCCTGCCACAGACAGGAAAAGTTTCTCTACACTATCGGCCTGTCTGTATAGAATTTGCTACTATGCACACAACCCACAACCCACCACAAGCCACCATCATTTCCGTAGGCTAAAGTGCACGATTGATCATTGTCTAGAATTTAACAATATTGCCATGGGGAGTAGGATTGGGAGGAGAAAGCAACAATCTAACAGGCTCAGTACCAACTTTGGTAGATTTAGTTTTCACTTTGGGATGTAAGTCAGAAGCAGTTTTCTTTTTTCCCTGCTGACTATGCCAAAAAGGTGTGTTCCTGAGCAAAGAAACCCTTTAACCCTCCTGCAGGCGGGGGTCACTGAAAATAAGACAAATTGGGAAGTGGCCATGGAAGATTCGGGAGCAAATTCCATGAGCTCTGCAGCGAGAGGATCCATGATTGGGGATTCCACCCCTAAGGCCTCTGTTGTCCAGGCTCCAGCACAGGAACTGCTCAGCCATCCCACACCAGTGTTCTTGTGCACAACTGAAGAATTGTTTAACTGTCAGTTAAACAGCATAGCAGATACCCCTGTTCACAAAGACAGACGGGGCGAAGTGTTTGCTCTGAAGAAGGTACTTTTGGGGTGCAAAGTTCAGCAGCCAGAGTTTCATTTTCCCACGCACATCAGAAATGGGGAAACACCATTAAGTCAGATGTTGAGAGCCGCAATGGTCTTCACGAGGGTGACCTGCGACTCAGACTCCATGGCGTTCTTATTATTGTCTGAGAGGTTGCTCTTGCTTCCTAGGACTTTCTGCCGGTGTCTGTCTTCCTGCCTTCGCTTCTTCTCCAGTCGCTGTTGCTTCTTCTCCTGCCTGTTGGACACCTGCCGGAGGGGAGAATTAGCAAAGCACTAAAGGAAGAGGAGGAGGACTGTGATTTAGAGGGATCCCCTAGGTAGCAGAGTCTGGGGGTGCAAGTGTCAGAAGAAGGCGGGGACCAAGGCCTAAACAAAGGGGACGTCAAGAAAGGGATGGACTTCGCCATTGTCCTGGATGAGCAGGAGGAGAGAGTGGCAGCACAACAAGCAAATAACAAAATGACAGGAGCTGCTTAGGGCTGTGCAATAGCTTTGGCCAAATTCAGAACTGAATCAGGCCAATTTTTTCCCTGTTCAGATTGGATGGAAGAAGCAACAAATCGCTCCGGAGCAAATTAGGCTGTCCCAGATCGATTCATGGTAATTTGTGCTGATCGGTAGCTTAACACAGCACTCAGAAAGCCAGACAGTTTCCAAACTGTTGCAGTTATTAATTATAACGCCATGTAAGAAGGACACCAGGGTTGGGAGCTGGAGGAAAGTTAGAATGCTATGAACAGGTCCAGACCAGATCCTATCTGGATTCACAAATCGGGAATACAAATCAGATCAGTGCGTCTAGGGTATGGGACAATAGGAATTAAGGGAATGACTGATTTGGCAAGACTGCAGTTTTAAAGATCACCCTTCCCAAACCTAATGCCTTGCAGGCAGTTTTGAGTACAATTCCCACCAGCTCTGGGGCTGATGGATTCATGAACCTGAAGGACACAAGATCGGGGAAGGCTGTTTTGGATGAAGCACATGCACTGTAGGGATATTTTTTAAAGTGATACCACCACAAGCCTGAGTGGAGTGTCTGGACAAGGAGCTGGATAGCAATGCTGGGAGGACAAGTCGGGAGAGAGCAGATCTCAGAATTTCTGCCTGGGATGTGACTCTGACACCATCCAGGCAGATTCCTCTGTGGAATCCCCCATTAAAAGTACCACTGCGAGGCAGGGGGAAACCCCAGGGCTCCCACAGAACTCCCCCCTCCCTCTCCCCTTCAAGATACCTTTGGTGCCTGCTTTTTACTGGCTTGGTTTCCTTCCAGTGAGCTCATTTGGGGCTTGTTGTTTTCTATTTCCTGGCTCCCAAAAATCCTAGTGCCACTTCCATTCTCTTCCCACAGGGCTGGCCTGGGATGCAGTTTTGGTCGGTTTGTCTCCTGGGCTTCCTGGGCTTTCTCAGCATCTAGGAGAGGGACAGTGATTTGTCAGAGACCCATCCCGGGCCACGGGGGTGGACTAGATTGCCCTTGGGTCCCTCCCCATTCCACAATACTGATTCTAGAAGATGCAGTGGAGTGGGCCATTATTGTGGAGTGGCAGAGGGGAGGAAAGGGTAGCAAACAGAAGGCTTAAGCCAGCCTGTCTCCCATCCATCCATTCCTTCCTGCATGTGGTTCCCCCCCCAAGTGGGTTTATTTCCTGGTTGTGTAGCTGCCTGGAACAGAGTATCTGTAAATGGGAAGCAGCAAGGAGGTGTGAGAGATAAGTACACCCCCCACCCCCACCTGCCAGAGGAGGTTGTGGCAGACACCAACTTGGGCAGCTTGAGACAAGTACGGCTATCAGTAGCTACTAGCCAGGATGGCTACGTTCTCCCTCCACTATTAGAGGCAGCATGTCTCTGAATAGCAGCCATTGCTGGAAACCACAAGAGGGAAGAGTGCTCCAGCTTGCCAGTTTCTCACAGTCATCTGGTTGGCCCCTGTGAGAACAGGATGGTGGACTAGACAGAGGTGGAATAAGAACAGTGTGACCAATACTGCTACACTGGGGATCAAGCCTAGGGGGCGCTGCAGGGTGTCGCAACTATGATGTAGTGAATTGAACAGAAAGGAAGATGAGAGGCAAGAGGCATGAAATTTTGGCCTCACACAGGGCACCACTGAAATTTGAAAGATCGAAGTCCACCCCCGAACTAGATGGACTCCCTTTGGCCTGATCCAGCACCCAGGCTCTTTTTAGGTCCTTATCCCTCCATATCTATTCCAACTCTGAAGTGGCAGGGCATGTTTGACAGGTGAGATTCATGCACCTGCCTCATAATTCTCCTTTAGTTAACCTATCAGGAAGATGCTGTGCACACAATGGAAGACTGTGGGCCAGGAACACTTAATTGCAGCCTCTGGAAGGCTCTTAGAATCATAGAATTGTAGAGTTGGAAAGGATGCCAAGGGCCATCAAATCCAAAGCCCTGCAATGCAGGGATTGGGGGGGGGGGGCGTGTTCCGCTTCCATGTTGCTTCCCTCCTTTATTTCAAACGGGCTGCTTTACTGTAATTGGTAATTGTGTGGCAAGAGCAACCCATTACTCACGGAGCCTTTTCACTTCATTTATCTGACACACAACAAATATTGCAGACTCGATATTGTAGTCCTCCGTTTCAAGGATCCGGATGATTAAATCAGAATCCTGAAAAGCAAACAACATGTGCCAGACAGACAGTGAATTTTACCGTTGTACAGCAGGCTTGTTTCCACACATAACTCTCTATATTATACACCCAGGCAACCAAGAGGCATTCTCAGAGTTCAAGAACATATTCTAGCAGGAAGAAACACTTAAGGAGGGAACGACGTATGGCAGATGAGGGCTGCAGCTAGGGGAGAGGGGGCTTAGCCTAGTGCCAACTAGGGGCACATTGAGCTCCCAGGGCTGAGGTTCCACCCATCTTACAGCAAGAGAAGGAAATCTGTGGACCTCCAGACACTGTCAAGGGGCAGCTTTAATCATCCCTGACTACTGATGGGACTACTGGAACTGATGGGAGCTCAATTCCATTATCATCACCATCCGGGGGGGCCTTGGGCTTCCCACCCCTCACTGCCTGAGAGGCACCTCCACCAGCATTTCCCCAAGCAATGGAATGGCACAGGCTCACCAGGCAGCCAGTTGCATTCCGCACTTTCTGGACAGCATCCTCAATTTCATCTTGGACTTCCTCTTCTGATTCTGCTTCCTCCTTCTCTTTTTTATTACATTCGTTTCTGCACAACATCTGGAATGACAGGAAGGCATTGCAATATGTCATCCTATGTCATGGGGGGGGGGCACGGGTGGATCGTGTGAGCAAGGCCTGTCATTTATTCCACTGAAAATATTTATAGGCCACTATTCAAACAAAATAGTTGGAAAATATGGCTTACAAAATGGTTTACAAAAATACACAAATAAAACAAAATGGTTTACAAAAATTTTGTAACCCAGAATTGGCTTACATTTTGTAAACCAAAATGGTTTACAAAAATATACACAAATAAATAAACCCAGTGCCTTTCCGATGTAATCAGTCCCTCAGCAGGCAGACACGAGACCACCCAGGTGGGAAAGAGCCATGCACAGCTGCTCAAGGACTCCCCAGAGGCTTCTGCACATGGAAGTGTATGTGAGTGAGAGAAAGAGAGAAAGTGAGTGTCAGTGAATGTGTGTCTTCAACAATTTCAGTTGCAAGCCAGAATTATTCCCACCTGCCCAGCAGTTTCTGGAAGGAAAAATCACCAGGAAATGGGCTAAATGATTAGAAGATGGTTGCAGCACTGTGTGAAACTAAGCAGCCACACGCTTCAGGGAGAGTATCAATTCACCTTTGACGGTGGGTCAGAGTATCTGGTACCTGCTATCAGAGATCCTTTTTTAGCTAGAGTTGCCAGGAACTACACCTGCTCCTTCTGCATGCCAAGCAAGTGCTCTACAGCTGAGCTAGGCATCCCTCCTAAACCCTTATCTTACCCAGCTTGGATAATTAAATCCAAGTAGGCTCCCACCCACTACTTGATTCATTCCACAACATCTGTTTTAACAGGGTATGAAATCAGTTAAAATGCATTACTTTGCTTTTACAGCATCACTGTATTGCCAAGCTAAGCATCCACTGCTCAGCAAAAAGAGAAAGCCCCATCCCAGGAACATCACCAGAGAGTACCTAGCAGGGCCCAGAACCAACCTCCGTCTGTAGCCGGGCAGGAGCCTCAGAGTTGTCATTAATCTTCCGGACACTGTCATAGTGCTCTCCATATCGATATGCAATGTGCAGCTCTCGAGCGTTGCTTTTGTCTGTTCCACGAATCTGAGAAAGAAGAGTGGGTCGGGGCAGATGCATGATGAAAGATTGATGCAAGTGGGGCTTTAAATCTGGATGCTTTCAAGAGCATTCAATTTCCTCAAAAAGAAGCAATGCCTTTACTGAGGCAAGTGCTTGCCATTTCCAGTGTGGATTCATGTGATTTATTGGTTCTACAGTTTCCATCTATCTAGCTCAGTGAAGGGGAGGCCCATAAGCCTCTCATAACTCTACCAAGAAGAACTCCCTTCTACCAGTTCCCCCATCCAGCACCTAGATCCTTAGCAAGGATGCGTTTCATGGGTCAGCTGTGTCAGAAATACCAATAAAAGGAAAGCCCAAATTTGGAGAGACTGAAGCCCAGCTTATAAGTATGGCAGAGGATTTCAAGACCAAGGGAAATATGAATGGTGACATTATTCCAATGTAATATTTGTAACATTTTGTACCAGCCGCAATTCCAAACAAGTTGTCATAGACAGGCCTATGTGGGGTACACTGAAATAATGTAATCTAGATGCCTATTTTGCATAAGAAAGAGACTGCCCCCCCTTCTCCAAATTTGGAAAATTGTTAGCCGTATTGCAACATGAGGAAAATTATGCATTAACCGAAGTAATGGCACATTATGACAAATTGAGTGTTTTGAGGCTTACCTGCCACAGAGGGGCATTGAGCTGGTGGATGACAACATTGACTTGATTGTTCTTTGCAAAGGCTACAATGGCATCATTGCCAGCAAAAGTTCCAGGCTGTGCCAAATTAGCAACTGGAAAAGATAAGAAGAGAGGAGAAGAAGAAATGAAATGTACATTGAAGGAGGACAAAAAGCAAATAAAAGAAAGATGCTACACAGATAAGGCAATGGCAACAGCACAGAACAAAAGACCCTTTGACAAGAACAAGTGAAGTTGCCAAAGGGACATTCACTTGGAGTAATGCCAGGCAACCAAGACCTGCAGGATCCCATTCAGGTCTTGATGGGGTACATGGAGATGTTTTATCTATAAACCTGTGTCACTGACAACATTCATTCCCAATTTAAAGCAAATATGGGGCTCTGAAACAGTTTATGACTATGTGTGGAAATATTAATGGTTCTCCTATAATGATACAATGTGAATTCTGATGCAATGCATTGGAGTACACACATTTTTTCTTCCAAAGTCCTCCAAGTGTTGGTATGTATTGTATAGGGTTGCCATATTTCAAAAAGTAAAAATGCCAAGAGATATTGAGCTTCTAGCTTTTTTTAGACAAACCCCAAAGTTGTTGAGCTTTTTCTTACAAAAACGCCAAAAAAACAACATTTTTCAATTGACTTGCCAGGACAAACCACCGCCTTTTGGAAATTACCCCCTTTCATCAATTCTGCCTTTGAGATCCCCGGAATTATTACAGCCCTAGTATTGTACATAAGTCCCACAATTCAAACAGGCTTCCTTAACTTGCCATCTTCCAGATGTTTTGGAAGATTCCCAGAGGCCCCAGACAGCAACTATGGAAATTATAATCCAAATATCTGGAAAGTGGCAAGGTGAGGAAGGCGGAGTTAGAGAAGCATTTTAAACAGTTCAACAGCAACAACAGTAGTAGCACAGCAGAGCGAGACAAACATAAGAGCACAACAGGATGCCTGGGAAAATAAAAACAGAAATGTCCTAGGCAACCTTTCTAGGTTTTGAATGTGACCTCAACATACAGACCCTGATGCCAAGCCATAAAGCAGGAGTGGCTAACTCCCATCAGGCCCAAGCAAGAATCAGGGATGCCAGGAATTGCAGTCCAGCACCCTCTGAGGGTCACAGGTTAGCCACTCCTGCAATGGAAAGCTTTAAATATAAGCACCAGCACTTTGAACAGAGCTTAGAACCAGTGAAATACACAGGGCCATCTTAAGCATATCTGGCGCCGTGGTGCAAAGATACCTCCGGCACCCCGTTTCCCAGAGTTGTTGACTTGTCGACCCTTTCCCAAGCCTCTGAGGGGATCGCTCTCCTCCCGCGGAGGCTTGGGAGGCAAGCTGCATGCCCGCCAGTCATATGGTTGATGGGGCACAGCTGGTGGGTGTGCAGGGAAAGGGGAGGCTGCCGGCAAAACCCCTGAGAGGCCAGCGCCCTGGCACAATGCGCCAGTAAGCCCAATAGGAAAGACGGCTCTGGCAATACATATTCCCACTGACTGATCCCACTTAGCAGCCTAGCAGCCTGTATTTTGGACAAACAGCGCTCAAAAGCAGCAGTAGGCACAACTTCCACCTCTCACAAAGGGCACCCACCGTGCTTCTCAAAAGGAACATCATCCTCCACAAAAGGCTCAAAGTCCTCCCGTTGCTTTATCATGTAGTCCACAGTTTCCTGGCGGTGTTTGAGGTGGTCTCGGGAGTGACCTTCAAGCTGGTCCCCAAGAGCCCGGAACAAGCAGTTCCTGCGGGAAGACATTATGCCCAATTGAGTTTGTCTGAAGGAGATTTGTCAAGGGGTGGTGGAGTAAAATCATGGTCCTTGGTTTATCCATAAGAAGCTGCCTTACTCTGAATTATGCCACTGGTGCATCTAGCTTTACACTCACAGGCAGCAGCAGGTCTCCAGAATTTTCAACAGGGGCCTCCCTCAGCTCTACCTGAAGATGCCAGTTATTGATCCTGGGACTTTCTGCATGCAAAGCAGGTGCCATGGTCTTACTAAGCTCTTTTGTCAAATCACACTATACACTATACAAGGTTTTCCCTCCAGTACAATACAATTTGGATGTCTGTCTAGCCAAGCCTATGTCCCTGATCCTCACATTTCCTTTTGTATGTTTATAATCATACTGCTATTTTTAAGGATCCCAAAAAGAACTTAAAACTTAAGAACTGATACCTGGGTTTGCTTATTTCCTCCTCTATCCCAGTGCATTTTTTCCTTTTGTGCTGCACACAGTGCTTATTTTCTTTAAAAATGTTTAGGAGTACTATACTTTCATTTTGACTCAAGAAAATCACCATTTTCTTGTACAAATCAGGGAAAATACAGTAAATGGACAAAAGTACAGAATTTCACAAAATGTTTAGGGGTATGCGTCCCCCTGCGTCCCCACAGAAAAAAAGCACTTGCTGCACCTTTTCAGACTGCCAGCCTGGGAACAGGGAGAGTCTTTTTTTCCCTTTTAAACTTTTTAGAGCATTCTGTAAGCTATTCTTGTGAGCCTTTTTTTGTCTAAAAAGCAGGAGAAAGGTTCTTTGCATAAATAAACAAATAAGGGAGAAATGGATAAAGATGGCAGGCCTTGGGGAAGGAGCAGGGAGTATAATTTTGTCTTCCTTTTCCAACGTGCTCTTTTAATGCATCTAAAGAAAACAAGGAAATTCAACAGCAGCTTTTTTTTCCACAACTTCCTACCATCGAGAGAAGGAAAGCTTCACATGCCAGACTCCTGACTGTCTTGAGCTTGATAAAAGCACAGGGGCCTTTTAAAAACGCCAGAAAATAAGCTGGCAATGCTAAAGAAAGATATTGGAAACGGGGTCTTGGCTCAGAACGTTTGCTGGGCCGTATGGGCGGAGCCACTGAGAGTGGGCGGAGTTTGCTTCTAGACATCAAAGTTGAGGGACGGAACAAAGCAACCACTGGCGCCTCAGCTTGGAACCCTCGCGAGCAGAGGGCGGCTGTGGGCGGGGCGTGGGGGTTGTAGGCGGGTGTAGCTTAGATCTGCCTCTCTCGAGCAGGAGCCGTTGCGGTGGGCGGAGTTTCAAAGCTGAGAGGGCGGGGCATGGCTCACCCGTCGCCCGGCACCTCCCTGAGGCGCAGCCCGAGCGCCTGCAGCTGCCCGGCCAGGCCTCCCTCGCCCTCGGCCTGGGGTCGGTTCCGCCTTTCGCGCGCCAGCGCCCTCCGAGCCGCCCGCTCGTCCCGTTTCCGTTCCGTCTCCGCCTTCCCCGGCCGGGCCTTCGCCGCTTGCTTGCGGGACATCGTCGCGGGAGAGCCCGAAAACCGGCTCCTGTCAGTCGGCGGCGAACGCTGTTCTCGCTACTGCGCCTGCGCGCCACGCCCACTTCCGCCTGACGCGGAAGCAACTAAGAAGTGGGGATCATAGATAAATGGGTTGCAGAGCGGTCATCTGACGCGTGGATCATAGAGAACAGGACCAGAGCGGTCACCTGGCCTGCGGGAAGCCCGTTGGGACCTTAAAAAGGGCATGTGTTTCATGGGTGGGATTTGCTTGCCGCTAGATGATCCTTGTGGTGTCTTCCAATTCTACAATTCTATGATCAGATTCTTCCGCCATCCCTTGTGGAGCTCATACAGATACTTAGGCAGAGCTCTCAGCTTCTAACTACTTTAAGATCATCTAGCAGTTGGATCTCTGGCTAGCCAGAGATTATTTTACAAGCTACCTGGCTGTGATCTCCCTTGAAGCAATTGGAACCATTCATGCCACCCTGTCGTCCAACTCTAAAAGCCAAGCCATCCTTTACCAGCTGGAATCATGTGTTGCTCCCCAATCAATCTATTCTTCAGTTTATCACCCCGACCTCTGTACTTTATTTATTGCCTTGTTTTCTTATTAGCTCCTGCTGACGTTAATATAATTTGCCCAGTTTCAGGATTAGTCCTTCTGGTTCTTTCCAGTCAATTTCTAGTTCTGGTTGTCTCAAAAGACAGTGGGAGATATGTGGAAGAAGGACACAGGCTCAGAATGAACAGCAGTTGTAGAACAATATAGTGGGGGTGGTTTTAAGGCGCTGTAACAAATCCACTATTTTCTTCCTTTTGAGACCCATGGCACCTGCTCACCCCTGTGAGGGGCATGTACTCCAGTTGATTGAGACCAGGTAACCTCCAGACTAGATTATTGCCACGTCTTCTGTATGTGGCTCTTTTGAAGATCTCAGAAAAAATTAATTCAAAGTACAACTGCTAGGCTGCTAATTGGGGGAGTGGACAAATGGATCACATCTCATCAGTCCTTTAACAACTGGACTGGCTGCTTACCTTTTTTTAAGGAGCACAATTCAAGGTGCTGCTGCTAATCTTTGATAGCCTAAACAGCATAAGTCATATAATCTAATTAACAAATCATCAGTAAAATTATTTTTTATTATTTTTTATTGAATTTATATACCACCCTATACGCACCCACAGGTCTCAGGGCAGTTCACAGGATAAAATCAGAATATAAAACCACTAAATACATAATCAAAATAAAAACAACCCAATAACTCACAATGTTAAAATGTTCATATGAGTTTCGAGAGTTTATTTCAGGATTCAGCTCTCTGCTCCCAGGGTCTCCAGAAGTTAAATATCTGAACAGGAAATTGGCATATGAACATAGCCTGCTGGATCAGGCCCATGGCCCATCTGGTCCAGCATCCTTTTTCCACAGTGGCCAACCAGACCAAGGAGAAGCCCTCACCAGGTGGCAGAAAGGGAGATTCAGCAGGGACTTTTGCTTGAGGAGAAACCCTTGCAGAGCTTCACCCCCACTCCCATCATGGAGGCAAGCAAGGGGCATTTCTCGGGCATCAAAGCATCTCCAGATGCCCCTGTATGCACACGCACTCAGAAATAAGTTCCGTCAAATTCAAAGGGGCTTCTCCCCATGTGGGTGGGTGTGGAGGTCTGGTGGCTTAGACCCCATTGCTTAGCCTCTACCTTTGTCCTGGATTGTGACTGAGGTCAGCAGAAATCTGTCAATTTTTTTTCTTGGTTTCTCGTTTTTCCACTCTTAAATTCAGCACCCAATGTTTCTCAGTTTGCAAATTTAAAAAACTAGTCGTCATGAAAATTCAGCAGCATTTTAGTGCCAATTTCTCCTGTATGCAATCTTGACTAATATACATATTTTTGCAAATCAGTATCCCCGTCTATAAGGGGTTGTATGCTGTTATATTAATGTACACTTTACCCTAGCATGTGCATCTCTTGGCTAGAGAACTGCTTTGCAAAATTCAGAGAACTACACATTTCAGAGGACAGTGGTGCTTCACTGAGCATGTTTCAAAAGGTGCAAATTAAGATTGTTTTCCTTATAAATGTAGACCAAATTGAATTCCTTCACCCCTAATTGTGGCCCTGATGTTTTCACATTGCACCAGCTGCAAGTCATAATGCACCTTGTATATACTTCAATCAAAAATAAAGGTAAAGGTAAAGGTACCCCTGCCCGTACGGGCCAGTCGTGTCCGACTCTAGGGTTGCACGCTCATCTCGCTCAAGAGGCCGGGAGCCGGCGCCATCCAAAGACACTTCCGGGTCACGTGGCCAGCGTGACGAAGCTGCAGCTGGCGAACCAGCACCAGCGCAGCACACGGAAACGCCGTTTACCTTCCCGCTATAAAGCAGTACCTATTTATCTACTTGCACTTAGGGGTGCTTTCGAACTGCTAGGTGGGCAGGAGCTGGGACCGAACGACGGGAGCTCACCCCGCCACGGGGATTCGAACCGCCGACCTTATGATCAGCAAGTCCTAGACACTGAGGTTTTACCCACAGCGCCACCCGCGTCCCCATCAATCAAAAATACCCACTTTAATAGCGTTTCCATGCGCTCTGGCTTCTGTCACAGTGTTCCGTTGCGCCAGAAACAGTTTAGTCATGCTGGCCACATGACCCGAAAAGCTGTCTGTGGATAAATGCCGGCTCCCTCAGCCTGAAAGCGAGATGAGCGGCGCAACCCCATAATCACCTTTGACTGGACTTAACCATCCAAGAGTCCTTTACCCTTTTTTAAAAACTTATTTATTATTTCTTACTTACCTTTTACAAATACAGTACCTACCTGTGGATTTAGGCATAGGAGAAAACAGACCAGATATGTATACTTTGTAGTTAAGCAAAGATATTAACATTTATTAAAGATTATTATTAATACTACATAATGAGATTATACTTGCTGGTAAGTAAATGTGGTTTAAACATCAGATGCAATATGTTATTGCATGCCTTAAATAGATGTTACAACAATGCTGGTGTTGCTTTAAGAAGATGGCTAGGTGTCTGCTGCTGTTCCTTTTCAGCCAGGAATGGAAAATATTTGGCCCTCCAAATGTTTTTGGAATCCAACTCCCACAGCCCCAGCCAATATGGCCAGGGCTCAATGGAGTTGTAGTCCAGAGAGGTGCAGGTACTGCTATGCAATAACCAGGTACCATTCCCAACTCTACCTCCGTTAATTCAAATATGCTTGGAGTGCTTCACTTGAAGTCTGGTCACGTTCACTTCCCCTGAGTTATCTGGCAGGAGTCTTCAGTCTGGTCAGGAACTTCTTCAGATGACTTGCCTAACAGCTGATTCACTGGGCTCCATTCTTCCCCAAACCTATTACAGGAGACCCCCTCTCCTCTCTCACAGACCTTCCTGGCTTCAGGCTCCTCCGCTTCCCTCTTCCAGAGTCTTCTTAAGTCCCTTGCTGAACTTCACAGCCCTCCTAGGACTGTTCAACTGACCTCCAAACAGCACTGATCCTGGCCTTATATTCCCTGCAGCTGGTAGCCCACAACCAATCAACTTGCTTCCAATGCACATCTGAGCCCCCCATTGGCCTAAAGTCCCAATGGGCTTGAACGGAATGGCCGCCAGAAGACCAATTGTAGCTGACCACTTTGGGATGCTGTTGCTCTGCATACAAAAGCTGGAACCTGCCAGCACCATGGCAACGGTGAGCAACTGTGGCAGTTTAACTGCCATTTGAAAGGCTCCCAGCAGGCCTTGGTACTAGCTATCCCCAGCCTAGTGCCCTCATTCTGGACTATCAGCCCCAGCCAGCACAGCACAGCTGAAGGGAGTTTGCAACCCAAACCATCTCATGCATCATGTGCCTGTTTTTAAGAACATAAGAAGGGACTGCTGGATCAGACCTATTTCACCCAGTGTCCTCTTCACATAGTAGCCAACCAGATGTCCATTAAAGGAAGCCTGCAAGGAGGGCATGAGTGTAATTCCCAGCAGCCTCTGGCAATGGAGGTGGAACACAGCCATTGGTAGTCTTAATCCTCCATGAATTTGGCTGGTGCTCTGTTATTTCTCATAAAATCCATATACCTGTACCTCTTAATTGTAAAAAACAAACAAAGTGGTGTACAAAAAGAATAAAACAATAAGATTATCAGTCAAAAAGTTAAAAACAGAACATCCAAAAATAAAATCACCAACGAGCTAAAAACAGATTAAAACACATTTCAACATTCTAGGTATCTGGGTAGATTTGTCTAATGAAAAATGTTTTTAGCAGGAGCTGAAAATAGTACAGTGAAGGCTCCTGCTTGATGTCAACAGGCAGGGAGTTCCAAAGTGTAGGTTTTGCCACGCTAAATGATTTCTTACAAAGGTAAAACAAGTATTAGGTGGCACCTGTAACAATGCCAGTTCTGTAGATTGAAATGGTCAAGTGGGCTTATATGGAGTAAGGCGATCGCACGGGTCAAGTGGGTCCAGGTTAAAGCCATCCACGTTGGTGACCATCCCTACCTCTTGTAGAAGAAGGTTCCATAGTTTAATAATTGCAGTGTGGGGAACTTTCAGGCGACAGAGGTGATGTGACTCGCTCTCATTCTCCAGGACGGGAGAGAACCACAGAGGCTGCTGCACCTCCACTTTGGGTTGAAGCAAAGCACCCCAGCTAAGGCCAGTCCCAAGCCCATGGTGATGCAGATGGCCCACTTCAGCAGCCCCCCATCCAAGATGGGTAGAATGAGGGCCGCGAGCAGGGCTGAGAGCAGCAGAAGGAAGACCAGCCTCTTGGCAGCCATCCTGACATTATCGCTGCTGCCACCGCCATCTGGGTTGACGTGGAAAGTGCCACGAGCCAGCGGCTTCCCTCTCCGAGCATCCAGAGGAAAGAGACCCTCTGCATTCCAGCCAGGGTTTGGCAAGGGCTCAAGAACGGCTTCCTCCTTATCGCGGAGGCTGCAGATAAGGCCCCCAAAGACGGAGGTGGCTTTTCGGCAGATGGGGCAAACAATTTCCCACGTCTTCCCGTCATTCCTCAGGATAAGCTTCAGGCAGACGGCGCAGAAGACATGCTGGCAAGCCAGAAGTTTTGGCAGTCTGCTAAGACTGTACCGGTTAAAGCAGATGACACAGTCTGTGTCTGTGGCTGGGACTGCAGAGGAGCATCCAAGGTCCACTTTCTCTGCAGGGCTGTCTGAATGAGTCGCTACCCAAAAGGCTGGAGGGAAAGAGTTTGGTGGGTTCGTGTCCAGAGCTGGTTGATTTGGAGCACCTAGGCCGGGTCGTCGCACAGGAGAGGCTGGGCCCTCTGAGCCTGAAATTCCAACCATGCGTCCTATATCACCTGTATTTTGCATTTCTTCTTCAGGAGGATCTGTGTTTTGCATTCCTTCTGCTGATTTGCCCTGGTCTGTTCCTTCTTTAGCTCCCCCAGGAGAGGAACTTTCTCTTTCCACCAAGCATCTGCAGGGAGGAATGAGATCTTGCTGTGCTCATCTCTGGCTTCACAGTAACCGCTGCAGTTTCCATGATGCTTTACTGGTATTGATATGAGCGATTATTAGTGAGTTGGCTTTCAGCCATGTTGACGTCAGGAAAATAATGCTAAGAAGGGTGTTAATCAGTAACGCCACACAGCTCCCTGGGTTCCTGGTGCTTGGCAATAACACCGAATTATTCTGCCCTTGATTTTCCCAGTCATAAAAATATGTAACGTCCATATCAGTGGCCACCAATATTTTATTATTTTCTGAAGTGTAAGTGCTTTATGGCTCTTATCTAGCCTGCGCAATAGGCACCATGATAGGCTGGATCCTATCACACCCTCCAAGCTCCATAGCTGAGAAACAGTGGGGACACACAAACTACAAAAATTGCTTCCTCCTTGGCTCATATCCATGCTGGTTGGTGACCACTGGGCCTGGTGGGGCTGCCAAGCGAGCCTCTGGAAGCAGCGCCAGTTTGCTCTGGGTTCCACCCCACTACTTGCAAAGATACTGTGCACACGCTAAGGAATGCAGCAATACAGTTGCTTTCATCTGACTGGTCACAACCCTGTGAGGTAGGCTAGGCTGAGAGGCTCCACCTCCTAGATGTCCGGCACCTGCCCCCACTGGAGTCAAGGGTGAACGGTAGGACCTGCCGGCCACAGCCATGTTTGTGATTGACTTTGCTGTCCACTGCTGTGATTGGCCAGCAGATGAGATGGGCAGGGGGGGAAACCCCAAGTAGTCTTTGAATGATGCAGAATTCATGCATGTATCAGGAGTGGGGTGGAGCCTCCTGCTTGGGACATTGGTGGGGGATCTCAGGGTCAAGGGCCAAATGTGACCTTCAGGCTTCTCTCTCTGGCCCTCAGGCCTCTCATCAGCCCACAAACCCTCACCACCTTTCCTTAACATGGTCTGTGAGTGTTTTTGCCTGGCTGGAATGTGCCCATGAACCCTGATAAGGCTTGCCTGGATGGCAAGTGTGTGCAGAAAGTAGCCTATCACATGGAAGTAAAATTTGTGTCCAGTGCTCTGCCCCATTTTGTCTCTGGGCCATAGCTGTCAACTTACAGATTTGAAAATAAGGGACCAGCAGCCTTGAAAATAAGGGACCAGCAGCCAAAATAAAGGACCTGCAGCCTCACCTGTTCCAGGCACTCCAGTCTTCCTGTCCTCCTGCAGGCTGGTCAAACTCATGCTGGGTAGCTTCGAGAACACTGTCCAACCAACTTTGTAACCAGAGGTTCAACTGAATAGAATCTGAATCACATGCACCACAAGCCCTATGCAGCCTCAACTTAAGATGGCTCCCCGGCCTAGCTTTGCACTGCAAAGTTTGCAGCAGCACGTGCAACAAAATGGCGTCCAGCATTCAAAAACCCCCTCAGCTTGCATTAACCAGCCACATACAAGGCATGCAAGCTCCACCCCCCAGTCGTTCTTAGACTTCTTATTGGGTGAGCAACACAGCTAAACAACACAGTTGGAGCCTTCCTCCTCCCTGACCGGCAGGGAGGGAGGGAGAGGAGCTGCTTCCTTTGAAATTTAAGGGACATCATTTAAGGGACATCCATCAATAAGGGACAGCAGCGGGACATGGCGCTGGAATAAGGGACTGTCCCTTCAAATAAGGGACACTTGACAGCTATGCTCTGGGCCTGCCCACTGCTCAGGAGGTTGCCCAGAAAGGAATGTGATTCTCGGGCTGAAAATGGTTCTTTATCCCAGCTTAAGCCACCCATTTCTCTCTCTCCCTCTCTCTTTCTCTCTCCAGCTGTTGCCATGCGCCATTTTCACCTTGCTGGAGGACTTTCAAAACAGAGGCTCCTGTCTGCTACTGTGCTTATCTCCGATGCGATATTTCTGCATGCAATTTTTTCCATTAATGTTTAAGCGAGACTAGTTGGCCGATAATAAAAAGCGCAGGGGATCAAACGGAAGTGTGAAGATCCCTGGGGCCGGGCGAGGGGTGGGGAAGTCCTGGTGTGGAGGACACCTCCCTTCTGCAAAAGAGATCCAGGAGAATGGAGAAGCTCACACTCTCCCTAGTTTCTCTGTCTCTGCCATTTCTGTTTCCAAGCCAAGTGAGAGAGCAGAATGAAATAAAGACATTGGTGCCAGTTTTGCCGCAAGTTTCTATCTCATCCTGTCTTCTGCAAGAAAGACACCCTGAGGTGTCTGATGTCAGGAGTGGGCAAGCTTTTTTCTGTTTAGGACCACATTGCTTTGGGGGAACTCTGTCAGGATCCGCATGCTGGCAGCAGGATAGGCTGAAGCCACCACTTGGCAGAGACTAGAGACTTAAAGAACCAATCTGCATACCCCACTTTTACTCTCTTTCTGCCACCCATTTTCCTCTCTCCTTCTGCCACAGCTCTCTCGCTTCATCTGCCATCCAGTGGTCACTTTGAGAATTACACAGCATTGATTGAAAGAACGACTTTTTAAATTGAAATTGAGAAGTCCCCCGTTTTGAACTCCAACCTTCTAAAGAACTTGGGGCATGGCCTTTTGTTTTTGATATGATTTTCATTCTGTGTGTATATACAACATGATCCCCGCCCTTAAAAGTCTGATATATCTTAGCCATGTCTTCGTATCTTATTTAGAACCAATGAAGTACTAGGAAATGATGGAACAGCAAAGAAACAGAAGGATAATATGTCTAACAGTCTCTTGGAATAAAATGTATATAAAAAGGAGGAATAAGACAATAAAATAATCAGTAAAGCCAGTGTTATAGAAAAAAGGGGGGATTGGCTTTGTTGCCCAACTCCCAAGGGACTGAGTCCCCTAAGTCCATGATCAGTCAGAGATGAATGGATGGAGGCAAGATCCGTAGAAGGCAGGCAAGGCAGATCTTTATTTTTCTGTTGCAACAAAGTTCCCTCTCCTCATTGCAAGGAGGTAGGAGAGACCCAGAACAATGGTGCACAAACACCTATAAAGACTTTTGAAATTGCTCCACTCTGTAGCCCAAGACCACCCCCCAAAACATCATGCATACATCACAGAAGGAGGCAGTCTCCAGCAGAATTTTGAGAGTGTTGCTTCTCTCCTGTCTGCCAGGATACCTGATCATGCCTTAAAAAGTAAAGGTAAAGGTACCCCTGACCATTAGGTCCAGTCACGGATGACTCTGGGGTTGTGGCGCTTATCTCGCTCTATAGGTCGAGGGAGCCACCGTTTGTCCGCAGACAGCTTCCAGGTCATGTGGCCAGCATAACTAAGCCGCTTCTGGTGAACCAGAGCAGCGCACGGAAACCCTTTACTTGATTGCATTTTCTGGGTAGTCTGGCAGCCCTGGGCATTCCTTCGAGATGGTAAATACTTTAGTTCCCAAATCTCTTACACATATTGATAGTTTGCTCAGCCTAACAGATACTTGCCAGGCTGTATTTGCAGGGAGGTGTAAGCCCATCCAGTCCAAAGACAATTTGAAAGCTTTCCCCATTTCCTTCCTCCTTGCAGATAAATATTTGAGGTCACTTTGGGAGAGTCAAAATGGCTTCAGGATTGCTCTCCTGTACTGTTTCAGACATGTGGTTTATATACAGGGTAAGTCCTTTATATACAGGGTAAGTCCATGGGGCCTCTTTTAAAAGACTCATCCTGTACTTCTGTATGTTTGTTTGCCTTGTATATTAATGAACATTTATTCTGCATTTGAGAATGTAGAATTATTATAACAACAGTTAAAAGCAGCCATTTAACACTTTTTTTAATAAACCCCCCCTGAAATCAATGATATTCTAAAGACAGATTATAACACATGTCAACAGTCTACATGTCTAGGTAGGCTTGTCTATAGAGTGTATATGGAGTAAGGCAATCTCACATGGAAAAGTGGTCCCATGTTTACCATGCTGCTGAGGGTTTATAGGTACTAACAATCTGAACTTGGCCCAGGAGAAAACCGGCAACCAGTGCTGGGGGGCCCTCACTCCTGTCAGCCACTGTGCTGCAGCATTCTGCACTAACTGCAGCTTCCAGTTCAAGCACAAGGCAAGCCCCACATAGATCACATCGCTGTAATCCAGGCTTGAAGTAAATAGTGCGTGAACTACTGCAGCCAGGCTTTCCTGGCCCAGGAATGACCATAGCTGTTCTCCTATTAAATGCCAAGCCCGCTGCAATCTGTGCTAAGCGCCAACCCTCACAGCTCACGGAACAGACCAGTTGTTACCATACCATTTCAAATCTGCAAGCACATGGCTCTCCTCCTCATGCGTCTACTGGCACTTGGGCAAAGCCAACTCAGCACTTTTCATCCTGTGCTTCCACGATCCGCAGCCCAAGTATTTCCGCAGTTTTGCTCCGTCTCCTTTCCAGCTTCGTCCACATGGTTTCTCCATGGATCATTCTACACACAGCCCGCTAGCCAGTCCCAACTAAAGCAATGCGATTATACAAACTAAAAAATGGCGATAGCCGGGCTTGGGGACAGCCTGACAGTGCTGAACCCAGTTTCCATTCCATAAAAAGAATGGTCATTGGAGAGAGGGGCAAAGTGAATTTCCAAATGGTAAATCACTTGGGGAGGAACTGCATTTCAATCCAAACTGCTGGGCTTGAGCTCTAAGGTTCTGAACTTCCAACAGCCTCAGTCAGTATGACCAGACCTCAGGAACGATGGGAGTTGTACCCCAACAACACCTGGTAGGCACCACATTGGCCATCCCTGTCCTCAATGGTCCAGGATCAGCTAGCTTCCTAAGACTCCAGCTGCTCTCTTTGGACAAGTGACAGTTTCTGACCATGTACAGGGTAAAAGTAAAGATAAAGGGACCCCGGACCATTAGGTCCAATCGTGGCTGACTCTGGGGTTGCGGCGCTCATCTTGCTTTATTGGCCGAGGGAGCCAGCGTTTGTCCGCAGACAGCTTCTGGGTCATGTGGCCAGTATGACTAAGCCGCTTCTGGCAAACCAGAGCAGCGCACGGAAACGCCGTTTACCTTCCCGCCAGAGCGGTACCTATATATCTACTTGCACTTGACGTGCTTTCGAACTGCTAGGTTGGCAGGAGCAGGGACCGAGCAACAGTAGCTCACCCCGTTGTGGGGAGTTGAACCTCCAACCTTCTGATCGGCAAGCCCTAGGCTCTGTGGTTTAACCCACAGCGCCACCCACGTCCCTATGTACAGGGTAAAGGTAAAGGGACCCCTGACCATTAGGTCCAGTCGTGGCCGACTCTGGGGTTGAGGCGCTCATCTCACTTTATTGGCCGAGGGACCTTCTGATCAGCAAGTCCTAGGCTCTGTGGCTTAAGTCCTAGGCTCTGTGGTTTGTCCCTATGTACAGGGTAGACCTCCACAAAACCCAGGCAAATCTTCCTGAACACCAGGGTGAACTTGGAGACTGCTCGAAACCCTCCATCAGGTGGACACATGGGTAGAGGCCCTTTTTGCGGTGGCACAGAGGCTGTGGGGATAGATCCTTCAGGGTCCACCTTTGCCCACCTTTCAGCAGGTGATAGACACACAATGGGTCTCATCAGGTCTTAGTTGACTGAGTTGATTTAGCCATTTATACCCGAATGGGATGTTTAATCCCTTTAATACTGCAGCCGCTTGGGAGTATTTTTGAACAGAAAAGAGGGTTGTGAAAACAAGGCTGTAAATAGCACTGTTAATGTAGAGGACAACTATTCAAAATAACCTTGAAACGCAACACACAAATTTGCAGGGAATGGAGCCAGCACTGTTGGTGCCAACTAATCTACACATTGCTGAACTCTCAACAAAACATGGTTTGGTGGGATGGGGGAGGGGAATCCAGGTTAAGGCAAACTTCCAATATAATATTAATCTAGCAAAGAAATCCAGAAGGAAGCTGCTCACTTTACTACCCAACTTCAAAACATTGTGATCTTTAGCTCCAAAATTGGACTACTTGGGGAAAGGTTGCAGCCGAGCAACAGAGCATATGGGTTTTCATGCAGAGTCCAAAGTTCAATTCACTTGCCTGGCTGAAGCCCTGCAGAACGGCTGCCACTCCACCTGGAGACCCAAGGGATTTAACCAGAGATCGTCTGCATGCAATGCAGATACTCTACTACTGAGTTGTGGTCTTAAATGTTGCCAATAGTTTGACTGGGTAGAAGGGCAGCTTGTCATGTTTAGGTCAGCTTTCCCTTTAAGTCTGGGTCTGACAGCATCTATCAAGATATCTCAAGACTAGTTCAATACATATCATAGGAAATATGGGGCGGTTTCCAGAATATAAGAACGTGCTGGATCAGGCCAGTGGCCTGTCTAGTCCAGCACCCTGTTCTGACCTGAGCACAAGAATTCTTTCCCATTTTGTGGCTTCCAGTAGTAACTGGTATTCAGAAGCCTGCAGCCTCTGTGGAGCATCGCCATTGTACATTTCTGAACATAATTCAAAGTGTTGGTGCTGACCTTTAAAGTCCTATACAGCCTTGGCCCCACATACCTGAAGGAGCATCTCCACCCCCACCGTTCAGCCTGGACACTGAGGTCCAGCACCGAGGGCCTTCTGGCGGTTCCCTCACTGTGAGAAGAGAAGTTACAGGGAACCAGACAGAGGGCCTTCTCAGCTGTGGCACCCTCCCTGTGGAATGCCCCCCCCCATCAGATGTCCAGGAGATAAAGAACTATACAACTTTTAGAAGACATCTGAAGGCAGCCCTCTATCAGGAAGTTCCTAATGTTTGATGTTTTATTATGCTTTTGTATGTGTTGGAAGCCGCCCAGAGTGGCTGTGGCAAGCCAGCCAGATGAGCAGGGTTTAAATAATAAAATTATTATATTAGTAGTAGTAGTAGTAGTCACAGATAGCATTATCCTCCATCAAATCAACGGAATCCTTCCTGGGCAGATGATCTAAATCCCTCTTTGCCTGACCACTTGCTCCCAAGCATCATGCCCACATCTCCCACTCCACATCTTTGCCCAGGATCTAGGCATGGCATTGTTAGTTCCAACCAATGTAGGGAGTCTCACATTTCATTCATTCATTCATTCCCAGACCCATTATAACAAATTAAAATTCAGACCAAAGCACTTGAAAGTTGCCGCGCAGAGTCCAATTCTGCTGCCATTTTCTGTGCACAGAATCTTGGCTGATAAACTGCATTTATTCTGGGAAGGTGAGCTACTGAGGATCTGGCAAACATCGGTATCCTGCCCGGGCCCTCTACTGAAACAGAGAAAGGAATGCATGACCCCTGTGTGTTAGGGCTGGGGAACATGTAGTCCTCTGGTTGCTGTTGGAATCCAGCTCTCACTAGCCTCAGTCAGCACAGCCAATGCTCAGGGCTAATGGGAGCTGGGGTCCAGCAACAGTTTGGAGGGCCACAGGCTAAAGCCTTGCCCCAGCAGAGGAAACACTCACTTTTGGCAGCATTCAGTTCCCAGATCGATCATAATTCACTCGTCTATTGACAGCTTTAATTAAAACCTGTCATTTTGTTTGCTCTCAAGAACATCCCATTTCTGAAAAAGCTCTGCCATTTCCTTGGGGACAAGGCAAGAACACAACACAACCAGTTACTCTATGTGCTTCTTTGCATTTGGTAAGAAGAGGAGCTCTACCAGATGGAACAGCAGCCTGTCCTCCACCAGAATAGAAAGGGTTCCCCCTAGCGCAGTGATGGCCAAACTTGGCCCTCCAGCTGTTTTGGGACAATTCTCATCATCCCTAACTAACAGGACCAGTGGTCAGGGACGGTGGGAACTGTAGTCCCAAAACAGCTGGAGGGTCGAGTTTGGCCATCACTGCCTAGCACATTTGAACATAATTTCCTCAAATCGTTGCATTTAGGAAGGGCTTACTCCCTGGACATGAGAGCTTAGCCAACATACACAGACAGGCTCTGAACAAGCAATGTAACATTGGAAGTTGGGCAACTGGTAAATTTTCTAGCATTTTGGAATATTTTTTTTTTTAAAAAAACCAGTTCCACTGACAAAGTTCCTTTTTACAATTTGCAACAAAGCCTGGCTGATCATGACACTGTAGATTTTCAAGGGAAATTCATGAAACAAGTTTGTTTGGATGCAACATGTGGATAATAAATGAAAAAAATCGGGGGGAAAGGTATCCCAATGCAATAGAAATTGGGGGGGGGGGTTGCATTTCTAAATTTCCAAGATGCTTTGGTCATGCTGTGCCATCTTCTTGGCTTGTCTCCTGGGCTTTTGCTGCTGCCTCCTCAAATAACCCCCCTTTCTCCCAACTCAGCATCAGCAGCCACCAGGAGTTTCTTTCAGCTCCACATTAATAATAAAGGTTGCTATCAAGGCATGAGATAAAGCAACCTCCTTCTCCAACTGCTGAATATGCATTTAGACCAGTTGATACTTTGTTGTTAAGAGCTAGGGAAACTCTTCCAGAGTGCTAGAACTTATTATCAAGTGTGAGCCCCGCGTGAAAAAAGGCTATTTCCAAAATCATCTACAATGTCCCCACCCCCACCCTACGACGTTTGCAGCCGGTGCTGAGCCTGCACAAACCAAATGATGCAGTACACCAAGGGGAGGATAGCCTGCTTGAGGATTAAGAGTTGACAGTCTCCCAATAGAGTGGTACCTTGGGTTAAGTACTTAATTCGTTCCGGAGGTCTGTTCTTAACCTAAAGCACCACTTTAGCTAATGGGGCCTCCGGCTGCGCCGCCAGAGCACAATTTCTGTTCTCATCTTGAAGCAAAGTTCTTAACTTGAGGTACTATTTCTGGGTTAGCGGAGTCCGTAACCTGAAGCATATGTAACCCGAGGTACCACTGTATAGGGAATCACCTCACATACGAACACCTGGATACAACAATGATGCACCTGCAGCTGGCAAGTTTGCACCAAGCTCAAGCCTTCAAGAAGTGAAAAGGCCTGGTTTACGTATGTCCAAAAAGCCCCGACATCTCAAATTCCTTGTTAATTCAGCCCCATTTATCTGTGTTCTGATTTGTGATGGCAGGTCTCCCCCCCCCCCCGAAACACCCCCAATTTTTCAGAGCTTTTTGTATTAATACTCAAGTAGTCCTTTATTCCAGGTGGTTTAATTTCGGCACTATGAGTACATCAGACTAACAACACATTAATGTCTGGGGTTTTGAGAAAAATGTCCTCCTCTGAGCTTCTGAAACGATTTATGTGGAGAGGGTGGGGAGGATCAGTTAAATCATAAACACACGACACCAGGCAATTCTTAAGACCTTTATTAAGAGATGCTTGCAGTTTGACTTGAAAAAATCAGGTGTATATTTCATACAAATTAAAAATGAGGTTCTTAAAAATCTGAACTGACCAGATATGAAACAATTTAAAAACCTTTAAAGGTGTATTGAGAAAAAACAGGCCTTTAAAAAACATGTTTGTCGCTCCAAAAAGGAGACCACTTTAGGTAAAAAGAATAAAAATCCCATGCTGCATAGATAATGCAGAGAGTTCGAGTTATCTGGTCAACAGCAAAAAGCAAGCACTTAAGGTCTTCAGTTCCAATTCTTCTGTTCATTTCTTATTGCTGGAATTTCATATTCTCTTAAAAATTTCATATTCTTCTCTCTTCTTTGATGACTAAACTGTAAAGAGAAAAACAAGAAGTCACCTTACTATACTGGGTAAAACCCAAACCCCACAAGAGTAGGTCCGCAGATGGCCTCTGGGCTCCTCTTACACACCACCACCACATAGTGCAACATCTCGGCTGCACAACCAAACCTAGGCATCATGCATAACACTCTTTGGACTACAATGGGGAACTTACAGGGTGGTATACTCCTCCAGCACTGAAGTGCTCCTCGTGCATATAAAAGGAGACTGCCTGGGAACACAGTTCTAACCTATCCATCTTGCCAGGCAACTTTTCTATGTGCAGGATTTCTGTTCTAACTGGCGAAGAATGCAATCATGCCATTCACTTGAAGGCTATAGTGGTTCAATCCAGACTCAAGTTAATGCCCTTCTCTGTGGAGTAACAGAAACTAGGGCTGTGATTCAGCCGCAGTCAGGACATGTGGTTTGGCAGCTCTCCAAGGGCCAGGATTCATGAATCTTAACCCACTACTGACTGCTTCTTGGAAGCCTCACTTAGACTCAGTACCATCTAAACATGAACTCAAGAAAGTTGCTTGAAGGAAATCCTGTTAAAGCCTTTAGGATGAACTTCCAAGCATTTATTTCAAAGGGCTTGTATAAGGATCATCTTGTAAGCCTTCCTAAAAAGACCACAAGCTGTCCAATGGGAGTGCCCCCAAGAGTTTCTTGGCTGATTTCCCATAAATTTTGTCTTTCCATGTTTGACCGCTAGAAAACTAGAGGGAAGGCCTGCAACTGTCTCCTGTTGTGAGTACCACAGAAGGATGCTGCTTGGCCTTGCCAATTCAAAACACTTCATCTCAGCTGTAGGACGTCCTTTCTGTGGTCTCTCACCCTTCCCAATTTCACCCAAAGTGACAATGAACATCTACCTGTCAAGGTGAAAACTGTACTAAATGTTGTAGACAAAAATTACGACTATGCCTGACCGTACACAGCTCTTCTAGTCTTCACAGCGCAGTGAGCCCCCCTTCTGGGCTATTCACTTAACCTCTGCTTGACCAAGGTTTCTAAAAGACCAACTCAGATATTCACAATTTAGACTGCATTGGACTCCTTTCACATGGCATCTTAAAACAGCTGGGGGATCACTACCATCCCAAGCCCCTTTTTGTTTTGCTTACTACCCAATGAACTCAAAATCTCATTTACACCTTTGTGTACTGTGGTTGGTCCTAAGGGCTTTCTTATGAGCTGCATTGTGTTTTTATCACCACCTCCAATTCATTTAGCAGGTTTCAAGCGCCTATCTAAGGGCAACTTCAACATTCCTGCCAGCTGCCTACTAAACAGGGCTCTGGACCCATTTTCCCTCTCTCCTGGTGGGAATTGCAGCCCACTTACCCGGATGATGGTAGAGATGGTAAGCCGGTGTTTACTCAGCCCCGCCCTGCTCGGCCTCGGGAGCGGACGTGTTCTCAGCTGATGGTTCGGCTGCCTTTGTCTCTTTGCCATCTTGTGGTTTAGGGTTTTCTGGGCGTCTGCGTCGGTAATTGAAGTTACGGCGGTACCGACGTTGAGGTGGCTGCTGACCCTGGGCCTCATCACCCTGGTTCTCTTTGTCTTCTTCATTGCCTTCCTCCCTGGGCTGTCGTTGGCGAGGAGGACCCCTGAAAAGTGCAGCAAAGCTGTGAGCATCTTACTCCCACTTCTAGGGGAAAAGCATTTAAAGCGCCTGAGGGTAGGACATGCTCTCTGAGGGAACTCACCTGCGATAGCGTGGTCTGTAACCCCGATACACGTTCTGTCTGACAGGTCTGCCTTGTTCTCCTGCACCCTGGTTGTCAGCACCCTGGAAGATGGAAGAGGTGATAAAATGGATTGTGGTTTGCATTTAGGAAAAATCCTGCCCTAGGCAAACTGCAGTAAAAAAGTAATTCATTTTAATATGTAACAAATTCTGAATTTGACTCACACCAAGATTAAACTGATTTTTATTTTTTTTAGGGTCAACTCAGTTTAATAGAAATAAAGCTGTATTACTTGGCTTCACTGGGAGGAAAGAAAAATGCCAAAATGTTGTGACTTGCAGGAAGCACAGTGTTTTTGGCAGGTATAACTTAAGAATACAGAGACCACCTGAATTTCAAACAGGCCAGTGCACAAAAGGCATGTCTACTGGCTTCTGGCCTGGGTATGTTCACTACTGGCAAGGAATCCCATTATTCAGGCTAGAGCTTCATGTTTTCAAACCTGGCTCACAAGAAATATTCGTTAGTAAAAATTACCTCCACTATCTCGCCTTGCACAGGAGCATTGGAATACTGTGGCCGCCGGCCGTAGGGCCGACGCATGTAGTAAGGTGGATACCGCCTCCTGCGGTAGGGGCGGCGCTGTTGGGATTGGCCTTCTGGGAGGCTCTCTGACCCCTCGTTCTTTTCCCCACTCTCACTGTTTTGGTAATTTTGCTGGTAGTTGCGTGGAGGACCTCGACGCCGTGGATATCGTCTGTACTGGTTACGGTCTGCTGCATATTTACTGCCTTGCACTGGAACGCCACCAGGACCTGTAACGTTGGCTGCCTCTGCTCCCTAAAAATAGCCATCAAGAGACAACATGAGCAAGTGTCAGCTGCGCCAGCACAAGCACAGAGAAAGCTCCCTGCTGCACCCCAGACAGAAGGAAGCTGCTGGCCTTCACTTGCTCAGCAGCTGAGATCCAAAGAGCAGGAAAGCCCCAGAGTCAGTCCAGGGCAGTCACCTCACCTTTTCTCCTTCAACCACATCAAACTCCACAGTCTCTCCATCTCCTACACTGCGAAGGTACTTCCTGGGGTTATTCTTCTTTATAGCAGTCTGATGAAAAAACATTTCAGATTTAGACTTGTAGACATCTTGTGAACTGCCCTGAGATCTATGGGTGGTTCACAAATTTAATAAATAATAAATTTTAAAAGTGCAAGTTTTCTAGATTAGTAAGACCATGAAAGACCAACAGCAGATGTATATCCTGCAAGATTGAACATATAGAAGGAGCCATCAAATGTGTGGTAGGTCCCCTCCCAGCAACCTGTCCAGGGTAACCTTGGGAGTAACTATGGGCCACAAAGACTTTGCAGTCATGCCAGAGAGGCATAGGAAGTACATTCTGATTTACTATGTCCCTTCTAGCCCTAATTTTCTATCCCAAAAACATTAACAAGGAAAAAAAATTAACTGGTGTTTCCTTCCAGAAGTCCATGTAATTCAGGGCAATCAGTGTAAAAACTCACATGAGTGTCATGAGCTAGTCTTTCTCTAACTAATAGAACAAATTCTGTCTTTTTGAGTGGCAGAAGCTTTAATTCTCAGCCACTCATGTGATCACACTCTATTAAACTGACCTTCATAGTTTTGCTTACCAAACACTTTTCAGTGTCAATAGTAACAGCTGCACTAGGAGCAAAGTTAAATAGTGCTGACAACATATTCCTGGTATCCTGCTTCTGAATAAGCAAGCACCACTAACCCCATTTGCAACTAACAACCCTAATGCCCAATTCTTAAGACACAGAACTACACCAGGGGAAAGAACAAGTTGTTTCTCATAGGGCTTTCATCCATTTAGGCCTCCTAGCAAGGAAGCCATCAGACAACCCAGGGAAGGGAAATTTATCCACCACCAAGAAACAGATGGAAATGTATCCCAAATAGGAATCACAGAATCATATAGCTGGAAGGGACCCCAAGGGTCATCAAGTCCAACACCCTGCAATGCAGGAGGACCTTCCTTAATCAGACACCAGAGAATGATACATAAATTTTGAAACTGAATTAAGAGTCCTTGAATTGAGAATAAGACATTTGTCTTTAGCTCCTTCCATTCCTCCTAAACAAAAACTGAGCACTAAATCATATTAATTTAACAACTGAATCAAAGCCAAAAATTAGTTACTGCCCCTCAGACACTCTCATCAAGTTCAAAATGTTCCTCCCAGGCTTTTCTGAGGGAAAGGCCAGTAGGGAAAGCAATTGATTGGCTGCTGCTATTGGAAGGGCTCTGTGCACCTCCAGCAGTGATGACCGTCCCCCGACTGCTGGTCTTTCCCATGAAAAGGTTTGGCAAGGAAGAGATGAAGGCACCCTGAGCGTCTTTCAGCAGCTAGCTCTAACTCTCCCCCACCAAACATTCCTGCTTCATAGCAGGAAGTGCTGGCGTTTGCTGGGGCTTTGCTGATTTGGAACCCACAGTCTTCCTCTGTGTGGGGAGAGCCATAAAAGCAGTGGGGCAATCTCTGCCCAGCTTCAAAACTGAGAGGGTGGCTCTCTGCTGAACAATGGATGGCCTCACACTTGCTACTGCAGCTAGAGCAGGGGTCACCAACCTAAGGCCCATGGACAGGAAATCGCGTTTGTGCATGCGCAGATGCCGAAAATCATGTCTGCACAGACACCGAAAATCACGTGTTAACAATTGCGGGCGCACGCGCTCACGCAATCTGGCCCACAGAGGGATCTCCACAGGACCGATCCGGCCCAGACAAGATAAACCTTGCCGACCCCTGAGCTAGAGGAAACCTGTGCAGTGGGCAATGTTTCCTTCTCTTTTATCACTCTGCTTTGCCCCACCCCCAGAAAAATATTCATATTTGACAAATTATCACCCTGGTTCTTTGTTTACAAAGAAAAGTATCCTTAAGGAGAAGAATTCAACTAACTGGTCCTGAGAAGACCAGGAGGAGAAGGGGATGTTCCATCTGGCAAACTGAAAAGCATTGGCTGATGCTACACTGAATTCTTCCCAATGTGTCAGGCAAGGGTACCCAAGCAGCACCATTAATTTTTCAAGCGGAGACCAGGTCATATAAATGACAGCCACTGGTGTACAGGAAAAAGCAGGAGTCCCCAAAAAGGTTGGCACCCAACCAATATGAAGTTCCCAAAAGTCTGTGGGTGCAAGGATAGATGATAAGAACAAAAATACTTTGGCTATTTTTTAAAAAAAAAACTTAACAGTGCCTAATAACCCAATTAGACAGAACAAAAAGCAGGCATAAGCCATTGTGTGACTTGTGGGACGCAAAAGCAAAGGTAAGGTAGCAAAGTGATAAAGACCAACTGAGGACAAGCAGGACATGGGTGGGCTGCAGGGAAGTCCTGACCACTTAGGCACTGCAGGCAAAGAACAGAGGGAAGAAAAGCACAATGAAGAGAGAAGGGGCATGAGATGCCAGGTAGGCAAACAGGCACAGTGTGTTGAGCATTCATAGGCTCTTAAGATTGGGTTTTGGCTACCTTATGTCAACTGGTTTCCCCTATAAAAATTCCACACTTCATAACTTCAGTTCTGAGGCAACACTGACTTCTCCCAAGAGCAACAGAACTGATACTTTTCCACCCCTTTCAGCTAATGCACAAAGTGTATCATTTCATCAAAATCCAGCATATCTTGTTGTACAAGGAAACAGTCTCACCTGGTGGACAAACACATCTTCCTTGGTGTCATTCCTGTAAAACAAGGAGTTTCATATTCAGAAAACATGACACAAAAACCCAGCATTTTCCAGGAAGGAGTGGCACTTAATTTTGGACGGAGGCCAGCCTGTAGCATTGGGGGACTGCCAAGGAACAACACATATCACTCCTCACTCCACACCCATGACTTTCTTGTGCTAAAAATACTGGGAGTGTATTAACTTGGAAGTTTCGTATTTCTTTTTGCGGACTCTTGCAATTCTGGCTACAATGATCAAGCAGGTGTAAGTTGAAAGTTTGCCAAAATGCCTTTTTGGACAAATGACAGACCTTTCCCGCAGAAACATTTTCATTAATATTTGATTTACAAACACTCTTACACTGGAACACAAACATTAAAGGAATATTCCAATATATGCCTTATTATTCTATTATACTTTTACTTCCTAAACAGGGATTATTCTACTTTCTCAGTAGAGATTAAAAGAAGAACAAATAAAAGCAGGTAGGGTTTCTACATGTCTCAAAGCACCAAGTATAGTCATCAACCCTTCCCCTATCCTGCAGTCACAGAGCTGTACGGGAGGGATTACAGGATGTAAACACAGTCACTGCCAGAAGACTTTCCTGCCACACTGTATTGCAACAGCAGAATGAGCTAGGTGGAGTTTATGATTGGACACGGGTGGGGCTACAAGTAGGACAAAGATTTTCAAGCGTGATGTGGATAAATACAATGACTTTGTACAGAGAGTGATTTCTGATCAGGTGTTTCAACTACACAAGGAAGTTACATGCCAACGTTAATTCATAGAATTACAGAATTGTAGAGTTGGAAGGGACACCAATGATTCTGTAGACCAACTACCAGCAATGGGGAATTACAACTAAAATATCCTTGACAGATGCTTAGAAACCTCCAATGAAGGAAAGTCCACCACCTTCTGAGGAAGTCTGTTCCACTGTCAAACAACTCTTCCTAATGTTTAGTTGGAAACTCCTTTCTTGCAATTTGAACCCTTTGTTTCCAATCCTACCCTCTGGAGCAGAAGGAAACAAGCCTGCTCCATTTTCCATGTGACAGCCCATTAGAAATCTGAAGATTGCTATAACTCCTCTCTTTACCAGGCTAAACACACCCAACTCCCTCAACTATTCCCCATAAGGCTTTGTTTCTAGACCCTGGATCATCTCAGTTGCCCTACTCCATACATTTTCCAGCTTGTCAATATAGTATTAAATTAAAGTACCCAGAACTGGACATGGTGTTTCAGGTGTGGTCTGACCAAGGCAGAATAGAGCAGTACTAGGACTTCCCTTGACACTGTTGGAAAGCCAGGAGACCCCCATCATATATTTGTGCACCTAGTTATTCCTTCCTAAGTGCAGAACATTACATTAGTCCCTACTGAAATTCATTTTTTAATTTTTGCCCATTTTCCAATCTGATAACCCTTATCCTATCTTCTGCAGTATTAGCTACCCTTCCCAGTTTGGTGTCATCTGCAAATTTGATGAGCATCCCCTCAATACCTTTATCCATATTGTTTATGAAGATGTTGAGCAATACTGGTCCCAGGCCAGAACCCTGTGGCACCCCACTTTTTACAGGATAATGAGGAACCATTAGTGAGCACTCATTTGGTTTGGCCCGTCAACCAGGAGCTGTCTCATTTCAACTGCCATTTCCTGAAATATCTCATAGCGCCTTTAAGACCTGTGCATGTCCCCTTTTGCCACACTGCACATGTAATATCACGGCCCTGCCAAGTCATATTCAGAAGTACACAACTGATGGAGCCTATCTCAATATCTACCAAGGCCCATTTCAGTCCTGCCTACTAAGACCCTCAACTGATTGGCCTGAGGTAAACCAGACCCACCTGTACAGAGGCCAAACATACTAGAATAACCACTGTTTCATACATGTCTGCTATTGAAACACTACAAAAAGTGCTGCCAGCTGTAGTGATGTGGAGAAATGTCCCCCAAAGAGGCAGCAACAGCCGCCCTGCCTTTGCACTTAATTGCAGCCATGGCATAAGAAAAAGCGAGAGGAAAACTAATCAAATTCCATATAAACTGAAGTCACACTAATCTAAGGCCTTAATATAGATCAATGCCATTCACAAGACAGATTTACAGATGGCAGGCAATGCAGCAGGGCACCTACACGTCTCAAAGTGGACAATCTGCCAGAAGGTACATGTATGGCAGAGGTGGAGGAACCATTTAAGCTTTTTATTGTTTTTTAATTACCTACATGCTTTTCATTTGCCATGTACTTTAGAGAAGCCCCTGGGGCATTTCTCTGGGTTAGGCATAATGACCAGGAATCTAATTAACATAGTTTACTCACACCTGCTTTGAAAAACAACCCAAGGTAGACCCAACCCAAGGCAGACAGCTAGCAGCACTTTATTTTAAGTGTGTATGTTATACACACACTCTGTAAGAACATCTGTAGATAAAAATCTACTACCCTGTATGACCAGGGGGTTTGGTTTGCTGTGTGCTCCTTTGGCCAAATGTTCAGAGGCAAATTAGCAGGAACTGTAAGTAAAAGATGGCTATTATCGCTGTGGACAGTCCTCACCAGCCTTTATAGATCTTTGGACTTGCCTTTTCACTCTCATTGCTGCTTTCCTTATTGAGACTGAGGGACCCCAAAAGGAACAAAACCACCACATGGTATTTTACTAGCCTTCAGCCAAGGAGTATAATCATTTCCTAAATCTGGCCATCTCTGTTACAGTATACATGTTGAGTCATGCTCAGTTTAGTTCTAGCACTCTCTAGAAGTTCTGCTGTCTCAACTGCTCTCTCATATTTCACCTCCCTTTTTATACTTCTTGGCTGACATTTGATTTATTATGCCCAGTCCTCCTCTAATTTACATGTTGGAAGAACAGAAGTTACAAAGAACTGCCAAGGTACCATATTAAAGAAGCCATCTGTGAGTAAAAATTTATGATTGCACATACATATACTAAACCAGTGGTGGCCAAACTTGGCCCTCCAGCTGTTTTTGGACTACAACTCCATCCCTTGCCAACAGGACCAGGTCAGGGATGATGGGAATTGTAGCCCCAAAACAGCTGGAGAGCCAAGTTTGGCCACCACTGCACTAAACCAATCCACTGAGATGTACAGCAAAGAAGCTGAAGCAGAGTGGAATCGGTATCATTAAGTCCTGTGCACAAATCTAGCTCAGCCTTCATCCATCTGCTTTTGAACTACAAATCTCATCAACCCCAGCCAGCATGGTGCCATATGAGTTTTAATCCAAACAGCTGGAGGGCATCAAGCTGAGAAAGCCTGATCTAGCTTGATACTCAGAGGACAGCTTTAGAGTGAAAAGGCACATTTCACGAGCCTAAATCAGCTTTCAAAATATGATCACATCCAGCCCCTTCTCACCTGTTGATGAAGCCATAGCCGTTCCTTACGTTGAACCATTTCACTGTCCCCAAAACCTTCGTTGCTACAAAAAAGAAAGAAAGAGTGACTGCAAGTTAAGATATATGCTCCCCCTGCTCCTCCCTCCCTCCCTCTCTCTCTCACACACACACACACACATGAGGGGCCATTCAAAAAGTTCTGAGCCACATATAGATGCTTATCACTGGACTACAGCATCATGACTGCTGCTCTCATGTACTAAAAGATGAACTTTCCTCATGCCATGGGTCACACGTGAGTAAAGAAGCTTGTTGCCTTAGCCATGAGTTCAGTTTTGTGGCCTCAGGCAAGGTACCCTCAACCCTCTCACCTGCAACAAGGGATCTTTATTGAGACAATTTTGTACTGCATTTGCACACACATATAGTGCAATTACATGTGTGTGTACACACTATATATGTGTGTTTATAATTAAAAACTAATTTATAATTAAAACATAGAATTTATAATTAAAATATGATGTATTTCAATCTATTTGAAAACATGAAAGGAAATAAAGACAAGACACAGTCAATATTTTAAAAACTTCATAAAACATGCAGCCCATTCCTATACACTTACTATACTATACCCATTCAATAAGGTAGATGTATGACTGCAGCTTTCAGATTTTTTAAAAAAAGATATATATAATTTAAACAAACTTTAACAGGTTTTTTAAAGGCTTTAAGTTGCAGGAATGAAACTCCAAAACTGATTCCAATGAGCCTTGTGACATCCCAAAGTCCTGAATCAAGGGATGAGCAATCAAATCATGTGCACATTTCTGTCGATTTGCCAACTAGCCCCCAAAAATAACAGCAGCAAAGCAGAGCCTGGCCTGCTCTTGTGCATTGAAAAGCCATTTGATATGTGGAAAACAGATGCAGCTTTTCACAAGGAAAGGAGCATGAGCCACCCGCACACCAAATGGTTATTTAAAAATGGACAAATAAATGGGAAGGGGAGATTCAAAAGATGGCAACCTGCTAATGGACAGTGGCATTGGAAATGCTACTGTCATTGGTGGTTTATGTGTAAAAAGAAAAAAATGGATGTAGCTGAGCACATACTTTAGCATGCAAAAGGTCAAAGAATTAATCTCAAGCATCTACTGCTAGGGCAGAAAAAGACTCCTTTCTGAAACCAGACAGAGCTGCTATCAGTCAGCAGATTAATATTGAGCTCAGTGTAATTCAATATAAGGCAGTTCTTCCTACTTACACTTCAGTGGCAAAACACACCTTTTGAAGCTGGAAGGTCTTATGTTCAAACTCCAGCATCTCCAGGTGAGGCTGGGAACATCTACTGCCCCAAACCTTGGAGACCTGCTGCCAGTCAGTATAGTCCATTGTGAACTGCATGACCCAAAAGTCTGACATGGCAAGAGGCAGCTTACTATATCCCTATAACCCTCAGCCTGAATCTACTCCCAATCCCTGATTAAGGTATATTTTTTTAAATATTAAAACTGGCACTCCAGTAAATAAAACAAGCAAATTTAATTAAAACTTGCAGTAATAAACTATCAATTAGTTATATACACAAGCACACACACACTCCCCTCAACTGTCACACCGTGGTAACCATTCCAGCAGTGGGAAAACTGAGAAGCAGAGTTCACTCAATCGGCTCTGCTGTGACAGGCCTGTGGCACCATGCCTCCTCTCCCCTCAACTGTCACCTAGGGGCAGCCATTCCATTAGGCTGCCCCAGTGGGAAGAACAGGAAACAGGGCTCATTCCAGCAGCCTTGCTGGAGGCCCAGCTTCCTCAAACACCTCCTGCCCCGGAACTGATGCCTAAATTTAGACCCCCCCCCTTCCCTTGTGTATCATGGTTTTTTTAAAAAAAAACTGTAAGCCTGCGGGGCAGGGACTGCCTTGATTTGATTGTATGTAAGCAGCTCTGGAAGTCTTTTTGGCCCAAGAGCATGGTATAAAAATGTACCAAAAATTCAGCTACATGAAACATCACAGCTACTGCTCAGAGAACAATCTGCGGCTAATAGCATCAATAACCGGGATTAATGGAGAGCAGGGAGGGGGGGCTCCCCCACTGCAATCACACAAAGGCTGCGCGCGTGGCGGACATCTTGCGCCGTCTTCTCGGCCACGCCCCCTCCCACACGCACGCACGAGCCGCTTGCCTTCCCTTTCCCCACCAACATTCTCTCCGCGCAGGCGCGCTAAGGAGAGGGAGCGCGAGGCAAGGCGCCTCAACGGCCGGGGCACGCGCTCGGACCTGAAGGGAGGAGGGGGGAGTCTTATTAGAATATGAGGAACTAGGGGAGGAATAAAAAGCCTCAACGCGGCCAGCCAATCCAGGAGGGGAGAACGGAACGGAGGCGGAGACAAGGAAAGGCACGAGCGCGAGCAACCAGCCCACCCTCAGCCAATCATCGAGGCGGGAAATGGAACGTGAGTGAGGAGTCGGGAGGGGGGAGAGTAGGGGATAAAAAGCGCGCGCGGGAGAGGAAGGGGGACAGAAGCCCACGGAGCTAGCCCAGTCTGTCAGTGGCTCAGCCGCGCCCCCGTTAGCACACACGCGCGCGCGCGCCCGCAGGCCCCTCCCACCCTCTTTCGCTCCCTCTTTCCCCCGCCCGTCGTCCCTCACACGCTCCTTCCCTCCCTCTTTTTTTCCGAGCCCCCAGCCTCACCGATGACCTTCTTGTCCCCGCCGGCGGGGGGCGCCGCCGAGCCCAGGCCGCCGCCGTTGGATCCGTTGCCGCCGCCACCGCCTCCTCCGCTGCCGCCGCCGTTCCCGGGCTTGGCGTCCGGGACGACGACGATGGCGGTTGTGGGGGACGGGGGTGCGGGCGCCGCCAGGGGGGCCGCCGCAGGCGCCGCCGCCGCTGGTAGAGGGGCGGCTGTGGCTGTGGCGGCTGCGGCGGTGGGCGACTGGGTCTCGGCCTCGCTGCTCATGGCGGCGCCGGTGTCTGTCGGCGGACGGTGGTGGTGACTGGCTTTCGCAGCAGCTGCAGCTGCGCCGCCTCCCGCGCGGTGTTGATGGTGACTCGGGGGCCGGCCGTTGGCGGGGGGGGGGCTGCTCCCTTGCTCCGGGCTTGCTGGGCTCCGCTCTCCGCTCCCGATACCGATCGAACTGGCCACAATGGCGGCGCGCACTCGCTAGCCACCCCGCAGGCGCCGCCCACCGTGCGCCACCTATTGGGCGCCGGATTCCGTCAGTCAGTTGCCGCGCCTAGCGATTGGGGTGTCGAGGCGCGCCTGAACGTTCGGACTTATTACATTGGCCTCGGGAGCCCGTCTGTCAGAAGCTGCGCGCAGCCATTGGCTGGGCTCCAGTCCTCTTTTCCTCCCTCCTCTTCTGAAAAAAAGAGTAGATAGGTTGTAACATGCGCTTGCTTGCCTCGCACCGTCTGCCAGTCGATGGGTTTTGGGTGGTGATTGGGCGAGAGCGCTCCCTTTTCCTGCCCCTCCCTTTAGGGGAAAGGCACAGTCAGGAAGTGCCCTTTCCTAACCCTACATGGGGACCATGCGGCCGAGGGAACCTAGGTCCCCTTGCCTTGTGGGGCCGCTGCCGCCCTTTCCCGATCAAGGCCTATACATTCTTTGCCCATGCGCCCACGTTTACTCAGAAGTCCCATGTGGTTTAGTGAGACTTACTCCCAAGTAAGTGTGCACAAGATCGTGGCCTCTTGTCGCTCAGTGTGTTTACTTAGCCTTCGTTATTTTCACAGGGACTTGCCTCTCGGGTAAATGTGGCAGAACAGCGGTGGAGAATCGGTTTCGAAGACCAAAGGCTTCCTTCCCTCGCGGGCCACCACCTGAGGGCCGCATGGCAGGGGTGGGCGGAGCCGGGGCAATAGTGGGCGGAGCAACAGGTGCGACTCTTACCTTTGTATGGGAAGCTACTTCCCGTCAGATATTTCCCTTCCTGATCCCACCCACGCATTGCTCGCCCCAGCAAGCTA
The DNA here is from genome assembly GCF_951804945.1 of Podarcis cretensis. NCBI lineage: Eukaryota > Metazoa > Chordata > Lepidosauria > Squamata > Lacertidae > Podarcis > Podarcis cretensis. The sequence continues at coordinate 64,986,477 of NC_137177.1, forward strand.
CAGTCTTGCTATTCTATAGCGTGCAGAAATCTCCGAAAATGGTGTGGAGCCAGGATGGTAAACAGGGCATGGGCGGGGGAGAGTCCCAAGAACCAGGTAGTGGATAGCTACGATCCACCTTTCAGGACCTGTGGTTCTACACCCCAGAGCCTTAGGGCAGCTCCACACTAAACATTTTAAATACATTCAATGCACATCTAAAGCACATGGAAGGACAGATCCTGAAGCTGAGGCTCCAATACTTTGGCCACCTCATGAGAAGAGAAGACTCCCTGGAAAAGACCCTGATGTTGGGAAAGATTGAGGGCACAAGGAGAAGGCGACGACAGAGGACGAGATGAGATGGTTGGACAGTGTTCTCGAAGCTACCAGCATGAGTTTGACCAAACTGCAGGAGGCAGTGGAAGACAGGAGTGCCTGGCGTGCTCTGGTCCATGGGGTCACGAAGAGTCGGACACGACTAAATGACTAAACAACAACAAAAGCACATGGGTTTTCTCGTGCTTTTTTCTGGGGGGATGCAGGGATATGCATACCCCTAAACATTTTGTGAATCCAAGTTTGGGGGGCAGTATTTCAATATGAATAAGAAAATGAGAGTACCCCTAAACATTTTTTAAGAAAAAAAGCACTGGTTTTCTCAAAGACCTTACAGAACTCTAGTTTTTCCCTTAAAAGGTAAAGGTACCCCTGCCCGTACGGGCCAGTCTTGACAGACTCTGGGGTTGTGCGCCCATCTCACTTAAGAGGCCAGGGGCCAGCGCTGTCCGGAGACACTTCCGGGTCACGTGGCCAGCGTGACATCGCTGCTCTGGCGAGCCAGAGCCGCACACGGAAACGCCGTTTACCTTCCCGCTGGTAAGCGGTCCCTATTTATCTACTTGCACCCGGAGGTGCTTTCGAACTGCTAGGTTGGCAGGCGCTGGGACCGAGCAGCGGGAGCGCACCCCGCCACAGGGATTCGAACCGCCGACCTTTTGATCGGCAAGCCCTAGGCGCTGAGGCTTTAACCCACAGCGCCACCTGCGTCCCTACCTTTTTCCCTTACAGAGCTACCATTTCCAGCACCCTTAATTCCCAGGATTTTTTGGGGGGAAATCGTGCTTTAATTGTGTACTGCAGATCTGCCCTTAGTCAGTGGATAATAATAATTTTATTATTTGTACCCCAGCCCCTCTGATGAGCTTGTGGCAGCCACTCTGGGAGGCTTCCAGCAAATATAACATAGCACGAAACATTAAAAACTTACCTATACAGGGTTGCCTTCAGATGCCTTCTAAAAGTTGTATACGTAGTTCTTTATCTCCTTGACATCTAATGGAGGGCATTCCACAGGGAGGGTGCCGCTATGAAGAAGGCCCTCTGCCTGGTTCCCTGTAACTTCTCTCAGAGGGAACCACCGGAAGGACTGCTATTACTCTTCTAACTGGGAAGTAACCCCTGCTGTTGTCAATGGAGTGTTCTCATTCATCCAAAGCATAATTACCTAAATGTAGTTCTTAATTGTGGGTATACTTGCATAGGACGGCTGCATGCAGATGAAAATGGCTTTATTTTCCCTAATGTGAGTGTTCTATTGCAATTGACTTCAATAAGGCTTGGAGCCTGATGCACACTTACCTGGGAGGGAGGCCCGCTTACCTCAGTGGAACTGACTAGTTAGTAGATAAACATGCATAGAATGACACTGTAAAACAACTCACTCCATCACCTGAAATATTTCCTCAGTTTTGTTTTACCTGTCTGTCTATGATCACCTAGGAACAGAGGAACCTGGCTTACATAGGCAGAACATTCGTGCTATCTACACTGAGTGAGTCTCCAGGATTTCAGGCAAGAAATGCCTCTCAGCTCTGCCTGGGGTGATGGGGTATTGAACCCAATACCTTCTGCATGTAGAGCAGATGCTGGACCACTGTGCCCCCCACCATAAGACTGGGACTGGCAGTGTTCTCAAGCTCTGACCCAGCCTTAATGAGAAAACAGATGGGTTGTTTTGTTCAGCCTTACACCAAGGCCATCAGCATCCTGTTAGAAATCAGAATTTTGTATAATTAATGACAAAGCACCCCTATAAAGTTTTTACTCAGAAATAAGTCCAACTGTGTTCATGTATGATTTGAATCTGGTTCCCCAAGGTCCTGTTCTTTACTAACAATCCTTGAACATGCCTGGGAACTTTGTGTTCATCCTCATTTGAACAAACCAAGGAAACTTTGCCAAAGTGAATTCCAGCTTCCCCCATTCACTCTGAAGCCCCTGTGAATTTGATGGCTTTGAAATAAGCATGGTTTGGATTCATTCGACCCTCTGACTCAGACCACATGATGTCCCAACCCACATCAGCTAATCTTCCCAGGCACCAGCTCCTAGTTCTTACCATGAAAGCTCTCCCCAACTTTTTCTATCTGCTTTTATTTCCTTTTAAATGTTTGTCTGAGACTTTTGCTCCTTCAGCTCCTCCACCCCAAGGCCATGCGATGTCAGCCATTCTGCCTTGTTTCCCCTTAGGCAGTAGTGTTGCCAAGTTTGGGGCGCCCTCTGCAAGTGCACCTGCTCCTAGCATCTGGTTGCTCAATATTTCAAAGAGTAGACAGACCCTTGGTGTGGTTTTTCTTTGTTTTTACACGTCTGAGTTCTGATCGTGCTCCTCAACACTGAAGACAAAGAGCTGAACACCAGGAAGATATATGTGGCAGTAGGAGCTGCTTGACAGTGGAACAGACTCCCTCGGAAGATAGTGGACTCTCCTTTATTGGAGGTTTTTAAGCAGAGGTTGGATGCCCCTCTGCCATGGATACTTTAGTTGAGATTCCTGCGTTGCAGGGGGTTGGACTAGATGACCCTTGGGAATCCCTTCCAACTCTGAGTCTATGAGCAGATATACTTGCATGCCACAGACTGCTGACCTAGTTCAATCCCAGTAGAATGACTTTTGCGCTATGGAAGCATCTTGCTTCTCTCCTTCACCCAACCCTTTGCCCATTCTCCCTCTTCATGGCAGGAATGGGGAAACCTGTGGCTTTCTGAATGTTGCTGGACCATGGTTTTCACTGGGGGAATTGGCCATGGTGTCTGGGGCTGACAGGAGCACAGCATCATCTAAAGGGCAGCAGGTATCCCATAGACCAGTGCTTGAAACTTGAGTATCTGATGGAACCTGCTGCCATAGCAGCATGGAAGACTCAGCTGCATCTACACCCTGTGATCATCGTCTGATCAAAGTATCTGGCAAGCCAGGAAGCTATTTTGCCAAATGTCAGAAGGGTAAGTCTGTGCAGGCACCACCTGCGAACAGCACACTGGGCAGGTCAATGGATGACCACAAACAGGAAGCAAGTAAGAGTTGGCAAAGACATTTCTGTAATCTAGGAGAGTGCTAGCTCTAATCCCTCTCTCCCGGTCTGCCAGAAATCCCATTAGGATGTTATAGGCACACGGGCTAGCAGAAAGTTATAGACAAATAGCTTTTGTGACGTATTGTGCGATTTCTCAAAAGGGACACTTTAGATCTGTATCTGTTCGCTCTATTACTTCCTCTCCCCCAGTAACCCATTAGCCTCTGCTTGAAAATCGAGAGGTAGACATATTTTTGTAATATAAAGTAGGGTCAGATCCAATAGGCATTTGCAACTGTGGCAGCTTAGCTACTGCCCCTGCCAAAGCTGTTGCCTCCCTCCGATTATTTTGCTGACTTTTATGCTGTTCCTTCAGTTAATTGCTTATTTCAACCTATAGCTATACTGTATCCTTTTTGGTTTTTTGGGCAATTTAGGATATGCTTTGAATAATAATGAAAAAAGGGTTTTGTGCAATGCTAATTCTACTCAGAGTATACCCACTTAAATTATCGAACATGACTTGGGCCCATTTCTTTCACTGAGAAAGTTAGATATAACTCATCATTCCTGCTACACCCACACAAGAGGAAAACGCCAGGCTGTGTTGCTGTATACTCCTTGCTATGCTCTTCTGGGGAGAGGCAGTGTCCAAATACCCAAACAACCACTTCCTGGGCATTGTGCTTGCTGTCTGCTGAGGATTGTATCCAGTTCTGGCCCTACTCCGGGTAGGACCACTGGAGTTAATGAACACAATAACTTGAGTCCACCACTTTCAGCAGGTCTCCTCTCAGAGTAGGACATCATTGGATACACCCTTAAGACTGAGCCACAGGTGCTTAATGAATCACACAAGGTTTCTCAACTGGATTTTTTCCTTCCTATTTCTCGGAGTAAAAAACAGACTGCCACACCTAAAAATAAAATGACATATACCTATCATATATACTGAGAACAAACTTGATTCTCCATGCCATTCCTCATGCAGCCAAAACAGCACCACCAATGCAGAAAAGAGAGGGAGCAGCAGGGCTTGAGTGAACCCAGTGGTTTGCAAAAATAAATTTCATGGGGCAAAAGCTTTTTTTGGGGGGTGGGACTCAACCCAGTAAGGATTAAGAATACTCTGGTCCAGAAGACTTAATTGTTGGAAGGTGGGACAGTAAACGGGGGAGGGGGAATGGAATGGAGAGTTCAGGAAGAATCCTGGTGGAATCCTGAACAGGAGGCATGGTGCACTGCAATGTTTTATTGTAGGCCTCACTTGCAACTGACCCAAGTCCAGGTTCCCTGGGATGACTCGATGGACTTTGCTGATGTCACAAGACAATGGCCCCCGATAATACTTCCTGTTAGGCAATTCCTTGTGCATTCCAATGGAACAACAGACACTTAACCAAATTCCTTTATTTACAATGGGGGGAGAAAATTAGTTTGGAATGTGTGGTAGATGAGGCACCACAGGAAAAACATGGAACAATCGGGAGGTGATGGTGATCCAAGATGGAAAGAGACTAACCTAGAATCAGGAAGAGTCAAAGAGTCAGTCATCATCACAGCTCTAACATAGTGTACCAGAAACAGCACATTCCAGCCCAAATAATATGCTTTGTGAATGGATCTTGGCAATGCCACTAGAGGTCTGTGTGGGGTTGCAACACCCAGAGATACTAGTGATCCACTCAACTATGTAGCTGGGGAGCCCACAGGATTGGTAAACCTTTTTCCAGCTGGAGGGTCACATTCTCCCTTGTCCAACCCTACGTGGGACTTTATGTCATTGGTGGATGTGGTCACACCTGCTGTAGGGGCTGGTGATTGCCAAAGCCTAAGAAGGGTCTTAAAGAGGGTGGATTTTGTGCCAAGGCAGCTCACACGATGCAGTATATGAGTGTCGTCAGCAGACAAACCTGATTTCCTTTCGATTAATATTTTCTGCATTTATTGTACTTAATAGAATTTATTTAGCAATGTGTTGCGGGAACTTGAGGGCTCTCAAGGAGAGTGTAGCCACCACTCTTGACCACTGTAAATCTTTATTCAGCAATTGGTCTGAGTTGGAGACTCCACCAGGCCGAAACAGGATTTCAAAACCAGATGAGCAAAACATTCACCTTCAAAATGTTACCTGATAATTACATACCTGTCTCTAGTTTGAATGAATGTTAAGATTCTTACAAAGCTGAATTCTGCACTTTTATGGAGCACAGCATACACTAAGGTTTCATTCAACTGAAGTCAGATTCAGAAGTGGACGCACTGAAATTGATGGGCATTATTAAGTTTGATGATTTGATATGGTCTACTTTGAATCTGACTTAGCTGAATACAACCCTTGGCATATGCTGTATTCCATAAAAGGAAAGAATTCAGCTTCCTAAAAATCTTTATTTTTTTATTCAAGCTAGAGATAGATATGCAATATAGCTTATCCACCCTCCCCAGCTTCATTGGGCCAGGTTGTGGCTATCACAGCTATGGAGATGGGTACCTACCTTGAGAATCGTTTCCCCCTACATCTCACCACATTGGGCAATCACCACTGGCAGTTTGGGCTTGTTATTTGGACCGGTGGGCACGTTCTGAGGAGGGAGCAAAAGGCAGCATTAAGAGGAGACCCTCAGCCCCTGCTGGGAAGAGCCATTATATTACTTTCCCCACCCCTTAGCAAGCCATTTTCAAGATAATTTTTCTCATTTATGATTGGTTGGTGTCCTCAGGACCTTCTTTTTCTACTGGCAAACCTGCAACCCACAATGTTGTGTCTCAAAAACTGACGGAGATCATTCTCAGTTTTGAACTGAAGAGCTGCCTGCCACTTTGAATGATGTAAAGCAGCATCCCCATTTACAGTTAACGGATCAGGACGGTCAGAAAGGCAGCAGAAGTCAAGCCTTATCGCTCAAGCCCAGGGTGGTCAACATCTTCTTGTGCTTTACATTCTGCCACAATAAGGACTAGAATCTTAACTTAGATTCCTAAGCTGCCCAATTCTGCGTGGTAATCAGACTGCCGACTTGTGCACCAAACCCCCAAATTAGCACAATTGTTACTTCTTTGGCTAAGATACTTACTTCAATTTTTCTCATGACAAGCAGCCCATCAACTATTTTACCTGCCGGGTTTAAAAAAAGAAAGAAAAAAGGATGATTTTAATTTTTCAAGTATTTCCAACTCATCATCAGCAAAATTAAGGTCAAACAATGCAAGAGGGGACTGTGTACAGATGTGGCCTTGCTTGACCATGGAGATCTGCAGGGGAATCTCTTCTAGGGGTTCCCTATGACTCAGACACATGACTCATATCTACTAGGATCTGTGCATTTGGTATTGTAGGATTGATTCTGTGGAACTCCTGACTGAGACCCCCTGCCTGTTAAACTTCTGATGACCAATAAAGACCTTTCTATGTCAGCTAGCATATTAAGTGAACTCTCCTGTTTTTATTATTGATCCTATCTACTTCATTTCCTTTGTAACTTTATTGTATTCGGTTTAGAAGCTATGTGTTACGGGCTGAATAAGTTGCCTGCCTGCCTGCCTAAATAAATAAATAAATAAATCAAAAGCAGATTGCAATATGGGGATGGGCAATGGGTTTGGGTTGTTTTTTTGGGGAGGGAACTAAGAGAATTCCCACAGGCCCTCCCAAGGCCATGGACACACCTAAAGGAGCTTTTCTGATCTTGGTCCTTGCCCAGATTGCAACTAAGAGCATAAGAAGAGCCCATGGCCCATCCAGTCCAGGATCCTGTTCTCAGAGTGGCCAACCAGATGCCTCTTCTGGGAAAGCTGCAAGCAGGACTTAAGCACAAGAGCACTCTCCCTTCCTGTGGCTTCCAGCAACTGGTATTCAGAAGCATTACAGCCTCTGAATCAGCCCTGGGTCAGACCACAGCCATCTATAACCCTCCCTCCTCCATGAATATGTCCATTCCTGTTTAAAGCCATCACTGCCTCCTTGGAGAGAGAGTTCCACAGTTTAGTTATGCTCTGTGTGAAGGTAGGACTTTAAAAATTTGTCCTGACTACTCACCAAAGACTACATGCTTCCCATCCAGCCAGTCACACTTGGAGCAGGTGATGAAGAACTGGCAGCCATTGGTGCTGGGGCCACTATTTGCCTAGCGGGGAAAAAAATCCACATAAATCATGGAAGGCAAAGGCCCACACTCAGCCTCGCTCTGCCACAGCTGGTCTGGTGCACAGGATCCCAAAGGAACAAAGAAATAAAAGGTGGTCCTAAAACCACCCTACTGATATGTCGACTAGCACAGAAGCCCTGATCTGGGCAGAGAAATGAAAATCACTTCTTTTCAGGGTGAATAAGCTAAAAACAGATTAAAACATATACCTGGACATGCCTGACTAAACCATAATGCTTTTAGCAGGTGCTACACCAGGCCTTTATGATGGCAGGAAAGGTCAAAAGTACTATGAGCCCCTGCTGAACGACCCCAGTTTCAGACAGGTTATGAAGAAATTCTGTTTCTTAAAAACTGTTTAATGAGTATCGTGCAATGTATTTGGTTATTTGTATTATAATGTACATTGTAATGTGTTTGGCAGAGGAAATCTTTTCTCTGGTCAACTGAAAGTTAAACTAACTGTCACTGGGGGACCTTAACTGACAGTTGGGGAGGGGCTGGAGATAGAACTCTCAGTATGCAACTGAAGGACATAAGAGATGTATACTCTGATTGGTGGTTGCTGGTTTAGAATTCTTAGACTGACAATGTGATTGGCTGAGGCAAGACTGGGAAGGGCCAGAAGAAGTGAATATAAGGCTGGGTGCTAGTTAGCCAGAGTCTGTCTGCGCTGGACATCCAGAGGAAGAAGATAGCAGAGGCTGAGAACTGAGGAAGAGTGGAGAAGACCTGAAAGGAAGGTGGAAGGGCTTGGCGGTCAAAGAGTAGCTGGGGTAGCCAAGCTACTTGACTAGCCAAGACGGGAAAATAAACAAATCTGGAAATCAGCAGGGCTGGAGACAGAAGCTTCAATGAAAGCTCATAGTTAAAGTGTTGGTGAAGTTTGACTGAGGTGGAGTATAATATAAGATCAGTCTGTCAAAAGTTTTATTACGATTCCTCAAAGCTGCCTTGGTTTAGTCATAGTACTGTAAATAAGATGCTGGTATTAAGTATATACACATTTGAAGACACAGTAACTACATAAGCTTGTGCATTACATCATAAATGTTAGTGCCTTGTCAAATACAGTCATACCTCGGAAGTCAAATGGAATCCGTTCCAGAAGTCTGTTTGAATTCCAAAATGTTTGGAAACCAAGGGGCGGTTTCCAATTGGCTGCAGAAAGCTCCTGCAGCCAATTGGAAGCAGTGGAAGCTGTGCCAGATGTTTGGGTTCCAAAGAATGTCCGCAAACCGGAACACTCACTTCTGGGTTTGCGGCGTTTGGGAGCCAAAACATTCGATTCCCAAGGCATGAGTGCATTTGACAAATATATTAATGACATGACTGGCTTTGCCCCACACTTACACCTCACAAGGTTATTGGTTGGTAAAGGGTGTAAGTTATACTAAATGGTGTTAGCAGTATAGGTTTAGGAAAACCATTACAGTGGGAGTTGGGTTTTTTTGTTATTAAGAAAATTATCACCATGGGCTTCAATGCATGTACAACTCTCACAAGCCGCAAACTGATGGCTCTTAAGGGCCAGGAGAGACTGCTACCTTTGCACATAGGCATGAGCAACCCCAGCTGCACCCTAGTTCCAAATGTAGCCAAGTTGCTTCCAAGTTTAACTGAAACATGAAGTGGTGGATGTAGGGCTTATCCCATTCTATCCTTGCAGTCACCCTGCAAGGTAGGATGTGTGAGTGGCTCAAGGTAATTCAGCAAGCATCATGCCCAAATAGGGAGTTGAAGTCCAACATTTAAATATCTGCATGGGTACTCCATGCCAGACACTTGACGTCCCACTGCTTTTAAAAGGCACACCAAATGGCAGGCCAACCCCATCCCTTTATAGGGGTCAGAAAAGGGAGCCTGAAGTCAAATGAAATTGCTGGACCACAATAATTTTCTCCAGGCTACTTACCATGGACAGCAGACCAGGAGCGGAGTGTTTCAGCTTGAAGTTTTCATCTGCAAAGGGACCCCGGTAGATGCTAGCCACTCCGGTGCCATCTCCCTGTTTTAGAAAGTGGTCATGCACTCAATTCCACAGCTGAAGTTTTATTGGGAGTGAGTAATGTTCTCATTTATTGTTTATTTTGGATGCTGACAAGTGTCTCTTGATAAAACCAGCCACATAATTAGAACACTTGCAGAAATGTGTTTTGGGAACCTCTTTCCCTGAACAGCTACATGGTCCTCCTCTCTTCTTTCCTTTAAATCCGCCCTTAAAAAACAGACTTTCCCCAAGTGGCCTTTGGCTCATCCTCTTAAATCTGTTTCCAGCAGCAACATAGTTTTGCAATACAAGTGTAAAGGCACATTCCTAGGCTGCCCAGGTCTGTTCCTGACACTTTGGCCACACTCATTTTTGACTATGTCCACATTTACTTGTGGCCCTAGGGCAGTTGGCCACTGCTCAATGTGGCCCTTGGTCTGAAAAAGGTTAGCCTACCCTGATTTACATAGATTGTGTGTAATAGTAATAATAAATAGCTAACTGAAGAGTTTTGTGTATGGTCTAAATTAAAGTGCTGTGGGCTGATTATTTATTGCATTTACAGTGGTACCTTGGCTTAAGTACTTAATTCGTTCCGGAGGTCTGTTCTTAACCTGAAACTGTTCTTAACCTGAAGCACCACTTTAACTAATAGGGCCTCCCGCTGCCGCCGTGCCGCCGGAGCACGATTTCTGTTCTCATCTTGAAGCAAAGTTTTTAACCCAAGGCACTATTTCTGGGTTAGCGGAGTCTGTAACCTGAAGCGTATGTAACCCGAGTACCACTGTATATACTATTTTTCTGTCAAGGCACCAAAGTAAGTTTACAATTTTAAGGTACTAAAGCAAATGATATAACATCTAAAGTTGGCTGTGGGGCAACTGAAAGTTGTCTGTGCCTGCCTCCCTTAACTTCCTCTTCCCTCTTATTTTACAACTGAAGTATCCTGTGCAACATCAAGGCTTGTCTATTCAGGCACCAATTCAGGTAAGTCTGCCAGAACATATCAGACTACCTATTTTGTGAAGATTAAGGGCAGTTATACAAAATTTTCTGCAGCCCCAGTTAGCTTTTCTTGAGCACCCACCACAGAATTGTATTTGGTTGGGCAAAACATGGCTTAGGGTGAACATGCAGACTCCCAGAGAGGAGCTCACAGCTGCTTTGCTCCTCCTCTGGCCCTGCTTCTGTGGATTAAGCCATGGTTTGGCTCAGCATGTTGCCTGAACTCGGGTTCAACTCAGCTAGATGGGCGGGGTATAAATAAATTATTATTATTATTATTATTATTATTATTATTATTATTATTACCTCACTACCAACAAGCAACAGGTTGTAACCAAAGGTAAGATTCCAAGAGGAAACACTGCAATGTCCTTCCCCTTGATGACAACAAAGCAGAATGAAAAAAATGGAGCACTTACGTTTACAAAATCGCCTCCTTGGATCATGAAGTCCTTAATGACCCTGAAAAAGTGGGGGAAATAAATAAATTGTAGGCTAGACAGACAAAACAATTACTCTTCAGCACACAGCTGGGAAGCTTGCCAGTTGGCTATGTGTTCTTCAGTGGCCTTGCAACCAGCCAAAGAGCAAAATTGCACCCACAGGGCCACCTGCTGATCATTGCCGACATTGGAGTAGTTGTTAATCCTACTCAGAGCAGATCCACTGAAATCCATGGTCATAGCTATTTCTATTAATTTCAGTGTGTTTACTCTTGAGTAGGACTGATATTGGCTACAACAGACACTTATTGTTTTTAATGAAGGAATGGGAAGAAGCTATTTGTGCAGCTGTTCCCAAATCCTGCTAAGCCTTGTTTTCTATATCAACAGTGGGTGATCCAAGACAAGCTCTTGAGAAACCATTCAAGGCTTACCCCTTGAGCAACGCTTCCCAAACATTGGGTTGTTGCCATGCATTGAAAGCTTCACTTTAAGAGTCAGACAAGCAATGTACCTGTGAAAAGTGCTGCCTTTGTAGCCGATAGGAACTCCATCTTTCCTAGAATACAAAGATACAGACATGGTGAAGTTGTGCAGCCTCAGACCACAGGAACTACCCCACCCCAGTCCTCAATGCATTCACATCTGCAGTGGGCTTTGAATTGGTGACCTGAAAGATCTCAGATGTGGTTTCAGATGTGAACTACCAACGAGCTTTGGCCAAAGAAGTGGATTGCCAAAGGCCGCCCAGCCCCAAAAGGTCAAGGCAGGTCATGTGCTACTTTCTGACCCTCAGCAGATGTGTCTGGGTCATCTGGCTACACATGGAAAGCGGTCATAGAAGCCAGCTTGGACAAAGTGAGAGGCTGGCTTTCTGTAAGATGGGCAGAAAGTATCCTCCTCCCCCTTCAGCCTACTGCAAGTCTGCTTTGATTAAACCAAGAGGCCAAGTGCTCTTTTTACATCTGTCTGCACACCCCAGGTGAAGGGCAAGAGAAAATACCACCCAGAGAGGCATCAGCCTTCTAATTATATTTAGGACTTATTAGACAAACACTCATCAACACACAAGGGACTCAGACTGCAGAAATAAGAACTTGCGGCTTAAATTGAATGGAGAAAGTGTGAGGGAGAAATCAAGGCACAGTATTTCTGCAATCCAGGAACTCATCAAAATCCCAGTTTTCAAACTTACAAATCCCCAGTTCTCAAGGAATGTATACACCAAAGAAATTGCTGACTTATGACCACCGTAAATTAAACTCTCGCGTCACTCTCTGAGCCTTTCCTTTTGCACTCCAGGTGATAAGAAAACAAAAACTCCAAACAACAACCAAGTACATCTCCAGAACCAAAGAAATGTTGTACACAAGCAGAGATGAAGCATTTGGAAAGCCAGGTAGGTTATTCTTTGGGGGGGGGGGGTTGATTCTTCTTCCAAGGAGACAAGCCACCATTTGATCTTTAAAATGGTTTCTCTCCTTGATGTTGTGCACTGCTGCAGTGAAAAGTGCAGCCACCTCTAGTTCTCCTAAGCATATGTATCACAGCTTTATAACCCAGCCAGGGATTCAGGTTTTCCTGCTTGCTCAAATGCTTGTTTTTACACTGAGACAACATACCTGAATTCACCTGTGCAAAACTGCCTGAAAAGAAGAAGAAATCTACAAGTTAGTTCTTCTTACAGGGATGTTCTTTTTTAGGTCCACAAGTTTAAGTACTCCTGAATACTGAAATAACTGTTAAGATGGAATTCAGTGTTGTTGGAATTCTAGAATTCACAGTGATTGCTAGAAAACCAACTTAAAACTTTTAAATTATTTCTGTTACAAAATAGTATATACCAAGTAGGAAGGGACCAATAATAATCTAAGTTCAGGGCTGAGAAAATATTTTTTGGCTCGTGGGCTACTATGAAAAAGACAGAGAAAAACCATTATGTTCTCGCCCCATGGTATGCCATATTCTTTCGAAAAGGATGGAGGTTTGCTCTGCATTTAGAGAAAGACATTTAGTCCAATACAGTGATATCTTGGTTCTCAAACGCCTTGGTTCTCAAATGCTGAAAACCCAGAAGTAAGTGTTCTGGTTTTTGAACGTTTTTTGGAAGCTGAACGTCCGATGTGGCTGTCAGCTATTGTTTCCAGGGCGCCTGCACCAATCAGAAGCTGCGCCTTGGTTTTCGAACCAAGCGGACTTCCAGGACGGATTAAGTTTGGGGCTTTTGTTTTTGCTATTTATTTTGTGTTTTTGAGGTTTTTTCAGTTTTTGTGACTGTGTGGGAACCAGTTCAGCTACTGATTGATTGACTGATTGTGTGATTGCAGAAATGGATAAAAGCCCCCCATCCAAACAATGACTATCATCAGTGCAGGTAAGAAAAAAAGTTAATTTTAATTTTTATCATCTACCACACTGTCTTATTTATTTTATAGTATAGTACATTGATTATTGCTTTCATTTTATGGATCAATGGTCTCATTAGATAGTAAAATTCATGTTAAATTGCTGTTTTAGGGGTAGTTTTTAAAAGTCTGAAACGGATTAATCCATTTTGCATTACTTTCTATGGGAAAGCATGCCTTGGTTCTGGAATGCTTTGGTTTTGGAACGGACTTCCGGAATGCATTAAGTTTGAGAACCAAGGTACCATTGTACACGAAGAACAGATTATGTGTAAGTCTAGTCTTTTTCTCTTTCCACCCATTGCTTTCTCACAGCATGTGACATATTGCCTGGGAAAGAGATGAAGAAAACCCAGAAGCTTTCCCAATCTAGTGCCTTTGTAGTTTTGAACTACAAGTCCCATTAGACCTCCGAGTATAGGGTGGTATATAAATTCAATAAATAATAATAATAATCAGCCCCAGTCAGCATGTCTAAAGGCTGGCAATGATGGAAGGTGCAGTCCAAAATACCTGGAGGGCACCAGATGGGAAAGACTGTGCCAGAAGAATGGCATAAGGAATAATATTTTTTCACGTGCACTGGCTGAACCAGTCTGAGGAAGGGAGGGGAGGGTATTTATCTGGAGATGGTGAAGACTAGATTCAGCCAGCGAGCTGCCAGTTGCTGACCTCTGATCAAATCCAACCCTACAGGCAAGAACTAGCTGTGTGGTGAGAGAAGACAGCCCCCAATCAAGGTTTATTGCTGTCTTAATACAGATCTGCCTAAGGGAACATTTTGCCATGACAGGTTTTCTGCCAGGATGGAGAGCAAGCCAGTAAAACCAGTGGTTGCACTGTTTACTAGACTCTGTTTAAATTCTAGTCAACATGAAAAGGCTGGGGAAATCCAAAGTGGCAAGTCACTATGATAACCAGGGACTACTTGAGCCAATTATTAGTCATTGGATCACAATGAGTAAGACTTTGAGAGGCTTCCCATTTCATGAATTTAAGAGTTGACAAAAGCATAAAATAAGGAAGCTTTGCTAGAGGGAACCTGTGGCACTCTTAATGTTACTGGATTACAAGTCACCAGCCCGCAACCAGTATGGCCAATAGCCACAGATGATGTGAGTTGTACTCAAGTGACATTTAGAGTGCCACATAATCCACACAAGTCTCCTGGTTTCCAACAGTCTTTAGAGAAAGATGCCTTCAGTAGACTTCCTGAGTGGGCCCATCTGCTGTTTCCTCACCTTTGTTAATTCACGCAGTTGCCCCTTCATCTGATGTCTCCCCTAAAACCAAGACTGTGCAACTGCCTAGGAAGGGAAAATATCTCAAGGTTGGTCTCCTGTCTCCTCACCACTCCCCTGCGGACTGGAGACAGCAGTCACAATATGGAGGGGCCCCAGGAAGAGCAGGCCCAGGAGGCTTTAGGGTTGGCAGTGGGGTCCATGCAGGTACAGGCCAAGGCCAACCCGTAGCGCCAGTCCTAAGAGCAACCCAGAGTTGTGACTGGTCACCAGCCGACCCAGCTCAGAACAAGGAGCATCAAGCGAGGAGCTTCTGCTTTTTCTAACTCAGCATTTCTTGTTTAAGTTCCCATACAAAACAAGATCAGATTTTCTAAGCAACCCCACTTGGCAAACCCCATTTCTGTGTCGGGTTGCCCGTGCCGATTTCGACAGAAAAGGGGATTTTTTTTAATTTTATTTTTTAAAAGGGAAGGAAATCAGCCACGTGGGACCAGCGCAGCTTCCCGCGCGCATATGGGCCGAGACGCGTCGCTCTAGGCCTGCAACTCACTCGTTACCCACCGCTACCATCATTGGCATAAAAGGGCTGCCGGAAGAAAAGGAGGCCGGGAGACTATGCGGCCTGGGGCCCAGAGATGCCGCTCTCGCCGCGCATCTTTATGGCATGCCGCATTGTCTGTCAGACACAAACACACGACCAATCCTCCGCCGAGTTTTCTCCTCAGGCTTACCTGAAGTTTTCCGCCGTCTTGGGTACCACGTCGGCGAAGAGCTCCACTTTCATGCGGCCGACCTCCTGGGCATGGGCAGAACCGTCAGAGCCTCCTCTTCCTCCTCGCGCGCCCCTCCCTCGCCCCCACGCCAGACCTTCCCCCCCCCCTTCAGCCTCCCCCGAGCGAGCCTTACCTGGCCGCCTATCGTGACATCAAAGAACACCACAGGGTTGTTAGGATTGGAAGCCAACACCGCCATGGCGACCACCTCTCACCCGGAAGTGTAAGCTCGCCCCCCCCTTCGCGAGAGGCAACCCGTTGGAAAATACGTCACATCCTGTTACTTGCTCACCGAGTAAAAGCTGCCTCGCGGTCTTTGTTCGGGTTTCCTGTCCCCTGTTGCGCTTCTATTCGTTCGAAGCCTCGACGGAGGATTTTTGTTTCTTTTTCTAGAGATGAGTGGGCTTACCTGTTGCCCTCCATATGGCGCTGGAAACCAACTCTTATCAGACCCCTGCTAGCGTGTACAGCAGTAGAGGTTGATGGGAGTTGTAGTTCAGCAGCGTCAAGGCAACCACGGGGTGGGTGGGACTAGCACTGATCTGTAGGCAGTGGCGTAGCGTGGGGGGTGCAGGGGGGGCCGGCCGCACCGGGCGCAACATCTGGGGGTTAGGGTTAGGGGGCGCAAATTACTTGCCTTGCCCCGGGTGCTGACAACCCACGCTACACCACTGTCTGTAGGTAAGGAAGAGACGCTGTTCCACCTGTTTAAGGTGCTGTGGTGAGAAGAGTTTTCATTCCCCCCACCCACTGGCGGTCTCTTAACTTTGACTACCCAATTAATTAATTAATTAAATTTTATTAAATTTGTACACAGTGGAACCACGGGTTACGTACCATCCTCCTCATGAATGCTTTGTGTAATGAGCTCTGCTAACCCAGGAGTAGATGCCCCCAGTTGGGAACTTTGCCCTGGGATGCAAGCAGAAGTCGCGTGCCGGCAGCAGCGGGAGGCTCCATTAGCGAAAGCACGCCTCATGTTAAGAACAGTTTCGGCTTAAGAACGGACCTCTGGAATGAATTAAGTTCGTAACCAGAGGTAGCACTGTACTGTCCTATACCCGCAGGTCTTGGGGCGGTTCACAGGATAAAATCACAAGGCAGCTTCCTCCGTTGGCACAGAGCCACGCAGCAAATATATCTGTGTAGCATTTTAAGTGAGGCGAGGGAAACGTGACATTGGTGCATCTGTTTTACTCTAATACACATTCATAGATTAAAGATGGAAAAAATGAAGATGTTGGATGGGAGCACAACAGAAGGAAATGTAGTGTTGATGAACTTTGAAGAATGTTGCCATTGACTGATGAACTGATAGTTAATGGTTACAACTTGGCCCTTGTGATCTACATGGTATTGTTGGATCTTCAAAATCTTCATTCAAAAAATATATTAAAAAAAAAAAATCTTCATTCAAAATGCTGCTCAAAATAGTGCTTTAAATGGGGCTTCTGAAGATTCCTGCAGGCGATGTCATTGTAATGTTGGGTGATGCACATTTGGACTATCAAACCTGGCCTGTGAGGGCTGGGGAACATAGTCTTGCCAGGCTAGAAAGGTTCCCCAACCCTGTCCTACCTCAACAAATCCACCTTAAAAACAAGAAAATGGAATTCCTCAAGTTTTGAAAGCAACAGGAAAAGCATTGAAAATATGGGATGAATGTGTAACTATCCAGGAGGCAAGAAAGAGCTAACCTGCATAAGCTTTGTGAAAGCCAGTTAAGATGAATGCTCAATAAACATCTGGAAGGGCCCTTCTTCTGCGATAAAACTGAGATTATATAAATCCATGCTACGAGATGGAAGGCATTGGACTTTGCACCACTGAAACCAAGTGTGTTCCTCTGAGGCCTGGTGGCTGTGGTGTGATCCCTCCCATATTCTGCATTGACCGTGTATGAGATGGCAACAGCATCTCAATACCATTCAAGCTCCAGAGGTTTAGGGCCCAGAGAAAGTAAATGCATATGGAGGCCCAAGGTGTATGTCCAATGTTACTCTTACTCAGAATAGACACACTGAATATAATAGCCATGACTACTACAGGACTATTAATTTCAGCAAGTCTATTCGGAGTATACCTTAGTTGGATGCAACCTTTTGAGTCCTCCTTTGTTCAAAAAGTTTGTCACAGATACATTTCTGGAATATTTATTTAAAAATCTGGCACAAGATAAAAGACTTATAACTAAAATAGTATGTGGCATATCCAGCAGGAGAAGACAAAACAATTACAGTATTTTCCTTTCAAGTGTGCATTTCCTTAAGGTATGGAATCCCCACACAGAATTGCCAAATGAAAAAATGAAGGAACGAACAGTTTTGTTGTTTTCTTTTTTTGTATGTAAAACTATCCCTTTCTTGTTATAATTTACAAATTTTAATTTAAAAAAATATATTTTAAAGACTCATAACTACAGCTGTACAAGTCACATTTTTAACAAAGACAGTAAGGTCTTTAGAAGGTTTTCTTTAAAGCTAAAAGTCTGATAAAGCAGCCTGACAAATGGAAGCAATACTACCTAGCAGTGACAAGAGGTTTCTGTACTGTTATTCCACTTCGGAATTTCCCCCTTGTCCTCTTAGACGTGATCACAGCACAAGGCTTGACTCTGCTCCTCTGTGCGTAAGTCTGAGCTTTCCCCGGGAGAAGCCACGTTCAAGTAGCCAATCTCCGAAGGTGGGCAGGGCAAAGAGGCAAGCAGAGACCTTTCTGTGTGGTCCTCGGGTTTGCCATCCTGGACAGCTTTCAGAAGGCCGTGAGAGTCCGAAAGCTCCATCACTGAGAAGCTGGAAGAGAAACCATTAGCCTCACATGGGCCACTCAGGCTCATGGCATCATCTGACTGAACCTAAACACATCTCCGAGTCCCTGGAGAAAGGCAAGGAGGCCTGCTAAAGAGGTTGGCAGAGCTTTATGCATATTAAGCATAGAGCCAGAAAACATGGGAGGCAGTTACAGAGAAAAGAAATGCACCTGAGCACATGCAAAGGGCATTTTCTATTATTACTATTCCCTCCACCCTCCCCAGCCCCCCACATGTACAGCTCAGGGGCACAGTACCTTACGCTGCGAAGGGGGAGAACTTTGCTTTGCGGTTGGAATTCAGAGAAGCCGATACTCTTCAGCTCCTGGAAAAGGGGAACATGCACAAAGTAAGACCTTTAACAAAAGAAGAAGAAGAGAGAGGGAGGAAGAAATTGGGCTGTTATCCATAAATGCTTTGGGCTGCAGCCAACTCAATTTTACTCAGAGTAGACCCAATGAAATTAATGGACCTAAGTTAGTCCTGTCTAATTGCAGTGTGAGGAACGGCCAGTCGGCCCAAGAAAGCAGGGAGAGGTCCTTCACCCAGCAGTTCAGCGAACTGCTCTGTGCAGCAGCCTCCTCTCATTTAAAAGGGGGTGGAGTGGAGGGGCAAGGAGAGGGGAAGCTGTAAAGATTTTTGGGGGGGGGATGTTGGTCAGATGCTGCCAAAGTGGCAAGAGGAGTTGGTGATCAGAGTAAGCAGGGGCAAAGCTATGATACATGATATGTGTGTGTGTGTGTGTCCAGCTAACTATACTGAAATTCTTGGTGGCAAATGAAATACCATGAGGGAAATCATGGCTGTGATCTGAGTATAGGTAGCTACTAGAAAGAGCCAAGCGGCAACCAGAGAGATTAAACAGAGACCTGGTGGACCAGCTGAAAGGGCCCAAGCCTATAAATAAGATGGCCCATAAAGACACTGACTGAGCCGCAAGGGTCTGGGGTGGATCTTCACCCCTCGCAGCAGGAGAGGAACAGTGAGCACCCCAAGCCCTGATTCTGCAGAGGAGACCAAAAGCCGCCACAGCAGCCCATCCTTACCTCCAAGCTGTGGCTGTGAATGCTCCTCAGCGCCCGCTCCAGGAGCCCAACCTGACCCGTCAGCTGCAGGGTCCATTCCTGGAGCTGCTTGTTCTCCTCGTCCAGAAGCCGCACTCTGGAAAAAGCCACAGGGAAGATGCCTCAGTGGCACGTTCATCCCTGCCAAGATGGAGCTGTGGGAAAGGATCTGGCACAGGGCTGCAAGGGAGAGAAGTGACCGGGGGCCAGAAGGAAAGAGGAAGGGGGAAGTCGCTCTGGCTGGGACCAGAGCCACTTTCCCCTTTCTCCATTTGGCCACAAGTGTCACCAGGAGGAGGTGACATCCCCTGCCTCCTCCCAGGAAGGGAATTGTGGCATATGGAGAGCAGCCTAACCCCATCCGTCAACCAGAGAAGGGGCAGGGTGCTTGCACTCCCAGCTTGAAGAAAGCTAAAATAATTAAATCACCTGTTCAGGCCTCTTCACAACTGTCATTACTGAATATATGGACCAATAAGATGAAAGCTTGTTTCTCTAAAGCGCTTTTGACATGGATGTTAGCTGCAGCTAGGATTTCAATAGCTCAGCAATGGAAAGCCCTGAAAAATCTGCAGTATAAGAATTTATGGACTTTGGCTATTGCGGAAAAAATAGTCTGCAGAGGGATGAGGGAAGATACAAAACACTTGTATGTCATCTGATCTGCTTCAGACTTAGATGCCCAACATTCACCATCCATGGCAGCTCAGGAAATATAGATATCTTGATTTATATTGGTGTGTTACCACTTCTTCCTCTAATTATTTTTTGTTTCCTTGCTTGCTTTGCATAGGATATGGTGTATTACCCTGCTACAGTACCTTTGGGTTGTTAGCAATGGTCATCATATTACAATAAAAAAATAAACAATTAAAATAAATACTTATAAAAGAAAATTTTATAAAAGGGGGCAAAAAATGAAAATATGGGATGCTGATTTATCTTGTCTCATTTTTATTCAAGTGCTCCTCTTTATCTGTCTTGGTTAACCTCACATCTTTCTGATGTTTTGATCTACAACTCCCAACATCCTGTGCAAGCGAGGTGTGTATGGGAGGTTGGTGAAGGCTGTTCTATTACAAAGGAGACAAATTTAATATTTGGACAAGGTCTTTGGACAAAGTGTGCATTTCATACATTTTAAACAACAAGGGTGAGACCAATGTGGTCAAGATGACTCCTGCGGCTGAATGCCAAACAGCACAGACACCTCAAGCTGCATGGCACTGAATCACAAGGCTTGCAATTCTTTTTTAAAATTTTTTTTAAAAAAACAAACTGCTGCTACCTGCTCTGGATTGTGGAGAGTTCCTGCTTGCTGCTCCGCTCTGCTTCCTCCAGTTTGTGGAGCTGCTGAGTGAGCTTCCGCTTTTCTTGGAGTAAACTGTCATTCTCAGTGGTCACTTGCGCGATCAGCATTGCATCCTGCAAAGAGGGATGCCACGCAGAGAAGCCCCATCATGGGATACGTTTTCCAGCATTCTCTGCTCCTCTTCCCTTCCCCCACCAGAATTGTAACCCCATCAAACCATGGTTAAAATGCAGAGGGGAAAGGAGCCTCCAAACCGTCAGGATTTTGCATGAGGCATTCAAGCAAACAGGAAAACATCTAAGAGTTGGCACCTGGAGGATTTGAAAGCTTCCACATTATTTTATGGTGACATTTTGATGGGCCTAATAAAGGTCTTGCTCTATTAGGGATTTTGGTGTTATTATTCTGCTACATGCTTTTTTTGTCTAGCATTTTTGCAGACTAAACTCCTTTTTCTTCTTTGACATTTATGATCCAACGTGACTGGGGGTGCAGTTGTAAAACATATCCAACAAGATATTTTATTGGAAAGCTTTTTTTATATATAACAATTCAATTACTGTTATTATTTTTAGAAATAAGTCACCATCTGAGAGGGCTCTCACCTTTTCTGACTGACTTTTGGAGAGCTTGAGTTCATTCTCGAGGTGCCTGATGCGGACATCACGCTGCTTCACTTCGCAGATGAAGGTCTCCTTCGCTCGCCGGAGCTTGGCCTTATGCCGGAGCTGTCGCTCTTTCTGTTTCCTGAGAAAACAGGCCGCAGTCATCAGAAAGGGGGCCCTGGTGCCCAAGACACACAGCCAAGTCAGCGGAGGCCTGGCAATCTGTCTTCCCTTAGTCAGCACCCAGCTCCTGACTTCCATCCAGTCCAGGGGGTGCCTTCCTCCTCATCAATGGCACTTAGATCTATAGATGAACATGAAAAGGGAAGAAGCATATGACCCATCCCAAAGACTCGAGACATGTAGTATTTATTGCCACTGGTGCATGCAGGAGAAACTACCTATGGATGGCCACTCCTGCCATTAGCCCAGGGCTGAGGAATCTTTTCCAGCCTGAGGCTACATCCTCAAATGGGCAACCTTCCAGGGGCCACAAACCAGTGGTGGGTGAGGTCAGAGGCAAAGGTGGGAAGAGCAGTGACTGCCCAGTAGGCTGGTTTCTGCATAGGGACCCCTCTCTCTGCTGTCCACCCAAGCAAGCAAGAGGCACGATCAGAGTTCAAGGACACAGTCCAGGCAGACAAAAGCACGCAAGGAGGCAGCAAAGCAGAGCCAGGAAGGAGTGTGGCCTGAAGATAATCCCAAGGGAAAGGCAGATAAACCTGGAGGGCTGGATTCAGGCCCCAGGCCAAAGGTTCCACAGCCATGCTTTAATCTCATTTGTGTAGTCACCTGACAGAAATGGCCACCTCCTTCAGGATGTGCTCATACTCTTCCCGGAGGGTTTCCCTCTCCTGTTGCAACCCCAACAGCTGCCCTGAAATCTTCTGGCTGTATTTCTGACACTGGAGATGCTGAAAAGGAGATTTGGCATGGGGTCATCAGTCAATTGCCAACCAAATTCAGCCAGAGGCCAGCCATGTGGACAAGATGGCAGGCGGTCACTTGTGACAGAGCACATGTAGCTGCTGTTCTAAAAGGACAATCCCTGGTCTCAACCTTGCAGAGCCTGGAACCAGAGAATCTAAGGGCTACCTGCTCCCATATGCTCACCCAAGAGGCACTGTATAGGCTACCATGAAAGGGTCTCTGTAATGTTGTGATAATTGTTCAGGTAACTATAATACATGATTTTAGTATGTGTTAGGTTAGGAGGGGAAGACAAAATGTGCTTGGAAGTGATTGGTGATTGAATAAGCATTTGAAAGGGAGTTTGAATGCTGATGGGAGACACTTTGGGGTGGGGGGTCAGCTGAGTTTGGGAGTGGGTGGCAGTGGAGAGAGTGTTTGGATGGTAGCAGGGCTGGTTTAATAGAATAGGATCAGTATTGCTATCAGCCACTGCTTTATATGAGACAAAGTAACAGGTAAGCGAACACAAAATTGAAACCATCTGCTTCTGTACACTAAATAATCACAAAAGCCTTATTTATTATATCTGTCTTCATAGATTGAAAAAATGGTAAACTGAATTCATTGCTGGATTTGTCCACCCCTAGCAGCGACCTTTTCTCACCTCATTGGAGAGGGTTTTCTTCTCTTCTTCCAGGATCCGCAACTGGGCCTCCTGATGCTGATGCTGGATCTGCAGCTCAGCAAAAGTCCTGGCCAGCTGCGCCTCATTCTCCTGGGAGTGCCTGAGCTGCTGCTGCAGGTCTTCTGTCTGCTGATCCAGGAGCTTCCTGGCAGCCAACAAGGAGAAAAATCCGGTGATGCAAAACAGGAAATCATCCAGTGTGGTTCATTTTTCCATGGTCATTAGTAACAACAGGTTGTATCCAACTAAGTTCTACTCAGAGTAAACTTATTAATGTACCTGGGTTAGTGAATATCAATGGGTCTAGCTTTGAGTAGAGCTTGCACTGGACATAACCTAATGACTGGATACCAACTGCAAATATGGTATTTGGCAAGTTTGACAGTTTTAAAGCTTTTCATTTTGTTTACTAAGATAACTAAAATTGGATCACTCTCTGGGGCATCACCACATTTTTTTTTTTGGTAATGCCAATTATCCAATTCAAAAATGCAAATTATCCTTTGCATCTTATCCAATTCAAAATAGCCCTATCATAGTCTCTCAGCCAAGCCTACTTCATAGAGTTCTGAGGATAAAATGGGAGCGAGAAGAAACGTGCATGCCACCTTGAGCTTCTTGGAGAGAAAGTGGAATGAAAATGTAATTATTAATAAAGAATAAAGAGCAAACTTTTCCTGGACAAATCCCTACTGCTTATCAGCTGGCCAAATCCCCCTACACCACAGAATTTGTTCCTGTCTTACAGAAGAGAAACTGAGGTGATTTCTGCTACCTTTTTCGCTGCTCCTCTTGGAACTGCCGCTGGGCCTTGGTTTCCTCTTCCCTGGCCTCCTTCAGCTGCTCCTCTAGCTGCTTCCTCACCAAGACGTGGGTCTCGGAGAGCCGTACTTGGTGGTGAGATTCCTTCAGTGTTTGCTGCAGGTCCAAAATCTAAGAAGAAGGGTGATGCGATACAGCAAGAGCTCTGAGTGGCCCAGGTAGGTAACCATTAACAAAAGGGACCTGAAGAATTTCGGAACTAAATAGTCACAGCTGTATGGGATGCACCTTCCCAGTCTGCCAGAGAAGTTGGAGGGGAGGAAAGAGCAGCCTCAGGAGCAGCAGAGATTTGGAAGGAAGAGATACGTAGAAAGCAAAGCATTGCCTCAATGTGGGAGATGCAGCAGGAATGAACAAGGAACTCTTTATGGGCTACAACAACCCAGTGACACTGATCAGGAAGCAGCAAGAGGGACAAAAGCTGCAAGGAGGATGATTCAAACTAAAGAACATTATTTAAGAACATAAGAAGAGCCTGCTGGATCAGGCCAGAGGGGGCCTGTCTAGTCCAGCATCCTTTTCTCACAATGGCCAACCAGAGACCTATTATGGGAAGCCCATAAGCAGGATTCGAGCACAAGAGCACTCCCCCTCCTGTGGTGTTCAGAAGCATTGCTGCCTCCAAACATGGATGCAGAGTGCAGGTATTCTGGCCAGCAATAGCCCTCTCCTCCATGAACTAGTCCAGCCCTCTTTTAAAGCCATCCAAGTTGGTGGCCATCACTGCCTCCTGTAGGGGCACATTCTACTGTTTAACCAAGCCACACTGAGGCACATAGTGCAAAGCAGGGTCTAATTTTTTTAACCAAACAAATACTTCTGCAACTCTTCAGGATGGCATTGTCGAAAGCAACTTGGGACCGTGAACCCAGCTGTGGCCACTGACCTTTCTCTCAGCCTCAGTGGCCCTGGCTTTCTCCTGGGCAATCTTCTCCCTCAGGCCGCTCAGCTGCTTGGCTGCCTGCGTCTGCCTGAGCAGCTCCAGCTCCAGCTCTTTGACCTTCTGCTGGCTGAGCTCCCACTGTGAAGTGAGTGACGAACAGGCCTTGGCGGAGTCGGAAAGCTTCAGCTGCATTTGCCTCAGCTCGGCTTTGACCTGACAGGGTGGGGCAGAGAAAAGGTGGCACTTTCAGGAAAGTGGGACAACAAAATGGCAGTTCCCTGATAACTGTCCAGGCCCTCATTGCCAGGCAAAGAACTCCAACTCCCAGCTATGGGTCTGTCAAAGGCTTCAGCACTCAAATCGGACTGGGACATGAGGCAAACAGGAGGTGACATGGTTCAGCTGGTACATAAAAGTATTGATACAGGGCTAAGTGCAAGCTGAAATGGTGATCCAACAAGCAACACCTTCTGTTTGGAGAGCTATTTGAATGGCAAGACTAGGCAAGTATATGCCAACTGAGTCTTACTCAGAGGAGACCTACTGAGATTAATGGACCTTAAGTTAGTCATGTCCACTAATTTCCAAGGGTCTGCTTTGGGTGGAATTTGGTTGGCCACAGCCCACAAAATCCAGCCTGAAAGGGCCAGGAATAAGCAAGAAGCACCTCATGCATCGCATGATGAAAATTATGTGTTAGTCAAGTGGAGATGCTTTGGCCTAACAAAGCCAGGGAACAAACCTGTTCAATGAACACATGTCTTAAAAGGAGGAGGAAGAAGAAGAAGGAAGAAAAGGAGGAGGAAACAGAAGATAAAGAAGAAGGGACATGTCCTCATCTCTTTCAAAACTGTCACTTGGCTTTCCTGCCCCTATGGGGATGGGGTCACCTACCTTGATGTTTTCTTGCTGAAGCAAGATGTTGCATTTCAAGTTCTTCTCCCTTTCGTACCTCAGCTCCTTCTCGGCGGAGCTGCTCAAGTTCTGGATGCGCTGAACATCCTGCCAGAGAAAATGCCCGTCCTCCTTCTGCTCAGGTCTCTCCCCCAGCAGACCCTGTAAGACAGAGCAGAAGCTGTGAGGAAGGCAGCTGATACAGTTGCCAGATGAATGCAGAGAGGAGCAACACAGGGCTTGGACTGGGACTGGCACCATTTCCTGCTCTCAGTGACACCACCTGAGCAGTATTGGCCACAAGAGTTGGGGACACGCCCAACACTGCCTAGGAGCCTTCTGGGAACCAAGTGATGCTCAGTAGCCAATACCTGCCACAATGCTCCCAGATCTGCTGAGCTCTCTCAGCCATACCAATAGATCACTGAGGGTTGCCAGTAGACCATGGGTTGTATACATTATCCAATGCAAGTCCTACTCAGAGTGGACACACTGCAATTAATGCATAGTTCAGCCATGGA
This sequence comes from Podarcis cretensis, assembly GCF_951804945.1. Lineage (NCBI taxonomy): Eukaryota > Metazoa > Chordata > Lepidosauria > Squamata > Lacertidae > Podarcis > Podarcis cretensis. The sequence continues at coordinate 65,012,330 of NC_137177.1, forward strand.
ACTTGCTTTCACAGGAAGCAGTGAAAGCCACCAACTTGGATGGCTTTAAAAGAGGATTAGAGAAATTCCTGGAGAAGGCTCTTGATGGCTACTAGCCATGCCAGCTATGCTGGAAATCACAAGAGGAAAGAAGGCTCATGAGCTCTGGTCCTGCTTGCTGGTTTCCCACAGGCATTTGGTTGGCCACAGTGAGTACAAGATGTTGGACTGCTAGCCTGAGCTGCTAGCCTGCTCCAGCAGGTTCTTCACATGTTCTTAATGGGAATGACTAACTCAGGTCCATTCTTTTCAGTGGGTCTACTCTGCATAGGGCATAGTTGAATACATCCCTATACGCCTGTGACTATGGACTATCCACCCACCAACAAAACATTAGGAAGAACTAAGAGCATAAGAGCTGTTCAACAGTGGAACAGACAACCTCAGGAGGTAGTGAAGTCTCCTTCTCTGGAGGTTTTTCAACAGAGGTCGGGTGGTCATCTGTCCAGGATTATTTAGCTGTTATTCTTGCATTGCTGGGGGCTGGACTATATGACCCTTAGGGGGCCCCTCCCAACTCTACAATTCTAAAAAATAGCTTTGGAAAGTTCTAGGTTCCTCTGTTTACATCTGCATCTGCTATGATTCCATGTTCCTACTGAGATAACCCCCCCCCAAATCACAGCACTTTCTCTTTTTTGCAGGAGGCTGTCTTACTTTGGGGGACCTCTGTCTTGCCGAGAGGTATTTCATTCAGGAAGCCTTCTTACCTGCTTCGGTTCCCCATCTGTGCTCCCCATGGGAGCCTGTGTCTTGCGGGGTGGATTCTCTCCAAAGCCAGCCTCACGCTTCGCCCTGACATTTGCCGTGCTCTTGGTGTTAAGCTGACACTGGAGATCCAGCATGTCTTTCCTTAACTGCATGTTTTCTTCCCACAGGCGTCTTCTCTCTTCATAGCTCTCCTTAACCTTCTTTTCTAGTTCCTCCGTTTTCTTCTTGCTCTCTAACAATTTAACACTTCAGGTTGAAGGTGGAGGGGGGAGGAGAGGAGAGAAAGAGGCCGACAGATATATGCCATTTACTGCAGCATAACCTATTAAAAATGGGGTGCAAGTTTTGTAATTCCCCCAAGATAAGGGACAAAAATATAAGCATGGATACTTGCTGGAGTATTGGTGGCTTCTTGACATGGGCTGTGTACAAACCATCCACTTAAAGCACATGATATCCCCCAGGGAATCCTGAGAACTGCAGTTTGATAAGGGTGCTGAGAGTGAGCCACTTCCATATGGTGTGGAAGTGAGCCAAGCCCTATTCAGAGAAGCCCTATGAAAGTCATGTCTACTTATTTCAGTAGGTCTGCTCTGAGCAGGCCCGACAAGGGAGACAGCTCAGTATGCTTAGAAATGCATACATTGAGATAAAATATACATTTTAAGTCTTTATTTAGATATTTTACCGCAGCTGCTCTCTTTCTTCTCCCTGGCTGTGGATCTGATCTTCCAAAGCCCTCTCCTTAGCTGTCAGCTCAGGGCACATCCTCCGGCTTGCCAACGATATTTCCCCCGGTTTTTTCCCTTCTGTAAGAATGTGGTTGAGCTGCTCACATTCCTGGAAGAGCTCTGACACCTGCAAGGTTAGGAACGCAAATATCCCAAGTTAAGAGCGCTGACCAGGACCAAGTAAAGTGTGGCCCTAAAGGGGTGGGCTTGTGCAACTCAAACAGCACCCTCACCCTTCCAAATATCACATGGCAGTGTTCTGAAAATGTTGGGGGACCTCACTCTGTAATGTGGCGTGGGTCTTCCTGGTTCAAGGTGAGGAGTGGGAGGCTAAGATCCAGTCAAAGTGTACTCGATGGTCTGTCTCAACAGAAGGAAGCTTATTCATGGGCATTGTTTTCAAAGCACTTGTGATTACTAAGCTTCCCCCAAGGCTCACCTTCATTTCCAGCATCACATTCTCCTGCTGTAGTTTCTCAAGAGTCACGTGCAGAAAATCTCTTTCCTCAGCTGCTCCCCGAAGCCGCAGAAGCTCTGACTTGGAACTGTGCAGCTCCTGGTTGAACAGCCAAAGGAGTTAGCTGGGCCGGCTTGCAATGAGAGCTCTTTAGCTGGCAAATTACTGTTATAGTTTGGGGGGTGGGCTCAGTCTGGATGATACCCAGGGGTCCTTTCCAAGCCTGTGATCTTGTGTATGTGAGGCTGGAATCTCTAAAAGGAATCTTGCTGAACCAGTCAAACTATTTCCCTTGTCAAGGCACCAGCTGACCTAGTTTTTGGAGGCTTTCTAAAAGCAGCTGACAATAATAATTTGGGGACCACTCACTTTCTTTCCATCTTTCAATGCTTTCTGTGTCATTTCGAGGTTGCAGGCCAGCTGCTTCCTCCACTCTGTCTCCTCCAAGAGTTTGCTTTCCAGCTCTTCCACTTTCTCTCGCTTACTTTTCTCCACCTGAGACCAGTGAAAATTGCAACCATTGTCAGCCTGCTGAAAGGGGAGGTCTGCAAGTGTGGACCATGCAACCCAAAGGTGGTGGGCCTCAGAGGTGCAGCCCCACCTTCCACCTCCTTCCCAATCTAGGGGCCCCCAAAATACCCCCTTCAACCTTGTTCCTTGCCTCTTGGGAATCTGCCACTTTGCTTGTTTCTTCGTCAGCCATATCGGATTTACTCTTCTGCGCTTTCCACAGTTCTGCCTCTAAACGAGAAATCTTGACACACACCCCAAACAAGAGGGAAGAGGTTTTATTTTAGAAAAAGAAGTGCCTTTTTTCAGTCCCCCAACCCCTTCACACAACTCCTGATGTTGGAATACATGGCTTGGGTGCCCAGGTTACCTGAAAGTTCATATGTCCAACTACAAGCCTGCCCTAGTTTTAAGATCCTCAGGTGAGTACCTTCTCTCCGAGAGACATGGCTGGTGATGACATGAGAGACAGCCTTTTCTGTAGCTGCTGCCATATTGTGGAATTCCCTCCCAAGAGAGGTTACACCCTCTCTATCAACCTATCGCCAACAGGTTAAGACCTTCCTGCTCAGATAGGCCTTTGGAAACGAAGGGACAGATTATACTGACCTGAAGTCAGGGCAAACTGGATTTTAGTTGCTGGTTCTGAATGTGTTTTGATATATTTTAATGATTATTTGTATTTTATAACAATGTTTTTAAATGTAACCTGAGAGGAAGGTGGGATAGATGTGTTATATGTATTAATAAATTATATTTTAAGATGTGGTAGATATAATATTTAAAATGCTTTAAACATTTACTGAAATTTCAGCAGCCAGTATTCTTTGTATTTTGATTTTGGGATTCATTGTTTAGATTTTTATGTTGTTTACTGCTCTGAGCTTCCACAGGACGAAGGGCAGTATAGAAATGGAATCAATCAATCAATCAATCAAAGAAAAGTTGGTTGAGAGTGTGAGCTGAGAACTCATGAGCTCAAACCTCACCTTCCCTCTGAATCCTTTGGAAAGTGGGCTATGCACCGCCACACATGTATGCAAAAAAAGGCCTGGCTTCAGGTGCCGGCATATCTCATGTAGCAAGGCCGGGTGCGATGTCTCTGCTTGGGACCACACAGGATCACTACCAGTGGGAAGACACAGCTCTGGGCTAAATGGAGCACAGGCTTGACTCAGGACCAAACAGAAAATACGTTAAACTGGGGCTCCAGATCCTGCTAGACTCCAGCCCCCATCAGTCCTAGCCAGCTGGGTCAATGGCAAGAGATGATGGGATTGCGGCATCTGGAGCACTGGTTCCATTCACCTAGGAGAGATATGGCTGTTTTTGGTTTTGCAAAGAACCCTCCATCAAGAGAGGAAACCCAGGACCTCGTGGTCTGGCCAAGGCCAGGAACTAGGCTTAGGAAGCAGCATTGGCCCTACAGTTAGGCCAGGGCTAAGGAACCTCTCTGAGCCCCCAGATGTTGTTGAACCACAACATCCATCACCCCTGACTGTTGGCCATGCTAGTTAGGGCTAGTTGTTGTCTAGGAGCATCTGAAGGGCCACCCTTCCTACAAAGCGAGGAAAACCAAATGAAAATACCTATGTAACATGTTCTCTCACTGATCTCCTCCAATTGAGCTACTCCTGGGTATATTATGTTTCTTTCTGGCTCTCTATCACTGAAGTATTCCTGTAGCTCCATCTTATGAAGGGAGGCACATGAGGCCCTTGGCTCAGAAAGACTCCAAGTGCTCTTGACAGTTGGAAACTGTTAACTCAGCCTTATAGCTTCCAACTGTTTGGGGTTCTAGATCACTTTCCTGCCAGGGAGATTTTCCCTGCACTGGACCCAATGATCAAGCCCCGCATCAGTCCTTTTACCCATCAGCGTACATTCACCGACACAGCATACCAAAAATATGTTATGTAAGGGCAAATGAATGACAAGAATGTGCATATTTATTTATTCAGAAGCCTTCTTCTGTTCCAAATTTTAAAATGCCTGCTGAAAACTCTTTTATTCTTCAGTCAGGCTTACTGCAGGCAGTTAAGAAGACATCTTTCCACAATAGTAAAAGGTAAAGGTAAAGGTACCCCTGCCCGTACGGGCCAGTCTTGACAGACTCTGGGGTTGTGCGCCCATCTCACTTAAGAGGCCAGGGGCCAGCGCTGTCCGGAGACACTTCCGGGTCACGTGGCCAGCGTGACATCGCTGCTCTGGCGAGCCAGAGCCGCACACGGAAACGCCGTTTACCTTCCCGCTGGTAAGCGGTCCCTATTTATCTACTTGCACCCGGAGGTGCTTTCGAACTGCTAGGTTGGCAGGCGCTGGGACCGAGCAGCGGGAGCGCACCCCGCCGCAGGGATTCGAACCGCCGACCTTTCGATCGGCAAGTCCTAGGCGCTGAGGCTTTAACCCACAGCGCCACCTGCGTCCCAGTCCACAATAGTACAGTACGATAATTTCTTATTTTAACCTTTCAAATATGGTTTTTATTGTGTGGTTTTATGTGCAGATCACTGCGATCACTTTGGTATTTTTAAAATGAATTAGCACCATATAAATGTTTAAATAAATAAAACATAACCACTTGATTGTAAATTGGGGGAAAGTGTATATAATGCGTATGTTATGGGAAATGTGCCTGAATTTATTGAATGAATGAATAAATAAATAAATAAATCACAAACTGATGTGGAAAAGGGGTGAACTGAACTTAAGGTTGTTAAAAAAAAAGGAACCCAGAGAAATCAAAACTGATAGATTGTCTGTCATAATAACAATAACAACAATAAAAAATTATTTATACCCCGCCCATCTGGCTGGGTTTCCCCAGCCACTCTGGGCGGCTCCCAATAGAATATTAAAAACACGATAAAACATCAAACATTAAAAACTTCCCTAAATAGTGCTGCCTTCAGATGTCTTCTAAAAGTCAGATAGCTGTTTATTTCCTTGGCATCTGATGGGAGGGCATTCCACAGGGCGGGTGCCACTACCGAGAAGGCCCTCTGCCTCATGTCCCAGAATTTAGAGACTGTCTCCTCCCTCCAAATCCTACCTCAGCCTCTACCCTTTTTCAAAGTTCACTGCCTGCTTGCCCTCCAGTTCAACCAACCATTTCACACCGTACAGACGTTCAACAACAACACAAAATGCCTTGATGGTCAACAGGAGCCCAGCTTGCAAGCGTGTGAATTGGGCTTCAAAAGCCCCTCCTGGACCCCAAGGTCTAGAGGAAAGACAGCCCTGTGACTTGCCTCAGTGGGAGATACAGGAAGCAGAAGGCTTATTCCATCAACTTTGCCAGAGGTCTGGCTCCACCAGGCACCTCCTGCCCCTGAAATGGGGCAGCTGATCATTATAGGAATAACTGTTTAGAAATTGGTGTCTGAGTTTTGATTTTCCTCTTCCCTCCCTTTCCCTTTTCCCTTGCATGTCATTTTTTTAAAAACTGTAAACTTTCGCAGGCATGGACTGTCTTGTTTTGGGTTGTATGTGGGAGCCTTTGGGGCTGATGAGCGGGGTATAAAAATGCTCTAAACAAGTAACACCTGGCCAGTCTGGGTTACCTTCCTCTGCAGTCCGTCTATCTCACACTCAAACTGCTCCCGCTCATCCTTAGTCTGGTTCTGTGTCTCCCCTAGGAGGGACTCCAGTTCCTCATTCCTCTCCACCAGGTCCTCGTGTTCCCGTTCCAACTTCCGGAGCTTGTGCAGGAGCTGTGAGTTTTGGCATTCCACGCCTTCAATGGCTTGGCGGCACCTACGTCAAAGTGAAGCACATTGGCAGGAGGTCCCTGAAGCAGCTGGCACAGTTTAAGTTAAAGATTTGAAATTAATGTTCCCATCTTCAATTGGGCCCAGAAACTGACTGGCAATCAAAGGTGCTGTGGTACCTGATATAACCTGAGATTCTACCAGTATCCACTGTGTGAATGGACCAAAGCAGAAATTCACAAAATGTAGCTTGTGGAAGCAAGGATTGTGGGCAATGAAACAACAGCGTCAAAGAAAGTGGCACAGTGACATAATTTGAGTGATCACAGAATTGCAGAGTTGGAAGGGACCACAAGTATCATCTAATTCAACCTCCTGCAAAGCAGGAATCTTTTGCCCAATGTGAGGCTCGAATTCACAACCCTGAGATTAAGAGTCTCATGAACTACCAACTGAGACTTAGTGGAAATCATTTGCTTTTTGATATTTGCTTAGCTTATTCACCTCTGATGTAGGGCCTTGTTATGTTCAGCTTCTGAGGCAGCTTCGTCCAAAAAGCTTGTTTCTTCTTCAGCTTTCAGCTTTCCATTTTTATCCTGTGATCCAAGAAAATTTAGGAGCATAGTAAACTACCTTATATCCAGACAGACCACAGGTCCATCTAGTTCAGCCTGGCCACCAGCAGCTCTGCAGGTTTTCAGGCAGGAGTCTTTTCCAGCCCGTCTTGATATGACCTCATGCATGCAAAGTGGGGCCCTAAACACATTTTCCCATAGTTGCAAATCCTATTCAGCAAAGGTCCTCCTACAACGTTAATTAGAAACTTCCTTCTCCAATAACTTTTGTTCATCACAGCTAAAGAACATACTCTTTACAGTATGGCATAGAAGATAGACAAGACTGGGAAGATCCAGGTTCAAATCCCCTGTTGGCCCCAAAGCTCACTCAGGAAACATGGGCCAGAGACTCTCTCTCTCTGACTAACCTACCTCGCAGGGTTGTCATGAGGATAAAAGGGGGGAATCAATTTATGCCACTCTTAACCTCCTTGGAGAATGCAGGGGACACAAAAATAACAAACATGCAAACAATAAATTTAAAATACCTGCAACAAGCAGCCTTCTTCTTCTTTAGTTTGGTCTGTCCTGGCTAATACATATCTTGGCTCTTCCTCAGTCACCTGATACTTGGGAACCTCCTCATCAAGCTTTTCAGCCTTAAATGCCAAAAAGAAAGAAAGAGAAAGAAAGAAAGACAGATTTCCAATGGTCTTCATTCAGAAGAGAGAATTCACATGCAACCTCTGCTCTTCTGGGCCAGTTAACCTAGGTTAGAAAGACCCCCTCAGAGCAATTCCTTGCCTGCTGAGGATTTCCCCCTCCAAAATGATCTTGCATAATCTAAAAACAGTTTCTCTCCGTTTCTCATTTTTCCATTCTTCAGTTCTCCACAATTCCACATCATTATGTATTTTTTTTAAGTAAGTTCTCATGAAAAAAGTACCAGAAGTTTGGTGTGTAATTCTCCTAATACACACATTTTTGCAAAGCAATCCCTCCTAATATAATACATTTTGTATGCTCCCCCTCCCCAATATATGCATTTATATGCAAACTTTACCCTAGTACTGTATAAGTATTTTTGTACACATTACTTGGCTGGAGAGCTGCCTTATAAAATTTAGAGACGTGTTAATAATGAAAACTGAATCAGAATTCTCCCCTATCCCTACTCAGCACTGAGAGGACCACCAAGCATGGGTAGTTGCAGTTAGCATTTTGGGTCGGCAGTATAATAGGGTCAGCAACTTGGGCCATTGGCAACTGCCTGAGGCTGCCAGCCCTTAGCGGCGAGCCTGTCTGAACAGATCAACACAACAGTTTAACTAAAAGCCAACCTGGTGCTCCAAAGGTTCACGTGCACAATCCCAACCTCCCCTGCCCTGCTCAGGTAAGCTGCAGCAATGCTGGTGATAGATGGGTGGCTCTTCGGCTCCACCACACACACCACACCGTCAACTATGGTCACTAGTACTCCAAACATTAGTGACCCAGACTGACCTGCTCCAAGAACATTTGTCTCTCCGAGTTGAGGAGTTGGACTCTGCTGCGTAGTGCCAGGATTTCTTGGTCCAATCGGGTGTTCAGCTCCCTGGCCTTCTGTAGCTCTGACATTTCTAAAGGCAACCAGGGGCTATGACCAGCAGGTATCCAAGTAGACGCTGTTCTACATCTCAGAAATGGCACTGTTTTGCATTTTGTGACAGTGGCTCAGGCCACGATTGCCAAGTTTAGGAAGTCTTTTATCTCAACAAGCTGGAATATTGGTATTCCAAGGCGTGGCATAAGTTAAAAGTGCCCAGGGGCCCAAGTGCTTCTTTGCCATAGGGTCTAATTTTATTTTATATACAGATAGAGAGGCTCAGGAGCATCAGGTCCCACAGGACCATGCGACTGTCTTGGGTTTAGTGCAGTTCAAGGTTACTTTTTAGCTTTTTTCGCATTAAAAAACGAAATTGTTTTTTATGTTTTTGTTTTTTATTGCTTTTATGTTATGGAAGCCTTTGTAATTATAGATGACATATCCTTTCCCTCTTGGTATGTTTTACTACTGTATCCCCTACTTATTTGTTGGAAATGAGACAATTTAAAAAAAAACAACGGGGAAAACTTGTTGGTTATTATTAAAATTCAATAAAAAAAATTGGGAAACCAGAAAAATTAATGACCCAGTTCTTTAGAGGAGGCACACAGCCTACGATGTTTCCGCCACCAAAATCCTCCTATCATCACAGCAGTGCAAATTCCTGGACACATGACCAGGATATTGTTACTGAGTTGTGTCATACAAAGTGCTTTTTTCTTGGGGGGCGGGGCGGGACAGGGAGACACATATCCCTAAACGTTTTGTGAATCCTTGTACTTCTGTCCATTTACTGTATTTATTTTCCCCGATTTGAACTATAAAATGGTGATTTTCATGAATGAAAATGAGAATATCCCTAAACATTTTTAAAGAAAAAAGCACTGGTCATACCCCTGCTGGAAGAACCCTCTTCAGAGTTTAGCCTGGCGCTCCCAAAGCAAAATATCACAGGGGAGCAGTCAGTGAAGCCAACCAAAGAGATCCAGGGCCCTCGGGGGAACTAGCAAGCCAGCCTACCCTGCATGACACAAGTAGGCCCTTCTCAGGCTGCATTCAAATGACACTTTATTCTGTCTTCTTGACATTTCTTTACATGCTCAGTTTTCTCTTTTATTTGATCTTTCATCCAGCAAAAAACCACTTCTGGGAATCTAGTAGAAGTTTAATGCTCATCCATGTTAATTGTTTCCAGGGGGGAATACAGGTTTACCACTTCAGGCTACAGGTGGGGCTCAGTTGACTGGATGCTCTTTCAGCACAAAAAGGCTCCTTCTGCCTAGAAGACTAGACGGTGGCTCTAGCTCAACCTTTTCCCCTGGCATGTTTTCAAGTACAAGGAATAACTGGGGGTTGAAGGAACATCCAGTCATGCCTCTTCCTACAATGTGGAGTGGTGCAGCTCAGATCCTAGTTGACTGCCCCAGTGAAAATGTCGTCAGAGAGGGACTGGGACTGAGAAATACATGGAGACACTTCTAGGCAAGGCCAGGATTTGGCTGTTGCCCAGAAACATTGATAGCCAATAAGGGGGAACCAATGAGCTGCCTGGGCAGATGCAGCTATGATGGAACCGAGCAGGACAGCACAATTCTCTCTAATAACAAACTCAGCTGGTTGAGTGCCAATAGGATCATGCTTTTAAAAGCCACAAAGAAACAAGAGAGGTACGCCAACATGCTTGTGGGGAATCCTAATGTTTGCAGAAGTACAAAAAAGAAAAGAAAGAAAAAAGAACAAGGATCTTAAGGAAAATCCTTGCGGGGGAGAGAAGGGGAAGCTAAGGGAGCAAACAAACCCTGAAATATTCTTCAAAATTTGTTCATTCACCCTATCCCCCCAAATTGCTAAATGATTTTTAGGAAAAGAAAAGGAGATGAGGAATGGAACGGAGTATCCAGATCGCGAGCATGCTGGGGCAGGAGTACTCCATGCTGCCTCTAATATCCATTTCACATGATGAGTGCGACATTTTGTTGCAGTTCCCCCCACTTACATCTCTGAAAACCAAATGCAGAGAAGGCTGTTGCCTTCATGCTCTGCTTGTTAAATGCTCTGCTTGTTAAACATCTCTTTAGCCACTGCTGCAAACAGGATGCTGAACCAGATTGTCCTTTGGTCCAATACAAATCATAATTATTCCTGCAAATATGCTAAGCAAGTGATATAGGCAGCATGCAACTTACCACTGTCTTTCACCTTATTCGCCTCTTCTTTCAAGCTCTCTGCCATGGATGGAGCTGATTGAAAAATAGAGCAGTTTTGGGGGGGTGGGGGGAGGAGAGTTATAGATTACTGCTGTCCCTATAATTAAACACATACACAGTAAGTACAAACAGTTTGCTGGAACAGTGTTCTTCAATCTTGGGTCCCCAGATGTTGGGACTACAAAACCCATGATCCTGGTCAGGGATTATGGGAGTTGTAGTTCAAAGACATCTGGGGACCCAAGCCTGAAGAACGCTGCTAGAAGAACTGTCCCAGAAATCTCCGATCAGAGGGGTCTGTGTGCCATAGGCAATGCTTCTCTATTTACTAATTTTTAAAAATCCATTAATTTATATTTTAAATGGATGTGTGTGGGGCACCAATAAACAACATTAAAGCAATTGCTAGGGACTAGCCATGTTCATCTATCATTGCAAAAACAAGAAATAATATTGTTGTTAACCTATAATAACCCACAGTGATCTATTAAAAGTGAAAAAGGCTGCTTTGTTCCTAAAATAAATCAGGGATTCCATCTGATTTGTTTTGAAAAGGTAGAATAAATCCTTTACAACAGATTTCACAAATTATTAAAACACAGGTCTTCTTAATACATCACCCAGAAGCCCAAGTTTAACCTATAAAGCCTATCTGGATAAATTTCTAACCTTGAAACATGGAATGCCACAGAATAACATAAAATTCAAAATACTAAAAGCCATAGATACACAAACAAGTGCAAAAAAAGAAAACACCACTTGCAAATTGTAACAGATTTCTCACTGGCTCAATGCACTCGAGGGTCACCCAGAAAATGAATCCACCAGCAGCTCTGATGGGGATCTGGTGGCGCACTGCTGTCGGGAGGCTGAGGCACATTGTGCAGAACGTGTCCTCTGAGGCAAAAGCTGCCCTAAAAAGAAATTGATCAACCAAAGCAGAGCAGGAGGTTGGACTGTGCTGAGCAGAGCAGCCAGTCTGGGACCCACACGAACTGAAAGTTCTATGGTGATTTTGCAACACTCTCTGCCTTGAGGGAAAAAGGAGTTTAGAGGGTCACATTCCCAACTTGTCAAGTTTTCGGGGGGGGGGGGGCTCCTGGGGAGCCTCCTGTGTTTTACAAAACAGCTTCCACGTATTTTTCCTGGAAAGTAGCTATTTTGGGGACAGAGGCTGAATATCTCTCTCCTTGAACTCAGTTCCCAGATGAGAGTTCTTGACTGCCTTGAATGCAAGTTAGAAATCTGAGCTGGCACAGATACCAAAATGTGTGTCAGGCTGTGTTCATCCCCATTTCCTCTTGAGGGAGATCACCTGGTCACAGTGGCCCACGCTCTGACAACACCCAGATTAGACTGCTGCAATGTACTACATGGGAGGTTGCCTTTGAAAACGTCTAAAAACTCTCTTGGATAAAATCAAAACAAAACAAACCATAAGTGCTACACCACTAGCTGTGGTTGGCTATATGGAGCACATCTCGCCATTCCTTAAACAGCAGTGCAAATTCTTGGACACACAACCAGGCCATTGAGGGCAAATAAAGAGAATAGATTTGTAGCCCCCTTGGCCATTGCCAATATTTTTATATGTCAACATCATCTTAATGTATTCGTTTGTGTTTATATCTTATGTATGATGAGAGGGGAATTGACGTAATGTGGCATCTTCTGGAGAAGAAAAATGGATCACAGCCAAGGTCCGCCAAAAAAGTTTGAGTTGTCAGTGGCTGCAAGCAGATGGAACTCACCCAGTTTGCTCTGGTTTTCCTTCTGTGTGGCCAATTCTTCTGTCAGCCTCCAGATCTCTGCCTGCGCCAACTGCAACCTGTGTGTGGCTTCCTCCAGGTGCTGCTCAGAGTGCCTAAGCAAGGCACTTTGTCTAGCCAGCTCTTCAGCATGAGACTAAAAGACAAAGTACAATATTTAGAGGAAGGGCCCTGGCTGGGGGTGGCCTCTCTGCATCCTAGGTGCCAGAACCATCATTTTTAACAGATGGACACAAGCGGGCAGAATTAAGGGCCAATGACATTGCTTCTCACTCAGGCCCTGTCGGGATGGGAAGGTGGTGGTGGGAGCAGCAAAGCTTTCTTAAAACTGGTGGCTTCATCTTACAATAGCACACAGCCCCTAGTACAGAGGTAGCAAATGTGGTGCCTTTCAGGATTACAGCTCCCATCAATTAAAACAAACAAACAAACAAACAAAAATCTGTGGGCAAAATAGACCAATCTTCTCCTGACTTTGTACAGGACAGCTTCATAAGATCTTCATCCCATAGGGGACTTTCCATTTCATTTCCCAAGGTTTCTGTCAGTGATGTGTCTGGTCCTTCCACTACAACTTCTATAGACAACTTTTTCCAGGAATTATGTGATACCTTAAAAAAAATCCATGCATGGCTGTCTTTCAATTGACACCATGTTACCCTTGATGTGCCCAAGATACACTATGACGCTAAGCAGCATGAGCAGAAGTGAAAAGGGTTGGACCAATTTCTCCTCTTTATTACTTTATGCATCATCTCTTTGGTGCACTGCATAGATTTCCGTTGCTCCTGAAGCTCATCTTCTAGTGTCCGCTGGATGTGATCCAACTGATCCTTAGACAAAAAAGAAAAAGGAAGAAAGAAAGAAAGAAAGAAAGAAAGAAAGAAAGAAAGAAAGAAGAATTATTAAAAATACATAACTTCACCAAAATACTTCCCCTTGCATTTCTTCGTAGTACTAATATAAATAACACGGAGAGTAAAAACAAACATAATGTTTTATAGGGTGAACAGGTGCTATCTGAAAACATCTCTTCTGCTCCCTGAATATACATACTTCTCCCCTATCAATCTGGAGGGAAATTAACTGGGAAATCTTATGTTTTCCTGTCTTAGTAAGACCTGGAAACAAAATGGACGATATATTTTTTTTAAAGGAAAAAACCAGCTGAGGAGGCTAGCACATGAAGAACATAGGAACAGTCTGCTGGATCAAGCCAGTGGCCCATATAGTCCAGAATCCTGTTCTCACAGTGGCCAACCAGATGCCCCAGAGGGAAACCTGTAAGCAGGATTTGAGCACAAGAGCCCTCTCCCCTCCTGTGGCTTCCAGCAACAGGTATTCAGAAGCATGGCTGCCTCCATCTATGAAGGGCAGAGCAGAGTCATTATGGCTAGTAGCCTTCAATAGTTCTCTCCTCCATGAGAGGTCACTGGTCTTCAGCTGCTGAGTCAGGACCCTGTGCAACAGGGTGGGGAGCCTGTGGGCCTCCAGATGTTGTTGGACTCCTGTTCCCATCAGCCTTGGCCAGCATGGCCAACAGAAGTTGTAGTCCTCATCAGAAACCATTGCTGATCTACAACACATCACCCAGAGACCTACCAGTAGATTGCAACCTAGCTTTTGTCCACCGCTGGTGCAGACAATACTGAGCAAGGCAGACCAATGGCATGACTTGGTATAAGGCAGCTCCCTATGATTCTAGGGCAGAAAATGCTGCCTCAGTAATCCTGGCCCCAAATGGACACCATGGCATTTTTGTTTCCGATGCTACACTTGAATGAAGACTATACTATGACTCTTTTGCAAGTTGTACTGGGAGCCTCTCAGGGCTTTAAGGCAGAATACAAAAGCATTCCAAAGAAAGAAGGGTGATGTACCTGAAGCTGAGCAGCGCAAAGGCTTTCCAAACAGCTGGGGGATTGGAGTTTTTGCTCCAGTGCATCTATCTTCTCCAGCAGGGTGCTTCTCTCAACCAGCAAATAAGCAACCTGTTCACTGGGGCTGCTGTGGGCGATATCAAACAAGCCTTCCTGCTCCAACATTTCTTCCACTTCCTTCTGCTGAGATTCTGGTGGGGTGGGGAAGAAATGCACATCTAAGCATCCTAAAAAAAGAACCAGCTTTCTTGGAAAGAGTTGCTGGGCTTCAACACAAGGCCAGAGACAGGAAAGACACACCTCCAAGATCCATAGCCAAAGAGGGGGCTGCCTCCACGCCTGCCCAGAGAGCTAAAGGCAATTCAGCTGCTGCTTTGTTGTATTCACTCATTCCACTTCCACCTCCAGAAAATAAGATTTGCAAGATTTTTGTCCCATTTAAAAACAAAACAAAACTCTGTTCTCCACACTTGTCTACCTCTATTCATAAAAAAATATCACTATCAGAGCACTTTACAATAACCAAATACATATACAATAAAACCCACATAAAACCATAAAGGATAAAATCAAAGATCATCAACTGTCTGCAAAAACTTGGTGGCACAGAAAAGTTTTGAGCAGACATTTAAATGTTTAAACAGATGGCACTTGCTAAATCTTTATTGGAACAGCATTCCACAAGACTGGGCCAACAACCCTAAAGGCTCAGTTTTGTGTTACTGTCAGATGAGGCCTCCCAACTTGGGGAACAACCAACGATGCTCCTGCAGGTGATCTCCATGACTGAGCTGGGTTAAAAGGGTTCAAGAGGTATCCAAGTACCCTGTGCCTAAGTTGTTTAGGGATTTGCAAGTTAATACAAGGCCCTTGAACCCAGCATGGTAGTAAGTGGGCATTCAGTGTAGCTGTTTCAACAATGGGGTCACATATTGTCGGACAACAGCTCCCATCAACAGTCTGGCTGCTGCGTTCTGTACCAGATGGACCTTCCAAATCAGGCCCAAGGGCAGCGCATTGCAGTAACCGAGCCTCATGGCTCCCAATGCATGGACTGCAGTGGTGGGGCTATCACAGTCCAGGAACAGCCATAGCTGGCAAACCAGACAAAGATGTGGGATAAATCTAGGGTATCATTTGGCTACTGTCTCTAGTTGACCTCTGATTTTAAAATTTTAAGTCGTTTTATTGAATGGTTTTATGTATGATTTTTATGTATGCATTTTTTCCCATGAAATATTTTTATAAACAAAGAAATAACCCATGCAGCATGATCCTAGCACAGCCATTTCTGCTTCCCTCTTGCTCCCCTTTTGGCCATTACTGCCTATCCTCGGCCTTTTGTAACCCCCTTTATTAAACTGCAGTTTAAAATCAAAGGGGATAGCAGAGAGTGGAAACCATGGAGATGTTTTCGATTCCAAGAGCAAATGGAACCGGCAGCACAGCCTCTGAGTGGAAACATGCAATTGATTTGGACAGGGAATGGACAGTCTGGCTTTTGCTCTGTTTAAGCATGCGGAGTTCAGGGAGTGGAGGGAGGAACAGTCTTGCTTAGGTCCCACAGCAATGATTCCTATGTACTTTCTGTTCACATAGAAACATAGGAAGAACCCTGCTGGACCAGGCCAAAAAGAGCCCATCTAGTTCAGGATCCTGTTCTCGCAGTGGCCAGCTAGATGCCTGTGGGAAACAAGCCAACAGGATTTGAGCACAGAAACACTCTCCCCTCCTGCAGCTTCCAGCAACTGGTATTCAGAAGCATTGCTGCCTCCAGCTGTGGAGGCAAGTAGCCATCAATAGCCCCTCTTCTATTTGTCCAGTCCTCTGTGAAAGTCATTTAAGTTGGTGGCCATAACTGCCTCTTGAGGGAGCGAGTTTCATAGTTTAACTTTGTGCTGTGTGAAGAAGTCCTTTCTTCTATTTCATCTCAATCTCCCAACATTTAGCTTTGTTGGATGTCCACAAGTTCCAGTGTTATGAGAGAGGGTTTTGTTCACTTTTGTTCTGTAGGCAAAACCACTGCTGTTCTCCTCTCTAGATTCCTTCCTTCCATGTGATAAGCCCCGGCTAATCTGGATGGTTCAGACATCACTGTCACTGGACAGATTCTTTTGCATTCACTGGGTTCACATTCCATAAAGATGGCACAGGTCTTGCTGATGACAGACTCTACTCTGTCAGCTGCCTCAGGCCAGTGGAGAGTAAGTTGCAGCTCTCCAGAAGTTGTTGGACGCCAGCTTCCATCAGCCTTGCCAGTGGCCAAGGATGATGGGAGCTGGATCCAGCAACAGTGAATTTTGGACCTTCTGCATGAAAAGCAGATACTCTGCTGGCGAGTTTCAGCCTTTCCCCTTACTTTTTTCAGCGGCCCACTTAAGTGGTCAGCTTTCCTCAATGGCTGACCAGATGCATTTGGGAAGCCAGCAGGACCTGAGTGCAACAGTAACTCTCCCCACCTGCGGTTCCCAGCATAATGCCTTTGATTCCCTGCTTCCCCTTCCAGTCCTGGCAAGCACCAGCCACCAACCGTCACTTGGGAGGTGTGAAACCAGGGCACTGTGACTCTCATTGGGGAAATATGCTTTCGTTGGGAACCTTATACTAAGAGAAGAGAGTGCTGGGAACCAGGTTTCAACGTTAAGATGTGATATGTGGCATGGGTTGAATCAGATGAGAGCTGGAATACCATTACTGTTTTTGAATATGCTGGTCTCTTCTACTTCCATCTCTTTGAGGATACATTGAGAAGGTGATGCCTGTTTTATCTTGTTGCTGCTCTCTTAATTATTTTCCATGTAACTTTTCTGTGCATTGGCAACTGAGATTTAAACTGCCGTAAGCTGCTTCAGGAGGCCAAGTTGGCTGCACAGCCAGGCACAAATACAATAAACGAGCAGGTCAATTTTAAAAAACACTTATTTGATTCTAACACATCAGCAAAAACATCTTCTATGTGAACGCTTAAATTGCTCCATTCTTTTGCTTGGTTGGTTTGTGTGCAGGGCAATTTGGGCTTTGTGGTTTGGAGGCTGAGCACACCCCCCCCCCGCACTAAAGCCGTTGATCCATTATCACATAATGCATCGATCCACCCACTAAATGCATAGCACAGGTTAGGCAAGAGCTGTGGAAGTAGCTTCTTCCTCAAGGTCAGCTCTCCGCTTGCGGCACTGCTGAGAACCACTGTGGGCAATGAGCAGAGGAAAGCAGCAAGAGCTCAATTCTGGTTTTGCAACTATACTCATGAGTATAGTTATTACTTTCCTAACTCATGTTCAACCCTTTAACTTAACCACCTTATGTTCAACATTTATTTAACAGGACGAACTTAACAGGATTTAACAGCTAAATGGTAAATATATTTAACAGGATTTAATAGGTTATCAATGGCTACTAGCTATTGATGGCTATACTCTGCCTCCACAGCTGGCAGCAGCGATAACTCTGAATACCAGTTGCTGGAAATCACAGGAGGGAGAGTGCTCTTGTGCTTGGATCCTGATTGCTGGTTTCCCACTGGGCCATCTGGTTGGCTACTGTGAGAACAGGATGCTGGACTAGGTGGGCCATTGACCTGAACCAACAAGCTCTTTTGTAATTAAATTAAAGCATACTTATTGCATCCACATTTACTGCCTGGTTTGTTTTATATTGATTCCAATGCAACAAAGAAGGAGCCATTTTTTCCTTGAAGCCTCCACTGAATGAATCTCTCTCTTTTGTAGCTGTGTGTCAGAACCCAGATGTTTGCCCACTTCCTGTTTAGTCATTTTACAGAGAAAATATGTCTCCAAAAAGGGCCAAAGGAAAGCCATTCTGTAGTCCAGAAACATCTGGAGGTCCACAGAATCCTTTTCCCCAGTCCAAAGTAAATATACCTCTAGATAACAGATGCCGAGGAGGGGAAAACATCAGGAGAGACTCTGGCCCTCAAGGTCTGTTTTAGGATAAAATACATTTGGAAATGTGTACACTGAGATAAAATGCAGGTTGTATTGAACTAAGCTGTACTCAGGATAGAATCACTGAAATCGCAGAGTCCATTGACTTATCTTATTTTTACGATAAAATGCATATTTAAGAACATATTTAAAACATGGGTTTCTGTACAGACTTAAAACCACAGATTAATCCAGTAAGCACATCACAGACACCTGGACTGTGGTTCTCAGGGCTCCTGAGGTGAGCCATTTCATGAGTTCCCCTGGAACAGTCAACCTGCCCAGCACCTCTTATTTAGGGAAACTAGGGGTGGAAGTATAAGAGGAAGAAAGTTACTTCATTGGGAGAGAAGGGAAGCAGGGCTCATTCCATCAGCCAGCAGAAAGACCAATTCCATCTGGTGCCTCCTGCCTCTGAGCTGCTTCCATGCCAGCTGGCCATTATATTTATTATTTATTTGTAAAAATATTTATATACCACTGTATCATAAAAATATGCCAAGCAGTTTACAATATAAAAACAGAAAACCAGACAATAAAGCAAATCTCAATAGACCATTGTAGTTTAGTTATCATCTTCCAAAGCAACTACTCTATTCCGAACTTAAAAATGGAAAGCATAATGCTGGTGGTCAACAAAAGAGGTTTAAGTCTGCTTTTTTCCTCTTCCCTCCCTATCCCTTTCCCCTTGTGTATTGTGCTTTATACCTTGTAAGCCTGTGGTCAGGGACTGCCTTGTTTTAATTAGTTGTATTTAAGCCACTTGGCGAATGTTTTTGGCTGAAGAATGGGGTCCAAATGCTCTAAGCAGATAAAGTAATAAAAAGCAGGTCTACGCCCCACTTTCCAGTTTGATCAAGATCCTTGAGAGCAATGGGCCAGCTGAGGGGACACTTTTGGGAGGGTGGCCTCAGCTTCACGGTCCTGGATCTGACACATTCAGCAAAGTGAGGGAGAGAGAGAGTACCTTGCTCAAGTTGTAGCTGTGTAACTTCCACCCTAAGCTGCGCATTTTCTCTCTCAAATGCAGTTGCCAAAGAATCCCGTGCTTCCGTCAACATACGGATGTGGGCCACGTAATTTTCCACCTGAAAAGAGGACAAAGCAAGTCTATGATTCCCAATCAGCAAGGACAGGTCAGGCTGCATTATTTGCCCATTTATTTATTTATTTTAAAGTACATGCCGCTAAATCATAAAAATATACCTATGCACTTTACAACATGAAAATGATAAAAACCGCACAATAAAAGCATAAAAAAGGGGGGAACAATTTGAAAGCAAGAAAGTTAAAAACAAGCATCAATAAACCACTGCAGAAGGATGAACTCTCAATTGCCTGCATAGGCCCTGAGGAAAGGTTTTCAGCAGGCCTTTCAATACTGGCATAGAAGGTGCCTGAATCACTACTGAAAGAGTTCTACAGAACTTGACCGATGACACTAAAGGTTCGATTTCTTGTTGTCGTCAAATGAGCCTCATCAACTCGAGGAAATACTGTCAACGTTTCCAATTTTTTAAGGGAAATTCCCCTATTCCGAATAGGATTCCTTGCAAGAAAAGGGAAAAGTTGACAGCTATGCAGAGATGCTGCTGTAGATTATCTCACCAACTGAGTTGGGTTTAAGTGGAAGCTGTAAATTAACACAAATCCCTTGAACCTGTGTCATTAGTAAATGGGCAGTCTGGGCAACTGTTTTAACAACTGTGCTGCATATTTTCTGCCAGAAGCCCCCATCAGCAGTAACATCTACTGTGACTGGCACCAGCGCTCCAAGGTCTCAGGCATAGGTCTTTCCCAACAGCTAATAACTGAAACTCTTTTGCTCATGCATTCATTCATTCCTGTCTTCTATGGCAAAACCCAGTTTTTGTTTCTGGGCTCAATTTAAAGTGATGGTATTAAACTTTAAAAACCTGATTATTTGGGATCAGGTTGTTTGAAAGACCACCTATACCCATACTAATCTGCACTGTGCTGAAATTAGGTTATTTCTTTAACTGTCAGCAGATGGAGTCATTGCTTTGCTTAACTCTTGCTGTGACAAATGAGTTTTTTTTTTCAGCAGACCAACTCACTTCAACACTCCTGAACTTGCTTCAGGATCACAATGCAACTTCCTGTCAGATCGTGCAGCTCTCCAGATCTGACTATGCGGTTTTAGTGTATAGAAGGAAGGGCACACAAAAATATATATTTTAGGTAAAATAAGGCACACAAAATGTGTAACACAGAGATGAGTTTTTTCAATGAAGCTGTACAAGACAGAATGGCACAGGCCTATGCCTTAGCACCCAGCGAGTCAGAGAAAGAAAAGAATTAGGTTGCTCAGTCCATCCCTACGAGTGCCCTGCCTGAAAACACTATGGGACTCCCTACACCAGAGCTTTCCAAACTTTTCATGTTAATGACATACTTTTTACACAAGCATCATTTCGCAACACAGCAATTCAGTTTTACTAGCAAACTCGAGGTAAAACTAACTCCTTTCCAGCCCCAGGAATAGTGTAGGAGCATTTGCATGACACACGTATATGCTGCAGCTGACACACTAATGTGTCACGACATACAGTTTGGAAAGCTCTGTCCTACCTTCTGCTCAATATTGAGGTTAACCTTCATGTAGATTTTCACAGGTTTGAGAAATCTTCAGAGTCCCCTAGATCAGAATGGATTTATGCTGTTCATAGCTAAAGAAGAAGCCTTCAAACTGTCTAGTGCTAGAGAAGCATTTCCATTTTAACTGGTGGGCATGGGACTGTTGGTACATCTGCCACAGAGAACTCCTGCACATCACAGAGGATTCAGGTAGCTTTTTTGGATTATGCCCATGTAATCCAGTGCTCCACTAGACTGGCCAACTGGATGTCCTAAAGGGAAGCCTACAAGCAGGTTTGGAGTGCCACTTTTCAAAGGTGGCAGCACTCTTCCCACCTATGAATCCCAGCAACTGCTATTCCGAGGCAGATTACCTCTCACAGGGGAGAAAGAACACACCATCTTTTGGGCACATAGATCCATCATGACTGATCTTCCCCTTATAACCAAATGGAAAAAACCAACAAAACACAGTTGAAAGCCACTGATCTAAAGTTTGAATCAACAAGAGTTTAAGGTCAAGACAAGGGAAGCCTGAAGCCCCCTGCCCACACCAATATATTTCACTAGAACAAAAAAAAAGCTGTCATACTGCTTGCTCAGTATTGTCTGCACTGAATGGCAGCAGCTTTTCAGGAAGGCTTCAGGCAGAGGCATTTCCAACCCTATCTGGCATTGATAAGAATTGACAGGCTCTTCCCCACTTTATCATTTCCAAAGGAGCCCAGGTCTGGTTGTGCTTCTTGACACTTCTACAAACATGTGGCCTCAGACTGTGATCTGACCATCTCTTAAGTGGGCTCCTGGCATCCCTGAAGCAGGACACATCCAATGAAATGTGCACATGTTCAAAGGGTCGTATTCAATCCAGGACAGGTTGAGCAGTGCAAGTAGGAACTGAAACCACCTGGATCACTTTTAAATTATATATTTCCAACTGTCATTTTAGACTGTCAGTTCCTTAAGCACAAGGGTTCCATCTTTTCTTCTTTTTAATTCTTACATTTCCAGAAATGTGAATGGTGCGCGGGGCCAGGAACAGAAAAGCCACACAAAATGGTTGCTGTCTGTAATGTCTCTTTGAAACGCTTTACTGATTTGAGGATTCGAACATACTTCTCCGTTCATGCAAGGGGCTTTTGCCACGTTGGAAGCCCATTAGTCCACACAATCAGCTTTCTATGCTGATGGGGCAGTTCCAAAGCAAACAGCTTTGGTGTCATCCCTGCAAGCCACCCCACACTCCAGGCCCTGTAAGGGGGTGTGGGAAATTGCCCTATCTCCTGGAGCGGGCAACATAATAGCATAGGAAGAGCCTACTGGATCAGACCAATGGCCCATCTAGTCCAGCATCCTGTTATCATAGTGGCCAACCAGATGCCTGTGGGAAACCAGCAAGCAGGATTCGAGCACAAGAGCACTCTCCCCTCCTGTGGTTTCCAGCAACTGGTGACACAGGAGACATCTGGCTGGCCACTGTGGGGAACCAGGACACTTTTTTGAGATGGACTTTTGGCTCTTATCCAGCCGGATGATTCTGGCGTCCTTCAAGTCTGGGAAAACCACCAACCTGAGACATCTATTTTGCTCCTTTTCCGTTCAATTAGCACAAAAAAAGTCAAATGGCATATTAAATATCTCCAGACATATTTTCCAGACATCCTCTGTTCAAAGCAGGAGGAGATGTGCTTACACAGCCTTCTGTTGCTCTCAGTGGGCAGGGGGTTCTTTACAAATGTGATGTGGGCAGATTTTTCTCTGTGTGGACATTCAAGCCACATGGCAAAGATCTAAATTTCACCTTGTCAAGCGGACGACAGTTGAGAAACGCAATCAATCCTTTGCGTCAGACATAAGAAAGACCCTACCACCTGCTGTTCCTATTATTTTTGCTCTTCTCTTTGAAGGCCACAGGGAAAAAACCCACCTAGAACGATTCCCATCACCAGCCAGGCTGAATCAAACGGGACTTGCCCAAGAACAAAGGATGCCCTCCTGTGCAAATCCTGTTCCTTTCAAGAGACCTTGCACAGGAAGGTTCCCTGTGAGCTATGCACTATGAGTACTTTTCCTCTCCTATTGACAACATACCAAACACCTATGACAACCGGATGCAAATTCCAAAACAAAAACCAGGAAACCAACAGAAATCATGGAAAATTTTGCTCCCCTGCCCCATGCCAAGGTAAGCAGGATTTTTTTTTAAAGGGACAAAAAGATAGAGCTGTGTTTATGGACATCTTTGGGAGGCCCTAAAATATGAGAGGGATAAGCAATGGGCTGAACTGGGACTCATTCACACAAAGCTAGCCCTCTCTGGAGAAACCACATCAATTCCCAGTAGCTGTCACGGTAAGCCTGGAAGATTAAAATGTACAGTTCAAACATGCTCCAGCTCTGTTAGAAGATTTGTGCTGGGACAGAAACAAACCACAGACTTCTATAACATGTTCACACAGCAGCTATATCAGCCTTCGCTAACAGGGCACCCTCTGTGGGGTCTGAACCACAACTCCTCTCAGTCCCAGTTGAGGGAAGCTGAGCTAAAAGCTCAGTTCCTGTGCTGTGCCAAAGATAGAATGTAATGTATAAACAAGCTCAGGTCCTGTACTGCACATTATTAACATTATGGCCCAGAGGACAGACCCTCCATGCCCCTCTCGTCGTAGTCTGGGCACCTTGAGAGCAGCCACTTTCAGAATAAAAAACATTGTAAAATAAGCACAACATGCCCAACAACTGTGGTGTAACATCCACCATATGCATAAAAATGGCACACAACGTATGTTCAGTCCATGTACCCAATACATATTTGCTGTGGGAAGTTATTCAGCATGGACTTCTATCTTGAGCAAATTGTCCACACCTAGCTTGGAACAATCCCAAGG
The DNA here is from genome assembly GCF_951804945.1 of Podarcis cretensis. Lineage (NCBI taxonomy): Eukaryota > Metazoa > Chordata > Lepidosauria > Squamata > Lacertidae > Podarcis > Podarcis cretensis. The sequence goes on from NC_137177.1 coordinate 65,035,916, forward strand.
GCAGTAAACCTGAAAGCATCTACCTTTGAAAAACCCTTTAGAAGTGGTTGGCCTACTCCAGTGTCAGCAGCCAGTGGCTGACAATCTTCCCACCTACCTCTCTCATCTCTTCCACTTGCTGACGCCTGAGTTTCTCTAACTCTCCGGCAGCAGAATGCAACTCCTCTTGACTGCGTAGGAACAAACTCCAGACATAACAGAGCTGGTCCTTTGCAGGCGCTGTAGTGTCAACCCCTTCTTCCTTGAGCTGCTGAGTTATGTCTTCTATATGTGCTTGCTCCTGTATAAAGGAATGTAGAAAGGAATCAGAAAAGGGGTCTTCCCTAAACAATTAATAAATATTTTTATTTATTTATTATATTCAGTCTTCTCAGCTATACTGTTTCAGCAACTGTATTTGGAAACATTCTGCTAGCCCTCGTGGCTAACAGCTATGGATAGATCTCTCTTCTGTGGAGCAGGCTGTATCTTTCAACACAGTAAATCATAATGCCCTGTGGACTTTCCTTCTGAAAATTGGCTGCCCAGATAAATTTGTGAACATCATTCGGCTCCTCCATGATAATATGACAGCAACAATAGCAGATAACAATGGCTCTCAAAGTGAACCATTCACAGGGGGATCAGGTGTTAAACAGGGTTGTGTTACTGCCCCAATTCTATTCAATATTTTCATTGCCATGATCTTACGCTTTGTCCAAGGGAAACTCCCCACCGGAGAAGAAATCATATATCGAACAGATGGAAAGCTCTTCAATCTGAGCAGGCTGAAAGCAAAGAGTAAGGTTACCGTAACTTCCGTCATAGAGTTTCAGTATGCTGGTGACAGCGTAGTGTGTGCACACGCTCAGTGGATGCCCTCCAAACCATCCTAAATATCTTTGCAGAAGTTTACTCAACATCCAAAAAACCAAAGTGCTGCACCACCAAGTGCAAAATAACCCTTCTGCAGTGCCACAAATCCAACTCAATGGTGTAACGTTGGAAAATGTCGATCACTTCTCCTACCTGGGCACTTATCTTTCCACAAGGGCTGACATTGATGTCAAAATCCAGCATCACCTGAGCTCTGTGAGTGCAGCTTTCTCCCGATTGAAGTGCAGAGTGTTTGAGGGCCAGGACGTTTGCAGGGAAACCAAAATACTTGTTTACAAAGCTATTGTACTACCAACCTTACTGTATGCTTGTGAAACATGGACCACTTATAAACACCATCTCCAACTCCTTGAAAGATTCCATCAAAGGTGTCTCCGAAAGTTTTGCACATCACTTGGGAAGACAGGCGAACTAATACCAGTGTACTGGAAGAAGCAAAGATCGCCAGTGTTGAAGCAATTATTGTTCAACATCAACTTTGTTGGACTGGTCATGTTGTGCAGATGCCTGATTATAGTCTTCCAAAGCAAGTACTCTATTTCGAACTTAAAAATGGAAAGCATAATGCTGGTGGTCAACAAAAGAGGTTGAAAGACTGTTTCAAGGTAAATCTAATAAAAGTAGTATAAACACCAACAATTGGGAAACACTTGCCTGTGAGCGCTCCAATTGGAGAACAGGCTTTACCAAAGGTGTCATGGGCTTTGAAGTCACTCGAACTCAGAACACAAGGGAGAAACGTGCTAAGAGGAAGGCACGCTTGGCAAATCCACACCATGATCAACTCCCGTCCGGAAACCTCTGTGGAAGGACATGTGGATCCAGAATTTGCCTCCACAGTCACTTACGGACTTATTGTTAAAACTGTGTTTATGGAAGACAATCTTACTTGGCTACGAGTAAGCGCCACAGAAGGACAAATCTCTGGGCCCAGTTCAAAGTGCTGGTTTTGACCTATAAAGCTTTAAATGGTTCAGGACTGCAATACCTCAAGGACCACCTCCCCACATATGAACTGACCCAAACCCTGTGTTAATCATTGGAGGCCCTTCTTCATGTGCCCTTTCCACAAGAGGCTCAGAGGGTGGCAACACAAGAATGGGCCTTTTATGTGGTGGTTCCATTTGCAGAATGCGCATCCCAGGAAGGCTCCCCTAGCACCTTCATTACATATCTTTAGGTATCAGGCGAAAACATTTCTCTATAACTAGCCCTTTGGCTGATTGAACATTCCATGGCCTTTAAAATGTGTTTGGGGGGGATTATTGGTTTGTTTTGGTTCTAGTTTTATTATGTATTTTGTGTTCTCATTTGTATTTTTATGTTGTGAACTGCCCTGTGATCTTTGCATGAAGGGTAGTATACAAAATAAGTAAGCAAGCAATCACATGCTCTGCATGCAAAAGGTCCCATGTTCAATACCTGGTATCTCCAGGTAGGGCTGGGGAATGCTCCCTGTCAGAAACCCTGGAGAGGGGCTTCTGGTCAACATAGGCTAGGGATGGGGGACCTATGGCTCTTCAGATGTTATTGCACTCCAACTCCCAACATTCCTGGCCACTGACTATGCTGGCTCAAGGAAGTCTAGCAACATCTGGGAGGACATAGTTTCCTAATCCCTACTGTAGACATTACTGAGTAAAGTGGAGCAAGGGCCTGGCTCGGTATGTAAGGAAAAATCCTATGTTTCCTCCTCCCTTCAATTAATGTATTTAATTCCCCTTTGAAGCCATCTAAGTTACTGCTCCTCACCACATCTTGTAAATCAACATCTATCAGCTGCAAGTGTCAATTTTTCAACCAGTCCATGTAGCTGCATCTTTAACAGCCGAATTATCTGCAACAGTTGGCCAGTTACAACACTGGTCTCCAAAACATTCAAGAAACATTTAGAAGAACATCTGGGCTCTTGCCAGATTGTTGGCACATTTTTCTATCTTTGGTGGGAATGCTCCTTGGTTTCTAAATTCTGAACTGCCGTTTAAATCTCTAATGTATGTTAAATCTCTGGGGTGGCTAAGTGTGTAATACACACCTGAAAAGATCTGATAACATGGATGCTGGCTGCACCCAGAATCTCAGTTGCCACAATGGTGCAAAACATTGAAGCACTAACATTTAACACAAATATAAAAATACATGGACTCTAGGGTTTTTCGGAGAAACCTTCCCGATCTCCAGGGGGGTCAGAAGACCTGGAGTGGTTTCACATTATACGGTGGGACTTTATTTCTTACACTTTTGAAACAGATGCACAAAATTGTCTACATGCACCGATGATGGAAATCAGGTCATCTTGATGGACCCTTTTCCTGAATACGCATGTATGATGCAAAACTTACTTTTGATATTTCGATCCAGGAATCACTTTTTTTAAAATTGTTTAAATAAAGTTGTTGGCTTTTTTGTTTGTTTTAAAGAATCACACACAAAAGAAACACAAGGGCAGGGTGGGTGTGTGCAGCAGTTCAGAGGTGAACATTTACAAGAAACTTACACAAAACTTGGCAGCGTAGAGCGATCTTGTTCCAGTTTTCATTAACCCAGCAGGGATTTTTTTTAATCTAGCCAGCATGACGTAGTGGTTAAAAATTTTGGGCAAGACTTGGGAGACCGGGATTCAAATCCCACCATTCGGCCACTGGGTGGCCTTGGGCAGGTCATCCTCTCTCACGGCCTAACCTACCCCAAAGGGTTTTTGGGGTGACTTTGAGTCCCTTCCAACTCTACGAAAAGGGCAGAAATGTATCTACAGTAGATATGTATCGTGTCAGGCAAATTCACTGTTGAGCCTCGCCTGGCCAGGCACAGTCTACCTCTCGCTGCCGGGGCGAAGACAGCAGCACAAGGGGAGGTTCGCCGGGGGCTTCCGTGGCCGCTGCTTCTCGGCCGAATGCCGCGGGGCTGTTTTCTGAGGCGTTTGTCGTGTGTTTTGTTTCTCTCCCAACCAACAGCCTCGCCGGGGCAAGGAAGGAGAGAGCTCACGCTCCGTTCCCCGCTACTCCCGGCTGCCCTTCTTTTGCCTTCCCCGGAGGAGCCGCATCCACCCCCTTCCGTACTCACCGGCTGGGCTCCCTCCATGCGAGCTCGGCAACGCCAGTTGAGAGCCGGTTCGGATTACTCGAGCCCAAAGCTAGGCCGCGTTCACCATGGCAACGAGGCCTACCCTCCAGGCCCCGGCTAAGCCTCAGCGCAGTGGGGGGAAAAGGACGCCCCCCTCCCGCGGAGCATGTAGTCGTGGCAAGGTGGCAACGCCCCTGCCCTAGCCGCGGGTAAAACCCATTTCACTTGCATTGCATGCGTTACTCAGAAGTAAACTTTGCTGCTTTTCTCCCTAAGGCAAGCACCCACAGGGGTTTATTATTTCATTTATGTCCCACATTTTCCGCACCCCCCCCAAGATGTTTAAAATGGTGTATAGTTCTCCCCAATCTCCTTTAATCCCCGCTCAACGACAACCCTGCGAGGTAAATTAGGCTGAGAGGCAATGACTGTAAAAGGTAATGCGACTTGCTAAACGCACACAGGATTGTGCTTGCTGTGGGAACTGTGCTTATTTGGAAGTTAAGTCGCTCAGCATTATGGTAAATGGGGCTTACTCCCAGGTAAGCATGCAGGAATGGTAGCACTCATGGCAAGGTAACAGAGTAAATTCAAGGAGTTCACTAGGTTTTGTATGTAAAAGACGTGTGAAGCTTTCTGCTAAGAAGTAGGTGCCAATTTCCACTTTTGAAACATGCGACCAACCCTTAAGCCTGTTTACTTAAATGTTAAGTCCCAAAGAGTTGCTGGGATCAACTCCAATGCAAGACAGCACAGAACTGAAGCATATGGGGTCAAAATAGTCACAGGAAAATCCTATACATTTTTGGATCAAAGACATAACAACTGGAATAGAGTATTCCCACATAAGGTATGTATGTATGTATGTACGTATGAAGATTCTTATTCTATCACACATGCCAAAATGTATGTATAGATTGCAGCCACACAGCTTAGACAGATACATTTCTAACTCTGCTTTGGAACACAGCGGAACTTATCTGTGCGTAAATATGCACAGAACCCAGCTTCAAAGTCAGATATCAGACCAACCTGCAGAGATACCTGCTGCTCTCCACTGTGAGCCAACCTTTGTCCATACCCATGTCCCTGGTGGGCAGTCAAGATTAGTGTGAGGTGGAGAAATAATAGGAAGCCTCAAAACCCAGGTTTTACCACCCTAGCCAGTTTTTGTGACATTGCTGCTTGATTTTCTGGCACTGAAAAATCACAACATTAATTCCAACTGTGGGTGACTTTTTCACTGGCATTACAAACCTATGCTCCAGCTTTTCTCAAACTACATACTTCTGAAGGAATGGGTCAGTTTTAAACTGACTGCACAGAAGAAACCCCATTCCTTCACTTCCATCTCCTGGCACTGCTACCCTATGGTGAAGTCTGAGGGTTGTTTCCAACTAAGTCCTAGACAGAGTAAACCCAATTGAATTAAGGGGTCTAATTAGTCATGTTCATTCATTTCAAGGGGCCCACTCTGAGTAGGGCTAATGTTGGATGCAATCCATTCCTCTGTCAACTATTCCCACAAGGAGACTGAATCTGGATCCTGTATACCTGTGTACTCTGTTATTACTGCTGTTGTGAAATCTCGCTGTGCTTGTTTTCAACATATATATGCCATTGCAAAACTTCTTTTACTTTTGTACTTTACGTATGCAGGCATATGGGTGTGTGTACCCTGATCCCCATTTACTGAAAGACTAATTAGAGATTTAACTTCACCAGGATTGAAACAATTAAAGAACAATTTTGGTCATCTACCTGGTTCTGAAACTGAACATGAACAAATACATCAGGCCTTGAAGCAGCTTTCTTTAGCCTTTTGCCCTCAATATTTTGGGCTAAAAAAACCATCATCCTCAGGCAGCACAGGTTACTGAAGAGTTGCTGATGGGAGTTGTTATCCAAAAGATCTATAGTGCAGAAGATGGGGGATGCTGCCTTTCAGACCATCTAAAACATGTTCTTCCCAAATAAATACACTTTAAAAAAATGCAACACCAGACATTTTGGTGGAGCTGTGCACTCAAATACATGAACACAGAAAGAACTGAGGAAGCATGGAATCACATGGCAGGAAATTGACAGACACAACATTCCTATACTGATCTGGGAGGAAGCACTACTGAATTCAAAGGGGTTCACTTCTGTGGAGACATGCATTGCTCCTGCACTGATGTTCCGTGTTGCTCTTTTGTTACCTTCATCATTGGTTAGTTTTGTGATTTCATTTTATGATTTTAATATTAACTGGCGTTTTTGTAACCTACTCTTCTACCATTTGATTAAAGTACAAATAAATATATGTAAGATTATGCTTTGACAAGCTGATGGGATTTGTAGTAGAAAACATCTGACAGGCACCAAGTTGGGGAAGGCATCACTGCCTCCTTTTAAATCGATCCTCAAAACCACCCTCTCTCAAACCCTGGTCTTAATTCCCAAATGGAAAAGTCTTCAGTATATTTAAGGTGCTGCTTTTGACCTTTAAAGCCCTTCACGGCCTAGGACCCTCGTACCTATGGGACCGCCTCTCCTGGTATGCCCCACGGAGAGCCTCAAGGTCCATAAATAACAACACCCTAGTGGTCTCAGGCCCTAAGGAAGTTAGATTGGCTTCAACCAGAGCCAGGGCCTTTTCAACTCTGGCTCCGGCCTGGTGGAACGCTCTGCCTCATGAGACCAGAGCCCTGCAGGATCTGATTTCTTTCCGCAGGGCCTGTAAGACAGAGTTGTTCCGCCTGGCCTTTGGCTTGGAGCCAATTTGATTCCCTCCCTCTCTTTTTTTTCTTTTTTCTTTTCCTTCTCCTCCTGCGATGAGGCTACATTTTAATATTTTAATGTTCCATTATTTTAATGTTGTATTTTATTTTTGTTTTTAAGTTGTAATCATTCATCTTGTTTTTATTTTGCTTGTAAGCCGCTCTGAGCCCGGCCTTGGCTGGGGAGGGCGGGGTATAAATAAAAAATTATTATTATTATTATAATCACTTCCTTCCTTCCTCTCCTATCACACCATCATCTTGTCACCCCTAACTATTGAAATTAAGATTATAGCCTCCACATGACATGGCTGTTGTCCTTTTCAATACTTATGGTGCCTTCTCACCTGTGATGTACATTACGCACCGTATAACAATTTAAACTATCGAAAGTACAGCTGAATGCACAATAGTGAAAGCAAAGGCTCTGCCACCTTGGCAGGAGTAAAAAACTGAACCCAAATTAGTGGCACATGGCACAAAGGTGAACATCTCCAAGCCAGAGGTGTGTTTCATGCAGTCTTACAGCCTGATTTCAAAATCCCCCTATGCACAATCAGCTCAGGCCTCCAGCAAGAATGAACTGCTCCTTCCCCGGCAGCCCACAGGGTGGGAAAGAAAACCCATGCCAACTTCTGGCTCTGCCCACAGCTGGTTTTGGTCCCACCCACTGCCAGCACAGAGTTTACTACTGACAGGAATGCAAAAGGAAGGTTCCTCGGCCCTGCTCTAACCCCATATAATATTTTAATATAGACTCAAAAGGTTATGCATTAGCAAGAACCTTCATATGGCAATGTAAACAGCACCAGGCCCTGTCCTGGTCAGACTATGATCAAGTGGAATGGCCAGAAGTCATTAGGGACAAGGTGTAGCCATCTAACCTTGCTTGCAAGGAGAGAGTATTCAAACATTCCTTGAAGTTTGATCACACAAGGCTAAACAAAACAGGAGATAGGGATGGCACACTCAGAAAAGCCATGACTTAGGAATGTTTAGATTTATATGGTATATATTTCTAACAAGCAGCAAACGTGTGTTGTGCAAAAATAGCCAAAATTATGTCAGAATTTCACCCTTTTGATCCTATACGCCATTGTAGTAAAGTTTTGACACGATTTAGCAGTAATAAAAACATCTTCGGTTCACCTATTAACCATTTGTCTATTCTGTTCTGAGGAATCAAAAAAGTCACTTTTACTCAGGAGAAGTCATTTCTCCATAAAAGCCCTGTGCTGGGACTCAAGATAGCTGACAATCTTCTCTTCGATTTCCATGCCTTGGGCCACTTCGTCATCAGAAAGCGACAGCTGAGTCTCCGAGTCCTTGGTGACCACAATCACGGAGGTTCTCCGGGAGTCCAGCACGTTGGCAACCACCACCTGGTGGCGGTATTTCTCCAATGCCTGCTTTGCTTTGTCAATCAGGATGGAAGGGTTTGTTTCCAGCTTGAATGAGATCACAAACGCCTCTGGAGCCCATTCCTTAACCAGAGGGGATAACATCTTTGGCACCATCTTCATTGTGATCTGCAACAAGGAAAGGAGTATTAGACAAATTCACAGAGGAGATGGCCACGGCTAGAGGCAGTAATGATTCTGTATGCCAGCTGCTGTAAACCACAGGAGGGGAGTGCTCTTGTGCTCAACTCCTACTTGACAGTTTTCTACAGGCAGCCAGTTGCCCACTGTAATATAGGATGCTGGACTAAATGGCCCCGTGACTTGATCCAGCAGTGCTCTTCTTATGTTCTTAAGAAAGAAGTTCAGCATAATGCACACACACTAGGCCTGGGCGATATATCGCCCAGGACCGGTATGAGGAGCAGACCGTGATGTCGGTTTCACTCAGCAGTATATTGCTGGTGAAACCACCACAGCTCCTGAGTCCTTCTGCTAGCAACGATCACTGGAGGCACTTGCAGGCAGAGCCAATGCAACTTATCTTTTCAACATTGCAGTATATAGCCAAAATGCAATGTTTGGCTGGTGATACACAACATATTTGAAAAGCTGATATCGCCTAGCTCTAACACACACATGCTCTTGATGCAGCGATAGCCTGAGCTTGGGAAAGGGATGGGTTGGCACAGAGAGAACCCAGCCTTTATAAACAGTCCTAATTTAAAAATCAGGGAACCATTTCTACCTACTCATTGTTTGACAGAGGTTATAACTGTGTCGCAACCCTCTCACTTATTTCCACATTTCAAGCATTAGGTACCTTGCACACCTACAGCTATCACTGGAGCTGCAACTCTTGTTGTTTACACATGGACTTTGCTGAGTTTCCAAACACCCATCCCCAAACCTCCCTATAAACCAAGCACCTTGCCTTTAGCTTCTCTTGCACTAAGAGTAACTAACTTGATTATGATCCAAGCAAGGTAGGTTTGCCTTGTATTGGACTAGCCACCTTTTACTACTCCATAACTGCACTGGTGGTTCTGGCCACAAAGTCAGTTTTCTTCCTGCCTGCTATTCTGTGAAAACAAACATTGATGTTCCTTGGGTTTGATATTTATTTGCATTTCTTCATTTGTCCCAGTATGATCATTCCATGAACATGTGTACAGTACAAACAGACACACAAGCAGATCTAGTAATAGGGCCTAGACTGCCCTGTCCACCCCAGATTCCAAGGAAGAGACCCATCCCAGGGCAACAGAGGAAAAGCTGGTGAGTGCTCCTAGAGGGGGAATATCAAAAGGTGGAGCAAAGTAACAATCTGGTACTACAACCCAGGGTTCTGGTGCTTGGCTACAGGCCTCTGTAGTGGATAAATATATTGATGTATATGTTGATAGGTAGCTTACATGTGAAGAAATATTGTTAGGAGAATCTGTGAGTGTTTGTGCAGGGGAAAACTAAGCTTAGGACCAATCTGACATAAATTAGACACTGAATTCTTGCTGAATCAGGCATCCATCTCTGATAATGCAGGCATTTCCCCTCTGAAAATATTATTTTATTTCTATGCATGTGGAAAGCAAAGGCAAAGGAATGCCTCTATATAAGCCTGTCTAATTTACAGGCCTTTAGCCACTACTTTTGTGGGTTCCCCAGCAGCCCCTGTTGCTCTGTCAACATAAAAGTAATCTTATACATCACAACTGGAGTGCTTAATTGGTGCATTTAATGGTGCTTAATGGTGCATTTAACTGGAGTGCTTAATTGGTGCTATTAATGGACCACAAGTCTCCAGGAACAAAATTCCAGTACCTGCTGAGCTCACCTGTAGGGGTCCATCAGTAGACTGGATCTTATGCTCAGGCATCTCTGAAGCTGGGATGTAGAAATCAGACACAGCTGCTGCCAAGTAAAACATGGCACTGGAACCTGGTTGAGGATTAAGCAAGTGAGAAAAATTGGTACCATAAGTGGTGCTAGTTGAAAGACCTCCACAACAATTCCCACATGAATGTGCAAAATTTTAGACTGGAAGGTTAAAAGTTATTTTGAATTTATTTAGTTTCCAGAGTGTTAATGTTAATAGAAAAATTTTAGAAAGTAAAAGTAAAAAATCCCTAAACCATAAAAGCGGGCATGGGGGAGGCAGAATGCATTTAAACTTATTATCTTAGTCTGTTTTAATTCAAATAGATGATTGTTCTTGACTGCAGTCCTGAGCACACTTACTTGAGTGTAAGCCCCTCTGAATCAGCAGTCCTACTACAGAGCAAATGTGCTCAGGATTGGGCTCCAGAGCTGCAAGCTTCAATACACAAACCTGGATCCATATTACCCAGTGGAAAGCACCACCCAACAAACATGCTCCAGAAACTGACCCACAGAAAACAATCTAGCATTGCTGGCAGGAACTCCCAGGCTCACACTTGGAACCCAGGAGAAAACTGCTGCCTTTCCGTACCGGCAATACTGAGGTGGACGAGCAGGCGCGGGCACCACGCCCTCCTTTCCTCCGACCTCCCACCACCTCCGCTTACCGAGCGGTGCGAGGGCCCGGGCGGCAGCGCGCAGGAGCGCCAGGTACTCCACCAGGCCGGTGAATTCGAGAACCAGGAGGGCGTCCTCCTCCTTGGCGCGGTGGTAGGCCAGCAGCGCGGGCACGAGGTCCGGCAGCGCGCTGCCGCTGCAGTCGACCACGACGCGCTGCCCACCTGCGCCTCCGCTGCCGTCACCATCGTGCACGCGCAGAACGTCCAGGAGCGCGGGCCCGCTGAGCGGCAGGGCGCGCGCCCAGGGAAAAGCCGACCGTGTGCGGTAGAGGAAGCAGACGCCGTAGCCGGCGCGCACCAGCCTCTCGGCCGAGGCCGCCCCGCGCCGCCCGCTGCTGAAGTTCTCCAGGAAGCGGACGGCTCGCGCCTCCAGCGGGACCTGCGTCCCGCCCGACGTCACCAGAGCCACGCGACGGCCCCGCGCCCGCTGCGCCTCTGCCCACGCCCGCACGCGCCGCTCCGCCTCGACCTCCACGGGAGACACCGGAGGCACCTGCTCGGCCATGGCGGCATCGGCAGAGAAGGAGCTGCTCTGGCACCGCGAGCGTTGCAGCTGGTTCTGTTTGCGCTACTTCCGCTTCCGGGAGAGGTGCTTTCATGCTGCGTGTGTCGCTCTAGCCGCTCCTTCTCTATGGGCGCTCCCTTGAGGCTTCAGGATTGGTTGGTTGTGCCGGAAGCAGAAGGAGTGTGTCGGAAGTCCGGCCCGACGCCTTAGCGACGGCTCCCCTAGCAACCGATGCGTCGGAGCGATGCAGACGCAGCAGCTGGTGCCGCTCGCGTTGCCTCGCGGGCAGAAGCTCTTCTGCGAACTGTGCCGCGGGCCGGCCACGCTGCGCTGCGGATCCTGCGCTGTCACCTACTACTGGTGAGCGGGGCCGCGCTCCCTCCTTCCCTGCCCACACCTACGCCCGTAGGCACGGCATGCAGGCAGGCATTCGTAGGGTGAAGCTGGGGAGGTGCTATGGAGCGGCGTCCTCAGGGGCGGTCGCCTCCTGTGGGCTTATTTATTTATTTATTTATTTACTTATTTTGCATTTACATGCCACCTTTTTCTCAAGGTGGCTTACATGGTTCTGCCCACCCTCGTTTTTAATCCCCCACGACAACCCTGTGAGGTAGGGTATAGGCTGAGGGGTGAGCTTGAAGGCGACCAAGCGGCGATGCGAACCCTGGTCTCCCCCAGGTCCCAGTTCGACAGGAATAAGGAAGGGCCAGGTCTGGTGATGTGTGGCTTTTTAAAGGTCTATCCAGCAACCCCCTTTTGAATGACGGGAATGGATCCATAAGCAGAGCAAGCTTTTTGGCTATATTTTATTTGTTGTTTTTTTTAAACAAGATTTATGTACCTGTCAGAGCTGCCTCCAGGTCCCAGCTCACAGAGGACCAACGCTAGGCTGTAGTTATGTACAAAAGTCTTTATTGAGATTCAGTCTCCATTTCAAAGCCGCAGCGTGCAGCTCTACGTCCCGACCTTAGACCGGCGAAGTCCTGTCTGAGTCTCCTCCCCCTCCACACCAGTTTAAGACTCTCGCTTTGCTCCACCTCTTCCTAAGTTCCTTTCTCCTCTGGGCCCTCCTGCCCGCTAGAGTCTCATCCTTCCTGGACTCCTCTGACGCTGACCCTGACGATTCTTGCCCCTCCTTCCGGCGGGCTTTAGGACCTGGTTCCCTATCCGGGCTACCTTCTGTGCCGCTCGCCTGTACCTTTGAACTTGGCGCGCGCGCCCAGCCTGCAACTTTCCTCTTAACCGTTAACTCGCTCTCCGATGGAGGCGTGGTCCACCCTGACTCATCTTCTCTCGCTGGTGGTGCATATGTGGGCTCTGACACCTGGGACTCCTCCCCCCCACTACGCTCTGGTGGGGAAGCTGGTCCTGATTTGCAACTGCTGCTCTGGGAGTCCCCGCTGGCCCCTTGCTTCTGGGGTGTCCCCCTTGGGTCGCCCCTTGCCCTACCCATCGGCGCCCCCTTCTGTGAATCTTCCGATTCGCTGGAGAGGCTCATGGAATCTATCGGGCTGCTGTCATATTCTCCTACGCTGCCCTCGGATTGCTTCCCCTCGCTTTCCATCTCCTCTCCTCCCTGCGCTCCCGCTGAGTCCCTGACAGTACCGCTTAAGGAAAGAAAGAAAAAACCTCCAAGTGGTTTACAAAGAATATAAAATATTTGTTGATAATAAGGAAACTGTAAGCATGATAAAACCCAAATATGGATAAAACTGACAGTTTTACCATATATATGCACACTATTATTTCTGTTCCTTGAGATTATATATAGAGAAATAGATATATAGATATAGTTGATATAGAGAGACTGTGTGGTGTAGTGGTTAGAGTGCCAGAGAGACCAGTGCTCAAATCCCCACTCCTCCACAGGGTTGTTGTGGGGATTAAATGAGGGTAGGGAGACCACCTTGAATTCCTGGTTGGAAAAAAGGTGCAGTATAAATGTAAGAAATAAATACAAATATATTAAATAAAAAGCAAGCAAAATTTCTCTCTGTCACTGATCGGGATGCTTTAAACTGGTCACTATTTTTTTGTTCTTTCTATCTCTGATTGTCATCGTCCATCTGTCCCCCCCATTATTTTATTTATTAATTTATATCCCACCTTTCCTCCAAGGAACTGAAGCTACCTTGAGTGTTATGTAAAGAGATGCAGGATATACACCAGAACAATAAAGAAATTGTTTATTTTTTCAAATAGGGTAATATCCGACACTTTAGTGTACCAGGTGGTAAGATTGGCCCTTTCTAAATTTTTCCAAAATTGTGTGATTGTCATTCTAGCCACTATAGCAGATGTGCTTTTTGTTACTCTTGACAAATATAGATAAAAGTGGTAGCTGAGAAGTTGGGATAATGTGGCAGTTTAGGATCTTAGCAATTTCTCTGCATGCTGTTGCCTAAAATTATTGCACTCTAGTACATCCCTACCATAGGTGGAAGTTTATCCAATTTCTGTACATCCCCTCCAACACCTTGGAGATGCAGATTAATATTTATGTGAGAGTTTTCTAGGAGTCAGGTAGCATTTATGAATCAACTTTAATGACAGGCTTGTGTTTAACTCGTAAGTTTTAGTGATAATTTTAAGAGAATATTTTATGTACAATACTTACAGGTTTTTGCAATTAAGCAGACTATCAATTCCATTAATTAAAAAGAAATAAAATGAATAAACAGTTGTTTTTTATACTAGTAAACTGCTTAAAGCCTATTTTGGCAGAAAGCACTATATAAATTACCTAATATTATAACTGATGCATGCATCACAATTTGCGCTGCTAATAGCCATGTCTCTTATCTTTTCTCAGCGACGTAGAACACCAGAGTGCCGATTGGGTCAGCATCCATGAGAAAATATGTCAACTTCTCATCCCTTTGCGTACAACGTTACCTTTTTACAATTCGGAGGAAGAAAGGAAGCATGGGCGAGAGCAGAAGTTAAGAAGAGAGGTGAGGGAGTGGTCCAGGTCCGGGAGGTTCATGGATGAACAGCAGGGTCCCATTCAGTTCAAATAGGGAGTGGCGATCCTTGAGGTGTTGGGGTCCTGAGATGTGTCAGAATAGGCCCCGAAGCAAACTGGTGGCTAGAACAGTGCAAGTACAGTGGTGCCTCGCAAGACGAAATTAATCCGTTCCGCGAGTTTCTTCGTCTAGCGGTTTTTTCGTCTTGCAAAGCACGGCTATTAGCGGCTTAGCGGCTTGAAGAAAAAGAAAAAAAACTCGCAAGAACTCGCAAGACGTTTCGTCTTGCAAAGCAAGCCCATAGGGAAATTCGTCTTGCGAAATGACTCAAAAGACGGAAAACTCTTTCGTCTAGCGAGTTTTTCGTCTTGCGAGGCATTCGTCTTGTGGGGCACCACTGTACCAAAACTAGTCATCAGAAATAAACAACAACAATAAAATCTCTCTCTCTCTCTCTCTCTCTCTCTCTCTGTGTGTGTGTGTGTGTGTGTACCTGAGAGTGGCTTAACAATCCATGCTTGTCCACAGAAATTCCTGGCCGAGTTGACCCAGGCAGTCGCTCAGAATTTTCTTCTTGAAGGCAAACATGAAGATGCCATTCCAGCTGCGTTGCATTCGCTGAAGTTCAGCATCAGTGTACACAGTTCAAATGCTGTGGAACTGGTGCCAGCATACCTCATTTTAGCTGAGGCAGGTCTGGGTGAGTTTGGCTGGAGCTGTGCTGAAGTAGTTCTGTGTCAATTTCTAGACAGGGACAATGGTCTCTTGTTTTTAAACATTGTAATCGTGTTTTGCGCAGGGATTACGTTGCGGGGATGGCGTGTATACAACAAAACGTGTATACTCAAACTGTCCCCTTGGAACCACCCCCATGTGAGCATCCTTACCTTTCTGTTGCCTGTGCTGAGTGGGCTTTGCCCCCCAAAGCAATGCAGAGAGCAGATATATACAGTATGATCACAACTTGCACATGTTTAAGTTGTGCGGAATCAGTTGTGCACAGTTGAAGCCTCCTGGTTGAAACTGCACAAATTAAATGCAGACAAGGTGGAGATCTTAAAAATTCTTTTTTGCATCAGCAAAAACTCTCTTTTCCTGGTGCAGGAATAGCTTTTAAGCTCTCTGCCTTGCTTACCAGGCAAGTCCTACTCAGTTCACAGGCTCTGGGGTGCTCTCTCAAGATGTCTCAGGGTTTTCCAAGATCTTGATCAGGATACTGTTTGCACTACAGACACAGACCACCACAGATTGCTGACTCTTTCTTGGCTTCTCTCCTTCCTGCCAGGCCTTGGGCACCTTACCCAAGCAGAGGAGTACCTCTCACAAGCCCAGTGGATTATCCTCAAGAATTCCCACTGCAGCAACGCCATTCAGTCTGACTTTCATCGCAACCTGGGCCTCCTTCATGCCGCCAAAGGGAACTTTGAGGACTCTTTGTACCACCTGGCTAATGACGTAAGCCTCTGCTAAAGTGCTAGGTGGACCCATGTTGCCCCCCAAATGGCTACACAGAGCTGCCTCCTGTTTCTTGACATGCCACAGCTTGAAATGTATTCTCTGGTTTCTCACTTTAGTAGGGAAGAGACTGGAAAAAACCCTAACCAGTGACTTGGATAGTAGAAATTGTGACCTGATCCTCAAGGGGGTCTCCAGGCCATAGCAAAAGACTGCAAGACTTGTAGAATAATGCTCAAGGCTGTTACCCACATTTTGGGGTAACCTGACCTTGGTTGAGGTTTTCTTTGGTTGTTTCAGGCCTTCAGTGAACAAACATGGACATTCGAAGAGCCCTGCTAGATCCATTCAAAGAGCCATCTAATCCCACATCCTCTCTCCCAAACTGACTGGCAGGTACTTCTGGGGGAGGCCAGAAGCCCACTGTGGCTGTTTCCCACATCAGCAGCAACCGATTTTCAGAGGTAGACTGCCTCTTAAGGTGGAGGTTTCATTTAACTCTCATTGCTGATCCCCATGGTTAGACCATCAATTTGTATAATCCCCTTTTAAAGCCATCTAAGCTAGCAGCAGTGTTCGCATCATGTTTCATCAGTTCATTCTTTGAAGAAAAGCTTCCTTTCTCTCTCCTAGTCTTACTGATAGACCCCAAATTCTAACGTCATGTGAGGTGGAGAGTCACTTTTCCCTCTCTGCTTTCTCCACACCCTCTATTCCCAAGGTATATACAGCTGTCTTGTACCAAGTCATACTACTGTTTAGTAGCTTTGCATATGAACTGCTACAATTGTCAGTGGTTTTCTGAGATTTCTGACAGAGCAAGATACCTCTTCCAGTCCAGCTAGAAGAATCTCTTAGGTCAGTTAGACAAGGTGACTCAGAGCCAGTGTCAGACTAGGACCTGGGAGACCACAGTTCAAATCCCCTTTCGACCATGAAGCTCACTGGAGTGACCCTGGGCCAGTTACTGCCTCTTAGCCTAACCTACCTCACAGGATTGTTGTGGGAACTGAAAGGGTAGAACCTTATATGGCTTATAACTTTATATGAGAGATGTACACGCAGTCAATAAATTAATGAACTTTGCATGCTCCTGCTCCAACAGAACTTGCACCCAATAAACTAGTGGTTGTATTCAGTGTTGATGCTGCTCAGAGTAGTCCCATTGAAGTGAGTAAACATTCCTAATATAGGCTTGTGAATTTCACTGGGTCTATTCTTAGTTGAACTCAGTTGGATACAGCCCTATATATAACTTTTCTCTGTTCCATATTTCAGATTCACTTCCATCATGGTGGTAGTGCTGACCCATATAGATAATCTTCTGGTTTTTATAGAATTGTAGAATTGGGAGGGAGCATAAGGGTCACCTAGTCCAGTCTCCTGCAATGCAGGAATCTTTCGCCCAACATGGGACTTGAACTCATGACCCTGTGTTTAAGAGTCTTGTGCTCTACCGACTCTATGGTGGTTGGTTTTTTTTTTTAAGAAAATAATTTTAGTTGATTTTATCCATTGTATGTTTTTAATAATCTTATTGTAGAGCCCTTAGAAACTTTGGCGATTTCAGTGGTGTACCAATAGCTGAAATAAATAAATAAATATATATATTTATCCCATTTCAGATTTACTTTTCCTCTTGTGCCTTCGGAACAAACCACATGGCCGTCTCGGGGGGGTACTTCCACATGGCCAATGTCTTCTTCCGTCAGAACAGAATGGACATTGCCGATTCCCTGTACACTGAGGTCAGTTGGCTTGAAGTAGAGGTGATGCTCAACGCGGCAGCCTCATCTCAGGTTCCATCTGTGGTGTAGTGGTTAAGAGCGGTAGTCATGTAATCCGGGGAACCGGGTTTGCGTCTCCGCTCCTCCACATGCAGCTGCTGGGTGACCTTGGGCCAGTCACACTTCTTTGAAGTCTCTCAGCCCCACTCACCTCACAGAGTGTTTGTTGTGGGGGAGGAAGGGAAAGGAGAATGTGAGCCGCTTTGAGACTCCTTAAAGGGAGTGAAAGGCGGGATATCAAATCCAAACTCCTCCTCTTCTTCTTCTTCTTCTTCATCTCCCCTCTGTGTCATATCCCTATGGAAAAGTGTTATTTTTCTCAAGTGTGCCTTGCGCGCGCACACACACAGCCAGCTGTGCATTGTTGGTAGCAGAAGTGGGGGGATATAGCAGCTATATTCTGGATCAGTCCCAAGAAACGTTCAAAGGTGGCCCCAACATACAGTGGACGGTAAGGGGATAGGGATCACCACACCCTTTTCTTCCTTGCTTAATGAGCCCTCTTCTCATCAGGTGACCAATATTTGGCACCACCATTTCAGCCACTTCATCAGCCTCCAGTACCACACGCTTATGACCCCAGCAGAACTTGATATGCTTGCGGAAGAAGAGGAGACTACAGAAGAAGTCCTTGGTAACTTCCACTCTTTCAGATGGCTCCCCCTTCTCCCAATTCCAAGAAAATGGGGTGGTTTAAAATTCAGGCTGCTTCCCTCCTCCTGCCAGAGAGTTAGGTGGGGGCAGGGCAGAGAGATGCCTCTTCTGAGCCTGCTGACTGTGGCACATGGCTACATCTTCTGAAAAAGAAACAATATTCCTCCCCGTTCCTTTTCTGAGCTATTATAACATCCGCAAGTGGGTGTAGATTCAGTCAACCATATGAGGCACCTCTTTTTACCACATATCTGTATTTTGTTTTCTCTTAGAGGTGAGGGGCCTTCATCCCATGAGCCTTTTTAGGCTCTCCAGGCTCACATGTCACACTCACCTGCCCTGCACCTAGTGTCATATATGACACCATTGTATACGACATCAGGCACAGAGGGCAGGTGAAGACTGAGCTCAGCCAAAACAGTGTTTGTAGGCACTGTCAACCAGCAGTCGGTAATGCCCTGCAAAACCTTCTCAAAGCAGTGTACAAAACGGAGCTTTTCACCTGATGTCCTAATGATTGACAAGTAAGCTGGCTCAGATAGCCAAGATCCTCCATACTCTGGCCATGTTTCATTACTTGACAGGTGCATGGAAACTTTGCCTACAAGGGGTGGATGAGATAACAGCCTGATCCATTGTGCTAAAAAGAGAAAGGTCCCCTTCAGCTCGGTTTGGTAAGGCTCTTGCCTAAACAGGTCAGCCAGGCCACCCAGGCCCAGAGATGGACCGTGCTCCCTTGACTGCAGTAGATCCTCCTTCATGGAGTTCCCTTTCTCCCTTACAGATGCAAAGCAGCGAGCTGAAGCAAAACAGATGCTGAGCGCCATCTTAGAGATCCGAGAGCAGTCTCCGCGACCTCAGCTGCCTCAAATAGCCAAGATCCTCCATACTCTGGCCATGTTTCATTACTTGATCCTGGATGTGCCAAAGGCAAGTTGACAATGGTGTCTGTTTGGGTTGAAATACATCACATATGCCAGACCAGTGTCATCACCTGGCATCCCTAAGCAAT